>NC_135232.1:627209787-628496870 GCF_051348905.1 Ranitomeya variabilis
GGGCTACCCCAACCCTTGCTACATAATTAAGACGTGAACTACCTTATATTATACCCTAATATTAGCACTTTTTACTGCACAATTGGAGGTCTTGTATCTATTTCTATGTAGCTACATAGTGGGCCCCAAGAATGATTTTCTCTCGTAGGCCCAAGGTGCTCCAGTCCGACGCTGACTCCAGAGCAAGTGTTATTGCCAAGAGTTCTCTATTGCCTATGGAGTAATTGTGTTCTGGGGCCAAGACGGCCTTAGAGAATAAACCACAGGTCACCAGGAAGGAGACTGAAACAAGTGTCACTGATGATTATTTCAGCGAGAAAGCAGAGTTGTGGCAGTGATAACAGTCTCTGCCCCTGATTACGCTTCTTTTAAGTATCCCAGTATGAGATTTTCAAATAAAGCACCATCACAAAGGAAGTAGGAAAAAAAACACAATACCAGTTAGACAATGTAAGGCAGTTAACGTTACAGAATTTATAAAGCAAGATTATTAGAAAATAGCTTAGATTATGGGACTAAATAGATAGCAAATAATGAGGAAAAATTACTTTGCCTTCGGACCACTGCTTTAATGCCTTGCGAATATTATAATATATAGTCTAATACAACCAATCCAAGGGATTATGACAGCCACTATAAAAGATGGTGGCTGGCCAGATAGCTCCAATTTAGGATTTTCCAATGCAGAGATAAGAGTCAGAGCACATAGATCAAAAAGCCTAATCTGATTATAGTGTACTGCAGTGTCAAAACAAACTGAAAACTGAACTTCTCATGTTTCCTCCCTCTATTAACCTACCTAAGGGTACCGTCACACAGTGGCATTTTTATCGCTACGACAGCACGATTCGTGACGTTCTAGCGATATCGTTACGATCTCGCAGTGTCTGACACGCTACTGCGATCAGGCACCCAGCTGAGAATCGTACGTCATAGCACATCGTTTGAAACTTTCTTTCGTCGCTGGATCTCCCGCTGTCATCGCTGGATCGTTGTGTGTGACAGCGATCCAGCGATGCGTTCGCTGGTAACCAGGGTAAACATCGGGTAACTAAGCGCAGGGCCGCGCTTAGTAACCCGATGTTTACCGTGGTTACCAGCGTAAAAGTAAAAAAAAAAAACCGTACATACTCACCATCTGATGCCCGTCAGGTCCCTTGCCGTCTGCTTTCCGCTCTGACTGTCTGCCGGCCGGAAAGTGAGAGCAGATCACAGCGGTGACGTCGCCGCTGCGCTCTGCTCTCACTGTACGGCCGGATCTCAGTCAGAGCAGGAAGCAGACGGCAAGGGACCTGACGGACATCAGATAGTGAGTATGTACGGTTTGTTTTTTTTACTTTTACGCTGGTAACCACGGTAAACATCGGGTTACTAAGCGCGGCCCTGCGCTTAGTAACCCGATGTTTACCCTGGTTACCCGGGGACTTTGGCATCGCTCCAGCGCCGTGATTGCAACGTGTGACCGCAGTCTACGACGCTGGAGCGATAATCATACGACGCTGCGACGTCACGAATCGTGCCGTCGTAGCGATGTAAATGGTACTGTGTGACGGTACCCTAAACCCGATATTGCAATTTCTTTGGGTGGTTCAACCAAAACTCAACAGCACACTCATTATCTTGGGGTCAAATTTGACACAGAATTTTCCTTTATTCTCTACATTCAATCACTCACTTGCCTGCTTATGCTACCTGTGAAGCGATGGCCGGGGGACCACCACGGTGCAGGAAGACTACTGTACACAAGATAAGGTGCAAACAACTAAGGGTAGATTTATTGGGAGGCAAGGAATGTAGTGGGTGAGGAAGATGCAAACAGGGGTATATAATGGCAAGAGACACTTTAGAGAGTTATAAACTTTATCTTGTCCGTAAAATAGCACGGTGCTCCAACTATTACAGACACAGAATATGTCTCACAAGTAACTTTAAACAATACACAAATAACGATGCTACTCTACATATAACCTCCCTGGCCTTTACTAAGCAGGCCACACAGCTCCCGTGTACTGACTACTGAAGCCTGCACTAGGCCCTAACAGGTGCACCAAACAGGAACAGACTCACGGTGATGTTGGGGACTCAGGTCCAGTCCCAGGGGGCCCCCAGCAGTCCAATATGATGGTGCACACGGCTTTCTGTCAGCTCTGTGAAGCGTGGTCTTCTCCTTGCTTCTGGATCCTAGGGATACTCCTGGAAACTGTAAGTCCCTTTCTCAGTATCTTTGTGGCTTCACAAACTAGCACAGAACAGCCACCTTTGCTGTACCCGGAAAAGTCTTGCAAATCTCACAAGTACACTTCGTCTCAGACTGTGGGACCTTTCTTGTAGCAAACAGCACAAAGTCCTCCCTCGCAGCTTCAGCTCACATGCACAGTTCAGGCTCAACTCCTCCCCTAATTCCAGGGCAGTTCATCTTCACAGCCTATAGCAGGGGGAAGTAGGACATTCCATCACACCAGACAAGGGGGTGCTGTCTCTTAAAGTGGCAGCATGTTACTGTCCATAACAGCACCACCCTCTTACACCTGCACCTCAAAAATGTCTCTAGAATCCAACCTTTTCTCAAATTAGGAACTTCAAAAACTATTACTGTCGATAGTATCTATTCTCATCTGGACTACTGCAACCTTCTGATCAGTCTCCCCCTAACCAAACTTTCTCCTCTCTAATCCATCCTGAATGTTTCAGCCAAGATCCAAATTGTCTCTTCAGAGAGGAAGAGGGCTAGAACTCTAGTGCCACCTATTGGAAGTAGCAATCCTAACAGTCAATGTCGACCCTTTAACGAGCCTTGTCACATGACTTAGGATAAAAGTCAAACCAGAATGGATGATTGAATCAATTTGCAGACTCTGTGTTTCGAGGTACTGCCCCTTGTCAGTGCAAAGTGGAGATCTGGTTTGGCTGAGTGAGAGTCTCTTCACCTCGACATGCTTAACATGTCAGCCAAGATCGTATTTCTTTTCAGCCACTACACTGATGCCTCCACCCAGTGCTTGTCATTGCACTTTGTCCATTCAGTGGAGAAAACAATATTTACTTACCGTATCTATCACCCACAAAGCTCTCCACCTTTCTACACCACACTATAGCTCCTCCCTCATCTCTATCACCCTACCCATGTCTCTGTTCTATTACTGATCTAAGACTAATATCCTCCATAATCTGAACCTCTCACCTCTGTCTCCAAGACTTTTCCTGTGCTGCACCAGTTTTCTGAAATGCACTACCCCAAATAATCTGATAAATACCTAGCCCCCACATTTTTAAGTGTGATTTAGAAACACATCTCTTTAACTCACTAATCTAACCCTTCCCTGGTCCCTATTTCTAAACTTTCCTCAGAATTTGGTCTCTTTTATTCATCTGTGTCTAGATCCTCTGTGCACCCGGTAGCACTTAGCTACTGTATTTAGACAGATATAGTCTGAAGAACGGATCATGGAGCTTTATATCATACCCCTATTTATTCTAATCATGGCTGGACCATACATGACCAGCACGTTCTACCTATTGTATCCCCTGTATTTCCTCCTATATTGTAAGCTTTCGAGCAGGGCCCTCACTGCACCTGTACCTACTGAACTAAGTAATACTTGGTAATGTCTATAATGTATGCACACGACCCTGCCTGATTGAAAAGTGCTGTGCAATATGTTGGCACCATATAAATACAATTATTATTAAAACTTATTATAAAATTGGTTCAAACAGTCCTAAGAGACCTCCAATTGTTACACATGTATTTTCTGGATTAGAAGCTTTTTCTTATTGCGAGGGAATTTTTTTTTTTTGCAAAGTTTGGCAAATTAAAATTCCAAATGCCCATTTATTTTGTAGGCTAATTTTTAGGTTTATCTTATCGGACATGTATTGGTGTTTGGCGTGTACAGTAGAAATATTTGGTCATTCTTAGCATTTATATGGAAATGTGGCCATGTTGTTAGTTAATGTGTAATGCACCCTATACCCCCCCTTTCCGTAGCTGTGCATCAATACTCACAAAGCATTCCCTTTGCTCATTGTTCATTTGGATGGTGGTTCCATGAAGTTCAAAGTTCTAAAATTACAAGCTGAGGATACAGTAACTTCCCAGAGAGGAAATGTTGTATGCTTCAATGAAGAAGGCGATGTAAGTGCTGGCTCCTAAATTTCAACTTTCTTTTTTTTTCAACTAATTTTTGCAAAAAAGTAAATGAGACTACAATATGGGCTGTAGTTTTTATTTTTATAAGTAATTAACTGGAAAAATGATGCTTTTTTTTAGTCGACCCATAAATGAAATTAAATATGTTTTGTTAATGAAGACAACCTGCATAGTGTCTTTAACCCGTCGGTGTCACAGCCTTTATGACAAGCCATTTTTCTCCTTGATTTTTATGGTCACATTTCAGGAGCTATAACTTTTGTTTTTTTTGCCTACATAGTTACAGTATATGAGGGCTTGTATTGTTGCATTTGTCAGTGTCATCATCTTAGGGGAACATATAACTCAAAAACATACTTTTATTAACACTTTATGGGTACAAAAATAAAAATGTAAATAGAAATTGAAGCGTGGCACATAAATGAATAGAAAATCACAACGTTTTGCATTACATAGTCCATAAAAAACACCAACAGTGAATGTTACTCACATGTTAGCCATGACTAACGCATTTCTCGTCAAAAAATTATACTAGTCAAAAAATTATACTCTTGACCCACTAACGATCAGTGAACTTTTCATTTCTGAGTTTACATTTTTTCTTTCCCTTTTTTAGAGTACCATCATTTTTTTTATTTTCTATATAACTAGATTTGTTAAGGCTTGTTGTTTTGTGGGACAAGTTCTAGTTTTGAATGACATAATTTACATTACCATATAATGTACTAAAGATTAAAACAAAAATTCCAAGTGTGATGGAAGGGTGAAAAAAATCCAATTCCACCAATTTTTGGGGGGCTTTGCTTTTATGGCATTCATTTTGTGGTAAAAATTAACCTGGAGGCATGATTGTTCTCATCCATCTGTTTACAGCAATACCAAACATACATTTATTTTTTTGCATTCAAGTAATCAAAATAATTCAGAATATTGCAAAAAAAATTTTGGCTTTGTGTCGCCGTTTTCAAACACCTGAAACATTTAGATTTTCCAGTTGACGGTGCTGAATGAGCACTTTTTATTTGCGCGGTGAGCTGTAATTTTCATTCACATCAGTTTTGTGTAGATACGATCGTTTGATTGCTTATTAAGACATTTTCATATCGATATAAGCAAAAATCTGGTGTTTACATTTTTTTGGAAAGAAGCAGTCCTATAAGTAAATATTGACCCTTTAACAAGCTTTGTCACATGACTTAGGATAAAAGTCAAACCAGAATCTCAATTTGCAGACACTGTGTCATCATACCCAGCGGAGACCATTGACGCCATTTGCGCTAGTCAATTGAACCACCAGTTATAGTGGCACCGCTCTGAGGAGGAGACAAAGGAGACTATGCTGCGCACATCATGCAAATGAGACAGCACACGGGTGAGACAACAGGGAGAGCACCGCCACTTAAACGAGCATCACTAATGACTCTTCATTTGGAGAGTGTAGAGGCTGTGGCAGTGACCGAAGTGTTGTGAATTCTGCTTTTGGGCTCCCTCCGGTGGTTGTAGGTGGTAATGCAGTTGTACCTGAGTTGCAGTCCTGGTCAGGTGTATCTGCTGATTGCAGTTCTGACTGGGGTGTTTAGGCGTGCAGGATTCATTTGTCCTTGCCAGTTGTCCATGGTTGTTGGGAGGTTTTGGTCCTGGTTTGGTTCCTTCTGCCTTCTGCCAAATCAGCAAAGATAAGTGTCTGGTTTTGTTTCTGTGGCACACATGCTGTGTGCTTAATAATTCTGTGCTATTCAGTGTTTTTTTTTTGTCCAGCTTAGATTGTGTCAGTATTTTCTCAGTCTTGTTGGATTCTCTGGAGTGGCAGATATACATTCCATGTCTTTAGTTAGATTGTGGAACTTTTTGTATTATCTGTTGTGGATATTTTTGGAAGGGTTTTAATACTGACCGCTTAGTATTCTGTCCTATCTCTCCCTATTTAGCTAGAGTGGCCTCTTTTGCTGAATCCTGTTTTCTGCCTGCGTGTGTCTTTCCTCTCCTACTCACAGTCAATATTCGTGGGGGGCTGCCTATCCTTTGGGGTTCTGCTCTGAGGCAAGGTAGTATTCCTATTTCCATCTATAGGGGTATTTAGTCCTCCGGCTGTGTCGAGGTGTCTAGGGTTTGTTAGGCACACCCCACGGCTACTTCTAGTTGCGGTGTTAGTTCAGGTTTTGCGGTCAGTACAGTTTCCACCTACTCCAGAGAAAGTTCATTCGGCTCCAAAGTCACCGGATCATAACACCGAAGCCTCTGTCTCCTGCTCTGATGATGCTTCATTTGAGTATCCCAGCATGCACTACAATACTCAAATGAATTGTTATCTCACAGGACGTAGAGAAAAAATACAGTAGCTGTTAGACAGGGAATCAAGGGAACTATCTGGAATTTTTAAAGCAAGTATATTAAAAAACAGCTTAGATTATGGAGCAAAATGACTTTGCCAGCAGACCACCCATTTAAAGCTAAACCTGCTCTGTGAGTCTTCATTAATGTTTGAAATGGAGCCTGGCATTTTTTGTTTTTTTGCGATCCTGTTAAATTACACAGTATTCAGATTTACTCATCTCTCATTGCTAATAGGGATAAGCGAACATGCTTGGTGATACTTGGATATCAATTGATTATCTGGGTGCTCGGCACTTGACAAGCATAGACTGGTGCTCGAATTTGAAGCTCGAATCCCCACTCCGCATATTGGTGCCAGTTACACAACCATTAAACACGTGGGGATTGCCTGCCAGTCACTATAATGCCGTAGCCATCTTGGTAGTGGTATTACTGTGATTGGCTGGCTGCATTACCTTATCAGAGGTTATGAAAGGACTGGAGCGGCCACTGCACTCAGCACACTGATGCAGTTGCACAGCTCAGAGACAGTTGCGATTGGAGGAAGAGAGCAGTTATCCAGGCCTGTGTGTGCACAGTGTATATATATACTGTATGTACATATATATATATATATATATATATATATATATATATATACACTGCTCAAAAAATAAAGGGAACACTTAAATAACAGAATATAACTCCAAGTAAATCAAACTTCTGTGAAATCAAACTGTCCACTTAGGAAGCAACACTGTGTTAGGGGTTGAGTTCCCACCTCTGCACAGGGGGAATCTCGGGCCATCCCCGCTGTGGTCTCCCATTCTTCTATGCAGTGGAGCCTGCCCAGCGGAGACTTCGGTCCCAGCGTCTCACTCAGTCTGACTCTGTGCAAAGGGTTACTGCTGCCTTTACAACTTCTGCCATTGTAGCCAGTACTGGGCAGCGACGAGCAGACGTTTTTGGGACTAAGTCCTACTTTTCCCCTTCTGAGCATGCCCAAGGTAAGATCTCTCATTGGAGATCAAGGGTCACATGCTCAGATACTGCAGCAAATACCATTGGTCCTCTAGGAAGGTCCTGAAGGTGCTCAACTTCTGTGGCAGCCTCCCATTGGTCCTTCTGGGAAGGTCCTGTACTTGCTGCAGCTATAAAAGGTTCGCATGACTGCATGGCCATGCGCTAGTATCAATTCATGTCATGAGTTTTGCGCCAATGTGGTCATTCATGTGTGTATTCAGGGCCCCAGCTAAAATAAGCCACTAGAATACCGGCACCTCCGGTGAGGAGATTGTATGATTGCCTCTTTGACTGCGTGACCACAAACTGCTATCAGTTGCTGTGTACTCCTGCGAGCTTAACAGGACACAATGCTTTCTTTATAGGCGACTCTGTGACAGAGTAACAGAGTTCACTTCTACAGCCATATAGTGCCGCCATTTGCCAGCAGCAGGTTCTCTCCTGCCCAGTGGGTCCCGGGCTGCGAACGCACCAAATATCATCTCACTATTTACTTGGTGCATTCCGCCAGCCCTGACACACTGTTTGACAATCAATTTCACATGATGTTGTGCAAATGGGATAGACAACAGATAGAAATTATTGGCAATTATCTTTACACACTGAATAAAGGAGTAGTTCTGCAGGTGGGGACCACAGACCACATCTCAGTACCAATGCTTTCTGGCTGATGTTTTGGTCACTGTTGAATGCTGGTTGTGCTTTCACACTCGTGGTAGCATGAGACAGACTCTACAACCCACACAAGTGGCTTAGGTAGTTCAGCTCATCCAGGATGGCACATCAACGTGAGCTGTGGCAAGAAGGTTAGCTGTGTCTGTCAGCGTAGTGTCCAGAGGCTGGAGGCGCTACCAGGAGACAGGCCAGTACACCAGGAGACGTGGAGGGGGCCGTAGGAGGGCAACAACCCAGCAGCAGGACTGCTACCTCATCCTTTCTGCAAGGAGGAACAGGAGGAGCACTGCCAGAGCCCTGCAAAATGACCTCCAGCAGGCCACAAATGTGCATGTGTCTGCACAAACGGTTAGAAACTGACTCCATGAGGATGATCTGAGTACCCGACGTCCACAGATGGGGGTTGTGCTCACAAGCAGGACGCTTGGCATTTGCCACAGAACACCAGGATTGGCAAATTCGCCACTGGTGCCCTGTGCTCTTCACAGATGAAAGCAGGTTCACACTGAGCACATGTGACAGACGTGACAGAGTCTGGAGACGCCGTGGAGAGCGATCTGCTGCCTGCAACATCCTTCAGCATGACCGGTTTGGCAGTGGGTCAGTAATGGTGTGGGTGGCATTTTTTTGGAGGGCCACACAGCCCTCCATGTGCTCACCAGAGATAGCCTGACTACCATTAGGTACTGAGATGAGATCCTCAGACCCCTTGTGAGACCATATGCTGGTGCGATTGGCCCTGGGTTCCTCCTAATGCAGGACAATGCCAGACCTCATGTGGATTGAGTGTGTCAGAAGTTCCTGCAAGATGAAGGCATTGAAGCTATGGATTGGCCCGCCTGTTCCCCAGACCTGAATCCAATTGAATACATCTGGGACATCATGTCTTGCCTTGCACCATCCACCACCATTCACCACAGACTGTCCAGGAGTTGGCGGATGCTTTAGTCCAGGTCTGGCAGAAGATCCCTCAGGAGTCCATCCGCCGCCTCATCAGGAGCATGCCCAGGCATTGTAGATACAGGCACATGGAGGCCACACACATACTGAGCATCATTTCCTTGTCTTAAGGCATTTCCACTGAATTTGGGTCAGCCTGTAACTTCATTTTCCACTTTGATTTTGTGCATCATTTTAACTCCAGACCAAATCCAGCAGTCCATAGCTTCAATGCCTTCATCTTGCAGGAACTACTGACACTCTCCAGCCACATGAGGTCTGGCATTGTCCTGCATTAGGAGGAACCCAGAGCCAACTGCACCAGCATATGGTCTCACAAGGAGTCTGAGGATCTCATCTCGGTACCTAATGGCAGTCAGGCTACCTCTGGCGAGCTCATGGAGCACATGGAGGGCTGTGCGGCCCTCCAAAGAAATGCCACCCCACTCCATTACTGACCCACTGCCAAACCGGTCATGCTGAAGGATGTTGCAGGCAGCAGATCGCTCTCCATGGCGTAGGACTATGTGAATATTATAGCAACTGCACTCTAGAATACATTGGCACTATGTAATGACAGCAAATTAATAAACGTTGTCTAAAATAAATTAATGAAAGGTAAATCAATATATACTGTACGTAGCATATTTTGGTTTTTACATTTACCAATTAATTTCCCAGCTTTACCCCTTAAATATACTGTACAATTCGGAAGCAAGTGTACGGTGCAGGCTCACTGGCTCATACTCGGCAGATAATGTCTGTAAGGCTACTTTCACACTTCCGTCTTTCAGCTCCCGTCACAATCCGTCGATTTTTGAGAATGCAGGAACCTGCAAAAAAATTTGCAGGATCCTGCATTTTCCCATAGACTTGTATTAGCGACGGATCACGACGGATGGCCACACGTCGCATCCATCGTGTGACGGATCCATCGTGTTTTGGCGGACCGTCGTCTGGAAAAAAACGTTCAATGTAACGTTTTTTGTCTGCGTAGGGAAAACGTGTAGCGACGGATCCTGCGTCATACGTCGTTCACTAGAATGGAAGCCTATGGACGCAGGATCCGTCACTGACCGTCACACACTGGAATCCAGCGATGGATCCAGTTTTTCCCCTTCTGAGCATGCCCAGAAGGATTTTCAAGTCCAGGAAAAAGTCAGTCTTTCTCTCTCTCTCTCTCTCTCGTCCCCGGACATTTATTTTCCCGGAATTTGTGGACGACTCATCCGTCATTATACTGGATGCGTCACAAACGTTTTTCACTATTTTCATGACATCCGTGGATCCGTCATTTTGCTGCACTACGACGGACACAAAAAAACGGAAGTGTGAAAGAGGCCTAATAGCCTGTTAATTGCTCCTGTCAATCTCTGACAGTGGCATTAACATTATGCCGGCATGGGGGCACGTCATTCTATGTGTCTATTGGCTTCCCTGCAATGTAATTGTACGGTCTCAGTTGGTTGCTATGACAGCTAGGGGTCTACTCTAGACCTCCATGTTTGTCATCACAGAGCTCCACTGAAACCCAGCCTGCGGGGTTTCAAATAAGGCCATAATTTTTGCTATATACAGAAATACTGTAGTATTGCTGTATGTAGCACAAGAGATCAGACTACTGTAGGTTCAAGTTCCTTAAGGGGACAAATAAATGCATTAAAAAGTGAAAAAAACAAACGCCCCATTAAAAATAAAGATATTTTATTAAAAAAATACACATTTGTTGTGTTGCGTGAATCCAGTAAAATTCGATCTATCAAGATATAAAAATTATTAAACCCAATTGATAAACTCCGTAAACAGAAAAAAATTAGAAATGCCAAAATTGCTGTTCTTTAGTTGCCCCAGAAATGCAAGAAATGCTGTAAAAAGTGATGAAAATGTCCTATATATCCCAAAATATTATCAATAAAAACATTGTCTCGCCCCGCAAAAAATAAGTCCTCATGTAGGTCCAATTAAACTTTAAAAGTCTTGGAAAATGGCTACAGAATTCCAAACATTTTTTTTCACAAACTTGCAATTTTTTTCAAACCTAATATAATAAATTTCTGGTTTGATATCTTTGTACAAAGAAGAATTATATTACTAGGTCATTTTTTGCCAGAAAACCAATGCCCAAATAACAATGTCAGAACCACAGTTTTTTTTTCAAATTTCATTTGGAGTTTTTTTTCCTATTGTCCAGTACACTATGTAGTAAAGTGAATGATGTTATTCAAGAGTACAATCAACCCTCAAAACAAAAAGAAAAACTTGTATACCGACGTGGATAGAAAATTTAAAAATTGATGGCTCTTGTAAGAAATGGAGGAAAGAACGGAAAAACAAAAAATGTTAATTGGCTATGCCGGGAAAAGGTTAAAAGAAGCTCCAGCGAATAAGCACGAAATAAATACTAAACATAAGCATCCTGGTAACTGAAGGAGAGAATATTGGGAAGGTTACAATGTCAAGGACCTGGTATTTTTACTTTGTTAAGTGTATTTAATACATTGCCCCCAGGCGGGAGCTGCCATGCATCCCAGATGTTACTAACTCGTGTCTAACCCTTGTCTCTGTTCTTTGAAACACTTAGTATCTTGTTGGCACGTTCCCGTAAGAAATATAATCCGTCTCAGCTTCAAGATGGGTGTTAATCATTAATATGGGAAGACCACAAGAGAATGTAAAGAGACATGGAGGGACAGAAGGTGAATTGAGCCAGGAATCGAACTTGATATACAAACACAACACATGAAAGTTTAATAGGACAGCAGTTTGGTTCAGTTGACTTGCAGAACTTCTTCTGTGAAACAATATTTTAAGCAATGGGAGCGTGTATTAACTGTAGTTGCCTATACACACTAGCACAAAGTCGGTCAATCCTACTGATTTTTTAGGCAGGTCCAACATTCTAGCTTATGCATATGTAGCCCTGCCATGACCTCTGCAACAAATGACGTCAGAAAGAAGGGGGACATGAAGGATCAAAGATGTTAAATTTACATGTCCCATCCTTTTGTTTTTATTAGAAATAATACGCTACCTGCTGTGCATGTAAAGTGTATGAGGCATTGATAGGAAATGGGGAAACCCGAACAGTAAAGTTTGGCATCCGTACAAAACCTGAACTCTTTTTAACTGTTCAGCTGAAACCGCCGGAACCCAAATTCCCAAGAGTCCGTCCATCTCTAGTATTGACCAAACGATTGTTTAGCCCACAGCTATTAAAGCTGTATGGCATCCTTTAAGATCCAGAGCAAAAAATCTTAAAATAATAACTGTCCTAGTGATGTATTTTTTAAGGCTACATTTACACATCCATATGAGTAATACCATCTGAGAAAAATAAATTGATTTTCTTCTCAAGTGTCATCCATTTTTTTATCATCCCTTTTAAATGTTATTAAAAATGTTCTCATCTACAGTATGTTCACCAATGAATTGGCTGTGCCAGATATCATTTGGTAGAAAGCAAGATACACCAATCAGCAGACAACTTTACTAACTTAAGGAAAGAAGTACAGCTGTAAGTAAGCAAAATAAATTTTGTCAAAGCCCCCAAGCCAGATGATTTTTACTCACAGTTATGGAGGGAGCTGAAATTCATAATTGAAAGACTTCTATATCTCAACTTCTTAGCTACTCCTGTAGCAGGGTCAATGCCATAAGATTGGACAAATTGGCAAAAAGAACCCAATCAATTATGGCCTGCACCTTCCCAGGGTCCATTTCTAACCCTTCTTATGACAAGATAAACCCCAAAAATAAAATTTTCTGAACATAAAAAAACACATTTATCTAATTTAGCAAACAGAGTTCTCCCTCAGCTTTTGTAACACAGCACAGACATGTACCTGATGAGAGTCCAAATCTGAAGAGAATATTAGAATATCATAACCAGGTAAATCACAACATACTGTATCTTCCAATGCAATCAGAGAAAATAAACATTCATGAAATTTTTAAGCACGGCAGGTGCACTAGATAATCCAAAACAGACAAGGATTTCAAATAAACCCTCAGATGTTAAAAACAGCTTTTTCCACTCATCACCCTTCCGGATGATTATAAAATTGTAAGCCCTTCTAAGATCAACTTTAGAAAACATCCCCCAGCAGCTGATTATATAGGCAGGGGATGAGTGGAAGTGGGTAAGTACCTTTAACCGTGATTTTGTTTAGTTCTTGGAAATCGAGGCAAGGATGGAGACCCCATCTTTTTTTTTTTACAAAGAAAAATCTGGCAGCTACAGTGGAGGAGGAAGGACGGATACGACCCTTCTGTAAACTTTCGTTAACATATCCTTTCATGGTGGTCTGTTCAGGCCCAGACAAATTGTAAATGCAAGCTTTAGGTAATTTAGCATTAGGGACAGGATTAACAGCACAATTGTAAGGATGATGGGGAGGTAGTATCTCCACCTCTTTTTCTCCGAAGTCCTTCAGGTACTCCAGCAGACCATTCATACTAGTGGACCATATTTGTGCAGTTTTTAGACATTACTTGTAACAATTGGGGCTCCATTTAACAATCTCCTTCTGATACCATAACAGTATTGTTAATCTACAACCATGAAAGCCCCAGTACCAACCCAGCAGGTAAATTATCCAACACAAAACAGCAGATAGATTCAGAGTGAATTGCTGTCACTTGGAGCATAAACATTTACCATTATTCTCTTGTCCAAATTCCAGGCTAACCTTGTCTTGTCAAGGATGAAGATTTGATTGATTCTTTCTAAACTAAATGTCCCTAACCTTAACTTCAGAGCCAGTATTGAATCAGTAAAGTTAGCACTAGACCACAGTCAATGAACGCCAATGTTGATAACACCTGGTTATTGAATGATAATACCATATTTATCAGTACTTTATCAGAGTAAGAAAAAGGTACCTGGGAGTCTAGGTGACCTCCTCGACCATCACCCAGACTCAGACGTTCTTTCAACAGTTTGCTTGCCTCAGGACGAGTTGGGAAATTCTTGAGAAAATGTCCAGAAAGGCCACAGTATTATTATTATTATTATTATTATTATTCATTTATATAGCACCATTGATTCCATGGTGCTGTACATGAGAATGAGTTACATACAAGTTACAGATATCACTTACAGTAAACAAACTAACAATGACACACTGATACAGAGGTGCGAGGACCCTGCCCTTGCGGGTTTACATTCTACAGTACAGACAAAGTCCAAGATCTTTTCTACTCCTTTTCTCCTCAACATGAAGACTGACAACTCTAACCTCCAATAGCTCCACCTCCGCTAAATGGACCTGCTCCAGGGAACTATAAAAGGAAGCCTGCTGTTCACCACGTCTTTCACAGATTCTGCGGTCCATTTCTATAGCCTGGGTCATTGCCTTCGCCAGAGAATAACACTAAATATAAGTGGTGCACTCCTGCATAGATCAAAAGAGAGCAGGGTGCAAAACCTGGCCAGTAAACAAATAGTAGAAACAAGAGAAAGAGCAGACTAGGCCAATAATGGTATGCACACCCACGAATACTATAAACATATGAAACAATTTTATTATACCTCAGAAAAAGACATGTACAGATAAAACCAATTAAAAAGGTCTAAATACACGACCACATACCATCACCCCTAAATATATAGTATAAATAAGCCTAGCACGTGAAGAAATGTATATACATAGATACAAAATATACATATATATACATATGCAGTGCCTCCTGTACACAAAATATTCCCTCAGATAACAACATAGTATATAGAATAACATATGCTCAATTGGAACAGATGAGCCGACCCAAACGTACCAAATGACCGATGGTCATACCAATTATGCCCCCCCAGTAATCATGTCAAAATGAGTTATACTCATGCATGAGAATGGTGATACCATAAACGCAATAATGCAAGGAAAACAGATAGGAAATACTATCCCTGGGGTTTTGGAAATAAGCACACAGTGGGACAAAAAAGAAAAGAAAAAAAAAATAAATAAATAATAATAAAGATCATGTCCCAGCGGTATACCTATATGTTCAATGGTCAGTGGTCAGCAAAAATATGTCATAGAGAGCAGTGCCCGGGGAGGACAGGAGACAAGTGCAGGGGTGAGGTAGCGAGCTTTTCTGAGGTATAATAAAATTGTTTCATATGTTTATAGTATTCGTGGGTGTGCATACCATTATTGGCCTAGTCTGCTCTTTCTCTTGTTTCGCCAGAGAATAAGGAGCATCATTAAAGACCAGAGCATCCTTAAGTGTTTTGGAAAGACCTTTGTGGAACTGGCACCTGAGAGCTGCATTGTTCCACAGAACTTCAATTGACCACTGCCAGAACTCAGTATATTAGTCCTCAGCTGTACAACCCCCCCGTGCCAGGTTCATGAAGTTAGCCTCGGTGACTTGTATCCTGTTGGGTTCATCATATATCACATCTAAACTGTCAAAAAAGGCATTCTGGATCTTGTGGGGACAATGAAAATGCCCAGGTATGAGGCCCCCTCACAGTAGGACATGATTATTCCCACCCAGTAAAACTCATCCCCTGGCGACTTGGGGCATAGGGTAAAAAACAGCTTACAGGTCTCCCTGAATATCAGAAATTGGATTTTCTATCCTAAAAAATTATCAGGGAGGGTTATTTCAGATCCTACAACTGATATTGTGATGGCTCCAGACTCTGGCATTCTTTAGCCAGATCCTGAGTCATCTTTGTCAAATTTGCCACCTGGTCACAACAGGCTCCCTACTGCTGAAAAAGAAAAACATATTGGCCAGAAATAGTGTGACACTAATCAATACTCAAGAACAAGCCATGAGGCAGAGTTGATAAGAGATCCAAAGTCAAATGCCTATAATATACACACGTGGTTAAAATTGTTGGTACCCCTCATTTAATGACAGAAAAATCCACAATGGCCACAGAAATAACTTGAATCTGACAAAAGTAATAATAAATAAAAGATCTCTGAAAATGAACAAATGAAAGTCAGACATTGCTTTTCAACCATGCTTCCACAGAATAAAAAAAAAATAAAACTCATGAAATAAGCCTGGACAGAAATGATGGTACCCTTAAAGGGAACCTGTCACCCCCAAAATTGTGGGTGAGCTAAGCCCATCAGCATCAGGGGCTTATCTACAGCATTCTGGAATGCTGTAGATAAGCCCCTGATGTATCCTAAAAGATGAGAAAAAGACGTTAGATGATACTCACCCAGGGGTGGTCCCGCTGCTGGTGCGGGTCCGGTGCCTCCCATCTTCATCAGATGACGTCCTCTTCTGGTCTTCACGCTGCGGCTCCTGCGCAGGCGTATTTTGTCTGCCCTGTTGAGGGCAGAACAAAGTACTGCAGTGCGCAGGCGTGGGCCTCTCTGACCTTTCCCGGTGCCTGCGCACTGCAGTACTTTGTTCTGCCCTCAACAGGGAAGACAAAGTACACCTGCACAGGAGCTGCAGCGTGAAGACCAGGAGAGGACGTCATCTGATGAAGATGGGAGGCCCCGGACCCAGACCAGCAGCGGGAAGGCCTCTGGGTGAGTATAATCTAACGTCTTTTTCTCATCTTTTAGGATACATCGGGGGCTTATCTACAGCATTCCAGAAAGCTGTAGATAAGCCCCTGATGCCGGTGGGCTTACCTCACCCGCGATTTTGGGGGTGACAGGTTCCCTTTAATTTAATATTTTGTTGCACAACCTTTTGAGGCAATCACTGCGATCAAACGATTCCTGTAACTGTCAATGATACTTCTGCACCTCTCGACAGGTATTTTGGCCCACTCCTCAAGAGCAAACTGCTCCAGTTGTCTCATGTTTGAAGGTTGCCTTTTCCAGACTGCATGTTTCAGCTCTTTCCAAAGATGCTTTTTAGGATTTTGGTCAGGGCTCATAGAAGGCCACTTCAGAATAGTCCAATATTTTCCTCTAAGCCATTCTTGGGTGTTTTTAGCTGTGTGTTTTGGGTCATTATCCTGTTGCAAGACCCATGACCTGCGACTGAGACCAAGCTTTCTGACACTGGGCAGCACATTTCTCTCTAGAATCCCTTGATAGTCTTGAGATTTCATTGTACCCTGCACAGATTCTAGACACTCTGTTCCAGATGCAGCAAAGCAGCCCCAGAACATAACAGAGCCTCCTCCTTGTTTCACAGCAGGGACTGTGTTCTTTTCTTGATATGCTTCATTTTTCCATCTGTGAACATAGAGCTGATGTGCCTAGCCAAAAAGTTCCATTTTTGTTGCATCTGTCCATAGGACATTTTCCCAGAAGCTTTGTGGCTTGTCAACATGTAGTTTGGCAAATTCCAGTCTGGCAAGTTATTCTGGGCTCTTTTGTTACCATTCTTATTATCCGTCTCTTTGATTTGTCATCAATTTTCCTCCTTCGGCCACTTCCAGGGAGGTTGGCTACAGTCCCATGGATCTTAAATTTCTGAATAATATGTGCAACTGTAGTCACAGGAACCTCAAGCTGCTTGGAGATGGTCTTATAATTTTTACGTTTAACATGTTTGTCTATAATTTTCTTTCTAATCTCTTGAGACAACACTTTCCTTCGCTTCCTCTGGTCCATGTTGAGTTTGATACACACTATGTCACTAAACAGCACAGTGAGTATCTGTAGCCCTTTATATGGGTTCACTCACTGATTTCAAGATTGTAGACATCTGTCATTGATGCTCATTAGTGGACACACCTTGATTTAACATGTCCCTTTTGTCACATTATTTTCAGGGGTACCATCATGTCTGTCCAGGCCTATTTCACGAGTTTAATTTTTTCTTAAATCCTGTGGAAACATGGTTGAAAAGCAATGTCTGACTTACATTTGTTTATTTTCATAGATCTTTTATTTATTATTACTTTTGTCAGATTCAAGTTATTTCTGTGACCATTGTGGGTATTTCTTTCATTAAACGAGGGGTACCAACAATTTTGACCATGTGTGTATGTCAT
The DNA here is from genome assembly GCF_051348905.1 of Ranitomeya variabilis. NCBI lineage: Eukaryota > Metazoa > Chordata > Amphibia > Anura > Dendrobatidae > Ranitomeya > Ranitomeya variabilis. The sequence goes on from NC_135232.1 coordinate 627,227,814, forward strand.
AATCAGAAGGAGGAGACAAAGGCATAGTCGCGTAGCATTTGAAAGTCAGAATACTAGGAGGATAGCAGAACAGAACAGAAGGGGGTAAACAATATAAATCTGTTATCACTATAATCATACTGAGCCAAAGAATAAATAAGTCTTATCACTTATTTATTCTTCGGCTCACTATGATTATAGCAATACCAGATTTATACTTTTTTATGTTGGTGAAACATGCAAAAAAAAAAATAGTGATGAGCGAGCACTAAAATTCTGAAATGTGCAATTCTCGGAATTGAGCAGCTTAGATACTCGGACGGGTTCAACTCGTGTAATGAGTATAATGGAAGTCAATGGGAAACTAGAACATTTCTCTTTAAGACCCTAACAGAAGGGCTGGAGGGGGCAGGGGCGTATCTAGGGGAGGGGCAGGTGGAGAATGAGCAAAGGAGGTGAAGACAATGGGATTATAAGCACTACAATAGAGCTGAAGATACAGTGGAGTTTTTCTGGGGGAGGAGTAGAGTAGTGTGAGAGGGCAGTATGGGGCAGAAAGTTTAGGATGACAGCACAGTATAGATACTGAGCAAAGTGGGGAAGGACACAATGTGGGTCACAATATAGATAAAGGACAGTGTGGGGTATAGTATGAAGGCATAGTATGCAGAGGGAGAAAAGTGTGAAGAGAGAGGATGCACCTGTACACCATATTGTAAAACCAATGATGCTCAAAAGTACAACTTGTCACACAAAAACAACCCTTGGATGGCCATATTGACAGGAAACGAAAGCTATGGCTCTGAATAGAAGGGGAGCAGAAAACAGAAAAGGAAAAATGAAAAACCCAATGTTGTGAAGGGGTTAAAATAAAGGAGTCTGTGTCTGTCAATGAATTAAAGGACTTTATTATTTTCTACAATATGATTGTGGTGTTAGTAATAGGGGCATCTTATAGACATCTCTCCATTACTAACCTCTAGACTTCATGTCTGCTGACATTACAAGGCTGACATCAACCCCCCGAAAATTACCCCACGTGACACCGCAGCTGTCAGCTTTACCTGTGCTGGTTATCAAAAATAGAGGGGAACCCATCCATTTTTTTTCTATAAGTTAGAGCATGTGTAGAATGATGAGAGTAGTACTCTTATCAGCCGATGCCTGCAACCAGTGGTAACCTTTTTATCGCCAGTCACAGCTGCTAGCTCATATGCTGTCATCTGCCAGCGTGGGAAATGCAGAGCTGTGACCAGTAGTAATGATCTTACCGATGATCAGAGCCCATGTTTCGCGTGCAGATGACAGCATGAGAAGCAACAGATGTATTTGGAACAGATTTATTTGAATGGGGTTCAGGTTCGGATTTGAGTTCAGGTACTGTTCTGGTACCAGAACCACACTTTTTTTAAATGTTCGGCAGAACCTTAACATCCACGGGTTCTCCTATCACTAGTTAAGAGAAATAATTTTAAAACTAAGCACTGCAGGATGGTGTGATACAAATGAGACAAGAATGTCTGAATGTATGTGTAGATAGTGATTTCATGTATCTATTGCCATTAACTGAGTACAAAGACAAAATGGAAGCGGTGCCCTTCAAGTGATCTATTTATATTGCATGAGGAGATGTGGCACAAAATAACAAGGCCGAATAACAAGATAAGTGTTATTTATATTGCATGAGGAGATAAATGTGGAATTTGCACAATAAACAGCTCGTGATCTTTATAGTAACAATAAGAAAAATGCCAGTACGCATGACAGCTTTAAAGTGTATAAAACAGGACGGTACCTAGATGGGGGGGGACATTTCCAGACTCTTCAAGTGGACGCACTGTGGTCTGTGATGTAAGCCGGGATTGTTTCCTTCCCCCTGTCGAGGTCCCCCGTCAGGAGAAAGAGATGCTACAATATCCGGTAATGTATTGATGCTTACTATCTCTATATATATATGATTGTATAACAAAGATGTTGATCATTGCATGTCAGAACTTTTGAACTAATCTTGTGCCAAAGGTCATTATAAATCTTTTTAATCACAATTAATAAATTTAATAATCTTGTTTTACTGAAAAAGACTTTTGTCTGTGCCTAATTAGTATATTAGTGAGTGCTCCGTAAGTAAGGCATAACGCCTCCTCATTAATGACTCGGTAAGACAGATGGCAAATACTATATGTACTCGGTAATGCTTGTAGTTCCAACAGTCATCACGTGATCATTTATGTGCAGTTTTCATAGTTAGGTTGGGATCACATGAGCGTTTTAAAAAAAAATTGAGCACTCAGTCCATAGAAAAATACGATGAATCCAGCAGGAATGTAGTAAAATCAGTGAATTTATTTCTTCATATCTTTTCTTTTTAAAAAAAGGAGGGGTTATATCCTATGGTACACCACTTGTAAGTAAGTTATAATTTCTTACAGCATTATGCACATATGGCAGCTTTCTTCCGACACGTTTCGACTGACGTCTTAATCATGACCATGATTAAGACGTCAGTCGAAACGCGACGGAAGAACGCTGCCATATGTGCATAATGCTGTAAGAAATTATAACTTACTTACAAGTGGTGTACCATAGGATATAACCCCTCCTTTAAAAAAAAAAAAAATAAAATAAAGAAATAAATTCACTGATTTTACTACATTCCTGCTGGATTCATCGCATTTTTCTATGGACTGAGTGCTCAACTTTTCCGTGCAGGAACAGATGTGGAATAGCCGATATTCAGGTGAGCTGACTATTTTTTGCTTTTTTGTAAAAAAAAAATTGGTCCCATTTCATCCAGACATCAGAGACTGGGTGCTGGGACGGTCTAATGAAACTATCCCAAACCTTTATTGGCTCAGACAAATCTGGGTAGGTTTTCAGAACCACTGAATCATTAAATAGGACATGGACCATGCATGGTACGGATGTGAGCTTGCCAAGCTTCAGAGTCTCCACCAGATCATGTTCTTTATCACACACGACCATATCTGGTTGTAGGTTCAGTGGTGAGAGCCACAGATCTATCTGGTTTATTATATCTTTCAAAAACACTGCTACGGTGTGCTGTTTGTCACCTAAACAAATTAATTTCAGCAGAGCCTATTGCCCTTTCACAGAGGCAGGCATTGCTGCAGTGCTTCCAGCTTGCGACTGATATGTATGACATGGTCCGAGATGACAATTCAGAGGTGAAGCATGAGGAGGAGGGGGTGGAGGAACAGGAGTAGGAGGTTGGGAAAACCCTGATAGAACTAGGGCCCGCATTCCTCAGTGTCGGTAGCATGTGTGCCGTCTCAGGGTGCGACTCAGTCCCGGCCTCCACAAGGTTTAGTGGTGTGCCATCAGGGAAATGTAGCATCCTTGTCCACAAGCACTTGTCCACGTGTTGGTGGTTAAGTGGACCTTTCCAGTAACTGCATTGGTCAGGGCACGGGAGATGTTATAGGATGTGTGCTGGTGTAAGATGGGGATGGCACACAGGGAAAAATTGTGGCGACTGGGGATTGAGTACAGAGGGACTGCTGCTGCCATGAGGTTGCAGGAAGCCTGTGTCCTAAACATTTGCATTTCTAGGGCAAGCAGTCTGGAAATGTGCCTGTTTAGTGTTTGGGTCTGTGGGTGGGTATTTTTGTTTGTGTTCCAAGGCCTGGGGTGGGAACAACAAAACGCTGCGCTGGGCAAGGAGTTGGACATGGTTGCTAATGGTGCTTGCGAATGTGCAACAACAGGTGCAGGGTGGGAGGTATTTGCACCTGCATCATGGACAGGGGTTGGCAAGGACATAGCACAAAGCAAGAGGCAGTGGTATCACTTACAGACACTGATTGTGGATCCAGGTGTTCGGCCCAACTAGTCGGATGATTTGATGACATGTGCCTGAGCATGCTGGTGGTAGTCAGACTGGTAGTGGTCTGACCCCTACTGATCTTGGACATAAATTGCAAGTGACCATTCTCTTATCGTCTGCACTTTCTTTAAAAAAGTGCCATACTGGGGAACACCTAACCCTTGGCCTGGTATTTTGACGTGTGTGCGCTCTGGGGAACAGTTGCCTTCCTTCTCCCTCTGGCCACCTCACTGTCTCTTCCTGCCTGTTGCGGTGCTGCAGAGCAGATCCTTTCCCCCTCTGCGCTGCCGGCCTCACTCTGCATGGCACCTACCCAGGTTGAGTCATGACTTTATTGTTTACCAGCTCGTCTTCCATTTCCACACGCTGGTCCTTTGACTTGTTGACTTAACAACATCACTTGTTGGCAACTGTGTATCATCATCATCTACCTCTTGAGACACTAATTTTTGTTCCCCACCGTCGTCTGCTCAAATATTTTGACATCGCTACACACAAGCTCCTCATGTACTTCTTGAAATGTGCAGGTGAATAAGGATGTTTCAGTGCACTTCCTTCAGATAATCCTTAACCCAATTTGGAATAAGAGGGTCACATAGCCATAGAACCAAGTATCTCTTTTATGTTGAATCAGATGATATTTAATTGGCTATATGCAGCAAAGAAAAACTTAATAAAAGACAATAAAAACGTATTTAAAAAACACGTGTTTCGGCATTGTAGGCTTTCATCAGGTGTTATTTTAATTTAAATGAGGTATTCCCATTGTGAACCATGTAATCACTGACTCTTAGCTCTTATAATCACTAATAATTCTGCACTGAGATCAGAACTAATAAAGTACAACATAATTGAACTGTGTCTCATTACAAATTCATTTGCAGCAGCAGTGCTCTCATAGTGCTGGAAGCTCTGCTGCAGATCGGTACTTGATTTCAGCTAACACAGTACAGCTGAGTTGAACCTTGACTCATTACAAACAAAACAAACACACTTACACTGTTCCTGTCACAGTGCTTTCAGCTCTGCTGTACTGCATCCACACCCACCCACACCCCCACACTGTCTTACTGCAAGAAAGTAGTTATGGAAAGTATTCCTACCCCTTTAAATGTTTCACTGTTTTTTCATTGCAGCCATTGGGTAAATTCAAAAAAGTTCTTTTTTCTCATTAATGTTCACTCTACACCCCATCTTGACTGAAGAAAAAAACAGAAATGTAGACATTTTTGCAAATTTATTAAAAAAGAAAAACTGAAATATCACACGGTCATATACGTATTCAGACCCTTTGCTCAGACACTCATATTTAAGTCACATGTTGTCCATTTCCTTGTGATCCTCCTTGAGATGGTTCTACTTCTACATTGGAGGCCAGCTGTGTTTAATTAACCTGATAACAGGCACACACCTGTCTATATAAGACCTTGCAGCTCACAGTGCATGTCAGGCCGGTTTCACACGTCAGTGGCTCCGGTACGTGAGGTGACAGTTTCCTCACTTACCGGAGCCACTGACACACGTAGACACATTGAAATCAATGCATCTGTGCAGATGTCATTGATTTTTTGCGGACCGTGTCTCCGTGTGCCAAACACGGAGACATGTCAGTGTTCGTGGGAGCACACGGATTACACGGACCCATTAAAGTCAATGGGTCCGTGTAAAACACGTACCGCACACGGACTTTGTCCATGTGCAGTCCGTGTGCAGTCCGTGTGCCTAGCAGGAGACAGCGCTACAGTAAGCGCTGTCCCCCCACATGGTGCTAAAGCCGCCATTCATATCTTCTCTGCAGCAGTGTTTGCTGTAGAGAAGATATGAATAATCCTTTTTATTTTGTTTCTCGTGTTTAACATAAAGATCCCTGTCCCCACCCCCCTCCCACCCCCTGTGCGCCCTCCCGCTGTTATTAAAATACTCACCCACCTCCCTCGCAGTGTCCTGTCCTGGACGCCGCTTCTCCTGTATGCGGTCACATGGGGCCGCCCATTACAGAAATGAATATGCGGCTCCACCCCTATGGGAGGTGGAGCTGCATATTCATGACTGTAATTGGCGGCCCCACGTGACCGCTCATACAGTAGAAGGTGCAGCCAGGACAGGAAGCAGCGCCAGCGAGGGAGGCGGGTGAGTATTTTAATAACAGCGGGCGGGCGCACAGGGGGTGGGGACATGGATCTTTATGTTAAACATGAGAAACAACAAAAAAAAAGGATTATTCATATCTTCTCTACAGCAAACGCTGCTGCAGAGAAGATATGAATGGCGGCTTCAGCACCACGTGGGGGGACAGCGCTTATCTCTAGCGCTGTCTCCTGCACGGTGCGTGTGGTACCCAGTCGGCACACGGGCAGCACACGTGTGCCACACTGATGTGCCACAGAAACACACGGGCACACGGACACGGATAATTCCGGTACCGATTTTTCCGGTACTGATTTTTCCGGTACCAGAATTATCTGGACGTGTGGGACTGCCCTCAGACTAAATGATAATCATGAGGTCAAACGAACTGGCCAACGTGCTCAGAGACAGAATTGTGGCAAGGCACAGATCTGGGCAAGGTTACAACAGAATTTCTGCAGTACTCAAGGTTCCCAAGGCACAGTGGCCTCCATAATCCTTAAATGGAAGAAATTTGGGACCACCAGAAGTCTTCCTAGACCTGGCCGTAAAGCCAAACTGAGCAATCGAGGGAGAAGAGCCTTGGTGAGAGAGGTAAAGACAAACCCCAAGATCACTGTGGCTGAGCTGCAGTAGAGAGAAGGGAGAAAGTTCCAGAAAGTCAACTATCAGTGCAGCCCTCCACCAGTCAGGCCTTTATGGCAGATTGGCCCGACGGAAGCCTCTCCTCAGAGCAAGACATATAAAAACGTGCATAGAGTTTGCTAAAAACACATGAAGGACTCTCAGACTATGAGAAATAAGATTCTCTGGTATGATGAGACGAAGATAGACCTTTTTGATGATAATTCTAAGCGGTATGTGTGGAGAAAACCAGGCACTGCTCTTCACCTGCCCAATACAATCCCAACAGTGAAACATGGTGGTGGAAGCATCATGCTATGGGGGTGTTTTTCAGCTGCAGGGACAGGACGACTGGTTGCCATTGAAGAAAACATGAATGTGGCCAAGTACAGTGATATCCAAGATGAAAACCTCTTCCAGAGAGCTCTGGACCTCAGACTTGGCTGAAGGTTCACCTTCCAACAAGACAATGACCCTAAGCACACAGTTAAAATAACAAAGGAATGGCTTCAGAACAACTCTGTGACCATTCTTGACTGGTTCAGCCAGAGCCCTGACCTATACCCAATTGAGTATCTCTGGAGAGACCTGAAAATGGCTGTCCACCAACGTTCACCATCCAACCTGACGGAACTGAAAATGATCTGCAAGGAAGAATGGCAGAGGTTCCCCAAATTCAGGTGTGAAAAACTTGTTGCATCATTCTCAAGAAACATGGCTGTACTAGCTCAAAAGGGTGCTTCTACTCAATACTGAGCAAAGGGTCTGAATACTTATGACCATGTGATATTTCAGGTTTTCTTTTTTAATAAATTTGCAATAACTTCTACATTACTTTCCTTACCCACTGTACTATGCAAGGAGAACTGCAGCTGTAAAATGTGTTTGTAGTGAGACCAAGTTCAGATCTGTTCTTTGTTAGTTCTGATCTCACTGCAGAGCTGTATGTGAGATTATGAGAGCAAAATGTCTCATACTGGTAGAGTTCCCTTTCATTTAAGTTATGGAGACAGATTTTCAAGGATATCCATGTCCAGCCAATAGATCTTAACAGCTCATTTACATATTAAGACAAATTTGGATTCCTCTGGAGTAAGATACCAGATTGCAGATATCAAGGTATTCCTTTATTCAACTCTCTATGACCTTCATGCCCATGTAGATGGCTTAGGCCATGTGCACACGTTCAGGATTTTTCGCGTTTTTTTCGTGTTTTTTTGCTATAAAAACGTGATAAAAACGCGAAAAAACCGCTAACCTATGCCTCCTATTATTTACAGGGTATTCCGCATTTTTTGTGCAAATGTTGCGATTTTTTCCGCGAAAAAATCGCATCGCGGAAAAAAAAGCAACATGTTCATTAAAAATGCGGAATTGCGGGGATTCCGCACACCTAGGAGTGCATTGATCTGCTTACTTCCCGCACGGGGCTGTGCACACCATGCGGGAAGTAAGCAGATTATGTGCGGTTGGTACCCAGGGTGGAGGAGAGGAGACTCTCCTCCACGGACTGGGCACCATATAATTGGTTGAAAAAAAAGAATTAAAATAAAAAATAGTCCTATACTCACCTTCGATGTCCCCGGAGTGTTCCAGCCTCTCACCGCTGCATGCTGCCGCTTCTGTTCCTAAAGATGGTGTGGTTCAGGACCTGCGGTGACGTCACTGTCTTGTGATTGGTCGCGTGACCGCTCATGTGACCGCTCGCGACCAATCACAAGCCGTGACGTCACCGAAGGCCCTGAACCACGCCGGCATCTATAGGAACGGAGGCTGCAGAGGGTGAGTATAACCATTTTTAAATTTTTTTTATTTTTTTTAAACATTCTATCTTTTACTATAGATGCTGCATAAGCAGCATCTATAGTAAAAAGTTGGTCACACTTGTCAAACACTATGTTTGACAAGTGTGACAAACCTGTCAGTCAGTTTTCCAAGCGATGCTACAGATCGCTTGGAAAACTTTAGCATTCTGCAAGCTAATTACGCTTGCAGAATGCTAAAAAAACGCGAAAGAAACGGAAAAAAAACGCAAAAAAAAAAATGCGGATTCCATGCAGAAAATTTCCGGTTTTCTTCAGGAAATTTCTGCAAGAAATCCGGACGTGTGCACATACCCTAAGGAGGGTTGATCCTCCTGACAGATGCTCTTTAAGGTGTTTCGGGAAACAGAAAGATGATGCTCAGTGACACAGGACTTTGACACCTATATGGTATATTATAAATGAATGAACACTGAATTTTGAGCATATTTTGAAAAACTATTGGTCCACTTTATAAGCATGGCATGATTTATCAATATACTGCACCAATAATGTTGTCCTATTTCTTTTCCAGTCATACAGATTTATTGTCAGATTTTTAGGGAAATCTATTGACCTTGACATTCATAAGCTGAATGCCCTCCAGCTTACACAGTGATATGTATGTGTGGGAACTCTGTGTTTGCCATGATTGCCTTGCACATAGTACGTCCTCATTATTCATTATAAATGTCAGTTTTGCAATAAACACTTCCTTTTTTCTTGATTCTCTGAAAACATATTCATGCAGAGATGAGGAACATATTCAATCATCAGTATGTTACAATTTACATAATTTGACAATAATAATAATACGAACCTACACTCTTATAAAAATCGATCTTTAGCTCCACTTATGGGAAGGATAAAAAAATAAAAGTAAGATACGGTAATTTAATAAATTGTTAAACATCATGTTTGGAGTCCTTTTAAATTATTAAAACATTTCAAATTTACAAAAAAAGATTAAAACATGATTCTAAATCACTAATGTATATTTTTGCATTCAAAGAGACATTTTTGACAATTTGTGGGAGTTTAGCTAAGGTACAATTTCTATTGCATTGCAGTAACAAAGAAAAATGTATTTGATAGTGTACTTTTACTAAATTAAAATGAAAGAGTTTTTTCAGCTTCACCTTTTAGATGTATGCGTACCCTGTGTATACTATATCTACATTGGTATTTATTTTAAGGTTATAAAAAGCAAGTAGATGGCACTCACCAATGATCAAACCTTATTTTTGTAATCTGAAATCACTTTATTGACAGCCCATAACATACCACTGTTGGACTTCAAGATACAGTATTAGTACCACCATATATTGTCCTTATAATATGCAGTATTTAAACCATATTCCTACAAAGAGCCACATAATAATGCTATATAGTGCCCAAATATATTATAGTTCAGTGCCAAAAAAATATCACTAGAGATAAGATAAGCAAAGGATCAACTTCGAGTCAAATTTCCTAGTTTTCAGAGACCCACAAATTACTTCGGAGGCGATACACGTGGGGCTATGTCCTGTTACCCGTCCTGGATACTCTAAACCGGTCTCCTGTCAGGTTGTTACGTTGTATTTGGGGTATACTTTCCTCTCGTGGTACATGGACATTTTGTCCATGTTCAGGGATATTGGTATATAGGCTGCTATGTATAGCTTGGGGTTTGCTATATAACTGTTGGAAAGGTTTATTTCATGTTCTATTTGCTTTATTTGGATAGTACATTCCATGCACCCCATGATTCATTTAGGGAGGGGAATTTCCCATGTATACATATAACCGTTGCATATGTGTTTTTGAGCACCAGGTTATGCATTGAGGTTCATGTTATGTACCAGGGTTGGTAACAGTTGTATGTCAAATTTTAATTAATTTTTCTTGCTTGTTTTTTCTATAGGTGTTCTTTACTGCTTGCACCCCGGCCTTTATATATATATATATATATATATATATATATATATATATATATATATATATATATACAGTTAGGTCCATATATATTTGGACAGAGACAACATTATTCTAATTTTGGTTCTAGACATTACCACAATAAATTTTAAACAAAACGATTCAGATGCAGTTGAAGTTCAGACTTTCAGCTTTCATTTGAGGGTATCCACATTAAAATTGGATGAAGGGTTTAGGAGTTTCAGCTCCTTAATATGTGCCACCCTGTTTTTAAAGGGACCAAAAGTAATTGGACAGATTAAATAATTGTAAATAAAATGTTCATTTCTAGTACTTGGTTGAAAATCCTTTGTTGGCAATGACTGCCTGAAGTCTTGAACTCATGGACATCACCAGACGCTGTGTTTCCTCCTTTTTGATGCTCTGCCAGGCCTTCACTGCAGTGGTTTTCAGTTGCTGTTTGTTTATGGGCCTTTCTATCTGAAGTTTAGTCTATAACAAGTGAAATGCATGCTCAATTGGGTTCAGATCAGGTGACTGACTTGGCCATTCAAGAATATTCCACTTCTTTGCTTTAATAAACTCCTGAGTTGCTTTGGCTTTATGTTTTGGGTCATTGTCCATCTGTAGTATGAAACGACAACCAACCAGTTTGGCTGCATTTGGCTGGATCTGAGCACACAGTATGGCTCTGAATACCTCAGAATTCATTCGGCTGCTTCTGTCCTGTGTCACATCATCAATAAACACTAGTGACCCAGTGCCACTGGCAGCCATGCATGCCCAAGCCATCACACTGCCTCCACCATGTTTTACAGATGATGTGGTATGCTTTGGATCATGAGCTGTACCACGCCTTCGCCATACTTTTCTCTTTCCATCATTCTGGTAGAGGTTGATCTTGGTTTCATCTGTCCAAAGAATGTTCTTCCAGAACTGTGCTGGCTTTTTTAGATGTTTTTTAGCAAAGTCCAGTATAGCCTTTTTATTCTTGATGCTTATGAGTGGCTTGCACCGTGCAGTGAACCCTCTGTATTTACTTTCATGCAGTCTTCTCTTTATGGTAGATTTGGATATTGATACGCCGACCTCCTGGAGAGTGCTGTTCACTTGGTTGGCTGTTGTGAAGAGGTTTCTGTTCACCATGGAGATTATTCTGCGATCATCCACCGCTGTTGTCTTCCGTGGGCACCCAGGTCTTTTTGCATTGATGAGTTCACCAGTGCTTTCTTTCTTTCTCAGGATGTACCAAACTGTAGATTTTGCCACTCCTAATATTGTAGCAATTATTCAGATGTTTTTTTTTCTGTTTTCGCAGCTTAAGGATGGCTTGTTTCACCTGCATGGAGAGCTCCGTTGACCGCATGTTTACTTCACAGCAAAACCTTCCAAATGCAAGCACCACACCTCAAATCAACTCCAGGCCTTTTATCTGCTTAATTCAGAATGACATAATGAAGGGATTGCCCACAACTGTCCATGAAATAGCCTTGGAGTCAATTGTCCAATTACTTTTGGTCCCTTTAAAAACAGGGTGGCACATGTTAAGGAGCGGAAGCTCCTAAACCCTTCATCCAATTTTAATGTGGATACCCTCAAATGAAAGCTGAAAGTCTGAACTTCAACTGCATCTGAATTGTTTTGTTTAAAATTCATTGTGGTAATGTCTATAACCAAAATTAGAAAAAGGTTGTCTCTGTCCAAATATATATGGACCTAACTGTATATATATATATATATACATATATATATATATTTGATAGCAGTGCTCCATGTCTTTCTAGTTTCAAGACCCACAAATTTTAACACTCTGCAATTCGATTTGCGAGGATCAGCAAAAAAAAATGTCCAGTGAAATTTCATGCACTGCTGAAGAGTCTAAAAGCAGGCTAATGACTTCAAACGCATCACATTCTTTGTTTCTGCCCAGCCAATCAGAGTGGACTATTACTGCCAGTATAAAAGTTGGGGGGCTAGCCAGTCAGCACCATTTTAGGCTTTTCTACCATAAGGATATGATGTCAGAACAGAGAACACACAGTTCATTCCACATAGGGATAGAAAAAGGTTTAATCTGATGTGGTATGCTTCTTCATTGCTGAATCACATTGAAAATGGGAGCGGTAGTCTCCTTCTGTGAAAAGTAATTCAAAGATTCCAGTGAGATAGTTACATGCACAGTATGATGCCCCCAGAGTACACTTCTCCACACAGTATGATGCCCCCAGAGTACTCTAATCCACACAATATGATGCCCCCAGAGTACACTTCACACAGTATGATGCCTCCAGAGTACTCTTCTCCACACAGTATGATGCCCCCAGAGTACACTTCTCCACACAGTATGATGCCCCCAGAGTACTCTTCTCCACACAGTATGATGCCCCCAGAGTACACATCTTCACACAGTATGATGCCCCCAGAGTACTCTACTCCACACAGTATGATGTCCCCAGAGTACACTTCTCCACACAATATGATGCCCCCAGAGTACTCTTCTCCACACAGTACGATGTCCCCAGAGTACACTTTGCCACACAGTATGATGCCCCCAGAGTACTCTTCCCCACACAGTATGATGCCCCCAGAGTACACCTCTTCACACAGTATGATGCCCCCAAAGTACTCTTCTCCACACAGTATGATGTCCCCAGAGTACTCTTCTCCACACAGTACGATACCACCTTAGTGCTCCCATAAGCAGTATGATGGCCCCAGAGTACTCTTCTCCACACAGTATGATGTCCCCAGAGTACACTTCTCCACACAGTATGATGCCCCCAGAGTACTCTTCTCCACACAGTATGATGCCCCCAGAGTACACTTTTTCACACAGTATGATGCCCCCAAAGTACTCTTCTCCACACAGTATGGTGCTCCCAGAGTACTCTTCTCCACACAGTACGATACCACCTTAGTGCTCCAATAAGCAGTATGATGCCCCCACAGTTTTTCCCCCACACAGTATGATGTTGCAACAGCGCATTTACCCACACAAAGTATAATGCCCCCACAGTACATTCCTGCATACTCAGTATGATGCGCTCACAGCCACCCACGTTGTTTGATGTTCCCATAGTACATATCTTCACAGTGTACTCCATATAATTTGATGCCTACACAGCTCTGTCCACAAAACATTCCCCTACGCAAAGTATGATGCCCCACAGTGAATTGCCCCTACACACACAGTATGATGCCCCAACAGCCCACCTCACACAGACTGATGTCCCCAGAGTACATACACAGTATTTTGGCCCCACAGCCCATCTCACACAGAATATCCCTATAGTACATTTACAGTATGATGCCCCCACATTTTCCCCACACAGTATGATGCCCACAGTCATGCATCACACCTGTCACATTCCTGCATGCTCCCATGTTACTGAACAGGTATCTGTTGCAAGTCTAGGCACTTATGTTATGTGACATTCTGTGTTCATGTGACATAAAGGTCCCTTAAGGACCTTCAGGCTCTTCTTAGATGGAATGGTTAAGTAGGGGTCTGTGCGTGCCTTGCTTCACTATTATATTGAATTGTATTTGTACTCTGACAACACAGGTGTGGTTGAAGTTGGTACTTAGCTCTAACTCCCAGGATAGGGTACAGCCTATTAAATTTGACACTGTCCGACTAGATCCTGGACAGTTGGAATGTGTTTTTGAAGGAGGGATTTTTTTTTGTCAGAGAAAGGGTGACTTGTCTACAAATGTTATTTGTGGAGTAGAGAATTTTGTCTCTAAACAGTATGTGTAGTTTTTTTGGGGGGAATAGGGTATCCTTTATAGATCACAACCTGCAGTAACCACCGATCGACCACACCACTGCACGACCAGCTCTATCCTCACCTACTGTATCCTCACCCATCCCTTGTAGATTGTGAGCCTTCGCGGGCAGGGTCCTCTCTCCTCCTGTACCAGTTGTGACTTGCATTGTTCAAGATTATTGTACTTGTTTTTATTATGTATACCCCTCCTCAAAGTGCCATGGAATAAATGGCACAATAATAATAAATAATAATTATTTTGTAGAGGAGAAGATATTTGACTATAAATTAATTTTATGTGGGAAGAAGATTCTTCTTCAGGAATTGATATTGTGAGAGGGGTTTTACTATCACTGCTAAGAGTGGGGTAAGGAAAAATTCTTTATAGTTTATGTATACAGTATATAAGAGCAGGTGGCCCTGCTGTAAATGCGATGTATGGTGGAGGGGAACTTGGCTGTAAGGGTCTGTTCAAATGAGGCGGATTCCCTTCAGAAAATTTCCACAGCAAATCCACAGGGAAATCCACAGCTGGAAATTCAAATCAATTGTGTAGATTTTGGTGAAAATTTGGCTTTGAAGAAAAAAAAGACCTTCTTTGATGCCGTCTCATCCTCTGTGACATGAATTGAGACATCATAAAAGTAGGTCTTGTTCTTCAAAGACCCACATTAGACAGTGCAAGAAAGCCATATAAATGCCAGGATAGAATAGTAAAGATATTTTATACTTATTTTAAACTTTGGGAAAGTTTTTTTCCCAAGAATCTATTACAGAGTTTCCATAAATAACTGATTCATGCAATATACCAATAATACTAATAAGAAGCAAAGTCATGTGAGGCCATAAGTCCAAAAATGCAATACACTTTATTAGTCCAAGTTAAAAGCATGTATATATATATATGTCGGTGACTCCACACTATGAAAGGTGATAAATATGATGAGGCTCTTGGTGAACAAGGACACAAAAAGTATAAGCAGGCAATATGCAACTAAAAATGATCTTCCAGAGTCATAACTAGACCAATATCATCATAGCAGAAAGCTAGTAAGAATATATTAGACAAGGAACAAAGAAGACGGTAATCCAGAGGTGAAAAAAATGCAATGTTCTTTATTTCAGTTCCATTTGAAAGACAAAAAGCCGTGCTATAGCCGACGCATTTCTGGTGAGTCACTCTCTCTTAGTCATGTCATGGCTAGGGGCGAGTTTCTCAGAAAGCCATTGGTTTTAGCGCATATTTTTGTCTTTTACATGGAACTGAAATAAAGAACATTGCAGTTTATTCACCTCTGGTGCCATCTTCTCCGTTCCTTGCCTCACATATGTCTTCTGGGCTGCACCAGCTGGAGATATGGCATCCACCAGTTAAGCCTCCTGTGATTCCACACTTCATTGTGGTAAGATCCTCCACTTTTTCTAAGAATATTTTAAGCAGTGACTACTAAAAGCCATTTACACAATTAAAATCTTTAAGTTCCAGGTGAGGTTAAGACAAAGAAACAGACTTTGGGAGCAAAGATTCAAACCTGCATGAGGTTAATCCAGGTAACTACCTACCACACACTAGAAGACCCACCACTCCTGATATATCAGTAGAAAATATCTGACTGAAGATCTTTTCTACCTAACCGAAATCTGGCATCTGGAGCAGTGGACTCCTGTTGTATTGCAGATTGCTGTCTTTCTTTACACTGAAAAAATTATGTTTGCATGGGGCCCTGATAATTGAATTGTAAGGGCCCAAAAACTTTGTAATGGCAGCTTTTATGAGTTGTACATTATATCTTACTAATGGTGCCACTGAGCTCATTTTTTCTTTTTCGACTTTTTATATATTTGTCATTGTACAAGGATTCATGGATTTCTCCACTTTCTGTGCTTGGCGAACTCCATGCCAGGGGTTTTGTCTGGTTTTGGAATGGTTTGTTTTGTCCTTGAGAAGTCTGGATTATCATACTGGACTTGATGCCAAGAACACAATAAATTTCCTAAGCCTGCTGTGACTTGCCAGTGGCTTTATACAACCCCGCAGCTTTTATTTTGTATGACAGTTTGGTTAAGGGATATCTGCCAACACAAAGACAAATTTGAATGTTTTGAGATAGCCATTGTTTATGCTCTGTTTCTACTATTTCTTTTACATTCTCCTATTTTGCAATTAATATTTTTACATCATGGCCTGTTTTCATTGATACGTGTGTAACAATATCATAACTATTAACCCCTTTACCCCAGAGGGTGGTTTGCATGTTAATGACCGGACCAATTTTTACAATTCTGACCACTGTCCATTCATGAGGTAATAACTCTGGAACGCTTCAACGGATCTAGGCGATTCTGAGAACGGTTTTTTGTGACATGTTGTACTTCACGATACTGGTGAAATTTCAATATAACTTGTGTTTATTTGTGTAAAGGATTGAAATTTGGCAAAAATTTGGAAAATTTAGCAATTTTCAAACTTTATATTTTTTATGCCCTTAAAACAGAGAAAAATGTCACACAAAATAGTTAATAAATAACATTTCCCACATGTCAACTTTACAACAGCACAATTTTGGAAACAAAATTTATTTTTGATAGGAAGTTATAAGGGCTAAAAGTTGACCAGCGATTTCTCATTTTTACAACAAAATTTACAAGACCATTTTTTTTAGGGACCACCTCACATTTGAAGTCACTTTGAGGGCTCTATATGGCAGAAAATATCCAAAAGTGACACCATTTTTAAAACTGCACCCCTCAAGCTGATCAAAACCACATTCAAGAAGTGTATTAACCCTTCAGGTGCTTCACAGGAATTAATGGAATGTGAAAGGAAAAAATGAACATTTAACTTTTTTCACTAAAATATAAATTTAGACAATTTTTTTTTAAATTTCACAAAGGTAACAGGAAAATGTAACCCCAAGATTTATAATGCAATTTCTCCTGAACCCAAATTGGCTGAAATTGAGATTGGATGCCATATCGCATTTGGAGAGTCCGTGATGTGCCTAAACAGTGTAAACCCCCCACAAGTGACCCCAATTTGGAAACTAGACCTCCTAAGGAACTTATCTAGATGTGTGGGAGTCCACGCCAATTTTTTCTATGATTTAACCCTTAAATTTAATAGCTACAGCGCCGAAATTTTGCACATACACACTACTAACATTAGTAGTGTGGAATATGCAAAAAAAAGGGGGATATGACATGGTTTACTGTATGTAAACCATGTCTCATATCATGTCGGGTTTAGGCAGGAGAAATTAAAAGCCGGCAATCGGCTTTTCTGCTATATCGCACTGAAGTAAATATAAATATATATATATATATATATATATATATATATGTGTGTCTCAATTATATATATATATATATATATATATATATATATATATATATATATATATCTATCCGCTAAATAAGAAAAAAGTCGGACCGCACCAACAGCCTGTATAGACGTGATGGGAACCGCTCACCTGCACACAGTAAGCCAGAGTCTCCAGTCCTGGGTGCGTTGCTCCATGGAAGAGTAGCGTGAATGAATGCCAAAAATGGAAGAAGAAAAGCACGCACTCAGCAGGAAGTCCGATGCAGGTAACTTTATTCAGCTAAAAGACACATCTTCACGGCCGGGAGTGTTACAGTAAGGAGTGCGGCAATGCTAGACTACAGCTGTTTCGCGCCGGCTTGGCGCTTCAACAGGTCAATGAAGGTGTGCACAGAAAACGCCGGGTGAAATAGAGGCAGGTAAGGGCGGGGTGTAACCCATCTACCTCCCCCCGGCGTGGAATCTGAACACTCCTCACCTTGAGACAAGATTAAAATCATGCTTTAAAAACAATACACTTAGTAACAAAAAATGTTTACAAAGAATATTAACAAAACATTTACAAAAGAAACATTTTTATAAAAAACACACAATAAGACCCAGGAACAGGGAAAATGAAGAAAACCAGACACAAGATAATCCCAACCCTAATTCATATAAACTTCAATGACCGCGAGTGGTATATATACACAGAAAGCAGAATCACTGCTCGGGAACGAAGAAAAAAATCTATATACCAAAGGCTATACATAAAGGAGAGCAATAAATACTTACTTTTTAGCTGGTAAAGAGCGACTTATAAGAAAATGGCCATGTCTACTCTGTCATTAAACCCTGCAGGGCCCATAGCATTAGTTTGCATTATCCATCGAGCTTCTTTTTGTAGAAGCATATTGTGGAGATCCCCTCCTCTTTTAGGTAGGGTAACCTGCTCAATACCAGCAAAAGTCAAAACGCCTGGGTTTCCATTGTGGCTAGTGTGAATGTGTTCAATCAAACGGGGGACCCCTTTTCCTGTGTTAATAGTGCTACAATTAGTGTTGAGCATTCCGATACTGCAAGTATCGGGTATCGGCCGATACTTGCTGTATCGGAATTCCGATACCGAGATCCGATATTTTTGTGATATCGGGTATCGGCATCGAAACAACATTAATGTAAAAATGTGTAAAAGAGAGAATTAAAATAAAAAATATTGCTATACTCACCTCTCCGACACAGCCTGCACCTTACCGAGGGAAGCGGCAGCGTTCTTTGTTTAAAATTTGCGCTTTTCTTTCCTTTACGTGAGTCCCGGCTTGTGATTGGTTGCGTGCCGCCCATGTGACCGGGACGCAACCAATCACAGCAAGCCGTGACGTAATTTCAGGTCCTTCAGGATTTTAAAATTACGTTCCGGCGTTGTGATTGGTTACGTCGCAGTCACATGGGCGACGCAACCAATCACAGCAAGTCGTGACGTAATTTCAGGTCCTTAAGGATTTTAAAATTACGTCCCGGCTTTGTGATTGGTTGCGTCGCAGTCACATGGGAGACGCAACCAATCACAAGCCGTGACGTCACGGGAGGCTGGACACGCGCGCATTTTAAAATGGGCGCGTGTCCAGCCTCCCGTGACGTCCCGGCTTGTGATTGGTTGCGCCGCGATCAACCAATCACAAGCCGGGAGGCTGGACACGCGCGCATTTTAAAATTTTAAAATGCGCGCGTGTCCAGCCTCCCGGCTTGTGATTGGTTGACCGCGGCGCAACCAATCACAAGCCGGGACGTCACGGGAGGCTGGACACGCGCCCATTTTAAAAAGCGCGCGTGTCCAGCCTCCCGTGACGTCACGGCTTGTGATTGGTTAATGGCGGCCATGTTGCCGGGACGCGGACCAATCACAGCAAGCCGTGACGTAATTTCGTCACGGCTTGCTGTGATTGGTCCGCGTCCCGGCAACATGGCCGCCCTGACCAATCACAAGCCGGGACTTCACGTAACCAAGTAAAAGCGCGAATTTTAAACAAACAACGCTGCCGGTTCCCTCGCTGAGGTCCAGGCTGCGTCGGACAGGTGAGTATAGCGATATTTTTTATTTTAATTCTTTCTTTTACACATTTATATGGATCCCAGGGCCTGAAGGAGAGTTTCCTCTCCTTCAGACCCTGGGAACCATCAGGAATACCGTCCGATACTTGAGTCCCATTGACTTGTATTGGTATCGGGTATCGGTATCGGATTGGATCCGATACTTTGCCGGTATCGGCCGATACTTTCCGATACCGATACTTTCAAGTATCGGACGGTATCGCTCAACACTAGCTACAATGTTCTCGAAAACGCATGTATAAACAACGTATAGTTTTGCCTATATAAAAGCGTCCGCACGGACAAAAAATAACATAAACTACATTTTTCGTTTTGCATGTTATGAATGTATTGACTACATGCTTAATGGGTCCTATATTAAAAGAACGTCCCGTGAGATGGTATTTACATTGTGCACAATGTCCACAACGGAGATTCCCTTTTGGTGTACTGGAATTTAACCAATTGTTGTGTTCGCTTGGTGAACGATTGCGCACTAAGATATCCCTCAGGTTTTTGCTGCGTTGGTTTGATATTAAAGGTCCCCTTTTGACTATTTCGGCTAAGTCTTTGTCTTTTTCGAGTATGTGCCAGTTCTTACGTATTGCACTGCGTATACAACTATCTACTGGACTGAATTGGAAACTAAAATTGAAACGTTTTCCAGAAGGTGCACGTAAAAAATTACCAGTATCCGATTTTGCTCTAGCTTCATTGAGCAATTGAGTGGGGTAACCTCTGTCTGCCAACCTGTTGAACAATTCGTCAGACTGGGTTGCGGTTCCTTCTAATGTACTATTGGCTTTTTTAACCCGCAAAAATTGACTGTAAGGGAGGGACCGTTTTACATGTGATGGATGATAACTTTTATAATGTAATAGGGAATTAGTTGCAACCGGTTTCCTATACAGTGTTGTAACAAGGGTTCCTTCTTTTGCTTCCACCGAAACATCCAAAAAATTAAGGCATGTGCCTCCAAATTCAGATGTAAACAACATGTTCATCTGATTGGCGTTAAGATATGTAACAAAAGAGGAAAAAGTGTCTTCAGACCCATCCCATATAAAAATCATATCATCCACGTATCTGCGGTAAAATTTTATATGTTTGGCAAACATGTTTTGTGTGGCATAGATGTACTTCTCCTCAAAAAGGCTTAAGAACAGGTTAGCGAACGTGCATGCTGCCGGAGTCCCCATTGCAGTCCCAGTTATCTGTTTATACCATGAATCTCTGAAAGTAAATGCATTATGCATAAGTATGAACCGTAAACCCTCACATACAAAGTCAATGAAAGACTGAGAACGATCAGTGGACTCCAAAATGACTCTAATGGAGTCTACCCCCATCTGTTGGGGGATCCTGGTATAAAGGTTGGCCACATCGATTGAGGCTAAAGCGAACCCGGTTTGCCAATGAAGATGTTCGATGGCTTTAAGGAATGCATTAGTGTCCTTCAAATAAGACGGGACGCTAGTCAGTATAGGACGAAGCAGCCAATCAATATATTTTGATAAGGGTTCTGTGAGGGAGCCCACCCCGGATACTATGGGGCGTCCGGGGGGGTCTATTTCAGATTTGTGTATTTTGGGGACGCAGTACCAATGAGACTTAATGGGGAACTCCGGCAGCAACTTTTCCGCTTTACTGCGTGAAATAATACCTGTTTCAACAGATTTTTTTAAAAAAGCCTGTAAAGACCCTTTAAATTTCTGTGTGGGGTCTTGTGTTTCTTTTGTAAATGTTTTGTTAATATTCTTTGTAAACATTTTTTGTTACTAAGTGTATTGTTTTTAAAGCATGATTTTAATCTTGTCTCAAGGTGAGGAGTGTTCAGATTCCACGCCGGGGGGAGGTAGATGGGTTACACCCCGCCCTTACCTGCCTCTATTTCACCCGGCGTTTTCTGTGCACACCTTCATTGACCTGTTGAAGCGCCAAGCCGGCGCGAAACAGCTGTAGTCTAGCATTGCCGCACTCCTTACTGTAACACTCCCGGCCGTGAAGATGTGTCTTTTAGCTGAATAAAGTTACCTGCATCGGACTTCCTGCTGAGTGCGTGCTTTTCTTCTTCCATTTTTGGCATTCATTCACGCTACTCTTCCATGGAGCAACGCACCCAGGACTGGAGACTCTGGCTTACTGTGTGCAGGTGAGCGGTTCCCATCACGTCTATACAGGCTGTTGGTGCGGTCCGACTTTTTTCTTATTTAGCGGATATTAGTGCTTTTTGTGGATCAAGCACACAGACTGACATGAGAACGTAAACAAGTCTCCCTCACACATTTGTGCTAACTATATAATATATTCAGCACCCAGTAACTTGTTTTACTATGGATAGCCAAGTCATCCGAACTGGTTTACTAGCCGGCCGGGATGATGTTTCTAATTATTTCAAGGAGTGCGAGCTAGCTGACGAGATTACTACACTAAGCACCAAGACATTGGAACACAAAATGACTAATTTAACTGAAAAGGAAACCAAATTGTTTTGGACCAATAATTCCCTGAAATCGTACGTCGATAGTGGCAGAGTGCCCAGAGGACTCAGGGTATTAAAAGACATCGCACATTTTACCAATGACCCTAATTTTAAAATAGAATGGGAAGCCATTATGCTGAAGTGCTCCCAGGAATTACTTCAATTAGTTTTAAAATCCAACATGCAGAATTATGAGCAGGTGAACGCTGATTTAAAGAAAACACAGGAGGAATTAAAACATAGACTTACTGACAGCCAATGGACTCTCCTAAATAAAAAATTGGATACCAAAATGATTCCTATTCAGGCGGAGATTAAGTCACGTAAAAGAGATAAATTCATACGAGACAAGAACGACTTTGACAATGGGCATGTTTTCACCTGGAATAAAATAGTGAACAGTGAGAACAGAGGCCCCAATCGATTTAACAGCTATAAGAATAAAAACAATAATAATAATAAAAAACGAAAGCATTTCCACAAAAAAGATTACTATACCACCGAATCTGACTCCAGCCTCAGCGAAGGCGCAACAGCTTCCATGATGTCTGATATTGAAGTTTCCATGGATAGGAATAACAGCCGTACAGCGTCCCCTTTAGAAGGAGGACTAGACGAGGAGGAAGAAGGAGGAGGGAGTTACGATCTGCGCCGCAAGATAAAGAAGGTTTCTTGGAGGGGGAGACGACAGCGCTAAATGTTAATCATAATGTATTAAATTTGACAGAGCATTATTTGCAGGCTGAGCATTTGTCTTTGTTGAGCAAAGGCTTATCATATTGCATTCCTGAAGAATTTAACTTGACTGACTTCCGTATTGACTTATTTAAGGCTACACGAAAAATGCACCTTCATAAGGCTTTTTTATCCTCTAACAAGTCTGACAGGACATTGAGACAAAAGGAGGGGGAACAACCGGTAGTAATAGGCCCTTTGGGTTTTTTGGCCGGGACTGAGGTGCAATCCTTAGCGGACATGAACGCTGATGGAGGTTTATTATTAAGCCTTACTGAGGACACAGATGTCAGTCCAATTCCACCTATTCCATCAACAGCACCTTTTACAGGAGGGGTCCCTTCAAAATACATGCCACCCACATCACCAGGGAACATGATCGACCTTTTTGAAGCATTAGTCTTAAAAGATGTTGAGGCACTTATATATAAAAAGGAGCCTTCCAATCTGACTTATGCAGAACGACAGGCATTAAAAGAAATTTCTAATTGGTCTGACACAGTCATCAGACAAGCGGACAAGGGAGGAAAGATAGTGCTAATCCCTAAATCCATGTATCTAAAAGAAGCTGATAGGCAATTAGCGGACAAAAATACATATGTAAAATTGACACAAGACCCCACACAGAAATTTAAAGGGTCTTTACAGGCTTTTTTAAAAAAATCTGTTGAAACAGGTATTATTTCACGCAGTAAAGCGGAAAAGTTGCTGCTGGAGTTCCCCATTAAGCCTCATTGGTACTGCGTCCCCAAAATACACAAATCTGAAATAGACCCCCCCGGACGCCCCATAGTATCCGGGGTGGGCTCCCTCACAGAACCCTTATCAAAATATATTGATTGGCTGCTTCGTCCTATACTGACTAGCGTCCCGTCTTATTTGAAGGACACTAATGCATTCCTTAAAGCCATCGAACATCTTCATTGGCAAACCGGGTTCGCTTTAGCCTCAATCGATGTGGCCAACCTTTATACCAGGATCCCCCAACAGATGGGGGTAGACTCCATTAGAGTCATTTTGGAGTCCACTGATCGTTCTCAGTCTTTCATTGACTTTGTATGTGAGGGTTTACGGTTCATACTTATGCATAATGCATTTACTTTCAGAGATTCATGGTATAAACAGATAACTGGGACTGCAATGGGGACTCCGGCAGCATGCACGTTCGCTAACCTGTTCTTAAGCCTTTTTGAGGAGAAGTACATCTATGCCACACAAAACATGTTTGCCAAACATATAAAATTTTACCGCAGATACGTGGATGATATGATTTTTATATGGGATGGGTCTGAAGACACTTTTTCCTCTTTTGTTACATATCTTAACGCCAATCAGATGAACATGTTGTTTACATCTGAATTTGGAGGCACATGCCTTAATTTTTTGGATGTTTCGGTGGAAGCAAAAGAAGGAACCCTTGTTACAACACTGTATAGGAAACCGGTTGCAACTAATTCCCTATTACATTATAAAAGTTATCATCCATCACATGTAAAACGGTCCCTCCCTTACAGTCAATTTTTGCGGGTTAAAAAAGCCAATAGTACATTAGAAGGAACCGCAACCCAGTCTGACGAATTGTTCAACAGGTTGGCAGACAGAGGTTACCCCACTCAATTGCTCAATGAAGCTAGAGCAAAATCGGATACTGGTAATTTTTTACGTGCACCTTCTGGAAAACGTTTCAATTTTAGTTTCCAATTCAGTCCAGTAGATAGTTGTATACGCAGTGCAATACGTAAGAACTGGCACATACTCGAAAAAGACAAAGACTTAGCCGAAATAGTCAAAAGGGGACCTTTAATATCAAACCAACGCAGCAAAAACCTGAGGGATATCTTAGTGCGCAATCGTTTACCAAGCGAACACAACAATTGGTTAAATTCCAGTACACCAAAAGGGAATTTCCGTTGTGGACATTGTGCACAATGTAAATACCATCTCACGGGACGTTCTTTTAATATAGGACCCATTAAGCATGTAGTCAATACATTCATAACATGCAAAACGAAAAATGTAGTTTATGTTATTTTTTGTCCGTGCGGACGCTTTTATATAGGCAAAACTATACGTTGTTTATACATGCGTTTTCGAGAACATTGTAGCACTATTAACACAGGAAAAGGGGTCCCCCGTTTGATTGAACACATTCACACTAGCCACAATGGAAACCCAGGCGTTTTGACTTTTGCTGGTATTGAGCAGGTTACCCTACCTAAAAGAGGAGGGGATCTCCACAATATGCTTCTACAAAAAGAAGCTCGATGGATAATGCAAACTAATGCTATGGGCCCTGCAGGGTTTAATGACAGAGTAGACATGGCCATTTTCTTATAAGTCGCTCTTTACCAGCTAAAAAGTAAGTATTTATTGCTCTCCTTTATGTATAGCCTTTGGTATACAGATTTTTTTCTTCGTTCCCGAGCAGTGATTCTGCTTTCTGTGTATATATACCACTCGCGGTCATTGAAGTTTATATGAATTAGGGTTGGGATTATCTTGTGTCTGGTTTTCTTCATTTTCCCTGTTCCTGGGTCTTATTGTGTGTTTTTTATAAAAATGTTTCTTTTGTAAATGTTTTGTTAATATTCTTTGTAAACATTTTTTGTTACTAAGTGTATTGTTTTTAAAGCATGATTTTAATCTTGTCTCAAGGTGAGGAGTGTTCAGATTCCACGCCGGGGGGGAGGTAGATGGGTTACATCCCGCCCTTACCTGCCTCTATTTCACCCGGCGTTTTCTGTGCACACCTTCATTGACCTGTTGAAGCGCCAAGCCGGCGCGAAACAGCTGTAGTCTAGCATTGCCGCACTCCTTACTGTAACACTCCCGGCCGTGAAGATGTGTCTTTTAGCTGAATAAAGTTACCTGCATCGGACTTCCTGCTGAGTGTGTGCTTTTCTTCTTCCATTTTTGGCATATATATATATATATATAACGAAACCCGACTTTGCCAAAAGTCGGCGACTTTTGAAATTGGCCGATCTGTTTCGCTCAACCCTAATTTTGATGATCGGCAGCTGTCACACACTTCTCAGCATGCGTTTCAAAAACGCAAACGGAGGAAAAAATGCATGTAAATGCGTCAAAACGCCGCGGTTTTTACAGCATGAGAAAACGCATGCGTCTAAAAACGCAGCGTTTGCACGCGTTTACATGCGTTTTTTCACCACCTGCATTTGCATTTTAAACGCTGCGTTTTTTAACGCAAATGTGAAACTAGCCTTAGCCCCCATTTTTTTTATTTTCCCAAGGGTAACAGGAGAAAATGGACCAAAAAAGTTGTTGGCTAATTTGTCTTGAGTATGCATATACCCCATATGTGGGAGAAAACTACTGTTTGGGCACACGTCGGGGTTCGGAAGGGAAGTAGTGATGTTTTGGAATGCAGACTTTGGAAATGCTCCACAAGTTAACCCAATTTGGGAAATTTAACCCCCCCAATGAGCTTATCTAGATGTGCCTAAACAATGGCAATGCCCAAAAAGTGCCCCCTTTTTGTAACTAATCTACTGTTTTCTGGTATGTGAATTTTATCATATAGTGGCATACGTGATTTGTGTAGTGTTTGTCAGGTTGTCATATGTCACTTGTGTAGTGTTCGTCAGGTTGTCATACGTCAGTTGTGTAAGTCAGAAATTAATTTAGTAGTACATGGAGGTGTGGTACACTCTGAAGCAATCTTTCATACACAGGCCAGGTTTGTCAGGGCAGGTGTCGCATTGATAAATGGAGTCCTTGCGTATTCCCCTTTTGTAACACACTCGGCACCTCTTTTGCGACCTTCCTTTTTTTCCACTTGGAGGGACCTCCCCCAGGAAATGCTGACCTGGTACAATACGAATATCAAATAAATTTGGCTCTCAGAAGATAGTATCTTGTGAGAATAAAGTTCCTTTTATTGTGCATTCATTGTAGTTGTTAAACATTTTTGGTCCTATTAGGAACCTTTGTCAGAACTGAATTCTGTAGAGGAGGAACCCATGGTAGGCTAGTGTGTGTGAGCTGCGTTGCTGTGTAGGAATTTTATTCTCACAAGATACTATCCTCTTAGTGTCAAGTTTATTTGATACTGTACAAGACGGGCTGGATACTCTACTTGATCACCTCTTCTCTCACCTGGTCGAGTGCCGTATGCCTGTTGTACTAGTACGATACGAGCACCTTGAGTTCTGGAAGTACTGGGGCCCTCTCCTTCCTGATTTCCAAAGATTAAGGCCTTGATCACTACCTCCTGTAACTGAAGCTGTGACGTAGCAGTCTGGTCTGAACATTGTGACAGCAGGAAAGCATTGAGCATTGCCATTTGTACGATGTGCATGGCCAGCTTTTTGTACCACACCTTGGCCTTTCTCAAAGCACTGTGCGGCTGAAGGACTTGATCAGAGAGATCAATGCCCCCCCATGTTTTTGTTGTACCCCAGTACACAGATTGCAGACCTGTGCAGAGATACCTTGTACAGTGCTGAGGGTTCTGCCATCACCATGTATGGTTGTCAAGAAAAAGACAACCCTCTTGTCCTTGTACTTGATCACCAGCATGTTGTCGCAACATTGGGATCTGCTGTCACTCTTTCTGAGCATTTGCCCAATTAGCAGTTTTTGGAAGCCTCTCTGATTTTTGGGGACAGTACCGCAGGCTAAGGTACCTTGCTCAGAAATGGACTTAAAGAGTGAGATGCTGGTATAAATGTTATCCACATTGAAGTGATAACCTTTATCCAACAGTGGTGCAGCAAATCCCACACAATTTTCCCACTCACTCCCAGGACAGGGGGGCATTCAGGGAGTTCAATCCGGGTGTCCTTCCCTTCATAAACTCTAAACCTGTTGATGTACCCTGAGGTACTCTCACACAGCTTAGAGTTTAATTCCATACCTGGCCCTCTTACTGGGCAGGTACTGATGGAATTTGAGCCTCCCCTTGAAATAAATTACAGACTCATCCACGCAGATGTCCCTTTGGGGCACGTACACTTCAGCAAACTTTTTGTGGAAGTGTTCGATGACCGGCCGAACTTTGAACAGGCGGCCAAAAGTTGGGGTCATCTTGGGGAGGACACCGTGCATTATCGGTTTAATGCAGGAATTTGTGGATGGCCTCAAAACGTGTCCGGGCCAAGACCATTCAGAACACTGGAGTGTTGTATAAAACATCAACACTCCAATATTGACGAAGTTCTAGCTTCTTCAGGATCCCCATGTGAAGGACCAAGCCCCAAAATTGCATAATTTCAACTGCGTCTACAGGAGTCCAATTAGAAAATGATGAACCGGGGTTTTGTGCCAAAAATTGATGAGTATACAAATTAGTTTGGCCCACCATGAGGTTAATAAAAACCTCCGAGAAAAAGACTTTGAAAAAGTCTAGTTCTGTGAGGCCAGTGGTGTCAAACTTGTTTCCTGATTCTGCCACAAAATCAGGAATCAGTGGCTCATAATTTTCCAGCAGCAAGGTCCATATGGTGTCCGTAATGGGGGCACTGATTCATCTTCTGGAATGGAGGGTGCTGCTTCACCATAGGTCCTTGGTCGTGTGTGTGGCTGTTCAGCAGCACCTGAGGAGGAAGACGAGGAGGAGGACGAGGAAGAGGATGAGGATGAGGAGGACTAAGCTGAACAATAAAGAAATGTGGGATCTTCTCCCTCACTATCAGTGTCGGACGCAAGAAAAGTGTATGTCTCCTCCACTGAATAGCGCTTTTGGGACGACATTTTTTTAATGTAGTGATTGTGTCAGCATTTTATTTAACTCTTTGTGTGTGTGAGAGATAGTGTTTGGTGTAAACTTTTTTGTTTGAAAAGAAAAAGCTGAAAGAAAAAAAGTAGCAACCAGGGAGCAAAAAAAAATGTCAGTGAAAACAAAAGTGTAAAATAGCAAACAAGAGCTCTCATGAGTGAACTGTGGCTCGGCGGCTGCTCTATGTGTTCCGGTTGGGTGAGCGCAAAGGGGGAGGGGTGAAAAAGAAAAGTGAAAAACAGCAGGCACAAGCTCTGGGTCACAAATCGGAATTTGGAATTCTCACACAGTTTGTAACAAACTCCCCTTCATCCATGACTTCTTCCTTTCTAATTCTCTTAACCTTCTAGCTCTTACTGAAACCTGGAGCCAGCAGTCAGACACCATCACTGCTGCTGCTCTTTCATATGGTGGACTACACTTTTCCCATACTCCAAGATCGGACAACAGAGCAGGTGAAGGCGTTGGTCTGCTTCTATCAACCAAATGCACCTTCCAAGTTATCCCCCAAGTACCCTCACTTGTCTTCCCTTGTTTTGAGGTCCATGTCAGACTCTACATCCCCTTCTCCATGCGAGTGGTGGTGGTGGTGTATCGTCCTCCCGGCCCCTCTCATCAGTTCCTGGATCATTTTGCCACCTGGCTTCCACATTTTCTCTCCTGTGACATTCCCACTCTCATCATGGGTGATTTCAACATCTCCATTTCTTTTCCCCTCTCCCCATCTGCTTCTCACCTTTTATCTCTAACCTCCCCTTTTGGCCTCTCGCAGCATACTAACTCTCCAACGCATGAAGATGGAAACTCCCTCGACTTGGTCTTCTCTCGGCTTTGCTCAGTGGATGATTTCACAAACTCCCCTCTCCCGCTCTCTGACCACAACCTTCTTTCATTCTCTATCAAGAACTGCAATCCCGCTTAGGTCACCCCCACTTTCCACACTTATAGAAACATACAGGCCATTAACACCCAGAAACTTATGAAGAACTTGCTGTCCTCATTGGCCTCTATCTCCTCCATCTCATGTCCTGATTCTGCATTGAAGCATTACATTGAAACCCTGCAAAGTGCCCTGGATGAAATTGCACCTCCAACACATAGAACAACTCGGCACAGACGGCGACATCCATTGCACACGCTGCAAACACGTGTCCTGCAGTCTTGCTCCAAGTACGCCGAACATCTGTGGAGAAAATCTAACCTACCCTAAGATTTCATCCATTACAAGTTTATGCTTAAATCATACAACTCTGCCCTTCACCTCTCCAAACAAACCTATTTCAACTCCCTCATCACCTCATTGTCCAATAACCCTAAACTTCTCTTTGACACTTTTCATTCCCTACTCAACCCAAGAGTGCAGACCCCAACCACAGATCTCCGCGCTGACGATCTGGCCAATTACTTCAAAGAAAAAATTGACCATATCCGACATGAAATTATCTCCCAATCCCCTCATACCATGCACTGTCCTCCCTCCCCCACTGCATCTAGCTCGCTCTCTGACTTCGAACCAGTCACAGAAGAAGTAATCAGACTCCTTGCATCTTCTCGCCTAACCTCTTGCATCAGTGACCCCATTCCGTCACATCTCCTCCAGTCCCTTTCCCCTGCTGTCACCGCTCAGCTAACAAAAATATTTAACCTCTCTCTCTTCTGGTATCTTTCCCTCCTCATTTAAGCATGCCATCATACATTTATTACTTAAAAAACTATCCCTCGACCAAAACTGTGCTGCTAACTATAGACCAGTCTCTAATCTTCCCTTCATCTTTAAACTCCTCAAATGTCTGGTCGACTCCTGTCTTATCCGTTATCTCTCAGATAACTCTCTTCTCGACCCTCTTCAATCTGGCTTCCGCTCTTTACACTCTACTGAAACTGCCCTCACTAAAGTCTCTAAGGGTACTGTCACACAGTACCATTTTGATCGCTACGACGGTACGATTCGTGACGTTCTAGCGATATCGTTAGGATATCGCAGTGTCTGACACGCAGCAGTGATCAGGGATCCTGCTGAGAATCGTACGTCGTAGCAGATCGTTTGGAACTTTCTTTCGTCGCTTGATCACCCGCTGACATCGCTGGATCGTTGTGTGTGACAGCGATCCAGCGATGTGTTCGCTTGTAACCAGGGTAAACATCGGGTAACTAAGCGCAGGGCCGCGCTTAGTAACCCGATGTTTACCCTGGTTACCAGCGTAAACGTAAAAAAACAAACCGTACATACTTACATTCCGGTGTCTGTCCTCCGGCGTCTCAGCTTCTCTGCAGTGTGAGCGCCGGCCAGCCGGAAAGCGAGCACATCGGTGACGTCTGACGTCACCGCTCTGCTTTCCGGCTATGGCGCTTACACAGTGCAGAGAAGCTGAGACGCCGGGGACAGACACCGGAATGTAAGTATGTACTGTTTGTTTTTTTTACGTTTACGCTGGTAACCAGGGTAAACATCGGGTTACTAAGCGCGGCCCTGCGCTTAGTTACCCGATGTTTACCCTGGTTACCCGGGGACTTCGGCATCGCTCCAGCGCCGTGATTGCAAAGTGTGACCGCAGTCTACGACGCTGGAGCGATAATCATACGATCGCTGCGACGTCACGAATCGTGCCATCGTAGCGATTAAAATGGTACTGTGTGACGGTACCCTAATGATCTACTAACAGCTAAATTTAATGGTCACTACTCCATGCCAATTCTCTTGGATCTCTCCGCAGCATTCTACACTGTGGATCATCAGTTCCTCCTCACTATGCTACACTCCATCGGCCTCATGGACACCGTTCTCTCCTGCTTCTCCTCCTATATCTCTGACCACTCTTTCACTGTATCCTTTGCTGGTTCCTCCTCCTCTCATCTTCCCATTACTGTTGGGATTCCTCAAGGATCAGTCCTAGGCTCCCTCCTCTTCTCTTTGTATACCGCACCTATTGGACAAACAATCAGTAGATTTGGGTTCCAGTACCATCTCTATGCAGATGACACCCAATTATACTCTTCTTCTTCTGACATCACATCTGCCTTTTTAGAAAACACCAGTGATTGTCTTACCGCTGTCTCTAACATCATGTCCTCCCTCTATCTGAAACTGAACCTGTCAAAAACTGAACTCCTTGTGTTTTCTCCCTAGCTTTGCCTGACATTGCCATCTCCGTGTGTGGTTCCACCATTACTCCCAAGCAACATGCCCGCTACCTTGGGGTCATACTTGATTCCGAGCTTTCATTCACCCCCCACATCCGATCACCGGCTCACTTTTGTTATCTGCACCTCAAAAACATTTCTAGAATTCGACCTTTTCTGACTTTCGACACTGCAAAAACTCTTACTGTTTCTCTTATTCATTCTCATCTGGACTATGTAATTCTCTACTAATCGGCCTCCATTTTACTAAACTCTCCCCTCTCCAATCTGTCCTGAATGCTGCAGCCAGGATCATATTCCTCACTAATCGTTATACCGATGCCTCTACCTTGTGCCAGTCATTACTCTGGTTACCCATCCATTCCAGAATCCAGTACAAACTTATTACCCTCATGAACAAAGCACTCCATGGCTCAGCAGCACCCTACATCTCCTCCCTGGTCTCAGCCTACCACCCTACCTATGCTCTCCGTTCTGCTAATGACCTGAGGTTAACATCCTCAATAATCAGAACCTCCCACTCCCGTCTCCAAGACTTTTCACGTGCTGCGCCAATTCTTTGGAATGCACTACCCAGGTTAATATGATTAATCCCCAATCCCCACAGTTTTAAGCTTGCCCTAAAAACGCAATTGTTCAGACTGGCCTACTGCCTCAACGCATTAACATAACTATCCCTGTGTGGCCCATTCAAATAACTTAAACCATAATCAGGTCCCTCGCATCATGTTCTCATACGCTTTATGCATTTAATAGCCCTCTGTGTCTCTACTGTTACATATGTGGGCTGTTAACTGGTTCATGCAACTTTATGTGAACACCCGTTTCTTACGCTATGGCTGGCCCAAACAACAAAAGCAATTGTTACCATCCACCTTTCGTGTCTCCCCTTTTCCTCATAGATTGTAAGCTTGCGAGCAAGGCCCTCATTCCTCTTGGTATCTGTTTTGATCTGTGTTTATTGTTATGCTGTGATGTCTATTGTCTGTAAAAGTCCCTTCTATAATGTAAAGTGCTGCGGAATATGTTGGCGCTATATAAATAAAATTATTATTATTATTATAATCAAAGCTCGGCGGTTGCTGGATGTGCACATGGGGGTGGCGCAAGGGGGGTGAAAATGAAAAGTGGAAAACAGCAGGCATGAGCTCTGATGGGTGAACTGTGTCACTAATCAAAGCTCGGCGGCTGCTGAATGTGCGCAAGGGGGGGCGCAAGGGGGGTGACAAAGAAAGGTGTAAAACAGCAGGCATGAGCTCTGATGAGTGGACTGCATCACTAATCAAAGCTCGACGGCTGCAGGATGTGCACTCAAAGGTGGTGCAAGGGGGGTTGAAAAAGAAAAAGTAGAAAACAGGAGGCACGAGCTCTGATGAATGAACTGCATCACTAATCAAAGCTCGGCGGCTGCTGGATGTGCACACTGGGGTGGCGCAATGGGGGATGAAAAACAAAAGTGGAAAACAGCAGACACGAGCTCTGATGAGTGAACTGCGTCACTAATCAAAGTTCAGCGCCTGCTGTATATGCACACGGGGTGGCGCAAGGAGAGGTGAAAAAGAAATGTGTAAAACATCAGGCACAAGCTCTGTTGACAGAAATGCATCACTAATCAATGCTCGACGGCTGCTGGATGTGCGCACGGGGTGGTGCAAAGCGGGGTGAAAAACAAAAGTGCAAAAAAGCAGGCACAAGTTCTGATTAGTGAACTGCGTCACTAATCAAAGCTCGGCAGTGGGATGTGTGCATGGAGGTGGTGCAAAGAGGGTGAAAAAGAAAAGTGGAAAACAGTGAACATGAGTGCTGATCGATGAACTGCATCACCAATCAACGCTCAGTGGCTGCAGGATGTGCACACAGGGGCGGCACAAAGGGGGTGAAAAAGAAAAGTGGAAAACAGCAAGCACAAGTGTTGATCGGTGAACTGCGTCACCAATCAATGCTTGGCAGCTGATAAATGTGCACACGGAAGTGGAGCAAAGTGAGGTGGAGGGGGTAAAAAGAGGGGGTAAGGGAAAGGGGGGATGGGGGGATGGTGGAGATTGGGGTGGATGCAGAGAGATCGGGCAGGAATCAGGGATCAAAACACTTACAGTTGTTGTCTCTCTTCTTTCTTCCGTCTTGTCTTCTTTGTTCTTTATTCTTTGTTCTTTCTTCAGCAGGGATTGTGGTGTCACAGCAGCCCAGCACAGCAGCAGATCCTGTAGCTTGACCGCACTGCAGAAATCCTCAGCTACTGTAAGAATCTGCAGCGCGGTCACAGACAGGTTACAGAGAAATCATACCGCTGCTGTGCCCTGTCATTGGTGCGATCAACGATGACATCAGGAGTCTCTCAGTATGGCTAAGCAGTAGGTTTGAGCGAAACGGGTCGTTCATTTTCAAAAGTCGCCGACTTTTGGCTAAGTCGGCGTCTCATGAAACCCGATCCGACCCCTGTGCTTGTCGGCCATGTGGTACGCGACTTTCGCGCCAAAGTCGCGTTTCAATGACGCGAAAAGCGCCATTTCTCAGCCAATGAAGGTGAACGCAGAGTGTGGGCAGCGTGATGACATAGGTCCTGGTCCCCACCATCTTAGAGAAGGGCATTGCAGTGATTGGCTTGCTGTCTGCGGCGTCACAGGGGCTATAAAGGGGCGTTCCCGCCGACCGCCATCTCACTGCTGCTGATCTGAGCTTAGGGAGAGGTTGCTGCCGCTTCGTCACAAGCAGGGAGAGCATTAGGCAGGGTCCATAAACCACCAAACCGCTTGTGCTGTAGCGATTTCCACTGTCCAACACCACCTTCGGTGTGCAGGGACAGTGGAAGCTAAATTTTTTTTTTCTCTCAGCGCTGTAGCTCATTGGGCTGCCCTAGAAGGCTCCGTGATAGCTGTATTGCTGTGTGTACGCCACTGTGGAAACCAACTGCTTTTTTCAAAGCACATATCCTCTTGTTCCTTCCTTTCTGCACAGCTATCTTTTTTGTTTGTCCACACTTTTTATTTAATTTGTGCATCAGTCCACTCCTATTGCTGCCTGCCATACCTGGCTGAGATTACTGCAGGGAGATAGTAATTGTAGGACAGTCCCTGTTTTTTTTTTTTTGTGGGAGATTAAGATTGGCATTTCTGCTAGAGTGCCATCCCTGTGTGTGCCATCTCTCACTCAGTGGGCCATAGAAAGCCTATTTATTTTTTTCCTTGATTTGGGTTTTAAAATCTACCTTAACAAAAAAACACTACATCAATCAGTGGGAGAAAAATATTGGCCTCAGTCAGGGCTTGTGTGCCACTCCTGTGTGTGCCATCTCTCATTCAGTGGGCCATAGAAAGCCTTTTTTTATTTTATTTTATTATATGGTTTCTAAAGTCTCCCTGAAAAAAATAAAAATAAAAAAAAAACAGTGGGAGATTAATATTGCCCTTTCAGCTTGTGTGCCAGTCTTGACTCCTGGGTGTGCCACCTCTCTCTCTCAAATTGTGGGCCATAGAAAGCCTATTTATTTTTTTCCTTGATTTGGGTTCAAAAATCTACCTTTAAAAAAATCACTACATCAATCAGTGGGAGAAAAATATTGGCCTCAGTCAGGGCTTGTGTGCCACTCCTGTGTGTGCCATCTCTCACTCAGTGGGCCATAGAAAGCCTATTTATTTTTTTGCTTGATTTGGGTTCTAAAATCTACCTTAAAAAAAAACACTACATCAATCAGTGGGAGAAACATATTGGCCTCAGTCAGGGCTTGTGTGCCACTCCTGTGTGTGCCATCTCTCACTCAGTGGGCCATAGAAAGCCTATTTATTTTTTTCCTTGATTTGGGTTCGAAAATCTACCTTAACAAAAAAACACTACATCAATCAGTGGGAGAAAAATATTGGCCTCAGTCAGGGCTTGTGTGCCACTCCTGACTCCTGTGTGTGCCATCTCTCACTCAGTGGGCCATAGAAAGCCTATTTATTTTTTGCTTGATTTGGGTTCTAAAATCTACCTTTAAAAAAAACACTACATCAATCAGTGGGAGAAAAATATTGGCCTCAGTCAGGGCTTGTGTGCCACTCCTGTGTGTGCCATCTCTCACTCAGTGGGCCATAGAAAGCCTATTTATTTTTTGCTTGATTTGGGTTCTAAAATCTACCTTTAAAAAAATCACTACATCAATCAGTGGGAGAAAAATATTGGCCTCAGTCAGGGCTTGTGTGCCACTCCTGACTCCTGTGTGTGCCATCTCTCACTCAGTGGGCCATAGAAAGCCTATTTATTTTTTTCCATGATTTGGGTTCTAAAATCTACCTGAAAAAAAAAACACTACATCAATCAGTGGTAGAAAAATATTGGCCTCAGTCAGGGCTTGTGTGCCACTCCTGACTCCTGTGTGTGCCATCTCTCACTCAGTGGGCCATAGAAAGCCTTTTTTTTTTTTTTTTTTTTATTATTTGGTTTCTAAAGTCTCCCTAAAAAAAAAACAAAAAAAAACAAAACAGTGGGAGATTAATATTGCCCTTTCAGCTTGTGTGCCAGTCTTGACTCCTGGGTGTGCCACCTCTCTCTCTCAAATTGTGGGCCATAGAAAGCCTATTTATTTTTTTCCTTGATTTGGGTTCGAAAATCTACCTTAAAAAAAAAAAACTCCATCAATCAGTGGGAGAAAAATATTGGCCTCAGTCAGGGCTTGTG
Organism: Ranitomeya variabilis; assembly: GCF_051348905.1. Taxonomy (NCBI): domain Eukaryota; kingdom Metazoa; phylum Chordata; class Amphibia; order Anura; family Dendrobatidae; genus Ranitomeya; species Ranitomeya variabilis. The sequence goes on from NC_135232.1 coordinate 627,264,020, forward strand.
TGTCACTCCTGTGTGTGCCATCTCTCACTCAGTGGGCCATAGAAAGCCTATTTATTTTTTTCCTTGATTTGGGTTCGAAAATCTACCTTAACAAAAATACACTACATCAATCAGTGGGAGAAAAATATTGGCCTCAGTCAGGGCTTGTGTGCCACTCCTGTGTGTGCCATCTCTCACTCAGTGGGCCATAGATAGCCTATTTATTTTTTTCCTTGATTTGGGTTCGAAAATCTACCTTAACAAAAAAACACTACATCAATCAGTGGGAGAAAAATATTGGCCTCAGTCAGGGCTTGTGTGCCACTCCTGTGTGTGCCATCTCTCACTCAGTGGGCCATAGAAAGCCTATTTATTTTTTGCTTGATTTGGGTTCTAAAATCTACCTTTAAAAAAATCACTACATCAATCAGTGGGAGAAAAATATTGGCCTCAGTCAGGGCTTGTGTGCCACTCCTGACTCCTGTGTGTGCCATCTCTCACTCAGTGGGCCATAGAAAGCCTATTTATTTTTTGCTTGATTTGGGTTCTAAAATCTACCTTTAAAAAAAACACTACATCAATCAGTGGGAGAAAAATATTGGCCTCAGTCAGGGCTTGTGTGCCACTCCTGTGTGTGCCATCTCTCACTCAGTGGGCCATAGAAAGCCTATTTATTTTTTTTCCATGATTTGGGTTCTAAAATCTACCTGAAAAAAAATCACTACATCAATCAGTGGGAGAAAAATATTGGCCTCAGTCAGGGCTTGTGTGCCACTCCTGACTCCTGTGTGTGCCATCTCTCACTCAGTGGGCCATAGAAAGCCTTTTTTTTTATTATTATTATTATTATTATTTGGTTTCTAAAGTCTCCCTGAAAAAAAAAAAAAAAAACAGTGGGAGATTAATATTGCCCTTTCAGCTTGTGTGCCAGTCTTGACTCCTGGGTGTGCCACCTCTCTCTCTCAAATTTTGGGCCATAGAAAGCCTATTTATTTTTTTCCCTGATTTGGGTTCGAAAATCTACCTTAAAAAAAAAAAACTCCATCAATCAGTGGGAGAAAAATATTGGCCTCAGTCAGGGCTTGTGTGCCACTCCTGTGTGTGCCATCTCTCATTCAGTGGGCCATAGAAAGCCTTTTTTTTATTTTATTTTATTATTTGGTTTCTAAAGTCTCCCTGAAAAAAACATTTTATCTTATTTGGTTTCTAAAGTCTCCCTGAGAAAAAAAAAAAAAAATGGGTGGGAGATTAATATTGACATTTGTGCTTGAGTGACAGTCCTGCGTGTGTGTCATCTCTGTGATTTGGTGCCACAGAAAACAGAGTGTGTAACATTGTGCCTGATTTTCCTTGTGGTCTCACCAACCTGTTAAGGGATATTGAAATCATACTGAAGTTATAGCTCAACGTGTAAGTTGTTTGACAGCAACAAATAAAGTTAATTTGGTTAAGTTTTTCAAACAATGAGGAAGTCTGGTGCAAGAGGTCGTGGCCGTGGGCGTTCATTGTCAGCTGGTAATGATGGTAGTGGTAGTGGAGCATCAGGTGGTCGTGGGGATAAAAATATTCCACCTAAGTCTGGAGCTGTGGAGGCTGTTTCGTCGTCTGGCTACACAAGGCCTCGAAAGCTTTCTTTTCTGGGAGTAGGAAAACCGCTTTTAAAGCCGGAGCAGCAACAGCAAGTTTTGGCTTACATTGCAGACTCAGCCTCTAGCTCTTTTGCCTCCTCTTCTGAAACTGGTAAATGTAAAAGCAGCGCGTCGCTTGTGGATGTTAACGGTCAGGGACAAGTCGCTTCCTTGTCCTCCTCAGCAAAAACAACAACAAGAGAGAAGGATGCAGCAGGCGACACAACGGGTTACTCCTGTCATGATTCCCCAATGGCATGGGAACATCAGAAACACAAAAATAACAGACTAGCTCTCGGGTGAACTGTCATGATTCCCCAATGGCATGGGAACATCAGAAACACAAAAATAACAGACTAGCTCTCGGGTGATGGAAACTCAAGCTGACCGTGACCTAAATCTACCACACAACTAACAGTAGCCAGGAAGCATTCCTACGGCTGCCTAGATGCCATGCGCCAGCCGGAGAACTAACTACGCCTGGAAGAGGAAGGAACAGACCTGGCTTACCTCTAGAGAAATTCCCCAAAGATGATAGTAGCCCCCACGTATATTAACGGTGAGTTCAGAGGAAAAGACATACACAGTATGAAGGTAGATTTAGCAAAGCGAGGTCCACTTACTAGATAGAGGAAGGATACAAAAGAGGACTTCACGGTCAGCTGAAAAACCCTTTCAAAAACCCATCCTGAAATTACTTTAAGACTCCTGTGTCAACTCATGACACAGGAGTGGCAATTTCAGTCCACAAGAGCTTCCAGTAACAGGAAATGACAAAACTGTAAACTGGACAAGAAAAACAAAACAATAAGGACAAGAGTCCACTTAGCTGATCAGCAGACTAGTAGCAGGAACATGCAACTGAATGACTCAGGTTACAATGATGACCGGCAAGGAAGTGACTGGAGAGCAAGGCTAAATAGGGAACTCCCAAAACTGATGGAAGCAGGTGAGCTGAGGCAGAAAAGCACACACAAGTCTCCAGTACCACCAGCCACCACCAGGGGAGCCAAAAAGCGGATCACAACAGTACCCCCCCTTAAGGAGGGGGCACCGAACCCTCACAAGAACCGCCAGGGCGACCTGGATGAGCCCTATGAAAGACACGAACCAAATCCGAGGCATGAACATCAGAGGCAGTTACCCAAGAATTATCTTCCTGACCATAGCCCTTCCATTTAACCAGGTACTGGAGTCTCCGCCTGGAAATACGGGAGTCCAAGATCTTCTCTATAACGTACTCCAATTCACCCTCAACCAGCACAGGAGCAGGAGGCCCAGCAGAAGGAACCACCGGCACCTCGTATCTCCGCAACAACGACCGATGGAACACATTATGGATAGCGAAAGATGCCGGAAGGTCCAAACGAAAGGAAACAGGGTTAATAATCTCCAAAATCCTATAGGGACCGATGAACCGAGGCTTAAATTTAGGAGAAGAAACCCTCATTGGGACAAAACGGGAATACAACCACACCAAGTCCCCAACACGAAGGCGAGGACCAACCCGACGCTGGCGGTTAGCAAACCGCTGAGTCCTCTCCTGGGACAAATTCAAATTGTCCACCACTTGTTCCCAAATCCGATACAACCGATCCACCACAGCATCTACTCCAGGACAATCCGAAGACTCCACCTGACCAGAAGAAAAACGGGGATGAAACCCCAAATTGCAAAAGAAAGGGGAAACCAAAGTGGCAGAACTGGCCCGATTATTAAGAGCAAACTCCGCCAACGGCAAAAAGGCAACCCAATCATCCTGATCCGCAGACACAAAACACCTCAAATACGTCTCCAAAGTTTGATTAGTTCGCTCCGTCTGGCCATTAGTCTGAGGATGGAAGGCAGACGAAAAAGACAAATCAATGCCCAACCTGGCACAGAATGCCCGCCAAAATCTAGAAACGAACTGGGTACCCCTATCAGAAACGATATTTTCAGGAATACCATGCAAGCGAACCACATTTTGAAAAAACAAAGGAACCAACTCAGACGAGGAAGGCAACTTCGGCAATGGCACCAAATGAACCATCTTAGAAAAACGGTCACACACCACCCAGATAACAGACATCCTCTGAGAGACAGGAAGATCAGAAATAAAGTCCATCGAGATGTGCGTCCAAGGCCTCTTCGGAATAGGCAAGGGCAACAACAACCCGCTAGCCCTAGAACAACAAGGCTTGGCCCGAGCACACACATCACAAGACTGCACAAAAACACGCACATCACGAGACAGAGATGGCCACCAGAAAGATCTAGCCACCAAATCCCTGGTACCAAAAATTCCAGGATGACCCGCCAGCGTAGAAGAATGAACCTCCGAGATGACTCTACTGGTCCAATCATCAGGAACAAACAGTCTACCAGGTGGACAGCGATCAGGTCTATCCGCCTGAAACTCTTGCAAAGCACGTCGCAGATCTGGGGAAATAGCGGATAATATCACCCCATCCTTAAGGATACCTGTAGGTTCCGAATCACCAGGGGAATCAGGCTCAAAACTCCTAGAAAGGGCATCCGCCTTCACATTCTTAGAACCTGGTAGATATGAGACCACAAAATTAAACCGAGAGAAAAACAACGACCAGCGCGCCTGTCTAGGATTCAGGCGCCTGGCAGACTCAAGATAAATCAGATTCTTGTGATCAGTCAAAACCACCACCTGATGTCTAGCACCCTCAAGCCAATGACGCCACTCCTCAAATGCCCACTTCATTGGCCAAAAGCTCCCGATTACCGACATCATAATTTCTTTCGGCGGCAGAAAATTTTCGAGAAAAGAACGCACAAGGTCTCATCACTGAGCAATCGGAACTTTTCTGCGACAAAACCGCCCCCGCTCCGATCTCGGAAGCATCGACCTCAACCTGAAAGGGGAGAGAGACATCGGGCTGGCGCAACACAGGGGCAGACGAAAAGCGGCGCTTAAGTTCCCGAAAGGCCTCCACAGCGGCAGAGGACCAATTGGCAACATCAGCACCCTTCTTAGTCAAATCCGTAAGAGGCTTAGCGACACCAGAAAAACCAGTTATAAATCGACGATAAAAATTAGCAAAGCCCAAGAACTTCTGAAGACCCTTTAGAGAAGTAGGCTGCGTCCAGTCACAAATAGCCCGAACCTTGACAGGGTCCATCTCAACAGAAGAAGGGGAAAAAATGTACCCCAAAAAGGAAATCTTTTGAACCCCAAAAACACACTTAGAACCCTTTACACACAGAGAATTCTCCCGCAAGACCTGAAAAACCCTCCTGACCTGCTGAACATGAGACTCCCAGTCCTCAGAAAAAATCAAAATATCGTCCAAATACACAATCATAAATTTATCCAGATATTCACGGAAAATATCATGCATAAAGGACTGAAAAACTGAAGGCGCATTAGAAAGGCCGAAAGGCATTACTAAATACTCAAAGTGACCCTCAGGCGTATTAAATGCGGTTTTCCACTCATCCCCTTGCTTAATTCGCACCAAATTATACGCCCCACGGAGATCAATCTTGGAGAACCACTTAGCCCCCCTTATGCGAGCAAACAAATCAGTAAGCAGCGGCAACGGATACTGATATTTGACAGTAATTTTATTCAGGAGTCGATAATCAATACAAGGCCTCAGCGAGCCATCCTTTTTAGAGACAAAGAAAAACCCAGCTCCTAAAGGTGATGAAGAAGGACGAATATGTCCCTTTTCCAGGGACTCCTTAACATATTCTCGCATGGCAGCATGCTCAGGTACAGATAGGTTAAACAAACGACCCTTTGGAAATTTACTGCCTGGAATCAGATCTATGGCGCAATCACACTCTCTGTGGGGAGGGAGAGAACCAATTTTAGGCTCTTCAAAAATATCCCCAAAATCCGACAAAAATGCAGGAATCTCAGAGGGAATAGATGACGAGATAGGAACCAAAGGTATGTCCCCATGAGCCCCCCGACATCCCCAGCTTAACACAGACATAGTTTTCCAGTCCAGTACTGGGTTATGAGATTGTAACCATGGTAATCCAAGCACTAAAACATCATGTAAATTATACAACACGAGGAAGCGAATCATCTCCTGATGGTCTGGAGTCATACGCATAGTCACTTGCGTCCAGAACTGTGGTCTATTACAAGCCAGAGGTGTAGAATCAATACCCTTCAGAGGTATAGGAACTTCCAGAGGCTCCAAATCAAACCCACAGCGCCTGGCGAAGGACCAATCCATGAGACTCAGAGTGGCGCCAGAGTCCACATAGGCATCCACGGTAATAACTGATAATGAACAAATCAGAGTTACAGACAGAAGAAATTTAGACTGTAAAGTGCCAATAGAAACAGACTTGTCAACCTTCCTAGTACGTTTAGAGCATGCTGATATAACATGCGCGGAATCACCACAGTAGAAGCACAAGCCATTTTTGCGCCTATAATTCTGCCGCTCGCTTCTTGACAGAATTCTGTCACATTGCATTTTCTCTGGCGTCCCTTCAGAAGATACCGCCAAATGGTGCACGGGTTTGCGCTCCCGCAAACGCCGATCAATCTGAATCGCCATTGTCATGGACTCATTCAGACCTGTGGGCGTAGGAAACCCCACCATGACATCCTTAACGGCATCAGAAAGGCCCTCTCTGAAATTTGCCGCTAGGGCACACTCATTCCACTGAGTAAGCACAGACCATTTACGAAATTTTTGGCAGTATATCTCAGCTTCATCTTGCCCTTGAGACAGGGCTATTAAAGCTTTTTCAGCTTGAATCTCCAAATTAGGTTCCTCATACAGCAACCCTAAAGCCAGAAAAAACGCATCCACATTGAGCAACGCAGGATCCCCTGGTGTCAATGAAAATGCCCAATTTTGAGGGTCACCTCGCAGCAAAGAAATCACAATCTTAACCTGCTGAACAGGATCTCCAGAGGAGTGAGGTCTGAGAGAAAGGAATAATTTACAATTACATTTGAAATTCAGAAACCGAGATCTATCTCCGGAAAATACTTCTGGTGTAGGAATCTTAGGTTCAGAAATAGGAGTACGTATAACATAATCTTGTAAATTCTGAACCTTCGTAGCAAGATTATTTAAACCTGCAGCCAAACTCTGAGGGTCCATCCTTAAACCGGAGAGATCAGAGCCATTCAAGGATTAGAAGGAGAGAAAGGCAAGGCTGTAAATAGAGCAGAAATACAACTGAGCCAACTAAGTAGCAAACATGAGAGGAAAAAAAAAAAAAAAATCTACAGACTTCTTTTACTCTCCTTTCTTCTGCCAATTACTTTAACAGTGGCCGGTCATACTGTCATGATTCCCCAATGGCATGGGAACATCAGAAACACAAAAATAACAGACTAGCTCTCGGGTGAACTGTCATGATTCCCCAATGGCATGGGAACATCAGAAACACAAAAATAACAGACTAGCTCTCGGGTGATGGAAACTCAAGCTGACCGTGACCTAAATCTACCACACAACTAACAGTAGCCAGGAAGCATTCCTACGGCTGCCTAGATGCCATGCGCCAGCCGGAGAACTAACTACGCCTGGAAGAGGAAGGAACAGACCTGGCTTACCTCTAGAGAAATTCCCCAAAGATGATAGTAGCCCCCACGTATATTAACGGTGAGTTCAGAGGAAAAGACATACACAGTATGAAGGTAGATTTAGCAAAGCGAGGTCCACTTACTAGATAGAGGAAGGATACAAAAGAGGACTTCACGGTCAGCTGAAAAACCCTTTCAAAAACCCATCCTGAAATTACTTTAAGACTCCTGTGTCAACTCATGACACAGGAGTGGCAATTTCAGTCCACAAGAGCTTCCAGTAACAGGAAATGACAAAACTGTAAACTGGACAAGAAAAACAAAACAATAAGGACAAGAGTCCACTTAGCTGATCAGCAGACTAGTAGCAGGAACATGCAACTGAATGACTCAGGTTACAATGATGACCGGCAAGGAAGTGACTGGAGAGCAAGGCTAAATAGGGAACTCCCAAAACTGATGGAAGCAGGTGAGCTGAGGCAGAAAAGCACACACAAGTCTCCAGTACCACCAGCCACCACCAGGGGAGCCAAAAAGCGGATCACAACATACTCCATGGAGCTCTTTACACATACCGTCCCTGGCTTAGAAAGTGAAACACTTAACAGGCCATGCCCATTACAAGTAGATTCTGACATGGAGTGCACTGATGCACAGCCAGAGTACTATGCTGCTCCTTTGACTGAGACCACAACATTGCCCTCTCAGGGTACTGATCCACAATCAGACCCTGATGAGACTATGTTGCCCCGCCACGAACGCTATACCACCGACCGACAAAGTGACACAGACGAAGTTGCACACGAGCTCGAAGAGGAGGTAATAGATGACCCAGTTGTTGACCCCGATTGGCAGCCATTGGGGGATCAGGGTGCAGGCGGCAGTAGTTCAGAAGCGGAGGTGGAGGAGGGGCCGCAGCAGGCATCAACATCGCAACAGGTTCCATCTGCTGGGCCCGTATCTGGCCCAAAACGCGTGTCAAAGCCAAAACCTGTTGGAGGACAGCGTGGCCATCCGGTTAAAGCTCAGTCTGCAATCCCTGAAAAGGGATCCGATGCTAGGAAGAGTGCAGTCTGGCATTTTTTTAAACAACATCCAATTGATCAGCGCAAAGTCATCTGTCAAAAATGTTCAACTAGCTTAAGCAGAGGTCAGAATCTGAAAAGTCTCAATACTAGTTGCATGCATAGACACTTAACCACCATGCATTTTCAAGCCTGGACTAACTACCAAACGTCCCTTAAGGTTGTAGCACCCTCGGCCAATGAAGCTAGTCAGCAACGCAACATCCCTTCCGTCACTGTAAGGCCACCATTTTCCGCACCACCGGCAGTATCTGTGCAGGTTTCTTTGACAGCCAAAAGCAGTCAGGGTCAGGGAATCTCCAGTTTTGTAGGAGGAAATATTGCATCTAGGGCACCGGCGGAAACAATACCATCTCCAACCGTCTCTCAGTCTGCCAGGTCCACCGGCACACCCGCAAGTTCCACGATCTCCATCTCTCCAGTTCAGCTCACACTACATGAGACTCTGGTTAGAAAAAGGAAGTACTTATCCTCGCATCCGCGTACACAGGGTTTTAACGCCCACATAGCTAGACTAATCTCGTTAGAGATGATGCCCTACCGGTTAGTTGAAAGCGAAGCTTTCAAAGCCCTGATGGAGTACGCTGAACCACGATACGAGCTACCCAGTCGACACTTTTTTTCAAGAAAAGCCATCCCAGCCCTGCACCAGCACGTTAAACAGCGCATCGTCCATGCACTCAGGCAATCTGTGAGTACAAAGGTGCACCTGACTACAGATGCATGGACCAGTAGGCATGGCCAGGGACTTTATGTGTCCATCACGGCACACTGGGTGAATGTGGTGGATGCAGGGTCCACAGGGGACATCAATTTCGGGACAGTTGTGCCTAGCCCACGGTCTAGGAAACAGTTGGCTGTAGGCGTTCGCACCCCCTCCTCCTCGTCCTCCTGCAGAAGCTACAGCTCTTCCACAGACCGCAGTCGGCCAACCACTCCATTGGCAGATGACACTGTTGCACACCAGTTGTCCCATTATGGGCCAGCTACTGGCAAGCGTCAGCAGGCTGTATTGGCTATGAAGTGTTTGGGCGACAACAGACACACCGCGGAAGTTCTGTCCGAGTTCTTGCAACAAGAAACGCAGTCGTGGCTGGGCACAGTAGATCTTGAGGCAGGCAAGGTAGTGAGTGATAACGGAAGGAATTTCATGGCTGCCATCTCCCTTTCCCAACTGAAACACATTCCTTGCCTGGCTCACACCTTAAACCTGGTGGTGCAGTGCTTATTGAAAACTTATCCTGGGTTCTCCGACCTGCTCCTCAAAGTGCGTGGACTTTGCTCACATATCCGACGTTCGCCTGTACACGCCAGCCGTATGCAGACCTATCAGCGGTCTTTGAACCTTCCCCAGCATCGCCTAATCATAGACGTTGCAACAAGGTGGAACTCAACACTGCACATGCTTCAGAGACTGTGCCAACAGAGGCGGGCTGTTATGTTTTTGTGGGAGGATACACATACACGGGCAGGCAGTAGGATGGCAGACATGGAGTTGTCAGGTGTGCAGTGGTCCAAGATACAAGACGTGTCAAGTCCTTCAGTGTTTTGAGGAATGCACACGGCTGGTTAGTGCAGACAACGCCGTAATAAGCATGAGCATCCCCCTAATGCGTCTGCTGATGCAAAGTTTGACGCACATAAAGGAGCAGGCGTCTGCACCAGAGGAAGAGGAAAGCCTTGATGACAGTCAGCCATTGTCTGGTCAGGGCAGTGTACAGGACGAGGTAGCGGGCGAAGAGGAGGTGGAGGACGAGGAGGATGATGGGGATGAGTATATTTTTAATGCGGAAGCTTTCCCGGGGGCACTGGAAATTGGTTGCGTGGCAAGGCCGGGTTCTGGTTTTTTGAGGGACACAAGTTTCGTAGATTTGCCTGAAACTGCCCCTCAACCAATCACAACCGGAGATTTGACAACTGGAACTTTGGCCCACATGGCGGATTATGCCTTACGTATCCTAAAAAGGGACACACGCATTACGAAAATGATGAACGATGACGATTACTGGTTGGCCTGCCTCCTTGATCCACGCTATAAAGGCAAATTGCAAAATATTATGCCACATGAGAACTTGGAACTAATATTAGCAACCAAACAATCAACTCTTGTTGACCGTTTGCTTCAGGCATTCCCAGCACACAGCGCACGTGATCGTTCTCACACGAGCTCCAGGGGGCAGCAGACTAGGAGTGTTAGGGGTGCACACATCAGAAGTGGCGTTGGACAGAGGTGTTTTCTGACCAGGTTGTGGAGTGATTTTGCTATGACCGCAGACAGGACAGGTACTGCTGCATCAATTGAAAGTGACAGGAGACAACATTTGTCCAGTATGGTTACTAACTATTTTTCATCCCTTATCGATGTTCTCCCTCAACCGTCATTCCCATTTGATTACTGGGCATCAAAATTAGACACCTGGCCAGAATTGGCAGAATATGCATTGCAGGAGCTTGCTTGCCCGGCAGCAAGTGTCCTATCAGAAAGAGTATTCAGTGCTGCAGGTTCAATATTAACCGAAAAAAGGACTCGTCTGGCTACCCAAAATGTTGACGATCTAACATTCATTAAAATGAACCACAACTGGATTTCGAAATCTTTTGCCCCACCTTGCCCGGCCGACACCTAGCTTTCCTATGAAAAGCTCTTGCCTGTGAATTACTTTTCTAATGTCTAATTTGCTGCAGCTGATTGTACAGCATACGACATGTTTACACCTCCCTAAATGGCCAAACTCCCCACAGGGGGCCGTGGTATCGCGACTTGGCGCAAGCACCCGTGAGACTGCTGTTTGTCTGAAGAGGTGGGTGTGCTCGCTTTTGGTTGACGGCATTGCTACTGGGTCCCTCATAGTACAATGTAGTGTCTCTGGCGGTGGTGGTGCGCACCCAACGTCAGACACACCGTTGTAACATGAGGGGCCCTGGGGCGGTCCCGCCGGCCTCAAGAGAGTTCCCCCCTCCCCCAGCTCAAACTGTGCTCTACCACGTGCAAAATTATGTCGCACAGCTCCACCAATCTTTAGTCTATTCGCTGACATCATTCAATGTCTGGCACTGACAATACAAATTTGTAGACATCTATGATGCAACTTAAAGTAGTCTGTGTCTGTGTCCTATATTGGCACCATTAAATAGTTACTGCCAAATTACTATGTCAGAAACTCAGCAGATGAGCCCACCCCTGTACCTAAGTATGCCACCTTTTTTTTTTTTTGGTTGTTTTGCGAGACATTAACATCTATTTATATTTTGGGAGTACTGGGACAGACACTCCTTGCAATACTCCTCCACTGACCACAATGCTGCCTGTGTATCCATGTAACCGATGTAAAACTGCCATGAGCCTATTGTTTGTTATTTTAGGCCTTTGATAGCCTGTCTGCGGTCCCTACTTTAAATACTCCTCCACTGACCACCAAGCTGCCTGCCCGTGTATCCATGTAACCGATGTAAAACAGCCATGAGCCTATTGTTTGTTATTTTAGGCCTTTGATAGCCTGTCTGCGGTCCCTACTTTAAATACTCCTCCACTGACCACCAAGCTGCCTGTGTATCCATGTAACCGATGTAAAACTGCCATGAGCCTATTGTTTGTTATTTTAGGCCTTTGATAGCCTGTCTGCGGTCCCTACTTTAAATACTCCTCCACTGACCACCAAGCTGCCTGTGTATCCATGTAACCGATGTAAAACTGCCATGAGCCTATTGTTTGTTATTTTAGGCCTTTGATAGCCTGTCTGCGGTCCCTACTTTAAATACTCCTCCACTGACCACCAAGCTGCCTGTGTATCCATGTAACCGATGTAAAACTGCCATGAGCCTATTGTTTGTTATTTTAGGCCTTTGATAGCCTGTCTGCAGTCCCTACTTTAAATACTCCTCCACTGACCACCAAGCTGCCTGTGTATCCATGTAACCGATGTAAAACTGCCATGAGCCTATTGTTTGTTATTTTAGGCCTTTGATAGCCTGTCTGCGGTCCCTACTTTAAATACTCCTCCACTGACCACCAAGCTGCCTGCCCGTGTATCCATGTAACCGATGTAAAACTGCCATGAGCCTATTGTTTGTTATTTTAGGCCTTTGATAGCCTGTCTGTGGTCCCTACTTTAAATACTCCTCCACTGACCACCAAGCTGCCTGCCCGTGTATCCATGTAACCGATGTAAAACAGCCATGAGCCTATTGTTTGTTATTTTAGGCCTTTGATAGCCTGTCTGCGGTCCCTACTTTAAATACTCCTCCACTGACCACCAAGCTGCCTGTGTATCCATGTAACCGATGTAAAACTGCCATGAGCCTATTGTTTGTTATTTTAGGCCTTTGATAGCCTGTCTGTGGTCCCTACTTTAAATACTCCTCCACTGACCACCAAGCTGCCTGTGTATCCATGTAACCGATGTAAAACTGCCATGAGCCTATTGTTTGTTATTTTAGGCCTTTGATAGCCTGTCTGCGGTCCCTACTTTAAATACTCCTCCACTGACCACCAAGCTGCCTGTGTATCCATGTAACCGATGTAAAACTGCCATGAGCCTATTGTTTGTTATTTTAGGCCTTTGATAGCCTGTCTGCGGTCCCTACTTTAAATACTCCTCCACTGACCACCAAGCTGCCTGTGTATCCATGTAACCGATGTAAAACTGCCATGAGCCTATTGTTTGTTATTTTAGGCCTTTGATAGCCTGTCTGCGGTCCCTACTTTAAATACTCCTCCACTGACCACCAAGCTGCCTGCCCGTGTATCCATGTAACCGATGTAAAACTGCCATGAGCCTATTGTTTGTTATTTTAGGCCTTTGATAGCCTGTCTGCGGTCCCTACTTTAAATACTCCTCCACTGACCACCAAGCTGCTTGCCCGTGTATCCATGTAACCGATGTAAAACAGCCATGAGCCTATTGTTTGTTATTTTAGGCCTTTGATAGCCTGTCTGCGGTCCCTACTTTAAATACTCCTCCACTGACCACCAAGCTGCCTGTGTATCCATGTAACCGATGTAAAACTGCCATGATCCTACTGTTTGTTATTTTAGGCCTTTGATAGCCTGTCTGCGGTCCCTACTTTAAATACTCCTCCACTGACCACCAAGCTGCCTGCCCGTGTATCCATGTAACCGATGTAAAACTGCCATGAGCCTATTGTTTGTTATTTTAGGCCTTTGATAGCCTGTCTGTGGTCCCTACTTTAAATACTCCTCCACTGACCACCAAGCTGCCTGCCCGTGTATCCATGTAACCGATGTAAAACAGCCATGAGACTATTGTTTATTATTTTAGGCCTTTGATAGCCTGTCTGCGGTCCCTACTTTAAATACTCCTCCACTGACCACCAAGCTGCCTGTGTATCCATGTAACCGATGTAAAACTGCCATAAGCCTATTGTTTGTTATTTTAGGCCTTTGATAGCCTGTCTGCGGTCCCTACTTTAAATACTCCTCCACTGACCACCAAGCTGCCTGTGTATCCATGTAACTGATGTAAAACTGCCATGAGCCTATTGTTTGTTATTTTAGGCCTTTGATAGCCTGTCTGCGGTCCCTACTTTAAATACTCCTCCACTGACCACCAAGCTGCCTGTGTATCCATGTAACCGATGTAAAACTGCCATGAGCCTATTGTTTGTTATTTTAGGCCTTTGATAGCCTGTCTGCGGTCCCTACTTTAAATACTCCTCCACTGACCACCAAGCTGCCTGCCCGTGTATCCATGTAACCGATGTAAAACTGCCATGAGCCTATTGTTTGTTATTTTAGGCCTTTGATAGCCTGTCTGCGGTCGCTACTTTAAATACTCCTCCACTGACCACCAAGCTGCCTGCCCGTGTATCCATGTAACCGATGTAAAACTGCAGTATTTTGCTTATAAAAAAGAAAATACTGGAGAGATATCAAATGCAGACATTTTAACATTAAAAACAAAAACACATACAACAAAAAACTGGTACAGTACAAAAATTGGCCACCAGCTACAAAAACTTTGTCCTGCAAGTAGTTAACTGAAAGGTTTTTTTCCATTGAAAACACAGATATGGCATCCGCCGAGTGTTGTCCTGTCACGTCTTCTTTATATTATTGCCAAGAAGCTGCAACTGAATAAAGCTGAGCTTCTACCTTCGGCCTCTTATTAACTGCTTTTTTTAAAAAAAATTGGCCACCAGCTACAAAAACTTTGTCCTGCAAGTAGTTAACTGAAAGGTTTTTTTCCATTGAAAACACAGATATGGCATCCACCGAGTGTTGTCCTGTCGCGTCTTCTTTATATTATTGCCAAGAAGCTGCAACTGAATAAAGCTGAGCTTCTACCTTCTGCCTCTTATTAACTGCTTTTTTTAAAAAAAATTGGCCACCAGCTACAAAAACTTTCTCCTGCAAGTAGTTAACTGAAAGGTTTTTTTCCATTGAAAACACAGATATGGCATCCACCGAGTGTTGTCCTGTCGCGTCTTCTTTATATTATTGCCAAGAAGCTGCAACTGAATAAAGCTGAGCTTCTACCTTCTGCCTCTTATTAACTGCTTTTTTAAAAAAAAAATTGGCCACCAGCTACAAAAACTTTCTCCTGCAAGTAGTTAACTGAAAGGTTTTTTTCCATTGAAAACACAGATATGGCATCCACCGAGTGTTGTCCTGTCGCGTCTTCTTTATATTATTGCCAAGAAGCTGCAACTGAATAAAGCTGAGCTTCTACCTTCTGCCTCTTATTAACTGCTTTTTTTAAAAAAAATTGGCTGTTCCGGCCTACTAAAGGTGTCTGCCCCTGCCTGGTGTTGTCCTCAACTGAATAAAGCTGAGTTTCTACCTTCTGCCTCTTATTAACTGCTGTTTTTTTAAAAAATTGGCTGTTCCGGCCTACTAAAGGTGTCTGCCCCTGCCTGGTGTTGTCCTCAACTGAATAAAGCTGTGCTTCAACCTTCTGTTCCAAATTACGATTTTTAAAAATGAAATTGGCTGTTCCGGCCTACTAAAGGTGTCTGCCCCTGCCTGGTGTTGTCCTCAACTGAATAAAGCTGTGCTTCAACCTTCTGTTCCAAATTACGATTTTTAAAAATGAAATTGGCTGTTCCGGCCTACTAAAGGTGTCTGCCCCTGCCTGGTGTTGTCCTCAACTGAATAAAGCTGTGCTTCAACCTTCTGTTCCAAATTACGATTGTTAAAAATGAAATTGGCTGTTCCGGCCTACTAAAGGTGTCTGCCCCTGCCTGGTGTTGTCCTCAACTGAATAAAGCTGTGCTTCAACCTTCTGTTCCAAATTACGATTTTTAAAAATGAAATTGGCTGTTCGGCCTACTAAAGGTGTCTGCCCCTGCCTGGTGTTGTCCTCAACTGAATAAAGCTGAGCTTCTACCTTCTGCCTCTTATTAACTGCTGTTTTTTAAAAAAATTGGCTGTTCCGGCCTACTAAAGGTGTCTGCCCCTGCCTGGTGTTGTCCTCAACTGAATAAAGCTGAGCTTCTACCTTCGGCCTCTTATTAACTGCTGTTTTTTTAAAAAAATTGGCTGTTCCGGCCTACTAAAGGTGTCTGCCCCTGCCTGGTGTTGTCCTCAACTGAATAAAGCTGTGCTTCAACCTTCTGTTCCAAATTACGATTTTTAAAAATGAAATTGGCTGTTCCGGCTTACTAAAGGTGTCTGCCCCTGCCTGGTGTTGTCCTCAACTGAATAAAGCTGTGCTTCAACCTTCTGTTCCAAATTACGATTTTTTAAAATGAAATTGGCTGTTCCGGCCTACTAAAGGTGTCTGCCCCTGCCTGGTGTTGTCCTCAACTGAATAAAGCTGAGCTTCTACCTTCTGCCTCTTATTAACTGCTGTTTTTTTTTAAAATTGGCTGTTCCGGCCTACTAAAGGTGTCTGCCCCTGCCTGGTGTTGTCCTCAACTGAACAAAGCTGAGCTTCCACATTCTGGCTTTCGGCCTATACTATCAGATATTAAACTGCATTTGGCCTACTAGTGTGGTTAGGCCCTTGAAACAGTGTCTGCTGCTCTTGGGTTTGCTACTCCACTGAACAAAGCAATGCCGCCTGTTTAGTCCTGTTACCAATTTTGAACTGCATTTAGCCTACTTTATTCTTTGGCCCTATATCTGTTTCCTCCTCATCCTGCCCATTGCCCAGCCACTGCTAGATGAGTCTGCTGGTACATTGACCTAGACCACTACATTCCCCTTGTACTCTACACAGCCAGAATCTGACCCTGCTGAAAGTAAGGTTCCCCTTCCCGCATGTTATACCACCTTACACAGGGACAAAGAGGAAGGTGCAGATGAAAGTGCAGGTTCCTTCATCAGGTGGGGGGGCATACTCGTTGGCGACGTCACTGGCACAGGGCCCCTCAGAGTACGCAAAAGTGTGGCTGCTGGTGGGAGGCGCCCCCGCCATGCAAACACACCGCCGTACTTTGAGGGGCCCTGTGCCAGTGCCAATGCGAACGAGTGGGCCCACCCTGCTTGCTCAGGATTACAGCACTTGCAACGTTGAAATACTTACCTCTCCCTGCAACACCGCCGTGACGTAGTCCGCATTTCCTGGGCCCACGAAAAACTTGAGCCAGCCCTACTCCCCCCACAACTTTTGCCAAATGACCCCCAATTTCCTATGCCCAACTATTATTATAAAGTTAATTAAGATTGACAAGCTTCTGAAACAAGAATGGATGTTTTTGGCATTAAAATGGGCACTGTAGGTGTTTTCCTGGCCTCCACTCACTGCCGACTATGCTTCCCCATTGACTTGCATTGGGTTTCCCGTTTCGGTCGATCCCCGACTTTTAGCGATAATCGGCCGACTCGACTCTGGACAAAGTCGGGTTTCACAAAACCCGACTCGATCTTAAAAAAATGAAAGTCGCTCAACCCTACTAAGCAGTACTGTACAGCCACATATGGGGTAATTATACATTCAGCAGAAATTGTGGAACAAAGTATGAAAATTTGGTGCTAACACAATTTTAGTGATAAAAATGTAAATTATTTTTTCTTGACTGCCCAATAGTATAAAATTCTGTGACACACCTGTGCTGTCAATATAATTACTGCACCCCTAGATGAAGTCATTGAGATGTATAGTTTGTAAAATGGGGTCACTTATGGGGGGTTCTGCAGTTCTGACATCTCGGGGGCTCTGCCAATGTGACATGTCACCCTCAAACAAATGCAGCAAAATCTGCACTGTAATATGGTGCTACCTCCCTTCTAAGCTCTTCACTGTGCCTCAAAAGTAGTTTTCGACCACATATGGGGTATCGGTGACCTCAGGAGAAATTGCAAAACAATAAATGAAAATACAAAATTTGGAGTTAAAAAAAGATTTTTGCGGGAAAAATATAAACTTTTGTATAGCACCTGGGGGTTCAAGGTATTCAAAACACATCTAGATGAGTTCCATAAGGGGTCTAGCTTCCAAAATGTTGTCACTTGTTGGGGGTTTCCACTGTTTAGGCACATCAGGGGCTCTACAAATGCGACATGGCATCCGCTAATTAGCTAGTAAATTTTACATTCAAAAAGTCAAATGGTGCTCCTTCCCTTCCAAGCCCTGCCATGCTCATAAACAGTTGTTTTCCTCCACATATTGGATATCGGTGCACTCAGGACAAATTGCTCAACAAATTGTATGGAGAAATATCTCCTTTTACCCTTATCAAGATGCAAAATATGGAGCTAAAACATATTTATCTGGAAAAAATTGATTAGTCTTTTATTTTCACGGCTCTACGTTAAAAACGTCTGTGCAGCACCTGTGGATTCAAAGTGCTCAACACACATCTACATAAGTTCTCTAAGGGGTCTAGTTTCCAAAATGGTGTCAATTGTTGGGGATTTCCACTGCTTAGGCACATCAGGGGCTCTCCAAATGCGACATGGTGTCCTCTAATTATGCCAGCAAATTTTACATTCAAAAAGTGAAATGGCACTCCTTCCCTTCCAAGCCCTGCCGTGTGCTCAAATAGTAGATTTCCCCACATATGGGGTATCGGCATGCTCAGGATAAATTGTACAACAAATTGTATGGTCCATTTTCTCATGTCACCCTTGAGAAAGTAAAAAAAAAAAAAAAAGTCTAAAGGAAAATTTTTGTGAAAGGAAAATACCCGTATATACTCGAGTCAGGGGCGGACCTACCCCCGGTTCAACCGTTGCAGCCGCACCGGGGCCCGGAGGTGGAGGGGGGCCCTTGCAGGCAGGGCCGGCGTTAGGGCCAGGCAGACCAGGCAGCTGCCTGGGGCCCCCACTCCCCCAGGGGCCCCCAGCTAGCGGCAAGTCACGCAGCCGCTATGGGGCCCCTGTGAGGCAGGGGGGCCCGCCTGCCGCCAGCGCCGACTCCCCCGCCGCATTGAACCATACCGGCGTCTGCCGGTACAGTTCAATGCAATGATGGAGGAGAGAGCGTCACCTGACGACGCCCCCTCTCCCATCATTCCCCGCTCTGCCTGTGACACAGCGGGTGCGCGCGCACTCACTGTGTCCCAGGCAGAGCAGCGGCAGCCACTGACACAGGAGCAGGGAGCAGCGCGGGCATGTGTGGAGAGGTGAGGAGCTTGTGTTTTTTTTTTTTTTTTTACTGGACTGTGGGGCCATTCTCAGGAGAGGAGAGGTGGGGAGGGGAGGGAAGGGGGGATGAGCATGCTGTATACTATTGTGGGTTTTGCTGTATACTACTGTGGGCAGTGCTGTATACTACTGAGCCCTGTGCTGTTACTGTGGGCTGTGCTTTATACTACTGTGGGCTCTGCTGTATACTACTGTGGGCAGTGCTGTATACTACTGAGCCCTCTGCTGTTACTGTGGGCTCTGCTGTATACTACTGTGGGCTCTGCTGTATACTACTGTGGGCTCTGCTGTATACTACTGTGGGCTCTGCTGTATACTACTGTGGGCAGTACTGTATACTACTGAGCCCTGTGCTGTTACTGTGGGCTCTGCTGTATACTACTGTGGGCTCTGCTGTATACTACTGTGGGCTCTGCTGTATACTACTGAGCCCTGTGCTGTTACTGTGGGCTGTGCTGTATACTACTGTGGGCAGTGCTGTATTCTACTGAGCCCTGTGCTGTTACTGTGGGCTCTGCTGTATACTACTGTGGGCTCTGCTGTATACTACTGTGGGCTCTGCTGTATACTACTGTGGGCTCTGCTGTATACTACTGTGTAGGCAGCGCTGTATACTACTGAGCCCTGTGCTGTTACTGTGGGCTCTGCTGTATACTACTGTGGGCTCTGCTGTATACTACTGTGGGCTCTGCTGTATACTACTGTGGGCTCTGCTGTATACTACTGTGGGCTCTGTTGTATACTACTGTGGGCTCTGCTGTATACTACTGTGGGCTCTGCTGTACACTACTGTGGCCTGTGCTGTACACTACTGTGGCCTGTGCTGTACACTACTGTGGGCTCTGCTGTACACTACTGTGGTCAGTGCTGTATACTACTGTGGTCAGTGCTGTATACTATATGGAGGACTATGGGAAGTGTATAATACTATATGGAGGACTATGGGAAGTGTATAATACTATATGGAGGACTATGGGGTGTATTATACTAAACAAGCAAAATGCTGCATATTCATTGGGTGATTGGATTGTTTATGCTGGAATAAAAATCCTTGTTCTCAGCAGCACATCGCCTGGTGTAAACTGTAGATATGCTGCTGATAACATGATGCTGTATGGTGATCTGTAGTGATCTATTAGTGATCGTTCTGTCCCCTACATTCTTTCTCAGATGGTGGAAAGAGGCAGGGAAACAAGCGTCCATGACTTCAGTATTGTCGATCACACTCGTTTAGCGGCCTGAGATCAGCGCAGGTAAATACAACCGAAATGCTTCTGTATGATGTGCAATATGCTAGCATTTGGGGCCCCATTTTAAACTTTTAAACACTATGGAGCATCATGTGCGGCCATTATACAGTATGGAGCATCATGTGCGGCCATTATACAGTATGAAGCATCATGTGCGGTCATTATACAGTATGGAGCATCATGTGCAGCCAATATACAGTATGGAGCATTGTGTGGCCATATTTTTTGTTTATAATTATTCTTTATAAAACAGTGTGATCAGCAGTGCTAAATGGATGTGGTTGGGACGTGGATATGGGTGTGACTAGTTATGAATGGGTGTGGCCAGAGGCGTGGCCTAAAACTTGCCACGGCGCGCGTTGCGCGCCGCACACTTTTTCCCTCTTTCCCATCTTCAAAACTTGGGAGGTATGATGCTGGGCAGGGAGGGGGGCCCAGACACATTTCTTGCACAGGGGCCCAAAGCTGTCAGTGTCCGCCACTGACTCGAGTATAAGCCGACCCGAGTATAAGCCGAGACCCCTAACTTTGCCACAAAAAAACTGGAAAAACTTAATGACTTGAGTATAAGCCTAGGGTGGAAAATGCAGCAGCTACCGGTAAATTTCAAAAATAAAAATAGGTACCAATAAAAGTAAAATTAATTGAGATATCAGTAGGTTAAGTGTTTTTGAATATCCATATTTAATCAGGAGCCCCATATAATGCTCCATACAGTTCATGATGGACCCCATAAGATGCTCCATACAAAATACGCCCATGTAATGCTCCATAAAGTTTATGATGGGCCCCATAAGATGCTCCATATTAAAATATGATCCATATAATGCTGCACAAAGGTTAATAATGACCCCATAAGATGCTCCATAGACACATTTGCCCCATACAGTGCTGCATAAAGGTTAATAAGGGCCCCATAAGATGTCTGCTCCATAGAGATATTTGCCCCATATAATGCTGCACAAATGCTGATTATGGCCCCATAAAATGCTTCATAGTGATATTTGCCCCATATAATGCTGCACAAATGCTGATTATGGCCCCATAAGATGCTCCATAGTAATATTTGCCCCATATAATGCTGCACAAATGCTGATTATGGCCCCATAAGATGCTCCATAGAGATATTTGCCCCATATAATGCTGCACAAATGCTGATTATAGCCCCATAAGATGCTCCATAGAGATATTTGCCCCATATGCTGCGATTAAAAAAAAAATTACATACTCACCTCTCGTCGCTCAGGCCCCCAGTACTTGCAATATTCACCTGTCCTCATTCCACCGCCGGGCGCCGCTCCATCTTCAAGATCCTCTGCTCTGATGTTCAGGCAGAGGGCTCGCACTAACCATGTAATCGCACCCTCTGACCTGAGCGTCACAGCAGAGGATGCAGAAGACGGAGCCCGGCAGTGGAACGAGGACAGGTGAATATCTCGTAATGCTGCTCACCCTCCCCATTATACTCACCTGCTCCCTGGCAGCTTCCCTGATGGTCTTCTCCGGGCGCTGACAGCTTCTTCTGGCGTTGAGTGGTCACTGCTACCGCTCATTACAGTAATGAATATACGGCTCCACCCCTATGGGAGTGGAGTCGCGTTTATATTCATTACTGTAATAAGCGGTACCATGTGACCGCTCAATGCTGGAAGAAGCTGTCAGCGCCTGGAGACCATCGGAGATGCAGGGACCTCGCCAGGAGCAGGTGAGTATGTCACAGCAGCCGCTCCCCCTCCTCCGCCGACCCCCCTGGGACAATGACCCGAGTAAAAGCCGAGAGGGGCACTTTGAGCCTAAAAAAATGGGCTGAAAATCTCGTCTTATACTCGAGTATATACGGTGAATGTAAATTTTTTCCTTCCACATTCCAAAAATTCCTGTGACACACCTGAAGGCTTAATAAACTTCTTGAATGTGGTTTTGAGTATCTTGAGGGATGTGTTGTGAACTCTATTTTTGGGCTCCCTCTAGTGGTCACAAGCGGTACTGTGTAGTGTTGTCTTTCTGCAGGTTGGCAGCATCAGCTGGTTCGTTATCCTTGGCTGGTTTCCTATTTAGCTCACCTGGATACTCAGTTCCTTGCCTGCTATCAATATATTCAGTGCTCTTCAGATTGCTTGTGACTACCTTGCTCCCAGTCTCTCCAAGACAAGCTAAGTTTTTGTTTGTTCATTTTTTTATTATCAGCATTCATCATGTTTCTTGTCCAGCTTGCTAAAATGTGATTTCCTCGCTTGCTGGTTGCTCTAGGGGACTGAGTTTCTCCCCCCACACCGTTAGTTGGTGCGGGGGTTCTGGAAATCTCAGTGTGGATATTTTGTAAGGGTTTTTTACTGACCGCACAGACCCCTTTTCTATTTTCTGCTATCTAGTATTAGTGGGCCTCATTTGCTGAATCTGCTTTCAACCCTGTGTATGTGCCTTCCTCTTACCTCACCGTTATTATTTGTTGGGGGCTTCTATATCTTTGGGGATTATTTCTCTGGAGGCAAGTGAGGTCTTTCTCTCTCTCTAGGGGTAGTTAGTTCCTCAGGCTGGCTCGAGACGTCTAGGATTTTAGGCACGTTCACCGGCTACCTCTAGTGTGTTGAATAGGTTCAGATTTGCGGTCAGTCCAGTTTGCCACCTCCCTAGAGCTTGTCCTATGTTTTGTTACTTAGCTGGAGTAATTTGTGATCCTCAACCACTAAGGATCATAACAGTGGAGTAATTTGTGATCCTCAACCACTAAGGATCATAACAGGGATGCACGTTTAGAATGGTGTCACTTTTGGGTATTTTCTGTCATATAGGCCCCTTAAAATCACTTCAAATGTGATCTGATCCCTAAATAAATGGTTTTGCAAATTTTGTTGTAAAAATGAGAAACTCCTGGTCAACTTTTAACCCTTATAACTTCCTAACAAAAAAAATTATGTTTCAAAAATTGTGCTGATGTAAAGTAGACATGTAGGAAATGTTATTTATTAACTATTTTGTGCAATATGACTCTCTGATTTAAGGGCATAAAAATTAAAAGTTTGAAAATGGCGAAATATTCGCCAAATTTCAATTTTTTTTTACAAATTAACACAAGTCATATCAAAGAATATATACCACTATTATGAAGTACAATATGTCACTGCAAAACAGTCTCAGAATCAGTGTGGACAATCCCAGCATCTGCATTGGTAAAGACACACGTGGTGGTACATGGTGGAGACGCCACACCAGGAGGAATAGCGGCTGGGGACTAGGTACCAAGGGACTAAATTTGCACACCTGTAGCAGGCAGATTTTGTTTTTTATATCAAACTAACAAAATATCTCACAAAGCAGGTTCTACAGTATATATGACACTAGTCAATTTTTGAACAAACACATGTGTACACCTGTAGCAGGACAATTTCATTTTTTATTTTAACCCAACAACATTTCACAGGTTCTAGAATATAGATAACAGTAGTCAAGTTTTTAACAAAACATTTTGTGAACTGTACCAAGCCAAGCGTTTTTTTTTTAATTTTAACCCACTTGAATTTTACATAAATCATGTTAAACTGTATGGATGACTAATTGAATCCAGAAAACATTTTTAAACGTTTCTTTTTAGTTGTAGATACCACTGTAAGGTGGCAATTACTTAATTCAATTGTTTGGATAACTAATTGAATCCGCAAAACGTTTTAAACTATTTATTTTTTGTAGTGTTATATACCTGCTAAATGTGACAGAAAGCACCTAATACTCTATGGCTGTGTAACTGAATCCATAAATATTTTTCAATGCTTTTTTGGAGTGCTAAATAACACCAAAATGTACCATAAAGCATGGACTACTCTGTGAGTTGGTGAGAAATTGAATCCAGAAAAAAATTTCAACTTTTTTTGTAGTGTTATATACCACTGAAATGTACAGAAAGCACCTAATACTCTATAGATGAGTAATTGAATCCAGAAAAAGTTTTCAACACTTTTTTGAAGTGTTATATATCACAGAAATGTACCACAAAACACGTAATACTCTATAGATGGCAATATAGTAAATTTTTTCACTCCCCCCCCCAAAAAAAATGTGGTCAACTGCCGCAGCTATACAGTGGGCATGGAAAGTATTCATACCCCTTTAAATTTTTCACTCTTTGTTTCATTGCAGTCATTTGGTAAATTCAAAAAAGTTCTTTTTTTTCTCATTAATCTACACTCTGCACCCCATCTCCACTGAAAAAAACAGAAATGTATAAATTTTTGCAAACTTATTAAAAAAGAAAAACTGCAATATCACATGGTCATAAGTATTCAGACCCTTTGCTCAGACACTCATATTTATGCAACATGCTGTCACATGCTGCTCCTCCTTAAAATGGTTCTACTCCTTTATTGGAGATTAGTGAAGTGAGGTGATAGGATTTTGCATTTAAAACATGCTAAAAAATGTGGGAGCTAGGTATTAATTGGATGGTCCAGTGTAGAGCATTCCAGAAAACTCACGCAGCAAGAGATAAGTCTTAGAGAAGGAAGTGGGATGTCTTAGATCAGTTGCAGAATGGAGAAGACAGATAGGGTGATAGACAAGAAGGAGAATATGTGTGGTGGTGCACAACTGTGGAGGGCTTTGTGAGTGAGAGAGATAAGGTTATTTGGTATTCTTTAGCAGATGGAAGAAGGTGGAGGTATCGGAGTTGCAGCTGGAAAGAAATAAGACCCTGGGTGTTGCATTCAGGACAGATTGGAGAGGAGAAGGTTTGTTAAGAAGGACACCGACCAGAAGAGATTGAAGGTAATCTAGACAAAAATGAGTAAGAACGACATTAAGAGTTTTTGAAGTTTCAAAGGTGAGTGATTGGATATAGGGAATAAAAGAAAGTTCTATGTCAAATATGACCCTGCTGGGGAGTTATGGTTGAACCACCTAAGGAAATTGCAGTATTGCGATATAGGGTTTAGGTGGATTCATTGGGAATAATTGTAATAATTCTGCACACAGTGTTTAGTAGCTATTTCATTTTACATTTCACCAAATGTCTATGCCTTTACAGACCTTTAGAATCTATTGCTGCAGACTGAAAACAAAAGTGACAAAATGATTGCACTTTTCAAGGGTCTGGATATGACTCGGATACATAGTAAGATGATTCATGGGCTCCTAAAACAGCAGGACTGAACACTTTATTAGGGATTATATTTTCAATTTAACAAACTACCATGAATACTGAGAGCTCAAGCAAAAAAATATCAAGCAGCGTAAAATATCATTGAATATTTTTAACTATTGTTCTTACACATTCTTGTTGGAATGCTAATAGTGCATTTCAGTCCAAAGATCAAAAGAATGGGAGCATCTCAACAGGAGCAATACAAAATCCAAATCTGGCCATATGGAAGCCACATTGTGAATTCCTGGTGCTAAAGAGAAGCATACTGCTGGAAATCTTTTATGAAAGAAAATTAAAGCAGAGTGGACTACACCGATCAGTTGTT
Source organism: Ranitomeya variabilis (assembly GCF_051348905.1). Lineage (NCBI taxonomy): Eukaryota > Metazoa > Chordata > Amphibia > Anura > Dendrobatidae > Ranitomeya > Ranitomeya variabilis. The sequence continues at coordinate 627,289,488 of NC_135232.1, forward strand.
TTCTAAGTCCTCATTCAAGCACAACCAAGATGTTGCGTTGGCAGACAGAGCCCCTGTGCACTGGTTACTTTTGTGTTATATGTGCTCTCCTTTGTAAGTTCTTTCCATAAGATGGCCGATTGAGCATGCCACAACTCCATACTAATTCAACTAACATAACCATTAAGCTCCATCCATATTTGCATTATGATGGAGGCATACGTAGGCATAGTAAGGATGTCCAAGCTTGGCTTAGTGCAGTTTTACAACTGTGTGCATGAAGTCTTATAGGATCATTTCTACACATACTATTCTTAGTAAAACTACCTAGATGCAGCAGTCAGCATTGTTCACGGCATCTCAATGGTTAATCATCCGGTAAGATATAACTCTGATCCTTCTCAATGCAGCAGGTAGGAAATTTCAAGTGGATGATAATCTGTTACCAGATCTCATACATAATACAATCTGTATGTACATTAAAATAGATCTTTAAACCTGATTAGAATGGTGTACTCCCTTTGAAAACCCATGAAAGCAATGCTCTATAGTCCCTTATATAAGTATCCCTGCCTAATATTAATAAGATCATATTATAAGGTCTGCTCATTTCAGTTTGAGGATCATACATTCATTTTAAAATGGATTTTCAAAATATTTACACCTGCCTCATCAGATATGACATCTCCTTAATGATGTATGCAGTTTTTATTGTGAAATTTGGTGATAGATCCAATTTGACAGCTCTCCCAGCACTGACACTGCTGCCCAAGCTGTGCTCAAGTAAAGCAGTAATGACTTTTCCTTTTGCCTGGCCACAATTCATGATAAATAATAAATAAAGTTGCACACTGCAGCGCTATAGCATGAAAACATGAAATAAATGAACTATGAATTGCATTACTGATCTAGGAAATAGGACAAATTAGAAATACTTAGCGCATAAATTGGCAATTCATGTGTACCCAGCAGCCATGATAAAGCGATTCTCATTGGTGGGAACCTTTCTAATGTGAATCCTCTCCTAGAGTGAAACCTTCTATTATGTGGGTAGATAGGATCCTGCTATGACTAAAGCCACCATAGGCTAATGGGTGGAGTGCATAGTAAGAGAGCCTATATATAAATAACAAAAGACTGATGGAAAACAGGTGTGTACAGGTGCAAACTAAGAGTAGCCATCTGCATATAATAACCAACAAATAAAGTTGCACTCTAATGCTATAGAATGAAAATATGAAACATATTTTCCTATTTTCTAGAAAAGTAATTCAATTAATATTTCATATATTTCATGTTTTCATGCTATACATGGGGATGACTACTTTTAGTCTGCACCTGTACACACCTGTTTTCCATTTGGAAGTGACGGTCAGTCTTTTGTTATTTATGCACACCATAATTTTACCTTTATACAAGTTACTAATGCGACCACACTTAGAATAACATAGTTACATAGTAAGGCCGAAACAAGACATCCAGTTCAGCCTATATTCCATCAGAATAAATCCCCAGATCTACGTCCTTCTAAAGAACCTAATAACTGTAAGATACAATATTGTTACGCTCCAGGAAGACACCCAGGCCTCTCTTGAACCCCTCGACTGAGTTCGCCATCACCACCTCCTCAGGCAAGGAATTCCAGATTCTCACTGCCCTAACAGTAAAGAATGCTTTTCTATGTTGGTGGAAAAACCTTCTCTCCTCCAGACGCAGAGAATGCCCCCTTGTGACCGTCACCTTCCTTGGTATAAACAGATCCTCGGAGAGATATTTGTATTGTCCCCTTATATACTTATACATGGTTATTAGATCACCCCTCAGTCATCTTTTTTCTATACTAAATAATCCTACTTTTGCTAATCTCTCTGGGTATTGTAGTTTCCCCTATCCCCTGTATTATTTTGTTGCCCTCCTTTGTACTCGCTCTAGTTCCATTATATCCTTCCTGAGCACCGCTGCCCAAAACTGGACACAGTACTCCATGTGCGGTCTAATCAGGGATTTGTACAGAATACTGTGTACAGTTCTGGTCTCCGGTGTATAAGAAAGACATAGCTGAACTGGAGCGGGTGCAGAGAAGAGCGACCAAGGTTATTAGAGGACTGGGAGGTCTGCAATACCAAGATAGGTTATTACACTTGGGGTTATTTAGTTTGGAAAAATGTAGGCTATGGGGTGATCTTATTACAATGTACAAATTTTTGAGGGAACGGTACAGAGACCTTTCTAATGATCATGACCTTTATCTCGTAGACCTGAGATGGGGACAAGGGGGCATCCTCTACGTCTGGAGGAAAGAAGGTTTAAGCATAATAACAGATGCGGGTTCTTTACTGTAAGAGCAGTGAGACTATGGAACTCTCTGCCGTATGATGTTGTAATGAGTGAGTCATTACTAAAATTTAAGAAGGGACTGGATGCCTTTCTTGAAAAGTATAATGTTACAGGTTATATACACTAGATGTTAGGGTTGGCGGAGTGCAATCGCAACCCCAGTTCCACGGTGCAGAGGTGTTAAACTACTGCTAGTGAGTAATGACAGAGCACACAGCGAGTGATTGCTTGTACACACTGAGTTAGCGCCACTCAGTGTGAATGGGACGCTGAGCTCCAAGCTCTGTTACTCCACAGAGAGAAACAGTACTAACGAGTTCTAAGTGCTAAGCCCTGTTAGGCTACTTTCACACTAGCGTTAACTGCAATACGTCGCAAATGCGTCGTTTTGCCGAAAAAACGCATCCTGCAAAAGTGCTTGCAGGATGCGTTTTTTCAGCATTGACTAACATTAGCGACGCATTTGCGACGCATTGCCACACGTTGCAACCGTCGTGCGACGGTTGCACCGTGCTGTGGCGGACCGTCGGGACCAAAAAACGTTACATGTAACGTTTTTTGCTCCCGACGGTCCGCTTTTTCCGACCGCGCATGCGCGGCCGGAACTCCGCCCCCACCTCCCCGCACTTCCCCGCACCTCACAATGGGGCAGCGGATGCGCTGGAAAAATGCATCCGCTGCCCCCGTTGTGCGGCGGAGACAGCGCTAGCGTCGGGGACCTTGGCCCGATGTACTGCGACGGGCCGAGCCCGATGCTAGTGTGAAAGAAGCCTTAAACGTCACAGGACTAAGCATATGGACTGAACTCGCACTGCAACTGAACCGTGTCAATCACACACAGGAACGAAGCTGAGTAAAGAACCCTGACTAGGGTTGACCTTGCTCTGAAACTGTACTGTGCTAACCGCACACATGTAGGTAACAGATGCTGCTAAGACAACTGCTAATTGCCCCCACTGATGCTAGCTGCCTGCCTATGTGTACAGTGCCAAAGCAAGACGGACACACAACACATGCAGACAGAGTGGTAGTGTCACAACACACATAGCCATACATAAATTATACTAGCGCACCCGCTGGTGCCATTGGGGGTCTTTTATACAAAATGCTCCACGCCAAACACTCACACCCAGTCAGCCAACACATCACCCGCAGGCGAATCCGGAATTGCCACATCACCAGAGCAGGAGACATCCGACCACCAATAGGAAGGTGCCACATCATGGACATGCTCAGTAAGGTGATTTCTGGACTTAGACTCCAGAGCGTCCGGTTGCCGCTGCCTATCGCTGGTTACCATAGACTTTGCTGGAGAGCCAGCAGTAATCAAAAGAATACCTCGAGCCGGAGCAAGATGCTGGGAGCAATGTCTATGCTGAGCAGCTCCTACAGTGGCTGAGCCTGAATGGGAGACCTCAAAGGCAGATAAGGCTTGGGATCTATCCTGGGCAGTGGGAGAATCCTGACACCTAACACTAGATTCCTTGATAGGGTGTTGATCCAGGGAACTAGTCTGATTGCCATATGTGGAGTTGGGAAGGAATTTTTTTTCCCCAATATGGAGCTTACACTTTGCCACATGGGTTTTTTTTGTCTTCCTCTGGATCAACATGTTAGGGCATGTTAGGTTAGGCTATGGGTTGAACTAGATGGACTTAAAGTCTTCCTTCAACCTTAATAACTATGTTACTATATTACAAAGTTGCTTATTTTCATGTGTACTCATGATTTCTGAAATAAAAATTAAAATGACGGTTACTCTTTAAGTTTAGGAGTTCAAAAACCTTAATGAACACTGTTATTTTGTGAAAATATGTATTTACCTCAGTAAAATGTCTCCAAGCCTTTACTGCTCAGATTAAAATCAGCTCCAATCAGCTATGTACGGGAAGTGGACCAGTATATTAACGGGATATACGGTAACCTTCATGGTAAGAAGTACAAATGTGAGCGGAGGTGAATATTACAAGCAGATGTTCCTGAGAGATTAAAAAAATCTTTTAACTGGGGAAACACTAAATTGCACAATATTGAACACAATATTAAATATATCGTTACCTAGCAGAGTAAAAAGCTCTAGAGAACACAAGGAACAAAATAATAATTTAAAAAAATTCTCATAGCACACCACTGTATTTAACTTATAATGACACTGTGTCAGCAAGGTGAAGCCCGAGGCCCCCATTTTGTTTTTTTTCACTTGTGAGTGTTGTTTTTAGAACTCAAAACCTGTAGACTCGTGGGTATTTGTGCTGTTGCAAATTCTGATCTGGCAAGAGAGGCCCTCCGGAAAGTTTTGGGAGTGAGAATCAATAAGAGCCCTGAATGCTGAGGTAAAAGAAAATGAGGGTACATCAAGCTCAATAAGTTCTTATCCGATGGATAAATTTGCATAGTAGAGGGATAAACTACTCATCTTTTAGGTTGGTACATCCACAACCAAGGAATCAAAGATTGACAGCTGCTCCAGTTCCCTTAGGTCAGGAGATCCCACCGTATTTGACAAATTGTGGGATAATAGGAGTAGTAGTCTGCAATGCTGATGTAATTCAAGAGTATAGGGGACGTTGCACAGGATTGACCATGCGGTTCATTCTCAACGTGTTTCAAGTTGGAACAACGTCTTCACCAGAACCACAATGTTCAATTATTATGATTATATTTTGTTTCTCCTGATGAAGAAGTTGGTTCAACTGCCGAAACACATTGAGGATAAACTGCATGGTCAATCCTGTACAATTTTTCTGGATTCTTGAACTACATCGGCAGCTCAGACTGCTACTCCTCTCCTCCCTCTACTTGCTGAAGGCTGAGTTGTTGGCTAAGCTGCCACTTCCAAATACAGTAAAGGATGCAGGATGAAAGCAGAAGAGAGTTCTATAATAAATCTCTATACGATTCCATGTTGGACCAAACCCTTCGTCAAAATAAATTACAATAAAATACAGTTTGCACATACAAGATTGAAATATTGTGATTAAGCCCACCAAAGTCACATGATTATTATATATCAATAGTGGTCATATGTGTTAGGGCTAGCGGACCGCACCAAATTATAAGAGAGATGGTATAAGGTGCGTTCGCAGCCCGGGGTCCACCGTGCAGAGATGGAACCTGCTGCTGAGTAATGACGGACTATATGGCAGTACAATGTGGATACACACACGGGTTAACTCCACCCTGTGTGAAGAAAGCAAACCCTGCTGCGTCACAGGGCCGTGGTACCGCACCAAGAGCGCAAGCAAGGAGTCTCAGGATTCTATCCCAAGACACAGGATTAGAGTATGTTAAGACCACTTGCGCTCGACACCGCAACCGGGGTGTCAAAGTAACAGAAAATAAAACGTAAAGCACAAGAGTGCATGCGGTGCCGCTTTGGCGGATGCCACTAACCACCCAGGCTTGGGATAGGAAAGCTACTCTATAAGCGCACGGCGCCGCACTGGCGGTTACAGCAATAGACGCTGTATCGTGTGTCTTTATGTTGACAGCTTAGTCGGGCGCTAGACAGCAAGCATCCACCTTTTGCGAACAGTCATACCCAAGGGAGGGGATTTTTAAGAACGACTTGCACTCATCAACACACACACATTCCAAATGTACACTAGCACATGGCTGTGCGGCCATGCAAACCTTTTATAGCTGCAGCAAGAACAGGACCTTCCCAGAAGGACCAATGGGAGTCAGCCACAAAAGAAGAACATTTTCAGGACCTTCCTAAAGGACCAATGGGATTTCCTGCAGTATCTAAGCATGTGACCCTTGATCTCCAACGAGAGATCTTACCCTGGGCATGCTCAGAAAGGGAAGAGCAGGACTTAGTCCCAAACACATCTGCTCTCCGCTGCCCAGTACTGGCTACAATGGCAGAAGCTGGAAAGGCAGCAGTAACCAGTCGTCCAGTATCAGCCTGACCTAGACGCTGGGACCGACATCTCCGCTGAGCAGACTCCACTGTGGCTGGAGAAGAATGGGAGACCACAGTGGAGATGGTTCAAAATTCCCCCTGTGCTGAGGCGGGAACTCGACACCTAGCAATATGTAATTCAATTTAATCATGAGAAAATAAGATAGCGTGTACATGATGTATGTGTGCAATGTTAACATATGTATATAATGTGAAAAGTGTATTCATGTGTAATTTTGTATACATGTAGAAAGTGTGTGTGATATGTATACATGTGTAATAATGAATAACGTTTATATATGTAAGTGTAATAGATGTGTATGTGCATGGTAGGTAAAAATAACTTATTCTGTGCTTCTTAGCATGGCTGACTTACAGAATGAGGAAGAAGGGAAAGGTTACTTACATTAAAGCTACATCAGAGTCACATGGAGGGAGGGCAACTTCTAAAAGGGGCAAACCCTATGCAAGGTAGCATAACAACAACACGGTGATAATACAATACTTCCTGTATGATTCCTAAATCATGGGACCTGACACTCCCTGTCTGCAATCTTTAGATTTCATCATAATTCCACTTTGACGCAATGTCTTCCAATGATGTTCACTGTCATTCTTGGGACCTGAAATACAAAGAAACAAATATGCAACAACTCAACTGTAAAGTCAATTTATGGCTGATGGCCTGTGGTCCACAATAGTAGTAGGATCATCCAAGTCCGATTGGGAATCTATTTTCAGATTGGGGAAGCTGCAGCACGGTAGTAGTGCCCTCACTAGAGTTGAGCAGTTCGGATTTGGAGAACGGAACTCTGTTCACTGAATATTTTGCCGAACCTAATTAAATTCAATGGGAGGCAAAACCAACAAATAGACAACACTTTCAGGGGAGGGCAAAAAGCTCAAATTAGAAGCAGACACCATGAAAAGTGGCATCAATTGACCCACAGTAGAAATTTTATAATAGCCCAGCAGTCAGGTATGGGCCATTAATGAGACAGGGCCTGTCCCAGCATTTACAGCTTGGAATTGAAGTTTCAATGAGGATCTGGTGGTTAAGGGAGTGGCCTCTGACACACCTTCCAGCACAGGCAACAAACCAGATGGAGACCAAACTTGGAGTCTCCACATTTAAAAAAAAAATTGTCACACATCACTAAAGTGGCATCAATTTCCACAGAGTAGAAACAGTATACTGTATATACTCGAGTATAAGCCAACCTGAATATAAGCTGAGACACCTAATTTTACCACAAAAAAACAGGGAAAACTTATTGACTCATATATATACAGTATGTATACATGGCCTCCTCCTGATATGCATGGTTCCTCATCCCCATCCTGGTATGCATTGCCTCTTCATCCCCATTCTGGTATGCAAGGCCCCCTCATCCCTATACTGGTATGCATGACCTCCTCATCTCCATCCTGGTATGCATGGCCTCCTCATCCCCATCCTGGTATGCATGGCCTCTTCATCCCCATCATGGTATGCATGGCCTCCTCATCCTCATCCTGGTATACATTGTCTCCTAAACCCTAACTTGGTATGCATGCTCCCCTCATCCCTATCCTGGCATGCATAGCCTCCTCATCCTGGCATGCATGGCCTCCTCATCCCAATCCGGGTATGTATAGCCCCCTCATCCCTATCCTGGTATGCATGGCCTCCTCATCTCCATCCTGATTTACATGACCTCCTCATCCCAATCCTGGTATGCATGGCCTCCTCATCCCCATCATGGTATGCATGGCCTCTTCATCCTCATCCTGGTATGCATTGCCTCCTCATCCTTATCCTGGTATGCATGACCACCTCATCCCAACCTGGTATACACTGCCTCATCATCCCTATACTGGAATGCATAGCCTCCTCTTCCCCATCCTAGTATGCATGACCTCCTCATGCCCATCCTGGAATGCATGGCCTCCTTTTCCCCATCCTGGTATGCATGACCTCCTCATGCCCATCCTGGAATGCATGGCCTCCTCATCGACATCCCGGTATGCATGGCCTCCTCATCCCCATCCTGGTATGCATGGCCCCCTCATCCCTATACTGGTATGCATGTGTGATGCCCCCGGGTCCTGGTCATCACAGTGGCATTGCTTTCCTCACGGGGAGAGTGATGTCACACTTGGAAGCGATGAATGGTCTCTTTTATCAGGTAACCACAATACACACAACATGTTCACACTCCAGGCCAGAAGGGGGAGCTCTAAACCTAGTTTAGGGTGAACTCCCCTATAACGACATTCTGGTCTGGAGGGAAAGTGAGATTAGGCAATCTGTCAGAGGACAGAGAAGAGAGCTGTTGTGAAATTGGATTTTGGGCTCCCCCGGTGGCCACTGGTGGAATTGAACTGGTGTGCATCATCCTCTCTGTTCACCTGTTTCCATCAGGATGTGGGAGTCGCTATTTAGCCTTGCTCCTCTGTCACTTCCATGCCGGTCAACATTGTAATCAGAAGCCTTTCTGTGCATGTTCCTGCTGCTAGACAACTCCCAGCTAAGTTGGACTTAGTCCTTGTTTGTTTTTGCATTTTGTTCCAGTTCACAGCTGTAGTTTCGTTTCTGTGTCTGGAAAGCTCTTGTGATCTGAAATTGCCACTCTGATGTTATGAGTTAATACTAGAGTCTTAAAGTAATTTCAGGATGGTATTTTGATAGGGTTTTCAGCTGACCATGAAAGTGCCCTTTCTGTCTTCCTGCTATCTAGTAAGCGGACCTCAATTTTGCTAAACCTATTTTCATACTACGTTCGTCATTTCATCTAAAATCACCGCCAATATTTGTGGGGGCCTCTGTCTGCCTTTCGGGGAAATTTCTCTAGAGGTGAGCCAGGACTATATTTTCCTCTGTCAGGATTAGTTAGTCCTCCGGCCGGCGCTGGGCGTCTAGGGATAAAACGCAGGCTACGCTACCCGGCTACTGTTAGTTGTGCGGCAGGTTTAGTTCATGGTCAGTTTAGTTTCCATCCTTCCAAGAGCTAGTTCGTATGTTTGCTGGGCTATGTTCTCTTGCCATTGAGAACCATAACAGTTTGACCGGCCTAAAGGGTTAAATTAATTGACAGAGAAAGGAGAGAAAAGAGAAGTCTGCTGAAGATTTTTTTTTTTTTTTCTCAGTTCTGAGTGTGCTTGTAATTGAATCTCTTGCAAGTCTGCCTATATTGCAGCCTTTCTCTCTCTCTCTCCTTCTAATCCTGGAATGGCTCTGTGTTCACCTGTTTAAAATGGATATTCAGAGTTTAGCTGCAGGTTTGAATAATCTCACCACGAAAGTTCAAAACTTACAAGATTTTGTTGTTCATGTTCCTATATCTGAACCTAGAATTCCTTTGCCTGAATTTTTCTCGGGGAATAGATCTTGCTTTCAAAATTTCAAAAATAATTGCAAGTTGTTTTTGTCCCTGAAATCTCGCTCTGCTGGAGATCCTGCTCAGCAGGTCAGGATTGTGATTTCTTTGCTCCGGGGCGACCCTCAGGATTGGGTTTTTGCATTGGCTCCAGGGGATCCTGCGTTGCTCAATGTGGATGCGTTTTTTCTGGCCTTGGGGTTGCTTTATGAGGAACCTCAGTTAGAACTTCAGGCGGAAAAGGCCTTGATGTCCCTATCTCAGGGGCAAGACGAAGCTGAAATATCCTGCCAGAAATTCCGTAAATGGGCTGTGCTTACTCAGTGGAATGAGTGCGCCCTGGCGGCGAATTTCAGAGAGGGTCTCTCTGATGCCATTAAGGATGTTATGGTGGGGTTCCCTGTGCCTGCGGGTCTGAATGAGTCCATGACAATGGCTATCCAGATCGATAGGCGTCTGCGGGAGCGCAAACCTGTGCACCATTTGGCGGTGTCTACTGAGAAGACGCCAGAGAATATGCAATGTGATAGAATTCTGTCCAGAAGTGAACGGCAGAATTTTAGACGAAAAAATGGGTTGTGCTTCTATTGCGGTGATTCAACTCATGTTATATCAGCATGCTCTAAGCGTACTAAGAAGCTTGATAAGTCTGTTTCAATTGGCACTTTACAGTCTAAGTTTATTCTATCTGTGACCCTGATTTGTTCTTTATCATCTATTACCGCGGATGCCTATGTCGACTCTGGCGCCGCTTTGAGTCTTATGGATTGGTCCTTTGCCAAACGCTGTGGGTATGATTTGGAGCCTCTTGAAACTCCTATACCCCTGAAGGGGATTGACTCCACCCCATTGGCTAGCAATAAACCACAATACTGGACACAAGTAACTATGCGGATTAATCCGGATCACCAGGAGATTATTCGCTTTCTTGTGCTGTATAACCTACATGATGTGTTGGTGCTTGGATTGCCATGGCTGCAATCTCATAACCCAGTCCTTGACTGGAAAGCTATGTCTGTGTTAAGCTGGGGATGTAAGGGGACGCATGGGGACGTACCTGTGGTTTCCATTTCATCATCTATTCCCTCTGAGATTCCTGAATTCTTGACTGAATATCGTGACGTTTTTGAAGAACCTAAGCTTGGTTCATTACCTCCGCACCGGGAGTGCGATTGTGCCATAGATTTGATTCCGGGTAGTAAATACCCTAAGGGTCGTTTATTTAATCTGTCTGTGCCTGAACATGCTGCTATGCGAGAATATATAAAGGAGTCCTTGGAAAAGGGACATATTCGTCCTTCGTCATCTCCCTTAGGAGCCGGTTTTTTCTTTGTGGCTAAGAAAGATGGCTCTTTGAGGCCGTGCATTGATTATCGGCTTTTGAATAAAATCACGGTTAAATATCAATATCCGTTGCCACTGCTGACTGATTTGTTTGCTCGCATAAAGGGGGCCAAGTGGTTCTCTAAGATAGATCTTCGTGGGGCGTATAATTTGGTGCGAATTAAGCAGGGGGATGAGTGGAAAACCGCATTTAATACGCCCGAGGGCCACTTTGAGTATTTGGTGATGCCTTTTGGTCTTTCAAATGCCCCTTCAGTCTTTCAGTCCTTTATGCATGACATTTTCCGTGATTATTTGGATAAATTTATGATTGTGTATCTGGATGATATTTTGATTTTTTCGGATGACTGGGACTCTCATGTCCAGCAGGTCAGGAGGGTTTTTCAGGTTTTGCGGTCTAATTCCTTGTGTGTGAAGGGTTCTAAGTGCGTTTTTGGGGTTCAAAAGATTTCCTTTTTGGGATATATTTTTTCCCCCTCTTCCATCGAGATGGATCCTGTCAAGGTTCAGGCTATTTGTGATTGGACGCAACCCTCTTCTCTTAAGAGTCTTCAGAAATTTTTGGGCTTTGCTAACTTTTATCGTCGATTTATTGCTGGTTTTTCTGATGTTGTTAAACCATTGACTGATTTGACTAAGAAGGGTGCTGATGTTGCTGATTGGTCCCCTGCTGCTGTGGAGGCCTTTCGGGAGCTTAAGCGCCGCTTTTCTTCCGCCCCTGTGTTGCGTCAGCCTGATGTTGCTCTTCCTTTTCAGGTTGAGGTCGACGCTTCTGAAATCGGAGCTGGGGCGGTTTTGTCGCAGAGAAGTTCCGATTGCTCCGTGATGAGACCTTGTGCTTTTTTCTCGCGTAAATTTTCACCCGCCGAGCGGAATTATGATGTTGGGAATCGGGAGCTTTTGGCCATGAAGTGGGCTTTTGAGGAGTGGCGTCATTGGCTTGAGGGGGCTAGACATCAGGTGGTGGTATTGACTGACCACAAAAATCTAATTTATCTTGAGTCCGCCAGACGCCTGAATCCTAGACAGGCGCGCTGGTCGTTGTTTTTCTCTCGGTTTAATTTTGTGGTGTCCTACCTGCCGGGTTCTAAGAATGTTAAGGCGGATGCCCTTTCTAGGAGTTTTGAGCCTGACTCCCCTGGTAATTCTGAACCTACAGGTATCCTTAAGGATGGAGTGATATTGTCTGCCGTTTCTCCAGACCTGCGGCGGGCCTTGCAGGAGTTTCAGGCGGATAGACCTGATCGTTGCCCACCTGGTAGACTGTTTGTTCCTGATGATTGGACCAGTAAAGTCATTTCTGAGGTTCATTCTTCTGCGTTGGCAGGTCATCCTGGAATCTTTGGTACCAGGGATTTGGTGGCAAGGTCCTTCTGGTGGCCTTCCCTGTCTCGAGATGTGCGAGGCTTCGTGCAGTCTTGTGACGTTTGTGCTCGGGCCAAGCCTTGTTGTTCTCGGGCTAGTGGATTGTTGTTGCCCTTGCCTATCCCGAAGAGGCCCTGGACGCACATCTCGATGGATTTTATTTCGGATCTTCCTGTTTCTCAGAAGATGTCTGTCGTCTGGGTGGTGTGTGATCGTTTCTCTAAGATGGTCCATTTGGTTCCCCTAAGGCCTAAGTTGCCTTCTTCTTCCGAGTTGGTTCCTCTGTTTTTTCAAAATGTGGTCCGTTTGCATGGTATTCCGGAGAATATCGTTTCTGACAGAGGTACCCAATTCGTGTCTAGATTTTGGCGAGCATTCTGTGCTAGGATGGGCATAGATTTGTCTTTCTCGTCTGCTTTCCATCCTCAGACTAATGGCCAGACCGAGCGGACGAATCAGACCTTGGAGACATATTTGAGGTGTTTTGTGTCTGCGGATCAGGATGATTGGGTTGCTTTTTTGCCTTTAGCCGAGTTTGCCCTCAATAATCGGGCCAGTTCTGCCACCTTGGTGTCTCCCTTTTTCTGTAATTCGGGGTTTCATCCTCGATTTTCTTCTGGTCAGGTGGAATCTTCGGATTGTCCTGGAGTGGATGCTGTGGTGGAGAGGTTGCATCAGATTTGGGGGCAGGTAGTGGACAATTTGAAGTTGTCCCAGGAGAAGACTCAGCTTTTTGCCAACCGCCGGCGTCGGGTTGGTCCTCGGCTTTGTGTTGGGGACTTGGTGTGGTTGTCTTCTCGTTTTGTCCCTATGAGGGTTTCTTCTCCCAAGTTTAAGCCTCGGTTCATCGGCCCGTACAAGATATTGGAGATTCTTAACCCTGTGTCCTTCCGTTTGGACCTCCCTGCATCTTTTTCTATTCATAATGTTTTTCATCGGTCATTATTGCGCAGGTATGAGGTACCGGTTGTGCCTTCCGTTGAGCCTCCTGCTCCGGTGTTGGTTGAGGGCGAGTTGGAGTACGTTGTGGAAAAAATCTTGGACTCCCGTGTTTCCAGACGGAAGCTCCAGTATCTGGTCAAATGGAAGGGATACGGTCAGGAGGATAATTCTTGGGTGACTGCCTCTGATGTTCATGCCTCCGATTTGGTCCGTGCCTTTCATAGGGCTCATCCTGATCGCCCTGGTGGTTCTGGTGAGGGTTCGGTGCCCCCTCCTTGAGGGGGGGGTACTGTTGTGAAATTGGATTTTGGGCTCCCCCGGTGGCCACTGGTGGAATTGAACTGGTGTGCATCATCCTCTCTGTTCACCTGTTTCCATCAGGATGTGGGAGTCGCTATTTAGCCTTGCTCCTCTGTCACTTCCATGCCGGTCAACATTGTAATCAGAAGCCTTTCTGTGCATGTTCCTGCTGCTAGACAACTCCCAGCTAAGTTGGACTTAGTCCTTGTTTGTTTTTGCATTTTGTTCCAGTTCACAGCTGTAGTTTCGTTTCTGTGTCTGGAAAGCTCTTGTGATCTGAAATTGCCACTCTGATGTTATGAGTTAATACTAGAGTCTTAAAGTAATTTCAGGATGGTATTTTGATAGGGTTTTCAGCTGACCATGAAAGTGCCCTTTCTGTCTTCCTGCTATCTAGTAAGCGGACCTCAATTTTGCTAAACCTATTTTCATACTACGTTCGTCATTTCATCTAAAATCACCACCAATATTTGTGGGGGCCTCTGTCTGCCTTTCGGGGAAATTTCTCTAGAGGTGAGCCAGGACTATATTTTCCTCTGTCAGGATTAGTTAGTCCTCCGGCCGGCGCTGGGCGTCTAGGGATAAAACGCAGGCTACGCTACCCGGCTACTGTTAGTTGTGCGGCAGGTTTAGTTCATGGTCAGTTTAGTTTCCATCCTTCCAAGAGCTAGTTCGTATGTTTGCTGGGCTATGTTCTCTTGCCATTGAGAACCATAACAGAGAGCAGTCAGACATTGAGTGTCGGAAGGACTGAAGGAGCCATGTAGCCAGAGTTGCTACAGCTCCTGGAGAAAGAGAAAGAGTATGAAAGGAAGAATATTGTTTAGTGAGCGTGCAGGAGAACGAAGCACAGGAGAGTGACACCAGGGGAGCAGAGCAGTGAATTAGCTACCTCCCTGGCAAGCGCAGATTACCGGTAGCCGAAAGAACGAGGTTGTGAGGGACTCTAAGACTTACAGCAGAAACCGGCAGGACAGCTGGATTATACATCACCTATCTGCCCCAATACCCAGGAGGCACAGTGGCACATAGACCCCGGGTCATGATAGAGACCCTGTAAAAAGGCTCGAGTCACCTGCCATATGGGTTTGTGTCCCACCTTTATGGAGGACAGAGAGAACTGTGAGGACCTTATCAGAATCCATAGGCAGTAAGGGACTACAACACCACCGCGCTATGAGGAAGGCTTTTAACTCCACCTTGTAAAAAGGGAACTCTGAATTCGCTTCCAAGCCGGCCAGACCCTGCCTGTGCCTGTGATCTGGTGCCCTGGACTGTGGCTGCCTGAAGTCTTCAGTAAACCAGGTAAAGAGACTGCAAACCTGTGTCCTCCATTCTTTACTGCACCACTTACAATCCTCATCTATACACCGGGAGCCCTGGGGACATACTTCACCTGTGGGAAGTTATACCATCTCAGCTGCCATAACATCACCCCAGAGGACCCCCTTTAAGCGTTGGTCCCCATTGACCAAATACCACAGGTGGTGTCACGAACACGAACTTTATTAAAAACCCCTTTAAGGACATTCCCTTTAACATGGGCGCCCAAGGCCTGTGACATCCCCCTGTGAATACTGGACCCGGTACCGGGTACCCCACGGCCCTGGTGGGCGTTCCACATGGCCCCCTCATCCCTATACTGGTATGCATGGCCTCCTTATCCCAATCCTGGCATGCATGTTTCTCGTCCTCATCCAGGTATGCATGCACCCTCATCCTCATCCTGGTATGCATGGCCCCGATCAAGAAAACATTAAAAAAACAGAAACCATTCTACTTACCTTCCCTGTTCTCCCTAGCAGCTTTCTTTTCTGATGCCAGAAGCTGATTTATGCTTGTAAGCAGCACATGGCAGTGACATCATTCACTGCTTTCAAGATGAGGACAGCTGCCGAAATACTCACTACTCCCTATTGGCATGTGAATCAGTGAATATTCATTGATCTTTAATAGCAGGCAAAGTAACCTCAGCCGCTGTCTTGCTGCAGTGGCCAAACAATAATGTGTGCCCACTACTAGAGGGAATGAATATTCACTGCTCTCCACGCCCCTTGATGTGTAGAGCAATGAATATTCATTCCCTTAATTAGCGGGCACACGTAATTCCCCGTCCGCTGTAGTAAGCCGGCAGCTTCAACTAAGGTACCCGCTATTAAACAGAAATGAATATTCACTGTTCTCCATGTCCATGGGAGTGAAGAGCAGTGAATATTCATTGCCTTCAGGGGTGGGTGCACTTCAGGAAGCCGGCTGCTGTGGCTAACAGAGTGTCCACTATTAATGAGAAATTAATATTCATTGCTCTCCCCACCCATGGGCATGGAGTGTAGTGAATAATTTCCTATTAGCATCGGTCACAGGTGTTAGCTGCAGCAACTGGCATATGCCTCCTGTGACCAGCTGCTCTGCTGCTGCCACTCCCCCTCCATCTTATAGCCCAAATAATACAGTAACTGGACCCTCACTTGAGTATGAGTCGTGGGGAGCTTTTCAACATGAAAAAAATGTGCTGAAAAACTTGGCTTACACATGAGTATATGTGAGTGTATATGGTAATAGGCCTCTAGCACACCTTCTACTACGGGCATCCCACCAGATGGAGACCCAGCTTGAAGTATCCACATTTCAAAAAATAATTGTCACACACCACTGGAAGTGGCATCTATTTCCACAGAATAGAAATATTATAATAGGCCTCTGACACACCTTCCACAGCATGAAACCCACCAGATGGAGATCCAACTAGGAGTCTTCATATTTCCAAAAAATTGTTTGTAATATCAGCAACAGTAGCAACAGCAGGCACAAAAGCCACCACAAAGATGGCACACTAAAAATGACACCATCACCTCATCTGTGTTTCAAAAGTCATTGGAGATCCAGGACTTGTTAATTTTGATGAAAGTTAGGTGGTGTACGCTTTCACATGACAGCCGGATGCGCTTATCCATCAGGACACCACCAGCAGCACTGATGACACGTTCTGAGAGAATGCTGGCTGTTGTGAACTCTGTTTTTGGGCCCCCTCTTGTGGTCACAAGTGGTACTGTGTGAGTGTTGTCTTTGGGCTCCCTCTGGTGGCTATTTGTGTCATTCTGCAGGTCTGAGGTTGGATCAGCTGTCTCGTTATCTGTTAGCTGGTTCCTATTTAGTTCAGCTGGACTCTCAGTGGTTGCCTGCTGTCATTGTATTCAGTGCTATTCTGATTGCTCCTGTCTACATCCGTTATCAGTCTCTCCAAGAGAAGCTAAGTTTTGTTTGCTTATTTTTGCTCATCTGTGTTCAAGATGTGTCCTAGTATATGATGTGTTTTGGTCCAGCTTGCTAATATGTGATTTCCCTGCTTGCTGGTGCTCTGGGGTGCTGAGTTGCTCCCCCCACATCATTAGTTGGTGTGGGTTCTCGCATTCTCTGCATGGATATTTTTGCATAGGGTTTTTTACTGACCGCACAGATCCCTTGCTATTTTCTGCTATCTAGCGTTAGCGGGCCTCATTTGCTTAACCTGTTTCATCTCTGCGTTTGTCTTTTCCTCTTAACTCACCGTTATTATTTGTGGGGGGCTTCTATATCTTTGGGGTATTTCTCTGAGGCAAGTGAGGTCTTACTTTCTCTTTAGGGGTAGTCAGTTTCTCAGGCCGTGAAGAGACATCTAGGATTTCAGGAAACGTTCCACGGCTACCTTTAGTGTGTTTGGTTAGAATCAGGTTTGCGGTCGGTCCAGTTACCACATCCCCAGAGCTCGTCCTACTGTCTCTGACTTAGCTGGTTAGATTTGTGATCCTAAGCCACTGGGATCATAACAGCTGGCTACCAGGCATGACAAAAACTCCAAGGCGTGACAAGGCTTGACAGGCTCAGGCCACCAAAATGCAAAAGGGTCCAAACCCCCTGATGCCATTGTTATTGAACTCCACATAATCCTGCACCATCCTCTCCAGTCGTTGACAACACGTGAAACGACTCACAGAAATTGCTTGTGCCACTTACATTGCTGCTAATGTTTTTGTGATGACGCCTTGACATTTACAGGGTTGGATGTCTAGAACACACTTTGTGTCTCACCACTGTCTTGGGGAAAACCACTCTTAAGATTGTCTACAAGCGTATTTTGATACTCCAGCAAGTTCATCCCGTTCCACTAACCCGACGAACAAGACAACACAAACAAGGGACTCGTCACACAAAAGCCTAACTGACAACATAATGGAGGCAGAGGAGGAACTGTACAGGAAGCAGTAGATGAGGATGATGCGGCTGATGACAATGACAAGGTACTACTAACGGGCATGGACCAGAAAGGAGATCATGAGGATATCAAGGAGGACAGCTTGGGACCTACCATTTTTCTGGTTAGTTTAATTTCTCCACATGAGCAGGTGATACCGTGTAACGTGCTAATGGAGCGCAGTAGTTCCTACTTGATCTGTGCCAGAATGTGCGGTTTTACCGCATCTAATGATTGTCTATGGGAAATTTACGGTGCGGCGACGAAGCGTCGCCGCATTGTAAGCAGACATGCTGCGTTCTGAAAAGATGCGCCGCATGTCCAGATACGTGGGTCTGCCACCTGCGTCTTTTAACGCATAGTGGAGACGGGATTTCGTGTACTATGCTGTAATATCTGGACGCTGCGGGTTTGACGCTGCGGCTGTAAGCAACATCCAACCCGCAGTGTTGCCTGACCGTGGAAACATACCCTTAAACTTTAATACCGTGCAGCTTGACTTTGACATTTCATATCCACACCAGCCACATATCTCCTGGCTGTCCATTGTGTTTTATAGCTGTACTCTACAAATTGTTATTATATGTTTTCTCTTAGCCAGATAGAAAGAGGTCACTTTTATATTTATGAGGCCGTGTTTTTCATTACAGAATTCAAAGGGGGTTCAATACAGTCCTAAGAAAACATCCAAGTGTTATCCACGTATTTTCCAGGCAATTAAAGACTTTGCGGTTTATTTTGGGTATTTGAATTAAAAACAACAGTTCTTTATGATCCACTGAATCATTTGTATTGGGTGCAAATATAATAACTTACTGTCCATGCTATTAAATATCAAATGTTTAAAACTGCTTCAACTTTTAACAATTACAAACTGCCTTGGATATGAAATGGCAAGAACAACTGTGGAAAAGGAGTCATATGCAGATACAGAGGGAAATGACAAAGGCATACAAATAAACAGGAAAACACAGCAATACAGGTACACAGATAGGCTGGGAAACAGGACAAAATAAATTCACAGGAAAATAAAGCTGACAAACAAATACCAAAATAGAGAGAGGAAACTGTACAGACATACAGACTCATGACTATACAATGGAATAAGACAAAATACAGATACACAGGGAAATGTAATTTGCAGTTATTTGTAATCAGAATCCGTTTGGTAAAAATTTTCAATCAAGGTTTTCACTTAAACTAAAAAAAAAGTTTCTATATTCCTCAAGCTTGAAATGGCAACACCATATAAGAAACGTCATATAATTATGGAAATCATGTTAATGCTATGAAAATAAAATGGAAACTTTTTTTTCAAATATCTCCATTTAATCAGTATGGAGAATGAGCGTTACACGCAGAAATATATGCACTTATACGTCTTGACTGCCATTAACACCATGAAGAGGCCTTCACGAGGTAAAGTCACACAGGTCCTACGCTACATGTTATGGTGAGGGGTGGCCGATTGTAAAGTATCCGGACCCCTCTAGTCTTAATTCCAGGTACATTAACAGCTTGACGTGACATTGATTCGGTTGTAGTCGTGCCGCCGGAGGGAAGGAAGAGGGGGACAGGGCTTCCTGCTGAGAGGAGGGGGCGGGGAGAGTGAGAAAAGGGCACGCAGCCAGAGAGGAGAAAGTGCGCACAAGAGGAGAGTTGTGGGCCAGAGCAGAGCAGCGCGAAGAGCAGTGAGTGGTGCGCTCGGTGTCCATTGCCCTCAGAGAGTACTGATGATGTAGCAGGCCGCATAGAGGGGGCCCCGTCATCTGCAGAGACAGGCGTGTACAGTAGCATGCCAGAGAGAGAGACCGCTGCAGAGCCGTGCAGAGTGGAGCAAAGCATTGCAGAACAGAGATGCGCAGAGCCGTGCACACAGAGCGGAGCCGAGCCAGGTGCCACAGCAGACATAGAGAGGAGTGCTTTGGTCAGGAGCACCAGCGTCGCCTGCCACCAACAGCGGGGACCAGGGAGAGCGGGACGTGCGGTGTGTGCCTAGTGATAATCAGAAAGTGCCAGCTGCTGTACACGACATGACTGTAAGTACCGCACCTGCACTGCCCCAAGAGAGCCCCCCACGGGACTGACACTTGCACCCTGACGTGGGGAGAGAATATTTGTCCTGACTGTCTGTTACCTGACTACCCCCATTTGAGATAGTTAATGAGCCACATTGAGTTTGCACCAGACTGGGTACCGTGCCTTTAATAGCCACATTAGTATATGGACTAGGTCCAGTGGGAGGTACTGGAGACCGACCACTGCCGCCAGAAGATGGAACCAGTGACTACAGTACCCTCCAGGAGGAGGTGCTGCGCCCACCGTTGCCGGCGCTATGTAGTGCGCAGCAGGAGCTGCAGTGTGAGAACTTCCATATACTCTTGTTTCCTAATTGTTGTGTTTGAACTGTTGCATTTTACTGTGCCTTTAATACCGTTAACTCTTTACCTCCCTGCGTGGAGTAATTCCCCTGTAAATAAACCTGTTAACCCTTGCTCTGCCTCCCGTCCGTCACTGCATCCCGCGTTCCTGCTTGATATCTTACATAGACATAGGAGAAACAGACAAACTAGTTTCAGCTGAATGCCTTAGGCAACGTTCACATTTGCGCCTTTGGGCGCAGCGTTGTCGACGCATAGCGACGCATGCGTCATGCGCCCCTATCTTTAACATTAGGGGCGCATGGACATGCGTTGTTATGCGTTTTGGTGCGTTTTGCGACGCATGCGTCATTTCGGCGCACCTGGCAGGGCGCAGCAGACGCTTCATGTTGCAGTTTTTCGGCATCATAATTTTGTCAAAAAACGCATGCGTCGTGCTTGCATCGTCTATGCGCCAAAACCCCCATTTAAGTCTATTGACAACGCAGAAGGCGCAAGTACTTGCGTTGCAGCACGTTGTACGACGCATGCGTCCTTTAATTAAAATACAAGAAAAGTGTCTAGACAGTGTCTAGACAGTGACAAAAGACCCTATAAATATAAAAAAAAGGGGTTGGCAATGTCTTTCAATTGCCAGCAGGACAGAAGACAGACAACACCTGAGATCTGCTTTCAAAAGCTGTAAGTATATAATTTCTCAGTGCATTTTTCTTCTTTATGTGTGTATTATTTTTACATTTTTAAAATTTGTGCTGGTATATTTGGTCTGTACTTTATTACGGCTATACTGTTGTTGTTTTTTTGAAAATTTGTGTTTTTAAATCTTGTTCTGATGTATTTCTGGCGTTATATGATGGCGTTTTCTTGTCTCCGGCCTTGTTTGTTTTTGGATTGGTTCTAATTTATTTTGGGTTGTTCTGTAATGTCATGCAGTTGTTCCACTGTGTTTTGAAATATGATTTTCTAGTTTAATTTCAGGTTTATGTAGATTTTAATTTTGGTTTTTATTTCTGGGGGTAAAACCGTAGGGCGTTTTCTTGGCTCATGTCTTGCTGTTTATTATTGTAAAGTATGGCGGTTTATACTGGATTGCCTTTTCTTTGGCCTTTTTTTTTTTTTTTTTTTTTTTTTTTTAATATAGAATGGTTTTTATCCTTTATCTGTTTCTGATGTATTTCTGTGGTTATATGTAACAAGATGGTGTTGTTTTGGCCCATGTCTTGTTGTTTTTAATTGTAAAGTATGGCGCTTTATATTAGCTTTTCTTGGCCCTTTGTAAATGTTTTTTTTTTTTTTTTTTCAAAAAAAGGTGTGTTTTTTTTATTTGTACATAGGGGGCTGTTGTTGATGAATTGTTTTTTTTATCTTTTCTGGAACTTTATTCAGCTTTTGCTATACTCTGCATTGTGTCGTCTCTGCCATTGATTTTTATTTCAATGTATGGCGGTGTGGTTTGATCAGCGCTTGTTGAGTTGGCATTGTCCTATGAGTGAACTGTCCGTTGTGGTAGTAATGTAATGTATGGTATTTTTGCTATTTTATTGTATGTGGCTTTGTTTTTTGCTTTTAATGTAATCATTTTTTCAATTTTTCTGTGCAGAATTTTTATCTTGTTTAAAGAATGGCGACAGACTCAAGCCACACGGCGCAGGGGAGTTCAGTGAGTAAATTATCTAAAGATGCTTACTATTCGGTGTCATTTGTAGACTTGGCACTAATTTTTTTTGTAAAAATTTTTAACAGGCTTCTTCAAGTGAGGAGGAAGGTACCCAGCTGGAGCAGCGACCTCGGGGCCAAGCTGTGGCAACAAGACGGCGAGTAAGTATTTTTCAAAACAAAAGGAATGCTTTTTATTTTTGGTTGTTTTTTATTTTGGGGGGGTGGTGGGTGGTGGTGGTTGTTGGCAATTTTCATTAAACTTGAAAACATAAATGTTTTTATATTATTCTAGGTTTCACAACGGGACCGCGAGGAGGGGATAAATATTGATCTCCTCATAGCCAGTATACAGGAGCGTGGCCCGTTGTGGGACAGCCGTGACCCCCGACACGCGGACCAGGTGGTCTTGAGGCGGATGTGGGCTGAGGTGGCAAAATCGCTGTGGGATGGCTTTGACAGCGCTTCCGCAGCCGACAAATCAAACTTTGGTAAGTATTTCTGAAACTCCGCTCAAACCCATCAGGCCAGGATAAAACACAACCGTGTGTGATGTGATCAACTCCTTCTATTTTTTTGCATCGCACACGGTTGTGTTATCATTTGGAAATGTACAATATCTAACCTTTTTTGTTGTTTGCATTCACAGTCAAAAAATTGAAGACCAGATGGCGTTCCATGAAGGACCGTTTCAATCGGGGCCTGCGGAAGGAGGAGGAACAGGCTCGAAGTGGTGCTGCTGCGGCCAGGTCATCAACATTCAAATACACAAGTTCCTGAGACCGAACCTTGGCCGCCGAGCGTAAGTATTTAATTATTGGTGTACCTAGTGCCATGCATCGGGTACTGCACAATATGCATGTCCACTTAGTATATTGCCCAGCCACGTATTATATTGCACATCCACATAGTATATTGGCCAGCCACAAAGTATATTGCCCATCCACATAGTATATTGGCCAGCCACGTAGTATATTGCCCATCCACATAGTATATTGCGCAGCCAACTAGTATATTGCCCAGTGACGTAGTATAGTATAGAGTCACGTTGTATATTGCCAAGCCACACATGACATTTTTTCAAGTGATGTAGTATACAGCACAAAGCCACATAGCATACTGGCCAGCCACGTAAAATTTTTCCTAGTGGCATGGTATATTGCCCATCCAGGTTCGTCAAAGTTTTTTAAATAAAAAAGATAATTTACCGCGTGAGTCCTTGTAGTCCACGACAGGTTCCAGTCCCAGCCAGGGGTGGTCTGATCGCAGGAACAGTGATTACGTCTCGGTCACATGACCGTCTCGTCATGGCAGGTCCTGCGATCAGCGTAAAAGATGGCGGTCGTCTCAAACGCCAACGGAGGGCAAGTATAGCAGGGTATATTTATTGATGTGGCATAGGCAGCGTCAATAGTAAACAGTTGGTGACACCAACGTTTTTCGGCGACAACGGTTTGCGTTAACGCCAGCCGTGTAGCGATGACAGTGGTGAGTATGCGGCCGACAGGCATTGACTGCGGGGAGGAGTGCTCATTTTCTTCTGGACTGTTCCCGTTGCTGATTGCTCGCGTCAGCCATGACAGGCAGCTGGCGAGAACAATCAGCGAATGATTACCGTGAGTTAAGGACAGACAGACTGACAGACGGAAGTGACCCTTACAATTATATGTCAAATTATTGTATAGTGTTGTGTGATGTACTGTAACTTGGTTATATTGGAGTTGGCGTATGGGAAATGTTTTTTTAGAATACTAATGTTTTTCTTATCTTTTCACAGAACACACAGCAGCACCCTCGAACCTGTTCGGCCATCTGGAGCGGTCCTTCATGAATCGCCATGTGACTCATCACAGCCATCCCACAGCGAGAGCAGGCTTGCACCACTTTCTGGAGAACTGGCAGCCGGTCCATCTGGTGTTCCCCTGGCCGAGGCCTCTGTCGCTCCTTCTTTTGGGTATTCCCACCAGCGTCAGCAGGCCTCGGACAGGCCGCTAATGCCCGAATATTTTCATTTGGGCACGGTTTTCCAGAATTGTTTCAAGGTGCTGGGAGATAGGATGGACACTGCTCTGGCCACTATCGACCGGCGCCTTGAAACAATGAAATCCGAGCTCATGAGGCCGGCAAAACATTTTTTTAGTGCCATTGCTAAGGGCATGGTGGAACATCTTACACCGGAACTCCAGATTTCGGTGATGCAGGCCTGCAACAATGCCTACGTGAGTGCTCTGCAGCAGGCTCGGATGATGCAGTCAGAGACTACAATGCCCGTAGTACCATCGCTGGCTAGCATGACTCCGACTCCTGCTGCACAGCCACTCTACCGAGGTCCGCGTTCCGAGGGACACCGCCACCGACACCATCACACACAGCCTACGAGTCCTGCTCCTGCTAGTACCTCAACCTCCAGAACCCCTCAAGCTGAGGAACGAGCAGAGGGAGAAAGGAGGAAAAGGAGGAAGACAATGCGGACAGCTGCTGCGTCTCTGGCTGCTCCAACACACACACCAAGGTCTCGGCCGGGGTCAAGCCGGAGCAGGAGCAGCCAGAGCCAATCAAGATCTACCAGCAGACTAGTGTTGCCTCCTCCCTCCCCTACAGAGGTGGCAATATCGTCACCCTCTCATACAGGGTGGGCTGAACTACCCTCAAGCCTGTTGGACTATGCTTCCACCTCCTACTCCTCTACCCACTCCCAAGCGGGTAGCTATCATTCACCCCTGATAGCCCAAGTGGACACGCCTTAATTATCTTTATCTTTCCCCCTTTTTTTTCTGTTTCCCCAAATAAACATGTTATATTTTAAACTATATTTTTTTGTATTGTTCAAAATTATTTTACGGCAACTCACACCGTGCGCCATCTACACAAATCTTGTGTTTTGTACACCTCCTATATATACAATGTCAGACACTATTTTATCAAATTTTAATTAGCCTTTTTTTTGGTGTCTCTCATTGTTCTATGCGGTGTTTACAAACACAAACAGGATTATCACATCTTTTATAGATTTTACACATACAATAAAGGCCCCGTCTCACTTAGCGATTTACCAACGATCACGACCAGCGATATGACCTGGCCGTGATCGTTGGTAAGTCGCTGTGTGGTCGCTGGGGAGCTGTCACACAGACCGCTCTCCCCAGCGACCAACGATCAGGGGAACGAGTTCGGCATCGTTGAAACTGTCTTCAACGATGCCGAAGTCCCCCTGCAGCACCCGGGTAACCAGGGTAAACATCGGGTTACTAAGCGCAGGGCCGCGCTTAGTAACCCGATGTTTACCCTGGTTACCAAAAAAAACAAACAGTACATACTCGCCTTTCGGTGTCCAGGTCCCTTGCCGTCTGCTTCCTGCTCTGACTGAGCCGCCGTACACTGAGAGCAGAGCGCAGCGGTGACGTCACTGCTGTGCTCTCACTTCTCACTGTACGGCCGGCAGTCAGTGAGAGCAGGAAGCAGACGGCAAGGGACCTGACGGACATCAGAAGGCGAGTATGTATTGTTTGTTTTTTTTTACATTTACGCTGGTAACCAGGGTAAACATCGGGTTACTAAGCGCGGCCCTGCGCTTAGTAACCCGATGTTTACCCTGGTTACCAGTGAAGACATCGCTGGATCGGTGTCACACACACCGATTCAGCAATGTCAGCGGGGCCTCAACGACCAAAAAAAGGTCCAGGCCATTCCGACACGACCAGCGATCTCGCAGCAGGGGCCTGATCGCTGGTACGTGTCACACATAGCGAGATCGCTATGGAGGTCGCTGTTGCGTCACAAAACTTGTGACTCAGCAGCGATCTCGCTAGCGATCTCGCTATGTGAGACGGGGCCTTAAGGTCATGGCTCAGGTGAGGTGGTTGCAATGGTCACGTGGCCAAGTGTCGAGACTATTTGAATCAGGATGTATTTCAGCATCCTGACTTGAATTGTTTTTACTCGCTAGAGTGGAGCGAACATGATCGTCTCCCTCCTTGGCAAGCCACTTGCCGACTACTTGCATATGGACCCGGCTTCCTGGTGTGCGGCTGATGGTCTGCTTTTTTCCGGCACCGCAGCCGCATGTTCCAAGGCTGTGACAGGCACAACATATGCACAACCCAAGCCTATTTGTTGGCCTCGCCATGCATGTGTAGTGCCTGTCACACAGCCGCGGCACATGCAGCTGCGGCGGGTGAAAACTGCTGATCAGCCAGCGCGCTCCATGAAGCCGGGTTCCATATGCAACTAGTCGGGAAGCTTGACAGTTTGCCAAGGAGGGAGCTGATCATGTTCGCTCAACTATTGAACACACGGCCATGTGAACATAAGTGGGGTGGTTTGGCTGAGTCAATTTGGGAGCTGGGGATCACCTGAATATATTTGGGAGGTGGTGATCACCTGCGTACATTTTTGGCGGTGCACACTTTTAGACCATTTGGTAGGAAAATGGACATTGGAAAAGTGTAAACATTTTTTTTATTAACAACAACATTTAAAAAAAAAAGAGGAGCAGGTTTTGATATGTTAAGGGACAATAAAGTAATTTTATTCAAAACACACAACAGTTGAAAATCTAGGTAGATTACAAATTTGCAATAACATTACATTTGGCACCTTTAAACTGCTGACATTTATTGGACACAATAGTGTACAAATCTTTTATTGTCAATAAAGTTAGTATTTTTCAGTTAAAAGCAGAATAAAGTATAACTGTAAAACATAAACACGGCCAACATCAGAAACAAAATAGGAAGCAAATCGATCCCTCATCTGCCCAATTTCAACTGTTGTCCTCAGAGGATGATGTTGGTAATCGGGCAATGGGTTTGGTATGGGTTCATCTAGTTCCACGTTCAGTCTCTCTTTGGCCATAATATAATTGTGGAGAACCACACAAGCCTTCACCACCTCATCCACTGTCTCAATTTTCAGATTAATGGCGGTTCCTAAAATACGCCATTTGGAGACCAGGATGCCAAATGCGCACTCCACAGTTCTTCTGGCCCTGGACAGTCTGTAATTGAAAATACTTTTGGTGCGGTCCAAGCCCCGACTGGAGTAGGGTTTCAGTAGGTTGGCACACATTTGAAATGCCTCATCCCCAACCACAACAAATGGCATTGCCGGGCCTTCGGTGTTGGGAAGAGGTCGTGGCTGGGGGAAATTAAAATTGTTCCCATATAACCTTTGGCCCATATCAGACTCCTTAAATGTCCGTGAGTCATTTGTACGGCCAAACGCTCCAATGTCCACGGCGAGAAACCTGCAGTCCGCACCTGCAATTGCCATGAGCACGGTGGAAAAATATTTTTTATAATTAAAAAACAGAGATCCAGTTCTTGCAGGCTTTGTAATCCTAATGTGCTTCCCATCCACTGCTCCAATACAGTTAGGGAAAGAACACAGTTGTTCAAATTTATTGGCGTTGGCCTCCCATAACTCTGTTGTTGGGATTGGTAAAAATTCATCCCGGAGATTGTCCCACAAAGCGCGGCATGTATCGGCAATAATTCCAGAAAGTGTGGAGACTCCAATCCGAAATTGGAAATGCAGGGATCTTAAGGTCTCTCCGGTAGCCAGGAAACTGCCAAGAAGAGAAATAAATAAATTTAATTAAAGTACATTTTAATAAAAAAAAATACATTTACCATACCAAACCAAAAAAAAAAAATATAAAGGGCAGAGCATATGACAGTCGTTCAAATAGCTAAATTACGTACCGTAGAGTCACCAGCAGCTGTTCATCTGCAGAAATTGATCTCCGGAGCTGTGTGTCCTGCCTGGTAATGGCTCCTTCCACAAGACGCAGCAGATAGTGGAAGCTGTCTTGAGACATCCTGGTATATTCAAAATATTTTTCCAGGTTGTCATTTAGCTCGGAAAACAAGCAATGGTAGGCTCCACGGCTCTCCCGGACTTCAACTATAGGGTGTAGCCAAAAGCGCCGATGACTCCTTCTCCGTTTATCTCTTTTCCTTTGCTCATAATAGGCAATAGCATAAGCATTAGCCAAGGCAAAATCCAACTCCATATTCATGTAGATACTCGCCATGGGACGCTCTATCATGATGCACACCAGCAAAATGTGAGGAATTCATCTCTGCCAGGGTATATATACACAAATTCCATTACACCCACCCTCTTCTAGCCATTAGTGGCCTTTATCTAGTGTCTAGACACTAATTGGGGCTTTATTTTTGTGCAATTCTGTAAAGAATGACATCACTTTAGGCCAACGCATGCGTCAGAAAACGCTGCGTTTTTTGTTAAAAACGCAAGTTTTTTTTTACAAAAAACGCAGCGTTTTCCGACACATGCGGTGAACGCATGTGTCAAAAAAACTTGCGTTTTACATGCGTTTACCATGCGGTGTGTGTTGCGTCGACGACGCTGCGCCCAAAGGCGCAAATGTGAATGTAGCCTTAATCATGGTATGGCGTTAAGCTGATACTAGTTTGTCTGCTGGAGGATATTCTTTTTTCCTGCTATTTATCTCAATGTCCGAGACTGGGACAGCTCCGTGTGCTGCCTAAGGGTACTGTCACACTCTGCAACTTTCCAACGATCACGACCAGCGATACGACCTGGCCGTGATCGTTGGAAATTCGCTGTGTGGTCGCTGGGGAGCTGTCACACAGACAGCTCTCCAGCGACCAACGATGCCAAAGGCCCCGGGTAACCAGGGTAAACATCGGGTTACTAAGCGCAGGGCCGCGCTTAGTAACCCGATGTTTACCCTGGTTACCATCGTAAAGGTAAAAAAAAAAAGTACATACTCACATTCCGGTGTCCGTCAGGTCCCTCGCAGTCTGCTTCCCGCTCTGACTGAGTGCCGCCGTAAAGTGAAAGCACAGCACAGCGGTGACGTCACCGCTGTGCTCTGCTCTTACTTTACGGCCGGCAGTCAGTCAGAGCGGGAAGCAGACTGCGAGGGACGTGACACCGGAATGTGAGTATGTACTGTTTTTTTTTTTTACTTTTACGATGGTAACTAGGGTAAACATCGGGTTACTAAGCGCGGCCCTGCGCTTAGTAACCCGATGTTTACCCTGGTTACAAGTGAACGCATCGTTGGATCGGTGTCACACACACCGATCCAACGATGACAGCGGGAGATCCAGCGACGAAAGAAAGTTCCAAACGATCTGCTACGACGTACGATTCTCAGCAGGGTCCCTGATCGCTGCTGCGTGTCAGACACAGCGATATCGTATGGATATCGCTGGAACGTCACGGATCGTACCGTCGTAGCGACAAAAGTGCCACTGTGAGACAGTACCCTAACAGATGAAGACTGCTAATCATAGTTTGGTGAGTTGACTATTCCTGTACCCCATATTTCCCTCTGTATTCTATGTAAAGGATATTGTACCGACAATCTAAATACTCATAGCTGTGTACCAAAATGCTGATTTTGGATCAAGAACTGGCTGTTGGTGTAGCACTTGTGAACTCTCTCTGTGTTAGTACTTGTTGTTCTGTGAAATAACACACCTGGCTAGATGTAACAGCACACCCACAAGTTTTTAAAAATGCAGTCACAACAAATAGTTTACCAAGGAGTACACATAAGCCTGTGCAAATATAATATAGAAAGGGTAGAAATAAAACCATTTAGAAGACACATCCAAAAAAGCAAAGGTATAACATAGTTTTATTGAATGACTAATATACTGTATAACAAAGATACAATACTTTTGTGGTACGGTGCAGTCTATAGTGGTAGAAACAATGTAAGGAATATGCCCAAGTGAGATGACTCTTGAACAATTAGATATTAGTAGATCTTTTGAAATTCAAATGAGCTAAAATTATTTGCAGTAAATAAATTTGTGCAAATCTCCATACTGAAAAGCTTGTAATTGCCCAGAAAGTACACAGAGTGGAGAAGGGAGAGAGAGAACATAGCTTACTATTAAAGCTTTCACTTTACATGTGATGGAGAGAGAGAGGACCTGGTAACCAAAAGAGCTTACACTTTACTGGACAAAGGGAACCCCACTGACCAAAAGAGCTAACAATCTACAGAAGAGAGAGAGAGAGGGGGAGAGAGAAGACCCTGCTGACCATAAGAGCTGACACTCAACAGAACAGATAGAGTGATGGACCTTGCTGACCAAATAAACTAAAACTCTACAGATGATAGAGATCTTGTTAATCAAAAAAACGTACATGCTACAGGAGAAATAGAGAGCAAAAGGACCAGAGCTGTGTTTGCATTAACGTAGCAGAGTTCTGTGCGGGTTGAAAAAGCAGGAGTGCGTCTGTTTGTCTGTACACTGTGGGGAGGTTTCATACTGTGTGTTTGGAATGTTCCGTGGGGGCATCATACTGTGTGGGGGAGCTGTGGGGGCATCATTCTGTGTGATGGGGACTTTGGGGGGCATCGTGCTATGTGGTCATCCTCTTGTGTGGTAGAGCATCATACTTTGTGTGTGAAGACATTGGGGCATTACACTGTGTATTGGCATCATACTGTGAGTTACCAGTTGTGGTACCATCACACTGTGAGGGGCAATCACATTGTGTGTGGGTGCTACGAGGGGCATCCTATTGTGTGTAATACTGACACTGGAGACATCATACTGTGTGGACGCATAATATTGTGTGGTTTTTGGGACCCCTCCTGAGTCCCTGGAGTCCCGGGAGTCTTTGAAGTCAACAGACCTCTTCCATCCAGGAGGTCTGGCAGTGCCCTGTCTGTGAAACACGTCTGCCCTGTTCCATGTATCCGTTCAGTTCTGACTAGGAAACAACAGTTTCTTGTTCCCTCTTTGCTGCTGGCCCAGCCTACAATATTAACTGTTGCAGCCCCTGCCTCTATTAGATGCATTGCATACATAGCAGACACAGCACACTAAAGGGAACAGCCACATAATACATATTACATTCAAGTGCTTAATATATATATATATATATATATATATAGGGAATGGGGGGTCACACGGAAGGAGGAGAAGGCGCAACTGAGGGAGCCTGCCACCTCCTTACATGTGGTTGTGAAGAGGTGCATGGGAATAGACCTCACAAAAAAAGACACTGGATTTTAGTTAATGTTACGCTGCTTTTATTCGGTGATGTAGAGAAGTCTGGCCCAATCCAGCCCTTGTTCTTTTTTTATAAGAGTCAGCCTGTCAGCATTTTCAGTAGTCAGGCGGATGAACTTATCAGTTATAATTCCACCAGCGACACTAAATACCCGCTCTGACAAAATGCTAGCAGCAGAACAGGCCAGGACCTCCAAGGCAAGGTGTAGAGAGCCAGTTCATGCCATGTGTCCAGCTTGGATACCCAATAATTGAAAGGCACAGAGGAATCACGGAGGAGGAGGATGTTGGTACGGTCAGCAAGGTACTCCCTCAGCATCTTCCAAAACTTTGCACTCCTTGTGACAGTACCCCGCACATCAGGGCCAGTGCGATGGGAGGGTCTGAGAAAATTCTCTCCCAGAACTTTGCCAGTGTTTCCCTGCCTTTGCAGGATTGGAGTTGTGTTTCTCTCGCCTGTACTCTTTGGTTGTCCAACGAACTGTGACCTCTGCCACCAGCATTTTCAGATGGGACTTTTTTTAATAATTTCGCACCAAGGGCCCTCTAGTACTGCCCCATTTTAGTAGACTTGTCTGCCTCTGGAATAAGAGATAGAAAGTTCTCCTTGTATCATGGGTCTAGAAGTGTCACCAACCAGTAATGACTGTCACCCAAAATTTTGAGAACGCAAGGGTCACGGGAAAGGCAGCGTTACATAAACGTAGCCATGCGTGCCAGACTGCTAACATGCAAGACTTCTGTGTCCTCACCAAAAGGACTACTGACCATGCTCTCCTACTCCTCCTCCCTGTCCTCAGGCCATCCATGCTGAACAGATGGTATGACTAGGGTTGAGCGAAACGGGTCGATCATTTTCAAAAGTCGCCGACTTTTGGCTAAGTCGGCGTCTCATGAAACCCGATCCGACCCCTGTGCTTGTCGGCCATGCGGTACGCGACTTTCGCGCCAAAGTCGCGTTTCAATGACGCGAAAAGCGCCATTTCTCAGCCAATGAAGGTGAACGCAGAGTGTGGGCAGCGTGATGACATAGATCCTGGTCCCCACCATCTTAGAGAAGGGCATTGCAGTGATTGGCTTGCTGTCTGCGGCGTCACAGGGGCTATAAAGGGGCGTTCCCGCCGACCGCCATCTTACTGCTGCTGATCTGAGCTTAGGGACAGGTTGCTGCCGCTTCATCAGAAGCAGGGAGAGCGTTAGGCAGGGTCCACTAACCACCAAACCGCTTGTGCTGCAGCGATTTCCACTGTCCAACACCACCTTCGGTGTGCAGGAACAGTGGAAGCTATTTTTTTTTTTTTTTCCCCTCAGCGCTGTAGCTCATTGGGCTGCCCTAGAAGGCTCCGTGATAGCTGTATTGCTGTGTGTACGCCACTGTGGAAACCAACTGCTTTTTTCAAAGCACATATCCTCTTGTTCCTTCCTTTCTGCACAGCTATCTTTTTTGTTTGTCCACACTTTTTATTTAATTTGTGCATCAGTCCACTCCTATTGCTGCCTGCCATACCTGGCTTACATTACTGCAGGGAGATAGTAATTGTAGGACAGTTTTTTTTTTTTTTTTTTTTTTTTTTTGTGGGAGATTAAGATTGGCATTTCTGCTACAGTGCCATCCCTGTGTGTGCCATCTCTCACTGAGTGGGCCATAGAAAGCCTATTTATTTTTTCCGTGATTTGTGTTCTAAAATCTACCTCAACACAGAAACACTACATCAATCAGTGGGAGAAAAATATTGGCCTCAGTCAGGGCTTGTGTGCCACTGCTGTGTGTGCGCTATCTCTCATTCAGTGGGCTATAGCAAGCCTATATTTTTTTTTTTTTTTTTTTTTTAATATTATTTGGTTTCAAAAGTCTCCCTGAAAAAAAAAAAAAACCTAAAAAAACAGTGGGAGAGTAATATTGCCCTTTCAGCTTGTGTGCCAGTCTTGACTCCTGGGTGTGCCACCTCTCTCCCTCTCATTCAGTGGGCCATAGAAAGCCTATTTATTTTTTTTTTTAAATATTATTGGGTTTCTAAAGTCTCCCTGAAAAAACAAAAAATACATAAAAAAACAGTGGGAGAGTAATATTGCCCTTTCAGCTTGTGTGCCAGTCTTGACTCCTGGGTGTGCCACCTCTCTCCCTTTCATTCAGTGGGCCATAGAAAGCCTATTTTTTTTTTTTTTAATATTATTTGGTTTCTAATTCTCCCTGAAAAAAAAAAAAAAACCTAAAAAAACAGTGGGAGAGTAATATTGCCCTTTCAGCTTGTGTGCCAGTCTTGACTCCTGGGTGTGCCACCTCTCTCCCTCTCATTCAGTGGGCCATAGAAAGCCTATTTATTTTTTTTTTTAAATATTATTGGGTTTCTAAAGTCTCCCTGAAAAAAACAAAAAATACATAAAAAAACAGTGGGAGAGTAATATTGCCCTTTCAGCTTGTGTGCCAGTCTTGACTCCTGGGTGTGCCACCTCTCTCCCTCTCATTCAGTGGGCCATAGAAAGCCTATTTATTTTTTTTTTTAAATATTATTGGGTTTCTAAAGTCTCCCTGAAAAAACAAAAAATACATAAAAAAACAGTGGGAGAGTAATATTGCCCTTTCAGCTTGTGTGCCAGTCTTGACTCCTGGGTGTGCCACCTCTCTCCCTTTCATTCAGTGGGCCATAGAAAGCCTATTTATTTTTTTTTTTAAATATTATTGGGTTTCTAAAGTCTCCCTGAAAAAACAAAAAAAACCTAAAAAAACAGTGGGAGAGTAATATTGCCCTTTCAGCTTGTGTGCCAGTCTTGACTCCTGGGTGTGCCACCTCTCTCCCTTTCATTCAGTGGGCCATAGAAAGCCTATTTATTTTTTTTTTTAAATATTATTGGGTTTCTAAAGTCTCCCTGAAAAAACAAAAAAAACCTAAAAAAACAGTGGGAGAGTAATATTGCCCTTTCAGCTTGTGTGCCAGTCTTGACTCCTGGGTGTGCCACCTCTCTCCCTCTCATTCAGTGGGCCATAGAAAGCCTATTTATTTTTTTTTTTAAATATTATTGGGTTTCTAAAGTCTCCCTGAAAAAACAAAAAATACATAAAAAAACAGTGGGAGAGTAATATTGCCCTTTCAGCTTGTGTGCCAGTCTTGACTCCTGGGTGTGCCACCTCTCTCCCTTTCATTCAGTGGGCCATAGAAAGCCTATTTATTTATTTTTTTAAATATTATTGGGTTTCTAAAGTCTCCCTGAAAAAACAAAAAAAACCTAAAAAAACAGTGGGAGAGTAATATTGCCCTTTCAGCTTGTGTGCCAGTCTTGACTCCTGGGTGTGCCACCTCTCTCCCTCTCATTCAGTGGGCCATAGAAAGCCTTTTTTTTTTTTGGTTTTTTTAATATTATTTGGTTTCTAAAGTCTCCCTGAAAAAAACAAAAAAAACATAAAAAACAGTGGGAGAGTAATATTGCCCTTTCAGCTTGTGCGCCAGTCTTGACTCCTGGTTGTGCCACCTCTCTCTCTCTAATTGTGGGCCATAGAAAGCCTTTTTTTTTTTTTAAAATATTATTGGGTTTCTAAAGTCTCCCTGAAAAAACAAAAAATACATAAAAAAACAGTGGGAGAGTAATATTGCCCTTTCAGCTTGTGTGCCAGTCTTGACTCCTGGGTGTGCCACCTCTCTCCCTCTCATTCAGTGGGCCATAGAAAGCCTTTTTTTTTTTTGGTTTTTTTAATATTATTTGGTTTCTAAAGTCTCCCTGAAAAAAACAAAAAAAACATAAAAAACAGTGGGAGAGTAATATTGCCCTTTCAGCTTGTGCGCCAGTCTTGACTCCTGGTTGTGCCACCTCTCTCTCTCTAATTGTGGGCCATAGAAAGCCTTTTTTTTTTTTTTTTTTAATATTATTTGGTTTCTAAAGTCTCCCTGAGAAAAAAAAATAAATAAATTAGGTGGGAGATTAATATTGACATTAGTGCTTGAGTGACAGTCCTGCGTGTGTGTCATCTCTGTGATTTTGTGCCACAGAAAACAGAGTGTGTAACATTGTGCCTGATTTTCCTTGTGGTCTCACCAACCTGTTAAGGGATATTGAAATCATACTGAAGTTATAGCTCACCGTGTAAGTTGTTTGATAGCAACAAATAAAGTTACTTTGGTTAAGATTTTAAAACAATGAGGAAGTCTGGTGCAAGAGGTCGTCGTGGGCGTTCATTGTCAGCTGGTAATGATGGTAGTGGTAGTGGAGCATCAGGTGGTCGTGGGGATAAAAATATTCCACCTAAGTCTGGAGCTGTGGAGCCAGTTTCGTCGTCAGGCTACACAAGGCCTCGAACGCTCTCTTTTCTGGGAGTAGGAAAACCGCTTTTAAAGGCGGAGCAGCAACAGCAAGTTTTGGCTTACATTGCAGACTCAGCCTCTAGCTCTTTTGCCTCCTCTTCCGAAACTGGTAAATGTAAAAGCAGCGCGTCGCTTGTGGATGTTCACGGTCAGGGACAAGTCGCTTCCTTGTCCTCCTCAGCAAAAACTACAACAAGAGAGAAGGATGCAGCAGGCGACACAACGGGTCACTCCATGGAGCTCTTTACACATACCGTCCCTGGCTTAGAAAGTGAAACATTTAACAGGCCATGCCCATTACAAGTATATTCTGACATGGAGTGCACTGATGCACAGCCACAGCCAGAGTACTATGCTGCTCCTTTGACTCAGACCACCACATTGCCCTCTCAGGGTACAGATCCACAATCAGACCCTGATGAGACTATGTTGCCCCGCCACGAACGCTATACCACCGACCGACACAGTGACACAGACGAAGTTGCACACGAGCTCGAAGAGGAGGTAATAGATGACCCAGTTATTGACCCCGATTGGCAGCCATTGGGGGAACAGGGTGCAGGCGGCAGTAGTTCAGAAGCGGAGGTGGAGGAGGGGCCGCAGCAGGCATCAACATCGCAACAGGTTCCATCTGCCGGGCCCGTATCTGGACCAAAACGCGTGTCAAAGCCAAAACCTGTTGGAGCACAGCGTTGCCATCCGGTTAAAGCTCAGTCTGCAATCCCTGAAAAGGGATCAGAGTCTAGGAAGAGTGCAGTCTGGCATTTTTTTAAACAACATCCAACTGATCAGCGCAAAGTCATCTGTCAAAAATGTTCAACTAGCTTAAGCAGAGGTCAGAATCTGAAAAGTCTAAATACTAGTTGCATGCATAGACACTTAACCACCATGCATTCTCAAGCCTGGACTAACTACCAAACGTCCCTCAAGGTTGTAGCACCCTCGGCCAATGAAGCTAGTCAGCAACGCAACATCCCTTCCGTCACTGTAAGGCCACCATTTTCCGCACCACCGGCAGTATCTGTGCAGGTTTCTTTGCCAGCCAAAAGCAGTCAGGGTCAGGGAATCACCAGTTTTGTAGGAGGAAATATTGCATGTAGGGCACCGGCGGAAACAATACCGTCTCCAACCGTCTCTCAGTCTGCCATGTCCACCGGCACACCCGAAAGTTCCACGATCTACAGCTCTCCAGTCCAGCTCACCCTACATGAGACTCTGGTTAGAAAAAGGAAGTACTTATCCTCGCATCCGCGTACACAGGGTTTTAACGCCCACATAGCTAGACTAATCTCGTTAGAGATGATGCCCTACCGGTTAGTTGAAAGCGAAGCTTTCAAAGCCCTGATGGAGTACGCTGAACCACGATACGAGCTACCCAGTCGACACTTTTTTTCCAGAAAAGCCATCCCAGCCCTGCACCAGCATGTTAAACAGCGCATCGTCCATGCACTCAGGCAATCTGTGAGTACAAAGGTGCACCTGACTACAGATGCATGGACCAGTAGGCATGGCCAGGGACGTTATGTGTCCATCACGGCACACTGGGTGAATGTGGTGGATGCAGGGTCCACAGGCGACATCAATTTAGGGACAGTTGTGCCTAGCCCACGGTCTAGGAAACAGTTGGCTGTAGGCGTTCGCACCCCCTCCTCCTCCTCCTCGTCCTCCTGCAGAAGCTACAGCTCTTCCACAGAACGCAGTCGGCCAACCACTCCATCGGCAGATGACACTGTTGCACACCAGTTGTCCCATTATGGGCCAGCTACTGCCAAGCGTCAGCAGGCTGTATTGGCTATGAAGTGTTTGGGCGACAACAGACACACCGCGGAAGTTCTGTCCGAGTTCTTGCAACAAGAAACGCAGTCGTGGCTGGGCACAGTAGATCTTGAGGCAGGCAAGGTAGTGAGTGATAACGGAAGGAATTTCATGGCTGCCATCTCCCTTTCCCAACTGAAACACATTCCTTGCCTGGCTCACACCTTAAACCTGGTGGTGCAGTGCTTATTGAAAACTTATCCTGGGTTCTCCGACCTGCTCCTCAAAGTGCGTGCACTTTGCTCACATATCCGACGTTCGCCTGTACACGCCAGCCGTATGCAGACCTATCAGCGGTCTTTGAACCTTCCCCAGCATCGCCTAATCATAGACGTTGCAACAAGGTGGAACTCAACACTGCACATGCTTCAGAGACTGTGCGAACAGAGGCGTGCTGTTATTTATTTGTGGGAGGATACACGGGCAGGCAGTAGGATGGCAGACATGGAGTTGTCAGGTGTGCAGTGGTCGAAGATACAAGACATGTGTCAAGTCCTTCAGTGTTTTGAGGAATGCACACGGCTGGTTAGTGCAGACAACGCCGTAATAAGCATGAGCATCCCCCTAATGCGTCTGCTGATGCAAAGTTTGACGCACATAAAGGAGCAGGCGTCTGCACCAGAGGAAGAGGGAAGCCTTGATGACAGTCAGCCATTGTCTGGTCAGGGCAGTGTACAGGACGAGGTAGCGGGCGAAGAGGAGGTGGAGGACGAGGAGGATGATGGGGATGAGTATATTTTTAATGCGGAAACTTTCACGGGGGCACAGGAAATTGGTTGCGTGTCACGGCCGGGTTCTGGTTTTTTGAGGGACACAAGTGACGTAGATTTGCCTGCAACTGCCCCTCAACCAATCACAACCGGAGATTTGACAAGTGGAACTTTGGCCCACATGGCGGATTATGCCTTACGTATCCTACAAAGGGACACACGCATTACGAAAATGATGAACGATGACGATTACTGGTTGGCCTGCCTCCTTGATCCACGCTATAAAGGCAAATTGCAAAATATTATGCCACATGAGAACTTGGAACTAATATTAGCAACCAAACAATCAACTCTTGTTGACCGTTTGCTTCAGGCATTCCCAGCACACAGCGCACGTGATCGTTCTCACACGAGCTCCAGGGGGCAGCAGACTAGGAGTGTTAGGGGTGCACACATCAGAAGTGGCGTTGGACAGAGGGGTTTTCTGACCAGGTTGTGGAGTGATTTTGCTATGACCGCAGACAGGACAGGTACTGCTGCATCAATTGAAAGTGACAGGAGACAACATTTGTCCAGTATGGTTACTAACTATTTTTCATCCCTTATCGATGTTCTCCCTCAACCGTCATTCCCATTTGATTACTGGGCCTCCAAATTAGACACCTGGCCAGAATTGGCAGAATATGCATTGCAGGAGCTTGCTTGCCCGGCAGCAAGTGTCCTATCAGAAAGAGTATTCAGTGCTGCAGGGTCAATATTAACCGAAAAAAGGACTCGTCTGGCTACCCAAAATGTTGACGATCTAACATTCATTAAAATGAACCACAACTGGATTTCAAAATCTTTTGCCCCACCTTGCCCGGCCGACACCTAGCTTTCCTATGAAAAGCTCTTGCCTGTGAATTACTTTTCTAATGTCTAATTTGCTGCTGCAGATTGTACAGCATACGACATGTTTACACCTCCCTAAATGGCCAAACTCCCCACACGGGGCCGTGGTATCGCGACTTGGCGCAAGCACCCGTGAGACTGCTGTTTGTCTGAAGAGGTGGGTGTGCTCGCTTTTGGTTGACGGCATTGCTACTGGGTCCCTCATAGTACAATGTAGTGTCTCTGGCGGTGGTGGTGCGCACCCAACGTCAGACACACCGTTGTAACATGAGTGGCCCTGGGGCGGTCCCGCCGGCCTCAAGAGAGTTCCCCCCTACCCCAGCTCAAACTGGGCTCTACTACGTGCAAAATTATGTCGCACAGCTCCACCAATCTTTAGTCTATTCGCTGACATCATTCAATGTCTGGCACTGACAATACAAATTTGTAGACATCTATGATGCAACTTAAAGTAGTCTGTGTCTGTGTCCTATATTGGCACCATTAAATAGTTACTGCCAAATTACTATGTCAGAAACACAGCAGATGAGCCCACCCCTGTACCTAAGTATGCCATCTTTTTTTTTGTTTTGGTTGTTTTGCGAGACATTAACATCTATTTATATTTTGGGAGTACTGGGACAGACACTCCTTGCACTACTCCTCCACTCAGCACCAAGCTGCCTGCCCGTGTATCCATGTAACCGCTGTAAAACTGCCATGAGCCTATTGTTTGTTATTTTAGGCCTTTGATAGCCTGTCTGCGGTCCCTACTCCTCCACTGACCACCAAGCTGCCTGCCCGTGTATCCATGTAACCGCTGTAAAACTGCCATGAGCCTATTGTTTGTTATTTTAGGCCTTTGAAGCCTTTCTGCGCTCCCTCCTTCCACTAGTCCTCCACTGACCAGACCACTGCTGCCCGTGTACCCCTGGAACCAATTTTAAAGTGCCTACAGCCAGCCCATTTTATTGTGTTAGGCCTTCGAAGCCTGTCTGCGGTCCATACTTCCACTAGTCCTCCACTGACCAGACCACTGCTGCCCGTGTACCCCTGGAACCAATTTTAAAGTGCCTACAGCCAGCCCATTTTATTGTGTTAGGCCTTCGAAGCCTGTCTGCGGTCCATACTTTAAATACTCCTCCACTCACCACCAAGCTGCCTGCCCGTGTATCCATGTAACCGCTGTAAAACTGCCATGAGCCTATTGTTTGTTATGTTAGGCCTTTGATAGCCTGTCTGCGGTCCCTACTTTAAATACTCCTCCACTCACCACCACCAAGCTGCCTGCCCGTGTATCCATGTAACCGCTGTGAAACTGCCATGAGCCTATTGTTTTTTTATGTTAGGCCTTTGATAGCCTGTCTGCGGTCCCTACTTTAAATACTCCTCCACTCACCACCACCAAGCTGCCTGCCCGTGTATCCATGTAACCGCTGTAAAACTGCCATGAGCCTATTGTTTGTTATTTTAGGCCTTTGATAGCCTGTCTGCGGTCCCTACTTTAAATACTCCTCCACTCACCACCAAGCTGCCTGTGTATCCATGTAACCGCTGTAAAACTGCCATGAGCCTACTGTTTGTTATTTTAGGCCTTTGATAGCCTGTCTGCGGTCCCTACTTTAAATACTCCTCCACTCATCACCAGCTGCCTGCCCGTGTATCCATGTAACCGCTGTAAAACTGCCATGAGCCTATTGTTTGTTATTTTAGGCCTTTGATAGCCTGTCTGTGGTCCCTACTTTAAATACTCCTCCACTCACCACCAAGCTGCCTGTGTATCCATGTAACCGCTGTAAAACTGCCATGAGCCTATTGTTTGTTATTTTAGGCCTTTGATAGCCTGTCTGCGGTCCCTACTTTAAATACTCCTCCACTCACCACCAAGCTGCCTGTGTATCCATGTAACCGCTGTAAAACTGCCATGAGCCTACTGTTTGTTATTTTAGGCCTTTGATAGCCTGTCTGCGGTCCCTACTTTAAATACTCCTCCACTCATCACCAGCTGCCTGCCCGTGTATCCATGTAACCGCTGTAAAACTGCCATGAGCCTATTGTTTGTTATTTTAGGCCTTTGAAGCCTTTCTGCGCTCCCTCCTTCCACTAGTCCTCCACTGACCAGACCACTGCTGCCCGTGTACCCCTGGAACCAATTTTAAAGTGCCTACAGCCAGCCCATTTTATTGTGTTAGGCCTTCGAAGCCTGTCTGCGGTCCATACTTCCACTAGGCCTCCACTGACCAGACCACTGCTGCCCGTGTACCCCTGGAACCAATTTTAAAGTGCCTACAGCCAGCCCATTTTATTGTGTTAGGCCTTCGAAGCCTGTCTGCGGTCCATACTTCCACTAGGCCTCCACTGACCAGACCACTGCTGCCCGTGTACCCCTGGAACCAATTTTAAAGTGCCTACAGCCAGCCCATTTTATTGTGTTAGGCCTTCGAAGCCTGTCTGCGGTCCCTCCTTCCACTAGGCCTCCACTGACCAGACCACTGCTGCCCGTGTACCCCTGGAACCAATTTTAAAGTGCCTACAGCCAGCCCATTTTATTGTGTTAGGCCTTCGAAGCCTGTCTGCGGTCCATACTTTAAATACTCCTCCACTCACCACCAAGCTGCCTGCCCGTGTATCCATGTAACCGCTGTAAAACTGCCATGAGCCTATTGTTTGTTATGTTAGGCCTTTGATAGCCTGTCTGCGGTCCCTACTTTAAATACTCCTCCACTCACCACCACCAAGCTGCCTGCCCGTGTATCCATGTAACCGCTGTAAAACTGCCATGAGCCTATTGTTTGTTATGTTAGGCCTTTGATAGCCTGTCTGCGGTCCTTACTTTAAATACTCCTCCACTCACCACCTAGCTGCCTGTGTATCCATGTAACCGATGTAAAACTGCCATGACTGCCTACTGTTTTTTATTTTAGGCCTTTGATAGCCTGTCTGCGGCCCCTACTTGCAATACTCCTCCACTGACCACAATGCTGCCTGGAGTGCCTGCCTGTGTATCCATGTAACCGATGTAAAACTGCCATGACTGCCTACTGTTTGTTATTTTAGGCCTTTGATAGCCTGTCTGCGGCCCCTACTTGCAATACTCCTCCACTGAGCACAATGCTGCCTGGAGTGCCTGCCTGTGTATCCATGTAACCGATGTAAAACTGCCATGACTGCCTACTGTTTGTTATTTTAGGCCTTTGATAGCCTGTCTGCAGCCCCTACTTGCAATACTCCTCCACTGACCACACCAATGCTGCCCGTGTACCCCTGGAACCTATTTAAAAGTTCATAGAGCCTAGTTATATATTTTATTTACTATTAATAAGGCCATGATGGACTACGCTGTACCACGCTACAAGCTAACCAGTCGACACTTCTTTTGCGAGAAAAGCCATCCCAACCCTCCACCAGCATGTAGAAGACCGCATTGTCCATGCACTCTGGCAATCTGTGAGTACAAAGGTGCACCTGACAACAGACGCATGGACCTGTAGGCATGGCCACGGAAGATTACGTGTCCATTACGGCGCAATGGGTTAATGTGGTGGATGCATGGTCCACAGGGGACAGCCTACTAAGTCTGTCTGCAGTCCCTAATTCAAATTGTCCTCCACTGTCTAAATCGGAACTTCCACCTTCTGGCTTTCGGCCTATAGTATCAGAAATTAAACTGCATTTGGCCTTCAACTTTGGTTAGGGCCTACTAACGGCTTCTGCCCCTCCCTGGTGTTGTCCTCAACTAAATAAAGCTGAGCTTCAACCTTCCGGCTCTCATTAAGTGGTTTTTAAAAAAAAATGGTGGTTAGGGCCTACTAACGGCTTCTGCCCCTCCCTGGTGTTGTCCTCAACTAAATAAAGCTGAGCTTCAACCTTCCGGCTCTCATTAAGTGGTTTTAAAAAAAAAAAAAATGGTGGTTAGGGCCTACTAACGGCTTCTGCCCCTCCCTGGTGTTGTCCTCAACTAAATAAAGCTGAGCTTCAACCTTCCGGCTCTCATTAAGTGGTTTTAAAAAAAAAAAAAATGGTGGTTAGGGCCTACTAACGGCTTCTGCCCCTCCCTGGTGTTGTCCTCAACTAAATAAAGCTGAGCTTCAACCTTCCGGCTCTCATTAAGTGGTTTTAAAAAAAAAATGGTGGTTAGGGCCTACTAACGGCTTCTGCCCCTCCCTGGTGTTGTCCTCAACTAAATAAAGCTGAGCTTCAACCTTCCGGCTCTCATTAAGTGGTTTTAAAAAAAAAAAAAATGGTGGTTAGGGCCTACTAACGGCTTCTGCCCCTCCCTGGTGTTGTCCTCAACTAAATAAAGCTGAGCTTCAACCTTCCGGCTCTCATTAAGTGGTTTTAAAAAAAAAAAAAATGGTGGTTAGGGCCTACTAACGGCTTCTGCCCCTCCCTGGTGTTGTCCTCAACTAAATAAAGCTGAGCTTCAACCTTCCGGCTCTCATTATGTGGTTTAAAAAAAAAAAATGGTGGTTAGGGCCTACTAACGGCTTCTGCCCCTCCCTGGTGTTGTCCTCAACTAAATAAAGCTGAGCTTCAACCTTCCGGCTCTCATTAAGTGGTTTTAAAAAAAAAATGGTGGTTAGGGCCTACTAACGGCTTCTGCCCCTCCCTGGTGTTGTCCTCAACTAAATAAAGCTGAGCTTCAACCTTCCGGCTCTCATTAAGTGGTTTTAAAAAAAAAAAAAATGGTGGTTAGGGCCTACTAACGGCTTCTGCCCCTCCCTGGTGTTGTCCTCAACTAAATAAAGCTGAGCTTCAACCTTCCGGCTCTCATTAAGTGGTTTTAAAAAAAAAAAAAATGGTGGTTAGGGCCTACTAACGGCTTCTGCCCCTCCCTGGTGTTGTCCTCAACTAAATAAAGCTGAGCTTCAACCTTCCGGCTCTCATTATGTGGTTTAAAAAAAAAAAATGGTGGTTAGGGCCTACTAACGGCTTCTGCCCCTCCCTGGTGTTGTCCTCAACTAAATAAAGCTGAGCTTCAACCTTCCGGCTCTCATTAAGTGGTTTTAAAAAAAAAATGGTGGTTAGGGCCTACTAACGGCTTCTGCCCCTCCCTGGTGTTGTCCTCAACTAAATAAAGCTGAGCTTCAACCTTCCGGCTCTCATTAAGTGGTTTTAAAAAAAAAAAAAATGGTGGTTAGGGCCTACTAACGGCTTCTGCCCCTCCCTGGTGTTGCCCTCAACTAAATAAAGCTGAGCTTCAACCTTCTGCTCCAAATTACCATTTTAAAAAATGCAATAGGCTTTTCCGGCCTACTAAAGGTGTCTGCCCCTCCCTGGTGTTGTCCTCAACTGAACAAAGCTGAGCTTCCACATTCTGGCTTTCGCCCTATACT
Organism: Ranitomeya variabilis; assembly: GCF_051348905.1. Taxonomy (NCBI): domain Eukaryota; kingdom Metazoa; phylum Chordata; class Amphibia; order Anura; family Dendrobatidae; genus Ranitomeya; species Ranitomeya variabilis. The sequence goes on from NC_135232.1 coordinate 627,333,344, forward strand.
ATCAGATATTAAACTGCATTTGGCCTACTAGTGTGGTTAGGCCCTTGAAACAGTGTCTGCTGCTCTTGGGTTTGCTACTCCACTGAACAAAGCAATGCCGCCTGTTTAGTCCTGTTACCAATTTTGAACTGCATGTAGCCTACTTTATTCTTTGGCCCTATATCTGTTTCCTCCTCATCCTGCCCATTGCCCAGCCACTGCTAAATGAGTCTGCTGGTACATTGACCTAGACCACTACATTCCCCTTGTACTCTACACAGCCAGAATCTGTCCCTGCTGAAAGTAAGGTTCCCCTTCCCGCATGTTATACCACCTTACACAGGGACAAAGAGGAAGGTGCAGATGAAAGTGCAGGTTCCTTCATCAGGTGGGGGGGCATACTCGTTGGCGACGTCACTGGCACAGGGCCCCTCAGAGTACGCAAAAGTGTCGCTGCTGGTGGGAGGCGCCCCCGCCATGCAAACACACCGCCGTACTTTGAGGGGCCCTGTGCCAGTGGCAATGCGAACGAGTGGGCCCCCCCTGCTTGCTCAGGATCACAGCACTTGCAACTTTTAAATACTTACCTTTCCCTGCAACACCGCCGTGACGTAGTCCGCATTTCCTGGGCCCACGAAAAACTTGAGCCAGCCCTACTCCCCCCACAACTTTCCCCCAATTCCCTATGCCCAACTATTATTATACAGTTAATTAAGATTGGCAAGCTTCAGAAACAAGAATGGATGTTTTTGGCATTAAAATGGGCACTGTAGGTGTTTTCCTGGCCTCCACTCACTGCCGACTATGCTTCCCCATTGACTTGCATTGGGTTTCGTGTTTCGGTCGATCCCCGATTTTTAGCGATAATCGGCCGACTGCACTCGACTCGACTCTGGACAAAATCGGGTTTCCCAAAACCCTACTCGATCTTAAAAAAATGAAAGTCGCTCAACCCTAGGTATGACAGTTGTGCTTGTAGTACTGTCTACAGTGCATGAAATTAGCTCCTGTTTTTCATCCTCCTCCTCTTCCTCCTTGTCACCCAATCCACATTGGGATGAGATGAGGCTGGGCTGTGTGTAATCACCCTGTATGGTTCCTTGCTCCATCTCATCGAGGCCTGAAATGGCACAATTTTGACTGCACTGATAGGCGATCTGTGTGGCGGACAAACCCCAGTGTAAAATATCTGGCCTGTAGGTAAATATTTTTTTCAGCAAACTTGTGTCAATAACTTGCCTAAGACAATGCAACAAAATTTAAATTGAGGCCTGAAATGGCACAATTTTGACCACACTGATAGGCGATTTAATTTGGAATTTACGTTTAAATACCACTCACACCAAATTGATTTTCTTGATCTGACGTTGTGTGTCGCGGAGGGTGGATATACTGAAATAGATTTATGCCATGAGGAAACGGCGTTGAATTCCCTTTTTCATGCCTCCTCGGCACACAACTGTTCTATCATCAAAGCTATCCCGGTTGGCCAATTTTTCAGGAATAGGCAGGTCTGCTCGACAGCGGCACTTTTTGAGCTACAGCCTGTCATCCTTGCTGACCGTTTTAGGGAGAGGGGGTATAGTCACCAGTGCAACCAAGAGGGATGTAGATGGGCCAGACTCACGAGAAGGGAAAATTTACTTGTTCCATCTAAAAGATACTGCCAACAGGGATCTAGTGAAATTAGGTTTATCTCCACCTCCAATTGCCGTTTGGATTGGATCCATGAGATCCTGTCTAAACATTGCTCTGTCTTACATGCTTATGGTGTCCTGGCGGCACACTTACCCCCGCGTCCATGTATGATACAGCGAAGGGGGGAAATTCTGAGAGATCATCTTGTCAGAAGCCACTATGTGGCAAAATCTCAGACCATTTTCCATCTTGGGAGTCCAAAAGTTGGATGCTTCCCCTGTGGTGCCTGTGTCGCCTGTCCTAATATCCTTAGATGTGGGACCTTCACATCCTCAGATGGGAGCAGGGAGTATACGATACATGTGTAACATCACACATGTAATTTACTACATGACTTGTCCATGCTCCCTTATTAATGTGGGTCTCACATCTAGGGAGCTAATGGTGAGGACATGCGAACACGTGCAAGATATTTTAGCTGGTAGGGATGTTGAAGCTTTATCATCATTAAAAACATTACCAAGACATTTAATGCTTTCTTACAGCTCTGATCCCAGCGGCTTGAGGGTGAGGGGTATTGATAGAATTCATGATGGTGTCAGGGGTGGCAATCTAAATCAAATGTTAGCACAACGAGAGTGCAGGTGGATTGTTATCTTTGACACCATGACCCCGAAGGGATTAAATGAAAAGTTAACTTGTGTTCCCTTCTTCTGACTCTGTCTCACATGGGGCTTTGTGCACTATATTTGGTCTGTTCCCCCCGTTTCCTCTGTTGTGCAGCAGTTGTCCTGATTCTCTTATGTGCATATGCTATACTGTATGGATTCACCAGAGCCTTTTCCACTTTATTTTTATGTTTCGCTTTTAATTTTTGTGTTGTTTTCTCAGTTTTTATTTTTAGCCATATCATGCTGGTTCATGATTCTTGGATTTGTGCATTCTCTCCTGATATGCCTTCTTCTTCTTTGTAACACAATAAACATGGAAGAGCGCAGCATGAGAAGCACCAGGTGGTTTGATTGGGATGTTTCAATTGAAGGTGGGGGCATTAGACTCTCACCAGTAAGGGTTGTGCACCCCTGCACAACTCCGGTAGCTGTCGTCTCCATGCCCTCCTGCTCTGTTGCTTCGGGACTGCTCCTGTGCTTCCTGGTCTGGTCACGTGGGCCCAGGATCCAGTCAGATGATGCCACTTCACAGGATGTGACGTCATTTCAGGTCCTGTTGCCTGGAGATGAAGTCTATAGCCCCAATCTGCTCCAGCCACAATCCCTCAAGGGGAATGTAAACTTTCTCCTTGGTGACATGACCTATGAAGACCTGGATTCAGTTCTGGTGGGACGACTAAAATGATTCCTGTGCCCTGTATTTTATATTGTTGTCATATATATGTCACTACACATTGTGATTTATTTACATATTTTATGCTTTAAAGTTTTTGATTTAACAGTCTGTCACTTTAATTTGGCTTTAGCCCCTATTATACTATTTTTACTGTGGTGGAATTGATGCCACTTTGGTGGTGTCTGCCACTAATGTTTGGAAGTGTGAACACTCCTGGTTGGTTTGTTCATCTGTTGGGTTGGCTGTAATGGTAGAGGTGTCAGTCCCTACTATACTTTTTCTACTCTGATGAAACTGATGCCACTTTGTTGGAGTCTGCCACTATTTTTTTGAAATGTGTAGACTCCTGGTTGCGTCTCCTTCATGTGTGTTGCCTGTAGCAGTAGGCCTCCGAAACCGTCAGTTCTCTACAACCTTTGAGTCAGCTACCTGTGCTACTATCCTTACATTTTTGTGACAATAGTAGTGTGCAAAACTGATATTTGTGCCTCCTGAGTGTGGCTGAATATCATCAATTTCAATTTTTTTTTAATAACTTATATTGCGCCAATACTTCCACAACCATTTACAAACATTTACAGACATTAGTGCCACTGTCCTCATGGGGACTCGTAATCTAAATTTCCTATCAGTATGTCTTTGAAGTATGGGAAGAAAATTGAGTACGAGTACTGGAAGGAATCCCTCGCAAACACGGTGATAACATACATACTATTTGCAGATGCGGTCTTTGGTGGGGTTGGAACCCAGGACTCCAGTGCTGCAAGGCTGATAATGTTTTAGTGTTGACGAGTCAACGTTCCCAGGGTTGGAAGCCTATTGCTGTGATGCACACTGTGTGCCTCACTGCTGTCTTGGGGAAAACCACTGTCAGTCAAGATTGTCTTCAAGCATATTTTGATACCGTAGCATGGGCGTATCCCTTTTCAAGGGGAATCAACTGTCAAAATTTCCTTTTATATTGTGGATGGAACAGACTGGCAACCCAGTAGTCAGCACTATTTTGAATCCTAACAATTACGGGCTACAATCATGTTGCAGATAGTGCTGCAAGAAGGCGCTCATGGGTCGGCTCTTTCATGAGGTACAAGTCAAAAGTGTGTTAGTGGCAGAATAACTCTCAAGCTTGCTTTCTCCATCCCCTCCTGGCAACCACAGACAACAGAGAGGGAATCATTATTCTCTTTGTCTCCTAACTGCTGCACCTCCATCACTTCTTCCTTCTCGTCCCTTTCCTTGTCCATCTACATCTCGCGTGTGAGACGACAGACTGGAATTTAGAAAAATTGTTAACCCGTCTGCATCCTCCTCTGCTTCCTCCTCTTCCCCCGGGACCACCATCACCTCCTCTCACAGACTATTCAAAGTATGCTCCAGCACAGCAATAGTGATGCTGATTACGGTATCATCACTGCTAACCATCTTAGTAGCCACTTTGAAAACATGCAGAAGTGTGCAGAAATCCTTCATCTGTGTCCACTCCGCAAGTTTGAATTGCACTATATCTGAATTGCGTTGTGACATACTATTCAAAATGTCATACTGCACCATGTCTCAGCACTGCTGCTACAGTCACTTCAGCATGTGCTTAGTTGAATTCCACAGTGTAGTCACATTGCATATCAACTGGTAGGCGGAAAGATCTCTATACCAACATAAGTGGAATGGTGGAAGAGAGTACACAACAACAGTGGTTTCTGCATCAACACATCCAGGCTGGGACAGTGGCGTAGGAATTGCTGTACCATCAGGTTGAGGATACAAGCCATGCAAGGCACGTGTGAGGTCGCCCCGTTTAGAGCCGCCACCAGGTTTGCACCGTTATCGCACACGGCCTTCCCTGGCTCCAGGTTGAGTGTAGACAGCCATTGCTCAAACTCGGCATGGAGAGCTGTCCAGAACTGTTGATCTGTATGACTGCGATCTCCAAGGTATATTAATGTAAACACTGTCTGATTGTGGTGTTCCCTGGCTGCGCAGTACAGAGGTGGCAGGATTTTCTCGGCAGTGTTTGAACGTGTGTCTCATTAAGGGAGGGGTTGAGGGAGCAGGTGGAGGCCCTAGAGAGGAGGTGGAGGAGGCAGAAGCATTGGAGGAAGTGTTAAGGCCCCGTCTCACATAGCGATTTACCAACGATCACGACCAGCGATACGACCTGGCCGTGATCGTTGGTAAGTCGTTGTGTGGTCGCTGGGGAGCTGTCACACAGACAGCTCTCTCCAGCGACCAACGATCAGGGGAACGACTTCGACATCGTTGAAACTGTCTTCAACGATGCCGAAGTCCCCCCGCAGCACCCGGGTAACCAGGGTAAACATCGGGTTACTAAGCGCAGGGCCGCGCTTAGTAACCCGATGTTTACCCTGGTTACCAGCGTAAATGTAAAAAATAACAAACAGTACATACTCGCCTTCTGATGTCCGTCAGGTCCCTTGCAGTCTGCTTCCTGCTCTGAGTGCCGTACAGTGAGAGCAGAGCGCAGCGGTGACGTCACCGCTGTGCTGTACTTTCACTTTCACTTTGCGGCGCTCAGTCAGCGCAGGAAGCAGACGGCAAGGGACCTGACGGACATCAGAAGGCGAGTATGTACTGTTTGTTATTTTTTACATTTACGCTGGTAACCAGGGTAAACATCGGGTTACTAAGCGCGGCCCTGCGCTTAGTAACCCGATGTTTACCCTGGTTACCAGTGAAGACATCGCTGGATCGGTGTCACACACACCGATTCAGCGCTGTCAGCAGGACCTCAACGACCAAAAAAGGTCCAGGCCATTCCGACACGACCAGCGATCTCACAGCAGGGGCCTGGTCGCTGGTACGTGTCACACATAGCGAGATCGCTACTGAGGTCGCTGTTGCGTCACAAAACTTGTGACTCAGCAGCGATCTCGCTAGCGATCTCGCTATGTGAGACGGGGCCTTTAGATACAGAGGATTGTCTCCAAGCCCTGGGGATTCCAAGACTTGGTGTCTAGTGACACCTTGGTGTCACTATCTTTAGTTCTCCACCCCCTGGTGTTCTCCAAACCAAGCTGTTTAATAGTTTAGTTCTTCAACCCCTGTTGTCTGTTACATTAGCTCTCCATGTTCTGATGTGTAGTGATTTAGTTCTCCAACCCTTGCTGTTTAGTTCTCCAACCACTGTTGTCTAGTAGTTTAGTTTTCCATCTTATGGTGTGCAGTGGTTTAGTTCTCCATCACCAAGTGCCCTGCAAGCCTTGGGGATTGCAAGACTTGTGGAGCAGTCCCTTCCTCAACTGCCCCCACAGCCACAAGAGTCACCCAGTGCCAAGTCAGCGATATGTAACACCCCTATCCATGTTTGCTTGTCCAGGTGTCAGTGCTGAAATGCACCCTAGCAGACATAAAATTTTTCAGGGATCGGGTGATGTCTCAACATGCTGGTGTAGTGCCGGCACTACTTTCTTAGAGAAATAATAGTGACTGGGCAACTGGTACCGGGGGACTGCGACGGCCATCAACTTTCGAAAAACCATCTGTATCCACAATGTGGAAAGGCTGCATTTCCGTGGCCAACAGATTGGATTGGCCATCCAATAATCACAGAGATCACAGACCATGAGTCATGCAGAACCACCTGCGATCTTTGTAGCGAAGAGCTCTCAGTTGGCCCCTATCATCCAGACAATTATACAATTGGGCAATGATCAACCGAGGAGGCCGCAGGCTGTTCACAATAATTAAATAAACATAGCCAGAAGTATGGTTAGAAAGAATGAATATAATTCTTACTAGGGGTCCGATACTCCCAAAACAATAAAATTGATAAAGCAGAGGTTAGTCTTGCTAACCTTAGAAAACACACATTTTATTAATTATCACAAAAACAAGACAGGTAATGACATAATTAAATCACAATGAAAATATAATAGTAATAAACAGACGCGTGATCATGCAACCATGATGTGACTGCACAGGCAAAAATGTGTATTTAAACATTCCAAAATAAGGGGCAAATGTAGATAAATGCATACCATTAGCACCCCCTGGGGATAATAGTGAAGGGAAGTTGCAGATCTGGAGATAATACCAATCCCAGGGTCTGTAGTGTGTACCAAATAGTAAAGCTGCTAAACAGCTAATGCAACAGGTGTCAACATGAATGGAAAATGTAGAAGGTTGTAATGGCAACAGAAAACCTTGGAGAGGTAATAGATCACAATAACTCCTCTTACCCATATGTGATGAGATGCCTGTGTGTCATGCCGGAGCCCCGGTTTTCCCTTCCCCATTTTCCATTCATGGTGACACCTGTAGCAATGACATGGACTATTCTAAGTTATAGATGTATGACTAGTATGCTTACATGGGTGCATTAGCTGTTTACCAACTTTACTATTTGGTACACACTACAGACCCTGGGATTGGTATTATCTCCAGATCTTCATTTACCGTCACACTCAGCGACGCTGCGGCGATATAGACAACGAGCCGACCTAAACTAGATTGCTGGAGCTTCGCTGTTTAGGTCGCTGTAGAGACGTTAAACACAGCAACTCCAGAATGATGCAGGAGCGATACAGTGACGTAACGGCGACTCACTTCTCGTTCTCGCTGGTTGTTAGCTCCATGTCAAACAGCCGGAGTGTACCGACTGGCTAGAAGGAGACGCTGCGACGCCCCCTATGCTCGTTGCTGGCATCGTTGCTTTTGATGGCAAACATGATGATTCACGCCGACCTGGCGACGAAATAAAGTTCTGGACTTCTAGCTCTGACCAGCGATGGCACAGCGGGATCCAGATCGCTGCTGCGTGTCAAACACAACGAGATCGCTATCCAGGATGCTGCAACGTCACGGATTGTTGTCGTTCTCTTTGCAAAGTTGCTGAGTGTGACGGTACCTTTCCCCTTCCCTCCACTATTATCCCCAGGGGGTGCTAATGGTATGCACTTATCTACAGCAGTTCAATTCAAGGCTGTAAATGCAGGCCCAGACACTGATGCCTCATGCATGGGCTGATTGCTGCCATGCCATTCCAAAAATTTGTACTGTGGGTGAACTGAGGCTACGTTCCTGGTGTCTCCCCCAAATTTGATGTGTTTTGTTAGATTTTGGGCCCATTTGAAGGTATTTTGTATGCATTTGTTTTTGCCTCCCATTGACTCCAATGACATTCGGCTATGTTCGGAGAATATTCGATTAATAAATCTACTAATATTGCAAAATCGGCGATCGTAATATTTCCACCAAACATTGAAATATTCTCTTATCTCTAGTCATTGCAAAAATATTAGCAGCAGCAGTGTAAGTGGCATATCAATTTCAGTGAGTCATTTCAAACATTTTTAGACCAGTCCGTGCAACAGCATGTTGAATGACTGGAGAGGATGGTGCATGAGCATCCGGAGCTCAATATCAATGCCATCAGGGAGGGGTTGGACCTTTTTGCCTTTTGATCTTCAAAAATGGAAGACTGGCCTGAGCTCGCTGTCTCGCCTTGGAGGTTTGTTATGCCAGTCAGCCAGCGTTCTCTCAGAAGGTGTCTTCAGTGCTGCTGGTGGTGTCATGACAGATAAGCGCATTCGACTGTCCCCTCAAAGTGTAGACCGCCTAACTTTCATCAAAATGAACAAGTCATGGATCTCCAATGGCTTTAGAACACCAGTCGCAGACTTGGTAGACTAGGCGATGGTGTAGTTTTAAGTGTCATGCATTGATCTCACATTATTGCAGTCTGTGACACCTTTGTGGTGTCTTATGTGCCTGCTGTTGCTACTGCTGCTGATGTTACAAACAATTTTTTGAAATGTGGAGACTCCAAGTTGGGTCTCCATCTGGTTGGTCGCCTGTAGTAGAAGGTTTGTCAGAGGCCTATTATACTGTTTCTACTCTGTTGAAATTGATGCCATGTTAGTGGTGTGTGATAATAATTTTTTGAAATGTGAAGACTACAAGTTGGGTCTCCATCTGGTGGGTGGCCAGTATAAGTAGAGCTCCCAGACCGGCAGGCCTGCACTCACTTTCAGTCAACTACCTGTATTACTTTCATTGCAATTTTGTACCAATAGTATTGTATGAAACTGATGTTTGTGCCTTCTGAGAGTGGCTTAAAAAAAAAAAGTGTTGAATGAGGTATCATGTCTCTCAGCTAAGAAGGCTTACATCGTGCCCTTAACCACTAGGTCCTAATTAAAACTTCAATTCCAAGCTGTAAATGCTGGGCCAGACCCTGATGCCTCATGCATGGCATCATTTTTCTACCAATAGAAGTTTATGAAACTGATGTTTGTGCCACTTGATTGTGGCTGCTGAGCTGTTGTATGAGGTATCTGGGCGCCCAGCAAAGAAGACTTACACTGTTCCCTTAGCCACCACGTCTTTATTGAAACTTCAATTCAAAGTTGTAAATGCTGTCCCAGACCATGATACCTCATCCATGGCTGACTGCTTCTATGCCATTATAAAAATGCCATTATAAAATGTTCTACTGTTCTACTGTGAGCTGACTGCTGCTGTGCCATTTGCAAATTTTTACTGTGGGTCAATTGATGCCACTTTTCATGGCATCTGACCCTAGTTTTAGCTGTTTGGGAAGCTTTCTATCACCATTTAAGGTGTTGTGTTTACATTTGGTTTGACCTCCCATTGAGTCTAATGGGGTTTGGATACATTCGACGAACCATTCGTCGAACATATTCGTCAAACATCTAAACATTTGGTGAATCAAACTGATCCAAACCTTGAAAGATTCACTCATATCTAATTATAACAAGGGATGGAAGGCTTCTTATATGATAAGAGGTTGAAAAAGTTGGGAATGTTTAGCTTAGAAAGAACAATTTTGTTGTACACAAAAATATTTTTAAATGAAAATTTAAGGGCTTTTATGACTAAAAATTGTGTAATTGACTTGAAAAGTTTCTCTATTTTTGTGCAATGCTGAGTTGTGCAAAAATTTTGAGATTTCGCATTTTCATGACAATTTCACTCATCCCGTCCAAAATGGGTGAAGCTGGGGTAGAACGGCAGTAGAAAAAGGAAGTGATGCCACAGCTTGTATAAATCATGGTGAGCTGTGGCATAACTTACATCCAAAATCTTACTTCAATCCCTAAATGGAGTAAGACTTGTGGAGAGGCGCACCGATGTGCATGCCACTTGTCAGGGGCGTCCGATTCATTAAGAGACTTGAATGAGGAGTGTCTGACTCCAACACGCCCCTTCATCAAGACTGGCCTTGATTAACCCATTATCTACCAATGTCCTTTTTTTGGGACGCCTAATCTTTAGCTTCTAGCAACTAAGATTTTATAATTTTTATAATTAGGTCCAATTTTTTGTGTTGTGTTTGTAAAATGAATGTTTTACAAAATAGGAAATCATGTCATTGTCATTTTTAATTGAATATTGGGACGCCCTTTTCTGAAAAATCCGTACTTGAAAAAATTTTGCAAATTATGTTTCTGATTCATTAGGACCCAAATCATTAAAAATCTGTCATTTAAAAAAAGAAAAAAAAAAGAAAATTGCTAATTTGGCAAGGATATGGGTTAATCGTGGCCTGTGACTTTAGTTGCAGGAGAGGAAGCGACCCAGTGTGAGGCAGGTAGTTTTAATTTCATAGCTGGACGGAGTATATAGTTTTATAATTTATATAATTCAATAAAAGTGAATTAAAAAGGTAACCATAAGCACAATTTTTAGGACTTATTCACTTCCTGTATTTATTCACTTCCTGTATTTATTTCAGAGGGGAAAATCCTGTTTTCATTCATTTTTTAAACATTTTACTATACTGAAACACATGTTCATAATTTTATGTCCATGTGTTTTCCATTCACAAAGGCACACAAAATAAAGCAATAAATGTAATTTATGGTAGTAATCCATTCTTTTTAAGTATGGCCTTGAAACACATGTTCAATTTTTTAATTTTTATCTGAATATTAATTTGCGGACGCTTAAATAGCATGTTAGAGCGTAGCTGATATCTGCTGTGTATTGTCGATTTATTTATTTATATCTAATATATAAAGCTGAATGTGTGTGTGTATGTGTGTATGGCCGGCCTCACACTGGGCGTAAGACAATACGCCACGTATTATACGTCCGTACTACGGCCGTAATACGGAGAAATGTTCCCAAAATAGTGATCCGTAGTCAGGGTGTGTCAGCGTATTTTGCGCATGGCATCCTCCGTATGTAATCCGTATGGCATCCGTACTGCGAGATTTTCGCGCAGGCTTGCAAAACCGACATCTAATGGATTTATGTGCTCAAATGTTCGGGAAAACATATATACAGTATATATATATATATATATATATATATATATATATATGTCATTGAGACACATATATATATATTCTGTATTTAGATTTCATTCAGCGCGATATATGTTAAAAGCCGGTAATTCAATTGCCGGCTTTTCATTTCTCCTGCACAAACCCGACAGGATATGAGACATGGTTTACATACAGTAAACCATCTCATATCCCCCTTTTTTTTGCATATTCCACACTACTAATGTTAGTAGTGTGTATGTGCAAAATTTCAGCGCTGTAGCTGCTAAAATAAAGGGTTAAATGGCGGAAAAAATTGGCGTGGGCTCCCGCGCAATTTTCTCCGCCAGAATGGTAAAGCCAGTGACTGAGGGCAGATATTAATAGCCAGGAGAGGGTCCATGGTTATTGGCCCCCCCGTGGCTACAAACATCTGCCCCCAGCCACCCCAGAAAAGGCACATCTGGAAGATGCGCCTATTCTGGCACTTGGCCACTCTCTTCCCACTCCCTGTAGCGGTGGGATATGGGGTAATGAAGGGTTAATGCCACCTTGCTATTGTAAGGTGACATTAAGCCAGATTAATAATGGAGAGGCGTCAATTATGACACCTATCCATTATTAATCCAATTGTTTGAAAGGGTTAAAAACACACATACACATGATTTAAAAGTATTTTAATGAAATAAACACAGCGGTTGTTTTAATAATTTATTGCTCTCTCAATCCATTTCCAGGCCCTCGCTTGGCAAAATAATAAACACACAATATACATACCTTCTGATGTCCGATCACGTCCAACGAGGTAATCCATCTGAAGGGGTTAACTAATATTACAGGCACGAGCTGCGATAAACCACTCGCTCGTGTCTGTAATCCCCGGGTGCTGAAAGGAAAGGTGGATCTGTACTTACATTGAGTCGCGGTGATGCGCCCCTGCTGGATGTTCTCATGAACTGCAGCCTGGGAACTTTTTCCCACGCTCCAGGTCATATGAGGACATCCACCAGGGGGCGCATCACCGCGACTGAAGGAAATGTAGGTCAATGACCTACATTTCATTCATTCGCCGGGGAATTACAAGCACGAGCACACCGCTGCATTAGCAGGGCTCCTGCTTGTAAATTATTTTAACCCCTTCAGATGGATTACATCGTGGGATGTGACGGTTCAGCTGAGGGTATGTATCTTGTGCGTTTATTATTTTGCCAAGCGAGGGCCTGGAAATGGATTGAGAGAGCAATAAATTATTAAAACAACCGCTGTGTTTATTTCATTAAAATACTTTTAAATCATGTGTGTGTGTTTTTTAACCCTTTCAAACAATTGGATTAATAATGGATAGGTGTCATAATTGACGCCTCTTCATTATTAATCTGGCTTAATGTCACCTTACAATAGCAAGGTGGCATTAACCCTTCATTACCCCATATCCCACCGCTACAGGGAGTGGGAAGAGAGTGGCCAAGTGCCAGAATAGGCGCATCTTCCAGATGTGCCTTTTCTGGGGTGGCTGGGGGCAGATGTTTGTAGCCACGGGGGGGCCAATAACCATGGACCCTCTCCTGGCTATTAATATCTGCCCTCAGTCACTGGCTTTGCCATTCTGGCGGAGAAAATTGCGCGGGAGCCCACGCCAATTTTTTCCGCCATTTAACCCTTTATTTTAGCAGCTACAGCGCTGAAATTTTGCACATACACACTACTAACATTAGTAGTGTGGAATATGCAAAAAAAAGGGGGATATGAGATGGTTTACTGTATGTAAACCATGTCTCATATCCTGTCGGGTTTGTGCAGGAGAAATGAAAAGCCGGCAATTAAATTACCGACTTTTCACTAACACCGCTGCGTATTTCTCGCAAGTCACACTGCTGGTCCGTGTGGAATCCGTATTTTTCTCGCCCCCAAAGGCCGGCGTCACACTTGGCGTAAGACAATATGCCACGTATTATACGTCTGTACTACGGCCGTAATACGGAGAAATGCTCCCAAAATATTGATCCGTAGTCAGGGTGTGTCAGCGTATTTTGCGCATGGCATCCTCCGTATGTAATCCGTATGGCATCCGTACTGCGAGATTTTCACGCAGGCTTGCAAAACCGACATCTAATGGATTTATGTGCTCAAATGTTCGGGAAAACATATATACAGTATATATACACTCACTGGCCACTTTATTAGGTACACCTGTCCAACTTCTTGTTAACACTTAATTTCTAATCAGCCAATCACATGGCGGCAACTCAGTGCATTTAGGCATGTAGACATGGTCAAGACAAACTCCTGCAGTTCAAACCGAGCATCAGTATGGGGAAGAAAGGTGATTTGAGTGCCTTTGAACGTGGCATGGTTGTTGGTGCCAGAAGGGCTGGTCTGAGTATTTCAGAAACTGCTGATCTACTGGGATTTTCACGCACAACCATCTCTAGGGTTTACAGAGAATGGTCCGAAAAAGAAAAAAAATCCAGTGAGCGGCAGTTCTGTGGGCGGAAATGCCTTGTTGATGCCAGAGGTCAGAGGAGAATGGGCAGACTGGTTCGAGCTGATAGAAAGGCAACAGTGACTCAAATCGCCACCCGTTACAACCAAGGTAGGCCTAAGAGCATCTCTGAATGCACAGTGCGTCGAACTTTGAGGCAGATGGGCTACAGCAGCAGAAGACCACACCGGGTACCACTCCTTTCAGCTAAGAACAGGAAACTGAGGCTACAATTTGTACAAGCTCATCGAAATTGGACAGTAGAAGATTGGAAAAACGTTGCTTGGTCTGATGAGTCTCGATTTCTGCTGCGACATTCGGATGGTAGGGTCAGAATTTGGCGTAAACAACATGAAAGCATGGATCCATCCTGCCTTGTATGGAGCATCTTTGGGATGTGCAGCCGACAAATCTGCGGCAACTGTGTGATGCCATCATGTCAATATGGACCAAAATCTCTGAGGAATGCTTCCAGCACCTTGTTGAATCTATGCCACGAAGAATTGAGGCAGTTCTAAAGGCAAAAGGGGGTCCAACCCGTTACTAGCATGGTGTACCTAATAAAGTGGCCGGTGAGTGTATATATATGTCATTGAGACACATATATATATATTCTGTATTTAGATTTCATTCAGCGCGATATCTGTGATAAGCCGGTAATTCAATTGCCGGCTTTTCATTTCTCCTGCACAAACCCGACAGGATATGAGACATGGTTTACATACAGTAAACCATCTCATATCCCCTTTTTTTTTGCATATTCCACACTACTAATGTTAGTAGTGTGTATGTGCAAAATTTCAGCGCTGTAGCTGCTAAAATAAAGGGTTAAATGGCGGAAAAAATTGGCGTGGGCTCCCGCGCAATTTTCTCCGCCAGAATGGTAAAGCCAGTGACTGAGGGCAGATATTAATAGCCAGGAGAGGGTCCATGGTTATTGGCCCCCCCGTGGCTACAAACATCTGCCCCCAGCCACCCCAGAAAAGGCACATCTGGAAGATGCGCCTCTTCTGGCACTTGGCCACTCTCTTCCCACTCCCTGTAGCGGTGGGATATGGGGTAATGAAGGGTTAATGCCACCTTGCTATTGTAAGGTGACATTAAGCCAGATTAATAATGGAGAGGCGTCAATTATGACACCTATCCATTATTAATCCAATTGTATGAAAGGGTTAAAAAACACACACACACATGATTTAAAAGTATTTTAATGAAATAAACACAGCGGTTGTTTTAATAATTTATTGCTCTCTCAATCCATTTGCAGGCCCTCACTTGGCAAAATAATAAACGCACAAGATACATACCCTCAGCTGAAACGTCACGTCCCACGATGTAATCCATCTGAAGGGGTTAAAATAATTTACAAGCAGGAGCCCTGCAAATGCAGCTGTGCTCCTTGCCTGTAATCCCCGGCGAATGAATGAAATGTAGGTCAATGACCTACATTTCCTTCAGTCGCGGTGATGCGCCCCCTGGTGGATGTCCTCATATGACCTGGAGCGTGGGAAAAAGTTCCCATGCTGCAGTTCATGAGAACATCCAGCAGGGGCGCATCACCGCGACTCAATGTAAGTACAGATCCACCTTTCCTTTCAGCACCCGGGGATTACAGGCACGAGCGAGTGGTTTATCGCAGCTCGTGCCTGTAATATTAGTTAACCCCTTCAGATGGATTACCTCGTGGGACGTGATCGGACATCAGAAGGTATGTATCTTGTGCGTTTATTATTTTGCCAAGCGAGGGCCTGCAAATGGATTGAGAGAGCAATAAATTATTACAACAACCACCTGTGTGTTTATTTCGTTAAAATACTTTTAAATCATGTGTGTGTGTGTGTGTTTTTTAACCCTTTCAAACAATTGGATTAATAATGGATAGGTGTCATAATTGACGCCTCTCCATTATTAATCTGGCTTAATGTCACCTTACAATAGCAAGGTGGCATTAACCCTTCATTACCCCATATCCCACCACTACAGGGAGTGGGAAGAGAGTGGCCAAGTGCCAGAATAGGCGCATCTTCCAGATGTGCCTTTTCTGGGGTGGCTGGGGGCAGATGTTTTTAGCCACGGGGGGGCCAATAACCATGGACCCTCTCCTGGCTATTAATATCTGCCGTCAGTCACTGGCTTTACCATTCTGGCAGAGAAAATTGCGCGGGAGCCCACGCCAATTTTTTCCGCCATTTAACCCTTTATTTTAGCAGCTACAGCGCTGAAATTTTGCACATACACACTACTAGCATTAGTAGTGTGGAATATGCAAAAAAAATGGGGATATGAGATGGTTTACTGTATGTAAACCATGTCTCATATCCTGTCGGGTTTGTGCAGGAGAAATGAAAAGCCGGCAATTGAATTACCGACTTTTCACTAACACCGCTGCGTATTTCTCGCAAGTCACACTGCTGGTCCGTGTGGAATCCGTATTTTTCTCGCCCCCATAGACTTTCATTGGCGAATTTATTGCGCAATACGCTGACAAACGCAGCATGCTGCGATTTTGTACGGCCGTAGAAAGCCGTATAATACTGAACCGTAATATACGGCTGATAGGAGCAGCCCCATTGAGAATAATTGTGCCGTTTATTTTGCGAGTTTTACCGACGTAATTTCTGCGCTCTTACGTCCGTAAAACTCGCCAGTGTGACGCCGGCCATAAACTTTCATTGGCGAATTTTTTGCGCAATACGCTGACAAACGCAGCATGCTGCGATTTTGTATGGCCGTAGAAAGCCATATAATACTGAACCGTAATATACGGCTAATAGGAGCAGCCCCATTGAGAATAATTGTGCCGTTTATTTTGCGAGTTTTACGGACGTAATTTCTGCGCTCTTACGTCCGTAAAACTCGCTAGTGTGAGGCCGGCCTAAGTGTGTATTTCCGGGATTGGCATCTGCACCATCGCAGCTACAGCCACAAAATTTTGCACAGTCACACGTCTGGACCCTGAGAGCATCATAGGCTATGTTGTAAGGTGAAATTTTAACCCCGCGCGTTCCAATTCACCAAACAATTTTTCCCCTATCTATATAATGGGGAAAAAGTGAAAGGAAAAGTGTTGGAGGCAAATTGACAGCTGCCAGATGTGAACAAGGGGGAATTAAAGAGTGAGAGCGATGGCGCCAAAGAGTATATACCGTACAGTTGCTAAGGTGGGGCCCTGACATGGGATACTCACCACACACGGGGATATGAACACACACACAAAATGCGCCACACACTACCACGTGCTTGAACACATATATCACCCTCAGCACACATTTCACCACACATACACCAACCTCGCCACATAAAAGTCGAAACACAAAAGTCGCCGCTCAAAACTCGCCACGCGCAAAACTCGCCACATGCAAAACTAGGCTCACGCAAAACTTGCCACACGTGCAAAACTCCCCTCATGGAAAACTCGCCACACGCAAAACTTGCACACGTGGAAAAATTGCCACATGCAAAAAAGTTGCAACACATGCAAAAGTTGCCTCACACAAAACTTGCACATACTCAAAATGCACCACACATAAAAAACTCGCCATGCGCAAAACTTGCTGCACACAACTTGCTACACTAACCTGTCACATGCAACTCGACACACAAAAAGTTGCTACACGCATGTCGCCACACAAAACTCATCTCACAAAAGTCGCTACATGCATGTAGCCACATGCAACTCAACACACACAACGTGACACATGAAACTCGCCCTAAAACACACACAAGTCTGGTATTATCCTTCAAAAATAAAAATTTGATTAATAAGCAGACAAACTACAAGAGCAACAAATGTACCATATAGGAAATACGGCAGCTGTCAGTCACATGACCTGTCTATTATGTGTATGTGTGAGCTAATATATACTGCCAGGGGGAGGGCTTCCTGTTGGCTGGGGATTTATCAGGCTGCCAATTTAGCTTACAAATACTGAGGTAAAAATATTGACCAAATAACGTGTGAACGAGGTTTAATACAGGAGGAGATGACATACAGGTACATGCTATATACAGGGAAGATGACACACAGGTATATACTATATACAGGAAGAGATGACTTACAGGTATATACTACATACAGGAGGAGATGACATACAGGTACATACTATATACAGGGAAGATGACACACAGGTATATACTATATACAGGGGAGATGACACACAGGTATATACTATATACAGGAGATGACACACAGCTACATACTATATACAGGAGGAGATGACATACAGGTATATACTATATACAGGAGGAGATGACACACAGGTATATACTATATACAGGGGAGATGACACACAGGTATATACTATATACAGGAGATGACACACAGCTACATACTATATACAGGAGGAGATTACATACATGTATATACTATATACAGGAGGAGATGACACACAGGTATATACTATATAAAGGGGAGATGACACACATATATACTATATACAGGGGAGATGACACACAGGTATATACTATATACAGGAGGAGATGTCACACACACATATATACTATATAGAGGGGAGATGACACACAGGTATATACTATATACAGGGGAGATGACATACAGTTACATACTATATACAGGGGAGATGACACACAGGTATATACTATATACAGGAGGAGATGACACACAGGTATATACTATATAGAAAGGAGATGACACACAGGTTTATACTATATACAGGAGGAGATGACACACAGGTATATACTATATACAGGAGGAGATGACATACAGGTACATACTATATACAGGAGGAGATGACATACAGGTACATACCATATACAGGGAAGATGACACACAGATATATACTATATACAGGAGGAGATGACACACAGGTATATACTATATACAGGAGGAGATGACACACAGGTATATACTGTATACAGGGGAGATGACACATGTATATACTATATACAGGAGGAGATGACACACAGAAATATACTATATACAGGAGCAGATGACACACAGGTATATACTATATACAGGAGGAGATGACACACGTATATACTATATACAGGAGGAGATGACATACAGGTACATACTATATACAGGAGGAGATGACACACAGGTATATACTATATACAGGAGCAGATGACACACAGGTATATACTATATACAGGAAGAGATGACTTACAGGTATATACTATATACAGGAGGAGATGACACACGTATATACTATATACAGGAGGAGATGACATACAGGTATATACTATATAAAAGAGGAGATGACACATAGGTATATAGAGGAGGAGATGACATACAACAGGTATATACTATATACAGGAGAGATGACATACAGGTATGTACTATATACAGGAGATGACATACAGGTATATACTATATATAGGAGGAGATGACATACAGGTATATAGTATATACAGAAGAGATGACATACAGGTATATACTATATACAGGAGGAGATGACACATAGGTATATACAATATACAGGAGGAGATGACATACAGCAGGTATATACTATTTACAGGGGAGATGACATACAGGTATATACTATATACAGGAGATGACATACAGGTGTATACTATATATAAGGGAGATGACAAACATGTATATACTGAGGGGAAAATGAGAGGTGTGAGGTGAAAATGAGGGGTGTGAGGTGAAAATGAAAAGGTGTGAGTGCAAAATGAGAGGAGTGAGGAAAAATAGTGGAGTGATTGGAAAATGACAGATGTGAGGTCGAAATGACAAGTGTTAGGGGGGAATGAGAGGAGTGAGGGGAAAAATAAGAGGAGTGAGGGAGAAAATGAGAGATGTGATGGGGAAAATGAGAGGCGTGATGGGAAAATAAGAGAAGTGAGGTGCTATAACTAACCACAGATATTTACTATGCCCAGGCAACGCCGGGCTCTTCAGCTAGTTACTTATATTTTAGCAGATGCTTATATTTAGAGATAAGAAATTCTTTTGAATTTCTAATTCTCCAACTTTGTCAAATTTTCTCAGAACAAAATGCTTTGAAAAAGCTTCTTTAACACTCTGAGATCTCCAACACTATGTCCAATCCCTCTCTATGCAGCATAAACACACACATATGCCCCAATTCACTAAAATTGGCGATCTAAATGAATCAGGGACGACAGAGAAATGGCGTGCACCTCATCAGAAATCCTACTGGAGTCACTGTTGGAGTAAAAATTGTGGTGTAGCCAGGGACTACAATTCAGCCCTGGCACTTGAAGTTACACAGGCCCACTTGTCACGTGGTGACAGTATTATATCTTTGTACACTTGTAGGCAGGGACGGTTTAAGGCAAAGTGGGGCTCTACGCCTAGGCAAAGCTTAAAATGGGGCCCCAAATGCTAACATATTGCACATCACACAAAAGCATTTTGGCTGTATTTACAAGCGCTGAGTTCAGGCCGCTAAATGAGTTTGATCAACAATACTGAAGTTGTTCAACACTTGTTTCCCGGCCTCTTTCCACCAGCTGAGGAATAATGATGGGACAGAACAATCACTAATAGATCACTAACAGATCCCCATACAGTATCATGTTATCAGCAGCACATCTACAGTTTACACCGGCGATGTGCTGCTGAGAACAATGATTTTTGTTTCAGCAAAAACAATCTGAATATGCAGCATTTTACTTGTTTAGTAAAATACACCCCATAGTCCTCCATATATTATAATGTGCACCACAGTCCTCCATATAGTATAATACACTTCCTATAGTCCTCCATATATTAAAATGCAAAGTTTAAACAGATGTGGCACTCACCCAAATGTTGCAGAAATCAGTGTCTTTTATTCGCTTTATGCGGCATTAGACATTTGCGGAGAGGCAGCAGGAGACAGAGAGGGGTGCGGGGAGAAGAAAGTGGACAACGGCCGTTTCACGCGGATGCGCTTCTACGGGTCTAGGACGTAGAAGCGCATCCGCGTGAAACGGCCGTTGTCCAATTTCTTCTCCCCGCACCCCTCTCTGTCTCCTGCTGCCTCTCCGCAAATGTCTAATGCCGCATAAAGCGAATAAAAGACACTGATTTCTGCAACATTCGGGTGAGTGCCGCATCTGTTTAAACTTTGCATTATGTGGATTTCTATTTTCTTGTTATATGAAGAGCACCTCCCGTACATGCAAGAATAGAGCTTTGTGTTAGAAGTCTTTGGAAAAATCTGTCCTCTATAGTCACAGCCTGTGAAGATTATCCACATTACCTGGTGCCGCTCAATTCTGGATCTGTTGTTTGGTGATATATTAAAATACACTGCTCAGTCCTCCATATAGCATAATACACTCCTCATGGTCCTCCATATAGCATAATACACTCCTCTTAGTGTTCCATATAGTATAATGCACCTCCATAGTCATCCATGTAGTACAATTCACTTCCCATAGTATAATGCACCCCATAGTTCTTCATATAGTATAACGTTTTCCCCACAATCCTCGATATAGTATAATGCAGCCCACATATAGTATAATGCAGTCACCACCCTACAGAATATAATGCAGCCACCCCAGAGTATAATGCAGCCACCCCAGAGAATATAATACCGCCCACCTCCCCATAATATATAATGTAGCCCCCATAGAATATATTGCAGCCCCCATAGTATAACACAGCCTCCCCCATAAAATATAATATACCCCCACAAAAGTATATAACAGCCGCATAGTATATAACACGGCCTCCCCCATAGAATATAATATACCTCCATAGTACATAGCACAGCCCGCATAGCAGATAACACAGCCCATGTAGTAGTATACAGCACAGCCCATGTAGCAGTATACAGCACAGCCCACATAGTAGTATACAGAACAGCTCATGTAGTAGTGTACAGCAGAGCCCACACAGTAGTATATCACACAGCCCACATAGTAGTATACAGCAGAGCCCACACAATAGTATATAGCACAGCCAACATAGTAGTATATAGCACAGCCCACACAGTAGTATATAGCACAGGCCACATAGTAGTATACAGCACAGCCCACATAGTAGTATATAGCACTGCCCACATAGTAGTATACAGCAGAGCCCACATAGTAGTGTATAGCACAGCCCACATAGTAGTGTATAGCACAGTCCACATAGTAGTATACAGCAGAGCCCACATAGTAGTGTATAGCACTGCCCACATAGTAGTATACAGCACAGTCCACGTAGTAGTATACAGCATTGCCCATATAGTAGTATACAGCACTGCCCACATAGTAGTATACAGCACTGCCCACACAGTAGTATACAGCACAGCCCAAACAGTAGTATACAGCACAGCCCACACAGTAGTATACAGCACTGCCCACATAGTAGTATACAGCACTGCCCACATAGTAGTATACAGCAGAGCCCACATAGTAGTATACAGCAGAGCCCATATAGTAGTATACAGCAGAGCCCACATAGTAGTATACAAAAGAGCCCACATAGTAGTATACAGCAGAGCCCTCACAGCAGTATACAGCAGAGCCCACATAGTATTGTATAGTACAGCCCACATAGTAGTATATAGCACTGCCTGTTATGACCTGGTGGTTAAGAGGCCACACTGATATGACCTGGTGGCTAAAATGCAACATGGAACGAGCTCTGAGAAGGTGGTATCTCTACTGACCGCAGTCCCTAATCCTAACAACAACACTAGTAATAGCCGTGGGATGTTCCTGACTCTCCCTAGACACCTCTTCACAGCCTAAAAACTAACTACCCCTAAAGAAGGAAATAGAAAGCTATCTTGCCTCAGAGAAAACCCCAAAAGGAAAGACAGCCCCCCACAAATATTGACTGTGAGTGAAGAGGGAAATGACGTACACAGAAATGAAATCAGATTTCAGCAAAGGAGGCAAATACTAAACTTGATAGACAGAGAGAAAAGGATACTGTGCGGTCAGTATTAAAAACTACAAAATCCACGCAGAGTTTACAAAAATGAACTCCACACCGACTCATGGTGTGGAGGGGCAAATCTGCTTTCCCAGAGCTTCCAGCTAGCCTGAATATGACATAGTGACAAGCTGGACAAAAAGATACATATTTGCAAAGCAATAGAGTCCAAGCAAATGGACAAACAAAAACTAGCAAAAACTTATCTTTTGCTGACAAGGACAGGCCATATGAGAAATCAAAGGAGAGAACCAAATCCAACCAAGAACATTGACAGCTGGCATGAACTAAAGCCCAGAGCAGGTTTAAATAACAAACCCAGGCAAGGCGATTAGTGAAGGCAGCTGCCACAGCTACCTAATGGAGCAGCAGTTCCACTCGAAACCACCAGAGGGAGCCCAAGGGCAGAACTCACAAAAATACCATTAGCAACCACAGGAGGGAGCTCCAGAACGGAATTCACAACAACTGCCCTCATAGTAGTATACAGCACAGCCCACACAGTAGTATACAGCACAGCCCACACAGTAGTATACAGAACTGCCCACATAGTAGTATACAGCAGAGCCCACATAGTAGTATACAGCAGAGCCCACATAGTAGTATACAGCAGAGCCCACATAGTAGTATACAACAGAGCCCACACAGTAGTATACAGCACAGCCCACATAGTAGTATACAGCACAGCCCACATAGTAGTATACAGCACAGCCCACACAGTAGTATACAGCACTGCCCACATAGTAGTATACAGCAGAGCCCACATAGTAGTATACAGCAGAGCCCACATAGTAGTATCCAGCAGAGCCCATATAGTAGTATACAGCACTGCCCACATAGTAGTATACAACAGAGCCCACACAGTAGTATACAGCACAGCCCACATAGTGGTATACAGCAGAGCCCACATAGTAGTGTATAGCACAGCCCACATAGTAGTATATAGCACAGCACACACAGTAGTATATAGCACAGCCCACATAGTAGTATACAGCAGAGCCCACATAGTAGTGTATAGCACAGCCCACATAGTATTATATAGCAGAGCCCACACAGTAGTATACAGCAGAGCCCACATAGTAGTGTATAGCACAGCCTACATAGTAGTATATAGCAGAGCCCACACAGTAGTATACAGCACAGCCCACATAGTAGTATACAGCAGAGCGCACATCTCTCCTCCCCCCTAGAATGGCCCCACAGTCCAGTAAAAAAAAAAACACTCCTCACCTCCCCTTGTGCCTGCGGTGCTCCCTGCTCCTGTCTCGGCGGCTGCCGCTTCACTGCCTGGGACACAGTGAGTGCGCGCGCACCCGCAGTGTCAGAGGCAGAGCGGGGAATGATGGGAGAGGGAGCGTTAGGTGACGCTCTCTCCTCCATCATTGCATTCAACTGTACCTAGTTGAATGCGGCAGATGCGGCACTGGGGGGGAAGGGTGAGTCGGCATGCAGCGGCCCACTACTGGCACCGGCCCTTCTGGCATTTGCCAGAACTGCCCAATGGCCAGTTCTGGCATTTGCCAGAACTGCCAGATGGCCAGTCCGGCCCTGGGTGTAGCCTCTTGTTATGAATTTGATAAGGGATGGTCGCCCAGCCCTCATTACACTCCAGTTCTGCCCACTTTAATCGGAGCTGGGTTAAAATGACGTGACAATGCCAAAAGTCACCAAATTTAGAGATGCCTTGATTTGTGCCAAAAATGTGCAACTTTTTAAAGTTTTTTAAGCCAGAATTCTGTGTAAAATATTTTATGAATGGGGCCCCTAGTGATGTCAAAGTGACCTCAACATTTTTTGCTAATGGTAGCCATGTTGATTGTGCTAGCAAACAGTCTTTTTAATAACACACTGCACTGACAGACTTTCTCTGCTTCTTAACCACTTGAACTATTTGGGGCTTTCAAGACTCAGCAACTTTTTTTTTTTTTTTTCTTCACAATCTTGTTCAAAGAGCCTAAGGCTATGTGAACACGTTGCGGATTTCCTGCGGATCCGCAGCGGTTTTTACCGTGCAGAAACGCTGCAGATCCGCAAGTGATTTACAGTACAATGTAAATCAATGGAAAAAAATGCTGTGCTAAAGGTGCAGAAATCTCCGCACTGAAAACGCTGCGGGTTAAAAGAAGGAGCATGTCATTTATTTGTGCGGATCTGCAGCGTTTCTGCACCCATTGACTTGCATTGAGTCGGCCACATCCGCAGCAAAACCACAGATCTAAAAAAGATCTGCAGTTTTGCTATGAGAAACGCTGCAGATCAGGAGGGGGGAAGAGTGCGTGGGCGAAGTGTGGGCAGAGACTGTGGGTGTGGGCGGAGACTGTGTGTGTGCGGGGAAGATATGCGTGTCTGTGTGCGGGTGTTTGTGTGGGTCTGTGGGGCGATCGCGGGGGTCTGCGAGGATCACGGGGCTGTCGGGCATCTGTGTGGGGCTGCTGGGGGTCTGCGCGCGACTGTCGGGGGTCTGCAAGCAGCTGTCGGTCTGCGGCGGGCTGTCGGGGGTCTGTGCCAGGCTGTGAGGGGTCTGTGCCGGGCTGTCGGGGGTCTACGTCGGGCTGCGTGGGGTCTGTGCTGGGCTGTGCCGGGCTGCGGGGGGTCTGTACCGGGCTGTCGGGGGTCTGCACCGGGCTGTGAGGGGTCTGTGCTGGGTTGTGGGAGGTCTGTGCCGGGCTGTGGGGGGTCTGCGGCGGGCTGTGGGGGGTCCTTGGGGGTGTTTGCATGTGCAGGCATTGGGCGATGCCTGCTACAGTGACAGTGATTGACACATTAGCCAATGATGGGACAGTAGTAGTCCCATCATGCGGCTAACGTGTTGAATGTAAAAAAAAAAAACACGAACATACAACATATGACAGTACATACAACTAGGGTTGAGCGACTTTTACTTTTTTAGGGTCAAGTCGGGTTTCGCGAAACCCGACTATCTCAACAGTCGAGTCGAGTGAAATCGGCCGATTACCGCGAAAAGTCGGGGATCGACTGGAACACGAAACCCAATGCAAGTCAATGGGAAAAATCCTCCTCCTCCTCCTCCCACAAGTGATGAGAGGCGTGCACACCCCTAAGACCTATGTCATCACTCTGCCCACGCTCCTTCATTGGCTGGAAAAATGGCGCTAAACATGTCATACGAAACGCAACTTTGGCGCGAAGATCGCCGACCGCATGGCCGATCCCACGCTGGGATCGGGTCGGGTTTCATGAAACCCGACTTTGCCAAAGGTCGGCGACTTTTGAATTTGTCCGATCCGTTTCGCTCAACCCTACATACAACATATGCCAGTACATACAACATATAACATATGCCAGTACATACAACATATAACATATGACAGTACATACAACATATAACATATAACAGTACATATAACATACAACATATGACAGTACATACAACATATAACATAAGTCAGTACATACAACATACAACATATGACAGAACTACAACATATAACATAAGTCAGTACATATAACATACAACATATGACAGAACATACAGCATATAACATACATACATATAACATACAATACATACATACAGTACATTCATACATTACATGCAATACATACAGTACAGACCAAAAGTTTGGACACACCTTCTCATTTAAAGATTTTTTCTGTATTTTCATGACTATGAAAATTGTACATTCACACTGAAGGCATCAAAACTATGAATTAACACATGTGGAATTATATACTTAACAAAAAAGTGTGAAACAACTGAAATTATGTCTTATATTCTAGGTTCTTCAAAGTAGCCACCTTTTGCTTTGATGACTGCTTTGAACACTCTTGGCATACATACTACATACAATACATTCATACATTACATAGAATACATACATACAGACATCCAGTACATATAAAATAAATTACATACTCACCATCACTTGTCACTTTGTTCCCAGAAGCCAGTATCACCTGTAAAAAATATTAAATTAACAAACAATATAGTCCCTGATCCGCAGAAATCCACGAGGATGATCTCCCGTGGAGAGCAGCAGCATCAGCTGATGCGACTGCTCTCTAGGGGCTCCTGGAATACATTGACGGGAGGGAGGTATCCCTCCGCACTGTATTCCTCCGCCACTGTAAAAAAAATAGTCCCTAGTCTCACTTTTGGCATTGCTGTGTGAGAAAGTTCCCACGCAGCTTTTGCCACAAAGTGAGACCAGTGAACTAAGGTGACCTCTCAGTGATGCACTGCAGGAGCCATTGTCTCCTGTCAGTGTGTCACTGAAGGTCCTATAGAGCAGTGACATCACCCGATGTCACTGTTCTATAGGGGAGATCGTCGTGGGACACTCGTTATTAATTGGACAGCGTCGGACAGGGAGTATACTGTTTATTATTTTACTTTTTTGCAGGTGCTGAAGTATGGTAAGTATGGTTAAATTAAGAATAATAAAATACTTTTTTCTTGCTGTGTCTTTTTTTTTTTAACCCTTTCACTACTCTAGGAATAATAATGGATAGACGTCTTATCTTATTGATGCCTCTCCATTATTAACCCGGCTTACGATACGATACGATACGATACACTTTATTGATCCCGTGGGAAATTATGGTATCACAGCAGCACAACTTACATCATAAGAATCATAAAATGAATTACTTAATTGACATGACAGTGTAGTTGACAGGAGGACATTATACATTAGAATAGGACATACACCGCAGGTAAACTGAAAAGTAGAAGGAATAAAGCAGACATTCACCTTGATGATTTAACCCTAATGTTATTGTTGTACATTCCCATCGCAGTTGGCACAAACGATTTCCTATATTTTTCCTTCTTACACCTCACAAGTATTAGCCGGTTACTGAAGGTGCTCTTCTGTCTCATGAATAGCTCATATAGTGGATGTGCATTATTGTTCATGATTGCCATACACTTTTTCAGAGTTCTTCTCTCCACTACCTCCTCAAGAGAGTCCAGATTGCAGCCCACAGCAGAGCTTGCCTTTTTGATAAGCTTATTCAGCTTATTAGCATCAGAGGCCCGCACACTATTACCCCAGCATATGATTGCAAAAAAGATGGCACTTGCCACCACAGACTGGTAGAACATTTCTAACATTTTGCTGCACACATTAAAAGACCTCAGTTTCCTTAGGAAATACAGTCTGCTCATCCCCTTCTTGTAGACAGTCTCTGAGTGGCATCTCCAGTCCAGTTTGCTATCCAAATGGACCCCCAAATATTTGTAACTATCCACCTGCTCTACCTCCTGCCCAGCAATAGTGATCGGTAAGCATTCCAACTTAATCCTGCTATAGTTGGCCACCAACTCCTTAGTTTTCTTAACATTTAGTTGTAGATAGTTACCATTGCACCAATCCACGAAATTCGACACCACCCTTCTGTATTCCTCATCCCCCTGATCTCCCCTAATACATCCCACAACCACGGAGTCATCCGAAAATTTTTGAAGGTGGCAAAGATCAGATTTATACTGAAAGTCTGATGTATACAGTGTGAATAGAAAGGGCGCAAGCACCGTTCCCTGTGGGGCACCTACACTGCTCAGTAATCTGCTTGACACAACTGCTCCCATCTGTACAAACTGTGGCCGATCTGATAGGTAGTCAGTTATCCAATTTCTCATCCCCTCCTCCACCTTCATATCAGTCATCTTTTTGTGTAGTAAAGGTGGCTGCAGGGAATTAAATGCACTCGAGAAATCAAAGAACATCGCTCGCACCATGGTTCCGTCAGTCTCCAGAAATGAATGTACACTATGTAACAGGGAAAGAATAGCATCATCCACCCCCAATCTATGTCGGTAAGCAAACTGAAGGGGATCAATAAAAGCGTTAACCCTTGGTCTTAAGTGAGCAAGCACTAATCTTTCCAAGGCCTTCATAGCGTGAGATGTTAAGGCTACAGGACGATAGTCATTTAGGGTTGCAGGAGAAGAAGTCTTGGGTACCGGCACCAGACAGGAAGTTTTCCATAACACTGGTACCCTCTGTGTTTGTAGACTTCCATTAAATAGGAGTGTAAAGACAGTACACAGCTGGTCTGCACAAACTTTAAGGACACGTGAGCTGAGTCCATCTGGTCCTACTGCTTTACCAATATTAAGTGACTTAAACTGCCTCCTCACATCATTTTCGGATACTCTAAAATTAGTCTGCTCATCCTCCAATATTGATGTTGCAGAATTTGCACCCAATTCCCCTCCACTTCCAGTTGGCAGTACACATGTACTGCTAAATCTATTGAAATACTCATTCATCTCATTACCCTTGTCCAGTTTTCCTCCCCCGTGATCAGACCTTGCCTTAAGCCCAGTCAGTAATTTCATTCCTGACCAAACATCCCTGGTATTATTGTGGGACAGTTTCTTTTCAAGTTTAATTCTGAAGGCTTTCTGGGCCTCCTTTATTTTATACTTCAATTCATGCTGTATCATTTTAATTTCCTCTTTGTCGCCTAATTTAAATGCCTTTTTTTTCCTGTTGAGCAAATGCTTCAATTCCTTTGTTATCCATGGCTTGTTGTTTGCAAAACACCTAATCTTTTTAGCAGGCACCAGCATATCAGTGCAGAAGTTAATGTAGTCAGTCACTCTACCAACCACTTCATTAACATTTGTATACTCGTCCATTGTCCCAAGCAACACATCCCAGTCTGTAAGATGAAAGCAATCCTGCAAAGCCTGTTCATTTGTTGGACTCCACATTCTAACTGTTTTAATGGTAGCAGGCTGTGTTCTAACAACAGGTTGGTAGACTGGTGACAATAGTATAAGATTGTGATCAGATTTCCCCAAGGGCGGCAGGGTAGACGATGAATAAGCATTCTTGACATTCGCATAGAGTAAGTCCAAAATAATGTTGTCACGTGTTGTACATTTAACAAATTGATAGAATTTAGGTAGAGCAGTTGAAATTTTAGCCCGATTAAAATCCCCTGAGATTACAGTAAGCGAGTTGGGGTGTTTCATCTGGAGCCGAGCAATGACTCCTGACAGCACTTCACCTGCAGCCTCATGGTTTGCAGTTGGTGGTATGTACAACACTATTGCAATAACAAGCGAGAATTCTCTAGGAATATAGTAAGGTCTGAGGCCAACAGCTAGCAGTTCAATGTTCGGACAACAATGGCGCTCCCTCACTGTCACATGCCCCTGGTTGCACCATCCATTGTTTATGTAGAGTATAACTCCTCCGCCCTTTTTTTTGCCGCTCTTCATAGTGTCTCTATCAGCCCGGACCATGTGAAATCCTGGTACTGAAACACTCGCGTCAGGGATCTCGCCGCGTAACCATGTTTCAGTAAAACACATCAAACTGCATTCCGTGTAATCCCTCTGGGTCCGTATTAATGCCAACAGTTCATCCGACTTATTTCCCAGTGATTGAACATTCCCCATGATGATGGACGGAACTACAGGTTTAAACCGTCTTCGCCTTGCCTTTAGTTTTTTGCCCGCTCTGCAGCCTCTGAAAGGTCGCCTTACCTCACTAGGGACACGTGGTCTACCCACTGCAGGAGAAGACATTAGCCTGCACAGCTCCAGAAGTCTGCCCTTTGAGTAAGCAACACGTTTAGGAACAGACTTTGAGACATCCATCAAAACCTTGGCCATATTAGTCGCACCAAGCATGTCCGTGCAGGGTGGCATACAGTGCACGCCTCCAGACATAGCTGTGCCAATTCCCAGGCAGGTAGTGGCCACCCGGCCGTAGGTGCATATAAAAACCAGACCTAAGTTGCAAGGTGATCACAAATGCACTGTAAATCCAGATAGCTGTGGGTAGTAGCAAACATCCAAGGGAAACATTTCAAAGGAACCCAGGTTCAGAAGCATACATCCAGAAGCAGTGGGTAGCAGTATGCATCCAGGGGAAACAAATCAGAGGATCCAAGGTTTAGAAGCAAACATCCAAGGGGAAATCCAAGGGTTCAGCATAAATCCAAGGGAAGCCTTCCAGCGAATCCAAGTTCAGAAGGAGAAGGTACTGGGGAAAAGGTTCCTTAGAGTTCCAAAAACTGAGGTTCAGAAAGAAAAAAGGTTCACACATAACAAAAAAAAATTCCTAAATAAAACTAAAACTATTGCTGCTGCAATGGGCTGCCACTAGCACGGCGCCTTATTGTCCTTATCCAGCAGAGAGCAGACAGACACGTCTGCTCTCTTCAGTGTCAGGCCACAATAGCAAGGTGACATTAACCCCTTATTACCCCATATCCCACCGCTACATGGGAGTGGGAAGAGAGGGGCTAAGTGACGAAATTGCCATTTCTGGGGTGGCTGCGGACTGGTATTTGTAGCTGGGGGGGCAATATCCATGGCCCCTCTCTAGGCTATGAATATCAGCCCGCAGCTATCTGCGTAGCCTTTCTGGCTATAAAATATAGGGGGACCCCACGTCTTTTTTTGGGGGGTCCCCCTATTTTAATAGCCAGCAAAGGCTACGCAGACAGCTCTGGGCTGATATTCATAGTCTGGGAGGGGCCATGGGTATTAACCCCTTCCCAGGCTACAAATATTGGCACCCGGCCGTCGGCTTTCCCCCTCTGGTGCAGAAAATTGCGCGGGAGCCCACGCCATTTTTTCCCCCTTTTTTATGTTCATTAATCAACATCGGCCCTTCTATGGATATATCTATAGATATATCTACAGACTAGATGGTGGCCCGATTCTAACGCATCGGGTATTCTAGAATATGTATGTATGTATGTATATAGCAGCCACATAGTATATAGCATAGCACACGTAACAGACAGCCACGTAGTATATAGCACAACCACGTAGTATATAGCATAGCCACGTAGTATATAGCACAGCCATGTAGAATATAGCACAGCCACAGCCACGTAGTATATAGCACAGCCACGTAGTATATAGCAGCCACATAGTATATAGCAGCCATGTAGTATATAACACAGCCACGTAGTATATAGCATAGCCACGTAGTATATAGCAGTCTTGTAGTATATAGCATAGTCACGTAGTACATAGCAGCCACGTAGTATATTACACAGCAACGTAGTATATAGCACAGCCATGTAGTATATAGCACAGCCTCGTAGTATATAACACAGCAAAGTAGTATATAGCAGCCATGTAGTATATAACACAGCCACGTAGTATATAACACAGCCACATAGTATACAGCACAGCCACATAGTATATAGCAGAGCCACGTAGCATATAGCAGCCATGTAGTATATAACACAGCCACGTAGTATATAGCACAGCCACGTAGTATATAGCAGCCACGTAGTATATAACACAGCCACATAGTATATAGCAGCCATGTAGTATATAACACAGCCACGTAGTATATAGCACAGCCACGTAGTATATAGTACAGCCACGTAGTATATAGCAGCCATGTAGTATATAACACAGCCATGTAGTATATAGCACAGCCACGTAGTATATAGCACAGCCATGTAGTATATAACACAGCCACGTAGTATATAGCAGCCACATAGTATATAACACAGTGACGTAGTATATAACAGTACAGGTAGTATATAACACAGCCAAGTAGTATGTAGCAACCACGTAGTACATAACACAGCCACATAGTATATAGCAGCCATGTAGTATATAACACAGCCACGTAGTATATTGCACAGCCACGCAGTATATAGTACAGCCACGTAATATATAGCAGCCATGTAGTATATAACAGCCACGTAGTATATAGCACAGCCATGTAGTATATAGCACAACCACGTAGTATATAGCATAGCCACGTAGTATATAACACAGCCACGTAGTATATAGCAGCCACATAGTATGTAACTTAGCCACGTAGTATATAACACAGCCCACGTAGTATATAACACAGCCACGTAGTATGTAGCAGCCACGTAGTATATAACACAGCCCAAGTACTATGTAGCAGTGTGGGCACCATATCCCTGTTAAAAAAAATAAAATAAAAAATAGTTATATACTCACCTTCAGTCGGCCCCCGGATCCAGGTGAGGCGTTCAGCGATGCTCCTCGCGACGTTCCGGTCACAAGAATGCATTGCGGTCTCACAAGATGATGACGTAGCGGTCACGCGAGACCGCAATGCATGGCCCGTAGCATTGCGAGGAGCGGGAAATGCCCCGGAAGGTGAGTATATCACGATTTTTTATTTTTTTTATTATTTTTAACATTAGATCTTTTTACTATTGATGCTGGCCAGATAAGGGTAGTAGTAATAGTATTTGACTCAAGTGCCAGATATGAAGGTGCCTCACTAAATGACGTTTTTCTGTCTTGCCCAGACCTCAATAACAGACTTCTAGGAGTACTTCTTTGCTTCCGCAGAGATGCAGTGGCATTTATGGCTGATATACAACAGATGTTTAATTTCTTCCTTGTCAAAAAAGAAACAATTTGAGGTACTTCTGGTACCACGATAATGACCCCTACAAAGACATCATGGAGTACCGGATGAAAATGCACATCTTCGGGAATGGCCCTTCTCCTGCTGTCACCATCTATGGCCTTAGACATTCAGCCAGAGAGGGCAAAGCAAAGTACGGGTCGGATGTTAGATTGTTTGTGGAGAAGGATTTCTACCTGGAGGACTGCTTGAAATCTACACCCGTGGATGAATCGGCAGTTAGTCTCCTAAAAAAGGGCACAAGAAATGCTCTTTTTGTCCAATTTGAGGCTGCACAAAATCGCTTCCAACAGCCGAAAAATTATGTCAGCTTTTCCCTCTCAAGAGTACTCAACTGATCTAAAAGACTTGGATTTAAACACAGACTCCCTTCCCATGCAACGGAGCCTTGGTTTGCTCTGGGATTTGAAGAGAGATGCATTTACCTTTCGGATCAATGAAGGAGAGAAACCCTTCACGCGTAGAGGAGTCCTGTCCGTGATAAACAGCTTGTACGATCCTCTAGGATTTGTAACCCCTGTAACTATCCAAGGTAAAATGATGTTGAGAGACTTCACCCAAGAGATGTCTGAATGGGATGATCTGCTTCCCATGGAGAAGAGTGATTTGTGGGCAAGATGGAAGAAATCTTTAGAAGCTGTGTCAAATCTTTACCTGACACGACCATACGCTTCTGTACCATCAACAGAAATCAAGACGCAATGGATCTGTATCTTCTGCGATGCCTCAACCAAAGCGATTGCAGCAGTAGCTTATCTGAAAACAATATTACGACATTAAAGAACAATGCCATGTAAGGCTTGTTATGAGCCGGATAAAACTTGCACCAGTCCATGAGCACAAAATACCCAGACTGGAACCCTGTGCGGCTGTGGTAAAGTTAGTAGAACTTATCTCAACAGAAATTGACCTGAAAATCAAGGATGTTGAGTTCTACTCAGACAGCAAGGTAGTGCTTGGGTACATTTGCAATGAAACTTGACGCTTTTCTGTTTAGCAATCAGGTGCTAAGGATCAGGAGATCCACTTGCCCTAAACAGTGGTGCTATGTGTCCACACGCTACAATCCTGCGGACCATGCAACTAGGTCTGTTGAATCAAGACACCTTAAAGACACAACCTGGATTACGGGCCCTGCATTCTTACACCGTTCGACGCCTTACAGTGATGTCTCAGACACCTTTGAACTGGTAGATCCAGATGCAGATGAGGAATTCCACCCTCATGTATCCGCTCTATGTACGGTGACTTCAGACAATTACTTCAAACCCCACTGTTTCAGCAGGCTCTCAACCTGGAATTCACTTGTTTATGACATTGCTTGTTTAATTCATGTGGCTCAGACTTACAAGTCAACATCACCCACCAGTCGGAAGCCTTGCAAAGGTTGGCACCACTGCAAGCATCCTTTTACTGCTCCAAACCTGGAAAATGCCAAGAGCATGATAATTCTTAACATACAACATGAGTGTTACGCCAAAGAAATAGACAACCTCAGCAAAGATCAACCCGTTTCTAGAGACAGTGTTTTGAAGAAGCTTGATCCAATCGTTGACCGAGATGAGCTGTTAAGAATTGTAGGTTGTCTTCAAGAAGCCAAAGTGGAATTTGTGGAGAAGCACCCTGTATCTCTTTTTTTATTATAAAAGTACAAAACAAGACTAACACCCTGTAATAACTCCTGGACATCATCCTGTCACTACGCTGCTCGTGCAGCACCATCATGTTTTGGTGAAACATCAGGGCCGTTTGTTTACTGAGGGGAATCTATGAACTGCTGGACTATTGATAGTCGGAGCAAAGAGATGTGTGAGTAAACTGATCTTTAACTGTCACAAACTCCGTGGCGTGACTGAAAACCCAAAGATGACCAATCTCCCATTAGACAGACTTAGTACGGATCCTCCCTTTACCAATGTTGGACTCAATGTATTCGGGCCATGGTCTGTGGCTGCACGGCACAATAGAAGAGTTCAAGCCCACGCAAAACGCTGGGCAATTATGTTCACCTGTATGTCCATCAAAGCAGTCCACATTTAAGTAATTGAATCCATGGACACTTCATCTTTCATAAATGCACTCCAACTTTTCATTGCCATCACAGGCATCGTGCAACTCATTCGCTCTGACAGAGGCACAAATTTCGTAGGAGCAGTGAAAGAACTTCAAATTTCTTCCAACCTAGACATTACCAGTGTGGAAAGATACTCCAGTGAGCAGGAATGCACCTGGACCTTCAATTTACCACACTCTTCTCACATGTGAGGTGCTTGGAGAGGATGATAGGAATAGCACTTAGAATCTTAAGGTACCTTCACACTAAGCGACTTTGCAACGATAACGATAGCGATCCGTGATGTTGCAGCATCCTGGATAGCGATATCGTTGTGTTTGACACGCAGCAGCGATCTGGATCCTGCTGTGATATCGCTGGTCGTTGCTGAAAGTTCAGAACTTTATTTGGTCGTCAGATCGGCATGTATCGTTGTGTTTGACAGCAAAAGCAACGATGCCAGCAATGTTTTACAATGGTAACCAGGGTAAATATCGGGTTACTAAGCACAGGGCCGCGCTTAGTAACCTGATATTTACCCTGGTTACCATTGTAAAAGTAAAAAAAACAAACACTACATACTCACCTTCTGCTGTCTGTCACACATCCCCCGCCGTCCGCTTCCCGCACTGACTGTGAGCGCCGGCCGTAAAGTAAAAGCAGAGCACAGACGTCACTCGTTGAGTATGTACTGTTTGTTTTTTTTTACATTTACAATGGTAACCAGGGTAAACATTGGGTTACTAAGCGCGGCCCTGCACTTAGTAACCCGATATTTACCCTGGTTACCCGGGGACCTCGGCATCGTTGGTCGCTGGAGAGCTGTCTGTGTGACAGCTCCCCAGCGACCACACAACGACTTACCAACGTTCACGGCCAGGTCATATCGCTGGTCGTGATCGTTGGTAAATCGTTTAGTGTGAAGGTACCTTTAGACTCTGTCTTCTTGCAAGTAGGTAGTACAAGACTCATGCATGAATGTTTGACTACATTCTTGGCAGAAGTTTTGGCCATCATAAATGCCAGACCCAGAGGTGTATCTAGCTTTTCCTGCACCCGGGGCAAAGGATCAATTTGGCACCCCCATTTGAACCTTCACTCTATTGAAACTCTATTTGACCAAGCCAAGGTACAGTCCTCAGATTTCTGCCCCCATAATGTCCTGATTTCTGCCCCCATAATGTGCTCAAATTTCTGCCCCCTTAATGTCCTGATTTCTGCCCCCATAATGTCCTGATTTCTGCCTCCATAATGTGCTCAGATTTCTTCTGCCCCCATAATGTGCTCAGATTTCTTCTGCCCCCCTAATGTCCTGATTTCTGCCCCCATCCCCCCCCTTCCTGGGTGCAGTTGCATGTGGTGGAGAAATCTGAGGAACATATGGGGGGGATGGGGACAGAAATCAGGACATTAGGGGGGCAGAAGAAATCTGAGCACATTATGGGGGCAGAAATCAGGTCATTGCACCCATCCAGCCCCCTGGGCTTGCTTCAGTCCTCACACAGTCAATTTACTCCCCCTGCCCTGCTCCCTCCCTATCCTTGCGACCCTGTGTGACGTCTGCTGCCAAATAGCGTCCCCGCCGACCACAACCATCCCCTCCTAGCCCAGTACTTAGTAGCCTCCTCCTTGGACTGCCGCATCAGGCGGCCCGCTGGCGCCCCCCTGTCAGCTGCGCCCAGGGCACATGCTCCGGCTGCCCCCCCTGGATACACCACTGGCCAGACCATTGACTGCACTTTCTATTGACTCTGGAGATCCAACTATTTTCACTCCCACCATGCTACTCACTCAGAAAACGCTCTCAGTGCTCCACTGGGAGAATTCAGCAATAAAGACCTCTGCAGACGTCAATGAAGACAAGTTCAAAGTCTCTCCAGTACCTTCTGGGACAGATGGAGAAAGCAGTATCTCTCCACCTTAAAGCCTAGGAAGAAGTGGCAGATCGACAAGCCTAACATCAAACCCAGTTATGTTGTACTCATGAAAGACAGCCGGTCACACCGAAATGAGTGGCCACTAGGCCTCATCACTAGTGTTGAGCGATACCTTCCGATATCGGAAAGTATCGGTATCGGAAAGTATCGGCCGATACCGGCAAAATATCGGATCTCGCCAATACCGATACCCGATACCAATGCAAGTCAATGGGACGAAAATATCGGAATTAAAATAAACCCTTTCTTTCCTTGTAGGTTCATTCTACATGAAGGAAAACAACTAAGAATAATGTAGGATGTATTGGGGGAGGTGGCGGAGACATTAAAGGCATAGAGGTTTAGCCCAATCAAATAGAATAGCAGGAATTTTAATTTTTTTTTAAGACGTTCGGAGTTACAAAGATATTGACTATGCTAAGATTTTTTTTATTTGGTTAGATATTGATGTTTCACTACTTCCACGCCCTTCACCCTCTTTTTTACTTCTCCCACACTTTCTTCTTCATCATCATCAGCATCTTTGACATCAAGTTCTTCTTCACCTTATTCATCTTCTTCTTCATCTTCTACCTATAATTTTTTTTTGTTACATTGTTCATATTCTTTTTATTTAACTATTATTCTTCTTCATATTCAACTTCTTCATCATATTCTTATTTGTGACAGGCATTCCCGTAGTTGTTATCTATAAAAGTTTGAAGATTACACCTTCCGTTCTGCCTGTCACAAAAGAGTTACATTTGTACGCGTTCAGTTTGGCCTGCAGCATCAGGCTTTATCCAGGGGCACCATGAGGAGGAACGGACTCACCCCCATACACTGCTTATTCTTCTTCTGCTTATAATTTAGATAATATCTTTTGCTCTGATATTTAGTGTTATGCTTAATGTTCTTCTGCTCTTTGTTCTGCAGCCTCTTGTTCTTCTGCTTCTCGGTCTCCCATGTCGTCGTCATCTCCAGGGTCGTCATCTCTGGGGTCGTCGTCATCGGGGTGGTCTTCAGGGTCATCGTCTCCAGGGTCGTCGTCATCTCAGTGGTTGTCGTCTCTGGTGTCGTCGTCATCTTAGGGGTGGTCTTACGGGTCATCGTCTTTAGGGTCTTGAACTTGGAAATGTAGCAGAAGATACAAGAAGGCTGAGAAAATGCTGAGAAACAGCTGATGGAACTGGAACTCGGATGGCTACCCGAAGGTCCAAGAGCCTGAAAGCACTACCAAGGACCTCCTGACGTTGGTGGAACTCGGATACCCAGAGGGAGGCACCTAAGCCAAAGGCTCTGCCCAGAACCAGCTGACGGTACTGGAACCAGGATGGGGAGCAGAAGGTACAAGAGCAAAAGACACTGCCGAGAACCAGCTGACGGTACTGGAACCCGGATGGGTAGCCGAAGGTCCAAGAGCCAATGGAACTACCGAGGACCAGCTGACATTACTGGAACACGGTTACTAAGCAGGAGGTACCTGTGCCTGAAAGCACTACCAAGGACCACCTGACGTTGGTGGAACTCAGATACCCAGAAGGAGGCACCTAAGCCAAAGGCTCTGCCCGGAACCAGCTGACGGTACTGGAACCAGGATGGGGAGCAGAAGGTACAAGAGCAAAAGACACTGCCGAGAACAAGCTGACGGTACTGAAACCCGGATGGGTAGCCGAAGGTCCAAGAGCCAATGGAACTACCGAGGACCAGCTGACGTTACTGGAACACGGTTACTAAGCAGGAGGTACCCGTGCCTGAAAGCACTACCAAGGACCACCTGACGTTGGTGGAACTCGGATACCCAGAGGGAGGCACCTAAGCCAAAAGCTCTGCCCGGAACCAGCTGACGGTACTGGAACCAGGATGGGGACCTATTCAAGCTTGTCTTCTTAGAGCCCCAACTAGTCGGGTTGGAGCAAAGGGTCAGCAGGGGGAGCAGAGTGTAGGCCGAAGCCTGCACTGGAGGCATTTGGAGGTCTGTTGTGTCTGCGTGGCATTTGCAGGACACGATGCCGGCTACACAGCAGGGGAACAGCTGGCATTGCTGAACCCCACTGACACATTGGCGGGTGTTTTTCTCTGTGCAGCCAGCACTTCCGGGCGCCAACTGGCAGTGTTAGAGCCCAGGGTCAGCAGGAGGAGCAGAGGGAGCAGAGTGTAGGCCGAAGCCTGCACTGGCGGCAGCTTTGTGTCTGCTTGGCATTTGCAGGACACGTTGCCGGCTGCACAGCAGGGGCACAGCTGGCGTTGCTGAACCCCACTGACACATTGGCGGGTGTTTTTCTCTGTGCAGCCAGCACTTCCGGGCACCAACTGGCGGTGTTAGAACCCAGAGACAGCAGGAGGAGCAGAGGGAGCAGAGTGTAGGCCGAAGCCTGCACTGGAGGCAGTTTTAGGTCTGTTATGTCTGCGTGGCATTTGCAGGACACGTTGCCGGCTACACAGCAGGGGAACAGCTGGCATTGCTGAATCCCACTGACACATTAGCTGGTGTTTTTCTCTGTGCAGCTAGCACTTCCGGGTGCCAACTGGCGGTGTTAGAGCCCAGGGACAGCAGGAGGGTCAGAGGGAGCAGAGTGTAGGCCGAAGCCTGCACTGGAGGCAGTTTTAGGCCTGTTGTGTCTGTGTGGCATTTGCAGGACACGTTGCCGGCTACACAGCAGGGGCACAGCTGGTGTTGCTGAACCCCACTGACACATTGGCGGGTGTTTTTCTCTGTGCAGCCAGCACTTCCGGGCACCAACTGGCGGTGTTAGAGCCCAGGGTCAGCAGGAGGAGCAGAGGGAGCAGAGTGTAGGCCAAAGCCTGCACTGGTGGCAGCTTTGTGTCTGCGTGGCGATTGCAGGACATGTTGCCGGCTACACAGCAGGGGAACAGCTGGCGTTGCTGAACCCCACTGACACATTGGCGGGTGTTTTTCTCTGTGCAGCCAGCACTTCCGGGCACCAACTGGCGGTGTTAGAGCCCAGGCTCTGAAGGAGGAGCAGAGTGTAGGCCGAAGCCTAATTGAACCAATTTTAAAGGTAACCTTTAACCCCCCCTCAGGTGTAACAAACTAGAAGAGCCACACCTTGGGCAGCAGTAATGCTGCACAAGTCAAAGGTTGCTCTTTTAATTTTGCTCCTTGCACACGCTGAAAGAAACACGTATAACATTTAGCCCCTTATACAGTCAAACTGTCTTGGAGGCGGGAGTTTCCTTCTTAATGAGACGCAGCACAGCTGTCAAAAATCCCACCTTGGTGCTGGACGCAGCCTCCTGAGCGTCGTTATTTGCTGTACAGGAGTCTGCGCTGTCGTGTTATCCCTTGGCCATGCGCTGTTAGCGCTGCCCGGCTTCTGACATCATTTCATGTCGGCCGGTGCGGTTCGCGATGCCCATGAATCCCAGCCCCGCAGTGTCTTTTCAGTAATTCACACTGCGGGGCTGGGATTCATGGCCTTGCGCAGTCAATATGTTTGCCTCTCACACTCATGTCCTTACTCCTGCTTCAGACTGTGCGGCGTCAGCTGATCCCGTATCGCATGCCACGGCCATGAAGCCGTACAGTCTGAAGAAGGCGGAAGGAGATGAGGGACAGGCGAAGATATGCACTGCTCATGCCCATCAATCACACCCTCGCAGTCAAAATAAATAAGACACCCAGGGGCGTTGTGTCGGGCAGGGCGGCCGCAGAGGTGCAGCCAGCCAACCAATGATGTCAGAAGACGGACAGCGCTACCAAGGGGGTTGCAGCGTGTCATTACAAAGGAAAGTCACACCTCAGGGACGTTTTAATGGTCTCGGGGGACACATTTTATACGTGTTGAGTTCGACGTGTGCAAGGAGAAAAACTTAGTGAGCCACCTTGTACAAATGCAGCATTACTGCTGTACAAGGTGGCTGTTATACATACAAATGCCTGGGGGGGACAGGTTCCCTTCAATTTCAGTTCTTGTGTCTGCGTGGCGTTTGCAGGACACGTTGCCGGCTACACAGCAGGGGAACAGCTGGCGTTGCTGAACCCCACTGACACATTGGATGGTGTTTGGCTCTGTGCAGCCAGCACTTCCGGGTGCCAACTGGCGGTGTTAGAGCCCAGGGTCAGCAGGAGGAGCAGAGGGAGCAGAGTGTAGGCCGAAGCCTGCACTGGCAGCAGCTTTGTGTCTGCATGGCGTTTTCAGGACACGTTGCCGGCTACACAGCAGGGGAACAGCTGGCATTGCTGAACCCCACTGACACATTGGCAAGGTGTTTGGCTCTGTGCAGCCAGCACTTCCGGGCGCCAACTGGTGGTGTTAGAGCCCGGGGTCAGCAGGAGGAGCAGAGTATAGGCCGAAGCCTGCACTGGAACAAGTTGAAAGGGAACCTTTAACCCCCAACCCAGGCGTTTGTTGCTGAAAGAGCCATCTTGTACAGCACTAATGATGCAAAAGGAAAAGCTGGCTCTTTTAATTATGCTCCTTTCAAAGGCGGAACTAGACACGTATGAAATGTGTCCCCTCACACCGTTAAACCGTCCCGGAGGTGGGACTTTCCTTTGTAATGTGACGCAGCACAGCTGTCATTCCTACCCCCTCGGCGCCGTGCGCCGCCTCCTCAGCATTGTTTGATTCTGTCCCGGAGCCTGCGCTGTTATGTTATCCCTTGGCCAGGCACACTTAGCGCTGCCCATCTTCTGACATCGTTTGGTGTCAGGCTGGCTGCGCCTGTGCGGCCGCGCTGGCCGAGATCCCGCCTCGCAGTGTCGTCTAATGTAATCCCACCGCGGGCCTGGGATCCGTGGCCATGCGCAGTGCATATCCTCGCCTCTCACTTTCCTCCCTCCGGCTTCTTCAGACTGTGCGGTGTCATGGCCGTGGCATGCTATTAGGGATCAGCTGACGGCGCATAGTCTGAAGAAGGCGGAGGGAGATGTGTGACAGCCTGAGGTGAAGATATGCACTGCGCATGCCCAATGATCCCAGGCCCGCAGTGTGATTAAATCAGAAGACACTGCAAGGCGGGATCTCGGCCAGCGCGGCTGCACAGGCGCAGCCAGCCTGACACCAAATGATGTCAGAAAATGGGCAGCGCTAAGTGTGCCTGGCCAAGGGATAACATATCAGCGCAGGCTCCGGGACAGAATCAAACAACGCTGAGGAGGCGGCGCACGGCGCCAAAGGGGTAGGAATGACGGCTGTGCTGCATCACATTACAAAGGAAA
Source organism: Ranitomeya variabilis (assembly GCF_051348905.1). Lineage (NCBI taxonomy): Eukaryota > Metazoa > Chordata > Amphibia > Anura > Dendrobatidae > Ranitomeya > Ranitomeya variabilis. The sequence continues at coordinate 627,375,402 of NC_135232.1, forward strand.
GTCCCACCTCCGGGATGGTTAAACGGTGTGAGGAGACACATTTCATAAGTGTGTAGTTCAGCCTTTGAAAGGAGCATAATTAAAAGAGCCACCTTTTCCTTCTGCAGCATTACTGCTGCACAAGGTGGCTCTTTCAGTAACAAACGCCTGGGGGGTGGGGGTGGGCAGGTTCCCTTAAATTTTAGTTGTGCCAGCGTGGCGGTCGCATGACACCTTGCCGGATACACAGCAGGGGAGCAGCAGGCGTTACTGAACCCCACTAACACACTGGCGAGATGTTTGGCTCTGTGCAAACAGAACTTCCGGGCAGCAACCAGCAGTGTTGGAGCCCAGGGATAGCAGGAGGAGCAGATAGGAGGTATTGCAGCACACACAGCAGGGGAGCAGCTGACGTTACTGAACCCCAATAACAGAGGAGCGACTGTTAGCTGTGCGGACAGCACTTCCAGGCACCAACTAGCGGTGTTGGAGCCCAGGGACAGGAGGAGGAGCAGGTAGGAGGTACTGCAGCACACACAGCAGGGGAGCAGCTGACGTTACTGAACCCCAATAACAGAGGAGCGACTGTTGACTGTGCGGACAGCACTTCCAGGCACCAACTGGCGGTGTTAGAGCCCAGGGACAGCAGGAGGAGCAGGTAGGAGGTATTGCAGCACACACAGCAGGGGAGCAGCTGACGTTACTGAACCCCAATAACAGAGGAGCGACTGTTGACTGTGCGGACAGCACTTCCAGGCACCAACTGGCGGTGTTAGAGCCCAGGGACAGCAGGAAGAGCAGATAGGAGGTATTGCAGCACACAAAGCAGGGGAGCAGCTGACGTTACTGAACCCCAATAACAGAGGAGCGACTGTTGACTGTGCGGACAGCACTTCCAGGCACCAACTGGCGGTTTTAGAGCCCAGGGACAGCAGGAGGAGCAGATAGGAGGTATTGCAGCACACACAGCAGGGGAGCAGCTGACAATAGTGAACCCCAATAACACGGCAGCAAGTGTTGACTGTGCATCCAGCACTTCCAGGCACCAACTGGTGGTGTTAGAGCCCAGGGACAGCAGGAGGAGCAGATAGGAGGTATTGCTGCACACACAGCAGGGGAGCAGCTGACATTACTGAACCCCACTAACACACTGGCGAGATGTTTGGCTCTGTGCAAACAGAACTTCTGGGCAGCAACCAGCAGTGTTGGAGCCCAGGGATAGCAGGAGGAGCAGATAGGAGGTATTGCAGCACACACAGCAGGGGAGCAGCTGACGTTACTGAACCCCAATAACAGAGGAGCGACTGTTGACTGTGCGGACAGCACTTCCAGGCACCAACTGGCGGTGTTAGAGCCCAGGGACAGCAGGAGGAGCAGATAGGAGGTATTGCAGCACACACAGCAGGGGAGCAGCTGACGTTACTGAACCCCAATAACAGAGGAGCGACTGTTGACTGTGCGGACAGCACTTCCAGGCACCAACTGGCAGTGTTAGAGCCCAGGGACAGCAGGAGGAGCAGGTAGGAGGTATTGCAGCACACACAGCAGGGGAGCAGCTGACGTTACTGAACCCCAATAACAGAGGAGCGACTGTTGACTGTGCGGACAGCACTTCCAGGCACCAACTGGCGGTGTTAGAGCCCAGGGACAGCAGGAGGAGCAGATAGGAGGTATTGCAGCACACACAGCAGGGGAGCAGCTGACAATACTGAACCCCAATAACACGGCAGCAAGTGTTGACTGTGCATCCAGCACTTCCAGGCACCAACTGGTGGTGTTAGAGCCCAGGGACAGCAGGAGGAGCAGATAGGAGGTATTGCTGCACACACAACAGGGGAGCAGCTGACGTTACTGAACCCCAATAACAGAGGAGTAACTGTTGACTGTGCGGACAGCACTTCCAGGCACCAACTGGCGGTGTTAGAGCCCAGGGACAGCAGGAGGAGCAGATAGGAGGTATTACAGCACACACAGCAGGGGAGCAGCTGACGTTACTGAACCCCAATAACAGAGGAGTGACTGTTGACTGTGCGGACAGCACTTCCAGGCACCAACTGGCGGTGTTAGAGCCCAGGGACAGCAGGAGGAGCAGATAGGAGGTATTGCAGCACACACAGCAGGGGAGCAGCTGACGTTACTGAACCCCAATAACAGAGGAGCGACTGTTGAATGTGCGGACAGCACTTCCAGGCACCAACTGGCGGTGTTAGAGCCCAGGGACAGCAGGAGGAGCAGATAGGAGGTATTGCAGCACACACAGCAGGGGAGCAGCTGACGTTACTGAACCCCAATAACAGAGGAGCGACTGTTGACTGTGCGGACAGCACTTCCAGGCACCAACTGGCAGTGTTAGAGCCCAGGGACAGCAGGAGGAGCAGATAGGAGGTATTGCAGCACACACAGCAGGGGAGCAGCTGACGGTACTGAACCCCAATAACACGGCAGCAAGTGTTGACTGTGCATCCAGCACTTCCAGGCACCAACTGGCGGTGTTAGAGCCCAGGGACAGCAGGAGGAGCAGATAGGAGGTATTGCAGCACACACAGCAGGGGAGCAGCTGACGTTACTGAACCCCAATAACAGAGGAGTGACTGTTGACTGTGCGGACAGCACTTCCAGGCACCAACTGGCAGTGTTAGAGCCCAGGGACAGCAGGAGGAGCAGAGGAACACCGTTTAGGCCGAAGCCTGATTGGAGCAAGTCGAAAGGGAACCTTTAACCCCCCCCCAAAAGGCGTTTGTAGCTGAAAGAGCCAGCTTTTGCATCACAAAGGATGCCAAAGGAAAAGGTGGCTCTTTTCATTATGCTCCTTGCAAACACAGAACTAAACACTTATAAAATGTGTCCCCTGATACCGTGAGACCGTCCCGGAGGTGGGACTTTCCTTTGTAATGTGACGCAGCACAGCCGTCATTCCTACCCCCTTGGTGCCGTGCGCCGCCTCCTCAGCGTTGTTTGATTCCGTCCCGGAGCCTGTGCTGTTATGTTATCCCTTGGTCAGGCGCACTTAGCGCTTCCCGTCTTCTGACATCATTTGGTGTCAGGCTGGCTGCGCCTGTGCGGCCGCGCTGGCCAAGATCCCGCCTCGCAGTGTCATCTAATGTAATCCCACCGCGGGCCTGGGATCTGTGGCCATGCGCAGTGCATATCCTCGCCTCTCACTCCCCTCCCTCCGGCTTCTTCAGACTGTGCGGTGTCACGGCCGTGGCATGCTATTAGGGATCAGCTGACGGCGCACAGTCTGAAGAAGGCGGAGGGAGATGAGTGACAGCCTGAGGAGAAGATATGCACTGCGCATGCCCATGGATCCCAGCGCAGCCGCACAGGCGCAGCCAGCCTGACACCAAATGATGTCAGAAGACTGGCACCGCAAAGTGTGCCTGGCCAAGGGATAACATAACAGCGCTGGCTCCGGGACAGAATTAAACAACGTGGAGGAGGCGGCGCACGGCGCCAAGGGAGTCGGAATGACGGGTGTGCTGCGTCACATTACAAAGGAAAGTCCCACCTCCGGGATGGTTTTACGGTATCAGTGGACACACTTTAAAAGTGTTAAGTTCTGCGTGTGCAAGGAGCTAAATAAAAAGTTACCTTTTCCTTGTGCAGCATTACTGCTGCACAAGGTGGCTATTTCAGTAACAAACGCCTGGGGGGAGGGACAGGTTCCCTTACATTTCAGTTGTGTCAGCGTGGCGGTCACAGAACACATTGCCGGCTACACAGCTGGGGATCAGCTGACGTTACTGACACCCAATAACACTGGGTTATATTTTTTGACTGTGTAGACAGCACTTCTGAGCCTCAACTGGCGGTGTTGGAGCCCAGGAATTACAGTTCAGGTGGTAGAAAGATGAACTCAACAGGAGACCTGGATACTGTAGACAGTCACCCAATTATTTAATCAGGAAGAGGAGTGGCAAATTCCTGCGAGATCCAGACCTGGTTCATTTTCAGGAAAGTAAGCCGGTCAACGTTATCGGAGGATAGTCGCATGCGATGGTCTGTTAGTACACCACCTGCAGCACTAAAGACGCGTTCCGATAATACACTAGCCGCAGGGCAAGCCAGCACCTCCAATGCATACTGGCTTAGCTCTGGCCATGTATCCAGCTTAGAGACCCAAAACTTGAAAGGGGAAGAGCCGTCTGGGAGTCCAGCAAGAGGGCAAGACATGTAGTCTGTCACCATCTGACGGAACCGTTGCCTCCTGCTGACTGGAGCCGTCTGTGATGGTGTAGACATTTGTGGCGGGCACACAAAACTGTGCCACAGTTGGGCCATACTGGTCTTGCCTTGGGCAGATTCACTGCTTCTGCTCCCTCTTTGTGCAGAGCCTCCTCCACTGCCTGGACGCACTGAGCTGCTTTGTAAAGCACTAGCAGCACTTCTCTCACTTGGAATGGAGAAGATGATGGAATTCACCAGTGTGTCTTGGTACTCCCGCATTTTACGCTCCTGGTTCAACGGTGTGATGAGGCTTTGTACGTTGACCCGGTAGCGAGGATCGAGGAGGGTGAACACCCAATAATCAGAAATGTTGAGAATGTGGGTGATGCGGCGGTCGTTTCTCAGGCACTGCAGCATGTAATCAACCATGTGCTGCAGACTGCCAACTGGCCAAGAAACGCTGTCCCCTGCTTGAGGCGTGATCTCTGCCCGCTCGTCATCACCCCACCCTCGCTGTACACACTGACTACTGGACAATTGTGTAACTCCCTCCTCTGGACCGATGTCTTCCTACTCCACTGACTCCTCCTCATCCTCCTCACAAAGTGTCCCCTGCCTATGCGTTTGTGAGGAACCACGTGGCGCTGACTGTCCAGAAGATGATGGAAATGGTGAATCCTCATCCTCCACCTCTTCCAAAACATCATCCCTTAGCGCTTGCAGTGATTTTTCAAGCAGGCAGATAAGGGGGACAGTCATGCTGACTAGTGCATCATCTGCACTCGCCATCCGCGTGGAATAATCGATGGGACGCAAAACCTGGCAGACGTCCTTCATAGTGGCCCACTCTGTGGTTGTGAAGTCTGAACGGCGCAGAGTGCAACTTCTTTGCGCCTGATGCAGCTGGTACTCCATTACTGCTTGCTGCTGCTCACACAACCGCTCCAACATATGTAACGTGGAATTCCACCTGGTAGGTAGGTCACATATGATGCGATGTTCCGGAAGGTGGAATCGGCGCTGCAGAGCCGTAATGCGCGATTTTGCCGTGCTGGAACGCCGCAAGAGAGCACACTCTAGGCGGACCTTGTGCAGCAGTGCATCAAGATCCGGATAGTCCCTCAAAAAACTCTGCACGACCAAGTTGAGCACATGTGCCAGACATGGGATGTGAGTGAGGTTGCCGAGGCCCAGAGCTGCCACCAGATTTCGGCCATTATCACACACTACCATGCCTGGCTGGAGATTCGCTGCCACAAACCACACATCGCTCTCCTGCTTGATGGCAGTCCAGAGCTCCTGCGCTGTGTGGCTTCGATTCCCCAAAGAAATTAATTTCAAGACGGCCTGATGACGTTTGGCCACGGCTGTGCTCATGTTGGTCGTAACAGGTAAACGTTCACGGGTCCATGTGGAGGTGGACTGTGACGGCTCCTGCAGCTATGATTCTGAGGAACTTGTGTAAGAGGAGGAGTCAATGCATACAGACTGGATTCCTGCAATCCTTGCAGTGGGCAGGACACGTCCTGCGCCACTCGCACAATCTGTACCCGGCTCAACAACATTAACCCAATGGGCAGTGAGGGAAAGGTATCGCCCCTGTCCATGGTGACTGGTCCACGCATCGGTGGTGAGGTGGACCTTGCTACTGACGGCGTTCAGTAGCGCGTGTTTTATGTGTCTCTCCACATGCTTGTGCAGGGCAGGGACGGCTTGCCTGCTGAAATAAAAGCGGCTGGGCACATTGTACTGTGGGACTGCCAATGACATCAAGTCACGGAAGCTGTCAGTCTCCACCAGCCTGAATGACAGCATTTCCAGTGACAGAAGTTTGGCAATGCCTGCAGTCAGAGCCTGTGCTCGTGGGTGGTTTGACGAGAAAGGCCGCCTTTTCTCCCATGCCTGTACTACCGATGGCTGTAGACTGGGCTAGGAGTGTGACGATGACTGGGAACGTGGTGCTGCGGGTGGAATTACAGTGGGTCTCTGGACAACAGTGCCAGAGGTTCTTCCATGGCGATCCTGTGAGGAAGCCGAACCAGCTGTGTGTGAGCTGGAGGAAGAGGCAACACAAGCTGAAGAGGTGGTAGCTGCCGCTGTTGGTTGGCCTAGGTCTTCAGTGTGTTTTTGTAACTCCGCCGCGTGCCTGGTCCGCACATGTTTCCACATATTGGAGGTATTGAGGTTGCTGACATTTTTCCCTCTTTTGATTTTATGATGACACACCTTGCATTTGACAAAGCAAATGTCATCTGCAACTGTGTCAAAAAAGGACCAGGCACTGCAAGTCTTGGGAGCACCCTTTTTGGCTTTTGGAAGAGACATGCTCCTAACGGGTGCCAAAGTGGAGGCTACAGGATCTGCAGTCTTCCCCCTCCCTCTCCCTCTTTGGCCGGTTCAGGGAATCTCTTCCTCTGAGCTGCTCCCACCACCTTCCTCTCCCTCATGCCACGATGGGTCAAGGACCTCATCATCTACACTACCCTCTGCCACCAACTGCTCCTCCTGGGTAGTCTCAGCAGCACAGCACGCACCAGAAAGTGGCACCTGAGTGTCATCAGCGGATGCGTTCTGCGGTGTGGTGACCGGAGGCACTGGCCCACCCGCCTCTCAGACTCAGAGAGAAAAAGCTGTTGGGCATCACTGCACACTGCCTCTTCTTCCATTTCTCCAATGCTGCTTGGCTGGCCCCCTGTTTCCAAGCCAAGAGATTCAGAGAACAGATGTAGAGACGGCTCCTGACCTGGGCTCTCTGTCTGCCTGGGCAATTTGGCAGGTGGTGAAGAGACAGATGGGTGCTCTCCAGTGCTCTGTGCCTGAGAGGATGTGGCACTAATTGAAGTCGATGCGTTAGCTGCCATCCATCCGACAACGGCTTCAATTTGGTCTTCACGCAGCAGCGGTGTACGGCGCTCTCCGACAAAGCTGCGCATGAAGGACTGTTCCCTGCTGAAACTGGGTGATGATGAGTCACCGGTGCCCGCAGCAGGCACAGAATCCCCACGTCCTCTCCCTGCTCCGTGCCCACGCCCATGTGCCTTACTCCCTGCCTTCTTCATCTTGGTTGACTGATAAAGATAAGCAGAAAAGTACTAACGGCTTAGTGTGCTTATTCCTGAACAGCTCCTAACAGGTATAAGAAACACTAATTTTCTAAAGTGTGGACTAGACTTTAATATGAGCTAATGTGGCCTACACAACTGTAAAGTGGTGTGTTTGGTGAACTTTATTATTTATTTATTTTTTTGGGGCTGAACTGACAACAGGGCGAGCTGCACTCACACGGAGACCATGCAGACAGCCGTAAACGGCGCTGCAAGGCCCCAAAAACCTCCTCTACATTATCCTATGTAGTGTTTTTCCACAATTTAGCTGGATACGGGTGGAAAGCCACAAATAGGAATTATTTGAAAAAATGTGCAGCGGGCTGCACTATTTGCAAAAAAGGACAATAGAATGGATAGAACTGCATGAGTCAGTGAACCACCCTAAGCTGGATACAACCGGCTGTGGCTGCACACAGAGTACAGGGCGAGCTGCACTCACACGGAGACCGTGCAGACAGCCGTAAACGGCGCTGCAAGGCCCCAAAAACCTCCTCTACGTTATCCTATGTAGTGTTTTTCCACAATTTAGCTGGATACGGGTGGAAAGCCACTAATAGGAATTATTTGAAAAAATGTGCAGCGGGCTGCACTATTTGCAAAAAAGGACAAAGGAATGGATAGAACTGTATGAGTCAGTGAACCACCCTGAGCTGGATACAACCGGCTGTGGCTGCACACAGACTACAGGGCAAGCTGCACTCACACGGAGACCGTGCAGACAGCCGTAAACGGCGCTGCAAGGCCCCAAAAACCTCCTCTACGTTATCCTATGTAGTGTTTTTCCACAATTTAGCTGGATACGGGTGGAAAGCCACTAATATGAATTATTTGAAAAAATGTGCAGCGGGCTGCACTATTTGCAAAAAAGGACAATGGAATGGATAGAACTGTATGAGTCAGTGAACCACCCTGAGCTGGATACAACCGGCTGTGGTTGCACACAGACTACAGGGCGAGCTGCACTCACACGGAGACCGTGCAGACAGCCGTAAACGGCACTGCAAGGCCCCAAAAACCTCCTCTACATTATCCTATGTAGTGTTTTTCCACAATTGAGCTGGATACGGGTGGAAAGCCACAAATAGGAATTATTTGAAAAAATGTGCAGCGGGCTGCACTATTTGCAAAAAAGGACAATAGAATGGATAGAACTGCATGAGTCAGTGAACCACCCTGAGCTGGATACAACCGGCTGTGGCTGCACACAGACTACAGGGCGAGCTGCACTCACACGGAGACCGTGCAGACAGCTGTAAACGGCGCTGCAAGGCCCCAAAAACCTCCTCTACGTTATCCTATGTAGTGTTTTTCCACAATTTAGCTGGATACGGGTGGAAAGCCACTAATAGGAATTATTTGAAAAAATGTGCAGCAGGCTGCACTATTTGCAAAAAAGGACAATGGAATGGATAGAACTGTATGAGTTAGTGAACCACCCTGAGCTGGATACAACCGGCTGTGGCTGCACACAGACTACAGGGCGAGCTGCACTCACACGGAGACCATGCAGACAGCCATAAACGGTGCTGCAAGGCTCCAAAAACCTCCTCTATGTTATCCTATGTAGTGTTTTTCCACAATTTAGCTGGATACGGGTGGAAAGCCACTAATAGGAATTATTTGAAAAAATGTGCAGCAGCCTGCTCTATTTGCAAAAAAGGACAATGGAATGGATAGAACTGTATGAGTCAGTGAACCACCCTGAGCTGAATACAACCGGCTATGGCTGCACACAGACTACAGAGTGGGCTGCACTCACACACACACACAGAGACCTTGCAGATCGCTGTGAAAACAGCGCTGCAAGGCAAAAGCAAGGTGAACACACAGCGGTTGCTAAATTAGCCTGGGAAAAGCACAAAGAAGCAAATCGCTATCTCAACTGGCCCTCAGTCAGAACACAACAGCCTAACTGAATTCACAGCAGAGTGAGCCCAAAATGGCGCCAGCGACTTTTAAACTGCAGCATGACATCATTTCATCATTTCAGCAGCCAATCACAGCCTTGCCAGTAGTTTCATGCCCACCATGCTGAACAGGATGTGCCCACACTTGTAATCATTCCTCATTGGCTGAATTCATGCTGTTTGAATTGAGAACTTCCGATTCCGGTATCCGATATGCTGCAAGTATCGGATCTCGGTATCGGAATTTCGATACCGCAAATATCGGCCGATACCCGATACTTGCGGTATCGGAATGCTCAACACTACTCATCACCAAAGTATTCCCAACCATAGACAGGAAGGTGTGCAAAGTCGAGGTCAAAGTGTGGAAGGCTGGAGAATAAACTATTCCTCAGACCACACCTAGTAAAAACCCCTAGGGGGCCATGAAGCAATGAATATAGAAATACCAAAAAAAAAACAGCTTCACACAAGGCAACGTGATAGAAAAAAATTATTATATATCTTTATTATACACTAATAATATAAAAAGCACAGCAATTCCCAGAACTACAGGAAATAAGATGGTGGGATAACACCAAACGACATCCCCGGGTCCTATTTCATAACATGCAGCAATAGCTTGCATATAACATGTAAGTCCATGAAGACAGCGCCATAAAGTGCAAACAGTGCATCAATAAATACAGACCAAAATAGTCACATATATATATATACCCAAGTACGGTTTATACAAAAGATGAGTATATCAAAGTTATAAAGGAATGCACAAAATATATAGGCATGCAACACTGTCAACATAACAAGTACTGATACGGCAGATATACAAGGGCCTAAGGCATAGTTACCAATAGGGGAGCGTTAGGAGGACCCACCACACCCGACGCGTGTCGGGTGTGGTGGGTCCTCCTAACACTCCCCTATTGGTGGTGGTGGTAGAGCATCCACTCACAAACACCACACATAAATGATACTAGCGCACTCGCGTGCGCCGCTGAGAGCCTTTTAAACACTAGGCTCCACCCCTAAAGCTCACACCCAGCCAGCCGTGACATTGCCCGTGGGCCAAGCCGGAGCTGCCACATCACCAGAGCAGCTAGCGTCCGACCACCAATGAGAAGATGCCGCATCACGAACATGCTCAGTAAGGTGATCTCTGGACTTAGACTCTAGAGCGCAGGGCTGCACCAGAATATCACTGGTTCCCATAGACTTGGCTGGAGAGCCAGCAGTAACCAAGTGAATATCATGAGCCTGAGCAAGATGCTGGGACCGATATCTGTGCTGAGCAGCAACCACAGTGGCCGGACCTGAATGGGAGACCACAGCATCAGACAATGCTTGGGATCTATCCCGTGCAGCGGGAGAATCCTGACGCTTAACACAAGCTGTCTTTGGTTGGAGGTGTATTGTCTGGGACCTCTGTATCCTCACAGCCAAACTCTTGTGATGCTGTGAGCTGATCTGAGTGCCACCATGCTATGAACATGGTTGTCTCTCCTCCTCCTCATCATCCTCCCAAACTGTCCCCTGTGTGTACAGTTGGGTACCTAGCCGCTGAGTCATGTGTGGATGACTGGCCTGATAATGGTGTGGATTGACCATGGTCCTCAGGTGCCAAATGTGCACTTTCTGAAGTGGACAAGGTGGTAGATAATGATAAGAAACTGGAGCCACTTTCAGCAATTCAAACTAACACCTTTTCAGGCATCTTGTAGCCTCACCATTCGTGCAGCAATATTTTTGGCCTATGAAAGAATGCATAACATTCCTGCATACATTAGAGGAAGGTTTATATTTGGGCATGTAGCAGGTACAGAATGACCATGTCCTCTCCCTGCTTCAGCTATAACGTCACCGCCATCAGCAGCTACACCAGCATCACCACGGAAACGTCTATGTGCCATATTTGATGCTCCCCTCATTTTTGGAAGTGTTTTTTATAAACACTACTAGCAAAGAGATGGATGAAGAGTACATTTATTTATTTGCAACAGTACTAGAAAACTCGCACTGGTACAGAAAATGTATTTCTTCGGCCTACTAATTTCAACGAGATGGCTGATGCCAATTATTTCTTTGCAACACTACTAGAAAACACACAATGGTCCTGAAAAATTATTTATTTGGCCTTGTGACGAACTCGCACCTCACCACCCTGCCTGATGTCACTATTAAGTTAGAAGGATCACGTAGTGCAGTCTCCCACTTGCACCAGGGTGAGAGTTCCAAACCCCCTTGGGACACGTAAGCTTGGTACAGTTTTACACAGACACCCCCTTTCCACACGGGACCAGGGAGGCATGAATAGTTGTGGCCCACGCAATTGATCAAGTTGCACCACACTCGGTCACAACCCTGATAGATTGAGAGGCTCCTTTCACTAGCACAAGTGAAACAGAGCACTACCCGTTCCTCGTAAGATATAAGCCCGTTCCGTAAACAGGATTGTATCAGACCAGAAACCAGCCCCAGTAGCATGGAAAGTTACACTGAGAATACAGACATGCGGAATCATGGATCGAGGTAAAGAGCAGCCCAGGGTTAAATTGTATATTTAATTGCCATTGTACACTGGGCAATATATTATACGCACAATGGTTATACATATAGAATGGTCAGATATGCAAGTACGAGTGAAGTACAAAATATATGAGCAGATAAATCATGTGAATTACCTGTGTGATGTTGGACCATACACTGTGTGCAGAATTATTAGGCAAGTTGTATTTTAGAGGATTATTTTTATTATTGATCAACAATAGTGATGAGCGAACGTGCTCGCCACTACTCGTTACTCGCCTGAGTATCACTATGCTCGGTGTACTCAGTGAGCACCGAGCATTTCCGGGATTATTCAGCGGTAACTGGTGTCTCCACCCAGCATTTTTGGCGGACTTTAGAGACCCAATCACGGTGCAGAGATTGTCTGCCAGGCCATGAAAGGCTGCAGCCATCTTTGTTGTGGTCGTGCAGTGGTTGGCTTGGTCGCACAGCATCATCCCGAGTATAAGAGACCTGGCGCCGCCCTGCTCTCCACATTCTGTTCCTGATTCAGCAACAGTAGGGAGAGCTGGTGCCGAGATAGGGTCAGAATCGTGGTTTTTAGAGTTAGTGTAGGTCTGCAACTCTTAAATCCACAACTCCTCAGAAACCAACAGTCCTTTTTAGGGCTAATTCATGGGTCCCGATATTGCAGCGCTAGGTAGGCAGGGCACAGCATATCCACATCAGTGCAAGGCCTGCAGGCACTGTATGTGCGTCCATTGCTCCCACTGCTTCCCTCCCAAAGCTCCATAACTATCTGCTGCTGCTGCTGCAGCTTCTTTACTATATACCTAGTTGCATTTTTTTTTCCAAAAATTCACCCCCAAAAAACAAAAATATACAGTCTATTCTGTCAGACTGTGGCCTGTTGAAAAATCATAGTTTGTCAGGCATACGTATCATAGTTATGCGTGCTAGCCTTGTGCCACTTTTTTTTTTTAATTCACCAAAAAAGGCCTCATATACTGTATCTGCGTGTTCCAACTTTGGTCATTGTAGGCCAGTGGACCCCTTTTCTTGCTTTCTTAGACTCTAATTCTATACAGCACTATTTAGCTTCTAAAATTACAAAAAGGCCACATATTTGCCAGTGTGGTATTTCCGTGACAGCCCTTATATGTATATCTGCGTGCTCCAAGTTTGGTCATTGTAGGCCGGAGGACCACTTTTTTTGCTGTCTGTTACTGAAATTATATACAGCACTATTTAGCATAAAAAAATATTAACCCCTTTCTGACATTAGACGTACTATCCCGTCGAGGTGGGGTGGGCCCGTATTACCACCGACGGGATAGTACGTCATATGCGCGTGAGTGCAGCCGATCGCAGCCGGGTGTCAGCTGACTATCGCAGCTGACATCCGGCACTATGTGCCAGGAGCAGTCACGGACTGCCCCCGGCACATTAACCCCCGGCACACTGCGATCAAACATGATCGCAGTGTTCCTTCGGTATAGGAAGCATCACGCAGGGAGGGGGCTCCCTGCGTGCTTCCCTGAGACCCCCGGAGCAACGCGATGTGATCGCATTGCTCCGAGGGTCTCTTACCTCCTCCTGCAGGGAGGTGGCTTCACAGCGCCTGCTCAGAGCAGGCGCCGGGAAGCCTGGAGCTGTGCACGTCAGATCGCCGATCTGACACAGTGCACAGCAAAGTGTCAGATCATCGATCTTACACTATAACATGATGCTCCCCCTGGGGCAATGTTATAGTGTAAAAAAAAATATTCACATGTGTAAAAAAAATAAAAAAAAATTCCCCAAAAAAATGCAAAAAAAAAAAAAATATTGTTCCTATAAATACATTTCTTTATCTAACCCAAAAAGTTAGATAGTATCTCCGCGTCCGTAACGACTCGACCTATAAAACTGTCCCACTAGTTAACCCCTTCAGTGAACACCTTAAAAAAAAACCGAGGCAAAAAACAACGCTTTATTATCATACCGCCGAACAAAAAGTGGAATAACACGTGATCAAAACGACGGATATAAATAAACATGGTACCGCTGAAAACGTCATCTTGTCCCGCAAAAAACGAGCCACCAAACAGCATCATCAAAGAAAAAATAAAAAAGTTATTGTCCTCAGAGTAAAGCGATGCAAAAATAATTATTTTTTCTATAAAATAGTTTTTATCGTATAAAAGCGCCAAAACATAAAAAAATTATATAAATAAGGTATCGCTGTAATCGTACTGACCCGAAGAATAAAACTGCTTTATCCATTTTACCAAACGCGGAATGGTATAAACGCCTCCCCCAAAAGAAATTCATGAATAGCTGGTTTTTGGTCATTCTGCCTCACAAAAATCTGAATAAAAAGCGATCAAAAAATGTCACGTGCCCGTTACCAATAAAAACGTCAACTCATCCCGCAAAAAACAAGACCTCACATGACTCTGTGGACCAAACTATGGAAAAATTATAGCTCTCAAAATGTGGTAACGCAAAAAATATTTTTTGCAATAAAAAGCGTCTTTCAGTGTGTGACGGCTGCCAATCATAAAAATCCGCTAAAAAACCCGCTATAAAAGTAAATCAAACCCCCCTTCATCACCCCCTTAGTTAGCGAAAAATTAAAAAATTTAAAAAATGTATTTATTTCCATTTTCCCATTAGGGTTAGGGTTAGGGTTAGGGCTAGGGTTAGGGTTAGGGTTAGGGCTAGGGCTAGGGTTAGGGTTAGGGTTAGGGCTAGGGTTAGGGCAAGGGTTAGGGCTAGGGTTAGGGTTAGGGCTAGGGTTAGGGTTGGGGCTAGAGTTAAGGCTACAGTTAAGGTTGGGGCAAAAGTTAGAGTTAGGGTTTGGATTACATTTACGGTTGGGAATAGGGTTGGGATTAGGGTTAGGGGTGTTTCAGGGTTAGGGGTGTGGTTAGGGTTACCGTTGGGATTAGGGTTAAGGATGTGTTTGGATTAGGGTTTCAGTTATAATTGGGGGGTTTCCACTGTTTAGGGTTGGGGCTAGAGTTAAGGCTACAGTTAGGATTGGGGCAAAAGTTAGAGTTAGGGTTGGGGCTAAAGTTAGAGTTAGGGTTTGGATTACATTTACGGTTGGGAATAGGGTTGGAATTAGGGTTAGGGGTGTGTCAGGGTTAGGGGTGTGGTTAGGGTTACCGTTGGGATTAGGATTAAGGATGTTTGGATTAGGGTTTCAGTTATAATTGGGGGTTTTCCACTGTTTAGGCACATCAGGGGCTCTCCAAACACGACATGGCGTCTGATCTCAATTCCAGCCAATTCTGCGTTGAAAAAGTAAAACAGTGCTCCTTCCCTTCCGAGCTCTCCCGTGCGCCCAAACAGGGGTTTACCCCAACATATGGGGTATCATTGTACTCAGGACACATTGGACAACAACTTTTGTGGTCCAATTTCTCCTGTTACCCTTGGAAAAATACAAAACTGGGGGTTAAAAAATAATTTTTGTGGAAAAAAAGGATTTTTTATTTTCACGGCTCTGCATTATAAACTGTAGTGAAACACTTGGGGGTTCAAAGTTCTCACAACACATCTAGATAAGTTTCTTGGGGGGTCTAGTTTCCAATATGGGGTCACTTTGGGGGGGTTTCTACTGTTTAGGTACATGAAGGGCTCTGAAAACGCAATGTGACGCCTGCAGACCAATCCATCTAAGTCTGCATTCCAAATGACGCTCCTTCCCTTCCGAGCTCTGCCATGAGCTCAAACGATGGTTCCCCCCCCACATATGGGGTATCAGCGTACTCAGGACTAGGGTTGAGCGACTTTTATTTTTATAGGATCGGGTCGGGTTTCACGAAACCCGACTTTCTCAAAAGTCGGGTCGAGTGAAATTGGCCGATCCTATAAAAAAGTCGGGGTCGGCCGAAACACAAAACCCAATGCAGTGCAATGGGATACTATGGTTCCCAGGGTCTGAAGGAGAGGAAACTCTCCTTCAGGCCCTGGGATCCATATTAATGTGTAAAATAAAGAATTAAAATAAAAAAAATTGATATACTCACCTCTCCGACGCAGCCTGGACCTTACCGCTGGTAACCGGCAGCCTTCTTTGCTTAAAATGAGCGCGTTCAGGGCCTTCCATGACGTCACGGCTTCTGATTGGTCGCGGCCGCCCATGTGACCGCCACGCGACCAATCACAAGCCGTGACGTAATTCTCAGGTCCTAAATTCCTAGAATTAGGAATTTAGGACCTGAGAATTACGTCACGGCTTGTGATTGGTCGCGTGGCGGTCACATGGGCGGCCTCGACCAATCACAAGCCGTGACGTCATCTAATGCCCTGAACGCGCTCATTCTTAGGAAGGAAGGCTGCCGGAAAGAAGCCGAGGGTGAGTATATTCCTATTAGGTATATACTCACCCTCGGACGCGCCCTGCTTCTTTCCGGCAGCCTTCCTTCTTAAGAATGAGCGCGTTCAGGGCCTTAGATGACGTCACGGCTTGTGATTGGTCGCGGCCGCCCATGTGACCGCCACGCGACCAATCACAAGCTGTGACGTAATTCTCAGGTCCTAAATTCCTAGAATTAGGAATTTAGGACCTGAGAATTACGTCACGGCTTGTGATTGGTCGCGTGGCGGTCACATGGGCAGCCGCGACCAATCAGAAGCCGTGACGTCATGGAAGGCCCTGAACGCGCTCATTTTAAGTAAAGAAGGCTGCCGGTTACCAGCGCTGATGTCCAGGGGCCTCCGGAGAGGTGAGTATATCAATATTTTTTATTTTAATTCTTTATTTTACACTTAAATGTGGATTCCGATACCGATTTCCGATATCGCAAACATATCGGAACTCGGTATCGGAATTCCGATACCAGATTCAGAAGATCGTCGACCTCATGGCCGACCCCACACAGGGGTCGGGTCGGGTTTCATGAAACCCGACTTTGCCAAAAGTCGGCGACTTCTGAAAATGGCCGACCCGTTTCGCTCAACCCTACTCAGGACAAATTGGTCAACAACTTTTGGGGTCTAATTTCAACTATTATCCTTGGAAAAATACTAAACTGGGGGCTAAAAAATAATTTTTGTGGAAAAAAAAAGATTTTTTATTTTCACGGCTCTGCGTTATAAACTGTAGTGAAACACTTGATGGTTCAAAGTTCTCACAACACATCTAGATAAGTTCCTTGGGGGGTCTAGTTTCCAAAATGGGGTCACTTGTGGGGGTTTCTACTGTTTAGGTACGTTACAGGCTCTGCAAACGCAATGTGACGCCTGCAGACCAATCCATTTAAGTCTGCATTCTAAATGATGCTCCTTCCCTTCCGAGCTCTGCCATGCGCTCAAACGGTGGTTCCCCCCACATATGTAGTATATCAGCGTACTCAGGACAAATTGGACAACAACTTTTTGGGTCTAATTTCAACTGTTACCCTTGGACAAATACTTAACTGGGGGCTAAAAAATAATTTTTGTGGAAAAAAAAGATTTTTTATTTTCATGGCTCTGCATTATAAACTGTAGTGAAACACTTGGGGGTTCAAAGCTCTCGCAACACATCTAGATGAGTTCCTTAGGGGGGTCTACTTTCCAAAATGGTGTCTCTTTTGGGGGGTTTCAATGTTTAGGCACATCAGTGGCTCTCCAAACGCAACATGGCGTCCCATCTCAATTCCTGTCAATTTTGCATTGAAAAGTCAAACGGCGCTCCTTCTCTTCCGAGCTCTCCCATGCGCCCAAACAGTGGTTTACCCCCACATCTGGTGTATCAGCGTACTCAGGACAAATTGGACAACAACTTTTGGGGTCCATTTTCTCCTGTTACCCTTGGTAAAATAAAACAAATTGGAGCTGAATTAAATTTCTTGTGAAAAAAAGTTAAATGTTCATTTTTATTTAAACATTCCAAAAATTCCTGTGAAACACCTGAAGGGTTAATAAACTTCTTGAATGTGGTTTTGAGCACCTTGAGGGGTGCAGTTTTTAGAATGGTGTTACACTTGGTTATTTTCTATCATATAGACCCCTCAAAATGACTTCAAATGAGATGTGGTCCCTAAAAAAAATGGTGTTGTAAAAATGAGAAATTGCTGGTCAAATTCAACCCTTATAACTCCCTAACAAAAAAAAATTTGGTTCTAAAATTGTGCTGATGTAAAGTAGACATGTGGGAAATGTTACTTATTAAGTATTTTGTGTGACATATCTCTGTGATTTAATTGCATAAAAATTCAAATTTGGAAAATTGCTAAATTTTCTAAATTTTTTGCCAAATTTCCTTTTTTTTCACAAATAAACGCAGGTAATATCAAAGAAATTTACCACTGTCATGAAGTACAATATGTCACGAGAAAACAAAGTCAGAATCACCGTGATCCGTTGAAGCATTCCAGAGTTATAACCTCATTAAAGGACAGTGGTCAGAATTGTAAACATTGGCCTGGTCATTAACGTGCAAACCACCCTTGGGGGTAAAGGGGTTAAAAGGCCACATATTTGCCAGTGTGGTATTCCCGTGAGAACCCTCATATATCTGTGTCCTCCAAGTTTGGTCATTGTAGGCCGGAGGACCAATTGTTTTGCTGTTTGTTACTGAAATTATATACAGCACTATTTAGCATAAAAAAAATATTAAAAGGCCACATATTTGCCAGTGTGGTATTTCTGTTACAGCCCTTATATATCTGTGTTCTTCAAGTTTGGTCATTGTAGGCCGGAGGACCACTTTTTTGCTGTCTGTAACTGAAATTATATACAGCACTATTTAGCATAATTTTTTTTAAAAAGGGCACATATTTGCCAGTGAGGTATTTCCGTGAGAGCCCTCATATATTTCTGTGCTCCAAGTTTAAGCATTGTAGGCCGGTGGACCACTTTTTTTGCTGTCTGTTACTGAAATTATATACAGCACTATTTAGTATAAAAAATATAAAAAGGGCACATACTGTATATGCCAGTGTGGTATTTCCGTGATAGCCCTCATATATCTCTGTGCTCCAAGTTTGGTCATTGTAGGCCACAGCACCACTTTTTTGCTGTCTGTAACTGAAATTATATACAGCACTATTTAGCATAACATTTTTTAAAAAGGGCACATATTTGCCAGCGTGGTATCTCCATGAGAGCCCTCATATATATATATCTGCGTGCTCCAAATTTGGTCATTGTAGGCCGGTGTACCCCTTTTTTTGCTGCCTGATACTATAATTCTATACAGCACTATTTTGCATATAAAATAAAGGCCACATATTTGCTAGTGTGGTATTTCCGTGACAGCCCTCATATATCTGCGTGCTCCAAGTTTGGTCATTGTAGGCCAGTGTACCCCTTTTTTTGCTGTCTGATACTATAATTCTATACAGCACTATTTTGCATATAAAAAAAAGGAAGGTCACATATTTGCTAGTGTGGTATTTCCGTGACAGCCCTCATATATCTGCGTGCTCCAAGTTTGCTCATTGTAGGCCGGTGTACCCCTTTCTTTGCTGTCTGACACTATAATTCTATACAGCACTATTTAGCATAAATTTACTTCACACAAAAAAAAAAAAAAAATTGAATACAGTCTGTTCTATCAGGCTGAGGCCTGCCTGGTGTTTGGGTTGGAAAAATCGTAGATTTGCAGGCATAATGATCAACTATTATTTTGCTACTAATAAATATATTTGTGTTGAGGATTTGAAATAGTGCAGTAGTCCATTTAAAATGGGGAAAGCAAGGGGCAAGGGACAGGGAAGTGGACGTGATGATGATAGTGCATGCAGAGGACGCATGGGGAAGGAGGCATATCACCACAACAGCCAGGAAGAAGCAGTGTGGTAGCCACAGACAGAAGACGTGTATCCGTTCCCCGAAACACCCACATGAGGGAAGTTGCCATTCCAACTGTTAGATCTTCCCGAGTTTGGTAATTTTTTAAAGATTCTGCTGATAACACCAAACAGACCATTTGCAGCACCTGCCATGCCCGCATCAGCAGGGGTAGCAAAACAACCAGCCTGACCACCACCAGCGTGATCAGGCACATAGCAGCAAAACACCCGACTTTGTGGGCCGAACCCCAGGCTCCAGGACCACTGCCTGCAAGTTACACCACTGCTTCTTCCACTGTTTTGTGGAGAAGCCAATCCCCAGTACACCGTGCATGTGAAGATGCCTCTAGCCCTGCACCTGTTGTGGCCCACAGTCAAGCAACACCATCATCAAGCCCATCCACGTCCTTGTACCAGCACAGCCTTCAATTGTCTATAACCCTGTCTTTGTAATGCAAGCGGAAATACCACGCCAACGCCCCACAGACCAGTCCTAAATTCTAATATTTCTCTTCTGCTTGCACTAAAAATGCTGCCTTGTAGGCTCGTTGAGACTGAAGCTTCCGCAACCTGTTGGCGGCAGCCGTCCCAAGGTACTCTGTCCCCAGTTGCCACTATTTCTCCCGGTGTGCCATACCGGCATTACACCAACATGTGTCCCACAACATTACCAGTGCCCTCAACAATGCTGTTACAGGGAAAGTCCACCTAACTACAGACACGTGGACAAGTGCTTGTGGGCAGGGACGGTACATCTCACTGACGTCACACTGGGTTAACATAGTGGAAGGCGGGACCCAGTCAGACCTTGGGATGGAACACATCCTCCCCATGCCAAGCATTGCTGGCCCTATGTCAATCAGGGTTGCCCCCACAGTCTACAGCTCCTGCACCTCCTCCTCCTCTTCATCCTCCATCTCTGAAATCAACACATCAGTCAAAAGCTGGAAGCACTTCAGCACTGCCTCAGCCAAGCTGCAGCAGGCTGTGCTGAAGCTAATCTTCATAGGTGACAAACCGCACAATGCAGAAGAGTTGTGGACAGCGCTGAAAGAGCAATCAGATGTTTGGATGACACAGCTGAACCTACAGCCAGGCATGGTCATGTGTGACAATGGCCTTAACCTGGTGGCGGCTGTGAGGCAAGGTGAGCTCACACACGTACCTTGCTTGGCCCATGTGCTTAACCTCGTCATTCAACATTTTCTGAAAAGCTACCCGAGGCTGCCAGATCTGCTAATGAAAGTATGTTGTCTGTCTGCCCATTTTAGAAAGTCAGCTACAGCTTCAGCCGCCCTTGCCGTGCTTCAGCAGAGTTTGCAGCTTCCAGCTCACTGGCTGGTGTGTGATGTCCCCACGCGCTGGAACTCTACGCTGCTTATGTTGGAAAAGCTTTGTGAGCAGAAGAGGGCAGTTGTTGACTACCAACATCGACAAGGCCGTCGATATTCAGTTCAGACTCCACACATAAAACCTCAGGAGTGGACATGGATGTCCGACATATGTACCATCCTCCAAAACTTTGAGGACTGCACCAAGATGGTGAGCGGCAATGACACCATAATTAGTGTCACCATCCCGCTTCTCAGCATTCTGAAAACCTCTCTGGTCACAATTAAAGAGGATGCATTGCAGGCAGAGCACGAGGACATAGAGCAAGGAACCATACAGAGGGAATACACTCAGCCCAGCCTCATGTCTTCTCATCGTGGATTGGTAGTCAATGAGGAGGAGGAGGAGGAAGAACAGGAGCTTCTTTCATGTGCTATAGATGGTACAACAAACACAGCTGTCATACCATCTGTTCAGCGGGGATGGCCTGAGGACAGGGAGGAGGAGGAGGAGGACAGCATGGTAAGTCATCCTGTTGGTGAGGACACGGAAGTCTTGCCTGTTAGCAGTCTGGCAAGCATGGCTGACTTTATGTTGCACTGCGTTTCATGTGACCCTCGCATTATAAAAATTTTGGGTGACACTCATTACTGGTTGGTGACACTTCTAGACCCATGCTACAAGGAGAACTTTCAATCTCTTCTACCAGAGGCAGAGAGGTGTACTAAAATAATGCAGTACCAGAGGGCCCTTGTAGCAGAATTACTTAGAAAATTCCCATGTGAGCATGCTGGCATCAGAATTTGTTGTACAACCAAGGAGTCCATGGGAGAGAGACAGAAGTACAATCCAGCTCAGGCAGTGGAACAATGGCAAAGTTCTGGGACAGTTTTCTCACACCCTCCCATCATGACGCCACAGAGGCAAGGGGTGCTGTCACAAGAAGTGCAATGTTTGTGAAGATGGTGAGGGAGTACCTTGCAGATCATACAAATGTCCTCCATTATTCCTCTGTGCATTTTAATTATTGCGTATCCAAGTTGGACAAGTGGCATGAACTGGCTCTCAACGCCTTGGAGGTCCTGGCCTGCCCTGCTGTTAGCGTTTTGTCAGAGCGGGTTTTTAGTGCCACTGGTGGAATTATCGCAGATAAGCGCATCCGCCTGTCAGCTGAAATTGCTTACAGGCTGACTCTTATAAAAATGAACAAGGGCTGTATTGGGAAAGACTTCTGTACACCATCAAGTGAAACCAGCTAAACATAACCTCAAATACATGCTCTCTTTTGGCAAGGTGTATTCTCATGCACCTCTTCACAACCACACATGGGTATACGCTTCCACATTTGGTCTGTTTGTTGTTATCCTCCTCCTTATCCTCATCCTCATCATCCACAACCACTAGATGACCAGGGTGAACGTGCTCTGTACAGTTATAGGCCGGTGAATTTTTGGGCATGGGGACAGTGATGGCGCTAGTTTATTTAGTAAAAAAAGGACACCACATTGGGGATTTGGGCATTACATTACATTGGGCCTACTTCTTAAGTCTGTCTCCTGCAGTGTGTCCTTCACCTGCCACTAGATCACCAGGGTGAACATGCTCTGTATGGTGCATTTTGGGCAAGGGATCTGTGATGATGGCACTATTTTAATTTGTAAAGAAAGGACCACACATTGGGGAATTGGGCATTACATTACATTGGGCCTACTTCTTAACTCTGTCTCCTGCAGTGTGTCCTTCACCTGCCACTAGATCACCAGGGTGAATGTGCTCTGTACGGTGCATTTTGGGCAAGGGAGCTGTGATGGCACTAGTCTATTTTTAAAAAAGGTATCCCCATTAGGGAATTGTTTGGCAGCTCATGCACTGCATTGCAAGTCTCAGTGACCCACACCACTACATTAGGCTTACTTCTTAACTCTGTCTCCTGCTATGTCTATTGTTTATCTGCCACTAGATCACCAGGGTGAACATGCTTTGTACTCTTATAGGCCGGTGAATTTTGGGCAAGGGGCTTGTGATGGCACTAGTATATTTTTAAAAAAGCTACTCCTCATTGGTGAAATCACATCCTTGTTGTCAAAGAATTGATAACATTTGTGTACCTTAAAAAGCTCCATTAAAAGCTCCTATTTGTGTTGCCTGGTTGCTCACATTAGACACAATACGCTTCATATAAATTTGATAAAGCAATGCTGTTAGTTTGGCTCAGTAGTTGATTACAAATATTTCTTTGTCTACTATATTAGTCTCTCTCCTTGAGAGCCATAACTTTGGCTGCCTCAAATGTACAAATGGCGAATGTACAAATTGCGATTTATAACCTAGATTTAAATACTGTATACCGAATGCATTAAGACAATCACATAGCTGCATTTCTTGTAAAACATTTACAGATGTGACAGACAATGCTTATAGTGACACATTCTTGATAAATGTTTGTTTATTCACTTCACAAACAGTTCTAAGCCTATATGTTTGCTGTTTGTCATTGTAAAACATTAAGGTTTACTGAAACTATGCCGGTAGTGGTTAGATCTAAACCCTTGTGGCTTTTATTTTCTAGGGTTTTATAGCCCCTAGTCTCATGAGTCCATGATATCTCAGTTTCATCCAACCTTGAAAAGTGTCCACTTGAAGGTCTGGGTGAAACTAGAGTTACTACATTGTGTAAATCACTATATAAAACCACAGAAACATGACTAAGACAGATGCCAAAACTAGGGTACCTGTACATGTATAGTGTGCTGATACCTGCATAATTGGGGATGCCCATGCAGTGTAGGTAATCTCCCAGGGGTTCTCTGTCTTGGTGTTGCTTCTCTGATATTCCAGACGGATGATATTTAAAAGCCTCTTGGTGATGATCTACAGTTAGGTCCATATATATTTGGACAGAGACAACATTTTTCTCATTTTGGTTATAGACATTACCACAATGAATTTTAAACAAAACAATTCAGATGCAGTTGAAGTTCAGACTTTCAGCTTTCATTTGAGGGTATCCACATTAAAATTGGATGAAGGGTTTAGGAGTTTCAGCTCCTTAACATGTGCCACCCTGTTTTTAAAGGGACCAAAAGTAATTGGACAGATTCAATAATTTTAAATAAAGTGTTCATTTCTAGTACTTGGTTGAAAACCCTTTGTTGGCAATGACTGCCTGAAGTCTTGAACTCATGGACATCACCAGACGCTGTGTTTCCTCCTTTTAGATGCTCTGCCAGGCCTTCACTGCAGTGGTTTTCAGTTGCTGTTTGTTTGTGGGCCTTTCTGTCTGAAGTTTAGTCTTTAACAAGTGAAATGCATGCTCAATTGGGTTGAGATCAGGTGACTGACTTGGCCATTCAAGAATATTCCACTTCTTTGCTTTAATAGACTCCTGGGTTGCTTTGGCTTCATGTTTTGGGTCATTGTCCATCTGTAGTATGAAACGACGACCAATCAGTTTTGCTGCATTTGGCTGGATCTGAGCACACAGTATGGCTCTGAATACCTCAGAATTCATTTGGCTGCTTCTGTCCTGTGTCACATCATCAATAAACACTAGTGACCCAGTGCCACTGGCAGCCATGCATGCCCAAGCCATCACACTGCCTCCGCCGTGTTTTACAGATGATGTGGTATGCTTTGGATCATGAGCTGTACCAAGCCTTCGCCATACTTTTCTCTTTCCATCATTCTGGTAGAGGTTGACCTTGGTTTCATCTGTCCAAAGAATGTTCTTCCTGAACTGTGCTGGCTTTTTTAGATGTTTTTTAGCAAAGTCCAGTCTAGCCTTTTTATTCTTGACACTTATGAGTGGCTTGCACCGTGCAGTGAACCCTCTGTATTTACTTTCATGCAGTCTTCTCTTTATGATAGATTTGGATATTGATACGCCGACCTCCGGGAGAGTGTTGGTCACTTGGTTGGCTGTTGTGAAGGGGTTTCTCTTCACCATGGAGATTATTCTGCGATCACCCACCACTGTTGTCTTCCGTGGGCGCCCAGGTCTTTT
The DNA here is from genome assembly GCF_051348905.1 of Ranitomeya variabilis. NCBI lineage: Eukaryota > Metazoa > Chordata > Amphibia > Anura > Dendrobatidae > Ranitomeya > Ranitomeya variabilis. The sequence continues at coordinate 627,400,174 of NC_135232.1, forward strand.
TGCATTGATGAGATCACCAGTGCTTTCTTTCCTTCTCAGGATGTACCAAACTGTACATTTTGCCACTCCTAATATTGTAGCAATTTCTCGGATGGGTTTTTTCTCTGTTTTCACAGCTTAAGAATGGCTTGTTTCACCTTCATGGAGAGCACTTTTGACCGCATGTTTACTTCATAGGAAAACCTTCCAAATGCCAGCACCACACCTCAAATCAACTCCAAGCCTTTTATCTGCTTAGTTGAGAATGACATAATGAAGGGATTGCCCACACCTGTCCATGAAATAGCCTTGGAGTCAATTGTCCAATTACTTTTGGTCCCTTTAAAAAACAGGGTGGCACAGGTTAAGGAGCTGAAACTCCTAAACTCTTCATCCAATTTTAATATGGATACCCTCAAATGAAAGCTAAAAGTCTGAACTTCAACTGCATCTGAATTGTTTTGTTTAAAATTAAATTGTGGTAATGTCTATAACCAAAATGAGAAAAATGTTGTCTCTGTCCAAATATATATGGACCTAACTGTAAATATACTGTATGTAGTTAATCTTCATATATACGTAATCACTATATTTATTTAATCCTTATATGTACTTATTAACTTGTGTATGTTAACATATACAAAAGTGTACACACTCACAATATTCAATCATACTATTCCTTGAATTTTGTAGTTTGCAATAAAATTGCGTTGTATTGCAAGTATTAGCCTTTTTTAAAGCTGCTTCTGAACCTTAGTGTTAAAAACATGGCAAATAAAATTGCCAAATTCTCCTGTAAATAATTGTGCAAAGAGGGAACCATCATGCCATTAAAAAATACAAGTGGATTTTTATGGGCCCACATCCAGTATGTGGGTTCCAAGTCGTAATGTGGTGCATATGACTGACTATGCAGCTGGGCTGGCCTTGCTGCCAATGTGTAAAACAAAGGACGACAGAGTGCAAAATGCATATTGTGAAGTGGATTTTCATGGGCCCATCCAATATGTGGGTTCAAAGGCGTAATGGGGTGCATATGACTGATTATGCAGCTGGGCTGGCCTTGATGCCAATGTGTAAAGCAAAGGAGTACGGAGTACAAAATGCATATTGTGAAGTGAATTTTCATGGGCCCATCCAGTATGTGGGTTCCAAGGCCTAATGGGGTGCATATGACTGACTATGCAGCAGGGCTGGCCTTGCTGCCAATGTGTTAAAAAAAGGAGTACTGAGCACAAAATGCATATTGTGAAGTGGATTTCCCTGGGCCCATCCAGTATGTGGGTTCCAAGACCTAATGGGGTGCATATGACTATGCAGCAGTGCTGGCCTTGCTGCCAATGTGTAAAACAAAGGAGTATGGAGCACAAAATGCATATTGTTAAGAGGATTTTCCTGGGTCCATCCAGTATGTGGGTTCCAAGGCCTAGTGGGGTGCATATGACTGACTATGCAGCAGGCCTGGCCTTGCTGCCAATGTGTAAAACAAAGGAGTACGGGAGAACAAAATGCATATTGTGAAGTGGGTTTTCATGGGCCCATCCAGTATGTGGGTTCAAAGGCTTATTGTGGGTGCATATGAATTGGTAGCAGGGCAGGCCTTGAATTCAATGCAACACTTTTTCAGGAGTCCCCCCTGGACATCTTATGACAGGGGTATTGTGGTGCATTGTAATTCTTGGCAGCCCATGCACTCACAGCATAGGCTACAACAGCTTAGGAGACCCACTGTTTCATAATGACCCTTTAAGAAGATTAATGCCGCCTGATGCACCTGTAAAAATAGGCTCTGTGACTTTAAGAGTCCCTCATTCATAAATGAAACAAGATGGGTCTGCTTATGTGTCACACACCACATGGCCAGCTAGGGTTGTTAAATGTTACAATGACATTTCCCAGTGAATGCATTTGTAGTGGTTGAAAGCAATGTTAAAGTTGAAAAACGCTTCAAAAACGCAGCGTCTGAACTAAGCTTAAGTGGGAGAGGAAATTTTCGGTCTGGGGTTAAATATTTGGCCTTACAGGCAAGTAATTACCCTTACAGGCAAGTCCTCTTTGTGCGTCTGTGAGCTTTTATTCAATGTTTAGCGTTAGGACTAGTGTTGAGCGATACCTTCCGATATGCATTGGTATTGGTATCGGATAGTATCGGCCGATACCGGCAAAATATCGGATCTCGCCGATACCCGATACCAATGCATTTCAATGGGACGCAAAGTATCGGAATGGTTCCCAGGGTCTGAAGGAGAGGAAACTCTCCTTCAGGCCCTGGGATCCATATTCATGTGTAAAATAAAGAATTAAAATAAAAAATATGGATATACTCACCTCTCCGGCGGCCCCTGGACTTTACCGCTGTAACCGGCAGCCTCCGTTCCTAAGAATGAGCGCGTGAAGGGCCTTCGATGACGTCGCGGCTTCTGATTGGTCGCGTGAGCGCTCATGTGACCGCTCACGCGACCAATCACAAGCCACGACGTCATCGCAGGTCCTTCACGCGCTCATTCTTAGGAACGGAGGCTCCCGGTTACGGCGGTAAGGTCCAGGGGCTGCCGGAGAGGTGAGTATATCCATATATATATATATATATATATATATCCATATACTCACCTCTCCGGCGGCCCGTGGACCTTACCGCCGTAACCGGGAGCCTCCGTTCCTATGAATGAGCGCGTGAAGGACCTGCGATGATGTCGCAGCTTGTGATTGGTCACGTGAGCGGTCACATGAGCGCTAATGCGACCAATCAGAAGCCGCGACGTCATCTAAGGCCCTTCACGCGCTCATTCTTAGGAACGGAGGCTGCCGGTTACAGCGGTAAAGTCCAGGGGCCGCCGGAGAGGTGAGTATATCCATATTTTTTATTTTTATTCTTTATTTTACACATGAATATGGTTCCGATACCGATTCCCGATATCACAAAAGTATTGGAACTCGGTATCGGAATTCTGATACCGCAAGTATTGGCCGATACCCGATACTTGCGGTATCGGAATGATCAACACTAGTTAGGACCGGCAAAAATGTAAGGACCCTTGACGTGGGTTGCTGGCTTATGTATTGAGGCCCCAATATAAACTAATACCTTACATACATTGATATGTGGTTTTTTTGCACTTTATCTTGCAGGGCGCAGTCGGACCAGGATGGCTCTGTAAACTGTATGCCTCTATTCACACAGCATGCATTTTGTAGCACTGGGCAGCCCGCCTGTATGTGCGTTAGTAATAGGCTGTATACCAGATGCTCTGCATTGCTTGTGTGAACAATGCCACATACAGACTATTATCGCTTATCTTTTTGTGCACTAATGCCAGACAACCAATACTGGATTGAAAGTGGTTGTTTCATCGGTATTTTTTGCACCTGTGTTGTTGCCATCATTAATCGGGTCCGATGCGCCCTGATAGTGCATTTGTTTGGAGGCTTCAGCAGGTAACCATCTCTGCTTTTTTCTCTGTGATTTTTTTGTCAATTTTCTGGAGGATTTTTAAGTCCTCTTTGTGCGTCTGTGAGCTTTTACTCAATGTTTAGCGTTAGGACTGGCAAAAATGTTAGGACCCTTGAGGTGGGTTGCCGGCTTACGTATTGAGGCCCCAATATAAACTAATACCTTACATACATTGATATGTGGTTTTTCCGTTACGTCCCTCAGGACAGCACCATGGACATCCTTCCTTGACCTATAGTGGGACAGGATCATAGAGAGGTTAAAAGGACCCTCCCACCTCCACCCTCCAGTGTTTTTCCTGTCCCTACAGGGGACGGTTGTATGAGAGGTTGCTCCTAGAGCGAAGATAGACTCCTCTTTGAGAGGTTCCTCAGCCAACAGTCAGCCTGTGCAATGGGCTTAGGGGGATCGTGCGGCAGGTCCAATCCTTCCCCTTGTCAAGTAGCCCAGGGTGGAAACTCCCCGGTGGGGAGTCCCTCAGCCCCAGAGGCCAGTCGAGTGGACGGGCTCCTGGGCAGTGCCGCTTCCTCCCGGTGGGGGGCTCTCGGCTCGAAAGCCGACCGGCAAAACACGCTTCCGGTGATGTCAGAGAGGAGCGCCGGCACATAGGATTGGCGTGCGTTCCACGATGGCACACAGAAGGGGGCACAGGTGAAGAAATCATTGACAGTAATACGGCATTCCTTACGGGACGCCGCTTCCTTCCACGGTAGGCTCTCGGCGTTACCAGCTCCCCCTGTCTTCTAGCAGGTATGGAGCCAGCACAGGTGAGTGCATGGTTTAAATGTTGCATTGATGGCCTGGGCCTCTGGGCTGACTCTATTCTCATGCCTTTGTGCCAAAGCTGTACCTGCAACCCAATTGCAGCGAGGCCTTGGACCTCTAGGCTATGGTAGGGCCATATGTCCAGGCTACATCTCATGACTGGACATCAGTTAGTTGCAGGTCTTGTCTGCACAGAGCCTTATGATTGGGCTTCAGAGTGATTTTTTTTTTGGAAGCATGCTTTCCATTTTCTGGTTCAATAAACAAGTGTTTCACTTTTCTTTGCAACTTAACTACTCCGTCCATAGGAGGACACAAGGTGTTTATTCAGCACATTGTCTCCATGAAGACTGCCCTCCAGCTGCGGCTCATTAATTAGCTCCTTCGGTTGGAGTCAGTCTGACAAATGAGATGTACTGTTCAGAGTGGAGATTTACCTGGAACTCTGATAGATTGCTCTTTTGCTTAAAAGTGTAAGTCTGGTCTCTTGTTGGGCACCTTCAAGCATGGCCTAGTCTCTCTGTGCATCTCTTTGCATCATACTGCTTCTAGGCATCATATAGAGTGCCTCCGTGCAAAATACTGCATCATACCGCTTTTATGCATCATATGGAGTGTCTCTGTGCATGATACTGCATCATAGTACATCTATGCAACATATTGAGTGCCTCTGTGGCTTCATACGGCATCATACTGTTTCATAGGGACTTTGTGCATCATATTGCTTTATAGTTCCTATATGCATCATAGCGCTTCATAGTTACTTTGTGCATCATATTGCTTCATGGTTCCTTTATGCATCAGAGTTCTTCATATTGCCTTTCTGCATCATATTTCATCACGGTTCCTATATGCATCATAGTGCTCATATTGCCTTTGCGTATCATATTGCTTCATGGTTCCTATACGCATCATAGCACTTCATATTGCCTCTGTGCATTATATTACAGCATATTGCTTCATGGTTCCTATATGCATCATAGCGCTTCATATTGCCTCTGTGCATTATATTACAGTATATTGCTTAATGGTTCCTATACGCATCATAGCGCTTCATATTGCCTCTGTGCATTATATTACAGCATATAGCTTCATGGTTCCTATTCGCATCATAGCGCTTCATATTGCCTCTGTGCTTTATATTACAGCATATTGCTTCATGTTTCCTATACGCATCATAGCGCTTCATATTGCCTCTGTGCATTATATTACAGCATATTGCTTCATGGTTCCTATACGCATCATAGCGCTTCATATTGCCTTTGTGCATTATATTCCGGCATTGCTTCATGGTTCCTATATGCATCATAGCGCTTCATATTGCCTTTGTGCATTAGATTACAGCATATTGCTTCATGGTTCCTATACGCATCATAGTGCTTCATATTGCCTTTGTGCATTAGATTACAGCATATTGCTTCATAGTTCGGTTCCTATATTCATCATAGCGCTTCATATTGCCTTTGTGCATTATATTGCAGCATATTGCTTCATGGTTCCTATATGCATCATAACGCTTCATATTGCCTTTGTGCATTATATTACAGCATACTGCTTCATGGTTCCTATACGCATCATAGCGCTTCATATTGCCTCTGTGCATTATATTACAGCATATTGCTTCATGGTTCCTATACGCATCATAGTGCTTCATATTGCCTCTGTGCATTATATTACAGCATATTGCTTCATGGTTCCTATATGCATCATAGCGCTTCATATTGCCTCTGTGCATTATATTACAGCATATTGCTTCATGGTTCCTATACGCATCATAGTGCTTCATGTTGCCTTCGTGCATTAGATTACAGCATATTGCTTCATGGTTCTTATATGCATCATAGCGCTCCATAGTGACATTGTGCTTTATATTACAGCATATTGCTTCATAGTTACTATATGCATCATAGTGCTTCATTGTTCCTATATGCACCATAGTGCTTCATAGTTACTTCATGCATCATACTGCTTCATTATTCCTATATGCATCATATTGCTTCATTGTTCCTGTATGCATCATAGTGCTTCAGATTGCCTTTGTGCATCATATTTCTTCATAGTTGCTATATGCATCATAGCGCTTCATAGTGACTTTGCATCATATTGCATCGTATTGAATCAGATTACTTAATAGTGCCTTTGGACATCATATTGCATTATATTGCTTCATAGTTCCTATATGCATCATATTGCTTGGGGCTTGGGGTTTTTTTCACCTCTGGCGGTGAACCACTGGGTTAGACCTTCTCTCTGGTGCCTTGTGTGTCCGCACATTGTATCATGGGCCTACCACTTCACATTTTTGTCTTGGGCCTCAACTCTAGATATAGAGTCCTTGTGTTTTGGACCCAGATCCAGCTTTTGTTACTTCATTCTTTACAACTGGGCTTAGTCAAGCAAACAGATATGCTTGAATTGGCTTAGTAAAATTAGCATTTCTTCTGTTTGGAACAGATCTCTCAGGTAGGTTCTACCTTGAGTGCTAAAGGCAAGTCTATTAAATAATTAGCTTTAAACGATGACATACGTCATTTTGGTACATCCTATAATCCTATAAAAGGACATACTACTGTCCTGGGAGCGGAAAAATCCCACAAGTTGAAAGGAAGGATTCTTTCCTCTTTGGAATGCTTAGCCCTAAGATATTAGGACCATCTACAATTTGCATAGTTTTAGGCGCTCCCTCAAAACACATTTGTTCAGAGTGGCCTACCACGTTCCCTAATCAGTCATTTTATGTTTGTGTGTGTAGCCCATTCACTATCTCCATCTATCCCCCACCCCCTGAAGATGGCTGTGCCTTCGTTGTAAATACAACATTGTTAATACACACTTGTACATTTTATCTTTCCCACCTCATTGTAGATTGTGAGCTCTCACGAGCAGGGTCGTTTTATTTTGCTTTAATTATTATATGGTTGTTACTTATGACTGTTGTGTTTGAAACTGTCAAACTGTAAAGCGCTGTGGAATATGTTGACGCTATATAAATAAAGTTTATTATTGTTGTTATTATTATTAATCCTTCCCAAACTCCACATTCGGCAATCAGACAGATTCTGATTGCCGAATGTGGCACCTTGTGCTTTTTGTTACTCCAGTAACGTTGCAGCTCTGAAATATGGCACAAATGGTGGCAAATGGCATCTTGGCAGCTTCACGCTTGACTTTCCTCAATTGCTGGGCAGTTATTTTGCGCCTTTTTTGCCCAACACGCTTCTTGCGACCCTGTTGGCTATTTGCCATGAAACGCTTGATTGTTCGGTGATCACTAGTGTTGAGCGATACCGTCCGATACTTGAAAGTATCGGTATCGGAAAGTATCGGCCGATACCGGCAAAGTATCGGATCTCGCCGATACCGATACCCGATACCAATACAAGTCAATGGGACTCAAGTATTGGAAGGTATCCCTGATGGTTCCCAGGGTCTGAAGGAGAGGAAACTCTCCTTCAGGCCCTGGGATCCATATGAATGTGTAAAATAAAGAATTAAAATAAAAAATATTGATATACTCACCTCTCCGACGCAGCCTGGACCTTACCGCTGGTAACCGGCAGCCTTCTTTGCTTAAAATGAGCGCGTTCAGTACCTTCCATGACGTCACGGCTTCTGATTGGTCGCGTGCTGCTCATGTGACCGCCACGCGACCAATCAGAAGCCGTGACGTCATCCCTCAGGTCCTAAATTCCTAGAAGGGAATTTAGGACCTGAGGGATGACGTCGCGGCTTGTGATTGGTCGCGTGGCGGTCACATGAGCGGCACGCGACCAATCAGAAGCCGTGACGTCATGGAAGGTGCTGAACACGCTCATTTTAAGCAAAGCAGGCTGCCGGTTACTACCAGGGCGCGTCAGAGGGTGAGTATATCCCTATTTTTTATTTTAATCCTTTATTTTTTACATGGATATGGATCCCAGGGCCTGAAGGAGAGTTTCCTCTCCTTCAGACCCTGGGAACCATACACTGGGAACTTCCGATTCCGATTCCCGATACCACAAAAGTATTGGATCTCGGTATCGGAATTCCGATACAGCAAATATCGGCCGATACCCGATACTTGCGGTATCGGAATGCTCAACACTAGTGATCACGCTTCAAAATTTTAGAAATTTCAAGACTGCTGCATCCCTCTGCAAGACATCTCACAATTTTGGACTTTTCAGAGCCCATCAAATCTCTCTTCTGACCCATTTTACCAAAGGAAAGGAAGTTGCCTAATAATTAAGCACACCTTATATAGGGTTTTGATGTCGTTAGACAACACCCCTCCTCATTACAGAGATGCACATCACCTGATTTACTTAATTGGTAGTTGGCTCTCAAGCCTGAACAGCTTGCGGTAGGACAACATGTATAAAAAATATCATGTGATCAAAATACAACTTGCCTAATAATTCTGCACACAGTGTATCTGCGCTGAACTGCAAGAGGCCTTGGCTGCCAGCTGGTTCCTAGTTCCTTCATAGCACGTTACTCGATGTGGCCTCACTTTCGAAGTGAAAAGCAAGCATACCAGAGAGAGATGCCATTTGGCCTTATACTATCCTTTATCCCATTTGGTTCACTTCCCTCCTGCCCTCTGGGTTGAACTGAGATCCCTTCTTCTTGTCTCTAGTAGCTAAATACACTGCTCAAAAAATAAAAGGAACACTTAAACAACAGAATATAACTCCAATTAAATCAAACTTCTGTTAAATCAAACTGTCCACTTAGGAAGCAACACCGTTTGACAATCAATTTTACATGCTGTTGTGCAAATGGAATAGAAAACAGATGGAAGTTATTGGCAATTATTAAGACACACTCAATAAAGGAGTGGTTCTGCAGGTGGGGACCACAGACTACATCTCAGTACCAATGCTTTCTGGCTGATGTTTTGGTCACTTTTGAATGTTGGTTGTGCTTTCACACTCGTTGCAGCATGAAACGGACTCTACAACCCACACAAGTGGCTCAGGTAGTGCAGCTCATCCAGGATGGCACATCAATGTGAGCTGTGACAAGAAGGTTTGCTGTGTTTGTCAGCGTAGTGTCTAGAGGCTGGAAGCGCTACCAGGAGACAGGGCAGTACACCAGGAGACGTGTAGGGGGCCGTAGGAGGGCAACTACCCAGCAGCAAGACCGCTACCTCAGCATTTGTGCAAGGAGGAACAGGAGGAGCACTGCTAGAGCCCTGCAAAATGACCTGCAGCAGGTCACAAATGTGCATGTGTCTGCACAAATGGTTAGAAACCGACTCCATGAGGATGGTCTGAGTGCTCGACATCCACAGATGGGGGTTGTGCTCACAGCCCAACACCATACAGGACGCTTGGCATTTGCCACAGAACACCAGGATTGGCAAATTTATCCACTGGTGCCCTGTGCTCTTCACAGATGAAAGCAGGTTCACAGTGAAAACATGTGACGGACGTGACAGAGTCTGGAGACACCATGGAGAGCAATCTGCTGCCTGCAACATCTTTCAGCATAACCGATTTGGCAGTGGGTCAGTAGTGGTGTGGGGTGGCACACCGCACAGCCCTCCATGTGCTCACCAGAGGTAGCCTGACTGCCATTAGGTACCGAGATGAGATCGTCAGACCCCTTGTGAGACCATATGCTGGTGCGGTTGGCCCCGGGTTCCTCCTAATGCAGGACAATGCAAGACCTCATGTGGCTGGAGTTTGTCAGCAGTTCCTGCAAGATGAAGGCATTGAAACTATGGACTGGCCCGCCCGTTCCCCAGACCTGAATCTGATTGAACACATCTGGGACATCATGTCTCACACCTAGGGTTGAGCGACTTTCATTTTTTTAAGATCGAGTAGGGTTTTGGGAAACCCGATTTTGTCCAGAGTCGAGTCGAGTGCAGTCGGCCGATTATCGCTAAAAGTCGGGGATCGACCGAAACACGAAACCCAATGCAAGTCAATGGGGAAGCATAGTCGGCAGTGAGTGGAGGCCAGGAAAACACCTACAGTGCCCATTTTAATGCCAAAAACATCCATTCTTGTTTCTGAAGCTTGCCAATCTTAATTAACTGTATAATAATAGTTGGGCATAGGGAATTGGGGGAAAGTTGTGGGGGGAGTAGGGCTGGCTCAAGTTTTTCGTGGGCCCAGGAAATGCGGACTACGTCACGGCGGTGTTGCAGGGAAAGGTAAGTATTTAAAAGTTGCAAGTGCTGTGATCCTGAGCAAGCAGGGGGGGCCCACTCGTTCGCATTGCCACTGGCACAGGGCCCCTCAAAGTACGGCGGTGTGTTTGCATGGCGGGGGCGCCTCCCACCAGCAGCGACACTTTTGCGTACTCTGAGGGGCCCTGTGCCAGTGACGTCGCCAACGAGTATGCCCCCCCACCTGATGAAGGAACCTGCACTTTCATCTGCACCTTCCTCTTTGTCCCTGTGTAAGGTGGTATAACATGCGGGAAGGGGAACCTTACTTTCAGCAGGGACAGATTCTGGCTGTGTAGAGTACAAGGGGAATGTAGTGGTCTAGGTCAATGTACCAGCAGACTCATTTAGCAGTGGCTGGGCAATGGGCAGGATGAGGAGGAAACAGATATAGGGCCAAAGAATAAAGTAGGCTACATGCAGTTCAAAATTGGTAACAGGACTAAACAGGCGGCATTGCTTTGTTCAGTGGAGTAGCAAACCCAAGAGCAGCAGACACTGTTTCAAGGGCCTAACCACACTAGTAGGCCAAATGCAGTTTAATATCTGATAGTATAGGGCGAAAGCCAGAATGTGGAAGCTCAGCTTTGTTCAGTTGAGGACAACACCAGGGAGGGGCAGACACCTTTAGTAGGCCGGAAAAGCCTATTGCATTTTTTAAAATGGTAATTTGGAGCAGAAGGTTGAAGCTCAGCTTTATTTAGTTGAGGGCAACACCAGGGAGGGGCAGAAGCCGTTAGTAGGCCCTAACCACCATTTTTTTTTTTTTTAAAACCACTTAATGAGAGCCGGAAGGTTGAAGCTCAGCTTTATTTAGTTGAGGACAACACCAGGGAGGGGCAGAAGCCGTTAGTAGGCCCTAACCACCATTTTTTTTTTAAAACCACTTAATGAGAGCCGGAAGGTTGAAGCTCAGCTTTATTTAGTTGAGGACAACACCAGGGAGGGGCAGAAGCCGTTAGTAGGCCCTAACCACCATTTTTTTTTTAAAACCACATAATGAGAGCCGGAAGGTTGAAGCTCAGCTTTATTTAGTTGAGGACAACACCAGGGAGGGGCAGAAGCCGTTAGTAGGCCCTAACCACCATTTTTTTTTTAAAACCACTTAATGAGAGCCGGAAGGTTGAAGCTCAGCTTTATTTAGTTGAGGACAACACCAGGGAGGGGCAGAAGCCGTTAGTAGGCCCTAACCACCATTTTTTTTTTTTTTAAAACCACATAATGAGAGCCGGAAGGTTGAAGCTCAGCTTTATTTAGTTGAGGACAACACCAGGGAGGGGCAGAAGCCGTTAGTAGGCCCTAACCACCATTTTTTTTTTAAAACCACTTAATGAGAGCCGGAAGGTTGAAGCTCAGCTTTATTTAGTTGAGGACAACACCAGGGAGGGGCAGAAGCCGTTAGTAGGCCCTAACCACCATTTTTTTTTTAAAACCACTTAATGAGAGCCGGAAGGTTGAAGCTCAGCTTTATTTAGTTGAGGACAACACCAGGGAGGGGCAGAAGCCGTTAGTAGGCCCTAACCACCATTTTTTTTTTTTAAACCACATAATGAGAGCCGGAAGGTTGAAGCTCAGCTTTATTTAGTTGAGGACAACACCAGGGAGGGGCAGAAGCCGTTAGTAGGCCCTAACCACCAATTTTTTTTTTTTTAAAACCACTTAATGAGAGCCGGAAGGTTGAAGCTCAGCTTTATTTAGTTGAGGACAACACCAGGGAGGGGCAGAAGCCGTTAGTAGGCCCTAACCACCATTTTTTTTTAAAAACCACTTAATGAGAGCCGGAAGGTTGAAGCTCAGCTTTATTTAGTTGAGGACAACACCAGGGAGGGGCAGAAGCCGTTAGTAGGCCCTAACCACCATTTTTTTTTTTAAAACCACATAATGAGAGCCGGAAGGTTGAAGCTCAGCTTTATTTAGTTGAGGACAACACCAGGGAGGGGCAGAAGCCGTTAGTAGGCCCTAACCACCATTTTTTTTTTTTTTAAAACCACTTAATGAGAGCCGGAAGGTTGAAGCTCAGCTTTATTTAGTTGAGGACAACACCAGGGAGGGGCAGAAGCCGTTAGTAGGCCCTAACCACCATTTTTTTTTAAAAACCACTTAATGAGAGCCGGAAGGTTGAAGCTCAGCTTTATTTAGTTGAGGACAACACCAGGGAGGGGCAGAAGCCGTTAGTAGGCCCTAACCACCATTTTTTTTTTAAAACCACTTAATGAGAGCCGGAAGGTTGAAGCTCAGCTTTATTTAGTTGAGGACAACACCAGGGAGGGGCAGAAGCCGTTAGTAGGCCCTAACCACCATTTTTTTTTTTTTTAAAACCACATAATGAGAGCCGGAAGGTTGAAGCTCAGCTTTATTTAGTTGAGGACAACACCAGGGAGGGGCAGAAGCCGTTAGTAGGCCCTAACCACCATTTTTTTTTTTTTTAAAACCACTTAATGAGAGCCGGAAGGTTGAAGCTCAGCTTTATTTAGTTGAGGACAACACCAGGGAGGGGCAGAAGCCGTTAGTAGGCCCTAACCACCATTTTTTTTTTTTAAACCACATAATGAGAGCCGGAAGGTTGAAGCTCAGCTTTATTTAGTTGAGGACAACACCAGGGAGGGGCAGAAGCCGTTAGTAGGCCCTAACCACCATTTTTTTTTTTAAAACCACATAATGAGAGCCGGAAGGTTGAAGCTCAGCTTTATTTAGTTGAGGGCAACACCAGGGAGGGGCAGAAGCCGTTAGTAGGCCCTAACCAAAGTTGAAGGCCAAATGCAGTTTAATTTCTGATACTATAGGCCGAAAGCCAGAAGGTGGAAGTTCCGATTTAGACAGTGGAGGACAATTTGAATTAGGGACTGCAGACAGACTTAGTAGGCTGTCCCCTGTGGACCATGCATCCACCACATTAACCCATTGCGCCGTAATGGACACGTAATCTTCCGTGGCCATGCCTACAGGTCCATGCGTCTGTTGTCAGGTGCACCTTTGTACTCACAGATTGCCAGAGTGCATGGACAATGCGGTCTTCTACATGCTGGTGGAGGGTTGGGATGGCTTTTCTCGCAAAAGAAGTGTCGACTGGTTAGCTTGTAGCGTGGTACAGCGTAGTCCATCATGGCCTTATTAATAGTAAATAAAATATATAACTAGGCTCTATGAACTTTTAAATAGGTTCCAGGGGTACACGGGCAGCATTGGTGTGGTCAGTGGAGGAGTATTGCAAGTAGGGGCTGCAGACAGGCTATCAAAGGCCTAAAATAACAAACAGTAGGCAGTCATGGCAGTTTTACATCGGTTACATGGATACACAGGCAGGCACTCCAGGCAGCATTGTGCTCAGTGGAGGAGTATTGCAAGTAGGGGCCGCAGACAGGCTATCAAAGGCCTAAAATAACAAACAGTAGGCAGTCATGGCAGTTTTACATCGGTTACATGGATACACAGGCAGGCACTCCAGGCAGCATTGTGGTCAGTGGAGGAGTATTGCAAGTAGGGGCCGCAGACAGGCTATCAAAGGCCTAAAATAACAAACAGTAGGCAGTCATGGCAGTTTTACATCGGTTACATGGATACACAGGCAGCTAGGTGGTGAGTGGAGGAGTATTTAAAGTAAGGACCGCAGACAGGCTATCAAAGGCCTAACATAACAAACAATAGGCTCATGGCAGTTTTACAGCGGTTACATGGATACACGGGCAGGCAGCTTGGTGCTGAGTGGAGGAGTATTTAAAGTATGGACCGCAGACAGGCTTCGAAGGCCTAACACAATAAAATGGGCTGGCTGTAGGCACTTTAAAATTGGTTCCAGGGGTACACGGGCAGCAGTGGTCTGGTCAGTGGAGGCCTAGTGGAAGGAGGGACCGCAGACAGGCTTCGAAGGCCTAACACAATAAAATGGGCTGGCTGTAGGCACTTTAAAATTGGTTCCAGGGGTACACGGGCAGCAGTGGTCTGGTCAGTGGAGGACTAGTGGAAGTATGGACCGCAGACAGGCTTCGAAGGCCTAACACAATAAAATGGGCTGGCTGTAGGCACTTTAAAATTGGTTCCAGGGGTACACGGGCAGCAGTGGTCTGGTCAGTGGAGGCCTAGTGGAAGTATGGACCGCAGACAGGCTTCGAAGGCCTAACACAATAAAATGGGCTGGCTGTAGGCACTTTAAAATTGGTTCCAGGGGTACACGGGCAGCAGTGGTCTGGTCAGTGGAGGCCTAGTGGAAGTATGGACCGCAGACAGGCTTCGAAGGCCTAACACAATAAAATGGGCTGACTGTAGGCACTTTAAAATTGGTTCCAGGGGTACACGGGCAGCAGTGGTCTGGTCAGTGGAGGACTAGTGGAAGTATGGACCGCAGACAGGCTTCGAAGGCCTAACACAATAAAATGGGCTGGCTGTAGGCACTTTAAAATTGGTTCCAGGGGTACACGGGCAGCAGTGGTCTGGTCAGTGGAGGCCTAGTGGAAGTATGGACCGCAGACAGGCTTCGAAGGCCTAACACAATAAAATGGGCTGGCTGTAGGCACTTTAAAATTGGTTCCAGGGGTACACGGGCAGCAGTGGTCTGGTCAGTGGAGGCCTAGTGGAAGGAGGGACCGCAGACAGGCTTCGAAGGCCTAACACAATAAAATGGGCTGGCTGTAGGCACTTTAAAATTGGTTCCAGGGGTACACGGGCAGCAGTGGTCTGGTCAGTGGAGGACTAGTGGAAGTATGGACCGCAGACAGGCTTCGAAGGCCTAACACAATAAAATGGGCTGGCTGTAGGCACTTTAAAATTGGTTCCAGGGGTACACGGGCAGCAGTGGTCTGGTCAGTGGAGGCCTAGTGGAAGGAGGGACCGCAGACAGGCTTCGAAGGCCTAACACAATAAAATGGGCTGGCTGTAGGCACTTTAAAATTGGTTCCAGGGGTACACGGGCAGCAGTGGTCTGGTCAGTGGAGGCCTAGTGGAAGGAGGGACCGCAGACAGGCTTCGAAGGCCTAACACAATAAAATGGGCTGGCTGTAGGCACTTTAAAATTGGTTCCAGGGGTACACGGGCAGCAGTGGTCTGGTCAGTGGAGGACTAGTGGAAGTATGGACCGCAGACAGGCTTCGAAGGCCTAACACAATAAAATGGGCTGGCTGTAGGCACTTTAAAATTGGTTCCAGGGGTACACGGGCAGCAGTGGTCTGGTCAGTGGAGGCCTAGTGGAAGGAGGGACCGCAGACAGGCTTCGAAGGCCTAACACAATAAAATGGGCTGGCTGTAGGCACTTTAAAATTGGTTCCAGGGGTACACGGGCAGCAGTGGTCTGGTCAGTGGAGGACTAGTGGAAGGAGGGAGCGCAGAAAGGCTTCAAAGGCCTAAAATAACAAACAATAGGCTCATGGCAGTTTTACAGCGGTTACATGGATACACGGGCAGGCAGCTTGGTGGTCAGTGGAGGAGTAGGGACCGCAGACAGGCTATCAAAGGCCTAAAATAACAAACAATAGGCTCATGGCAGTTTTACAGCGGTTACATGGATACACGGGCAGGCAGCTTGGTGCTGAGTGGAGGAGTAGTGCAAGGAGTGTCTGTCCCAGTACTCCCAAAATATAAATAGATGTTAATGTCTCGCAAAACAACCAAAACAAAAAAAAAGATGGCATACTTAGGTACAGGGGTGGGCTCATCTGCTGTGTTTCTGACATAGTAATTTGGCAGTAACTATTTAATGGTGCCAATATAGGACACAGACACAGACTACTTTAAGTTGCATCATAGATGTCTACAAATTTGTATTGTCAGTGCCAGACATTGAATGATGTCAGCGAATAGACTAAAGATTGGTGGAGCTGTGCGACATAATTTTGCACGTAGTAGAGCCCAGTTTGAGCTGGGGTAGGGGGGAACTCTCTTGAGGCCGGCGGGACCGCCCCAGGGCCACTCATGTTACAACGGTGTGTCTGACGTTGGGTGCGCACCACCACCGCCAGAGACACTACATTGTACTATGAGGGACCCAGTAGCAATGCCGTCAACCAAAAGCGAGCACACCCACCTCTTCAGACAAACAGCAGTCTCACGGGTGCTTGCGCCAAGTCGCGATACCACGGCCCCGTGTGGGGAGTTTGGCCATTTAGGGAGGTGTAAACATGTCGTATGCTGTACAATCTGCAGCAGCAAATTAGACATTAGAAAAGTAATTCACAGGCAAGAGCTTTTCATAGGAAAGCTAGGTGTCGGCCGGGCAAGGTGGGGCAAAAGATTTTGAAATCCAGTTGTGGTTCATTTTAATGAATGTTAGATCGTCAACATTTTGGGTAGCCAGACGAGTCCTTTTTTCGGTTAATATTGACCCTGCAGCACTGAATACTCTTTCTGATAGGACACTTGCTGCCGGGCAAGCAAGCTCCTGCAATGCATATTCTGCCAATTCTGGCCAGGTGTCTAATTTGGAGGCCCAGTAATCAAATGGGAATGACGGTTGAGGGAGAACATCGATAAGGGATGAAAAATAGTTAGTAACCATACTGGACAAATGTTGTCTCCTGTCACTTTCAATTGATGCAGCAGTACCTGTCCTGTCTGCGGTCATAGCAAAATCACTCCACAACCTGGTCAGAAAACCCCTCTGTCCAACGCCACTTCTGATGTGTGCACCCCTAACACTCCTAGTCTGCTGCCCCCTGGAGCTCGTGTGAGAACGATCACGTGCGCTGTGTGCTGGGAATGCCTGAAGCAAACGGTCAACAAGAGTTGATTGTTTGGTTGCTAATATTAGTTCCAAGTTCTCATGTGGCATAATATTTTGCAATTTGCCTTTATAGCGTGGATCAAGGAGGCAGGCCAACCAGTAATCGTCATCGTTCATCATTTTCGTAATGCGTGTGTCCCTTTGTAGGATACGTAAGGCATAATCCGCCATGTGGGCCAAAGTTCCACTTGTCAAATCTCCGGTTGTGATTGGTTGAGGGGCAGTTGCAGGCAAATCTACGTCACTTGTGTCCCTCAAAAAACCAGAACCCGGCCGTGACACGCAACCAATTTCCTGTGCCCCCGTGAAAGTTTCCGCATTAAAAATATACTCATCCCCATCATCCTCCTCGTCCTCCACCTCCTCTTCGCCCGCTACCTCGTCCTGTACACTGCCCTGACCAGACAATGGCTGACTGTCATCAAGGCTTCCCTCTTCCTCTGGTGCAGACGCCTGCTCCTTTATGTGCGTCAAACTTTGCATCAGCAGACGCATTAGGGGGATGCTCATGCTTATTACGGCGTTGTCTGCACTAACCAGCCGTGTGCATTCCTCAAAACACTGAAGGACTTGACACATGTCTTGTATCTTCGACCACTGCACACCTGACAACTCCATGTCTGCCATCCTACTGCCTGCCCGTGTATCCTCCCACAAATAAATAACAGCACGCCTCTGTTCGCACAGTCTCTGAAGCATGTGCAGTGTTGAGTTCCACCTTGTTGCAACGTCTATGATTAGGCGATGCTGGGGAAGGTTCAAAGACCGCTGATAGGTCTGCATACGGCTGGCGTGTACAGGCGAACGTCGGATATGTGAGCAAAGTGCACGCACTTTGAGGAGCAGGTCGGAGAACCCAGGATAAGTTTTCAATAAGCACTGCACCACCAGGTTTAAGGTGTGAGCCAGGCAAGGAATGTGTTTCAGTTGGGAAAGGGAGATGGCAGCCATGAAATTCCTTCCGTTATCACTCACTACCTTGCCTGCCTCAAGATCTACTGTGCCCAGCCACGACTGCGTTTCTTGTTGCAAGAACTCGGACAGAACTTCCGCGGTGTGTCTGTTGTCGCCCAAACACTTCATAGCCAATACAGCCTGCTGACGCTTGGCAGTAGCTGGCCCATAATGGGACAACTGGTGTGCAACAGTGTCATCTGCCGATGGAGTGGTTGGCCGACTGCGTTCTGTGGAAGAGCTGTAGCTTCTGCAGGAGGACGAGGAGGAGGAGGAGGGGGTGCGAACGCCTACAGCCAACTGTTTCCTAGACCGTGGGCTAGGCACAACTGTCCCTAAATTGATGTCGCCTGTGGACCCTGCATCCACCACATTCACCCAGTGTGCCGTGATGGACACATAACGTCCCTGGCCATGCCTACTGGTCCATGCATCTGTAGTCAGGTGCACCTTTGTACTCACAGATTGCCTGAGTGCATGGACGATGCGCTGTTTAACATGCTGGTGCAGGGCTGGGATGGCTTTTCTGGAAAAAAAGTGTCGACTGGGTAGCTCGTATCGTGGTTCAGCGTACTCCATCAGGGCTTTGAAAGCTTCGCTTTCAACTAACCGGTAGGGCATCATCTCTAACGAGATTAGTCTAGCTATGTGGGCGTTAAAACCCTGTGTACGCGGATGCGAGGATAAGTACTTCCTTTTTCTAACCAGAGTCTCATGTAGGGTGAGCTGGACTGGAGAGCTGTAGATCGTGGAACTTTCGGGTGTGCCGGTGGACATGGCAGACTGAGAGACGGTTGGAGACGGTATTGTTTCCGCCGGTGCCCTACATGCAATATTTCCTCCTACAAAACTGGTGATTCCCTGACCCTGACTGCTTTTGGCTGGCAAAGAAACCTGCACAGATACTGCCGGTGGTGCGGAAAATGGTGGCCTTACAGTGACGGAAGGGATGTTGCGTTGCTGACTAGCTTCATTGGCCGAGGGTGCTAGAACCTTGAGGGACGTTTGGTAGTTAGTCCAGGCTTGAGAATGCATGGTGGTTAAGTGTCTATGCATGCAACTAGTATTTAGACTTTTCAGATTCTGACCTCTGCTTAAGCTAGTTGAACATTTTTGACAGATGACTTTGCGCTGATCAGTTGGATGTTGTTTAAAAAAATGCCAGACTGCACTCTTCCTAGACTCTGATCCCTTTTCAGGGATTGCAGACTGAGCTTTAACCGGATGGCAACGCTGTGCTCCAACAGGTTTTGGCTTTGACACGCGTTTTGGTCCAGATACGGGCCCGGCAGATGGAACCTGTTGCGATGTTGATGCCTGCTGCGGCCCCTCCTCCACCTCCGCTTCTGAACTACTGCCGCCTGCACCCTGTTCCCCCAATGGCTGGCAATCGGGGTCAATAACTGGGTCATCTATTACCTCCTCTTCGAGCTCGTGTGCAACTTCGTCTGTGTCACTGTGTCGGTCGGTGGTATAGCGTTCGTGGCGGGGCAACATAGTCTCATCAGGGTCTGATTGTGGATCTGTACCCTGAGAGGGCAATGTGGTGGTCTGAGTCAAAGGAGCAGCATAGTACTCTGGCTGTGGCTGTGCATCAGTGCACTCCATGTCAGAATATACTTGTAATGGGCATGGCCTGTTAAATGTTTCACTTTCTAAGCCAGGGACGGTATGTGTAAAGAGCTCCATGGAGTGACCCGTTGTGTCGCCTGCTGCATCCTTCTCTCTTGTTGTAGTTT
Organism: Ranitomeya variabilis; assembly: GCF_051348905.1. Classification (NCBI taxonomy): domain Eukaryota; kingdom Metazoa; phylum Chordata; class Amphibia; order Anura; family Dendrobatidae; genus Ranitomeya; species Ranitomeya variabilis. Next base: position 627,419,931 of record NC_135232.1, read on the forward strand.
TTGCTGAGGAGGACAAGGAAGCGACTTGTCCCTGACCGTGAACATCCACAAGCGACGCGCTGCTTTTACATTTACCAGTTTCGGAAGAGGAGGCAAAAGAGCTAGAGGCTGAGTCTGCAATGTAAGCCAAAACTTGCTGTTGCTGCTCCGCCTTTAAAAGCGGTTTTCCTACTCCCAGAAAAGAGAGCGTTCGAGGCCTTGTGTAGCCTGACGACGAAACTGGCTCCACAGCTCCAGACTTAGGTGGAATATTTTTATCCCCACGACCACCTGATGCTCCACTACCACTACCATCATTACCAGCTGACAATGAACGCCCACGACGACCTCTTGCACCAGACTTCCTCATTGTTTTAAAATCTTAACCAAAGTAACTTTATTTGTTGCTATCAAACAACTTACACGGTGAGCTATAACTTCAGTATGATTTCAATATCCCTTAACAGGTTGGTGAGACCACAAGGAAAATCAGGCACAATGTTACACACTCTGTTTTCTGTGGCACAAAATCACAGAGATGACACACACGCAGGACTGTCACTCAAGCACTAATGTCAATATTAATCTCCCACCTAATTTATTTATTTTTTTTTCTCAGGGAGACTTTAGAAACCAAATAATATTAAAAAAAAAAAAAAAAAAGGCTTTCTATGGCCCACAATTAGAGAGAGAGAGGTGGCACAACCAGGAGTCAAGACTGGCGCACAAGCTGAAAGGGCAATATTACTCTCCCACTGTTTTTTATGTTTTTTTTGTTTTTTTCAGGGAGACTTTAGAAACCAAATAATATTAAAAAAACCAAAAAAAAAAAAGGCTTTCTATGGCCCACTGAATGAGAGGGAGAGAGGTGGCACACCCAGGAGTCAAGACTGGCACACAAGCTGAAAGGGCAATATTACTCTCCCACTGTTTTTTTATGTATTTTTTGTTTTTTCAGGGAGACTTTAGAAACCCAATAATATTTAAAAAAAAAAATAAATAGGCTTTCTATGGCCCACTGAATGAGAGGGAGAGAGGTGGCACACCCAGGAGTCAAGACTGGCACACAAGCTGAAAGGGCAATATTACTCTCCCACTGTTTTTTTAGGTTTTTTTTTTTTTTTCAGGGAGAATTAGAAACCAAATAATATTAAAAAAAAAAAAAATAGGCTTTCTATGGCCCACTGAATGAAAGGGAGAGAGGTGGCACACCCAGGAGTCAAGACTGGCACACAAGCTGAAAGGGCAATATTACTCTCCCACTGTTTTTTTATGTATTTTTTGTTTTTTCAGGGAGACTTTAGAAACCCAATAATATTTTAAAAAAAAAATAAATAGGCTTTCTATGGCCCACTGAATGAGAGGGAGAGAGGTGGCACACCCAGGAGTCAAGACTGGCACACAAGCTGAAAGGGCAATATTACTCTCCCACTGTTTTTTTAGGTTTTTTTTTTTTTTCAGGGAGACTTTAGAAACCAAATAATATTAAAAAAAAAAAAAAAAAAAAAAAAATAGGCTTGCTATAGCCCACTGAATGAGAGATAGCACACACAGCAGTGGCACACAAGCCCTTACTGAGGCCAATATTTTTCTCCCACTGATTGATGTAGTGTTTTTGTGTTGAGGTAGAATTTAGAACACAAATCACGGAAAAAATAAATAGGCTTTCTATGGCCCACTGAATGAAAGGGAGAGAGGTGGCACACCCAGGAGTCAAGACTGGCACACAAGCTGAAAGGGCAATATTACTCTCCCACTGTTTTTTTATGTATTTTTTGTTTTTTCAGGGAGACTTTAGAAACCCAATAATATTTAAAAAAAAAAATAAATAGGCTTTCTATGGCCCACTGAATGAGAGGGAGAGAGGTGGCACACCCAGGAGTCAAGACTGGCACACAAGCTGAAAGGGCAATATTACTCTCCCACTGTTTTTTTAGGTTTTTTTTTTTTTTCAGGGAGAATTAGAAACCAAATAATATTAAAAAAAAAAAAAATAGGCTTTCTATGGCCCACTGAATGAAAGGGAGAGAGGTGGCACACCCAGGAGTCAAGACTGGCACACAAGCTGAAAGGGCAATATTACTCTCCCACTGTTTTTTTATGTATTTTTTGTTTTTTCAGGGAGACTTTAGAAACCCAATAATATTTAAAAAAAAAAATAAATAGGCTTTCTATGGCCCACTGAATGAGAGGGAGAGAGGTGGCACACCCAGGAGTCAAGACTGGCACACAAGCTGAAAGGGCAATATTACTCTCCCACTGTTTTTTTAGGTTTTTTTTTTTTTTCAGGGAGACTTTAGAAACCAAATAATATTAAAAAAAAAAAAAAAAAAAAAAAAATAGGCTTGCTATAGCCCACTGAATGAGAGATAGCACACACAGCAGTGGCACACAAGCCCTTACTGAGGCCAATATTTTTCTCCCACTGATTGATGTAGTGTTTTTGTGTTGAGGTAGAATTTAGAACACAAATCACGGAAAAAATAAATAGGCTTTCTATGGCCCACTGAATGAAAGGGAGAGAGGTGGCACACCCAGGAGTCAAGACTGGCACACAAGCTGAAAGGGCAATATTACTCTCCCACTGTTTTTTTATGTATTTTTTGTTTTTTCAGGGAGACTTTAGAAACCCAATAATATTTAAAAAAAAAAATAAATAGGCTTTCTATGGCCCACTGAATGAGAGGGAGAGAGGTGGCACACCCAGGAGTCAAGACTGGCACACAAGCTGAAAGGGCAATATTACTCTCCCACTGTTTTTTTAGGTTTTTTTTTTTTTTCAGGGAGAATTAGAAACCAAATAATATTAAAAAAAAAAAAATAGGCTTTCTATGGCCCACTGAATGAAAGGGAGAGAGGTGGCACACCCAGGAGTCAAGACTGGCACACAAGCTGAAAGGGCAATATTACTCTCCCACTGTTTTTTTATGTATTTTTTGTTTTTTTCAGGGAGACTTTAGAAACCCAATAATATTTTAAAAAAAAAATAAATAGGCTTTCTATGGCCCACTGAATGAGAGGGAGAGAGGTGGCACACCCAGGAGTCAAGACTGGCACACAAGCTGAAAGGGCAATATTACTCTCCCACTGTTTTTTTAGGTTTTTTTTTTTTTTCAGGGAGACTTTTGAAACCAAATAATATTAAAAAAAAAAAAAAAAAAAAAATATAGGCTTGCTATAGCCCACTGAATGAGAGATAGCGCACACACAGCAGTGGCACACAAGCCCTGACTGAGGCCAATATTTTTCTCCCACTGATTGATGTAGTGTTTCTGTGTTGAGGTAGATTTTAGAACACAAATCACGGAAAAAATAAATAGGCTTTCTATGGCCCACTCAGTGAGAGATGGCACACACAGGGATGGCACTGTAGCAGAAATGCCAATCTTAATCTCCCACAAAAAAAAAACAAAAAAAAAAAAAAAACTGTCCTACAATTACTATCTCCCTGCAGTAATGTAAGCCAGGTATGGCAGGCAGCAATAGGAGTGGACTGATGCACAAATTAAATAAAAAGTGTGGACAAACAAAAAAGATAGCTGTGCAGAAAGGAAGGAACAAGAGGATATGTGCTTTGAAAAAAGCAGTTGGTTTCCACAGTGGCGTACACACAGCAATACAGCTATCACGGAGCCTTCTAGGGCAGCCCAATGAGCTACAGCGCTGAGGGGAAAAAAAAAAAAAAATAGCTTCCACTGTTCCTGCACACCGAAGGTGGTGTTGGACAGTGGAAATCGCTGCAGCACAAGCGGTTTGGTGGTTAGTGGACCCTGCCTAACGCTCTCCCTGCTTCTGATGAAGCGGCAGCAACCTGTCCCTAAGCTCAGATCAGCAGCAGTAAGATGGCGGTCGGCGGGAACGCCCCTTTATAGCCCCTGTGACGCCGCAGACAGCAAGCCAATCACTGCAATGCCCTTCTCTAAGATGGTGGGGACCAGGATCTATGTCATCACGCTGCCCACACTCTGCGTTCACCTTCATTGGCTGAGAAATGGCGCTTTTCGCGTCATTGAAACGCGACTTTGGCGCGAAAGTCGCGTACCGCATGGCCGACAAGCACAGGGGTCGGATCGGGTTTCATGAGACGCCGACTTAGCCAAAAGTCGGCGACTTTTGAAAATGATCGACCCGTTTCGCTCAACCCTACTCACACCATCCTCCAACATCACGTTGCACCACAGACTGTCCAGGAGTTGTCGGATGCTTTAGTCCAGGTTTGGGAGAATATCCCTCAGGAGACCATCTGCCACCTCATCAGGAGCATGCCCAGGTGTTGTAGGGAGATCATACAGGCACGTGGAGGCCACACACACAACTGAGCATCATTTTTGTCTTGAGGCATTTCCACTGAAGTTGGATCAGCCTGTAACTTCATTTTCCACTTTGATTTTGAGCATCATTCCAACTTCAGACCTCCGTGGGATATTAGTTGTGATTTACGTTGATCATTTTAAGGTTTTATTGTTCTCAACACATTCCACTATCTAATGAATAAAGATTTACAACTGGAATATTTCATTCAGTGATACCTAGGATGTGGGATTTTAGTGTTCCCTTTATTTTTTTGAGCAGTGTACTTCAAAATCTAAGATGGGTCATAACTTCTTAATGGACGACCCTAGATAGGCAGTTTTGTCGCCATCAGATCCAGCCAGGCCCCTGCTATGCGTTGAGATGAAACACGGCTTTGCTATGTGGCTCCTACTAGCCATTCTATGTATCTTACCACCCTAGGGTGCTAGAGTGGATCCAGACCCTGGAAGGCATTCAGTCTGTTCCAGAGTCTCAAAAATGTAATCGGTGTATGGCTAGATTGTGCGATAAGTATATATTCTCCTTATGAAATCCTAGCTGTCTGAACAAAGCAGTTAATCGGGATTGCTTACATATTGCAATCAAACCCTTTGTCATGAGTTTAGCTGGCTCAAGGTGTGAGATCAGTCACTCACAGTCTTTTGAGGCTTGACCACCTGCAGTGCTAGGTGTCCTGTTGCAGCTGCACAAAGGAAGTAGGTTTTATAATCCCATGGCAAATAGGATACAAATGATTGACATGAATTTATTTCTCCAATAGTCTTCACAGGCCTACTAATGTCAACAAGATGGCTGATGCCAATTATTTATTTGCAACACTACAAGAAAACAAACAGCAGTCATGAAAAATTATGTCTTTGGCCAAGAAATAGCAACAAGATGGCTAATATCAGTTATTTATTTTAAACATAAGGATGAATGACCTCGGGGAGATCAAAACATCCAACACCGCGGAGACACCATCACATGTTGAGAAACACGTGATGGTGTCTCCGCGGTGTTGGATGTTTTGATCTCCCCGAGGTCATTCATCCTTATGTTTATAGTCCTTTTACTAGGCACTGCTCCTAATAGCCAGTTTCCTACTCCACACTGATGAGGGGAAAATACCCCAAAACAGCTGTCTGTGGATGGATACCTTGTTTTGGCATAGGTGGTTTTCCTTTATTGGATGCTGCCCTTCCCGTGGGGTTGTTCCTTCCCAGTGAAAGACCTGGCTATTCATTGCTTGCTTTGAGAAACACGTGATGGTGTCTCCGCGGCTTTTCTACATCCAGTTATTTATTTCCCAGACTACTATAAAACACACTCCGGTCCATAAAAATTATTTATTTGGTCTAGAAATAGTAACAAGTTGGCTGATGACAAATATTTATTTCCCAGATTGCTAAAAAAACAACACTGGTCCAGAAAAATTATTTATTTTCCATAGAAATGGCAATGATATGTCTGATGCCAATTATTTATTTCCCAGACTACTAAAAAACACACCGGTCCAGAAAAAATATTTTTTTTTGCCCTTGAAATGGCAGCAAGATGGCTGATGCCATTAATTTTTTTCCCAGACTACTAGAAAACACACGCCGGTTTAGAAAAATTGTTTCTTTGGCCTAGAACTGGCAACGAGATGGCCGATGCCAATTATTTAGTTCTCAGACTATTATAAAACACACAGCAGCTTTTTTGCACAGCACTCCCAGAGTCATGGGGGTAGCATACACATAGCGACTTAAAGGCACAGTGCTCCCACAGGCGACAGGGCAGAGTACACACAGAGGATTAAAGGCATGGTACACCCAGCAGCAGAGGTTGTAGAGTACACACCGCTGCTTTTTGGCACAGTACTCCCATAAGTGGAGGGTGCAGAGTACACATAGCAGCTTAAAGTCACAGTACTGTCACAGGCAGGGGTTGTAGAGTACACACAGCTGCTTTTTGGCACAGTACTCCCACAGAGATGAGTTGCAGAGTACACACAGCAGCCTTTTTGCAGAGTGCAGCATCAGATTTTGTCCCTTTCTCCAGATGCATCCTATCCCTACACTAATGAGGGCAGAATGGGAGCAACACCCATGATGTGGCCTTTATACCGGTCGGGTCCCTTGGGGCACTGGCCAATCACACCAATGCCTATACTTGGTATGGCTGTGAAGGCTCAGGAAGTGCCCATAGTCTAAAAACTTGTTGACTGGCAGTGCTGCAGGCTTTCAGCAAGCTTTATTAGACTGGCAAACCCAAACAGTAAACCAGATGTATTTTAAAAAGTCCATGCTTGGGGTTCAGTATCGGACACTAGATATCCGCTACGGCCCCAGAACTTTACCATTCAGGTTCGCTCATCCCTATTTATTTTTTGCAATACTTAGTAGTCCACCAAGGGGACTTGAACATGATTGACTGACAAGTAGCCTATCAGACCCTACCCTTGTTGCTGTTCCTGGCAAACCCTATTGGAGGACACCGCTATTCCTCAACTTGCCATGGAAATTCATTGGCACCCTGTCATCATGCTGCGAGGTGTCAATGGGCAGATATTGCGATCTCCCTCTGTCAAAGTCATTATATGCGTGGTTGGTGGTGACCATCACTTGTAAAGAGTTAACCAGCCAAGATAACACATACTGTAGCTGCAATCCTCACTGATGCATTTGAAGTACAGCTCTATGTAGCAGCAGCCTGCCATGGCAGATGCTCCTTGTACCTACTCTAATCCTAAGCCATACTTGCACGTAATAGTATTGTAAGTGGAACTTCACAATGACAAACAAGTATGGGTAGCTTGGATCAAAGGAATTAAACAAATAAAAAAATATATACAAATTTAAAACAATCTATTTTTTTCTCATCAGACAGTTTTGCCACTGTCTGTAATTCCAGGAGAATAAACTGAAATTTTCCCTTAGGGGCTTACCTACAGAAATTACCAGATTTTTTCTTTGGTCCTGGTGACAGGGTCCTTGATAGCAACAATCCATTCAAATGTCTTTGTCTGCCTTGTCAACTTTGTATGTTGCTGTCTATGGCTACCATGGTCACAAGATCATGGAAAATGTAGAATCGGCATTTGATTCCTTTTTTGATTACCTTCTTTGACCAAGTGAAGTAGTGATAAAAAATAAGACTGGTCAAATATATCTTTATACAACCAGTGTATGACAGATTAGATTGCCAACTTTTCGGCCTTTGGGCCTTTGTCAAGGATATCTGTCCTGGTGCATCAGTCAGTGTGACTTGTGGAAATTGCGAGTCACACCTCATACCATGTATTTTGTGCCTGCTACACAGATAAAAATGATTTGATTAAATATCCTAAGATATCGTGAGAGTGCGTTGTTCTCCTCTTCTACTACATCCTGGGATTATTACCCAACCAGAACCTCCCAGCAGTTCTGAGTGAGCACTAATTTTCTTGAGTCAAGCAGGAGTACACAGTGTTGGGCAGGGAACAGAGCTGGAGTGACAGAGGCTTCAGATCTTCACCGTTATTTGCATATCAGTTCAAACGCTTATTTCTGAGTAATGTAAGAATGGAGGAGCATGTAATGGTATTGCTGGACTAGTCTAGTCTAGTATGAGTCATGTGATATATTTGTAAATCTGCCCCATGAAATGTACAATTCTAAAACCCAATTGTTATTTTGTAGACAGTTGTTAGTAAGAATGGAAGACAATTGATATAATAAAAAATGAAGTGAAAGTAATAAAATGTGATTCCATATGTGACCATAACATGAAAAGTCCTCCTTGGTTTATACTACCTTCATGAATATATTTGTTTGTTCGATATGATAAGTGATCTTGTGTGACCTTCTTGTAAAGATTAGCATGACTTCATAACGCAATCTTGTCAGGGCCATGGACAAGTGGCCACTAGCAAGAGCGATGCCAGGAATATCAGCCCAGATGCTCCCTACATCAGGAACAGATGTGCTTGAATATTCATTACAAGCGCATAATATTGTTTATTTGTTGGGCTTGAAGACTTATCAACCCTTGTCTAAATCTAGTTGCTATGGAAGCCAAACAAATTACTATTTCATCATCATCATCATCATTATTAGGGATTTTAACGTAATTGTAGTGCAATAGCAACAGATGCACAAACGATTCAAATGGCCTTTTACAGAAAAAAATCCTTAGAATGAAGAAGATTGAAATTATGCTCTAATTTTGGAATGTGTGCGCAGGAAAGACTTATAAAGAAACATGAAAGAGGAGGTTATGGATTACATTTGCTAAGGAGTTTAACTCATTAATCAAACTCATGTTATCAACTTGGTTAATTTATGATTCTGCATTCTAACTTATTAGCTATTTACCAATAGAGATGAGTGAATATTTCAATGTTCGGATCGGATTACGATTGCCGAATTTGCAATATTTGCTGATTAGTTTATTGAATATTCGCCGAACATAAATGAATGCCATCCAGGTCAATGGGAGGCAAAAACAAACGCATGCACCTTATAACGGCCCCAATTGCTGCCAAAACACATCAAATGATGGACAGACACCAGGAAAGTGGCCTCAATTCACCTACAGTATAAATTGCAGCATGGAACTGCAGCAATCAGCCAGGCATGAGGTATCGGGGTCTGGGACAGCATTTACAGCTTTCAATTGAATGTCACAATAAGACTAGGTGGGTGAGGGATCGTGTGGAGGACCACTTTGCTGGGAGCCCTGATACCACATGCAACACCTCTACCTGCTTTCATGCTGAACCACACTCAAATATCAGTTTTGTAGATTACCATTGTTAGGATAGTAGCACTGGTAGATGAGTCCAAGGAAGTGGAGGCCTGACGGTCTTGGTGCCCTACTGCTACAGGCAACATGCCAGAAAGAGATCCAACCAGGAGTATTCACATTTCCAAAAGTTTTTGGCAGGCATCACCAAAGAGGCATCAATTTCACTACAGTCAAAATAGTATAATTGGGACCGACAGGTCTTCCACTACACCCAATCCAACAGATGGACATCCAACCAGGAGTGTTCACATTTCCAAAAATTATTGGCAGACATCGCCAAAGAGGAATCAATTTCACCACAGTAGAAATAGTATAATAGGGACCGACAGGTCTTCCACTACACCCAGTCCAGAAGATGGACACTCAATCTGGAGTTAAAATATTTTAAAAAATAATGGCCTGACACCACCACAGTGGAATAACTGTCACGATAATAGAAATAGTATAATTGGGACCGACATGTCTTTCACTACAGCTAACCCAGCAGATGTAGACCAACCATGTTTGTTCACATTTCCACAAATTTGTGTTAACATCATCAGCGGCAGCAGGCACAGAAGCCACACCAAAGATATCACAGAGTGCAGTTATGTGACATTAATGCATCACACTAAAAAATGCATTATTATCACCTAGTCTGTACAGTCTGTGATTGGGGTGCAAAAGTCCTTGGAGATCCATGACTTTTTCATCTTAATGAAAGTTAGGCAGTCTACACCTTCAGGGGGCAGCCGGCTGCAATTATCCATCAGGAAACCACCAGCAGCACTGAAGAAGAGAGAACGCTGGCTGCCGGGCATGATAAATCCTCAAAGGCATGTGAGGCGAGCTCAGGCCACTCATCCATGTTGGAAGACCAAAATGTGAAAGGGTCCAAACCCTCCCTGATGGTATTGATATTCAGATCTAGATAATCCTCTCCATTTGTTCACCACCTGTAAGACTTGGACTCTGTTGTGCTGGTGCACAAGTTTGTCTAAAAAAAAGTGTCATAGGACACACAGAAATAGCTTCTTCCACCTCCACCACTGCTGCTGCTGCTAATGTTTTGGCATTGAGAAATTGATGTGCCAGAGGTTGGAAGTCTAGAGCTGCGATGCGAACTGTGTGCTTCACTGCTGTCTTGGGGAAATGCTCTCTTAAGGTTGTGCAAAAGCGTGTTTCCATGCACCAGCATTCGCGGGTCCCTTTCCAGGGCGGGAAGCATCTGGCAAAATGTGGTTTTATAATGTGGATCTAGCAACCCAGTAGTCAGAAGTATTCCTAATCATAACTATACAGGGATCATGTTGCAGATAGTGCAGCAAGGAGGCACTCATATGTCGGGCTCTACCATGAGGTCCAAGCCCATGCCGTGTTGGTGCCTGGGTAACATTGAGGCTCATTTCCTCTGTTCCCTCCTGCCAACCATGATCAACAAAGAGGGGAAAATTATCCTCCTCATCTGACAGTTGCTCTCCCATCACCTCTTCCTCCTCCATTTGTTCCTCGGATCTTGCACCTTTGATAACAGTTTGTTTGGTATCACCAGCCCACCTCGATCGCAGTAATCCACCCTCCCTTGGCACTCACCTTTGTGAAGACCACCATCTCCTTCCACAGGCTATTTAAAGTCTGCTCCAGCATATAGAGGACCGGAATAGTGATGCTGAGGACTGTGGCATCAGCGCTAACCATCTTAGTAGCCATTCCAAAACTGTGCAGAAGGGTGCAGTGGTCCTTAATCTGTGCCCACTCTGTAAACGTGATATGCGCCATGTCCATACTGCATTGACCCAGGCTATACGACATGACATACTGCGTCAGGGCTCATTGCTGCTGGTAACAGTCGCTGCAACATGTGCAGAGGGGAATTCCACTGTGTCAGCACATCGCATATCAACCTGTTAACTGGCATGGACAAAGACCTCTGTATCGATGCAAGTTGATGACCAGAGGGCTGCGGACAGCAGAAATGAGCACACTGCTTACTTGCTTTCTGGAGCCGCTCACTCAGGCCAGGATAGTGGTGGAGAAAACGCTGTACCACCAGGTTGAGGACGTGAGCCATGCAAGGCACGTGTGTGAGCTTGCCTTGCCATTTGGCCGCCACCAGGTTTGCACCGTTATCGGACATGGCCTTCCCTGGATTCAGGTTCAGAGAAGACAGCCATTGATCAAACTCAGCCTGGAGAGCTGTTGCCAACTCTTCAGCTGTATGACTGTGATCTCCAAGGCATATCAATTTTAATACTGCCTGACTTCGATGATCCCTGGCTGTGCAATACGGACATGGTGGGGATTCGATCTGCACTGTTGAAACGCATGTCTCGTTAAGGCAGAGATTGAGGGTGCAGGTGGCGGCCCTAGAAAAGATAGAGGAGGAGGCAGAAACAGTGAAGGAAGTATAAATGTAGAGGTTTGTCCTGCAAGCCTTGGGGACTCTAAGACTTGTGGAGCAGTCCCCTGTCCCCACAGCCACCAGTATCACCCATTGCCCATTCAGTGAGATGTAACCCCGTTGGACATGCTTACTCATCCAAGTGTCTGTGGTGAATTGCACCCTGGCAAGCAGAGATTTAATCAAGGAAAGAATGATGTTGTCTGCAATATGCTGGTGTAGCGCAGGCACAGCTTTCTTAGAAAAGTAATGGCGACTGGGCAATTGCGTACTGGGCGTCACCAGCTTTCGGAAACCATCTGTATTTACCAGGCAGAAAGGCAGCATTTCCGTGGCCAACAGATTGGAGATGGTAGAAATCAACCTCTTAGCTTTGTCATGCATAGGAGGAAACAACCTTTACATGACCACAACCGTGGAACCGTGGGCTAGCTGCAGTACTGAGAGATAGTGGAGTATGGTAAACCGGACAAACTGCTGAACCATGAGAGAGGTGCAGGCGGAGATGTTACGGTGGTGTGCTCGTTCTCTGAGATTGGTCAAAAACAGCAGGCATGTCCACTTCTGTCACAGCTGAAGGCAGCGTCTCAGTCAGCGTTACTGGAGTGGGTAAAGAACCCGAGGTTCTGCGGTCATAGACCTGTGTCCCAATAGTTGGCACGGTAACAGAGGAGGAGGAAGAAGCAGCAGATATGATTGATGGGGCAGCTGATGGTTGTTGAGATCTGCTGGTCCGCATTTTTGTGCAGTTGGATTCACACAGTAAAGTATGCTGATTGCACATGTGAAGGTTCATACATGTAGTAGTTAAATTATTGGACTTTTTACCTTGACTCAGTTTTTTTTGCAAAGTTGGCAGGTTATGTGACTTGGCTAATCCTTTGCAGTGTCAAAAAAAGGCCCAGGCTAGGCAACCCTTGCCACCCCTGCGAGCTGTAGACCTTTGGATGCTGCTGGTCACAGTAACAGTCGTGGATGAGGATGCATTGCTCGTCATGCCTGCATCACTACGTGTCTGTGATGTACGGCACACCGTAACCTCCTCACCTTCCTCCTCAGATGACCTACTCAACTGTGTGCCTCTGTGTTCACGTCTAACACCTTATTATCATCATCCTCTGTGTTATCACATTCCTCTCCCTTGGAGTCACTCCTCCTCTTCCTGCCCTGGCAGCACAGTACAGTCCATGTGAGCCTCAGATATCTAAGTCTCATCAGGATCACCTCCCCCACAGTTAACGTCTGATGACGAGGGTCAGGATGCTGTTCGGACCCTACTTCGTCCTGCCCTTGATCCAAGATGAAAAGATTTTGGGCATCGGTGCAGATTTCCTCCTCTTGACTCTGTGAAGCTTTTGAGTACACATCTGATGACCATGGCGCAGAAAGTGTGAACAGCTCTTCAGACTACCCCACCTGTGGTTCCGTACAGCCAGTTGTATGGTTGGAGAGTTGGGACGAGGGAGAAGCAAGGGGAATTTTTATGCCACCTCTGTGGACTGTACTGGGTGTGATGTTGAGGTGGAGGAAGAGGAGGAGAGGCCACTTGAAGCTTGGCTTGCCATCCACTCGAGCACATGCTCTTTCTGGACATCATCGACAAGGCGTACCACTGTGCGTTTGCCAAAGAAAGGTACTAGGAGTTGCATAGAATGTGATGCTGGTTCACTAGTGCTTTCACAAACATTACCAATTACCCCACGTACACCTTGAACACCAAGCCTAATTCCCCTTCTACCACGGCCTCACTTTTTCCCAGTCATGTTGATCAGATAGTGTGGTAGGAGCACAGAATTATCAACAAAAAAATAGATTTTAAATTCTGCACCACCTCTGCAAAGAGCTGAATTTCAGGGACAGTAAATTTCAAGTTGAAATATGAGGTTGTGTATTGTGTTAGTCACAGGAAAATAAATTGAGTGTGGATGAGACCTGTATGACAAAGAGGATATGCTACAAACAATTTGAAAGTCAGGACCCCTACTTCATGACACTAAGAACAGAAGAATCTTTTGTGGCCTCTGGATCAGGCCTCTATAACACACTGGATGCTACAAACTATTTGAAAGTCAGGTCCCCCTACTGTATGACACTAGGAACAGAAGAATTCTTTGTGGCCTCTGGATCAGGCCTCTACAGCTTAATTTCAACCCAACAAAATGACAAATTGTGATACGGCTGGTTGTATAACTTTTTGCAACTGAAAAATTATAATTTTTATTCAATGTGCCTTAGGTCTGACAAGGTGGGATACAAGAGGCTTTTTCACATTTAGCTAGTGAAAAAAATATTATTTAGAATGCTATACTTGTACATGGAGCACAATAGAAGCAGTACACAACACACCTATAGGACACGTGCCATGCTGGCTTTGTCTGTGGACCTCAGTAATAGCCAAAAAAATAAAGTATTGGAAGGTAAATTTTAAAGCCACACTGGACACTAGCTTTCTACACTGTCTGACTGATATAACTAGCTAAAATCTTGTTGCCGTTTCATCCGTCGTGTGCTGAATCCGTCGTAAAATTGCTGTCCGTCGGGCGGAGACAACACACATAGAAAAGTTTTTTGTGTATGTCAGAATATTGCCCAGCTGACCGTCAAAAGCAGGAATCCAGCGACGGATGCCGTCTTTTTAAACTGAGCATGCCTGGAAGGATTTCCATTCAGGGGAAATATAATATGCAAATTGCCTCTTCTGAGAAAAAGAGGACTTAATCTCTATAGCGCCACCTGTTGGAAGTAGCGATCCTACAAGTCACAATCAACCCTTTAACGAGTCGTGCAATATGACATTCACAGGAAATTCATTCTCTCTCAAAACGGATCCAGTGCATCAGTTTTTTACAATCTGCACAGGATCCGTCTTTTCAATATTTTGACGGATTGTGACTAATTGTAAAAAATGGAAGGTGTGAAAGAGGCCTTAGATGTTACAGTGTCAAAATGGTGCTAAAACAAGATGTTCGCTATTGATATGGAGAGGGACATGTGATTTCAGCATCAAATGACAAAAGCCGTTGCATCAGGACATTGTGGGTGTTTCCTGCGCCCTGATTGGCTAGCCGCAATGTGCACACATACAGTTAGGGAAACAAAATTACTGTTTACAAGAACACAGCCCCTCATCAAACACGTGCCAAACGTTCATGATACACCACCATTATAGTTGCTAAATTGCTAAAATACTTTTGTGGCAACGCAAATAATTTCCCACACTTTTACCAAATGTAACCATTTTTTTTTTTATTTTATAAAATTTTGCTCCTGTTTCCGATCACGAATCCAAATGTGCCATATTCATGCCAAATTTATGTTTGGCTATCGTTTTCCGAACAAATTCGCTCATCACTCCTATCTACCAATAGTAAAGTTTCTAATCTTTAAAAAACTAAAATATTTATTAAGACGTTAAAATGATAAAACAAAGCTATAATATTTACAGCATGTTATAAGCAGTAAAATGTTTTAGACACATTTCTGTTTGATTGCTTTAAAATCTGTCACCATTTTTATATGAATAGTAAATTATTTTGTCTTAAAATATTTAATTAGAGTCTCCCTCCTATTGTCCCTTAGTGCCGTTTATCTGGAAATCTTATAATATACATACATAATATGTATATATAAAATATGCATGCTATACATATATATATATATATATATATATATATATATATATATATATAATCATAATAATAATAATAATAATCTTTATTTATATAGAGCCAACATATTCCGCAGCGCTTTACAGTTTAACAGTTTCAAACACAACAGTCATAAGTAACAACGTTAACAATACAATAATTAAAGCAAAATGATACGACCCTGCTTGTGAGAGCTTACAATCTACAATGAGGTGGGGGAGATACAAAGTACAGGTGTGTATTTATATTTGTATTATTTCCTGTGTATGATTGGCTGTCCTGTGTATTATTTTCATTCAGTTCTCCTTTGGCATGTACATGGTACTTGTGTGTCGTCCTCCATTTTAATTTTGTGTCATTTATATTTATCTTTTTGATTCTTGTTATCTAACGAAAAATTATTTGTCCGGAATAAAGATTGTAATTTTTTAGCTATAGCGTCATTTTCTTTTGGTTTTCTTCTGTGTATTTATAATGATGTATTTACAATGATGGTCCAGCCATCTTCATGGGGTGGGGAATAGATGGAAGTAGTGAATGGGCTACACACACACACACAAACATAAAATGACTTTTATTAGGAAAAGTGATAGGCCGCTCTGAACAAATGTGTTTTGAGGGAGCACCTAAAACTATGCAAATTGTGGATGGTCCTAATATCTTAAGGTGGAGCATTCCAGAGAATTGGCGCAGCGCGGGAGAAGTCTTGGAGTCGGGAGTGGGAGGTACGGATGAGTGCGGAGGTTTGTCGAAAGTCGTTTGCAGAGCACAGCGGTCGGTTAGGCCGATAGACCAAAATGAGGGAGGAGATGTAAGGGGGTTTCGCACTGTGGAGAGCTTTGTGGGTGAGAACAAGTACTTTGAATTGGATTCTATAATGAATGGGCAGCCAGTGTAACGACTGGCAAAGAGCGGACACGTCTGAATAATCATTAGCTAGATGGACAACCATGGCTGCTGCATTAAGGATAGACTGGAGAGGGGAAAGTCGAGTAAGGGGGAGGCCAATTAATACAGTGTTACAGTAATCCAGATGGGAGTGGATCAAGGCGACAGTGAGGGTTTTTGTTGTTTCCATGGTGAGAAAAGGACGGATTCTAGAGATTTTCTTTAGGTGTAAGCAGCACGAGCGGGCAAGAGATTGTATATGGGATGTGAAGGAGAGAGCAGAGTCAAACATAACACCCAGACGGCGCGCCTGCTGCCGGGGTGTTATTATGGTGCCACCCACGGAGAGGGAAATGTCAGATTTAGGGAGGTCAGTAGATGGTGGGAGCAGAAGAAGTCCAGTTTTGGAGAGGTTGAGTTTCAGATAGAGAGTGGAAATGATGTTGGAGACTGCGTACAGACAGTCACTGATGTTCTGTAGTACAGAGGGAGTAAGGTCAGGGGATGACGTGTATAGTTGTGTGTCATCGGCAGATGGTACTGAAAGCCAAATCTGCTGATGGTCTGTCCAATTGGGGCCATGTAGAAGGAGAAAAGAAGGGGGCAAAGGACTGAGCCCTGAGGTACCCCGACAGTAAGAGCAAGAGGAGATGAAGTGGAGCCAGAGAACAGAACACTGAAGGAGCGGTCAGAAAGAAAGGAAGAGAACCAGGAGAGAGCAATGTCCTTAATGCCTAGTGACTGGAGCCTAGAGAGTAGGAGAGGGTGGTCAATTGTGTCGAAAGCTGCAGAAAGGTCAAGAAGAATTATATATATATATATATAATAGCTGAAGAGCCCGGCGTTGCCTGGGCATAGTAAATATCTGTGGTTAGTTATAGCACCTCACTTCTCTTATTTTCCCATCACGCCTCTCATTTTCCCCATCACATCTTTCATTTTCCCCCTCACATCTCTCATTTTCTCCCTCACACCTCTCATTTTCCCCCTCACTCCTCTTATTTTCCCCCTCACTCCTCTCATTCCCCCCTAACACTTGTCATTTCGACCTCACATCTGTCATTTTCCGATCACTCCACTATTTTCCCTCACTCCACTCATTTTGCACTCACACCTTTTCATGTTCACCTCACACCTCTCATTTTCACCTCAGTATATACATGTTTGTCATCTCCCTTATATATAGTATACACCTGCATGTCATCTCCTGTATATAGTATATACCTGTATGTCATCTTGCCTGTATATAGTATATACCTGCTGTGTGTCATCTCCTCTGTATATAGTATATACCTGTATGTCATCTCCTCCTATATATAGTATATACCTGTATGTAATCTCCTCCTGTATATAGTATATACCTGTGTGTCATCTCACCTATATATAGTATATATCTGTGTGTCATCTCCTCCTGTATATAGTATATACCTGTATGTCATCTCCTCCTATACATAGCATATACCTGTATGTCATCTCCTCCTGTATATACTATATACCTGTAGGTAATCTGCTCCTGTATATAGTATATACCTGTGTGTCATCTCCTCCTGTATATAGTATATACCTGTATGTCATCTCCTCCTGTATGTAGTATGTACCTGTATGTCATCTCCTCCTCTATATAGTATATACCTGTGTGTCATCTCTCCTGTATATAGTATATATCTGTGTGTCATCTTCTCCTGTATATAGTATATACCTGTGTGTCATCTCCCCTGTAAATAGTATATACCTGTGTGTCATCTCCTCCTGTATATAGTATATATCTGTATGTCATCTCCTCCTGTATTAGACCTCGTTCACACGTTATTTGGTCAGTATTTATACCTCAGTATTTGTAAGCTAAATTGGCAGCCTGATAAATCCCCAGCCAACAGTAAGCCCACCCCCTGGCAGTATATATTAGCTCACACATACACATAATAGACTGGTCATGTGACTGACAGCTGCCGGATTCCTATATGGTACATTTGTTGCTCTTGTAGTTTGTCTTCTTATTAATCAGATTTTTATTTTTTAAGGATAATACCAGACTTGTGTGTGTTTTAGGGCGAGTTTCGTGTGTCAAGTTGTGTGTGTTGTGTTGCGTGTGGCGACATGCATGTAGCGACTTTTGTGAGATGAGTTTTGTGTGGCGACATGCTTGTAGCAACTTTTTGTGTGTCGAGTTGCATGTGACAGGTTAGTGTAGCAAGTTGTGTGCAGCAAGTTTTGCGCATGGTGAGTTTTGCGCGTGGCGAGTTTTATGTGTGGTGCCTTTTGAGTATGTGCAAGTTTTGTGTGAGGCAACTTTTGCATGTGTTGCAACTTTTGTGCATGTGGCAATTTTTCTGCGAGTGCAAGTTTTGCGTGTGGCGAGTTTTCCATGAGGTGAGTTTTGCACGTGTGGCGAGTTTTGCATGTGGAGAGTTTTGCGCGTGGCGAGTTTTGAGCGGCGACTTTTGTGTTTCGACTTTTATGTGGCGAGGTTGGTGTATGTGTGGTGAAATGTGCGTTGAGGGTGGTATATGTGTTCAAGCACGTGGTAGTGTGTGGCGCATTTTGTGTGTGTGTTCATATCCCCATGGTGGTGTGGTGATTATCCCATGTCGGGGCCCCACCTTAGCAACTGTACAGTATATACTCTTTGGCACCATCGCTCTCATTCTTTAAGTCCCCCTTGTTCACATCTGGCAGCTGTTAATTTGCCTCCAACACTTTTCCTTTCATTTTTTCCCAATTATGTAGATAGGGGCAAAATTGTTTGGTGAATTGGAAAGCGCGGGGTTAAAATTTCACCTCACAACATAGCTTTGACGCTCTCGGGGTCCAGACGTGTGACTGTGCAAAATTTTGTGGCTGTAGCTGCGACGGTTCAGATGCCAATCCCGGACATACACACATACACACATTCAGCTTTATATATTATATATATATATATATATATATATATATATATATATATATATATACATATATTTATATATATACAGCTCTAGCAAAAATTAAGAGACCGCAGATCAAAACCCTGTCATGGGCAGCCCAATCTCCAGACCTGAACCCCATTGAAAACCTCTGGAATGTAATCAAGAGGATGATGGATAGTTGCAAGCCATCAAACAAAGAACTGCTTAATTTTTTGCGCCAGAAGCAGTGTAAAAGACTGGTGGAAGGCATGCCAAGACGCGTGAAAGCTGTGATTAAAAATCATGGTTATTTGACAAAATAGTGATTTTTTAACTCTTCCTGAGTTAAAACATTAGCACTGTTGTTTCTAAATGAATATGAACTTGTGTTCTTTGCATTATTTGAGGTCTGAAAGCACTGTTTACTTTTTTTTGACCCTTTCTCTTTTTCATATAAAATACAAAATGTATTGCTTGGAAATTCGGAGACATGTTGTCAGAAGTTTATAGACTAAAAGAACAATTTACATTTTACTCAAAAATGTACCTATAAAGAGAAAAATCTGAAAAACTGAACATTTTGCAGTGGTCTCTTAATTTTTGCCAGAGCTGTATATATAGGGGCAGTAGGAGGGAAACTATATTTAAATATTTTAAGATCAAATATTTCACTGTTGCACTTTTGTAGTATTTCTCCACTATCTGTGGACTGGGAGCACTCACTTGGCTGGTCGTTGAGGACTGTACTGGGACACTCAGGGTTATAAAGTCCATTCGGTTTATTAGTACACAGCATAAACCTCTCTTCAGGAACTTGGTAACACACCACAACCCATGCACCGTCCGGCAGCCATTCGACTTCATAGAACCCATGGTCCTCGCTGAGCCCCAGTATGCCTGATACAGATTAGTGTCCATTGACTGACAGCAATGTCTGCACAGGTGCCCAGATACCTCTTACTCTCAGAGGCATCCTTCACTTTGGCTCACACTAGCCAGCACTGCCGCCCATGAACAAACACACAGACTCTATTTTGGGTCTCTAGACACACTCCCTAGGGTTGGATATGTAGGTGACTGGACCCACCCATCTCTCCAAGTCACCTAGAAGCCTTCCCAATGTTTAGTAAACACTCAGCAGTAGATCTGCTGAGAAAGCAAGCTCAGGCTTCCATCACAGGGCCATCCACCTCCGCGATACATACCGCCCTTTAACCACATGACCAGTCACCATGCCACATACCTCCCCCCTCTGCCTAAATTTGTGGGGCTTGGCACCTTCTATTAACCATCCAGAGACCCTGGTGATTCCCTGGCACCCATACCTTCTGTCTGGACTGACCCTTTGTCACCACATGCGCTATGGGGTCTCTCACCTAGGTCACTTATCACTGAGCTCACAGAAGAGTCAACCCTTCTTATTCTTCCTTGTCCTCTTCCCTCAGGCTCCCTGCAGTTGTCTCTCTGTTGACAATTTCTCCACTTGTATTTATTACCCAGAGAGTAGTAGTTCCATTTTTATCTTTTGGTTGAGTACTTCCACCCTTCAAAGAACCCCTTCATTTCCCCATACCTTGGGTTGGACGTGGCCGCCATTTTCTTTGCCTTTCCTGCAGCTGTTTATTAATTTGCCGTCTCTCCAGACTCAGCTGCTCTACCTCTCGTAGGTACGCCAGTCGATATTCAAAGAGTATTTGAATATTTTTAAGGCTCTCCATTGACCCAACAAAGAAGAATGGAACCATCCCATCTTCACCAGCTACCTGGACTTCGGTGTCAGCTGGGATCCTCACACTCGCCACACCGGACTTATTCATAATTTCTTGCATCACTTGTCCAAGTCTCCAAATGACTTTCCTCACCAGATTTCTAGGCACTCGAACAATGTCTTTCACAAAGCCCAGCTGACTTTGAGCTTTCCTTGCATGCTTCAGACGTCGAGCGGCTTTCTTATTCCTCAACAGGATCATCTGTTTCATGCGGAGACAGTGTAGGTGCATGTCACTCAGGATAGCCACCCACTTCTGTGTAACTTCCCTCGTCGACAGTATAACCAACTGCTGAGTCTCTGGCGCCCAGTTCACACTACACTTTCCACCTTCCTAAAATCTTCATGTACCACCTCACTGGCACAAGCTTCTTGCACATCCTTGGGTACCTCTTTTATGCACTTGAAGAGCGAAGTCTCATCCTCTTCTTGAATGGATGGCTCCTGCTTTGCCTTGGACATTTCCATCAAATCATCTATCACGACCGGGAGATCGTCTTGTTCAGCTTTTAGCACAAGCTCTCCCTGAGCTTCACACTCTTCCAGACCACTCACCAAGATGGGTATTTGCAGCTCTGCCTCTTTACTACTCTGGCACTGCCATTATAAGTCTGCGACCACCATCTCCGTCTCCTGTAGAAGTCCTCTTAATGCTTCTCTGAGCACCTCCATATTTTCCAATATGGCCTTGTTCATGGGTTGACACATTGACAGGTGATCTGATCTCTGAGCTCAGAGTCTTCCTTCTCCAGCTCATCCACTCTGTACTCAGCCGCTTGTCTCAGGACCTTTTCTCGCGCAACATGGTCTCTTACTGTTTCATTAAGCATCTCCATTTCATGATCCTATTCCCTTTTGTCTAGCACGTGTCACATTATAATTTATTTAATTATATTTTCAGATAGGGCAGCTTGCTCACCCACTCTCTGTTTCAGAGTTCTACCTGTACCTTCATCAGCAGGTTCAGCTTTCTCTTGAGTCTTCCCTCCATTACCTTCGACCGCCTCTAGGGTCTCTGCTGGGCTCTCTGAAGATTCAATGTCCTCATTCCCAGACTCCATCTCCCCAGTCTCGGGTTCCCTAGAGTTCACACCACCTACTGTCTTTGTGTCACACACCTCAATACAGTTCCCTTCTCCTTCCAGAGTTTTGGCGCAGTTGTCCTCTTCTGCCACCTTTGCTAATAGGCCTCCAGCATCACAACGTGTCAGTTTTATTCTCCACTCATCAGCGACTACCTCTGTGCTGGGGTTTGTCAGCAGCAATGTGACCTCCTTATCAAGGACATTAAGTTTGTTTGCACCTGACCCCCTCTCTTCTTTAGAGGATTTAGCCCAATCTGCCTTTCTGCAGCTGCCGTGTCCCCAGCGATGAGAGGAAGATTTGTCATTTTTACTCGGGTCTGCCTTACTGCTCTCTCTTTCCTTTGCATTAGTCACAGTCTAAATTGCAGTCACCACTACTCACCCTGTCACCCTGGCAGAACAAGTCTCCACTTAAACAGGTGTCGGACCCTTTTTCTGGAGCTACCCCATTTTCAACGGTCACAATGTTGGTCACCTCTGGTCCCAGAGTTGGTCAGACTCACACTTTCTTTTGGTTACACCCACTCTGGACTATTGACATTAGGGGGCTCTACTGTTGTGAATTCCGCTCTTGGGCTCCCTCCGGTGGTTGTAAGTAGCACTTTTGTGAATTCTGCTCTTGGGCTCCCTCCTGTGGTTTTAGTGGTATAGCTGCTTCTTGGATTCAGCATCAGCAGCTGTTTCCACTGATCATCTTTCTGGCTCGGCTATTTTAGTCTGGCCTTATCCCTCAATCAATGCCAGTTGTCAATTGTTCCTGCTTGGAGCCACTGCTCTTTTGGATTTCCCTGACACTCTGTCCAGTTCAGCAAAGATAAGTCCTTGCTTGTCCTTTTGCAGTCCACTTGCTGTGGACTTTATTGTTCAGCACATTCTATGTTTTGCTCATTTGTCCAGCTTATCAGTATGGATCTATTCAGCTGAGCTGGAAGCTCTGGGCTGCAGATTTTGCCCTCCACACCTTTAGTCAGGTGTGGAGATTTTTGCATATCTCTGCGGTGGACTTTTTCTAGTTTTTATTACTGACCGCACAGTGTTCTTTCCTGTCCTATCTATCTAGCTAGAAGTGGCCTCCTTTGCTAAATCTTGTTTCATACTACGTATGTCATTTCCTTCTCCTCTCACAGTCATTATTTGTGGGGGCTGTCCTATCCTTTGGGGATTTTGTCTGAGGCAAGATAGCTTTCCTGTTTCTACCTTTAGGGGTAGCTAGTTCTCCGGCTGTGATGAGGTGTCCAGGGAGTGACAGGAACATCCCACGGTTACTGCTAGTGTTGTGTTAAGATCAGGAACTGCGGTCTGTATAGTTACCACCTGCTCAGAGCTAGTCACATGTCGCTCCTAAATAACCAGTCCATAACACTCTACCTCCTCCTCTTTATGCATCACATTAACAGGAACCCCTTTTGCCACCTGCTGTGGTAGGGTTCCCTTAATATTGCAATTCACCCATGGCTGTTAACATGTTAAAACCTGCTGTCAAACTCTGACAGTGGAATTTAAAATACACGCCCAGGAAGCGCATCATTACCTCCTCCCATTGGCGCCTGTGTCACATAACCACGGGTGGCCGTTGGGTTGGCATGACAACCCGGGGTCAGCAGGAGACCCCCTGTGGTTGTCGTAGCCGGTTAGCTATATGCGGCTTCCAGCGGTCAACACTTATAGCAAGTGAGGTATTCTGCTACATGCAGGTGATCTGATCATCGTCTGCATGTAGCAGAGCTGATAGGATTATGACAGTTGCTAGTCTCTCATGGAGACTATTGAAGCATGCCAAAAGTAAAAAAAATGTTTTTCAAAATATCAAAACAATTAAAAAAATATAGAAGTTCAAATCACCCCTCTTTTGCCCCATTCAAAATAAAACAATACAAAAATGAAGCATACACATATTTGGTATCTCCGCATTCAGAATCACCCGGTCTATCAATATATAAAAAGAAATAACCCAATTGGTAAACGGTGTATAGAGAAAAAAAATCGAAACGACAGAATTAAAGTTTTTGGGTCACTGCTACATTGTAATAAAATGCAATAACGAGCGATCAAAAGATTTCATTCACACCAAAATGGTATCAATAAAAACTTCAGATCGGCATGCAAAAAAATAAGCTCTCACCTGGCCCCAGATCCCGAAAAATGGAGACACTATTACTGGTCTCAGAAAATGGCAACATTTTATTTTATTTTTTTTTACAAACTTTGTAATTTTTTTCACCACTTAACCCCTTCACCCCCAAGGGTGGTTTGCACGTTATGGACCGGGCCAATTTTTACAATTCTGACCACTGTCCCTTTATGAGGTTATAACTCTGGAACGCTTCAACAGATCCTGGTGATTCTGACAATGTTTTCTCGTGACATATTGTACTTCATGACAGTGGTTAAATTTATTTGATATTACCTGTGTTTATTTGTGAAAAAAATGGAAATTTGGTGAAAATTTTGAAAATTTCGCAATTTTCCAAATTTGAATTTTTATGCAATTAAATCACAGTGATATGTCACACAAAATACTTAATAAGTAACATTTCCCACATGTCTACTTTACATCAGCATCATTTTGGAACCATTTTTTGTTAGGGAGTTATAAGGATTAAAAGTTGACCAGCAATTTCTCATTTTTACAACACCATTTTTTTTTAGGGACCACATCTCATTTGAAGTCATTTTGAGGGGTCTATATGATAGAAAACACCCAAGTGTGACACCATTCTAAAAACTGCACCCCTCAAGGTGCTCAAAACCACATTCAAAAAGTTTATTAACCCTTCAGGTGTTTCACAGGAATTTTTGGAATGTTTAAATAAAAATGAACATTTAACTTTTTTTCACACAAAATTTAATTCAGCTCCAATTTGTTTTATTTTACCAAGGGTAACAGGAGAAAATGGACCCCAAAAGATGTTATACAATTTGTCCTGAGTACGCCGATACCCAATATGTGGGGGTAAACCACTGTTTAGGCGCATGACAGAGCTCGGAAGCGAAGGAGCGCCATTTGACTTTTCAATGCAAAATTGACTGGAATTGAGATGGGACGCCATGTTGCGTTTGGAGAGCCACTGATGTGCCTAAACATTGAAACCCCCCACAAGTGACACCATTTTGGAAAGTAGACCCCTTAAGGAACTTATCTAGAGGTGTGGTGAGCACTTTGACACACCAAGTGCTTCACAGAAGTTTATAATGCAGAACCGTAAAAATAAAAAATCATATTTTTTCACAAAAATGATCTTTTTGCCCCCAATTTTTTATTTTCCCAAGGGTAAGAGAAGAAATTGGACCCCAAAAGTTGTTGTACAATTTGTCCTGAGTACGCTGATACCCCATATGTGGGGGTAAACCACTGTTTGGGCGCATGGGAGAGCTCGGAAGGGAAGGAGCGCCGTTTGACTTTTCACTGCAAAATTGACAGGAATTGAGATGGGACGCCATGTTGCGTTTGGAGAGCCACTGATGTGCCTAAACATTGAAACCCCCCACAAGTGACACCATTTTGGAAAGTAGACCCCCTAAGGAACTTATCTAGATGTGTGGTGAGCACTTTGACCCACCAAGTGCTTCACAGAAGTTTATAATGCAGGACCGTAAAAATAAAAAATCATATTTTTTCACAAAAATGATCTTTTCGCCCCCAATTTTTTATTTTCCCAAGGGTAAGAGAAGAAATTGGACCACAAAAGTTGTTGTGCAATTTGTCCTGAGTACGCTGATACCCCATATGTGGGGGTAAACCACTGTTTGGGCGCATGGGAGAGCTCGGAAGGGAAGGAGCGCCGTTTGACTTTTCACTGCAAAATTGACAGGAATTGAGATGGGACGCCATGTTGCGTTTGGAGAGCCACTGATGTGCCTAATCATTGAAACCCCCCACAAGTGACACCATTTTGGAAAGTAGACCCCCTAAGGAACTTATCTAGAGGTGTGGTGAGCACTTTGACTCACCAAGTGCTTCACAGAAGTTTATAATGCAGAGCCGTAAAAATAAAACAAAAATTTTTTCCCACAAAAATTATATTTTAGCCCCCAGTTTTGTATTTTCCCGAGGGTAACAGGAGAAATTGGACCCCAAAAGTTGTTGTCCAATTTGTTCTGAGTACGCTGATACCCCATATGTGGGGGGGAACCACCGTTTGGGCGCATGGGAGGGCTCGGAAGGGATGGAGCGCCATTTGGAATGCAGACTTAGATGGAATGGTCTGCATGCGTCACATTGCGTTTGCAGAGCCCCTAATGTACCTAAACAGTAAAAAAAAAACACAAGTGACACCATTTTGGAAAGTAGACCCCCTAAGGAACTCATCTAGATGTGTTGTGAGAGATTTGAACCCCTAAGTGTTTCACTACAGTTTATAACGCAGAGCTGTGCAAATAAAAATTATTTTTTTTTCCACAAAAATTATATTTTAGCCCCCAGTTTTGTATTTTTCCAAGGGTAACAGGAGAAATTAGACCCTATATATTGTTGTCCAATTTGTCCTGAGTACGCTGATACCTGATATCTGGGGGGAACCACCGTTTGAGCGCATGGCAGAGCTCGGAAGGGAAGGAGCATCATTTGCAATGCAGACTTAGATGGATTGGTCTGCAGGCGTCACATTGCGTTTGCAGAGCCCCTAATGTACCTAAACAGTAGAAACCCCCCACAAGTGACCCAATATTGGAAACTAGACCCCCCAAAGAACTTATCTAGTTGTGTTGTGAGAACTTTGAACCCCCAAGTGTTTCACTACAGTTTATAACGCAGAGCCATGAAAATAAAAAAATAAAAAATTTCCCCCCAAAATTATATTTTAGCCACCAGTTTTGTATTTTCCCAATGGTAACAGGAGAAATTGGACCCCAAAAGTTGTTGTCCAATTTGTCTTGAGTATGCTGATACCCCATATGTGGGGGGGAACCACCGTTTGGGCGCATGGGAGGGCTCGGAATGGAAGGAGCGCCATTTGGAATGCAGACTTAGATGGAATGGTCTGCAGGCGTGACATTTCGTTTGCAGAGCCCCTAATGTACCTAAGCAGTAGAAACCCCCCACAAGTGACACCATTTTGGAAAGTAGACCCCCTAAGGAACTCATCTAGATGTGTTGTGAGAGCTTTGAACCCCCTAGTGTTTCACTACAGTTTATAACGCAGAGCCATGCAAATAAAAAATTTTTTTTTTTTCCACAAAAATTATTTTTTAGCCCCAGTTTTGTATTTTCCCAAGGGTAACAGGAGAAATTGGACCCCAGAAGTTGTTCTCCAATGTGTTCCAAGTACGCTGATACCCCATATGTTGGGGTAAACCCCTGTTTGGGCGCACGGGAGAGCTTGGAAGGGAAGGAGCACTGTTTTACTTTTTCAACGCAGAATTGGCTGGAATTGAAATGGGACGCCATGTCACGTTTGGAGAGCCCCTGATGTGCCTAAACAGTGGAAACCCCCCAATTATAACTGAAACCCTAATCCACACACACCCCTAACCCTAATTCCAACGGTAACCCTAACCACACCTCTAACCCAGACACACCCCTAACCCTAATCCCAACCCTATTCCCAACCGTAAATGTAATCCAAACCCTAACCCTAACTTTAGCCCCAACCCTAACCCTAACTTTAGCCCCAACCCTAAATGTAGCCCTAACCCTAGCCCTAACCCTAGCCCTAACCCTAACCCTAACCCTAGCCCTAACCCTAACCCTAGCCCTAACCC
This sequence comes from Ranitomeya variabilis, assembly GCF_051348905.1. Lineage (NCBI taxonomy): Eukaryota > Metazoa > Chordata > Amphibia > Anura > Dendrobatidae > Ranitomeya > Ranitomeya variabilis. The sequence goes on from NC_135232.1 coordinate 627,447,329, forward strand.
TAACCCTAGCCCTAACCCTAAAGGGAAAATGGAAATAAATACATTTTTTAATTTTTTTTAATTTTTCCCTAACTAAGGCTACGTTCACATTAGCGTTCTGCGCTGCAGCGTTGGGCGCCGCAGCGTCGCCGCATGCGTCATGCGCCCCTATATTTAACATGGGGGTGCATGGACATGCGTTGCACTTGCGTTTTGCGACGCATGCGTCACTGCGGCGCACGCGTCATGGCGCAGAGGACGCAGCAAGTTGCATTTTTTGTGCGTACAAAATCAAGCAAAAAAAGGACGCATGCGTCGCAAAACGCAGCGTTGTGCATGCGTTGTGCATGCGGTGTTCCTGCGTTATGTGTTGCGTCGCCGACGCTGCGGCGCACAACGCAAATGTGAACGTAGCCTAAGCGGGTGATGAAGGGGGGTTTGATTTACTTTTATAGCGGGTTATTTAGCGGATTTTTATGATTGGCAGCCGTCACACACTGAAAGACTCTTTTTATTGCAAAAAATATTTTTTGCGTTACCACATTTTGAGAGCTATAATTTTTCCATATTTGAGTTCACAGAGTCATGTGAGGTCTTGTTTTTTGCGGGACGAGTTGACGTTTTTATTGGTAACATGTTCGGGCACGGGAGATTTTTTGATCGCTTTTTATTCCGATTTTTGTGAGGCAGAATGACCAAAAACCAGCTATTCATTAATTTCTTTTGGGGGAGGCGTTTATACCGTTCCGCGTTTGGTAAAATTGATAAAGCAGTTTTATTCTTCGGGTCAGTACGATTACAGCGATATCTCATTTACATCATTTTTTTATATTTTGGCGCTTTTATACAATAAAAGCTATTTTATAGAAAAAATAATTATTTTGGCATCGCTTTATTCTGAGGACTATAACTTTTTTATTTGTTCGCTGATGATGGTGTATGGCACCTCTTTTTTTGCGGGACAAGATGACGTTTTAAGCGGTACCATGGTTATTTATATCTGTCTTTTTGATCGCGTGTTATTCCACTTTTTGATTGGCGGTATGAGAATAAAGCGTTGTTTTTTGCCTCGTTTTTTTTTTTTTTTTTTTACGGTGTTCACTGAAGGGGTTAACTAGTTATGTAGTTTTATAGGTGGGGTTGTTACGGACGCGGTGATACTAAATATGTGTACTTTTATTGTTTGATTTTTTTTTAATTTAGATAAAGAAATGTATTTATGGGAATAATTTTTTTTTTTAATTTATTTATTTAGGAATTTTTTTTTTATATTTTTTTTACACATGTGGACATTTTTTTTTTTACTTTTTTACTTTGTCCCAGGGGGGGACATCACAGATCGGTGATTTGACAGTGTGCACAGCACTCTGTCATATCACCGATCTCACTGACAGGGCTGCAGGCTTACCAGCGTCTGCACTGAGCAGACACTCGGTAAGCCACCTTCTTCCCTGCAGGACCCGGATGCCGCGGCCATCTTGGATCCGGGACCTGCAGCGAGGAAGGAGGTAGGAGACCCTCGGAGCAACGCGATCACATTGCGTTGCTCCGGAGGTCTCAGGGAAGCCCGCAGGGAGCCCCCTCCCTGCGCGATGCTTCCCTATACCGCCGGTACACCGCGATCATGTTTGATCACGGTGTGCCGGGGGTTAATGTGCCGGGGGCGGTCCGTGACCGCTCCTGGCACATAGTGCCGGATGTCAGCTGCGATAGTCAGCTGACACCCGGCCGCGATCGGCCGCGCTCCCCCCGTGAGCACGGCCGATCGTGCTGGACGTACTATTCCGTACTTGGGAAGTAGGGCCCACCCCACATGGACGGAATAGTACGTCCAATGACAGAAAGGGGTTAAATAAAAGAGAATCTAGGCATATTCGGTGTCTGTGAACTCGTAATCCAAGTATAAAGAAGTCTAGCACTCAACTTAAGCAACGATAGGTTTGATTTATTTGTAGCACTTGAAACGTTTCAGTCCGTAAGGACTTTCATCAGTCACTACAATAACATAACAAGAATAAAAAATAAAAAATACAGCCAGTACAAAAATAAAGAAAGTATATACAAAATGACAGAAAACAACAAACAAAGATACAGAACCGAAGGAAAAAACTGGTCATAGCATATAATCATACCTTAATCAAATATTCAGGCAGTGGTATTGAAGCAAGTAGCTCCGCTCAGTGCGAATAGTGGTAATGGTGAGTAAATGTAAAAGCCGATATAGAAGACAAATAACGTACCATGCTTAATCTTAGCAAATATGGCAGAGTTCATGCGGGAAAAAAAATTACACAGAATGTGCCTGGTATGGTGTAAAAAGAGGAGAATGGGGGTAAATGGGACTGGAGAGATGGAGGGAGGGTTAGGGTTTATCTGTCATACTCACAAGAGCGCCGCCACACCTTGGGGCATTAATGATAGAATTAAATATAGCTGTGGAGCAACAATAGAGGGTATACAATGAGCCTGTAGGAAAAGGCTAGGAGGTGGTAGCCAAATAAATATTGTACTATTCATTTAAGAAGGGATAGATACCTTAAATAGAGTGCTGTTGTGGTGGGGCGGTGACCACACTCCACGATAGAGCACCCACAGGCTACAAGAGGGAATAACGCTGTTAGAATTAAAAACGCTCAAGCTAGTAGAGCGCCCCCACACCGCCGCAGGGCCGAGGGGTACCCGGAGCCGGGCCTCTGAGTCTCAGTTCTGGGGTTGTCACGGTGGCTAGACCCGGTCCGTGGCCCTGTCTGTCAGTGGGGGACGTCCGGTGCAATAAGTGGTGTTGTAACGGTGCAGTTGTGGGGTGCAGGTCGCGATAAATAATGAGGACACCAGGTTGCAGTCTCTTTACCTCTTTACTGAAGATCTCTGGGTCCTCAATCCAGAATACGGCTCACCAGGCTGCGCAAGTCCGGCCGGTCCAATGACACTTCCAGAGTTCTCTTCACAGGAGGAAATCTGTGCCTTCCCCCTAGCGCTATGTGTTGTAGTCCTTCCCTGCTGTGCTTACGGAAAGTACCCCACAACTGTTGTGTCTGTTTCTGATGTTCCCTCACAACTCGACTAGATGATGTTCTGCTAATCCTCCGTCCCTCCCTGAGGTTCGGGTAGGAACGGCACCCGTTTGACGGGTAGGCCTGGAGTTCTTCCGGGACCCTAGAGACGCCCCTCTCCCACAATTGCCTCCCAAGACTTCATAGGTGATTTGAGTTAGACAGCCCGCCTGAGACTGACTGTCCTGCCGCTGTTTGGAGTATTGCTTGAAGCTGAATGTTGTTCTACTCCCTCGGCGTTCCGGCCACCGGTATTGCGCCTCAGTAGGATGTTGCTTCGGTCTTACAGCACGACTCCTACTGGTATTTCTCCTTTGCGTGATCCCGTTTCTCACTCAGCACAATCTATCTCTCTTCTAATCCTTTCTTGGGCACCGCCGCTACCCGGAGCAGGCACGGTCCCGTTACGTTCGTTCTCGTTGCCAAGCCTCTGTCAGGATCCCACCCCTGACAGAGACCCTACTGTATCTTCCCCTACAACACCCTCTGCCACAAGGTGTTGCCTGGTTCCAACCCAGTCAGCTTTCTGATCTAACTTCCTGCCTGACCCCCAGTTTACCCACTATGGTGGGGAGTGGCCTAATGAATAGCACCCTTAGCTCCCCCCGGAGGCCCGGCTGTGAAATGTATTGGTGTCTGTGATACCTGATCAGATGAACTCCTTCAGTGCCATCGGACGCACCATAGCTCCCCATAGTGGCGGAGCCACAGTACTGCAACGACCAGGACTCTGGGGCGCTGCACTAGCATGTATGGAGTAATCTAGATTCATATTACCTGATAGAGCCGGTATGTGAGGTGAAGGGCACAGCCTCCAGACACGGTATCCACCGCTAGTCTAGGGTGTGTATGGCCTAGTGTGTTTAAGTAGCACGAGGAGTGGAAGTTGGGCGGACTGGGGACGGGATGACAAAACCGGATGTGACGAAGCGTTACACTGAGGAAACCGGAAGAAGATGTCCGTGCGGTTCAGTAGCCCTGTATGCATTCCACAATCTGCACAGAACGCGCAGAGGGACTAAGGCCTATGTGAAGTGCACTAAATGAGTATACTGACAGGATGTAACATAATGTAGCCCAGTCAGGGGCCAGACATAGGTGTATGTGTGGCGCAATAGCATAGTATGCATACCACAATAATGTGTGGAGGAGCGTGGTGCTGTATGAATAATACACCGGACACATACATGTGGGAATAGGATGTGACCCACGGTGACATGATATAAGTCACCCGGTGTCTGTATAAAAGAAAACTGTAGAGTAGATATTGCACAAGTACTATGGACTATGGGGCCGAGCTGGAATAAAACGTATGGTCTAGACCTGAACTGCCATGAAATGTAAAAATGGTGGAGTATGGGACAAGACATAGGGGAAAATGAAAAGAAGCAGAGGGTGGAGCCAAACAGATGGAATGAATGTGACGGCATCATGTAAGTGGGGGACACTATACTCAACCAACGGTGGAGATGGTACATCTGTAAAAAGGAAGATGATGACTGTAGACATATAGTGAGTCCGTGATACAGTTGCATCCATACATAACCTATAGCAGTGCCTATAGTAAAGCGTGATGTGGTGTCCTCAGGTTGTAGTAGACAGGCGAAGGAATGGTGAGGTTTCAAGTGGGAGGTTGTGACGTGCTCATTGGATCACTTAGTAGAGTCGGCTCTGAGGGAAATAGAAATAAGTGTTAGAATATATATACTAAACAACTTCCATGTATATAATATATAACCTGTCTAACAAGTATCGTACACATGAAACCATATTAGGTGAAGGCAGACAGTTCATACTCTCTATTTAATCCCTTTGGTGACAACGTATCCAGTGTATGGATCCAAAATGCTTCACGCTTTTGAGAGTCAGAATTCTGTTGCCACCTCGGCGTGGGAACGGTATTTGTTCCAGGATTTGAAATTTTAACTGCGAGATGTTATGTCCCATAGAGATAAAGTGATGGGGTATCGGTAGAAGAAGATTTTTGCAACGAATCGTTGATTTGTGTTTAGATACCCTATCAAGGATTGGTTGGGATGTCTCACCTACATATAAAAGGCCACAAGGGCATTTTATGACATAAACCACATATGATGAATTGCATGTAAAGTAGCCCTGTATTTTAAATTCCTTACCGAAGTATGGATGCGTGACTTTGTCACCTTTGAGAACGTTATTGCATTGTACGCAATGCAAACATGGGAAGGTCCCTTCCCGAGGTTTATGGAGAAAATGCTATCGTGTTACAGTGCTGGGGCCTATATCTGCTTTAACAAAGGTGTCCCTTAGACTAGGAGCCCTTTTAAAACATGTAAAAATGGTTGTTTAAACTCAGGAACATCAGGGTAGGCGGTGGAGAGTATTGACCAGTTCTTACGTATGGACTTGTGTATTTTGTATATGGAGGCGTGGAAGGAATGTACTAATGGGATCCGTTTAGTGATATCCCTTTTGGGTCTATTCGGTGTCAACACCAATTCCTCCAGAAGGGGAAGAGGGTATCCCCTTGCCTGAAATTTGTTTGTCATTTCACGGATGTATGACTCTCTGACTTCGGTATCAGAGACGATCCGTTGCACTCTATGGTATTGTGCCCTGGGTATAGACTTCTTTGTAGAAGGGGGGTGGAGGCTCCCAAAATGTAAGAGACTGTTGCGATCTGTATTCTTTGAGTACAGGTCGGTACTCAAGACACCACCTGGGTTTTTGATGACAAGTGTGTCCAAGAAATTCACCCTGCCGGGATCATGATTGATAGTAAAGCCAATACCTGGCCAGGAGGTGTTGAGAACTTCAAAAAAAGTATATAGAGACTCAGTAGAGCCACGCCATACACAGAACACGTCGTCTATATATCTCTTCCAAAAGATGACGTTATCCTGGAAGAGAAAATTCTTATAGATAATACTTTCCTCAAAGTCAATCATGTAAGCGTTAGCATATGGAGGTGCTGCGTGTGATCCCATCGCAGTCCCCCTTACCTGAGAAAAAGAAAAAAGTTAGATGTCAGTATCAACTTTAAAAGGTCAGTATAAAGAGATATCTGATCGGTGTCCATGTCTGTGTTCTCTAATAGGCGGCGTACGGAGCTAATGCCCTCGATATGGGGAATCGAGGTGTATAAATCCCTAACATCGAGGGTCACTAGGAGGGCGTCAGTTGGTACCGAATGAGTGTCACGGATAAGTTGAAGAAAAGAGCCTGTGTCTAAAAGGAAGGATTTGGATTGTTGTATAAGTGGAGTGAGAATTTTTTCAAGGTACTTTGCAATGGGAGACAGCAGTGAATCTGTGGAGGCCCCAATGGGCCTCCTGGGAGGATTTTCCAGATTCTTGTGAACCTTGGGTAATGTATAGAAGACCGGGATAATAGGATTGGAATTCATCAGATAATCGCAGGTTTTTTGGTCAAGGATCCCAAGGTGCATATATTTGTGAAGTACTGTTTCAATTTCATGGCGGATAGTGTAGGAGGGATCTCTGTCGAGTGCCCGATAGACCGAGGTGTCACTCAACTGTCGTGCCATTTCCGCTATATACATAGTTTTATCCATAATAACCAGTGCCCCTCCCTTATCGGCTGGTTTGATTATGATAGAATTATCATCTTGCAGGTTTTTGAGGGAGTGTCTCTCTTCTACAGTGAGGTTTGGTGGATAATAGAGAATGCCCTTTTCCATGTCATTTTTGAAGGATAAGAATGAGTCCTGTACAAAACCAATAAAAGTTTCAACAGCATGGGAGGAGTGTGGAGGTCTAAAGTGACTCTTAGGGCGTAGTCCCAAGCTAGATGAGGATAGGAGCCTAGGGTTGCAAGTAGTAACACTACTGTCACCGGCAGAGGGTGTGGTAGAGAAATATGCTTTCAATCTAATAAGGCGAAAAAAACGCTGGAGATCCATGTCCAACTCGAATGTACGACAGCGGTAAGAGGGACAAAATGAGAGGCCCTTCTGTAAAAGAGAATGTTCTGCGACATTGAGAGTTCTGGATGAAATGTTGATCACCAGATTGTCCTTACCTTTGATCTGGTGGTCTGTCCTGGGTCCTGGTTTCTTCTTAGACTTCTGTCCCCGTTTGGTTTTCTTCTGGGATATCGGTGTGGACCTAAAAAAGGAGGAGGAGGTAGCGAGGTAGAGGGTCCCTGTTCGTGATCTGACCCCGAGGTGGAGAGGTCTGACAATATAGGATGGTTTGCCCGTGTGTTCGTGCGCCAGGAGTTGTCCTGCCATCGGTAGACTCTGTTGTTCTTGTAGTCTTCCGCGTCTCTTGCGAGTTTATTACGCTTTCTTGTTTCAATGTCTCTCTTATGGCGATTAATGCGTTCCTGGATTTCAGCTCTAAGGGAGTTGAGTACTTCAGGTGTGCCAGTAGTGGATAGTTGGGCTTCAATAGTTTTGATCTTTTCCGAGTTGTCAGTAATGGCCCACTGAAGGTGTTCTACTGTCAAGGTGATTAGATCAAGAGAACATTTATTAAGGATATGTTCAAATTTAGTGCAAAATTCTGGTGACTCTCTAAAGAGTGTGGGGCACAGAGGAACCCATAAACCTCTAGGGATGCGCTGCACCCGCAGGTATTCTGTGAGGGTGGCGCAGTGTAACTCGAGGTTAACAAAAGATCTCAGTTCACTCTCCAGGTCCCTTCCACGAATTTCTCATGGTGGAATGGAGAGAAACTCACTTGACAGTTTCGACTGGGTGAGGATATTTGCGGTTTCCTCTGCATTATACGAAAAAGTAGGGAGAGTGGACATGACCTTGTGGCGTGCAACACGTACGGGAAGATACACGTGAGTGAAAACACCGTGTGCACAGCTACAATGTGGTGCTTAGACTAGGTTCCCAAACCATCATTCCAAGTATAAAGAAGTCTAGCACTCAACTTAAGCAACGATAGGTTTGATTTATTTGTAGCACTTGAAACGTTTCAGTCCGTAAGGACTTTCATCAGTCACTACAATAACATAACAAGAATAAAAAATAAAAAATACAGCCAGTACAAAAATAAAGAAAGTATATACAAAATGACAGAAAACAACAAACAAAGATACAGAACCGAAGGAAAAAACTGGTCATAGCATATAATCATACCTTAATCAAATATTCAGGCAGTGGTATTGAAGCAAGTAGCTCCGCTCAGTGCGAATAGTGGTAATGGTGAGTAAATGTAAATGCCGATATAGAAGACAAATAACGTACCATGCTTAATCTTAGCAAATATGGCAGAGTTCATGCGGGAAAAAAAATTACACAGAATGTGCCTGGTATGGTGTAAAAAGAGGAGAATGGGGGTAAATGGGACTGGAGAGATGGAGGGAGGGTTAGGGTTTATCTGTCATACTCACAAGAGCGCCGCCACACCTTGGGGCATTAATGATAGAATTAAATATAGCTGTGGAGCAACAATAGAGGGTATACAATGAGCCTGTAGGAAAAGGCTAGGAGGTGGTAGCCAAATAAATATTGTACTATTCATTTAAGAAGGGATAGATACCTTAAATAGAGTGCTGTTGTGGTGGGGCGGTGACCACACTCCACGATAGAGCACCCACAGGCTACAAGAGGGAATAACGCTGTTAGGATTAAAAACGCTCAAGCTAGCATGTATGGAGTAATCTAGATTCATATTACCTGATAGAGCCGGTATGTGAGGTGAAGGGCACAGCCTCCAGACATGGTATCCACCGCTAGTCTGGGGTGTGTATGGCTCAGTGTGTTTAAGTAGCACGAGGAGCGGAAGTCAGGTGGACTGGGGACGGGATGACAAAACCGGATGTGACTGAAACGTTTCAAGTGCTACAAATAAATCAAACCTATTGTTGCTTAAGTTGAGTGCTAGACTTCTTTATACTTGGATTGATGGTTTGGGAACCTAGTCTAAGCACCACATTGTAGCTGTGCACACGGTGGTGTCGCTCATGTGAACTCGTAATGACCTGGACAATCATATTGGCAGTTCAGTTTTAGCATTTAGTGGAATATACTGTAAAAAAATCCAGAAAACAATTGTGGAATTGCACTTTATTGCAATTTCACCACATTTTGAATTTTTTCCTGTTTTTCAGTACATGATATGGTAAAATCAATGGTGTCATTCAAAAGTACAACTCGTCCTGCAAAAAACAAGCCCTCATATGGCCATATTGACAGACAGATATAAAAGTTATGGCCGTGGGAAGAAGGGGAGCAAAAAATGGAAACGCAAAAAAGGAAATACCCCTTGTCCTTAAGGGGTTAATCTAATATACTTTATACAAAAATCATAGGGACTCACGCTCTCACGTAGGCAGGTTAGGTCCAAACATGCAATTTTATTGATTTCATAAAACTCTAAGGGATTCAAAATCAAAACAGTCTCTTCTGGAAGCAAAGGTATGACAACAAATAAACATTTCGTTCAGCAGGCACATACTGTATGTGGTAGTGCTGGTTCACCAGAACAGATTACAGTCCTTTCTCCAGAGCAGACTTTACACAATCTAAGTATCACCTTAAGGCCATGATCACACGGTCAGTATTTGGTCAGTATTTTACCTCAGTATCTGTAAGCCAAAACCAGGAGTGGGTGATAAATACAGAAGTGGTGACCTGTTTCTATTACACTTTTCCTCTTATTGTTCCACTCCTGGTTTTGAATTACAAATACTGAGGTAAAATACTGACCTGGTACTGATCATGTGAATGTGACCTAAGCCTGAGCTTCAGCAGCTTCCAGCACCAAACTGAAGTGTTTAACTTAATACACAGCTCACATTGAGCAGGCTGCACCTTCTACACATTACTCTGCAGCTCAAACACACAGACTGTTCAGCTTTCCTAGCTGCTCTGTGCAGTCTCCATTGAGAGACAGACCTTGGATTGTCTCTCTCCCAGCTACAGCTCACATTTTGGCTGATCACTCACAAGCTTCAACACACTCCACTCTTCTCAACATTCTGCAGACTGGCAGAAGGTGAACCCATTTCCTGGTTCATTGTCAAAGCTAACCAGGTGCTTAGGATATTTATATTTATTATACTTGTGTATATATACACACAATGCACAGCATAAATAAGGCTACGTTCACATTTGCGTTGTGCGCCGCAGCGTCGGCGCCGCAGCGCACAACGCAAACAAAAACGCGGCAAAACGCACGCTAAAACGCTGCGTTTTGCGCCGCATGCGTCGTTTTTGGCCGAAAGTTGGACGCAAAAAAAATGCAACTTGATGCGTTTCTTGCGTCCAACGCTTGCGGCCATGCGGCGCAAAACGCAGCACAACGCATGTCCATGCGCCCCCATGTTAAATATAGGGGCGCATGACGCATGCGGCGCCGCTGCGGCGCCCGACGCTGCGGCGCTGACCGCAAATGTGAACGTAGCCTAAGTGCATCCCCTTTCAAAAGTAAGATTTTAATCAACATCTCACTCATGCTAGAACATTTTCCAATATTTTGACAAAATTGAGTTTCATAGAACATTTTTAACTCTTAACTTAATAATATAACTTTGATTACAAAATGTCCAATTTTATTCAAATTAATTGAAGCAAAATTAAGTACACCTCACATTAAAATCTACTGATTCTAGTAATTTCCCCATTGCTGTATGTCTACTAGCTGGATCCAGTCCTTCTCAGCCCATATCCACATACATGTCACTAGACAAACGGTAAGATTTTAAATATTAGAGTTAGGACTGTCCCAATTATGTTCACCGTGGAGTGGTGGGATGGCTTTTGCATTATTTTTTATCAAAAACATGTTAACTAAGTACCCTATATTATTTTATTTTCATGCACTATGCTGTTTATTTTCTACAGGGTATTTAATTATGTATGAAAGGAGAAGGAGCACTCAGGTGTAACTAGCAAGAAACATATTTTATTAATAATTCAGTAAAACACAAATGTAACATAACAATCAAAATTGTACATGATGAGTCAACAGCATGAGGAAAACAGAAAAGACAGGGTACCAACAATTGCAACTGCCCGAATGTGTATTCCATTCTTTTTCCATCAATTACTCTAGTTATGTAGAGCACTATTTTGCATAAAAAAAAAATGCAGGCCACATATTTGGCAGTGTGGTATCTCCGTGACAGGCATCATATAATAATAAAAATAATCTTTATTTTTATATAGCGCCAACATATTCCGCAGCGCTTTAAAATTATAGAGGGGATTTGTACAGACAATAGACATTACAGCATAACAAAAATCACAGTTCAAAATAGATACCAAGAGGAGTGAAGGCCCTGCTCGCAAGCTTACAAACTATGAGGAAAAAGGGGAGACACAAGAGGTGGATGGTAACAATTGCTTTCGTTGTTTGGACCAGCCATAGTGTAAGGATCGGGTGTACATGTAAAGCTGCATGAACCAGTTAACAGCCTAAGTATGTAACAGTACAGTCACAGAGGGCTATTAACGGCATAAAGTGTATGAGAACATGATGCGATGAACCCGATTATGGTTTAAGGTTTTTTTTTTTTTGAATGGGCCACACAGGGATAGTTAGGTTAATGCGTTGAGGCGGTAGGCCAGTCTGAACAAATGCATTTTTAGGGCATGCTTAAAACGGTGGGGATTGGGGATCAATCGTATTAACCTGGGTAGTGCATTCCAAAGAATTGGCGAAGCACATGAAAAGTCTTGGAGACGGGAGTGGGAGGTTCTGATTATTGAGGATGCTAACCTCAGGTCATTAGCAGAACGGAGAGCACGGGTAGGGTGGTAGACCAAGGGAGGAGATGTACGGTGGTGCTGAGCCATGGAATGCTTTGTGGATGAGAGTAATAGTTTTGTACTGGATCCTGGAGTGGATGGGTAACCAGTGTAATGACTGACACAAGGTAGAGGCATTGGTGTAACGGTTTGTGAGCAATATAGTCCTGGCGGCAGCATTCAGGACAGATTGGAGTGGAAAGAGTTTGGTAAGAGGGAGGCCGATTAGTAGAGAGTTACAATAGTCCAGACGAGAATGAATGAGTGAAACAGTAAGAGTTTTTGCAGAGTTGAAAGTAAGAAAAAGGCGAATTCTAGAAAGATTTTTGAGATGCAGATAAGAAGAGCGAGCCAGTGATTGGATGTGGGGGGGGGGGGGGGGTGAATGAAAGCTCGGAATCAAGGATGACCCCAAGGCAGCGGGCATGTTGCTTGGGAGTAATGGTGGAACCACACACGGAGATGGCAATGTCAGGCAAAGGAAGGTTAGTAGAGGGAGAGAACACGATGAGTTCAATTTTTGACAGGTTCAGTTTCAGATAGAGGGAGGACATGATGTTAGAGACAGCGGTAAGACAATCACTGGTGTTTTCTAAAAAGGCAGGCGTGATATCAGGAGAAGAACTGTATAATTGGGTGTCATCGGCATAGAGATGGTACTGGAAACCAAATCTACTGATTGTTTGTCCAATAGGGGCAGTATACAAAGAAAAGAGGAGGGGGCCTAGAACTGATCCTTGAGGAACGCCAACAGTAAGGGGAAGGTGAGAGGAGGAGGAACCAGCAAAAGATACAGTGAAGGAGTGGTCAGATAGATAGGAGGAGAACTTGGAGAGAATGGTGTCCTTGAGACCGATGGAGTGTAACATAGTGAGGAGGAGCTGATGATCCACAGTATTGAATGCTGCGGAGAGATCCAAGAGAATTAGCATTGAGTAATGACCATTAGATTCAGCTATTAGTAGATAATTACAGACTTTAGTGAGGGCAGTTTCAGTAGAGTGTAAAGAGCGGAAACCAGATTGAAGAGGATCGAGAAGAGAGTTATCTGAGAGATAGCAGATAACGCGGGAGTGGACCAGGAGCTCGAGGAGTTTAGAGATGAAGGGAAGATTGGAGACAGGTCTATAATTAGCGGTACAGTTTTGATCGAGGGATGTTTTTTTAAGTAATGTATGTATGATGGCATGCTTAAATGAGGAGGGAAAAATACCGGAAGAAAAAGAAAGGTTGAATAGTTTTGTTAGGTGAGAGGTGACAGCTGGGAAAGGGACTGGAGGAGATGTGACAGAATGGGGTCACTGGTGCAAGTGATCGGGTGAGAAGATGCAAGGAGCCTGATTACTTCTTCTTCTGTAACTGGTTCAAAGTCAGAGAGTAAGCTAGATGCAGTGGGGGAGGGAGGACGGTGCATGGTATGAAGGGATTGGGAGATAATTTCCTGTCGGATGTGGTAAATTTTTTCTTTGAAGTAATTGGCCAGATCGTCAGTGCGGAGATCCGTGGTTGAGGCCTGCACTCTTGGGTTGAGTAGGGAATGGAAAGTGTCAAAGAGACGTTTAGGGTTATTGGATAGTGAGGTGATGAGGGTGGTAAAATGTTTTTGTTTGGAGAGGTGAAGGGCAGAGTTGTATGTTTTAATCATGAACTTATAATGGATGAAATCTTTGGGTATATTAGATTTTCACCACAGACGTTTGGCGCAACTGGAGCACCACTACAGGAAACGTGTTTGCAGCGTGTGCCGATACCCCACCGCCACTCGCATGGAGAAGGGGATGTAGAGTCTGACAGCATGGACTTCAAAGGAAGGGAAGACAAGTGAGGGTACTTGAGGGATAACATTTGTTTGATAGGAGCAGACCAACGCCTCCACCTGCTCTGTTGTCTGATCTTGGGGTATGAGAAAATTGTAGTCCTCCATATGAAAGAGCAGCAGCAGCGGTGTCTGACTGCTGGATCCAGGTTTCAGTAAGAGCCAGGAGGTTAAGAGAATTAGAATTAGAAAGGAAGAAATCATGGATGAAAGGGAGTTTATTACACACAGAGCGAGAATTCCAAAGGGCACAATTGAAAGAGGCAGAAGTCATGCATGGAATATTAATAAGGTTAGAGGGGTTTCTGAGTGTAGCAGTTGGGAGGTTTGACTGGCTATAACATGGGGGGTCAGGGTTGGGAGAGACTAGGAGAAGGAGGATAGAAAGAGTGCTCCAAGATTGGGCATTTTAGGCCAGTATTCCAGTGTTTTTTCCTGTCAGTTACTTTAGTTATGTACAGCACTATTTTGCATAAAAAAAATAAAAAATACAGGCCACATATTTGGCAATGTGGTATCTCCATGACAGGCCTCATATATCTGCGTGCTCCAAGCTTGGGCATTTTAGTCCAGTATTCCAGTGTTTTTCCTGTCTGTTACTTTAGTTATATACAGCACTATTTAGCAGACCTCCAAAAAATACAGGCCACATATTTGGCAGTGTGGTATCTCCGTGACAGGCCTCACCTATCTGTGCTAAGAATTTGGCCATTTTATGCCTACATATTCTAGTGTTTTTGCTGTCTGTTATCCTACTTATTGACACCAATTTGATAACCAAAAAAACATTTTTAACTACAGTCCAGATAGTTTAAAGTGTGGTTTTCCTGCACACGTAATAATATATAAAAATAATAATTTTTATTTATATAGCGCCAACATATTCCTCAGCACTTTACAACTTATAGAGGGGACTTGTACAGACAATAGACATTACAGCATAACAGAAATCACAGTTCAAAAGAGATACCAGGAGGAATGAGGGCCCTGCTCGCAAGCTTACAAACTATGAGGAAAAGGGGAGACACGAGAGGTGGATGGTAACAATTGCTTTAGTTATTTGGACCAGCCATAGTGTAAGGCTCGGGTGTTCATGTAAAGCTACATGAACCAGTTAACTGCCTAAGTATGTAGCAGTACAGACACAGAGGCTATTAACTGCATAAAGTGTATGAGAACACGATGCAAGGAACCTGATTATGTGTTTGTTTGTTTTTTTCTATTTTTAATAGGCCACACAGGGATAGTTAGGTTAATGCGTTGAGGCGGTAGGCCAGTCTGAACAAATGCGTTTTTAGGGCACGCTTAAAACTGTGGGGATTGGGGATTAATCGTATTAACCTAGGTAGTGCATTCCAAAGAATCGGCGCAGCACGTGTAAAGTCTTGGAGACGGGAGTGGGAGGTTCTGATTATTGAGGATGCTAACCTGAGGTCATTAGCGGAGCGGAGGGCACGGGTTGGGTGGTAGACTGAGACCAGAGAGGAGATGTAGGGTGGTGCTGAGCCATGGAGTGCTTTGTGGATAAACGTAGCACGTAGCACATACAAGTTCGCTCCCAATTCAGCCATTTGTAGTGAATGTGTAAAATATTCTAGTCCATTTACAATAGGCAAGGCGCATGGCAAGGGCCGGAAAGTGGAAGTGATGGTGATGGTGAATGCAGAGGCTGAGGTCGTGGACAAGATGAAATTGGGCCACAAAAAACACCCACATCTTCTCGCTGGACTTTAGTGTCCGAAGTCCTAGGGGACTGCAGTAAGACAGCACTATTATAGCCAAAGCAGTGTGAAAACGTTGTTGGTTGGATAGCGGATAATACTTCCAGTTACTTGGCCACCACCATCAGCAGCCTGCCTTCCACACGGTCAAGTATGAGTAGCCGTGAATGTGGACCGCATATTGCTCACCCTGATCCTCCTTCCTCCCACCATGCTGAGTGCCCTGAGACAACTGATCCCACACTCAGACACTCCAAAGAGATGTTCTCTTTTCCATTTATAGATTCAGGCCTCTCGCCCGGTCCACTTGAGCTGGGCAAGATGAGATTCCATGTAGTGATGACCAAATATTTGAGCAGCCATGGTCACAAGAGGTGGACAATTGCCAGAAAGTCAGGAGGAGGACCAGGTTGCGGAAGTGGAAGATGAGGTGGTGGATGATATAGTAACTGACCCAACCTGGAAGGAGGACATGCAGAGCAAGGACAGCAGCACACAGGGGAAGGGAGGTGTAGCACCCCTTCAGGCAGGAAGAAGCAGTGTGGTGGTTGCAGACAGAAGGCGGGTAACCGCTCCCCGTAACACCAACATGACGGAAGTTGCCAGTCCAACTGTTGGGTCTTCCCAAGTCTGGCTATTTTTTAAAGACTTTGCCAATAACCCCAAACAGGCCACTTGCAACACCTGCCATGCCAGCATCTGCAGAGGTAGCAAAACTACCAGCCTTACCACCACCAGCATGATCAGGCAAAAGGCAGCAAAGCACCCGACTTTGTGGGCCCAACCTCTGGCTCCAGGAACAGTATCTGCCGGTGACACTGCTGCTTCTTCAACTGTTGTGCATGCAAGCCAATACCCTGTCCATAGTGCATGTGAAGATGCCTCATGCCCTGCACCTGTCGTTGGCCACAGTCAACTAGCACCATCATCATGCACGTCCATGTCCTTGTCACAGCGCAGGCTTCAGATGTCCATACCCCAGTCGTTGGAAGGAAAGCAGAAATACACAGCCAATGCCCCACAGGCCACAGTACCTAATTCACACTTTTGTCATCTTCTTGCGCTCAAAATGTTGCCTTTTAGGCTCATGGAGATGGAAGCTTTTCGCAACCTGATGGCGGCGGCCGTCCCAAGGTACTTGGTCTCAAGCCGCCACTATTTCTCCCGCTGTGCCGTCTCAGCATTACGCAAGCACGTGTCCCACAACATTACCCGTGCCCTCAACAATGCAGTTACTGGGAAAGTACACCTAACCATGGACACGTGGACAAGTGCTTGTGGCCAGCGACAGTACATCTCGCTGATGGCACACTGGGTTAACATAGTGGAAGCCGGGACCCAGTCAGACCTTTGGATGGAACACGTCGTCCCAACACCAAGGATTGCGGGCCCTACGTCAATCAGGGTTGCCCCCACAGCCTACAGCTCCTGCACCGCCTCCTCCTCCTCTTCAGTCTCCATCTCTGAAATGAGCACATCAGTCCCACCTGGAAGCACTGCCAAATCCAAGCGGCACCAGGCTGTGCTGAAGCTAATATGCTTAGGTGACAAACCCCACAATGCTGAAGAGTTGTGGACAGCTCTGAAAGAGCAGGCATATCTATGGCTGACACAGATGAACATCCAGCCATGCATGGTTGTGTGTGACAATGGCAGGAACCTCGTGGCGGCTCTGAGATGAGGCGAACTGACACACATACTGTTCCTGGCCCATGTGTTTTACCCCATTGTTCAACAGTTTCTAAAAAACTACCTGGAGCTGCCGGATCTGCTTGTGAAAGTACGCTGCCTGTGTGCCCATTTTAGAATGTCAGCTACAGCTTTACAGCTTCAGCCACCCTTGTCATGCATCAGCAGTGATTGCAGCTTCCGGCTCACCGACTGGTGTGTGACGTCCCCACACGTTGGAACTCTACACTACAGATGTTGTAAAGGATTTGTGAGCAGAAGAGAGCAGTTGTTGAATACCAGCATCAACAAGGCCGTTGTTATTCAGGTGAGATTCCATACATAAGACCTTAGGAGTGGACAAGGATGTCAGACATATGTAGCATTCTCAAAAACTTTGAAGAATCCACCAAGATGGTGAGCGGCGATGACGCCATAATTAGCATCACCATCCTGCTTCTCTGCATTCTGAAAAGCTCTCTGCTCACAATGAAAGAGGATGCATTGCAGGCAGAGCTGGAGGACATGGAGCAAGGAACCATACAGGGAGATTACACACAGCCTAGCCTCATGTCATCCCAGCATGGATTGTTTTACAATGAGGAAGAGGAAGAGGAGGAAGGAAGAACAGTAGCTACTTTCATACGCTGTAGACGGTACTACAAGCACAACTGTCTTACCTTCTTTTCAGCATGGCTGGCCTGAGGACATTGAGGAAGAGGAGGAGGAGGAGGACTCCTTGGTCAGTCATCCTGTTGGTGAGGACACGGAAGCCTTGCCTCTTACCAGTCTGGCATGCATCGCTGACTTTATGTTGTGCTGCCTTTCCCATGACCCTGGAATTGTAAAAATTTTGGGTGACAGTCATTACTGGGTAGTGACACTTTTAGACCCACGCTACAAGGAAAACTTTCAATTTCTTTTTCCAGAGGCAGACAGGTGCTGTGAATTCTGTTCTCAGGCTCCCTCCTGTGGTCATGAATCGTACTTTGGTGAGTTCTGTCCTTGGACACCCTCTGGTGGCTTTGAGTGGAACTGCTGATCTTTGAGGTTGGCTTTCTCAGCTGTCCTCGTTTATTGCTTCTGCTCGTTTCCCTATTTAACTCTGCCCAGGTTGTTAGTCCATGCCAGCTGTCAATGTCTCAGTACTGGTTCAGATCTCTCGGAATTCTCAGATGACCTGACTACTCCAGCAGAAGCTAAGTCCTTGCTAATCATTTGCTGTTCATTGTTTTTTTGAATATATTTTTCAGTACATGTTATGTTTCAGTCCAGCCTGCTATTATGATATTTCCTTGCTAGCTGGAAGCTCTGGGGGTGCAGAGCTGCACCTCCACACCGTGAGTCGGTGTGGAGGTCTTTTTGCACACTCTGCGTGTTTTTTTTAAGTTTTTTATACTGACCGCATAGTTCCCTTTCCTATCCTCTGTCTTTCTAGAGAAGCTTCGGCCTCCTTTGCTAAAATCTGTTTCATTCCTGTGTTTGTCACTTCCCTCTTAACTCACAGTTAATATTTGTGGGGGGCTACCTTTACTTTGGGGAATTTCTCTGAGGCAAGGTAGGCTATTATTTCTATCTTTAGGGGTAGTTAGCTCTTAGGCTGTGAAGAGGCGTCTAGGGAGAGTTAGGTACGCTCCACGGCTATTTCTAGTGTGTGTGATAGGATTAGGGATTGCGGTCAGTAGAGTTACCACTCCCTCAGAGCTTGTCCAAGGTTTTCTGTTTTAACCATCAGGTCACTTCGGGTGCTCCTAACCACCAGGTCATAACAGTACAGCTGGCCAACAAAGTGTTAATGCATCTCAAAAGAGGGATAAGAGAAGTTCTGAGTCAATTTTTTTTCTTTGCAGCCTGTTTTGTCTTTCTTTTCCCCTTAACCTCTGGGTGGTTCAGGACTCAGGTGTAGATATGGATATTCAAGGTTTGTCCTCTTGTGTGGATCAACTCACTGCTAGGGTACAGAGTATTCAAGATTATGTAGTTCAGAATCCGATGTTAGAGCCTAGTATTCCAATTCCTGATTTGTTTTCTGGGGATAGATCTAAATTTTTGAATTTCAAAAATGATTGCAGACTGTCTCTTGCTCTGAGACCCCGCTCCTCTGGTGATCCCATTCAGCAGGTAAAGATTGTTATTTCTTTGTTGCGTGGTGACCCGCAAGACTGGGCATTCTCCCTTGAGCCAGGAAATCCTGCATTGCTTAATGTGGATGCATTTTTTCTAGCGCTTGGATTGCTTTATGACGAACCTAATTCTGTGGATCAGGCAGAAAAGATCTTGCTGACTCTATGTCAGGGTCAGGATGAGGCAGAAGTATATTGCCAGAAGTTTAGAAAGTGGTCTGTGCTTACTCAATGGAATGAGTGTGCCCTGGCAGCAATTTTCAGAAAGGGTCCTTCTGAAGCCCTTAAGGATGTTATGGTGGGGTTCCCCACGCCTGCTGGTCTGAATGAGTCAATGTCTTTGGCCATTCAGGTTGATCGGCGTTTGCGCGAGCGCAAAGTTGTGCACCATTTGGCGGTGTCCTATGAGCGGAGGCCTGAGCCTATGCAATGTGATAGGACTTTGACCAGAGCTAAACGGCAAGAACACAGACATCAGAATGGGCTGTGTTTTTACTGTGGTGACTCCTCTCATGCTATCTCTGATTGTCCTAAGTGCACTAAGAGGTTTGCTAGGTCTGTCACCATTAGTACTTTGCAGCCTAAATTTCTCTTATCTGTTACCCTGATTTGCTCACTGTCGTCCTACTCTGTTATGGCATTTGTGGATTCAGGCGCTGCCCTGAACTTGATGGACTTGGAGTTTGCCAGGCGCTGTGGTTTTTCCTTGGAGCCTTTGCAGAGTTCTATTCCCTTAAGGGGGATTGATGCTACGCCATTGGCCAAGAATAAACCTCAGTACTGGACTCAGCTGGCCATGTACATGGCTCCCGCACATCAGGAAAATATCTGCTTTTTGGTGTTGCATAATTTGCATGATGTTGTCGTGTTGGGTTTGCCATGGTTACAGGTTCATAATCCAGTACTGGATTGGAAATCAATGTCTGTGTCTAGTTGGGGTTGTCAAGGGATACATGGTGATGTTCCTTTGATGTCAATTTTTTCTTCCACTCCTTCTGAAGTCCCTGAGTTTTTGTCGGATTACCAGGATGTATTTGATGAGCCCAAGTCCAGTGCCTTACCTCCTCATAGGGACTGTGATTGTGCTATTAATTTGATTCCTGGTAGTAAGTTCCCTAAGGGCCGACTGTTCAATTTATCTGTGCCAGAACATGCCGCTATGCAGAGTTATGTAAAGGAGTCCTTTGAGAAAGGGCATATTCGCCCGTCTTCGTCACCGTTGGGAGCAGGGTTCTTTTTTGTGGCCAAGAAGGATGGCTCTCTGAGACCCTGTATAGATTACCGCCTTCTCAATAAAATCACGGTCAAATTTCAGTACCCTTTGCCTCTGTTGTCTGATTTGTTTGCTCGGATTAAGGGGGCTAGTTGGTTTACCAAGATTGACCTTCGAGGGGCATATAATCTTGTGCGTATTAAAAAGGGCGATGAATGGAAAACAGCATTTAATACACCCGAGGGCCATTTTGAGTACCTGGTGATGCCATTCGGGCTTTCTAATGCTCCATCTGTGTTTCAGTCCTTTATGCACGACATCTTCCGGAAGTATCTGGATAGGTTCATGATGGTATATTTGGATGATATTTTGGTGTTTTTGGATGATCGGGAGTCTCATGTAAGGCAGGTCAGGATGGTGTTCCAGGTCCTTCGTGCTAATGCGTTGTTTGTGAAGGGCTCTAAATGCCTCTTTGGAGTTCAGAAGGTTTCCTTTTTGGGCTTCATTTTTTCCCCTTCTACTATCGAGATGGATCCTGTCAAAGTTCAGGCCATTTATGATTGGACTCAACCTACATCTGTGAAGAGTCTTCAGAGGTTCCTGGGCTTTGCTAATTTTTACCGTCGCGTCATCGCTAATTTTTCTAGTGTGGTTAAGCCTTTGACTGATTTGACGAAGAAAGGCGCTGATGTGGTGAATTGGTCCCCTGCGGCCGTTGAGGCCTTTCAGGAGCTTAAACGTCGTTTCACTTCGGCCCCTGTGTTGCGTCAGCCAGATGTTTTTCTCCCTTTTCAGGTCGAGGTTGATGCTTCTGAGATTGGGGCAGGGGCTGTTTTGTCTCAGAGAAGTTCTGATGGCTCCTTGATGAAGCCGTGTGCTTTCTTTTCTAGAAAGTTTTCGCCTGCCGAGCGTAATTATGATGTCGGCAATCGGGAGTTGTTGGCTATGAAGTGGGCATTTGAGGAGTGGCGACATTGGCTTGAGGGAGCCAAACATCGCATGGTGGTCCTGACTGATCACAAGAATCTGACTTACCTCGAGTCCGCCAAGCGGTTGAACCCTAGACAGGCTCAATGGTCACTGTTTTTCTCCCATTTCGATTTTGTGGTCTCATACCTTCCGGGATCTAAGAATGTGAAGGCTGATGCCCTTTCTAGGAGTTTTTTACCTGATTCTCCGGGAGTCCCTGAGCCGGCTGGTATTCTTAAAGAGGGGGTGATTCTGTCTGTCATCTCCCCTGATTTGCGGCGGGTGCTGCAGGAGTTTCAGGCTGATAGACCAGACCGCTGCCCAGTGGAGAAACCGTTTGTCCCTGATAGATGGACTAGTAGGGTTATTTCTGAGGTTCATTGTTCAGTGTTGGCTGGTCATCCTGGGATTTTTGGTACCAGAGACTTGGATGCCAGGTCCTTTTGGTGGCCTTCCTTGTCACGGTATGTGCGTTCTTTTGTGCAGTCCTGTGGGACTTGTGGTCGGGCCAAACCTTGCTGTTCTCGTGCCAGTGGGTTGCTTTTGCCTTTGCCTTTCCCGAAGAGGCCCTGGACACATATTTCCATGGATTTTGTTTCTGATCTTCCTGTCTCTCAAAGGATGTCTGTCATCTGGGTGGTTTGTGATCGGTTTTCTAAGATGGTCCATTTGGTACCCATGCCTAAATTGCCTTCCTCCTCTGATTTGGTTCCATTATTTTTTCAGCATGTGGTTCATTTGCATGGCATTCCGGAGAACATTGTGTCGGACAGAGGTTCCCAATTTGTTTCTAGGTTTTGGCGGACCTTTTGTGCTAAGATGGGCATTGATTTGTCTTGTTCTTCAGCGTTCTATCCTCAGACAAATGGCAAAACCGAACGAACCAATCAGACCTTGGAAACCTATCTGAAATGCTTTGTTTCTGCTGATCAGGATGATTGGGTGACCTTCTTGCCATTGGCCGAGTTCGCCCTTAATAATCGGGCTAGTTCTGCTACTTTGGTTTCGCCTTTTTTTTGTAATTCTGGTTTTCATCCTCGTTTTTCTTCAGGGCAGGTTGAGTCTTCTGACTGTCCTGGTGTGGATTCTGTGGTGGACAGGTTGCAACAAATTTGGACTCACGTGGTGGACAATTTGACGTTGTCTCAGGAGAAGGCGCAACGTTTTGCTAACCGCCGTCGCTGTGTTGGTCCCCGACTTCGTGTTGGGGATTTGGTTTGGTTGTCTTCTCGTTATGTTCCTATGAAGGTTTCTTCTCCTAAGTTCAAGCCTTGTTTCATTGGTCCTTATAAGATTTCTGAAATTATCAATCCTGTGTCATTTCGTTTGGCCCTTCCAACTTCTTTTGCCATCCATAATGTGTTCCATAGGTCGTTGTTGCGGAGATATGTGGCGCCTATGGTTCCTTCCGTTGATCCTCCTGCTCCGTTGTTGGTTGAGGGGGAGTTGGAGTATGTGGTGGAGAAGATTTTAGATTCTCGTATTTCGAGACGGAAGCTGCAGTACCTGGTTAAATGGAAGGGCTATGGTCAGGAGGATAATTCCTGGGTTGTTGCCTCCGATGTCCTTGCTGCCAATTTGGTTCGTGCCTTTCATTTGGCTCGTCCTGATCGGCCTGGGGGCTCTGGTGAGGGTTCGGTGACCCCTCCTCAAGGGGGGGGTACTGTTGTGAATTCCGTTCTCGGGCTCCCTCCTGTGGTCGTGAATGGTACTTTGGTGAGTTCTGTCCTTGGACACCCTCTGGTGGCTTTGAGTGGAACTGCTGATCTTTGAGGTTGGCTTTCTCAGCTGCCCTCGTTTATTGCTTCTGCTCGCTTCCCTATTTAACTCTGCCCAGGTCGTTAGTCCATGCCAGCTGTCAATGTCTCAGTACTGGTTCAGATCTCTCTTGGAATTCTCAGATGACCTGACTACTCCAGCAGAAGCTAAGTCCTTGCTAATCATTTGCTGTTCATTGTTTTTTTGAATATATTTTTCAGTACATGTTATGTTTCAGTCCAGCCTGCTATTATGATATTTCCTTGCTAGCTGGAAGCTCTGGGGGTGCAGAGCTGCATCTCCACACCGTGAGTCGGTGTGGAGGTCTTTTTGCACACTCTGTGTGGTTTTTTTAGTTTTTTATACTGACCGCATAGTTCCCTTTCCTATCCTCTGTCTTTCTAGAGAAGATTCGGCCTCCTTTGCTAAAATCTGTTTCATTCCTGTGTTTGTCACTTCCCTCTTAACTCACAGTTAATATTTGTGGGGGGCTACCTTTACTTTGGGGAATTTCTCTGAAGCAAGGTAGGCTATTATTTCTATCTTTAGGGGTAGTTAGCTCTTAGGCTGTGAAGAGGCGTCTAGGGAGAGTTAGGTACGCTCCACGGCTATTTCTAGTGTGTGTGATAGGATTAGGGATTGCGGTCAGTAGAGTTACCACTCCCTCAGAGCTTGTCCCAGGTTTTCTGTTTTAACCATCAGGTCACTTCGGGTGCTCCTAACCACCAGGTCATAACAGACAGGTGTACTAAAATGCTGTATTACCAGAGAGCCATTGTTGCAGAATTAGTAAAAAAAATTCCCATCTCAAAACGCTGGTGGCAGACATTGGCAACCAAGGAGTACAGGCGAGAGAGACACAACTCTGATCCAGCAGAGGCAGGGGAACACTGGCTAAGTTCTGGGACAGTTTTCTCAGATCCTCCCATCACCCTGGCCCTGAGGTACAGGGTAATGTCACAAGGAATAGAATGTTTTCTAAGATGCTGAGGGAGTGCCTTGCTGACTGTACCAACTTCCTCCGTGATTCCTCTGTGCCTTTTAATAATTGGGTATCCAAGCTGGACACGTGGCCTGAACTGTCTCTCAATGCCTTTAACCCCTTCGTGACATGCGCCGTACTAGTACGGCGCTGCCGGCACTGCATTAGTGCCAGCCGCAGTACTAGTACGGCGCCCCGATCACCGCGGTCTCACGCTGAGCGCCGCGGTGATCGGGTGCGGGTGTCAGCTGTATATGACAGCTGACACCCCGCAGCAATGCCCACGATCGGCGCTGTCGCCGATCGCGGGCATTTAACCCCTCTGATGCCGCTGTCAATAGTGACAGCGGCATAGAGGGGGATCGCGCAGGGACGGGGGCTCCCTGCGCTCTCCCACCGGAGCAGCGCGATGAGATCGCGCTGCTCCGGTGACCTGGAAGGAGTCCCCGGATCCAAGATGGCCGCGGGACTCCTTCCGGGTCATAAGATGACCCTGCTTGCCGGCGTCTGCTGAGAATCCTCATAGCAGGCGCCGGCAAGCCTCTGTTACGTGCCTGTCACATCGGTGATCAGACCGAGTGCTATGCACACGGTCTGATCACCGATCTGTGATGTCCCCTCCTGGGACAAAGTAAAAAAGTAAAAAAAAAATTTTTCCAAATGTGTAAAAAAAAAAAAAAAAAAAATTCCTAAATAAAGAAAAAAAAAAAAATATATTCCCATAAATACATTTCTTTATCTAAATAAAAAAAACACCACACAATAAAAGTACACATATTTAGTATCGCCGCGTCCGTAACAACCCCACCTATAAAACTATATCACTAGTTAACCCCTTCAGTGAACACCGTAAAAAAAAAAAAAAAAAAACGAGGCAAAAAACAACGCTTTATTCTCATACCGCCAAACAAAAAGTGGAATAACACGCGATCAAAAAGACGGATATAAATAACCATGGTATCGCTGAAAACGTCATCTTGTCCCGCAAAAAAAAAGCCGCCATACAGCATCATCAGCAGAAAAATAAAAAAGTTATAGCTCTCAGAATAAAGCGATGCAAAAACAATTATTTTTTTATATAAAATAGTTTTTATTGTGTAAAAGCGCCAAAACATAAAAAAATTATATAAATGAGGTATCGCTGTAATCGTACTGACCCGAAGAATAAAACTGCTTTATCCTTTTTACCAAACGCGGAACGGTATAAACGCCCCCCCTAAAAGAATTTCAGGAATTGCTGGTTTTTGTTCATTCCGCCTCCCAAAAATCGGAATAAAAAGCGATCAAAAAATGTCATGTACCCGAAAATGGTACCAGCAAAAACGTCAACTCGTCCCGCAAAAAACAAGATCTCACATGACTCTGTGGACCAAAATATGGAAAAATTATAGCTCTCAAAATGTGGTGATGCAAAAACTATTGTTTGCAATAAAAAGCGTCTTTTAGTGTGTGACGGCTGCCAACCATAAAAATCCGCCCAAAAAACGCTATATAAGTAAATCAAATCCCCCTTCATCACCCCCTTAGTTAGGAAAAATAATAAAATTTTAAAAAATATATTTATTTCCATTTTCCCGTTAGGCTACTTTCACACTAGCGTCGGTACGGGGCCGTCGCGCTGCGTCGGCCCGACATACCGACGCATACTGTGCAAGCGCCGCACAACGGGGGCAGCGGATGCTGTTTTTCCACGCATCCGCTGCCCCATTGTGAGGTGCGGGGAGGTGGGGGCGGAGTTCCAGCCGCGCATGCGCGGTCGGAAATGGTGGACCGTCGGCACAAAAAAGTTACATGTAACGTTTGTTGCTGCCGGCTGTCCGCCACAACACGACGCAACCGTCGCACGACGCTTGCGACGTGTGTCAATACGTCGCTAATGTTAGTCTATGGGGAAAAAACGCATCCTGCAGATGACTTTGCAGGATGCGTTTTTTCGCCAAAACGACGCATTGCGACGTATGCAAAAAAACGCTAGTGTGAAAGTAGCGCTAGGGTTAGGACTAGGGTTAGGGTTGGGGTTAGGGTTTCAGTTAGAATTGGGGAGTTTTCACTGTTTAGGCACATCAGGGGCTTTCCAAACGCGACATGGCGTCCGATCTCAACGCGTTTGTTTGCGTTAAAAACGCATGCGTTTTTATAGAAAAAAAACAGAACACACTGAAAAGTCACCCACCACCATCAAGGTGATAAAGGGATCCAAACCCTAACCCTACCCCTAAACTCATCCCTAACCGTTTAATGAACATTTTCTGACAGTCATAGTGCCACGTATTTCAGTGCCACGTATTTCAGTGCCACGTATTTCAGTGCCACGTATTTCAGTGCCACGATATTTCAGTGCCACGATATTTCAGTGCCACGATATTTCAGTGCCACGATATTTCAGTGCCACGTATTTAAGTGCCACGGTATTTCAGTGAAATACGTGGCACTGAAATATCGTGGCATTTACGTGAAATACGTGGCACTTAAATACGTGGCACTTAAATGCGTGGCACTTAAATACGTGGCACTTAAATACGTGGCACTTAAATACGTGGCACTTAAATATCGTGGCATGTACATGAAATACGTGGCACTTATATACGTGGCACTTATATACGTGGCACTTATATACGTGGCACTTATATACGTGGCACTTATATACGTGGCCACTGAAATATCGTGGCACTTATATACGTATATACGTATATACGTATATAAACGTATTTCAGTGCCACGTATTTCAGTGCCACGTATTTCAGGTTAGGGGTAGGGGTAGGGTTAGGGGTAGGGTTAGGGTTTTTTGGTTTTTTCTTGTTTTCTTGTGTTTTTCTATAAAAACGCATGCGTCTAAAAAAACGCATGCGTTTTACCGCGATTACATGCGTTTTTTCACACATGCGTTTTTTAAAAAAACGCAAGTGTGAAACCAGCCTTATCCTTGGAAAAATAAAAACATGGGGGCTAAAATATAATTTTCGTGGAAAAAAATATATTTTTTATTTTCGCGGCTCTGCGTTATAAACTGTAGTGAAGCACTTGGGGGTTCAAAGTTCTCACAACACATCTAGATAAGTTCCGTGGGGGGTCTAGTTTCCAATATGGGGTCACTTGTGGGGGGTTTCTACTGTTTAGGTACATCAGGGGCTCTGCAAATGCAACATGACACCTGCAGACCAATCCATCTAAGTCTGCATTTCAAACGGCGCTCCTTCCCTTCCGAGCTCTGCCGTGCGCCCAAACAGTGGTTTATCCCCATATATGAAGTATCAGCGTACTCAGGACAAATTGGACAACAACTTTTGTTGTCCAATTTCTCCTGTTACCCTTGGGAAAATAAAAATGTGGGGGCTAAAATATAATTTTCGTGGAAAAAAAATTTTTTTTTATTTTCATGGCTCTGCGTGATAAACTGTAGTGAAACACTTGTTGGTTCAAAGTTCTCACAACACATCTAGATAAGTTCCGTGGGGGGTCTAGTTTCCAATATGGGGTCACTTGTGGGGGGTTTCTACTGTTTAGGTACATCAGGGGCTCTGCAAATGCAACATGACACCTGCAGACCAATCCATCTAAGTCTGCATTTCAAACGGCGCTCCTTCCCTTCCGAGCTCTGCCGTGCGCCCAAACAGTGGTTCCCCCCAATGTATGGGGTATCAGCGTACTCAGGACAAATTGGACAATAACTTTTGTGGTCCAATTTCTCCTGTTACCCTTGGGGGAAAAAAAATTGCGGGCTAAAACATCATTTTGTGGAAAGAAAAAATGATTTTTTGATTTTCACAGCGCTACATTCTAAACTTTAGTGAAACAACTGGGGGTTAAAAGTGCTCACCACACATCTAAATAAGTTCCTTAGGGGGTCTTCTTTCCAAAATGGTGTCACTTGTGGGGGTTTCCACTGTTTAGGCACGTCAGGGGCTCTCCAAACACGACATGGGTTCCGATCTCAATTCCAGCCAATTTTGCATTGAAAAGTCAAATGGCGCTCCTTCCCTTCCGAGCTCTGCCATGCGCCCAAACAGTGGTTTATCCCCATATATGAAGTATCAGCGTACTCAGGACAAATTGCACAACAACTTTTGGCATCCAATTTATCCTGCTACCCTTGGGAAAATAAAAAATTTGGGGCAAAAAGATCATTTTTTGTGAAAATTAATATTAATTTTTTTTTACGGCTCTACATTATAAACTTCTGTGAAGCACTTGGAGGTTCAAAGTGCTCACCACACATCTAGATAAGTTCCTTAGGGGGTCTTCTTTCCAAAATGGTGTCACTTGTGGGGGTTTCCACTGTTTAGGCACGTCAGGGGCTCTCCAAACACGACATGGGTTCCGATCTCAATTCCAGCCAATTTTGCATTGAAAAGTCAAATGGCGCTCCTTCCCTTCCGAGCTCTGCCATGCGCCCAAACAGTGGTTTACCCCCACATATGGGGTATCAGCGTACTCAGGACAAATTGCACAACAACTTTTGGGGTCCAATTTATCCTGCTACCCTTGGGAAAATAAAAAATTTGGGGCAAAAAGATCATTTTTTGTGAAAATTAATATTAATTTTTTTTACGGCTCTACATTATAAACTTCTGTGAAGCACTTGGAGGTTCAAAGTGCTCACCACACATCTAGATTAGTTCCTTAGAGGGTCTACTTTCCAAAATGGTGTCACTTGTGGGGGTTTCCACTGTTTAGGCACGTCAGGGGCTCTCCAATCGCGACATGGGCTCCGATCTCAATTCCAGCAAATCTTGCATTGAAAAGTCAAATGGCGCTCCTTCCCTTCCGAGCTCTGCCATGTGCCCAATCAATGGTTTACCCCAACATGTGGGGTATCGGCGTACTCAGGACAAATTGTACAACGACTTTTTTGGTCCAATTTCTCCTGTTACCCTTGGTAAAATAAAACAAATTGGATCTGAAGTAAAAATTTTGTGAAAAAAAAGTTAAATATTCAATTTTTTTTAAACATTCCAAAAATTCCTGTGAAGCACCTGAAGGGTTAATAAACTTTTTGAATGTGGTTTAGAGTACCTTGAGGGGTGCAGTTTTTAGAATGGTGTCACTTTTGGACATTTTCTGTCATATAGACCCCTCAAAGTCACTTCAAGTGTGAGGTGGTCCGTAAAAAAAATGGTTTTGCAAATTTTGTTGCAAAAATGAGAAATCGCTGGTCAACTTTTAACCCTTATAACTCCCTAACAAAAAAAAATTATGTTTCCAAAATTGTGCTGATGTAAAGCAGACATGTGGGAAATGTTGTTTATTAACTATATTATGTGATATAACTCTCTAATTTAAGGGCATAAAAACGAAAAATTTGAAAATTGCTAAATTTTCATAATTTTCGACAAATTTCTGTTTTTTTCACAAATAAATGCAAGTCATATCGAAGAAGTTTTACCACTATCATAAAGTACAATATGTCACGAGAAAACAATCTCATAATCACCAGGATCCGTTGAAGCGTTTCAGAGTTATGACCTCATAAAGTGACAGTGGTCAGAATTGTAAAAATTGGCCGTGTCACTTAGGTGAAAACAGGCTTTGGGGTGAAGGGGTTAAGGTCCTGGCCTGCCCTGCTGCTAGTGTTTTGTCAAAGTGGGTTCTTAGTGCCACTTGTGGAATTATCACAGATAAGCGCACCTGCCTGTTAATGGAAAATGCAGACAGGCTGACTCTTATAAAAATGAACAAGGGATGGATTGGGCCAGACTTCTCTACAACACCAAATGACAGTGAAACATTACCTCCAATACAGTGTCTTTTTGGGAGGTGTATTCCCATGCACCTATTTACACACACACATGGGTATACCCTTCCTGATTTTGGCTATTTGGTGTACTCCTCCTCCTTGTCCTCATACTTATCATCCACCACCACTAGAACACCAGGGTGAACGTGTTCTGTGTGGCTACAGCCAGTCAATTTTTTGACAAGGGTGTCTAAGATCCCCATAAGTTCTTTTTAAAAATGTACCCCCCATGGGGAAATGTTTGTCAGCCCATGCCCTTAATATATGGGCATTACAAGTCTAGGAGACCTGCTCCTTTAAATTGGGCCTATTTTTTAATTAGGCCTTCCTCCACGTCTCATCATCCACCGCCACTAGATCACCAGGGTTAACGTGTTCCATGCTGCTGCAGCCACTATAATTTTTTGCAAGGGTGTTTATGATGCCCGTAAACAATTTTTTTAAATTTAACCCCCTCCCCAATGGGGAAATGTTTGTCAGCCCATGCCCTTAATATATGGGCATTACAAGTCTAGGAGACCCGCTCCTTTAAATTTGGCCAATTTTTTAATGAGGCCTTCCTCCATGTCTCATAATCCACCGCCACTAGATTACCAGGGTTAACGTGTTCCGTGCTGCTGCAGCCACTATAGTTTTTGTTTATGATGCCCATAAACAATTTTGTTTTAAATTTACCCCCCTGATCCTTTGTAATGGGACAGTTTTTATTTTATGAGGCCCTCCTCCATGTTTCTTGCAACGGGAGATTGGGGTGCGTGCAAATTTGGGTCAAGGCGGCCTTTGCATTCAATGCATAAGGAAACAGTATGGGAGTACAAAATGAAAAATGTGAAGTTGATTTTCCTGTGGCCATCCAGTATCTGGGTTTAAAGGCTTATTGGGGTGCATATAACTTGGCAGCAGGGCAGGCCTTGCAGTCAATACATAAGAAAACAGTATGAGAGTACAAAATGAATAATGTGAAGTGGATTTTCCAGTAGCCATCCAGTACCTGGGTTCAAAGGCTTCTTGGGGTGCATATGACTTGATAGCAGGGCAGGCCTTACATTCAATGCAACATTTTTTCAGGAAGCCCTCCTGTACCTCTCGTAAAAGGGGTATTGGGGTACATCGTAATTCTTGGCAGCCCAGCCACTCACTGCATAGGCAATAACAGCATAGGAGACCCACTGTTAAATAATGACCCTTTAAGAATATTAATGCCGCCTGATGCCTCTCTAAAAATAGGCTTTGTGACTTTAAGAGTCCCTCCTTCATAAATGAATCAAGATGGGTCTACATATGTGTCACACACCACATGGCCAGCTAGGGTTGTTAAATGTTACAATGACATTTCCCAGTGAATGCATTTATAGTGGTTGAAAGCAATGTAAAATTGAAAAACGCATCAAAAACTCTGCGTATGAACATAGCCCAAGTGGTGGAGGAACATTTTGGTCCGGGGTCAATTATTTTGCCTTATATACAAGTCATTACCCTGGAAAGGATGTTCCTTAAGGGGAACCTGTCACCCCGTTTTTCCCGTATGAGATAAAAATACCATTAAATAGGGCCTGAGCTGTGCGTTACAATAGTGTATTTTGTGTACCCTGATTCCCCACCTATGCTGCCAAAATACGTTACCAAAGTCGCCGTTTTCGCCTGTCAATCAGGCTGGTCTGGTCAAATGGGCGTGGTGACATCGCTGTTTCTTCCCCCAGATCTTGCTTATCTTTCCGTTGGTGGCGTAGTGGTTTGCGCATGCCCAACTGCCGAATCCACTGCACAGGTGAGGAAAAAGAGCGCGATCTGCACTATTCCCCTGGTGATCGGTGGGGAGGCCATCTTCCTGAGGCCACGCGTGCGCAGATGGAGCGCTCTGCTGCCCGGGGCTTTAGGAAAATGGCCGCGGGATGCCGCGCGTGTGCAGATGGAGATCGCGGCGGCTATTTTCCTGAAGCCGAGATGTGAACTCGGCTTCAGGAAAATGGCCGCCGCGATCTCCATCTGCGCACGCGCGGCATCCCGCGGCCATTTTCCTGAAGCCCCGGGCAGCAGAGCGCTCCATCTGTGCATGCGCAGCCTCAGGAAGATGGCCTCCCCCACCGATCACCAGGGGAATAGCGCAGATCGCGCTCTTTTTCCTCACCTGTGCAGTGGATTCGGCAGTTGGGCATGCACAAACCACTACGCCACCAACGGAAAGATAAGCAAGATCTGGGGGAAGACACCACGCCCATCTGACCAGACCATGTGGAGAAAACACCGTGTGCACTGCTATAATAGGTGCAGAGACTAGGTACCCAAATCCTTTTATAAATAGAAAGAAGAAGTCTCGCACTCAACTTAAGTATATTTGCAGATTTTATTAGGTGCTGATGTAGCACTGGGGAAACGTTTCAGCCTCAAATAGGCTTTCGTCAGTCACTACAACATTCAAAAAAACAAAATATAATACAGTGTATAAACAGCCGGGTACATTAAACAAAACAAGGTATATACAATTTATCCAAGGAGCCATTTTTTTAAGATAATGAAAGAATCTTATATCAGAGCATAACCGTATATAATATTCCCGCTCAGAAATAGTGATCAACGGTGGACGAGACATATATAGCAGTGCACACGGTGTTTTCTCCACATAGACTTTACCTGTACGTAGTTGCACGCTATAGAGCCATGTCCAATCTTCCCACATTTTCTTACAACGCGGAGGAAACCGCTAATATCCTCGCTCAATCTAAATTATCAAGTGACTTTCTACTTATTCCACCACGTGAGGTTCGTGGGCGGGATCTAGAACGAGAACTCAGGTCCCAGACAAACCTTGAGCTTCATTGTGCCACTCTGTCAGAGTATATACGTGTACAGAGAATCCCGAGGGGACTAAGGGTTCCTCTACGCCCTACATTATTTAAGGATTCACCTGATTTTTGTACTAAATTCGAGCACATTCTCAATAAGTGTTCCCTAGATTTGATTACCCTTACAGTGGAGCATTTACAACGTGCTATTACGGATTGCGCTGAGAACATTAAAACCATTGAAATCCAGTTGTCTGCCACAGGTTCACCTGAAGATCTGACTTCACTCAAAGCTGAAATCCAGGACCGGATCACCAAACACAAGAGGGACATTGAAGCCAGGAAACGCAACAAATTTGCAAGGGACGCAGAGGACTATAAGAACAACCGCGTCTATAGATGGCAGGACAACTCGAAGCGCACCAGTACTCGTCCAAATCCGCCAACATCTTCAGATCTATCCACCTCGGGGTCGGACCACGAATCTGCACCGTCTACAGCAGTGTCAAGCTTTCCTTTTTTAGGACAACGACGATACCCCACAAGAAGACGAGACGGGGACAGAAACACAAGAAGGAATCAAGAAACCTACAGAACCACCCAACCGAAGGTATGGACAATTTAGTTATAAACATTTCCTCCCGCACCTTAAGTGTGGCTGAACACTCACTCTTACAGAAGGGACTATCATTCTGCCCATCCTACAGGTGTCGTACTTTTGAACTTGACATGGACCTCCAGAGATTTTTGGCCAGGTATCACCTTCACCATGAACAGTCACATGTGGGAGATGAACTTTTTGGACACTATGGTAGTCAAAGATTTGAATGGTTTCCTTAGTACGGATTTATACACAAAAAGCACAGATAGGAATAGTCTCCTACACTACCAAAGTCTCCATCCTCCATCCACTAAAAGATCCATACCGAAGGCACAATACCGAAGAGTAGAGCGCATAGTCTCCAATAGCAATATAAGAGAGCTACGCACACAGGAAATGACTGAGAAATTTAGGGCCAGGGGTTACCCCTCATCTCTCTTAGAGACTTC
Source organism: Ranitomeya variabilis (assembly GCF_051348905.1). NCBI lineage: Eukaryota > Metazoa > Chordata > Amphibia > Anura > Dendrobatidae > Ranitomeya > Ranitomeya variabilis. The sequence continues at coordinate 627,480,885 of NC_135232.1, forward strand.
CAGAACTACGGCGAGCAGACCTAGGATGGACACATCCCTACGCATTCCCTTCGTACATTCGTTTCATCCGTACATGTACAAACTCCACAGAGCAATACGCAGTAACTGGTCTATACTTTCCCAGGCCTTTCCCAAAGTAAAAGAGTTCCAACAACCATTTCTCCCATGTTTCAAAAGGGCTCCCAGTTTGAGAGACAATCTAGTAAAAGCGGACATTGGTACCAAAATCACCAAGAGACAGAGTTTCTTTGGCACTCCAAGGGAAGGCACCTTCCCGTGTTTAAACTGCGTTCAATGTAATAATGTATTGAAAGGGAATGTAGTCAGACACCCATACTCCGGTAAGGAGTTTAAAATCCGAGGATACTTCACATGCAGTTCAACCTACGTAGTGTATGTGATCAAATGCCCCTGTGGGCTCCTATACGTAGGGGAAACGACGCAACCCATCAGGGATCGCATATCCAAGCACAAATCTACCATACGATGCAATAACCTCTTATTACCATTACCCCATCACTTCCATACATCAGGACACAATATTTCACAGTTACAGTTTCAGGTTCTTGAACATGTTCCCATACAGCGCAGGGGGGGTAACAGAGTACTTATGCTTAAAAAACGTGAGGCCTACTGGATTCACTCCTTGGACACATTATCCCCAAAAGGACTCAACAGGGACTATGAGATATCGGCATTCATTTAAGGGAATCATCCAATAGATTAGGACGATTGCTGTATTATTTGAATTTTATATGACCTGTCTTGATATATACTGATATATTTTTTTCTCATTTTATAGAATCGACTATATTGATGATGACTGCCACAGCACATGTCTTCACTGGATCGTGCACCATTCACTGTGCCACTTTTCACCACGGTCCACGTCGAAATCCATCTTATCTATTGACACCCCGGTCTATGTACGTGCCACTAATAGCACCCTGTTGGTTTAACATGTATCACCTATGGTCCATACAAGGCACCGAGTAGGTCACTCACATTTAGGGATTTTTACCCACATATAGTGCATGACCATCTGTATGGTTACTATACCACCATGCTATACCAGTATTATCCCACTTTACTAGTTGTAAGAGCTTATAACAGGGCATTCCACCACCGTCTCTTTTACCTCCTTCCTTACAGTTACCTTTTCCCACTCATTAAGCCCATAGGAAAACACACACACCTATAGCCTATGGTTTCACATAGCTCTCATATGTAGGTCCGCCCACCTGGCGACGCTACTACTGAACAGCTTATCTATTATCAATATTATATGTCAATTGCCCATAAAGTAGGCTCTAAGCCATATAACTTATGATACAGACAAACATAAGCGGTTTTTTCATTGTTAACACTGCCAGATATGTTGGAACGCATCTCCACGGCGACCGTGGAACGCATGCACCCCTCTGACATATACGGCTATGCATTTCCGGTCCGGCCGCCATCTTACAACGTCACTTCCGGTCAGACGCATACTGGGGATAAAAACAGCGCCGCTTGTAGTATGATCCACAGACAAGCGGCGGATACCGCGTCTGCTAGGATCAGGTCCACTCTACAACGGCACCTCAGGTATGTTAGCACCACGTGCTCCAGGGGCACTACACCCTGTATCCGTACATGATACTTAGTCCCACTTGTATTTTCCTCAGCCTACGGATCCTCCAGCCGGTCACCTCCGGCACATGTCTCCCTCTACCCGGGCCAGCCCATCAGAGGTATAATACCAGTAAAGGTTTATCATGCTTACATTATATATAACATACCGAGCCACAGGCATAAATTTATATCCCTCCTCCCTTTCTTCTCCATTAGAGCTACATAATCTTCTCAGCAGTTCTTTTTCCATTATCTCCATATGCTCTCACCAGGCAATGACTTAGTGTAAGTATCACTGCTCCACCAAATATACTACCCTACATACCACTTCGGTCCACTGAGTTATGCACCATTGCTCTCTTTTGCTTTCTTTTGTTGCGCTAATTTAGGCACCACATATGACCGGTGTACAGACAATTATAGGTGTCTATACGGCAAAAAAAGACACAATACGGTATGTGTTTCTCCCAAAATATGTCTCGTCCACCGTTGATCACTATTTCTGAGCGGGAATATTATATACGGTTATGCTCTGATATAAGATTCTTTCATTATCTTAAAAAAATGGCTCCTTGGATAAATTGTATATACCTTGTTTTGTTTAATGTACCCGGCTGTTTATACACTGTATTATATTTTGTTTTTTTGAATGTTGTAGTGACTGACGAAAGCCTATTTGAGGCTGAAACGTTTCCCCAGTGCTACATCAGCACCTAATAAAATCTGCAAATATACTTAAGTTGAGTGCGAGACTTCTTCTTTCCATCTGACCAGACCAGCCTGATTGACAGGCGAAAACGGTGACTTTGGTATCGTATTTCGGCAGCATAGGTGGGGAATCAGGGTACACAAAATACACTAATACACTATTGTAACGCACAGCTCAGGCCCTATTTAACGGTATTTTTATCTCATACGGAAAAAACGGGGTGACAGGTTCCCTTTAACATATTTCCCAGGAAAATCCATTTTGGTTTAGTTTTTGTATGTTTTTTGGTGCACCTGTAAAAATGGCGTGAAACTCTGACAACATTGTTTACAGCTGTGACCATGGAGTCAGAAATTCTTCCAGGGGTGATCCCCACGTTCCCATGTCATTTGAGCAGTGGTTCCATCATTTTCAGATGTCTTTAGACCTTAAAAGGACCCCCAGGGGGGATTGCAGTAAAAATACTCGGGTCTCCCATAAACTTTCATTGGGCTCGTTGTTCTGCCCGAGCAACGAGCACCCGAGCTTTTTAGTGCTCGCTCATCACTAAACAGGAATTGAATGAATTTGATAGGAAAATAAATTTTTAGTGATGAGCGAATATACTCGTTACTCGAGATTTCCCGAGCACGCTCGGGTGACCGAGTATTTTTTAGTGCTCGGAGATTTAGTTTGAATGATTTACATCTGTTAGCCAGCATAAGTACATGTGGGGGTTGCCTGGTTGCTAGGGAATCCCCACATGTACTTATGCTGGCTAAGAGATGTAAATCATTCAGCTGAGGTAATGAAACTCTCCGAGCACTAAAAAATACTTGGAGGATACCCGATCATGCTTGGGAAATCTCAAGTAACGAGTATATTCTCTCATCACTATTAATTTTATGTCTATGCAAAATAACAAATCATGTTTACAGAAATGGTACACATTTGTGTATTTTGTAGTATGGTATATTGTAGAAAATGTTGACTTTGAAAGGAAACTAAAGGTTTTCTGGCAAATCTGTTGGAGTGTACTCATTTATGCTATTCACTATATTTGTATATATGGAACGCCCACCAGGGCCATGGGGTACTCGATACCGGGTCCGGTACTTAAAGGGGATGTGTCACGGCAGTGGTGACCCAGTCCATGGCCCTGGGTGCCCAAGTAAAAGGGAATGTCTTTAAAGGAATTTGGGGAATTAAGTTTGTTTGTGATGCCACCTGTGGTACTCGGTCAGGGGTGACCGATGCTTCTTAAAGGGGTCCTCTGGGGTGATGTTATAGCAGCAGGGATGGTATGGTTTCCCACAGGTGAAGCTAGGTCCCCAGGGCTCCTGGTGTATAAATAAAGATGGTGGTTGGTATAGCGGGAAACGGAGGACACAGGTTTGCAGTCTCTTTACCTAGTTTACTGATGAATTCATGCAGCCACAGTCCAGGGTACCAAATCACAGGTACCGGTAAGGTCCAGCCAGCTTGGAAGTGAGTTGGGAGTCCCCTTTACCAGGCGAAGTTGGAAGCCTTCCCTCTAGCTCTGTGGTGTAGTCCCTTGCTGCCTTAGGCCTCTCACAAGGTCCTCACGTTCTCTCTGTCCTCCAGGTTGGTGGGACACTACCCGTATGACAGGTAGCTCCAGCCCTTTTGCAGGGTCTCTATCACGACTCAGGCTCTATGCGCTACTGTGTCCTCAGGTTTCAATGGTAGACAGCTGCCCTGCCGGTTTCTGCTGTGAGACGTAGAGTCCTTCACAACCCCGGTCTTCCGGCTACCGGTATCTGCACTCAGTAGGGAGGTAGCTCAGTCACAGCTAACCCCCCAGGTCTTCACTCTCCTGTGCTTCACTTCCCCTTCACGCTCTCTACAGCTTGCTTTGCTTTCTTTTCTGTCTCTTGCCAGGAGCTGCAGCACCCATGGCTGCACGGCCCTTCTCGTCCCTTCTCCTCTGTCTCTCTGACAGACTACCTCACTCTCCCTCCAAGCCAGAATATATATAGGGGAGCCACCCCCAAACTGGATCAGATCTCCCCCTTCTGGCCTGGAGTGTGAACATGTTGCATGCTTGTTATTACCTGATAAAAGAGATCCTTTCTTGCTTCCAAGCATGACATCACTCTCACCATGAGGAAAGCAATGCCACTGTAACAACCAGGAACCTGGAGTGTTACATATAATCATGACTGAATCTGCAGAGATTCAAATTCAGCAGATCATGACAACTTATTATGGAAATTCGATCTCCATTTAAGTTACTTGTTGCTTCTTATTATGAAACCCAATTAAGAAGAAAAATACCTCGATAATCCTCAACAATAATTAATTGGAGATTAGACAAAAAAAAAAGAAAAATACTAAAATCTGTCAAAATCTCCAAAAGACCCAACAAATGCAAAAATGCCTTTATTAAAGACAATACGGCTACACAATAAAAAGCATGAAATCCAATAAGAACAGAATTAAAAACAAGTAGAATGCTAGAAGGCTAATAATATCTCAGTAATCCACAGGGTAACATGATTAGAAAAAGAATACAAAATAATTTGATGATAATAAATAATTAGTACAGTAATTTATCCAAGAATTATTGTACCAAGGGAGCTGGATAATAAATAGCTAGGTAACATATAATAAAATTATAGTTAACAGAATTGAGCAAAAGAGTCACAGGACCCTTGTCTGGTAGCCACATAGGTGGTCAATGGGCAGTGAACCTCATACTTTCTATACCATTCCCAGCACCTCTTCTGATTAGTATATAGTTGTAACATAAAGCGTAATAATGAAAAATGTACTTATCGTAATATTCTAAAATAATCGGTCCAAAAACATAGCAAACAGCATTTCGTAACAGATGTTCACAGTGGATTTAATTAGGCATTTCATTTACATGGATTAACAAAAAAATTGGCTTAACGACAAAGCTAAAGCAATTGTTTACAAACTGATCAAAATTCACTACACATAACAAACACAAAATAAATGACTACATGAATATTAAATCTAAAAAGTAGATCACAGATATGGCACAAAACTAAAGTCATTTCAAATGGCAACTTTCTGGCTTTAAGAAACACTAAAAGAAATCAAGAACAAAAAATGTGGTAGTCAGTAATGGAACTTTTTTTAACCAGGCATAGGGAAAAAATTATTGAATCACTCAATTCTGAGGAAAAAATTATGGAATCATGAAAAATAAACAAGCAAAAAAACACTCCAACACATCACTAGTATTTTGTTGCACCACCTCTGGCTTTTATAACAGCTTTCAGTCTCTGAGGCATGGACTTAATGAGTGTCAAACAGTACTCTTCATCAATCTGGCTCCAGCTTTCTCTGATTGCTGTTGCCAGATCAGCTTTGCAGGTTGGAGCCTTGTCATGGACCATTTTCTTCATTTTCCACCAAAGATTTTCAATTGGATTGAGATCCGGACTATTTGAAGGCCATGACATTGACCTTATGTGTCTTTTTTCAAGGAATGCTTTCACAATTTTTGCTCTATGGCAGGATGCATTATCATCTTGAAAAATGATTTCATCATCCCCAAACATCCTTTCAATTGATGGGATAAGCAAAGTGTCCAAAATATCAACATAAACTTGTGCATTTATTGAAAATATAATGACAGCCATCTCCCCAGTGCCTTTACCTGACATGCATCCCCATATCATCAATGACTGTGGAAATTTGCATGTTCTCTTCAGGCAGTCATCTTTATAAATCTTATTGGAATGGCACCAAACAAAAGTTCCAGCATCATCACCTTGCCCAAAGCAGCTTCGTGATTCATCACTTAATATGACTTTCATCCAGTCATCCACAGTCCACGATTGCTTTTCCTTAGCCCATTGTAACCTTGTTTGTTTTGTTTAGGTGTTAATTATGGCTTTCGTTTAGCTTTTCTGTATGTAAATCCAATTTCCTTTAGGCGGTTTCTTACAGTTCGGTCACAGACGTTGACTCCTGTTTCCACTCATTCATTCCTCATTTGCTTTGTTGTGCATTTCCTGTTTTGGAGACACATTGCTTTAAGTTTCCAGTCTTGACGCTTTGATGGCTTCCTTGGTCTACCAGTATGTTTGCCTTTAACAACCTTCTCATGTTGTTTGTATTTGGTCCAGATTTTAGACATAGCTGACTGTGAACAACCAACATCTTTTGCAACATTGCATGATGATTTACCCTCTTTTAAGAGTTTGATAATCCTCTCCTTTGTTTCAATTGACATCTCTCCTGTTGGAGCCATGATTCATGCAAGTCCACTTGGTGCAACAGCTCTCCAAGGTGTGATCACTCCTTTTTAGATGCAGACTAACGAGCAGATCTAATTTGATGCAGGTGTTATTTTTGGGTATGAAAATTTACAGGGTGATTCCATAATTTTTTCCTCAGAATTGAGTGATTCCATAATTTTTCCCCTATGCTTGGTTAAAAAAGTAACCATTACTGACTACCACATTTTTTGTTCTTGATTTCTTTTAGTGTTTCATAAAGCCAGAAAGTTGCCATTTGAAATGACTTTAGTTTTGTGCCATGTCTGTGATCTGCTTTTTTTCTACAAAATTAAACAAGTGAATAAACATCCTCCAAGGACGGTAATTCCATAATTTTTGCAAGGGGTTGTACATGTAAAAGGCAAATAATAAAAAACCCTTAATGAATATGCAGTGCCCCAGAGTCCTGGTCGTTGCAGTAATGTTGTCCTTCCACCAGGGGGAGTGATATTACGTCTGAAGGTAATAAAGGAGTTAATCCTTCCAGGTATCACAAACCATACACCACACTTCACACTCCAATCCACCAGGGGGAGCTACGCTCCTATCTAGTAGGGCACTCCTCACAGAAGGGTAAAACTGGTGGTTTGGATAGAAAGAGTCAGACGCTACCTGGGTTTGACCCAGAGAGTTCCTGTCAGGCAGACAGGGGGAAAAGAAGGAACATCTGAGCTGCAGACAGAGGGTCCCTGTCAGGGGTGGGATCCTGACAGAGGCCTAGCAAGAGAGAAAGCTATGGAGCTGCGCCTGCCCCACGTGCCGGCAGCATCCTAAGGAAGGACACGAAGAGAACTGTGTTGTAGAGAGTGAGAAACAAAGTCACAGCACAAGGAGAAAACACCGGGAGGAGTTCTGCCCTGTAAAGACTGTCTCCTTCTGAGGCATGTAGCCGGTGGCCGGAACACCGAGGGAGTAATTGACTCTATGCATTACTTCAGAGACCGGCAGGACAGTCAATTCCAAGTTGGCTGCCTGACCTTAATACCTAAGAAGGCATGGTGGCAAATTGTGGGGGTCGGGGCATCTCTAGGGTCCCTATAAACAAGCCTCAGGCCATCAGTCATACGGGTTTGTCCTATCCATACCATCTGGGGGACAGAGAGGAAGATATCTAGAACATCCTAGTGACTTGACCGCATTTGAAAGACGAACCAACGACATTGACACCGCATCAGACGAGGACATGGAACCAAAGCTTCCCCGGTCAGGAAGTGTTCATTACCGACTGATCTCTTGCAATCTACTATGAGAATAAACCTCGGAAACCTGAAAATGTAAATAGTTAACTGTTTGTTTCCTGCTGCTTAAACCCGTTTAGGGTTAACTCTTAAAGGGATCCCTTTGTTTAGCCTGGATCCCTGTTGTTTCAAGTTTGCACAAGTTTTCTACTTTTTTCAAAAGAACATTGGAATCATGGACGGTGAATGATTCACAAACTGTTCCTGTATATAGTTTGCACCTCCTTAAAGGTGCTCTCTACTGGTTTTACAAGAGAAGAGCTTTGCGAAGAGACTGTTCCTGAGGACAGAGTGAAAGTTCTTGCTGCTTTTACAAGTTGATGATTGACTTGCAAATTGATTGTTTGCACTACCTCAGAAAAGACTTGAGATTTCCTCTTAAAGGGAATGTTAGTTGTTGCACTTCGTCTAAAAGTGATAATGTGCCTTGAATAGTTAGATAGTGATAATGTTTATACATAGCTGATAGTATGTAGTTAAGAATAGGAATTGTTAATGATGTACTTTAAATAAAATTGAAGCTAAAGTAAATATTAGGTTTAGGTGAGTAGGCTGAAGAAAAATGCAGTGAGCCCGTAGGGGTAGACAGATAGTCCTGCATATGTGGAAGTGAAGGAAAATGTTAATTTGCACCTTGAAGTTAATAGTATACCCTTAGAGGGTACTCGCACTTGAAGAGAGAAATACTGTTTTATACTTGCACTTAGTAGATAGTATACCAGTATGGGTAATGGTCATTCATAGCTAGTTAATAATTGTTCTTTAAGGTCGTACACACATGTAAATATGTTCTTGTTTGAAACGTTCAAGTGTCCTCACCTCCCATAAAGGGAAGCATTGTTATATTAACTTGTTTTACAGCATTCCAAAAATGTGTATGTATTGTTGTTTTCTTTTCCCAGCCCAGGAGTGCTGGATTTAATGGGGGGGATGGGGGGATTGCAGCGCCCCAGAGTCCCGGTCATTGTAGTAATGTTGTCCTTCCACCAGGGAGAGAGATATTAAGTCTGAAGGTAATAAAGGAGTTCATCTTTCCAGGTATCACAAACCATACACCACACTTCACACTCCAATCCACCAGGGGGAGCTACGCTCCTATCTAGTAGGGAACTCCTCACAGAAGGGTAAAACTGGTGGTTTGGATAGAAAGAGAGTCAGACGCTGCCTGGGTTTGACCCAGAGAGTTCCTGTCAGGCAGACAGGGGGAAAAGGAGGAACATCTGAGCTGCAGACAGAGGGTCCCTGTAAGGGGTGGGATCCTGACAGAGGCCTAGCAAGATAGAAAGCTACGGAGCTGCACCTGCCCCACGTGCGGCAGCATCCTAAGGAAGGACACGAAGAGAACTGTGTTGTAGAGAGTGAGAAACGAAGTCACAGCACAAGGAGAAAACATCGGGAGGAGTTCTGCCCTGTAAAGAGGCGCGTAGCCGGTGGCCGGAACACTGAGGGAGTAATTGACTCTACGCATTACTTCAGAGACCGGCAGGACAGTCAATTCCAAGTTGGCTGCCCGACCTTAATACCTAAGAAGGCATGGTGGCAAATTGTGGGGGTCGGGGCATCTCTAGGGTCCCTATAAACAAGCCTCAGGCCATCAGTCATACGGGTTTGTCCTATCCATACCATCTGGGGGACAGAGAGGAAGATATCTAGAACATCTACAAAAGTTGTGAGGACCTTACCGAGTTGCTCAGCAGGGAGGTACTACAACACACAGGCGCTAGTAGGAAGGCTACTGATTTCCACCTGGATAAGGGAACTCTGGATTTGCCTTCAAACCAGCCGGACTCTACCTACCCTGTGGTCTGTACCCTGGACTGTGGATGCTGAAGCCTCCAGTAAAGGTAAAGAGACTGCAACCTTGTGTCCTCGTTATTCTCTGCGCCTTACATCACCCACCATCTTCATCTACACTTCTGGGAAGTCCTGGGGGAACACTTCACCTGTGGGAAGGTATATCATCTAGCTGCCATAACATCACCCCAGCGGACCCCTCACCGCAGCATCGGTCACCCTGACCAAATACCACAGGTGGCGTCACGAACACTTCCCCTTTTAATACGGACGTCCCTAGGGCCACGGACTGGGCCAGCCACTGTGACATCCCCATCGAGAATCGAAGGGCCCGGTACCGAGTTCCCCTAGCCCTGAGGGGCGATCCAAATACACAATTGGAATAGGTTTAACTGCAGAAGAAAGGTGCAAACATCTCACATAAAAAGTATACTACCTACAAAAAATGTACACATAAATGGAGGTAAAAGCAAGTAAAAATAATAGCTGGACCAAGATAGACAATCATACCAAACTGTATAAATATATATAGTTTGGTATATATACAGTATATATATATATATATATATACTGTATATATATATATATATATATATATATATATATATATATATATATATATATATATATATATATATATATATATATATACACACTGTGGATATGGAAAGTATTCAGACTCCTTTACATTTTTCACTCTTTGTTTCATTGCAGCCATTTGGTAAATTCAAAAAAGTTCATTTTTTCTCATTAATGTACACTCTGCAAAAAGAAACAGTGAAATATCACATGTTCATAAATATTCAGACCCTTTGCTTAGACACTCATATTTAAGTCACATGCTGTCCATTTCCTTGTGATCCTCCTTGAGATGGTTCTACTCCTTCATTGGAGTCCAGCTGTGTTTAGTAAAACTGATAGGACTTGATTTGGAAAGGCACACACCTGTCTATATAAGACCTCACAACACACAGTGCATGTCAGACCAAATGAGAATCATGAGGTCAAAGGAACTGGCCAAGGAGCTCAAAGACAGAATTGTGGCAAGGCACAGATCTGGCCAACATTACAACAGAATTTCTGCAGTACTCAAGGTTCCTAAGAGCACAGTGGCCTCCATAATCCTTAAATGGAAGAAGTTTGGGACCCCCAGAAGTCTTCCTAGACCTGGACGTAAAGCCAGACTGAGCAATCATGGGAGAAGAGCCTTGGTGAGAACCCCAAGATCACTGTGACTGAGCTCCAGAGATGCAGTAGGGAGATGGTAGAAAGTTCCATAAAGTCAACGATCACTGCAGTCCTCCACCAGTCAGGCCTTTATGGCAGAGTGGCCAAATGGAAGCCTCTCCTCAGTGCAAAACATAGGAAAGCCCGCATAGTTTGCTAAAAATTCTAAGCAGTATATGTGGAGAAAACCATGCACTGCTCATCACCTGCCCAATGAAAACCCAACAGTGAAACATGGTGGTGGCAGCACCATGCTATGGGGTGTTTTTCAGCTGCAGGGACAGGATGACTGGTTGTCATTGAAGGTAACATGAATGCGGCCAAGTACAGAGATATCCTGGATGAAAACCTCTTCCAGAGAGCTCTAGACCTCAGATTTGTCTGAAAGGTCACCTTCCAACAAGACAATGTCCCTAAGCACACAGCTAAAATAACAAAGGAGTGGCTTCATAACAACTCTGTGACCGTTCTTGACTGGCCCAGCCAGAGCCCTGACCTAAACACAATTGAGCATCTCTGGAGAGACCTGAAAATAGCTGTCCACCAACGTTCACCATCCAACCTGACGGAACTGGAGAGGCAAGGAATAATAGAGGATCCCCAAATCCAGGTGTGAAAAACTTGTTTCATCATTCCCAAGAAGACTCATGGCTGTACAGGCTCAAAAGGGTGCTTCTACTCAATACTGAGCAAAGGGTCTGAACACTTATGACCATGTGATATTTTAGTTTTTCTTTTTGAACAAATTTATAAAATTTCTACATTTCTGTTTTTTTTTCAGTCAAGATGGGGTGCAGAGTGTACATTAATGAGAAAAAAATGAACTTTTTTAAATTTACCAAATGGCTGCAATGAAACAAAGACTGAAAAATGTAAAGGGGTTTGAATACTTTCCGTACCCACTGTATATACACATGGGATAATTTTCTATATTGAATGCTCTGCACATGTAAAAATAGGGAATGTATTGTGGATAGATCAGGCTGTTGGTAGTAAAACATATATTACATCACATGGTCACTTTGTCACCCCAGTATATTAATGGAATTAGTGTGAATATACAAAAAGGATTATAATAGCATGTGCAAAAAATTCTAAGTACAATTAAATATATAAAGTGGGTACGGAAAGTATTCATACCCCTTTTAATCTTGGAGATTCTGACAGTGTTTTCTCGTGACATATTGTACTTCATGATAGTGGTAAAATTTCTTTGATATGATTTGAAGTGATGAACAAATAGCATTGTTGCTCGGGTCTCCCTGGGCATACTCGGGTGATCTCTGAATATATGTTAGTTCTCGGAGATTTTGTTTTTGTCGCCTCAGGTGCATCATTTACGGCTGCTGGGCAGACTGAATACATGTGGGAATTCCCTAACAAACAGGCATTCCTCACATGTTTTAACAAATACTCGGAGACCTCCCGAGCATCCGAGCAACGAGTATACTTGCTCATCTCTAATGAAAGTTGCGGTTATTTGTAGTGTTGAGCATTCCAATACCGCAAGTATCGGGTATCGGCCGATATTTGCGGTATCGGAATTCCGATACCGAGTTCCGATACTTACCGCATATCGGATACCGGAATCGGAAGTTCCCAGAATTCAAACTGCACGAATTCAGCCAATGAGGAATGATTACAAGTGTGGGCACATGCTGTTCAGCATGGTGGGCATGTAACTACTGGCAAGGCTGTGATTGGCTGCTGAAATGATGTCATGATGCACTATAAAAAACGCTGCCGCCCTTTCTGGCTCACTCTGCTGTGAATTCAGTTAGGCATAGGATGCTGTGTTCTGACTGAGGGCCAGTTGAGATAGCGATTTGCTTCATTGTGCTTTTCCCAGGCTAATTTAGCAACCGCTGTGTGTTCACCCTGCTTTTGCCTTGCAGCGCTGTTTTCACAGCGATCTGCAAGGTCTCTGTGTGTGTGTGTGTGTGTGTGAGTGCAGCCCACTCTGTAGTCTGTGTGCAGCCACAGCCAGTTGTATTCAGTTCAGGGTGGTTCACTGCCTCATACTGTTCTATCCATTGTCCTTTTTTGCAAATAGTGCAGGCTGCTGCACATTTTTTCAAATAATTCCTATTAGTGGCTTTCCACCCGTATCCAGCTAAATTGTGGAAAAACACTACATAGGATAACGTAGAGGAGGTTTTTTTGGGCCTTGCAGCGCCGTTTACGGCTGTCTGCACGGTCTCCGTGTGAGTGCAGCTCGCCCTGTAGTCTGTGTGCAGCCACAACCGGTTGTATCCAGCTCAGGGTGCGTCACTGCCTCATACCGTAAAATACATTGTCCTTTTTTGCAAATAGTGCAGGCTGCTGAACATTTTTTCAAATAATTCCTATTAGTGGCTTTCCACCCGTATCCAGCTAAATTGTGGAAAAACACTACATAGGATAACGTACAGGAGGTTTTTTTGGGCCTTGCAGCGCCGTTTACGGCTGTCTGCACGGTCTCCGTGTGAGTGCAGCTCGCCCTGTAGTCTGTGTGCAGCCACAGCCGGTTGTATCCAGCTCAGGGTGTGTCACTGCCTCATACCGTAAAATACATTGTCCTTTTTTGCAAATAGTGCAGGCTGCTGCACATTTTTTCAAATAATTCCTATTAGTGGCTTTCCACCTGTATCCAGCTAAATTGTGGAAAAACACTACATAGGATAACGCAGAGGAGGTTTTTTTGGGCCTTGCAGCGCCATTTACGGCTGTCTGCACGGTCTCCGTGTGAGTGCAGCTCGCCCTGTAGTCTGTGTGCAGCCACAGCCGGTTGTATCCAGCTCAGGGTGCGTCACTGCCTCATACCATAAAATACATTGTCCTTTTTTGCAAATAGTGCAGGCTGCTGCACATTTTTTCAAATAATTCCTATTAGTGGCTTTCCACCCGTATCCAGCTAAATTGTGGAAAAAAACTACATAGGATAATGTAGAGGAGGTTTTTTTGTGCCTTGCAGCACCGTTTACGGCTGTCTGCACGGTCTCCGTGTGAGTGCAGCTCGCCCTGTAGTCTGTGTGCAGCCACAGCCAGTTGTATCCAGCTCAGGGTGCGTCACTGCCTCATACCGTAAAATACATTGTCCTTTTTTGCAAATAGTGCAGGCTGCTGCACATTTTTTCAAATAATTCCTATTAGTGGCTTTCCACCCGTATCCAGCTAAATTGTGGAAAAACACTACATAGGATAACCTAGAGGAGTTTTTTTGGGCCTTGCAGCGCCCTTTACGGCTGTCTGCATGGTCTCCGTGTGAGTGCAGCTCGCCCTGTAGTCAGTTCTGCCCCCAAAAAATAAATAAATAATAAAGTTCACCAAACACACCACTTTACAGTTGTGTAGGCCACATTAGCTCATATTAAAGTCTAGTCCACACTTTTGAAAATTAGTGTTTCTTATACCTGTTAGGAGCTGTTCAGGAATAAGCACACTAAGCCCTTAGTACTTTTCTGCTTATCTTTATCAGTCAACCAAGATGAAGAAGGCAGGGAGTAAGGCACGTGGGCGTGGGTGCGGAGCAGGGAGAGGACGTGGGGATTCTGTGCCTGCTGTGGGCACCGGTGACTCATCATCACCCAATTTCAGGAGGGAACAGTCCTTCATACGCAGCTTTGTCAGAGAGCGCCGTACACCGCTGCTGCGTGAAGACCAAATTGAAGCCATTGTTGGATGGATGGCAGCTAACGTATCGACTTCAATTAGTGCCACATCCTCTCAGGCACAGAGCACTGGAGAGCACCCATCTGTCTCTTCACCACCTGCCAAATTGCCCAGGCAGTCAGAGAGCCCAGGACAGGAGCCGTCTCTACTTCTGTTCACTGAATCTCTTGGCTTGTAAACAGGGGGCCAGCCAAGCAGCATTGGAGAAATGGAAGAAGAGGCAGTGTGCAGTGATGCGCAACAGCTTTGTCTCTCTGACTCTGAAGAGGCAGGTGGGCCAGTGCCTCCGGTCACCACACCGCAGTACGCATCTGATGACGACACTCAGGTGCCACTTTCTGGTGTGTGCTGTGCTGCAGAGACTACCCAGGTGGAGCAGTTGGTGGCAGAGGGTAGTGTAGATGATGAGGTCCTTGACCCATCGTGGCATGAGGGACAGGAAGGTGGTGGGAGCAGCTCTGAGGAAGAGATTCCCCGAACAGGCCAAAGAGGGAGAGGGAGGGGGAAGACTGCGGAGCCTGTAGCCTCCACTTCGGCACCCGTTAGGAGCATGTCTCTTCCAAAAGCGAAAAAGGGCGCTCCCAAGACTTGCAGTGCCTGGTCCTTTTTTGACACAGTTGCAGATGACGTTTGCTTTGTCAAATGCAAGGTGTGTCATCATAAAATCAAAAGAGGGAGAAATGTCGGCAACCTCAATACCTCAAACATGTGGAAACATGTGTGGACCAGGCACGCAGTGGAGTTACAAAAACACACTGAAGACCTAGGCCAACCAACAGCGGCAGCTACCACCTCTTCAGCTCGTGTTACCTCTTCCTACAGCTCACACACAGCTGGTTCGGCTTCCTCCCAGGATCGCCATGGAAGAACCTCTGGCACTGTTGTCCAGAGACCCACTGTAATTCCACCTGCAGCACCACGTTCCCAGTCATCCTCACACTCCCAGCCCAGTCTACAGCCATCGGTAGTACAGGCATGGGAGAAAAGGCGGCCTTTCTCGGCAAACCACCCACGAGCACAGGCTCTGACTGCAGGCATTGCCAAACTTCTGTCACTGGAAATGCTGTCATTCAGGCTGGTGGAGACTGACAGCTTCCGTGACTTGATGTCATTGGCAGTCCCACAGTACAATGTGCCCAGCCACTTTTATTTCAGCAGGCAAGCCGTCCCTGCCCTGCACAAGCATGTGGAGGGACACATAAAACACGCGCTACTGAACGCCGTCAGTAGCAAGGTCCCCCTCACCACCGATGCGTGGACCAGTCACCATGGACAGGGGTGATATCTTTCACTCACTGCCCATTGGGTTAATGTTGTTGAGCCGGGTACAGATCGTGCGAGTGGTGCAGGACGTGTCCTGCCCACTCCAAGGATTGCAGGAATCCAGTCTGTACGCATTGACTCCTCCTCATACACAAGTTCCTCAGAATCATAGCTGCAGGAGCCGTCACAGTCCACCTCCACATGGACCCGTGAACGTTTACCTGTTACGACCGACATGAGCACAGCCGTGGCCAAATGTCAACAGGCCGTCTTGAAATTAATTTCTTTGGGGAATCGAAGCCACACAGCGCAGGAGCTCTGGAATGCCATCAAGCAGGAGAGCGATGTGTGTGGTTTGTGGCAGCGAATCTCCAGCCAGGCATGGTAGTGTGTGACAATGGCCGAAATCTGGTGGCAGCTCTGGGCCTCGGCAACCTCACTCACATCCCATGTCTGGCACATGTGCTCAACTTGGTCGTGCAGAGTTTTTTCAGGGACTATCCGGATCTTGATGCACTGTTGCACAAGGTCCTCCTAGAGTGTGCTCACTTGCGGCGTTCCAGCACGGCAAGATCGCGCATTGCAGCTGTGCAGCGCCGATTACGCCTTCCGGAACATCGCATCATATGTGACCTACCTACCAGGTGGAATTCCACGTTACATATGTTGGAGCGGTTGTGTGAGCAGCAGCAAGCAGTAATGGAGTACCAGCTGCATCAGGAGCAACGAAGTCGCACTCCGCGCCGTTCAGACTTCACAACCACAGAGTGGGCCACTAGGAAGGACGTCTGCCAGGTTTTGCGTCCCTTCGATTATTCCACGCGGATGGCGAGTGCAGATGATGCACTAGTCAGCATGACTGTCCCCCTTATCTGCCTGCTTCAACAAACACTGCAAGCGCTAAGGGATGATGTTGTGGAGGAGGTGGAGGATGAGGAGTCACCATTTCCATCAGCTTCTGGACAGTCAGCGCCACGTGGTTCCTCACAAATGCGTAGGCAGGGGACACTTTGTGAGGAGGATGAGGAGGAGTCAATGGAGGAGGAAGACATCCGTCCAGAGGAGGGAGTTACACAATTGTCCAGTAGTCAGTGTGTACAGAGAGGGTGGGGTGATGAAGAGCGGGCAGAGATCATGCCTCAAGCAGGGGACAGCGTTTCTTGGACAGTTGGCAGTCTGCAGCACATGGTTGATTACATGCTGCAGTGCCTGAGAAACGACCGCCGCATCGCCCACATTCTCAACATGGCTGATTATTGGGTGTACACCCTCCTCGATCCTCGCTACCGGGACAACGTACAAAGCCTCATCACACCGTTGAACCAGGAGCATAAAATGCAGGAGTACCAAGACACACTGGTGAATTCCATCATCTTCTCCAGTCCAACTGATAGAAGTGCTGCTAGTGCTTTACAAAGCAGCTCAGTGCGTCCAGGCAGTGGAGGAGGCTCTGCACAAAGAGGGAGCAGAAGCAGTACCTCTGCCCAAGGCAAGACCAGTATGGCCCAACTGTGGCACAGTTTTGTGTGCCCGCCACAAATGTCTACACAATCACAGGCGGCTCCAGTCAGCAGGAGGCAACGGTTCCGTCAGATGGTGACAGACTACATGTCTTGCCCTCTTACTGTACTCCCAGACGGCTCTTCCCCTTTCAAGTTTTGGGTCTCTAAGCTGGATACATGGCCAGAGCTAAGCCAGTATGCATTGGAGGTGCTGGCTTGCCCTGCAGCTAGTGTATTATCGGAACGCGTCTTTAGTGCTGCAGGTGGTGTACTAACAGACCGTCGCATGCGACTATCCTCCGATAACGTTGACCGGCTTACTTTTCTGAAAATGAACCAGGCCTGGATCTCGCAGGAATTTGCCACTCCTCTTCCTGATTAAATAATTGGGTGACTGTCTACAGTATCCAGGTCTCCTGTTGTGTTCATCTTTCTACCACCTGAACTGTAATTCCTGGGCTCCAACACCGCCAGTTGAGGCTCAGAAGTGCAGGCTGCACAGTGAAAACATACGACCCAGTGTTATTGGGTTTCAGTAACGTCAGCTGATCCCCAGCTGTGTAGCCGGCAATGTGTCCTGCGACCGCCACGCTGACACAACAACTGAAATTGAAGGGAACCTGTCCCCACCCCAGGCGTTTGTTACTGAAAGAGCAACCTTGTGCAGCAGTAATGCTGCACAAGGAAAAGGTAGCTATTTTAGTTTAGCTCCTTGCACACGCAGAACTTAACACTTATAAAATGTGTCCACTGATACCGTAAAACCGTCCCGGAGGTGGGACTTTCCTTCGTAATGTGACGCAGCACAGCCATCATTCCTCCCCCTTGGTGCCGTGCGCCGCCTCCTCAGCGATGTTTGATTCTGTCCCGGAGCCTGCGCTGTTATGTTATCCCTTGGCCAGGCACACTGTCTTCTGACATCATTTGTTGTCAGGCTGACTGCGCCTGTGCGGCGGCGCTGGCCGAGATCCTGCCTCGCAGTGTCTTCTGATTTAATCACACTGTGGGCCTGTGATCCATGGCCATGCGCAGTGCATATCTTCACCTCAGGCTCTCACTCATCTCCCTCTGCCTTCTTCAGACTGTGTGCCGTCAGCTGATCCCTAATAGCATGCCACTGCCGGGACGCCGCACAGTCTGAAGAAGCCATAGGGAGGGGAGTGAGAGGCGAGGATATGCACTGCGCATGCCCATGGATCCCAGGCCCGCAGTGGGATTACATTAGACGACACTGCGAGGCGGGATCTCGGGCAGCGCGGCTGCACAGGCGCAGCCAGCCTGACACCAAATGATGTCAGAAGATGGGCAGCGCTAAGTGCGCCTGGCCAAAGGATAACATAACTGCACAGACTCCGGGACAGAATCGAACAACACTGAGGAGGCGGCGCGCGGCACCAAGGGGGTAGGAATGACGGCTGTGCTACGTCCCATTACAAAGGAAAGTCCCACCTCCGGGACAGTCCCACGGTATCAGGGGAGACATTTTATAAGTGTTTTGTTCTGTGTTTGCAAGGAGCATAATTAAAAGAGCCACCTTTTCCTTTTGCATCCTTAGTGCTGCACAAGATGGCTCTTTCAGCTACAAACGCCTTGGGGGGGGGGTTAAAGGTTCCCTTTCGACTTGCTCCAATCAGGCTTCGGCCTACACTGTGTTCCTCTGCTCCTCCTGCTGTCCCTGGGCTCTAACACCGCCAGTTGGTGCCTGGAAGTGCTGTCCGCACAGTCAACAGTCGCTCCTCTGTTATTGGGGTTCAGTAACGTCAGCTGCTCCCCAGCTGTGTGTGCGGCAATACCGCCAATCTGCTCCTCCTGCTGTCCCTGGGCTCTAACACCGCCATTTGGTGCCTGGAAGTTCTGTCTGCACAGTCTACAGTCACTCCTCTGTTATCGGGGTTCAGTAACGTCAGCTGTTCCCCAGCTGTGTGTGCGGCAATACCTCCTATCTGCTCCTCCTGCTGTCCCTGGGCTCTAACACCACCAGTTGGTGCCTGGAAGTGCTGTCTGCACAGTCAACAGTCGCTCCTCTGTTATTGGGGTTCAGTAACGTCAGCTGCTACCCTGCTGTGTGTGCGGCAATACCTCCAATCTGCTCCTCCTGCTGTCCCTGGGCTCTATCACCGCCAGTTGGTGCCTGGAAGCGCTGTCCGCACAGTCAACAGTCGCTCCTCTGTTATTGGGGTTCAGTAACATCAGCTGCTCCCCTGCTGTGTGTGCGGCAATACCTCCAATCTGCTCCTCCTGCTGTCCCTGGGCTCTAACACCGCCAGTTGGTGACTGGAAGTGCTGTCCGCACAGTTAACACTTGCTGCCGTGTTATTGGGGTTCAGTAACGTCAGCTGTTCCCCAGCTGTGTGTGCGGCAATACCTCCAATCTGCTCCTCCTGCTGTCCCTGGGCTCTATCACCGCCAGTTGGTGCCTGGAAGCGCTGTCCGCACAGTCAACAGTCGCTCCTCTGTTATTGGGGTTCAGTAACGTCAGCTGCTCCCCTTCTGTGTGTGCGGCAATACCTCCAATCTGCTCCTCCTGCTGTCCCTGGGCTCTAACACCGCCAGTTGGTGACTGGAAGTGCTGTCCGCACAGTTAACACTTGCTGCCGTGTTATTGAGGTTCAGTAACGTCAGCTGTTCCCCAGCTGTGTGTGCGGCAATACCTCCAATCTGCTCCTCCTGCTGACCCTGGGCTCTAACACCGCCAGTTGGTGCCTGGAAGTGCTGTCCGCACAGTCAACAGTTGCTCCCCTGTTATTGGGGTTCAGTAACGTCAGCTGTTCCCCAGCTGTGTGTGCGGCAATACCTCCAATCTGCTCCTCCTGCTGTCCCTGGGCTCTAACACCACCATTTGGTGCCTGGAAGTGCTGTCCGCACAGTTAACACTTGCTGCCGTTTTATTGGGGTTCAGTAACGTCAGCTGTTCCCCAGCTGTGTGTGCGGCAATACCTCCAATCTGCTCCTCCTGCTGTCCCTGGGCTCTAACACCGACAGTTGGTGCCTGGAAGTGCTGTCCGCACAGTCAACAGTCGCTCCTCTGTTATTGGGGTTCAGTAACATCAGCTGCTCCCCTGCTGTGTATCCGGCAACGTGTCATGCGACCGCCACGCTGGCACACTAACAGACATTTACATGCCTCCAGTGCAGGCTTTGGCCTACACTCTGCTCCTCCTGCTGTCCCTGGGCTCCAACACTGCTGGTTGCTGCCCGGAAGTGCAGTTTGCACAGAGCCAAACAACTCGCCAATGTGTTAGTGGGGTTCAGTAATGCCTGCTGCTCCCCTGCTGTGTATCCAGCAACGTGTCAGGCGCCCACCACGCTGGCACAACTATAATGTAAGGGAACCTGCCCCCCCCAGGCGTTTGTTACTGATAGAGCCACATTGTGCAGCAGTAATGCTACACAAGGAAAAGGTGCCTATTTTCGTAGTGCTCCTTGCACACGCTGAACCTAACACTTATGAAATGTGTCTCCTCACACCGTTAAACCGTCCCGGAGGTGGGACTTTCCTTTGTAATGTGACGCAGCACAGCCGTCATTCCTACCCCCTTGGCGCCGTGCGCCGCCTCTTCAGCGTTGTTTGATTCTGTCCCGGAGCCTGCGCTGTTATGTTATCCCTTGGACAGGCACACTTAGTGCTGCCCGTCTTCTGACGGCATCTGGTGTCAGGCTGGCAGCGCCTGTGCGGCCGCGATGGCCGAGATCCCGCCTCGCAGTGTCTTCTGATTTAATCACACTGCGGGCCTGTGATCCATGGCCATGCGCAGTGCATATCTTCACCTCAGGCTCTCACTCATCTCCCTCTGCCTTCTTCAGACTGTGCGCCGTCAGCTGATCCCTAATAGCATGCCACGGCCGGGACGCCGCACAGTCTGAAGAAGCCGGAGGGAGGGGAGTGAGAGGCGAGGATATGCACTGCGCATGCCCATGGATCACAGGCCCGCAGTGGGATTACATTAGACGACACTGCGAGGCGGGATCTCGGGCAGCGCGGCCACACAGGCGCAGCCAGCCTGACACCAAATGATGTCAGAAGACGGGCAGCGCTAAGTGCACCTGGCCAAGGGATAACATAACAGCGCAGGCTCCGGGACAGAATCAAACAACGCTGAGGAGGCGGCACACGGCACCAAGGGAGTAGGAATGACGGCTGAGCTGCGTCACATTACGAAGGAAAGTCCCACCTCCGGGACGGTTTTACGGTGTGAGGGGACACATTTCATAAGAGTCTAGTTCAGTGTTTGCAAGGAGCATAATTAAAAGAGCCACCTTTTCCTTTTGCAGCATTAGTGCTGTACAAGATGGCTCTTTCAGCACCAAATGCCTGGGGGGGGTAAAGGTTCCCTTTCAACTTGCTCCAGTGCAGGCTTCGGCCTACACTCTGCTCCTCCTGCTGTCCCTGGGCTCTAACACCGCTAGTTGGTGCCCGAAAAGTGCTGGCTGCACAGAGAAAAACACCCGCCAATGTGTCAGTGGGGTTCAGCAACGCCAGCTGTTCCCCCGCTGTGTAGCCGGCAAAGTGTCCTGCAAACGCCACGCAGACACAAAGCTGCCGCCAGTGCAGGCTTCGGCCTACACTCTGCTCCTCCTGCTGACCCTGGGCTCTAACACCGCCAGTTGGTGCCCGGAAGTGCTAGCTGCACAGAGAAAAACACCTGCCAATGTGTCAGTGGGGTTCATCAACGCCAGCTGTTCCCCTGCTGTGTAGCCGGCAATGTGTCCTGCAAACGCCATGCAGACACAAAGCTGCCGCCAGTGCAGGCTTTGGCCTACACTCTGCTCCTCTGCTCCTCCTGCTGACCCTGGGCTCTAACACTGCCAGTTGGTGCCCAGAAGTGCTAGCTGCACAGAGAAAAACACCCGCCAATGTGTCAGTGGGGTTCAGCAACGCCAGCTGTTCCCCTGCTGTGTAGCCGGCATCATGTCCTGCAAATGCCATGCAGACACAACAGACCTAAAACTGCCTCCAGTGCAGGCTTCAGCCTACACTATGCTCCCTCTCTTCCTGCTGTCCCTGGGCTCTAACATCGCCAGTTGGTGCCCGGAACTGCTGGCTGCACAGAGAAAAACACCAGCCAATGTGTCAGTTGGGTTCAGCAACGCCAGCTGTTCCCCTGCTGTGTAGCCGGCATCGTGTTCTGCAAACGTCACGCAGACACAACAACTGAAATTGAAGGGAACCTGTCCACCCCCCCAGGCGTTTGTATGTATAACAGCCACCTTGTACAGCAGTAATGCTGCATTTGTACAAGGTGGCTCATTCAGTTATTGTCCTTGCACACGTCGAACTCAACACATATAAAATGTGTCCCCTGAGACCATTAAACCGTCCCTGAGGTGTGACTTTCCTTTGTAATGACACGCAGCAGCCCCCTTGGTAGCGCTGCCCATCTTCTGACATCATTGGTTGGCTGGCTGCGCCTCTGCGGCCGCCCTGCCCGACACAACGCCCCTCGGTGTCTTATTTATTTTGACTGCGAGGGTGTGATTGATGGGCATGAGCAGTGCATATGTTCGCCTGTCACTCATCTCCTTCCGCCTTCTTCAGACTGTGCGGCTTCATGGCCATGGCATGCGATAAGGGATCAGCTGACGCCGCACAGTCTGAAGCATGTGTAAGGACACGAGTGAGAGGCGAACATATTTACTGCGCAAGGCCATGAATCCCAGCCCCGCAGTGTGAATTAATGAAAAGACACTGCGGGGCTGGGATTCATGGGCATCGCGAACCGCACCGGCCGACATGAAATGATGTCAGAAGACGGGCAGCGCTAACAGCGCAGGGCCAGGGGATAACACATCAGCGCAGACTCCTGTACAGCAAAATGCGATGCTCAGGAGGCCGCGCCAAGCACCAAGGTGGTAGTTTTGACAGCTGTGCTGCGTCTCATTAAGAAGGGAACTCACGCCTCCAAGACAGTTTTGACTGTATAAGGGGCAAAATTTTATACGTGTTTCATTTAGCGTGTGCAAGGAACAAAATTACAAGAGCAACCTTTGACTTGTGAAGCATTACTGCTGCACAAGGTGGCTCTTCTAGTTTGTAACACCTGAGGGGGGGATAAAGGTTACCTTTAAAATTGGTTCAATTAGGCTTTGGCCTACACTCTGCTCCTCCTGTAGACCCTGGGCTCTAACACCGCCAGTTGGTGCCCGGAAGTGCTGGCTGCACAGAGAAAAACACCAGCCAATGTGTCAGTGGGGTTCAGTAACGCCAGCTGTTCCCCTGCTGTGCAGCCGGCATCGTGTCCTGCAATCGCCACGCAGACACAAAGCTGCCGCCAGTGCAGGCTTCGGCCTACACTCTGCTCCTCTGCTCCTCCTGCTGACCCTGGGCTCTAACACCGCCAGTTGGTGCCCGGAAGTGCTGGCTGCACAGAGAAAAACACCCGCCAATGTGTCAGTGGGGTTCAGCAACGCCAGCTGTTCCCCCGCTGTGTAGCCGGCAACGTGTCCTGCAAACGCCACGCAGACACAACAGACCTAAAACTGCCTCCAGTGCAGGCTTCGGCCTACACTCTGCTCCCTCTCCTCCTGCTGTCCCTGGGCTCTAACACCGCCAGTTGGTGCCCGGAAGTGCTGGCTGCACAGAGAAAAACACCAGCCAATGTGTCAGTGGGGTTCAGTAATGTCAGCTGTTCCCCTGCTGTGTAGCCGGCATCGTGTCCTGCAAACGCCATGCAGACACAAAGCTGCCTCCAGTGCAGGCTTCGGCCTACATTCTGCTCCCGCTGCTGACCATTTGCTCCAACACCGCTAGTTGGCGCTCTAGGAAGACAATCTTGAATAGGTCCCCATCCTGGTTCCAGTACCGTCAGCTGGTTCCGGGCAGAGCCTTTGGCTTATGTGCCTCATTCTGGGTATTCGAGTTCCACCAACGTCAGGTGGTCCTTGGTAGTGCTTTCAGGCATGGGTACCTCCTGCTTAGTAACCGGGTTCCAGTAACGTCAGCTGGTCCTCGGTTGTTCCATTGGCTCTTGGACCTTCGGCTACCCATCCGGGTTCCAGTACCGTCAGCTGGTTCTCGGCAGTGTCTTTTGCTCTTGTACCTTCTGCTCCCCATCCTGGTTCCAGTACCGTCAGCTGGTTCTGGGCAGAGCCTTTGGCTTAGGTGCCTCCTTCTGGGTATCCGAGTTCCACCAACGTCAGGTGGTCCTTGGTATTGCTTTCTGGCACGGGTACCTCCTGCTTAGTAACCGGGTTCCAGTAACGTCAGCTGGTCCTCGGTAGTTCCATTGGCTCTTGGACCTTCGGCTACCCATCCGGGTTCCAGTACCGTCAGCTGGTTTTCGGCAGTGTCTTTTGCTCTTGTACCTTCTGCTCCCCATCCTGGTTCCAGTACCGTCAGCTGGTTCCGGGCAGAGCCTTTGGCTTAGGTGCCTCCTTCTGGGTATCTGAGTTCCACCAACGTCAGGTGGTCCTTGGTAGTGCTTTCTGGCACGGGTACCTCCTGTTTAGTTACCGGGTTCCAGTAACGTCAGCTGGTCCTCGGTAGTTCCATTGGCTCTTGGACCTTCGGGTAACCATCCGAGTTCCAGTTCCATCAGCTGGTTCTCGGCATTTTCTCAGCCTTCTTGTACCTTCTGCTACATTTCCAAGTTCAAGACCCTAAAGACGACGACCCGGAAGACCACCCCTAAGATGACGACGACACCAGAGACGACAACCACTGAGATGACGACGACCCTGGAGACGATGACCCTGAAGACCACCCCGATGACGACGACGACCCCGGAGACGACGACCCTGGAGACGACGACATGGAAGACCGAGAAGCAGAAAAACAAGAGGCTGCAGAACAAAGAGCAGAAGAACATTAAGCATAACACTAAATATCAGAGCAAAATATATTATCTAAATTATAAGCAGAAGAAGACTAAGCAGTGTATGGGGGTGAGTCCGTTCCTCCTCGTGGTGCCCCTGGATAAAGCCTGATGCTGCAGGCCAAACTGAACGCGGACAAATGTAACTCTTTTGTGACAGGCAAAACGGAAGGTGTAATCTTCAAACTTTAATAGATAACAACTACAGGAATGCCTGTCACAAATAAGAATATGATGAAGAAGTAGAATATGAAGAAGAATAATAGTTGAATAAAAAGAATATGAAGAATGTAACAAAAAAAAATAATAGGTAGAAGATGAAGAAGAAGATGAATAAGGTGAAGAAGAAGTTGACGTCAAAGATGCTGATGATGATGAAGAAGAAAGTGTGGGAGAAGTTAAAAAAAAGGTGAAGGGCGTGGAAGTAGTGAAACATCAATATCTGACAAAATAAAAAAATTCTTAACATAGTCAATATGTTTGTAACTCCGAACATCTTAAAAAAAAAAAAAATTCCTGCTATTCTATTTGATTGGGCTAAACCTCTATGCCTTTAATGTCTCCGCCACCTCCCCCAATACATCCTACATTATTCTTAGTTGTTTTCCTTCATGTAGAATGAACCTACAAGGAAAGAAAGGGTTTATTTTAATTCCGATATTTTCGTCCCATTAACTTGCATTGGTATCGGGTATCGGTATCGGCGAGATCCGATATTTTACCGGTATCGGCCGATACTTTCCGATACCGATACTTTCCGATATCGGAAGGTATCGCTCAACACTAGTTATTTGTAAAAAAAAAAAAAAAAAAAAGGAAATTTGGCAAACATTTTGAAAATTTTGCAATTTTCTAACTTTGAATTTTCATGCCCTTAAATCACAGAGATATGTCGCACAAAATAGTTAATAAGTAACATTTACCACATGTCTACTTTACATCAACATTTTTTTTTGTTAGGAAGTTATAAAGGTTAAAAGTTAAACAGCGATTTCTCATTTTTGCAACACCATTTTTTTTTAGGAACTACCTCACATTTGAAGTCACTTTGAGAGGTATAGATATATAGGTATAGAAGATATCCGAAAGTGACACCATTCTAAAAACTGCACTCCTCAAGGTGCTGAAACCCACATTCAATAAGTTTATTAACCCTTCAGGTGCTTCACAGGAATTTTTGGAATGTTTGAAAAAAAATGAACAGTTAACTTTTTTTCACAAAAAATGTAATTCAGACCAAATTTTTTTTATTTTACCAAGGATAGCAGGAGAAATTGGCCCTCAAAAGTTGTTGTCGAATTTGTCCTGAGTACGCTGATACCCAATATGTGCAGGTAAACTACTGTTTGGGCATATGGCAGAGCTCGGAAGGGAAGGAGTGCCGTTTGACTTTTCAATGCAAAATTGGCTGGAATTGAGATCGGAAGCCATGTCGCGTTTGGAGAGCCCCTGATGTGCTTAAACAGTGGAAACCCCCAAAAATGACACCATTTTGGAAACTAGACCCCTCAAGGAACTTATCTAGATGTGTGGTGAGCACTTTGAACCCCCAAGTGCTTCACAAAAGTTTATAACGTAGAGCAGTAAAAATAAAAAATCATAGTTTTTCTACAAAGTGATCTTTTCTCCCCCAATTTTTTATTTTACCAAGGGTAACAGGAGAAATTGGACCCAAAAGTTATTGTGCAATTTGTTTTGAGTGCGCTGATACCCCATATGTAGGGTTAAACCACTGTTTGGGCACACCGAAGAGCTTAGAAGGGAATGAGTGCCGTTTGACTTTTCAATGCAAAATTCTCTGGAGTTGAGATTGGAGGCCATGTTGCAATTGGAGAGTCCCTGATGTGCCTAAAAGTTGAAACCCCTACAAATGACACCATTTTGGAAACTAGACCCCTCCAAGGATCTTATCTAGATGTGTGGTGAGAACTTTTGAACCCCAAAGTGCTTCACAGAACTTTATAACTTAGAGACGAAAAAATAAAAAATCATAGTTTTTCCACAAAATTGATATTTTCTCCCTCAATGTTTTATTTTACCAAGGGTAACAGGAGAAATAGGACCTCAAAAGTTATTGTCCAATTTGTTCTAAGTACGCTGATACCCCATGTGTAGGGTTAAACCACTGTTTGGGCACATGGCAGAGCTCGGAAGGGAAGGAGCACCGTTTGACTTTTCAATGCAAAATTGGCTGGAGTTGACATCGGATGCCATGTCGTGTTTGCAGAGCCCCTAATGTGCCTAAACAGTTGAAACCCCTACAAGTGACACCATTTTGGAAACTAGACCCCCCAAGGAACTTATCTAGATGAGTGTTGAGAACTTTGAACCCCCAAGTGCTTCACAGAAGTTTATAACGTAGAGCCATAAAAATAAAAAATCATAGTTTTTCCACAAAAGTGATCTTTTTGCCTCAATTTTTTATTTTACCAAGGGTAACAGGAGAAATTGGACCTCAAAAGTTGTTGTCGAATTTATCCTGAGTATGCTGATACCCCATATGTGGGGGTAAACCACTGTTTGGCACATGGCAGAGCTCGGAAGGGAAGGAGCGCCGTTTAACTTTTCAATGCAAAATTGGCTGGAATTGAGATGGGACGCCATGTTGCATTTGGAGACACCCTGATGTGCCTAAACAGTTGAAACCCCCTGCAAGTGACACAAGTTTGGAAACTAGACCCACTAAGGAACTTATATAGATGTGTGGTGAGCACTTTGAACCCCCAAGTGCTTCACAGAAGTTTATAAAGTAGAGCCGTAAAAATAAAAAAACATATTTTTTTCACAAAAATGATCTTTTCTCCCCCAAACTTTTATTTTCCCAAGGGTAACAGAAGAAATTGGACCCCAAAAGCTATTGTGCAATTTGTCCTGAGTGCGCTGATACCCCAAAGGTGGGGATAAACCACTGTTTGTGCACATGGCAGAGCTCAGAATGGAAGGATCGCCATATTTTACTGTTATGATTTGCAGGTACCTTGACCCACTGGGAGAGCCCATGAGGTGCCAAAACAGCAGAACCCCCCATTAGTGACCCCATTTTACAAACTACACATCTCAATGAATTCATGTAGGAGTGCAGTGATCATATTGACACCATGGGTGTGTCACAGAATTTTATACCATTGGGCAGTGAAGACAAAATAACTACATTTATACCACCAAAATTTTGTTTTAGGCAAAGATTTTACATTTTCACATAAGAAGTGGGTAAAAATAGCAATAAAATTTGTTCCACAATTTCTATTGAACATCATTCAAAAAGGAGAAACATTGGAGTTTTTGGCAACATTTCTATTACAACCTTTATTGAAACAGACCAGCAAACATATCTTAACAAACCAGATTTAACCCCTTTACCCCCAAGGGTGGTTTGCACATCAATGACCGGGCCAATTTTTACAATTCTGACCACTGTCCGTTTATGAGGTTATAACTCTGGAATGCTTCAACGGATCCCGGTGATTCTGACTCTGTTTTCTCGTGACATATTGGGCTTCATGATAATGGTAAAATTTCTTTGATATTACCTGCGTTTATTTGTGAAAAAATTGAAATTTGGCAAAAATTTTGAAAATTTCGCAATTATCCAACTTTGAATTTTTATGCCCTTAAATCACAGAGATATGTCACACAAAATACTTAATAAGTAACATTTCCCACATGTCTATTTCACATCAGCACAATTTTGGAACCAAAATTTTTTTTGTTAGGGAGTTAAAAGGGTTAAAAGTTGACCAGCAATTTCTCATTTTTACAACACCATTTTTTTTTAGGGACCACATCACATTTGAAGTCATTTTGAGGGGTCTATATGATAAAAAATAACCAAGTGTGCCATCATTCTAAAAACACCCCTCAAGGTGCTCAAAACCACATTCAAGAAGTTTATTAACCCTTCAGGTGTTTCACAGGAATTTTTGGAATGTTTAAAAAAAATGAACATTTAACTTTTTTTCACAAAAAATTTACTTCAGCTCCTATTTGTTTTATTTTACCAAGGGTAGCATGAGAAAATGGACCCCAAAAGTTGTTGTACAATTTGTCTTGAGTACGCCGATACCCCATATGTGGGGGTAAACCACTGTTTGGGCGCATGGCAGAGCTCGGAAGGGAAGGAGCGCCGTTTGACTTTTCAATGCAAAATTGACTGGAATTGAGATGGGACGCCATGTTGCGTTTGAAGAGCTACTGATGTGCCTAAACATTGAAACCCCCCACAATTGCCGTAAAAATAAAAAATCATATTTTTTCACAAAAATGATCTTTTCGCCCCCAATTTTTTATTTTCCCAAGGGTAAGAGAAGAAATTGGACCCAAAAAATTGTTGGACAATTTGTCCTGAGTACGCTGATACCCCATATGTGGGGGTAAACCACTGTTTGGGCGCATGGGAGAGCTCGGAACGGAAGGAGCGCCATTTGACTTTTCAATGCAAAATTGACAGGAATTGAGATGGGATGCCATGTTGCGTTTGGAGAGCCACTGATGTGCCTAAACATTGAAACCCCCCACAATTGACACCATTTTGGAAAGTAGACCCCCTAAGGAACTTATCTAGATGTGTGGTGAGCCCTTTGACCCACCAAGTGCTTCACAGAAGTTTATAATGTAGAGCCATAAAAATAAAAATAAACATTTTCCCACAAAAATTATTTTTTAACCCCCAGTTTTGTATTTTCCCAAGGGTAACAGGAGAAATTGGACCCCAAAAGTTGTTGTCCGATTTGACCTGAGTACGCGGATACCCCATAAGTGGGGGGAACCACCGTTTGTGCCCATGGGAGAGCTCGGAAGGGAAGGAGCGCCATTTGGAATGCAGACTTAGATGGAATGGTCTGCAGGCATCACATTGCGTTTGCAGAGCCCCTAATGTACCTAGATAGTAGAAACCCCCCACAAGTGACCCCATATTGGCAACTAGACCCACCAAGGAACTTATCTAGATGTGTTGTGAGAACTTTGAACCCCCAAAAGTTTCACTACAGTTTATAACGCAGAGCCGTGAAAAAAAAACACCTTTTTTTTCCCACAAAAATTATTTTTTAGCCCCAAGTTTTGTATTTTCCCAAGGGTAACAGGAGAAATTGGACCCCAAAAGTTGTTTTCCAATGTGTCCTGAGTACGCTGATACCCCATATGTTGGGGTAAACCCCTGTTTGGGCACACGGGAGAGCTCGGAAGGGATGGAGCACTGTTTTAGTTTTTCAACGCAGAATTGGCTGAAATTGATATTGGACGCCATGTCGCATTTGGAGAGCCTCTGATGTGCCTAAACAGTGGAAACCCCCCAATTATACCTGAAACCCTAATACAAACACACCCCCAACCCTAATCTCAATGGTAACCCTAACCACACCCCTAAACCTGACGCATCCCTAACCCTAATCCCAACCCTATTCCCAACCGTAAACGTAATCCAAACCCTAACCCTAACTTTAGCCCCAACCCTAACTTTAGCCCCAACCCTAACTGTAGCCCTAACCCTAGCCCCAACCCTAACCCTAACCCTAGCCCCAACCCTAACCCTAACCCTAGCCCTAACCCTAGCCCTAACCCTAAACCTAGCCCTAACCCTAACCCTAACCCTAGCCCTAACCCTAATGGGAAGATGGAAATAAACAAATTTTTTTAATTTTTTAATTTTTCCCTAAGTAAGGGTGTGATGAAGGTTGGGTTGATTTACTTTTATAGTGGGTTTTTTAGTGGATTTTTATGATTGGCAGCCGTCACACACTAAAAGACGCTTTTTATTGCAAAAAATATTTTTTGCGTTACCATATTTTGAAAGCTATAATTTTTCCATATTTTGGTCCACAGAGTCATGTAAGGTCTTGTTTTTTGCGGGACAAGTTGATGTTTTTATTGGTAACATTTTCGGATACGTGACATTTTTTGATTGCTTTTTATTCCTATTTTTGTGAGGCAGAATGACCAAAAACCAGCTATTTATGAATTTCTTTTGGGGGGGGGGGTCGTTTATATCGTTCCTTGTTTGGTAAAATGGATAAAGCAGTTTTATTGTTCGGGTCAGTACGATTACAGCGATACCTTGTTTATATAATTTTTTTATGTTTTGGCGCTTTTATACGATAAAAACTATTTTATAGAAAAAATAATTATTTTTGCATCGCTTTATTCTGAGGACTATAACTTTTTTATTTTTTCGTTGATGATGCGGTATCATGGCTCGTTTTTTGCGGGACAAGATGACGTTTTCAGCGGTACCATGGTTATTTATATCCATCTTTTTGATCGCGTGTTATTCCACTTTTTGTTTGGTGGTATGATAATAAAGAGTTGTTTTTTGCCTTGTTTTTTTTTAACGGTGTTCACTGAAGGGGTTAACTAGTGGGACAGTTTTATAGGTCGGGTCGTTATGGACGCGGCAATACTAAATATGTGTACTTTTATTGTTTATTATTATTATTTAGATAAAGGAATATATTTATTGGAACAATATATTTTTTTTTTATTAACTTTTTTACTTTGCCCCAGGGGGGACATCACAGTAAAGTGACAGATCGCTGATCTGACATTTTGCTGTGCACTGTGTCAGATCAGCGATCTGACATGCACAGCAGGGAGGCTTCCCGGCGCCTGCTCTGAGCAGGCGCTGTGAAGCCACCTCCCTGCAGGACCCAGATGCAGCCCCGTGGCCATTTTGGATCCGGGGCCTGCAGGGAGGAGACGCTCAGTACAAGGTGAGCACATCGCCTTGTATCGATCGTCTCAGGGAAGCACGCAGGGAGCCCCCTCCCTGCACGATGCTTCCCTATACCGCCGGAACACTGCGATCATGTTTGATCGCAGTGTGCTGGGGGTTAATGTGCCGGGGGCGGTCCGTGACCACTCTTGGCACATAGTGCCGGATGTCAGCTGCGATAGTCAGCTGACACCCGGCCGCGATCGGCCGTGCTCCCTCCGTGAGCGCGGCCGATCGCTCTGGACGCACTATTCCATCCTTAGGAAGTAAGGCCCACCCCACATGGATAGAATAGTACATCCAATGGCAGAAAGGGGTTAAAAGATGTGATTAAAAAGGACACCAACACTGGCCACACTCGGTACTAAATGTAATACTAAAGGGCTTCAATCAACATGATATTTTAAGGACCCCATCACCTACACTATCCATCCACCTGCTCCCAAAGGTTAATGGAGGGAGGGCATTGTGTGGATCCAGAAGAATGAGAAGGCGATCAAATGCCTGAATAGTAAGCCTGCAAAACTGGGCAAATTTCTCTGGATAACTGAAGATAAAAAAAATTGAATAAATTAGTTTAATAAACACACAGATAATGTAACACTACATTGTATAACAGCAATAAAAAAATAAAAGGAACACAGATGACAATATACGTTTTCTCCCTAATATATCTTACCTCCTTAAATACTGGTAAAGGAGATGAAAGTGGCCCTTTTCTGCCTGCTCCTGTATAATTTGATGAACCCACATCCGTTTAGGTCTTCTACTACTCCTCTTCTCCGAGAGTGCTCCTATGGGAGAATATAGTCTTTATTACATGGTACTGTACAACACATGGAAACCTCCGAAAATCCGCAGCGTCAGAAACACTGCATAACCGCAGCCTAATTCGCAAAGTGTGCACATATTATGACATTATCTTACCTGCTCGCTGTGGTGGTGCAGCAGAACCAGTGCCGTAAGCAACAGAAGCTGGTTCTGTTCTGGGGTAAGACGCCACTGGGGCTGAAAGTGCGGCATGTTCAATCCAACAAGAAAGCAAAATGGAGAAGAGAGGCTGGACCAGGAAATGACCTCATGGAAGCCCTTTTTTTTCTTTAAAACAACTTTATGTGTACTTAAAAAACTCTAAAAAACCCGCTAAAAAACGCATAGAAAAACGCATAAAAAACGCGATAAAAGCGCATAAAAAAACGCATAAAAACGCATGCGGATTTCCTGGGAGTGGTGTCAGGTTTTTCTCAGGAAAATTCTGCACACATTCCTGAATGTGTGCACATACCCTTAGGATGTCTCAGTTCTACTTCTAGGACCCTTTGAAAACCACCAAATGTCTCTGAAGGAAGTTCAGAAGTCTAATTGCAGATAGTGCAGATGGTAGCTAAGATAGGACATCTATGGGCCAAAAGCTGGATTGCCACAGAAAGCTTGTGTAAAAATAGTGTAAGGCTGAGTTCACACGTAGCAGAATTGCCGCGGAAATTTCCGCGGCAATTCTGCGCCTCCTGCCGCGGGTATATCGCATGCAGAATTTGCATGCATATACCCGCAGAAAACTAGCGTTTTGCAAGCATAATTAGCTTGCAGAGTGCTAGCGTTTTCCA
This sequence comes from Ranitomeya variabilis, assembly GCF_051348905.1. NCBI lineage: Eukaryota > Metazoa > Chordata > Amphibia > Anura > Dendrobatidae > Ranitomeya > Ranitomeya variabilis. Next base: position 627,514,263 of record NC_135232.1, read on the forward strand.
AGCGATCTGTAGCATCGCTTGGAAAACAGATTGACAGGTTGGTCACAGTGTTTGACAAGTGTGACCAACTTTTTACTATAGATGCAGCCTATGCAGCATCTATAGTAAAAGATAGAATGTTAAAAATAATAAAAAAAATTTAAAAAAAGGTTATACTCACCTCAGCGGCGTCCGTTCCTAATGCTGTGTGTTCAGGACCTTCCATTGACGTAGCGGTAACGTGACCGCGACGTCATCGCGGTCATGTGACCGCGACGTCATCGCAGGTCCTTCACACACACCTCGGAAGCCTCTGAGAAGGTCGGGCCGCCAGAAGGTGAGTACATCGCTATTTTTTATTTTAATTCTTTTTTTTTTACCACTTATATGGTGCCCAGTCCGTGGAGGAGAGTCTCCTCTCCTCCACCCTGGGTACCAACCGCACTTGATCTGCTTACTTCCCGCATGGTGTGCACAGCCCCGTGCGGGAAGTAAGCAGATCAATGCACTCCTATGTGTGCAGAATCGCCGCGATTCCGCAATTTTAATGAACATGCTGCGTTTTTTTCTGGATTGCGATTCCGCTCAGGAAAAAGATGCAGCATGTGCACAAAAAATGCGGATTGCAATCTGTTACATAGGATGCTTAATGTTAGCGTTTTTTTCGCGGTTTTATAGCGTTTTTATAGTGAAAAACCGCGAAAAAAACGCTAAAAATCTGCTACGTGTGCACACAGCCTAAAAATAATATACTGGCGTTATATACAGTACCTGCACAGCCATAAAGTTCACAGTACCAGTTATGGATAAACAAGTGTTAGCATTGCAAAATAACGCACATTGCCTGGAATGTCATGGTTTCTAGAGCAAGCCAACGCCAGGGAAAATATTGTTGTAACTCATGCAGCTTACACTCTGGATTAATATGGCCTGGCATAGCTGCTAGATTATAACAGCAATTACCAGTCAAGTTGTGTTAGAATAGCATCTACCTTCATAGGTTCAGGAGAGGGGCAATCCCAGACAGGGAACAGAAGAATTGATAAAACTCTGGAATAACACTGAAAACCTGGAGTGCTGCAGCTGGATTCATGTGTTGACTACTGGAAAGAAAAGAAACAGATGGTTCAGTAGAGTAGCACTCAAGCATAGGGGTGTCAAGTCTCCAGGAGTGCGATAACCACAAGCCAGTATGGTAGAACAGTAGGAGATGACAGTGTGTAGCAGGAAACTTTAATAACTAAATCTAGCTGCAAAATTGAGAGCAGAAAAAGTGTTGCAAGCTGGGTATGGAAAACAAACTGAGACCACCACTGGATGCCAGGCAAATGCTGTCACAGAATGCATTAAGAGTTCAGCTCAGTGAAAATGTTATTCACACATCAGACTTTGGTCGATATTTTTTCAACACTATTTGTCAGCCAAAATCAGAAGTAAAACCTACAGGTAGAAAAACTACAATTGAAAGTTTGATACCTGGAAGTCATAAATCATAAATATCATATTGGTAGTACTGTATATCACTAGAAGAAGCTCCATTGCCCAGCCATGAAAAAAACATTTGATTGAACTTTACAATTCCTAATTTTTCAAGGACTTTATGTTTAGACCCCTCCATGTACAAAAGCTGCAAGGAGTTTGCATCTTCTCCCCATGTATATGAGTCGCCCGCCAGGGCCTGGGGATACTCGGTACCGGGTCCGGTACTTAAAGGCGATGGTCATGGTGGCGGCGACCCGATCCATGGCCCTGGGTGCCCAAGTAAAAGGGATAGTTTTTAAATGGAGTTGTAAAGAAATAAAAGTTTGAGACGCCACCTGTGGTACTCAGTCAGGGGTCAACGACGCTGCTTAAAGGAGTCCTCTGGGGGCTGATGGTACAGCAGCAAGATGGTATCGCTTCCAGCAGGTGAAGCTGGGTCCCCAGGGCTCCCGATGTGCTGGGCAGTGATGGTGTGGTGGATGCCGGCAAATAAATGGAGGACACAGGATTGTAATGTCTTTACCTGGTTTACTCGTTGAATCAGGTCACAATCCAAGGTACTAGTAACAGGTGGTGATGTGGTCTGACTGGCCTGGAGGCAATGGTGGATCCCTCTCCCAGGTGAGGTCCGCAAGCCTTCCTGCTCATGCTCATATGCGAGGTCCTTGCTGCCTGTGGCTCCCTTACAAAGTTCTCTCTCTCCTGTCCTGGGCAGTGCGAGCCTTTTTATAGGGTCTCTATCACGACCCGTGCTCTTCGTGTAGTGCTGCACCTTCAGGTGTGGGTGCGGACAAAGCACATAGAGTTCTTTGCCCTCCGGTTCTGCTGTGCGACCTGGAGTTCAACACAACCTCGGGCCCCCGGTGCCTGGTTCCTGCGCTTCGGCTCAGAGGGTGCCCTGTCACAGTTCCCCTCAAAGCCCTTTCCTTCTTCTTTGCTCCTTACCTCAGATGCTCACTACATTCCAACCCTTCAGATTATCTTCCTCCCAGACTCTAAAAACATACTGATAAGGAATTTAGTTTGTGAGCCCCAATGAAGAAAGTTTATTATGTCTGTAAAGCACTGTGGAATATGATGGCTTTTGTGATGACACACGATTTAATCTTAATTATACAGACGTCTATTTTCTGTAGGCCAGGAGACATAGGCTATTATCTTTATGTTGGTTATTGTATTTATATGTTTTTCATTGATTGGTCAAGAAACATGGACTGTTGTTTGTATGAGCCTGAATGTGACTCTGGAGTTGCTGTTTGCTGAAACTCATTGTCTATCTTTGAGGGACAGAGCAATAGTGTAATTGAACAATAGATGTTTGCTAATATGTTAATTACCCATTGCATAAGTCAAGTTAGTTTGCTGACCTGCAAAACAGAGAAGGACAAACTATGCATATTGATTAAGTATTTCAACAATGAGAGTTAAACTCATCCCACCTTCCCCCTTGACCTGTGTATGATGGCTTGAAAGACAGTTGTGAACTTTGAAAGGGATATGCCTCTGTATCAAAAGAAACTTGACATAACTACAGCCTGGACACTATGACTCCATAAAGGAACACTCTACCAGGACAACATGGCTCCATCAAGAGGGACACTGATTTGACATTCTACAGGATGGCAGCTTAGGGAACCCCGGTCCCAGTTGGAAAAACACAGATCTGCTCCATTGACCATTGCTAAACCCTCAGAGACATTTTCAAGAATCCAGGTTGGTCCAATCAGGTCACCTGGCCACATACCTCACTGCTCACAGTTAGCTTCCTAAATTTGTTGTTACCTCCTCTCTGTGAGTGCCCTCCAAAAGTGGGGTGCTACTGGTGAGAGCTGCCTGTCCTGGAAGCCACTTTGTTGCAGCTGCTCTAATACCGGTGAGTCAGTGGAAGGGTGAGACTATGTACCTTGCACCATGTTCTGTATTTGCTGGGACTGTTCTATATATTATTGACTGTTGGTAGTTCAACAAAATATTGCTGCACTATTTTACCATAACCTTGTGCTAGTATGCCCACAAGGAAAGGAGAGTAGGCATTCAGTGGAATGAGCCCTGGTTCATGCGGTTTCGGGCCAGCAGATGAGAGCATCCACAGTTAGTTATATAACTAACTTTCTTGATTATTAAAAAAATATTTAGAATTGAGAGTCCTCAGTGGTTGATACCTTCTAATGGCTAACTGAAAAGATGGTAACAAATTGCAAGCTTTCGAGACTACATACGTCTCTTCATCAGGCAAAGACTAAAACAAATTCTGAAGAATCACATATTTATGCACAACATAGTATAGAAAAAAAAAAAGGGAGAGGGGAAAAATCCATGGATAAGCCAGGTGACATGAAGCAGAATTACCATGGGTGATAACAGTTACGTCCATAAATATTGGGCCAATTCTTAAATAAGGATTGTTTTATTGTCCTGTGATTAGGGTCTGGTTCTGTTGTGATGACCCCACATGGTCTGATGGGCAAGTTCATTAGTTGATGTAAAAAGACATAAATCCGTGTGACACATTCATTCCTGCAGTTAGAGTGTCAAAGGTCGTCATCAGCTTATATTCCCAGACTCTCCTGTCTTTCTGCGATTTGAAGTTACCCTTTAATACAAGTAATTTCATATCCATAATGTTATGATTTGGGAGACAGAAATGTATTGCCACAGGTATATCCATTCTTTTTTCTCTTATTGTACGGCGATGAGAGTTCATCCTTGTTCTCAGTTTCTGTCCTGTCTCCCCTACATACAGACCCCCAGTTGGACATTTAGTACAAATGATTAGGTACACCACATTAGAAGTGACGCAGCTGAATGTACCTGGTATCTTGTAGTCCTGATGTGAATTGGGGATCTTTATCTTGTCCATGGTCATTATAAATGGACAGGTTTTACATTTTTTCTGGTTGCAAGGAAAGGTACCTGCAGCTGTTGGAGAGGACAGGGAGCTCTTGACAATGATGCTTCTTAGATTTGGGGGCTGCCTAAAACACAGTAGTGGGGGGTCTGGAAAAATGGATTGTAAGCGGGCATCTTTTTGTAGTAAAGATTGTAATTTCCGTGCAGCTCCCCTTAGCGCCTCCAGATTTGGATTGTAGGTAACTACTAGAGGTACCCGGTTATTTTCTTCTTTAGTTTTGTAATGTAGCAGGTGATTCCTTGATATTCTGGTGGCTCTTGTGATCTGATTTTCAATTCTTCTTGGATGGTAGCCCTGATTCAAAAAGGTCTTTCTGAGGCGACCAAGGTGTTCATCTCTATCCATTGGGTTGGAACATATACAATTGTATCTGATGGCTTGGCTGTAGACAATGGAGTTTTTTATGTGTTTTGGATGGAAACTGTCCCATTTAAGGTATGTTGGACGGTCGATTGGCTTTTGATACAGGGATGTCTCTATTTTATTGTTCTGCAGCTTAATGATGGTGTCCAGAAAGTTAATTTCAGTGCAGGAGTAGTTGAGTGTCAAGTTGATGGTTGGATGAAATTGATTAAACTGCTCATGGAACGTCTTTAGCTGTGGCTCTGACTCCGTCCAGATGATTAAAATGTCATCAATGTAGCGGTAGTACGCCAGAGGCCTGATGGGACATGAGGACAAAAAGTCGCTTTCAAGCTTGGCCATGAAAAGATTTGCATACTGTGGGGCCATTTTACTTCCCATTGCTGTGCCAGTCTCCTGTAGATAGATCTTCTTGTCAAACTCAAAGTAATTGTGGGTGAGGATGAATTTTATAAGTTTCACCACAGAATTTGCATCAGTCCCTGTGTTTTCCAGGAAGAATTTGCAGGCATTTAATCCATCCTGGTGTGGGATATTGGAGTACAAAGATTCCACATCCATGGTGGCCAGGATGGTTCCTTCTGGTAGAGGACCTATTGCTGATAGTTTATTCAGTAGGTCAGTTGTGTCCTGAATGAAGCTGGGTGTGTCCTTTACCAAGAGTTTAAGAACACCCTCTACCCATCCAGATACCTGCTCAGTAAGGGTGCCCACACATGAAATAATTGATCTTCCTGGGTTTCCAGATTTGTGGATTTTGGGAAGCATGTAGAATGTCCCTGTTCTTGGACTTTCTGGTATCAGGTCATTGGCTCTTATGGATACGTCGGGCAGACAAGATACTAACTTGTTTAGTTCCTTGTAATAGTCCTGTGTAGGATCCGACTCCAACTTTTTGTAGTAGCATGTTATTTGGATAACAATATAGACTCCCTCAGACATTTGATAAAATCCACCATCATAGACACTAACAGGACACAAGCATTCAACATCAATGCCCAGGAGAGAAAGGCCATACAGTCTCTGAAAACCAACAAAGAAATCATCATCAAACCTGCTGACAAGGGTGGTGCAATAGTCATGATGAACACATCAGACTATATGAGGGAAGCAAACAGACAACTTATGGACACACGCTACTACAAAAAGTTGGAGTCGGATCCTACACAGGACTATTACAAGGAACTAAACAAGTTAGTATCTTGTCTGCCCGACGTATCCGTTAGAGCTAATGACCAGATACCAGAAAGTCCAAGAACAGGGACATTCTACATGCTTCCCAAAATCCACAAATCTGGAAACCCAGGAAGACCAATTATTTCATGTGTGGGCACCCTTACTGAGCAGGTATCTGGATGGGTAGAGGGTGTTCTTAAACCCTTGGTAAAGGACACACCCAGCTTCATTCAGGACACAACTGACCTATTGAATAAACTATCAGCAATAGGTCCTCTACCAGAAGGAACCATCCTGGCCACCATGGATGTGGAATCTTTGTACTCCAATATCCCACGCCAGGATGGATTAAATGCCTGCAAATTCTTCCTGGAAAACACAGGGACTGATGCAAATTCTGTGGTGAAACTTATAAAATTCATCCTCACCCACAATTACTTTGAGTTTGACAAGAAGATCTATCTACAGGAGACTGGCACAGCAATGGGAAGTAAAATGGCCCCACAGTATGCAAATCTTTTCATGGCCAAGCTTGAAAGCGACTTTTTGTCCTCATGTCCCATCAGGCCTCTGGCGTACTACCGCTACATTGATGACATTTTAATCATCTGGACGGAGTCAGAGCCACAGCTAAAGACGTTCCATGAACAGTTTAATCAATTTCATCCAACCATCAACTTGACACTCAACTACTCCTGCACTGAAATTAACTTTCTGGACACCATCATTAAGCTGCAGAACAATAAAATAGAGACATCCCTGTATCAGAAGCCAATCGACCGTCCAACATACCTTAAATGGGACAGTTTCCATCCAAAACACATAAAAAACTCCATTGTCTACAGCCAAGCCATCAGATACAATCGTATATGTTCCAACCCAATGGATAGAGATGGACACCTTGGTCGCCTCAGAAAGACCTTTTTGAATCAGGGCTACCATCCAAGAACAATTGAAAATCAGATCACAAGAGCCACCAGAATATCAAGGAATCACCTGCTACATTACAAAACTAAAGAAGAAAATAACCGGGTACCTCTAGTAGTTACCTACAATCCAAATCTGGAGGCGCTAAGGGGAGCTGCATGGAAATTACAGCCTTTACTACAAAAAGATGCCCGCTTACAATCCATTTTTCCAGACCCCCCACTACTGTGTTTTAGGCAGCCCCCAAAATCTAAGAAGCATCATTGTCAAGAGCTCCCTGTCCTCTCCAACAGCTGCAGGTACCTTTCCTTGCAACCAGAATAAATGTAAAACCTGTCCATTTATAATGACCACGGACAAGATAAAGATCCCCAATTCACATCAGGACTACAAGATACCAGGTACATTCAGCTGCGTCACTTCTAATGTGGTGTACCTAATCATTTGTACTAAATGTCCAACTAGGGGTCTGTATGTAGGGGAGACAGGGCAGAAACTGAGAACAAGGATGAACTCTCATCGCAATAAGAGAAAAAAGAATGGATATACCTGTGGCAATACATTTCTGTCTCCCAAATCATAACATTATGGACATGAAATTACTTGTATTAAAGGGTAACTTCAAATCGCAGAAAGACAGGAGAGTCTGGGAATATAAACTGATGACGACCTTTGACACTCTAACTGCAGGAATGAATGTGTCACACGGATTTATGTCTTTTTACATCAACTAATGAACTTGCCCATCAGACCATGTGGGGTCATCACAACAGAACCAGACCCTAATCACAGGACAATAAAACAATCCTTATCTAAGAATTGGCCCAATATTTATGGACGTAACTGTTTATCACCCATGGTAATTCTGCTTCATGTCACCTGGCTTATCCATGGTTTTTTTCCCCTCTCCCTTTTTTTTCTATACTATGTTGTGCATAAATATGTGATTCTTCAGAATTTGTTTTAGTCTTTGCCTGATGAAGAGACCTGTGTAGTCTCGAAAGCTTGCAATTTGTTACCATCTTTTCAGTTAGCCATTAAAAGGTATCAACCACTGAGGACTCTCAATTCTAAATATTTTTCTATCTACTGGCTAACACGGTACCAAGATATATTTCTTTCTTGATTATTTTAAGACTTTTGCTATGTCGCTGATATGGCTTCAAAGTTGAATTTTGGGTTAAGAAAAATGTGTATTAGGTGATATTTATGGCTAGGATGACAAATTGTACATACTTCTAGGTGATTCACTAGTCACAGCTTTTTAACAATACTTTTTGTCAGTATTTATTTTTAAAATGTAGTAAAATAAATATTTTTTCTACTACAAGACATTAACAAATTTGTAAGAGAACATAAAATTTATCATGCAAGTGCTAGAAATCTGAGTAAGATACATAAGAAATGAACAATATAATTTTGTAGGTAGCCAATGAGGCAAAAGTAAGTGTATATCAGGCAGTATATGTTCACATAATAAAGCAGAAGTAGTTAACTATTTATGATAATAACTATGACCATAATCAGCAGTCACTAACTCTAGGGGCACTGTTCCCCGGATTACTTCTGATGGTGAAGATGCCAGGGCTATGTATCTTGCCTTGGCTTCTGAATCCACCCTCAGTCTGTACTCTTCCCCCACCCATGGAAGAGGGGAGTAGTAGTATACTATAGTACACCAACTAGACTAACAAGGTAATACAAACAGTGGTAAAGGAAAATACCAAACATACAAATATACTCACACATATAACAGTGGAATGCACTGGAGAGTGGAGGATGCAGTTTAACCAAAGTAGGAGAAAAAAGGGAATTATCACACACTCAAAACCTAGGAACAGTCACAGATAAACCCACCAAACGCCTTCTCCTATAATAACCAACAACAACCACCAGCCATGCAGCATGCCTCCGACAATGAGTGCTGGCCAGGGCCTAGTTTATATAGGAGATGGGAGTGGCTAACAATGTAGAGCTGAGAGCCTTAATGCTCCAGGAGCTCTTAACAGAGCAGATTAACCCCTGCACTGCCAAAATAAATGTACACAGTTGAATAAGAAGGTGAAGTGCTTCTAATCAGTGCAGGAGTAGGAGAAATCAGATGCTGCAGTCTTCTGGGGCAGGATGAAGACACACGGTACAGGATCATGGTGCAGGATGGAGACAGATGGGGCAGGATGGAGACACATGTTGCAGGATCATGGGGCAGGATGGAGACATGGGGAGAGATGGAGACAGATGGGGAGGGATGGAGACAGATGGGGCCCTAACATGGGGCAGGATGGAGACAGATGGTGCGGGATCAAGGCGCAGGATGGAGACAGATGGGGCAGGATGGAGACAGATGGGGCATGATGGAGACAGATGGGAAAGGAGCATGGTGCAGGCTGGAGACAGATGGGGCAGGAGAGAGACAGATGGGACAGGATGGAGACATGCAGTGCAGGATCATTGGGCAGGATGGGGACACATGGAGGCACTGCATTAGTTAAGAGCATGCACCATCTGTCTCCATCCTGCACCATGTTCCTGTCCCATCTGTCTACATCTTGCTCTATCTGTCTCCATTCTGCCGCATGTTCTGCCCCATTTGTCGCCATCTTTCTCCATCCCTCCCCATCTGTCTCCATCCTGCCCAATGATCCTGCACTATGTGTCTCCATCTTGCCCCATTTGTCTCCATCCTGCCCTGTTGTGAATTCTGCTCTTGGGCTCCCTCCGGTGGTTGTAAGTGGTAGCGCTGCTGTCTCTGAATCACAGCATTTATCAGGTGTTTTCACTTTTTGCAATTTGGACAGGGCTATTTAGTCTTTCTTCACCCTTTAGTCAGTGCCAGTTGTCCATTGTTCCTGGCGGATTCACATCCCTGCCAGGTCTCTTCAGCTTTGCAGTTCTTTTCATCAAAGATAAGTTCTGGCCTTGATTTTGCTGTCCACATTCTGTGGTCTTATTGTTCAGTTATTTTCCATGTTTTGTCTTGTCCAGCTTGGTCTGCATAAGGATTTGTTTAGCCAAGCTGGTATCTCTGGAGATGCAGATATACCCTCCATGTCTTTAGTTAGCTGTGGAGTTTTTGTATTTTCTGTGGTGGATATTTTCTAGTGTTTTAATACTGACTGCTAGGGTTGAGCGAAACGGGTCGGCAATTTTCAGAAATCGCCGACTTTTGGCAAAGTCGGGTTTCATGAAACCCGACCCGACCCCTGTGTGGGGTCGGCCATGAAGTCGGCGATCTTCTGAATCTGGAATCGGAATTCCGATACCGATTCCCGATATGTTTAAGATATCGGGAATTGGTATCGGAATTCAGATTTAAGTGTAAAATAAAGAATTAAAATAAAAAATATCGCTATACTTACCCTCTGACGGGCCCTGGTACTAACCGGGAACCTTCCTTCCTTAGAATCAGCCTTCCAGGACCTCGCGGTGACGTCGCGGTGACGTCGCGGTGACGTCGCGGTGACGTCGCGGCTTGTGATTGGTGCGCGGCCGCCCATGTGACCGTGACGTCACCGGAGGTCCTGGAAGGGCTGATTCTTAGGAAGGAAGGCTGCCGGAACAACGCAGGGCGTGTCCGAGAGTGAGTATATACCTAATAGGTATATACTCACCCTCGGCTTCGTTCCGGCAGCCTTCCTTCCTAAGAATCAGCCCTTCCAGGACCTCCGGTGACGTCACGGTCACATGGGCGGCCGCGCACCAATCACAAGCCGCGACGTCACCGCGACGTCACCGCGACGTCACCGCGACGTCACCGCGAGGTCCTGGAAGGCTGATTCTAAGGAAGGAAGGTTCCCGCTTAGTACCAGGGCGCATCAGAGGGTAAGTATGGCGATATTTTTTATTTTAATTCTTTATTTTACACTTAAATATGGATCCCAGGGCCTGAAGGAGAGTTTCCGCTCCTTCAGACCCTGGGAACCATTGGAAACCCAATGCACTGCATTGGGTTTCGAGTTTCGGCCGACCCCGACCCCGACTTTTTTATAGGATCGGCCGATTTCACTCGACCCGACTTTTGAAAAAGTCGGGTTTCGTGAAACCCGACCCGATCCTATAAAAGTGAAGGTCGCTCAACCCTACTGACCGCATAGTACTCTGTCCTGTCCTTTCTATTTAGCTAGAAGTGGCCTCCTTTGCTAAATTCTCATTTCAGTCTGTGTATGTTTTTTCCCTCTCCTCTCACAGTCAATATTTGTGGGGGGCTGCCTGTTCTTTGGGGATTTTCTCTGAGGCAAGATAGTTTTTCCTTTTCTATCTCTAGGGGTAATTAGTCCTCCGGCTGTGTCGAGATGTCTAGGGAGCGCTAGGTACATTCCACAGCTACTTCTAGTTGCGGTGTTAGGTTCAGGGTCTGCGGTCAGTACAGGTACCACCTTCTCCAGAGTATGTCCCATGCTGCTCTTAGGCCACAAGATCATAACACTGCCCCATTTTTCTCCATCCTGCCCCATGATCCTGCACCATGTGTTTCCATCCTGCATGACCATGGGGCCGTATGGAGACAGATGGGGCAGGATGGAGACACATGGTCCATGTGTCTACATTCTCCCATCGAAACATATTGCGGCTTACCGCTTTCAATAAAAATAAAAAAACTTTCTCCTTACCTGACCACGGTCCAGCGGTGATGTCCTCTCCATCCATTTCAAGTGTGGACTCGCCAGCAAATGACAATGACGTCATACGCCAGACACGTGTGCCCTGACGTCAGCTGCCAGCCTCTGATTGGCTGGTGGCTCTAAACTATTGCCGTGTGAGCCCGCATGGCAATTAATTTTAACTGAACCTGCATCTCACACTCAGATTTAATTACTGCACCTGCAGAATTCTGCCATTGGGGCCCGGTGAGCAGAAGAGAAAGAGCCAGATGCAGGCCTCCTCTACTCACCGGGCCCCATATGCCAGTGAGGGCAGTAATGCCCTGACAGCAGCCTTGAATATGTGGGTATCCAGCTGGCAAAGAGGTGCAATAGATATAAATGGCCAGCCATTAGCATAAAGACTCAATAATACTAAATATGCATAAATGATGCAGTTTGGCTAAATAGCGACAGAACTATAGATACAAAATAATGGCTGGTTTTATATAAAGTGCAAGAAGTAAATATTTTATATAGTACACTTGTTGCACATGTCAGTCATAGCAGTAGTATAGAGAAGGTAAAAAAGCACAGCTTATGGGTAAGGATAAGTGCTCATATGATCAGCAGAGCTGGTATCCTCATATTAATCAGTATTATAGAGGATGTGCAAAACCGAAGACATGTGATGCTAATAAATGGCAATATTACCTTGTGAAATGGTGTGTGGGGTGACACAGGCGCGCTCCAGAGGATGTGCATGGAGAGCCTCAACACGCTTTTCACCAACTGTAGCTATGTGAGGAATCATAGAATGATAAAATCATAAAATGTTAGAGTTAGAATAGACCTCAAGGATCATCGTGTCCATCCCCCTGCTCAGTGCAGGATTCACTAAACCATCTCAGACAGATGTCTGTCCAGACTCTATTTGAAGACTTCCATTGAAGGAGAACTCACCACTTCTTGTAGCAGCCTGTTCCACTCACTGTTCACTTACACTTTTTAAAAGTTTTTTCTAATATCTAATTTGTATCTTCTCCATTTCAGTTGCATTCCATTGCTTCTCGTGTTTCCATGTGCAAATGAGAATAATGATGATCCCTCTACATGGCGATATCCCTTCAGATATTTGGAGATGGCTGAGTCTCTTCCTAGTCTTTCTTTTTGCTCACTAAACAGTCACAGATCCTTTAATCATTTCTCGTAGGACATACTTTACAGTCCGCTTACCATCCTGGTAGCTCTTCTCTGAACTTGCTCCAGTTTATCAATGCATTTTTTTAAATGTGGAGCCCAGAACTGTACACAGTATTCTAGTTGAGGCCTGACCAAGGAGAAGCAGAGGGGGATAATTACTTCACGTGATCTTAACTCTATGTTTTTCTTAATACATCCAAGAACTGTGTTTGCCTTTTTTGTTGCTGCATCACACTGTTGACTCATGTGCAGTCTGTGACCTATTGGAATATAGAAGTTTTTTCACACGTGCTGTTGCTTAGCCCTATTCCTCCCATTCTATAGATGTAATTTTCATTTTTCTTGCCCAGATGTAGAATATTGAACCTTTTCCTGTTAAATATCATTCTGTTAGTTGCTGCCCATTGTTCAAGCTTATCTAGATCCTTCTGTATCCTTTCTCTGTCTTCTCCAGTGCTAGCTCTCCCTCCTAGCTTTGCAACATCTGCAAATCTGATTAGTTACCTTCAGTTTCCTTATCTAGATCATTTATAAAAATGTTGAACAACACTGGTGCCAGGACAGAGCCTTGTGGTACCCCACTTGAAACACTTTTCCAACTGAATATGCCAACCATTTATTACCACTCTTTGAGTATGATCACTGAGCCAGTTATGATTCCACCTAACCGTAGCCTTGTCAATTTCATACTTGGTCATTTTTTCAATGAGGATAGTAAGAGACACTTTATCAAATGCTTTGCTGAAGTTGAGATATACTCTATCTACTGCATTTCCCTAATCCACCAAGTCAGTGATTCCATCATAGAAAGAAGATTAGATTAATCTGGCATGACTTGTTGCTACAAATCCATGCTGCCTCTGGTTAATTACTGTATTTTTATCCAAGTAATTACATACATGGTGTTTAATAATTTGTTCAAATATATTTCCTGGTATAGAAGTAAGGCTTACTGGCCTGTAATTTCCTGGTTTCTTCTTTTCTTTTTTGAAGATAGAAAGAACATTTGCCCTTCTCCAGTCTTCTGAGACTTTTCTTGTTTTTCAGGATTTTTCAAAAATTCTGGCTAGTGGTTCTGTAATTTCCTCTGTTAACTCTTTCAGTACCCTAGGATGCAAATTGTCTCTTCAGAGAGGAAGAGGACTAGAACTCTAGTGCCACCTATTGGAAGTAGCAATCCTAACAGTCAATGTCGACCCTTTAACGAGCCATGTCACATGACTTAAGATAAAAGCCGAACCAGAATCTCAATTTGCAGACACTGTGTTTCAGGGTACTGCCCCTTGTCAGTGCAAAGTGGAGATCTGGTTTGGCTGAGAGGCATGTGACCGGGATCCAAGAAGTATTGTTTCTCCTTGTGGAGAATGACATGTTAATCATGTCGAGGTGAGGAAACTTAAAGCCACAATGCTCCTCTGGGAAATATGCAAATTGTTAAAGGGTCGACATTGACTGTTAGGATTGCTACTTCCAATAGATGGCACTAGAGTTTTAGTCCTCTTCCTCTCTGAAGAAACAATTTGCATATTACCCAGAGGAGCATTGCGGCTTTAAGTCTCCTATCATAATAGAAGTAAGATTACATCTCAATAAAAAAAATAAGAAAAAAACGTGTGCACTACTGTATGTATGGTGCTAAGGTAGGTTCCCACACCTTAATATAATCAAGAAAAAACCTAGCACTCAACTTGATGCGTTTGTGAAATTTTATTTGTAGTACCCAACAAACGTTTCGGTCCCTCATACGGACCTTCATCAGTTACTACAGGTGAAAAAAACCAAAATGACAATATAACAAATAATGTGAACAACAAAAGTATATACAAAAATTGTAGATGAGACATAGTACAGCATCTATGTGGTCACGGGTCGCATGAGTAGGCGTATAGACATGCTGAAGAGAGACCAACGATATATAGAGGCATTTATCAGTCCATGTAATAATAGAAGGTGAAGATGTGAAACACGTACCGTACTTAACTGTGGCTTGGGCATAAAGAGACAAAAGAGTCTCAGGGCACATATACATGCAGCGCCTATGGGTCACATAAAGGTGAATTAGGAACGTGACTTAAAGGTGCTGAGGTGTGAGGAATAACCAGAGTGAGTACCTTACCAAAGCGCTAGGCTGGTGTGAATACTATGGACAAAAGAGAGCAAACATTGGATGAGCGCTAAAACAAAGGAGCTGAACAAGGGTGGTGTGGAATCGCTCAAGAGCTAATTACCTGTTGGAGACCTGGCGAAGTGTGCAGTGATCAGACGCGGTGTCCGCCGCTGGTCTGATGTGGGGGTGTACTGACCGCTGTTAAATAAGCCCGGGGAATGTCCTAATAGTGTTCTGCTCCAATACAAACGGCGCTCGTAAAACCGGAAGTGACCTCATACATGAGGAAGTGTCCATCAGAGCCAAGTGCGTGGCTGTGCAGCCTGTTGTGCCTGCATGTGAAGGGCCGGCGGAAGTGACGTGCCGCAGTGTCCCTGTGCAAGGGAACATACTGCGGTCAAATAGGTTCCGCTGGTTAGAAACGGCCGATAGTACCGACGTGACTGGAGAGAAGGGGCGGTGCCTAAATGGAGATCCAGTGAGTGGAGACGGGACTCCGCTGTACATGCCATATTCAGTGCTGGATTCAGCCATGCGTGTGCTAGAGGTGGTAAAAGAGCTTGATCCAGTGCGGTCATAGGGTGGTAGAAGTGACTTCAATACAGACGGCTCTAATAATAGACAGAGATATGGTTTAAAGATATGGCACATATGACGCGTAAATACAAGTATATAACAGTACAAACACTGTCTGTGAGAGAGCTACAAGGTAATATGGAATAATGGTACACATGATAAATACTGTCAACATGTAATATGTAAAGGGTAAAACCATAGAAAGCAGTCACTGGAAGCAAAGTAAAACATCAAATGTATATGGTTACCAACCTCTATCGTAGAGACCACTAATGTCCGCTAGATTGTGGATAGAATGATGTTATACAAAACACTGACATTTTGCCCCTCATACCAATGCCATACGTTTGATCTAGAAATGGATCTCCATCGTTTTTTCCGCTCCCTTAGATTGAAGGCTTTCTTCGCTAACTCACCGGACCCAGTACCAATACATTCCCAAACAGAAAATCCATGCCATACCCTTTCCTCACGAAGCCTGGGGCTTTATACAAAAAGCCACTTTAGGCCCCCCCATGGCTCACATGCCATGGAGACCTTCATAGGGTTTATACAAAACTCATTTAGAACACTACGTGATGACATCAGTAGGGGTAAATTATCTTACCCCCCTAATCTCTCTACTACAGAACGTCAGGCCTTACATGGCCTACAAAACGACAAGAGCCTGGTCATCAAACCGGCAGACAAAGGGGGTGCCCTGGTTATTATGAACAAGTCGGACTATCTAAATGAAATTAGACGCCAGCTGGACAACACTACTGTCTACATGAAACTACCACATGATCCCACAACCACTATCCAACAAGCCATTTCCAAAACCCTTCTAAAATATACAGAGCTAGGAATCCTCGATAGTAAGACGTGTGAGTTTCTCACAAACCCACACCCAGTGATCCCCGTCCTCTATACTATCCCCAAGATTCACAAGAGTTTGGAGAAACCACCAGGGAGGCCGGTAGTAGCCTCCACTGACTCCATTCTCTCCCCCTTGGCAATTTACCTTGAAAAAATCTTAACTCCATTGATCCGAACTTCTAAATCTTACCTTCTGGATACAGGTTCCTTTTTGAATATCTTAAAAGAGCTAGGACACATCCCTTCACAATCTATACTGGTCACCATGGATGTTAAGGATTTATATACGTCTATTCCGCACATAGAGGGTATTAACTCAGTACACAAACTTCTTACTCAGTCCGGCCTGCGATCTGACGAAGTCAATCTATGCATTGAACTGCTCACCATTATTCTAACCCGCAATTATTTTATGTTCCAGGATGAGTTCTATCTACAGGTCCGTGGCACCGCGATGGGCTCCAACGTAGCGCCCCCCTATGCAAATTGTTATATGGCAGACTTTGAAGAGAGCAAGATATACCCCCACCCCATATTCAGCAGCAACGTACTGCTCTGGAGACGTTACATAGATGACGTCTTCTGCATATGGGGGGGCACGTTGGATGCCCTCGCGTCTTTTTTCGATTGGCTCAACACAGCCTGGCCTGGCATCTCTTTCACCATGTCACACGACCCCTGCAAAATCAACTTCCTGGATACAATGGTCATCCTTCATAACGATGGCTCCATTTCAACTGACCTCTATACCAAGAACACCGACCGCAACAGTCTGCTTCATTTCACGAGTTTCCATCCCACAGCCACAAAAAAATCGGTACCCAAATCCCAATTCCATCGGGTCACTAAAATCATGTCGGATGCCAATCAGCGACCCGTCCGGCTGCAAGAAATGGCCACCAAATTTACCCAACGCGGGTATCCGTCATCCATTCTTCAAGAAGCCATCTCACCTTCGCCTCCACGTCCCAATAGAGCCTCGCATCGTATTCCATTTATCCACTCGTACCACCCATTTGCTTACATTCTGCACAGGTCCATACGAAGACACTGGCATCTACTAACAGAGGCCTACCCTAATGTTCAGGAATTCAATAATCCATTCCTTCCTTGCTTTAAGCGCCCTCCTAATCTAAAGGACACATTAGTTAGGGCAGATGTGGGATCAAACAAATTATCCCCTAAACAACGCTTCCTACAGAATCCCCGCACAGGAACATTTCCGTGCCTTAACTGCTCACAATGCCATAATGTCCTCAAGGGTTCCACTTTTCATCATCCTCGCTCTGGGAAAATATTTCACATTCCAGATTATTTCACTTGTACCTCCTCATGGGTGGTTTACCTGATTAAATGCCCATGTGGCCTCCTATACATAGGAGAGACCACACAATCTATACGCGATCGGATTTCCAAACACAAATCCACAGTTCGCTGTAAACAACTTCTACTACCCATTCCGTCACATTTCAACACTCAGGGTCACAACGTCTCACAATTACGATTCCAGGTGATTGAACACATCCCCCCTATGAGACGAGGTGGAGATCGGGTAGCTCGCTTAAAGCGTAGAGAGGCCTTTTGGATCCATACTTTGGAGACCCTTCACCCCTTGGGTCTCAATAGGGAATACGACCTGGCCTCATTTATATGATAATTAGCTCTATGTCAGTGTTTTGTATAACATCATTCTATCCACAATCTAGCGGACATTAGTGGTCTCTACGATAGAGGTTGGTAACCATATACATTTGATGTTTTACTTTGCTTCCAGTGACTGCTTTCTATGGTTTTACCCTTTACATATTACATGTTGACAGTATTTATCATGTGTACCATTATTCCATATTACCTTGTAGCTCTCTCACAGACAGTGTTTGTACTGTTATATACTTGTATTTACGCGTCATATGTGCCATATCTTTAAACCATATCTCTGTCTATTATTAGAGCCGTCTGTATTGAAGTCACTTCTACCACCCTATGACCGCACTGGATCAAGCTCTTTTACCACCTCTAGCACACGCATGGCTGAATCCAGCACTGAATATGGCATGTACAGCGGAGTCCCGTCTCCACTCACTGGATCTCCATTTAGGCACCGCCCCTTCTCTCCAGTCACGTCGGTACTATCGGCCGTTTCTAACCAGCGGAACCTATTTGACCGCAGTATGTTCCCTTGCACAGGGACACTGCGGCACGTCACTTCCGCCGGCCCTTCACATGCAGGCACAACAGGCTGCACAGCCACGCACTTGGCTCTGATGGACACTTCCTCATGTATGAGGTCACTTCCGGTTTTACGAGCGCCGTTTGTATTGGAGCAGAACACTATTAGGACATTCCCCGGGCTTATTTAACAGCGGTCAGTACACCCCCACATCAGACCAGCGGCGGACACCGCGTCTGATCACTGCACATTTCGCCAGGTCTCCAACAGGTAATTAGCTCTTGAGCGATTCCACACCACCCTTGTTCAGCTCCTTTGTTTTAGCGCTCATCCAATGTTTGCTCTCTTTTGTCCATAGTATTCACACCAGCCTAGCGCTTTGGTAAGGTACTCACTCTGGTTATTCCTCACACCTCAGCACCTTTAAGTCACGTTCCTAATTCACCTTTATGTGACCCATAGGCGCTGCGTGTATATGTGCCCTGAGACTCTTTTGTCTCTTTATGCCCAAGCCACAGTTAAGTACGGTACGTGTTTCACATCTTCACCTTCTATTATTACATGGACTGATAAATGCCTCTATATATCGTTGGTCTCTCTTCAGCATGTCTATACGCCTACTCATGCGACCCGTGACCACATAGATGCTGTACTATGTCTCATCTACAATTTTTGTATATACTTTTGTTGTTCACATTATTTGTTATATTGTCATTTTGGTTTTTTTCACCTGTAGTAACTGATGAAGGTCCGTATGAGGGACCGAAACGTTTGTTGGGTACTACAAATAAAATTTCACAAACGCATCAAGTTGAGTACTAGGTTTTTTCTTGATTACATCTCAATAAAGGCATTTCATCCAAGTGACAGCTGTTTGCCAATTTAGGGTAATATGTAACTGGTAAAGTCTTCATCTCCATATATCATGCGAACATATAGTGAGCTTAGGTTCAACTTTATATATGTTTAAGTTGTTTGAGGGAATCTTGGAAAAACATCTTCTCCTCTGGAATATTTTTGTGGGCAGGGTGAAACATGACAAGGTGTCAGATTCTCAAAAATTGTTATGATATTCTGCATTTAGTAAAGCTTTATGTGATTTTAAGTAATGTTGGGGTGGTCTGCAAGTCAGACCCTCAAGGATATTGGATGGCTGCCAGATGTGTGAGTTCTCCGGAGAAATGATGGACAGAGACAGACGTGAATCTGTTCCAAGCCATAAAGTTTTAATGATTCGGACCGTTAGTTATATACACTTTTGAGTAGGCGTATACATTATGTCCGAGTGCGAATCAGCTGTTTATTACATATGAAATCATTCTTAATTCATCAGGTGATCATTACATAAGAGGTAACTTGGGGTTAGACACGTACAGGGTTAAGGTTCTATCTGATTAGGCCTAACTTGGTCAACAACTTTAATCAATAGTCAGCAATTCTAATTGATAATCACGTGTCAGCAGAATGACTTAGAGCTTGGACGTGTTGAGACATATTCTGTATATGTGTGAATTATAAGAATATATCAAGGTGGTCCCTGATTTCCCCATCAGTAATTGTTTAGTAAAGGTAGATTGTTTTAACATATTTGACTAATTTGTGTGATACCCAGAGTAAAGTATTCTCATACATTTTAGATAACTGTTGGCCGATTGATGGTTCAGCTGATCATTTGGCCATCAGCTGTCTCCCCGACTCTTCCCTCAGCTGGCCGAGCACTCCTGTGTTCTCTTTGATAGACACTCTGCCAGATATCTATGTCTGTGGCTCATCTGTTAGAGAGCAAAAGGATTTGGAGTCCAAAATTGGACATTCCAGATACTTCTATACCAAAATATTATCTGGGGGAGAGCCGGAAGTTCCGCACACCTTGTCCCCTAAAACTCTGATCTCAGCATCATAAAGTCTTTATGGAATAACATGAGGAGACGAAAAGATTTGTCTACAAAGATCTGCAGCTTTTTTTCCGCACCTGCCTTAAACTTTTGCACAGTACCGTGCATTTAAAATATAGAAATTAAGTTGACATATACTCAAGTTTATGGTTGCTATAATTCAGCTATTCTAGTCATGTTTCTAAACTAGCATGATTTTGAAGGAAATCTTTTGATGTGGGATTGTTTGTTTTTATTATTTATGTCATTCACTTTGACAATAACATCTGTTACCAATACACACCAAGTGAAGCAAATGAGAATAAAAAGTAGAAAAAAAGAAAAAACTCAAAGCATTTCCAAAACACATGGAGGCCAAAAGCACAGGCCGCACATATTTTAAGTACATTACAATTGGCTCAATTGTCTTGTTTGTTGTCTGTCCTTTGGATAAAATCAGTGTTAAGATGGGAACATTTTCTTGGAAATAAATACCTTGAACTGGTAGACTGCCTGCTCTCATGCCGTCCATTGGAGTCCTAAGCATGTATTCATCTATGCAATTTTGATGCATTGGCTATTAGATATTTAGGTTTAATTTATAGGTGACCACATAGTTAGAAGATTGACGGTTTGCCAACTTTTGACTGAATGATTGTCTGCTGAGCATTCACTATGCTGATTCATTATGCTGAAGAACCTTGCTGATCAAAGAGCTTACACACTACATGAGAGAGAGACACAGGAAGGATCCCACTGACCATAATACCTTACACTTTACAGGATAGAAAGAAGCCTGCAGATTAGAAGAGCTTATACTCTACAGGAGGGAAAGAGAGGACACTGCCAATGATAAGAATTTACACTCCACAGGAGAGAGGACACAGCTGACATAACAGCTTACACTCTACAGGAGAGAGGGTCCCACTGACCATAAGAGCTTACACTCTACAGGAGAGAGAGGACCCTGCTGATCATAAGAGCTTACACTCTACAAGAGAGAGAGGACCCCACTGACCATAAGAGCTTATACTCTACAGGAGAGAGAGGATCCCACTGATCATAAGAGCTTACACCCTACAGGAGAGATAAGACACTTCTGACCATAAGATCTTACACCCTACAGGAGAGAGAGGACCCCGCTGACCATAAGAGCTTACAGTCTACAGGAGATAGAGAGGACCCCGCTGACCATAAGAGCTTACACTCTACAGGAGAGAGAAGGGAGATTCCACTGACCATAAGAGCTTACACTCTACAGGAGAGAGAGAGGACCCCCCTGATCATAAGAGCTTACACTCTACAGGAGAGAGAGAGAGGACCCCGCTGACCATAAGAGCTTACACTCTACAGGAGAGAGAGAGGACCTCGCTGACCATAAGAGCTTACACTCTACAGGAGAGAGAGAGAACCCCGCTGACCATAAGAGCTTATACTCTACAGGAGAGAGAGGATCCCACTGATCATAAGAGCTTACACCCTAGAGGAGAGAGAAGACACTTCTGACCATAAGATCTTACACCCTACAGGAGAGAGAGGACCCCGCTGACCATAAGAGCTTACAGTCTACAGGAGATAGAGATGACCCCGCTGACCATAAGAGCTTACACTCTACAGGAGAGAGAAGGGAGATTCCACTGACCATAAGAGCTTACACTCTACAGGAGAGAGAGAGGACCCCCCTGATCATAAGAGCTTATACTCTACAGGAGAGAGAGGATCCCACTGATCATAAGAGCTTACACCCTAGAGGAGAGAGAAGACACTTCTGACCATAAGATCTTACACTCTACAGGAGAGAGAGGACCTTGCTGACCATAAGGGCTTACACTCTACAGGAGAGAGAGAGGACCCCCCTGATCATAAGAGCTTACACTCTATAGGAGAGAGAGAGAGAGGACCCCGCTGACCATAAGAGCTTACACTCTACAGGAGAGAGAGAGGACCTCGCTGACCATAAGAGCTTACACTCTACAGGAGAGAGAGAGAACCCCACTGACCATAAGAGCTTACAGTCTACATGATTGCGGACCCTGTTTACCATAAGAGCTTACACTCTACAGGAGAGAGAAGACCCCACTGACCATAAGGGCTTAGACTCTACAGGAGAGAGAGAGGACCCCACTGATCATAAGAGCTTACACTCTACAGGGGAGAGAGAGAGGACCCCGCTGACCATAAGAGCTTACACTCTACAGGAGAGAGAGAACCCCGCTGACCATAAGAGCTTACAGTCTACATGAGTGCGGACCCTGTTTGCCATAAGAGCTTACACTCTACAGGAGAGAGAGAGGACCCCGTTGACCATAAGAGCTTACACTCTACAGGAGAGAGGACCCCGTTGATCATAAGAGCTTACATTCTACAGGAGAGAGAGAGAGAACCCCGCTGACCATAAGAGCTTACACTCTACAGGAGAGAGAGAGGATCCTAGGCTTGCTATGAGCTCTAATATTCAGATGTAATCTTGATGCAGTTAAATAGACATAATCAAATCAATTTAATACAAAATGAATTTAAGTCAAATTTTACTAAATTTGCACGTCCCAGCAAATTCAAATAACTTGTGCAAATTGCAATAAAATGCCAGCCACTAGTTTACACATTGTGGAACACTGCATCAGTCACAAGAGGCTGACATGACCTTAGACAATATTGAGCAGGTTGACCCATAATGTCATGTAGCTACATTGCATTGTAGGTAAGAGGAACTATCATAGCCTGTATAAAAGCATTAGCAATGAATGCAGCAGCTATAATAGGGGGTTCAGGATAGTGGGAGTTTGTCAGAGTTCACAGTTTAGCAATAGAGACAGGAAGAGAAATCTCTAAATGATTGTACAAATACTCCAAACAATAACTAGTTGTATAACTGCAGCAGTGGGGATGATGATTGTAGTAGTCTTTGAATTATACAAATATACTACTGATCGGGGGGGTGGGGTTTTGATAGGTGAGGTATGAGCAGCAACAGTGCCATTATGATTAATTCAAATTCAGAGGCACAGATCGTTGATCACAGTTACACTTTTTGCTTCATTATTAATGCATTAAACCCTTCCTGACATACAGTATGCCATACAGCTACGTCATTTTTTAGGTTCCTGACTTTGATGCAAGCCAACATCTTTCCCTGCAGATAATGACTGAATTATTCATATTATTCCATGTGACCATTGGCACGCCGATCACGACAGCTCTGCAAATGCAGCTTAGTGTTTGTAATAAAAAATAGCGCTCCTTCACTGCTGATCCTTGTTGTGTGCCAAAACAATGGATTTTGACCACATATAGAGTATAGCTTAATTTGGGATAAATTGCTTAACCCCTTAATCCCATATGACGTACTATCCCGTCGAGGTGACCTGGGACTTAATTCCCAGTCACGGGATAGTACGTCATATGCGATCGGCTGCGCTCACGGGGGGAGCGCGGCCGATCGCGGCCGGGTGTCAGCTGACTATCACAGCTGACATCCGGCACTATGTGCCAGGAGCGGTCACGGACCGCCCCCGGCACATTAACCAAACATGATCGCAGTGTTCCGGCGGTATAGGGAAGCATCGCGCAGGGGCTGGGCTCCCTGCGTGCTTCCCTGAGACCCCCGGAGCAACGCGATGTGATCGCGTTGCTCCGAGCGTCTCTTACCTCCTATCCCTGCAGGTCCTGGATCCAAAATGGCCGCGGGGCTGCATCCGGGTCCTGCAGGGATTATTTCCGGGTCCAGTGCAGGCGCTGGTAAGCCTGCAGCGCTGTCAGTCAGATCACTGATCTGACAGAGTGCTGTGCAAACTGTCAGATCAGCGATCTGTAATGTCCCCCCCTGGGGCAAAGTAAAAAAGTAAAAAAAAAAAATTCCACATGTGTAAAAAAAAAATAATAAAAAAAAAATTCCTAAATAAAGAAAAATAAAATATTATTCCCATAAATACATTTATTTATCTAAATTTTAAAAAAAACAATAAAAGTACACATATTTAGTATCGCCGCGTCCGTAACGACCCAACTTATAAAACTGTCCCACTAGTTAACCCCTTCAGTGAACACTGTAAGAAAAAAAAAAAAAAACGAGCCAAAAAAACCCGCTTTATTATCATACCTCTCAACAAAAAGTGGAATAACACACGATCAAAAACATGGATATAAATAACCATGGTACCGCTGAAAACGTCATCTTGTCCCGCCAAAAACAAGCCACCATACAGCATTATAAGCAAAAAAATAAAAAAGTTATAGTCCTCAGAATAAAGCGATGCCAAAATAATTATTTTTTCTATAAAATTGCTTTTATCGTATAAAAGCGCCAAAACATAAAAAAATATAAATGAGATATCGCTGTAATTGTACTGACCCGACGAATAAAACTGCCTTATCAATTTTACCAAATGTGGAACGGTGTAAACTCCTCCCCCAAAAGAAATTCATGAATAGCTGGTTTTTGGTCATTCTGCCTCACAAAAATGAGAATAAAAAGTGATCAAAAAATGTCATGTGCCCAAAAATGTTAACAATAAAAACGTCAACTCGTCCCGCAAAAAACAAGACCTCACATGACTCTGTGGACCAAAATATGGAAAAATTATAGCTCTCAAAATGTGGAGACACAAAAACTTTTTTGCTATAAAAAGCGTCTTTTAGTGTGTGACAGCTGTTAATCATAAAAATCCGATATAAAAAAATGCTATAAAAGTAAATCAAACCCCCCTTCATCACCCCCTTAGTTAGGGAAAAATAATAAAATTAAAAAAATGTATTTATTTCCATTTTCCCATTAGGATTAGGGCTAGGGTTAGGGTTAGGGCTAGGGTTAGGGTTAGGGCTAGGGTTAGGGCTAGGGTTAGGGTTAGGGTTAGGGCTAGGGTTAGGGTTAGGGCTAGGGCTAGGGTTAGGTCTAGGGTTAGAGCTAGGGCTAGGGTTAAGGTTGGGGCTAGGGTTGGAGCTAAAGTTAGGGTTGGGGCTAAAGTTAGGGCTAGGGTTGGGGCTAAAGTTAGGGTTAGGGTTTGGATTACATTTACGGTTGGGATTAGGGTTAGGGGTGTGTCAGGGTTAGGGGTGTGGTTAGGGTTACCGTTGGGATTAGCGTTAGGGGTGTGTTTGGATTAGGGTTTCAGGTAGAATTGGGGAGTTTCCACTGTTCAGGCGCATTAGGGGCTCTCCAAACGCGACATGGTGTCTGATCTCAATTCCAGCCAATTCTGCGTTGAAAAAGTAAAACAGTGCTCCTTCCCTTCCGAGCTCTCCCTTGCGCCCAAACAGGGGTTTACCACAACATATGGGGTATCAGCGTACTCGGGACAAATTGGACAACAACTTTTGGGGTCCAAGTTCTCTTGATATCCTTGGTAAAATAAAAATTTGGGGGGCTAAAAATCATTTTTGTGGGAAAAAAAGGATTTTTTATTTTCACGGCTCTGCGTTGTAAACTGTAGTGAAACACTTGGAGGTTCAAAGTTCTCACAACATATCTAGATAAGTTCCTTGGGAGGTCTAGTTTCCAATATGGGGTCACTTGTGGGGGGTTTCTACTGTTTGGGTACATCAGGGGCTCTACAAATGCAACGTGACGCCTGCAGACCAATCCATCTAAGTCTGCATTCCAAATGGCGCTCCTTCCCTTCCGAGCTCTGCCATGAACCCAAACAGTGGTTCCCCCCACATATGGGGTATCAGCGTACTCAGGACAAATTGTACAACAACGTTTGGGGTCCAATTTATCCTGTTACCCTTGTGAAAATACAAAACTGGGGGCTAAAAGTCATTTTTGTGATAAAAAAATAATTTTTATTTTCACGGCTCTGCGTTTTAAACTGTAGTGAAACACTTGGGGGTTCAAAGTTCTCACAACACATCTAGATAAGTTCCTTGGGAGGTCTAGTTTCCAATATGGGGTCACTTGTGGGGGGGTTTGTACTGTTTGGGTACATCAGGGGCTCTGCAAATGCAACGTGACGCCTGCAGACCAATCCATCTAAGTCTGCATTCCAAATGGCGCTCCTTCCCTTCCGAGCTCTGCCATGCACCCAAACAGTGGTTCCCCCCACATACGGGGTATCAGCGTACTCGGGACAAATTGGACAACAACTTTTGGGGTCCAAGTTCTCTTGATATCCTTGGTAAAATAAAAATTTGGGGGGCTAAAAATCATTTTTGTGGGAAAAAAAGGATTTTTTGTTTTCACGGCTCTGCGTTGTAAACTGTAGTGAAACACTTGGAGGTTCAAAGTTCTCACAACATATCTAGATAAGTTCCTTGGGAGGTCTAGTTTCCAATATGGGGTCACTTGTGGGGGGTTTCTACTGTTTGGTTACATCAGGGGCTCTACAAATGCAACGTGACGCCTGCAGACCAATCCATCTAAGTCTGCATTCCAAATGGCGCTCCTTCCCTTCCGAGCTCTGCCATGAACCCAAACAGTGGTTCCCCCCACATATGGGGTATCAGCGTACTCAGGACAAATTGGACAACAACGTTTGGGGTCCAATTTATCCTGTTACCCTTGTGAAAATACAAAACTGGGGGCTAAAAGTCATTTTTGTGATAAAAAAATAATTTTTATTTTCACGGCTCTGCGTTTTAAACTGTAGTGAAACACTTGGGGGTTCAAAGTTCTCACAACACATCTAGATAAGTTCCTTGGGAGGTCTAGTTTCCAATATGGGGTCACTTGTGGGGGGATTTGTACTGTTTGGGTACATCAGGGGCTCTGCAAATGCAACGTGACGCCTGCAGACCAATCCATCTAAGTCTGCATTCCAAATGGCGCTCCTTCCCTTCCGAGCTCTGCCATGAACCCAAACAGTGGTTCCCCCCACATACGGGGTATCAGCGTACTCAGGACAAATTGTACAACAACATTTGGGGTCCATTTTCTCCTGTTACCCTTGGTAAAATAAAACAAATTGGACCTGAAATAAATTTTGCGTGAAAAAAAGTTAAATGTTCATTTTTATTTAAACATTCCAAAAATTCCTGTGAAACACCTGAAGGGTTAATAAACTTCTTGAATGTGGTTTTGAGCACCGTGAGGGGTGCAGTTTTTAGAATGGTGTCACACTTGGGTATTTTCTATCATATAGACCCCTCAAAATTACTTCAAATGAGATGTGGTCCCTAAAAAAAATGGTGTTGTAAAAATGAGAAATTGCTGGTCAACTTTTAACCGTTACAACTCCCTAACAAAAAAAATGTGGTTCCAAAATTGTGCTGATGTAAAGTAGACACGTGGGAAATGTTACTTATTAAGTATTTTGCGTGACATATCTCTGTGACTTAAGGGCATAAAAATTCAAAGTTGGAAAATTGCGAAATTTTCAAAATTTTTGCCAAATTTCCAAATTTTTCACAAATAAAAGCAAGTTATATCAAATAAATTTTACCACTATCATGAAGTACAATATGTCACAAGAAAACAATGTCAGAATCGCCAAGATCCGTTGAAGCGTTCCAGAGTTATAACCTTATAAAGAGAAGATCAGAATTGTAAAAATTGGCCCGGACATTAATGTGCAAACCACCCTCGGGGCTTAAGGGGTTAACAAATTGTGTTATCCATTTTTTTCCTATTAACTCTTTTAAAAATGAAACATTTGGACTAAAACATTTTTGTACAATAAAAATACTTATTTCATTGCACTTAGCCTTTTATTCCTGTGATGCACCTGAAGGGTTAACTAAATTCCTGACAATAGTTTTAAATTCTTTGAGGATGTGTCTAAAATTTTTCTTATGGGGAGTTTCCAATATACAAGTCACTCAAATTCATTTTTAAATGTATACAGTGGGGAAAATAAGTGTTTGATACACTGTCGATTTTGCAAGTTTTCCCACCTACAAAGAATGGAGAAGTCTGTAATTTTTTATCGTAAGTACACGTCAACTGTGAGAGACCGAATCTAAAAATAAAATCCCAAAAATCATATTGTATGATTTCTAAATAATTAAACTGAATTTTATTACATCAAATAAGTATTTGATACACTGCCGATTTTTCACGTTTTCTCTCCTACAAAGAAAGGAGAGGTCTGTAATTTTTATCGTAGGTACGCTTCAACTGTGAGAGATAGAATCTAAAAAGAAAAAACTGAAAATCACATTGTATGATTTTTACATAATGAATTTTCATTTTATTGCATGAAATAAGTGTTTGATACAATAGAAAAAATAACCTAATATTTGGTACAGAAACTTTTGTTTGCAATTACAGAGGTCAGACGTTTCTGTAGTTCATGACCAAGTTTGCACACACTGCAGAAGGGATTTTGGCCAACTGCTCCATACAGATCTTCTCCAGATCTTTCAGATTTCAGGGCTGTTGCTGGCAACATTGAGTTTCAGCTCCCTCCAAATTCCTATTGGGTTCAGGTCTTGAAACTGTCTAGGTCATTCCAGGACCTTGAAATGCTTCTTAGCCACTCATTAGTTGCCCTGGCTGTGTGTTTCGGGTCATTGTCAAGCTGAAAAGCCCAGCCAAGACCCATCTTCAATGCCCTTACTGAAAGAAGGAGGATGTTGGCCAAAATCTTGTGATATATGACCACATCCATTCTTCCTTCAATACAGTACAGTCATCCTGTCCCCTTTAAAGAAAAGCAGCACCTGTCATGGGTGTGTCAGGTGTGACAGACATTCACCCTAGATCCGGCTGTGGAAGGTCTTTGCATTTAGCTCAAGCACCTTCTTGATTTTGGCATCTCTGTTATGGAGCGATATCCTTCTCCCTCTAGGACCCAACAGTTACCTCTACGTTCTGTGGCTAATAACACACCTGTGCTGAAAGTTTAAATACATTCAATTGATATATACCTATAAGAAAAGGCACCACACATTGATAATATAAAAGAAGCACTTTATTAATATCAATGAAAGACCATAAATGGTCATAAAAAAGCCTAAAATAGGCAGCAGGTAAGAGATAACAAACACAGAAAAAAGGGGTAGACACCTGGTAAAAGATAATAGCAATGTATACATGAATATATTAATATACACATAGCGCTCACATTGTATATAATTTACGTATAAGCAAAAAAGCAATGATTAAATGTGGCATAGCAATGCAGTCTGACAAAAAAATCAAATGCAATGTTGCATAAGAATTAAATATGTGGTCACAGTAAAAAGGCTAATATGTCATATAGATCCACATATAGGAAGATATCCAATCAACTATAATTGGATATACAAACATTTATCCGGCATATTAAATAACACACCAACAGATGTTTACCAAACAATGGAGCAATAACCAGGCGTCCACCAAACCCGACGCGCGTTTCGCAAGAAGTTGCTTCGTCCAGGGGTCACGGTATATTATTGGTGTTACATTCAATTGATGCAGCATGGTTTGGGTGTTAGCTCATACATTCCTCAATCTGGTTGGAGATTCTAGCAGTCAGCTAGTGTCTTTCCCTGAGGACTAGTGTTGAGCGATACCGTCCGATACTTGAAAGTATCGGTATCGGAAAGTATCGGCCGATACCGGCAAAGTATCGGATCTAATCCGATACCGATACCCGATACCAATACAAGTCAATGGGACTCAAGTATCGGACGGTATCCTGTATGGTTCCCAGGGTCTGAAGGAGAGGAAACTCTCCTTCAGGCCCTGGGATCCATATCAATGTGTAAAAGAAAGAATTAAAATAAAAAATAGGGATATACTCACCCTCCGACGCTGCCTGGACTTTACCGCCGTAACCGGGAGCCGTTGTACCTAAGAATGCGCGCTTGAAGGGCCTTAGATGAGGTCACTGCGCTCTGATTGGTCCGTAGCGGTCGCGTGACCGCTACGCGACCAATCACAAAGCAGTGACGTCACCTAAGGTCTTTCAAGCGCTTGAAATACCTTAGAAGACGTCCGCAGCTTCTGATTGGTCGCGTAGCGGTCGCGTGACCGCTACGCGACCAATCACAAAGCAGTATCGTCTTCTAAGGTATTTCAAGCACTTGAAAGACCTTAGGTGACGTCACTGCTTTGTGATTGGTCGCGTAGCGGTCACGCGACCGCTACGGACCAATCAGAGCGCAGTGACCTCATCTAAGGCCCTTCAAGCGCGCATTCTTAGGTACAACGGCTCCCGGTTACGGCGGTAAAGTCCAGGAGCCGCCGGAGAGGTGAGTATATCCCTATTTTTTATTTTAATTCTTTATTTTACACATTGATATTAATCCCGATACCGATTCCCGATACCACAAAAGTATCGGATCTCGGTATCGGAATTCCGATACCCGCAAGTATCGGCCGATACCTGATACTTGCGGTATCGGAATGCTCAACACTACTGAGGACCCTTGGAGGATTGCTGGTGTGAGGTCTTGGTTGTCTTTTCAAGCTAAGTGTCCCCCCCATCCATCTTCCCTCTCTCTGTCTTTAGTTTTAGTGGGGACCGCCTAGTGCTTACCTGTCCCATCCCTATTGTGTTTTCATATATATATATAGGACCCCCAAAGTCACTTCAAACTTGGAGAGGTCCCTCAAAAAAAATAAATTTTGTACATTTCCTTGAAAAAATGAAAAATTACTTCTACATTTTTAAACCTATTAAAAGGCTAACAAAATAAAAGAACATTTTACTAATTGTGCTGATGAAAAGCAGACATGTGGGAAATGTTATTTATTAATGTTCTTGTGTGGTCTGACTACCTGGATTAAATGGATAATCATTTAATTTTTGAAAATTGCAAATTGTTTTACATTTTTGTAAAAATGTTGATATTTTTTATAAATAAACTCAAAACATATCAACCTAAATTTACCATTATCATAAATTATAATGTGCCTCAAAATCACTGGGGTTTGTTGAAACGCTTCAGAGTTATAACCACAAAGTGACACTGCTCAGATTTTAAAAATAGGAATGGTCACTAAGGGGTTTTAAAACTGCTTTCACTCCAATTTATTTCATGGTCTGCATTTGGAGCACAGTACCCTTACTGACCAAGGACTTCCTGACTCAAACTTACAGCCTCATACTATACGTGACTATTTATTTGTGTCTTTTAAAGGTATGCAAATTCATAGTTTGAAAATTGCTAATTGTTCTATTGTTTTCATCAAATTTCAGTTATGTTCATAAAATATATAAATTTACCACTAACAAAGTAAACACACAAAAAGGAATATGTCAGAATTGAAGAATAGAGCTTAGTCACGTAGGCCAAAATTGGCACCATCACTAAGGGGTAAAAAATAAAGCCACAGGAAAAAAACACTCAGATAAAAATGCTTAAGATTTCCTAAAAAATGCTATTCATGAATAGTGTTGGGCCACCCCCCTAGTGTTCGAGTTTGGTTCGTCGAATTGGGGAATGTTCGACGAATGTTCGTCGAACGTTCGATGAACACCGTCGAACCCCATTGAAACCAATGGCAGGCAAACACAAACACATACAAACACATAGAAAACACATAGAAAACACCTTAAAAGGTGTCCAAAAGCTGACAAACTGCTCAGAAGACACAACAAACACATGGAAAAGTCACAAGTACATATAGTCATGCGAAAATAAAAGAGGTGGAGGAGTAAAAGGAGGAGGAGACACAGACATAGGCATGTCATGCCCTTCTAAAATCAAGAAAGACTGGAGTAAAAATCTAAAATCAGCCTACCAACACCCAGACGTCATGACAAAAAAATTTAAAAAAGAAAGATCTTTAGGTAGAATAGCGGGTCCATTTAGAACACTTTCCTTAGGAGATGTAGTGGTATCCCCGTTCTGAGTCGTGCCAAAAAAGGAACCCAATACATTCAGACTAATCCACGGGGCAGGTCAGTAAACAACAACATCGACGCGGAACAAAGTACAGTACTATATACTGTACCTCCTTTGATAAGGCAATCAGGCGGGTCAAGAAGTTGGGAAAGGGGTACCCTAATGGCAAAAACAGACATTGAGGGGGCGTTCCGGTTACTACCTGTGCCTCCGAATAGTGTCCACCTATTGGGCTGCTTCTGTGAAGGAGCATACTACATAGATCGCTGTTTGCCCATGGGGTGCTCCACTCCATATCCTGCTCACTATTTGAGGCGTTTAGTTGCTTCCTCGAATGTAAGGCGGCACATATTATCCATTATCTCGATGACTTCTTATGCCTGGGCCCAAAAGATTCGCCACAGTGTGAAAACACGCAGTAGTCCACCTGTGAGAAGGAGAGAGCTGGAGGGAGAGTGGACACCCCAGAGCTAAGGGGTTAGATTGAGAAAGGAAGAAGGCGGTGTAGCTTGCTTCATGGGTGGGGTACTCTGCTGAGTAGCAGACACTGCTACGAGGCCCAAAGTATTGCCTGGGCTAGATGCAGTTAAAAATTAGTAATTAGATAAACAGGCGGTGTAGCTTGCTTCATGGGTGGGGTACTCTGCTGAGGAGCAGAAACTGCTGCTAGGCCCAAAAGGATTTCCTGGGCTTGATGCAGTTAGAAATTAGCAATTAGACCTACAGATGGTGTAGCTTGCTTAATGGGTGGGGTACTCTGCTGAGTAGCAGACACTGCTACTAGGCCCAAAAGGATTTCCTGGGCTAGATGCAGTTAAAAATTAGTAATTAGATCTACAGGCGGTGTAGCTTGCTTCATGGGTGGGCTACTCTGCTGACTAGCAGACACTGAAGCTTTGGAGCAGACCTCTGAATCCCAGGCCATAGTATGAGTAAACAGCTCTGCAGACTCAACCATCTGTGTTACCCCAAGCCATAGTGTATGTAGTTTCTAAAGGTTAAAAGGAGGAGGGAGTGACCCCACCCACCTGGAATTGACGATGCCAACGTCATGTAAAACACAGCAAGGGGACTCCAAAAAGAGTCTCCATTTTTTTCCAAAAATTGGGCCACAGACACCACTTAAGTGGCATCAATTTCCCCAGAGTTTCTTAAAATGGTTGGTGAGGTGATTTTCAAAAATCATCAAGCTTTTAGTCTCCCCAGGATGACATAGGGGTAGAAAAGTCCTTGCGGATCCAGGATTTGTTCATCTTGATGAACGTTGGTCTGTCTACATTCTCACTCGACAGCCGCGTGCGCTTATCTGTCAGCACACCACCAGCAGCGCTGAACATACATTCAGAGAGAACGCTGGCTGCGGGGCACGACAAGATCTCCAAGGCGTGAGTTGTTGTGATTTTGCTTTTTGCTCCCTCTAGTGGTCATTAGTGATTTGACTCTGGAGCTTCTGTCTTTTCCTATATCCTCACCTGGGCCGTTAGTTCAGGGGCGTTGCTATATAAGCTCCCTGGACCTTCAGTTCAATGCCTGGCATCGTTGAAATCAGAGCTAATCTGTTGTGCTCTTGTCCTATGATCCGGGTTCCTGTATTTCAAGCTAAGTCTGCTTCCTTGCTTTTTGCTTTTGTTTTGTTTGGTATTTTTGTCCAGCTTGTTCCAATCTGTATCCTGACTTTTGCTGGAAGCTCTAGGGGGCTGGTGTTCTCCCCCCGGACCGTTAGACGGTTCAGGGGTTCTTGAATCTCCAGCGTGGATTTTTATAGGGTTTTTGTTGACCAGATAAGTTATCTTGCTATATTCTGCTATTAGTAAGCTGGCCTCTCTTTGCTGAACCTGGTTCATTTCTGTGTTTGTCATTTCCTCTTACCTCACCGTTATTATTTGTGGGGGGCTTGTATCTTGCTTTGGGGTCCCTTTCTCTGGAGGCAAGAGAGGTCTTTGTTTTCTTCTCCTAGGGGTAGTTAGATTCTCCGGCTGGCGCGAGTCATCTAGCGATCACCGTAGGCATGATCCCCGGCTACTTCTAGTGTTGGCGTTAGGAGTAGCTATTTGGTCAACCCAGTTACCACAGCCCTATGAGCTGGATTTTTGAATCTCGCAGACTTACACGTTCCTCTGAGACCCTGTCCACTGGGGTCATAACAGTATGCCAGGCCAGTATTAAATGTTTAATGCATTGCAGAAGTGGGATTATAAGAAAGAAAATTTTGAGGTTTTTTTTTTCCCTCTCTCATATTTTTTTTTTTTTTTTCTTTTCCCCTTTACCTCAGAGTGGCTTAAGCTTGCTGCAGACATGAATGTCCAAACCTTGATTACAAGTGTGGACCAGCTTGCCGCTCGTGTGCAGGGTATACAAGATTATGTTACCAGAAATCCTAGGTCTGAACCCAAGATTCCGATTCCTGAACTGTTTTCAGGAGACCGATTTAAGTTTAGGAATTTCAGGAATAATTGTAAATTGTTTTTGTCCCTGAAACCTTGTTCGTCTGGAGACTCTGCTCAACAAGTAAAAATTGTTATTTCATTCTTACGGGGTGACCCTCAAGATTGGGCTTTTTCGTTGGCGCCAGGAGATCCGGCATTGGCTGATATTGATGCGTTTTTTCTGGCGCTCGGTTTACTTTATGAGGAACCCAATCTTGAGATTCAGGCAGAGAAAGCCTTGCTGGCTATGTCTCAGGGCCAGGACGAGGCTGAGGTGTATTGCCAAAAATTTCGGAAATGGTCCGTGCTGACACATTGGAACGAGTGTGCACTGGCCGCTAATTTTAGAAATGGCCTTTCTGAGGCCATTAAGAATGTTATGGTGGGTTTTCCTATTCCCACAGGTCTGAATGATACCATGTCCCTGGCTATTCAAATTGACCGGCGGTTGCGGGAGCGCAAAACCGCAAATTCCCTCATGTTGTTGTCTGAACAGACACCTGATGTGATGCAATGTGATAGAAAAACCGCAAATTCCCTCATGGTGTTGTCTGAACGGACACCTGATTTGATGCAATGTGATAGAATCCTGACTAGAAATGAGAGGAAAATTCATAGACGCCGGAATGGCTTGTGCTACTACTGTGGTGATTCTACACATGTTATCTCAGCATGCTCTAAACGTATATCTAAGGTTGTTAGTCCTGTCACCGTTGGTAATTTGCATCCTAAGTTTATTCTGTCTGTAACTTTGATTTGCTCACTGTCATCTTATCCTGTCATGGCGTTTGTAGATTCAGGTGCTGCCCTGAGTCTTATGGATCTCTCATTTGCTAAGCGCTGTGGTTTTATTCTTGAACCATTAGAAAATCCTATCCCTCTTAGGGGTATTGATGCTACGCCATTAGCAGAAAATAAACCGCAGTATTGGACACAGGTTACCATATGCATGACTCCTGAACACCGCGAGGTGATACGTTTTCTCGTTCTACATAAAATGCATGATTTGGTTGTTTTGGGGCTGCCATGGTTACAGACCCATAATCCAGTCCTTGACTGGAAGGCTATGTCAGTGTCTAGTTGGGGCTGTCGTGGTATTCATGAGGATTCCCTGCCTGTGTCTATTGCTTCTTCTACGCCTTCGGAAGTTCCTGAGTATTTGTCTGATTATCAGGATGTCTTTAGCGAGTCCAGGTCCAGTGCATTGCCTCCTCATAGGGAATGTGACTGTGCAATAGATTTGATTCCAGGCAGTAAATTTCCTAAGGGAAGACTGTTTAATCTGTCGATACCTGAACATACCGCTATGCGTTCATATATCAAGGAGTCTCTGGAGAAAGGACACATCCGTCCGTCTTCTTCCCCTCTTGGTGCGGGATTCTTTTTTGTGGCTAAAAAGGACGGATCTTTGAGGCCTTGTATTGACTATCGGCTTTTAAATAAGATCACTGTCAAATTTCAGTATCCTTTGCCGCTGTTGTCTGACTTGTTTGCCCGGATTAAAGGTGCCAAGTGGTTTACCAAGATAGACCTTCGTGGTGCGTACAACCTTGTGCGCATTAAGCAAGGTGATGAATGGAAAACCGCATTCAATACGCCCGAAGGTCATTTTGAGTACTTGGTGATGCCTTTTGGGCTCTCTAATGCCCCTTCAGTTTTTCAGTCCTTTATGCATGACATTTTCCGGAACTATCTGGATAAATTTTTGATCGTTTATCTGGATGATATTCTGGTTTTTTCTGATAATTGGGACTCGCATGTGGAGCAGGTCAGGATGGTCTTTAAAATTTTGCGTGAAAATTCTTTGTTTGTCAAGGGCTCAAAGTGTCTTTTTGGTGTACAGAAGGTTCCCTTTTTGGGGTTCATTTTTTCCCCTTCTGCTGTGGAGATGGACCCAGTCAAGGTCCGAGCTATTCTTGATTGGACTCAGCCCTCGTCAGTTAAGAGTCTTCAGAAGTTCTTGGGTTTCGCTAACTTCTACCGTCGTTTTATCGCTAACTTTTCTAGCATTGTGAAACCTTTGACAGATATGACCAAGAAGGGCTCCGATGTGGTTAATTGGGCTCCTGCTGCCGTGGAGGCTTTCCAGGAGTTGAAACGTCGGTTTACTTCGGCGCCTGTTTTGTGCCAGCCTGATGTCTCGCTTCCCTTTCAGGTTGAGGTGGATGCTTCAGAGATTGGAGCAGGGGCCGTTTTGTCGCAGAGAGGCCCTGGTTGCTCTGTTATGAGACCTTGCGCCTTTTTCTCTAGGAAGTTTTCGCCTGCGGAGCGAAATTATGATGTGGGCAATCGGGAGTTGTTGGCCATGAAATGGGCATTTGAGGAGTGGCGTCATTGGCTCGAGGGTGCTAAGCATCGTGTGGTGGTCTTGACTGATCACAAAAATCTGATGTATCTCGAGTCTGCTAAACGCCTGAATCCTAGACAGGCCCGCTGGTCATTGTTTTTCTCCCGTTTTGACTTTGTTGTCTCGTATTTACCAGGTTCAAAAAATGTGAAGGCCGATGCTCTTTCCAGGAGCTTTGTGCCTGATGCTCCTGGAGTCGCTGAACCTGTTGGTATTCTTAAGGATGGTATTATCTTGTCAGCTATTTCTCCAGATCTGCGACGTGTGTTGCAGAGATTTCAGGCTGATAGGCCTGATTCTTGTCCACCTGACAGACTGTTTGTGCCTGATAAGTGGACCAGCAGAGTCATTTCCGAGGTTCATTCCTCGGTGTTGGCAGGTCACCCAGGAATTTTTGGCACCAGAGATCTGGTGGCCAGATCCTTTTGGTGGCCTTCCTTGTCTAGGGATGTGCGGTCATTTGTACAGTCCTGTGGGACTTGTGCTCGAGCTAAGCCTTGCTGTTCTCGTGCCAGCGGGTTGCTCTTGCCCTTGCCTGTCCCTAAGAGACCTTGGACACATATCTCCATGGATTTCATTTCTGATCTTCCGGTGTCTCAAGGCATGTCTGTTATCTGGGTGATATGTGATCGCTTCTCCAAGATGGTCCATTTGGTTCCTTTGCCTAAGCTGCCTTCCTCTTCCGATCTGGTTCCTGTGTTTTTCCAGAACGTGGTTCGTTTGCACGGCATCCCTGAGAATATTGTGTCAGACAGAGGATCCCAGTTCGTTTCCAGATTCTGGCGATCCTTTTGTAGTAGGATGGGCATTGACTTGTCGTTTTCGTCTGCTTTCCATCCTCAGACTAATGGACAGACGGAGCGAACTAATCAGACTTTGGAGGCTTATTTGAGGTGTTTTGTCTCTGCTGATCAGGACGATTGGGTGACCTTCTTGCCGTTGGCTGAGTTTGCCCTTAATAATCGGGCTAGTTCCGCCACCTTTGTTTCGCCGTTTTTCTGCAACTCTGGTTTCCACCCTCGTTTTTCTTCGGGTCATGTGGAACCTTCTGATTGCCCTGGGGTGGATTCTGTGGTGGATAGGTTGCAGCGGATCTGGAATCTTGTGGTGGACAACTTGAAGTTGTCACAGGAGAGGGCTCAGCGCTTTGCCAACCGCCGCCGCGGTGTGGGTCCCCGACTACGTGTTGGGGATTTGGTGTGGCTTTCTTCCCGCTTTGTTCCTATGAAGGTTTCCTCTCCCAAATTTAAACCTCGTTTTATTGGTCCTTACAAGATATTGGAAATCCTTAATCCTGTATCCTTTCGCCTGGATCTTCCTGTGTCGTTTGCTATCCACAACGTGTTTCATAGGTCCTTGTTGCGGCGGTACGTTGTGCCTGTGGTTCCTTCTGCTGAGCCTCCTGCTCCGGTGTTGGTTGAGGGCGAGTTGGAGTACGTGGTGGAGAAGATCTTGGATTCTCGTCTCTCCAGGCGGAGGCTTCAGTACCTGGTCAAGTGGAAGGGCTATGGTCAGGAAGATAATTCCTGGGTGGTCGCCTCTGATGTTCATGCGGCCGATTTAGTTCGTGCCTTTCACGCCGCTCGTCCTGATCGCCCTGGTGGTCGTGGTGAGGGTTCGGTGACCCCTCACTAAGGGGGGGGTACTGTTGTGATTTTGCTTTTTGCTCCCTCTAGTGGTCATTAGTGATTTGACTCTGGAGCTTCTGTCTTTTCCTATATCCTCACCTGGGCCGTTAGTTCAGGGGCGTTGCTATATAAGCTCCCTGGACCTTCAGTTCAATGCCTGGCATCGTTGAAATCAGAGCTAATCTGTTGTGCTCTTGTCCTATGATCCGGGTTCCTGTATTTCAAGCTAAGTCTGCTTCCTTGCTTTTTGCTTTTGTTTTGTTTGGTATTTTTGTCCAGCTTGTTCCAATCTGTATCCTGACCTTTGCTGGAAGCTCTAGGGGGCTGGTGTTCTCCCCCCGGACCGTTAGACGGTTCGGGGGTTCTTGAATCTCCAGCGTGGATTTTTATAGGGTCTTTGTTGACCAGATAAGTTATCTTGCTATATTCTGCTATTAGTAAGCTGGCCTCTCTTTGCTGAACCTGGTTCATTTCTGTGTTTGTCATTTCCTCTTACCTCACCGTTATTATTTGTGGGGGGCTTGTATCTTGCTTTGGGGTCCCTTTCTCTGGAGGCAAGAGAGGTCTTTGTTTTCTTCTCCTAGGGGTAGTTAGATTCTCCGGCTGGCGCGAGTCATCTAGCGATCACCGTAGGCATGATCCCCGGCTACTTCTAGTGTTGGCGTTAGGAGTAGCTATTTGGTCAACCCAGTTACCACAGCCCTATGAGCTGGATTTTTGAATCTCGCAGACTTACACGTTCCTCTGAGACCCTGTCCACTGGGGTCATAACAGTGAGTGGTGAGCTCAGGCCATTTTTCCAGATTGGAAGCCCAAAATGAGCAAGGGTCCAGTTCCACAGTCATGGCATCGATGTTAACTTGGAGATACTCCTGTACCATCCTCTATAGGAGCTGGCTATGCGTCAGACTTCTTTTCTCCTGTGGCCTTGCAAAGGATGGTCTAACAAATTGTTGAAACGATTGGAAAAAATTGCTGTTACCACCAGATACGATGTTACTGTTACGGTTTGAGTGATGACTCGACAGTCCTACGGTTGGCAAGTTAGAAT
This sequence comes from Ranitomeya variabilis, assembly GCF_051348905.1. Taxonomy (NCBI): domain Eukaryota; kingdom Metazoa; phylum Chordata; class Amphibia; order Anura; family Dendrobatidae; genus Ranitomeya; species Ranitomeya variabilis. The sequence continues at coordinate 627,553,633 of NC_135232.1, forward strand.
TCAGAGATTCAATACGTGCACCACTGGTGTTTTGTGGAAAAGCAGATGTAAGATTCAGTAACAGTCTCTGCTGATACTCCTGCATGCGTGAATCCCTTTCTATGGCAGGAATTATTTCACCAAATTTACTTTTGTACTGGGGATCTAAGAGTGTGGCAACCCAGTAGTCGGCATTACTTCGGATTCTGACAATCCGAGGGTCATGTTGCAGGTAGTGCAGCAAGAAGGCACTCATGTGTCTTGCGCATCCAGGAGGGCCAAGTCCTTGTTGTCTTGGTGGCGGCGAGGTGAGAATCATGCTTCCTTCCTCTGCCCTCTCACCCCAACCTCACACAACAGAAATTTGATCAAGGTCTCTCTCAACTGATGAGTCTTCCATGCCCAGTGCCAGTTCTTCCTCCACTTCTTCCTCGGTTCCTGCACCTTCCTCAACAGTTTGGCTGCTACCATGCGCCCTCGGTAATCCCTCTCCCCCACCCTCCAATGCCAGCCGCCTTAGCTGCCGACCTTCTGGACCTTGGAGATATTATCCCTTCCGCATACAACTCCTCCTGTTCCTACTCCTCCTCTTGTCCCACCACCTGACTCTGAATACTGTTTAAGGTGTGCTCCAACATGTAAATGACCGGAATAGTCATGCTGATAATGGCATCGTCAGCAATAAACATCTTCGTCGCTATTTCAAAACTGTGCAGAAGGGTGCATAGGTCCCTGATCTGACACCACTCCTGCAACGTGATTTGCCCTACCTCTGGATCTCGTTGGCCCAGGCTATACATCATAACATATTGCACCAGGGCTCGTCGGTGCTGCCACAGTCACTGCAACATGTGCAGAGTTGAATTCCCCCGTGTGGGCACATCGCATTTCAGCCAGTGAACTGGCAGGCCCAACGACTCCTGTAGAGATGTAAGTCATTGAGTTGCGGGATGCGCACGGTGGAAGTGAGCACACAGCGACTGTGCCATCTGCAGAAGCCCATCTAGTCCAGGATAGTGGGATAAAAATTGCTGGACAACCAGGTTCAAAACGTGAGCCATACAAGGCACGTGTGTGACATTGCCCTGGCGAAGAGCCGCACCCAGGTTTGTAGCATTGTTGCAAACGGCCTTCCCTGGCTGCAGGTTCAGTGGAGACAACCATTGATGGAACTCAGTCTCCAGAGCTGACCACAACTCCTCAGCTGTGTGACTCACATTTCTCAGAGATTTCAAGGTAAACACCGCCTGATGCCGTTGAGCCCTCGTGACAGCATAGTAAGGAGGTGTGCAGGATTCCTTCTGCGCAGTTATAACGTGGGTGGCATTACCAGACAGGCTTTGGGTGCAGGTGGAGGACCAAGAGGAGGTTGAGGAGGCAGAAGCAGTGGAGGAACTTATAGATACAGAGGATCGACACGCAACTCATGGGGACAGCAAGACTTGGACAGCAGCCCCTTCTCCTGCTGTCACCATAGTTACCCATTGCACAGTCACCGACACGTAACGCCCCTGTCCATGTCTACTCGTCCAAGTGTCTCTGGTGAAATGCACCCTGTCACACACAGAGTTTCTCAAGGAAGTGGTGATGTTGTGTGCAACATGCTGGTGTAGTGCAGGCACAGCTTTCTTTGAGAAGTAGTGGCGACTCGGCATCTGGTACTGGGGCACTGCGACGGACATAGGGTCTCGAAAATCTTCTGTGTCCACCAGGCGGAAAGGCAGCATTTCTGTAGCCAACAGCTTGCAGATGGAGAAATTCAACCTCTTAGCTTTGTCATGGCTAGGAGGAAATGGTCTTTTACTTGTCCACATCTGAGGGACTGAGGGCTGGCTGTCGTGCTTAGACGGGGTTGAGTAGGGTGTCCCTGGCAAACTGCTGGTCTGTGAGGAAGGTGCAGGCAGAGATATTATGTTGCCTTGATCAAAATGTGGTGGTCTCAATGTCGGAGAGTGCTCAACACCAGCAGGTGTTTCCGCTTGCAAATGTACTGATGACCTGCCAATCACACTGGCTGTTGCAAGTAAAGAGGTGGAAGGTCTACGTCCAAAACCATGTGCGACTGCTGTCCCCACAGTCACAGAGGATGAAGAGGCCACGGATGCACTTGATGGGGCAGACGGTGGTTGGCCTGGCCCACTAGGCCGCATTGTAGCACATCGAGCTTCCCATTGCAACTTATGCCTCATATCCATGTGACGGTTGATGCATGAAGTACTCAAACTATTCATTTTTTGGCCTCTACTGAGATTTTGGTGACAAATCTTACAGACAACATGAGTTGGGTCATCCTTTGCGATCTCAAAAAATGCCCAGGCTATGCAAGGCTTAGAGCCCATGCGACCTGAAGAGCCACCACGACTTGTGCTCAGAGGCACAGTTGTGGTTGAGGATGCCGTTGTTGATGTGCTTCCAGTACTCCGTCACTGTCCAGGAAGGCACAACCTAACCTTGTCGTCACTAACATCCTCCTCCACCTCCTCTGCTGACCTCATGGACTGTCGGACTGTGGGTTGACAGTAAGTCGGGTCTCCAACCTCATCATCATCACCCTGTGTGTTGTCACACCCGTCGTCCTCAGAGCCAACCTCTTCCTGCCCTGACCAAAAAGTCAAGATTTCGTTCCAATCAGGTATCTGAGTCTCATTATCATCTTCCTCATTGTCTCCACCAACAGGAGTTACAGTTTGGGAACGAGGGTCTACATTATGCTCAGAACCTTCTTCATCTGGGCCTGGATCTGACTCACAAAGATTCTGGGCAATTTGTAGTGATGCTCGTAGCGATGATCGTAAGAAAGGGATCATATCAGATTGTCCACGAAAAAAGTAGACATCTTACTTTGGCTGGAAGATGGTCTTTCTTCTGCAGATGTTACTGTTGCTTTACCACCTACCCCACGGACACAACCTTTTTTCCCTTTCCAACATTCCTATTCCCCTTTCCATCAGCAGCAGCAGTTTTGCCACTCATTTTGGTGCTAATTGGCAAATCTGTTCTGTAGTTGTTGGCACAAAAAACGATGGATGGAAACCGAGCAGAGCTGAGTGGCCAAACTGTGGTACTAGCCCAAAAGCATTTACTGGGTTAGATGCAGTAAAAAAATATTAGATACACAGGCGGTGTAGCTAGCTTCACAGGCGGCCTACTCAGATGACTACCAGACAATGCTACTAGCCCAAAAGGATTGGCTGAGCTAGATTACACCAAATGTTGTGACAAACACTTGCACAGCACTGGCACAGACCTGCCTGGCAAAAAGTGCTATGAACTGCTGTAACCTACCCTGAAAAGGGCTGATATTACAACTAGTCCCGACTCCCTAAACCTATCTCTCTCTATCTAACTGCAAATTCGTTCGCCATTCACACACTTATACTGTATAGCGCCCACAGCAGCAGCGGTGCCGTCTAACACTAAGCTGCAGCAGTGAGGAAATGGTGGCGACGGGGAAAATGGCTGGTTCTTATAGGGCAAGGACATGTGACATACACAGCCAATGACACATGCCCTTGCTTGTGTGCATCACATGCACATTGCTGTGTGTGGGCGCACTGCTGATTAGGGTTGAGCAAAACGGATCGAACAAATTCAAAAATCGCCGACTTTCGGCAAAGTCGGGTTTCGTGAAACCCGACCCAATCCCAGTGTGGGATCGGCCATGCGGTCGGCGATCTTCGCGCCAAAGTCGCGTTTCATATGACACTTTCACTGCCATTTTTCAGCCAATGAAGGAGGACGCAGAGTGTGGGCAGTGTGATGACATAGGTCTCGGTCCCCACCATCTTAGAGAAGGGCATGACAGTGATTGGCTTGCTTTCTGCAGCGTCACAGGGGCTATAAAGGGGCGTACACGCCGACCGCCATCTTACTTCTGCTGATCTCAGCATAGGGAGAGGTTGCTGCAGCTTCGTCAGAAGCAGGGATATAGTTAGGGAGGGAAGATTAACCCCCAAACCGCTTGTGACGTAGCGATTTCCACTGTCCAACACCACCTTTGTTTTGCAGTGACAGTGGAGGCTATATCTTTGTGCATCAGCTCTGTAGCTTATTAGGCTGCCTTATAAGGCTCCCTAATAGCTGCATTGCTGTTTGCACCGCTGCTGTGCAAACCAACTGCTTTTTTAACCCTAGAACGCATATTGGGGGCCTTTTAGGCCCCCATGCTTACATTTTTGCTATTATCTGCAAAATTACTTTAGTTAGAATTTTGAAACTCCAGGTATTCCTCAAGTATGTCGTTGTTGATAATATCCAGTTGTTCATATAATTTGTTTCATAGGCATTATGGTGTAACAATGCTTGTTTGGTGAAAACTACATCTGTACGAATTGGCTACGTACGCTATTTTTATCATGTTCTCAGTAGTGTTTGTGTCTCAAGTTACTTTATTTGTACTCAGTAATGATGGTGGTGGAGGGGCCAGGGTGTGGATAATAACATGTGAGGATGTCATGTGATTTTTGGAGGGAGTGATAAGGCCATGACATCACCTCAGGTCCTTCGGAACACAGTAATGAGCTGTGTATAGAGTACTGAGGACAGTATACACTGTGAGCTAATTGCTGAAGGACCTGTGATAAGATGAGCTGTTGAGAGGAAATGTGATTCATTTTCAGTTTCTGTTTCTAAGAAGACTTACAAAGGCTAGAGCTTGTGAGCCACAAAAATCCAGAGAATTGTACACCACCTAAAAGTATAAAAGGTAAGAGCTGCTGAGGGTGAGAGGAAGAAGGGGGGACATTACACTTACAGTGTGTCACACACAAGCAAAGAGTGGACAACCCTGATTCTGTTCATTGTTTTTTCTTTTAGTTTGCTAACATCTAGTCAGCAATGGCACACTCTTCCTCCAAGTGTCTGACTGACCAAGAGATTGAAGCAATTATGTTTCAAAGCGATGATGAAAGTGAGCTATATTTGTCTGATGAAGAATATCTGCCACCAGCTAATCAAACATCCTCATCCAGTGATTCTTCTGATGATGAAGAAGTGAATCTAGTGGATCCTCAAGAAGTGACAAGCAGAACATCCAAAACGAATGTTTTTTGGGACAGTAATCCTACATTAGTCGGACGTACTCCAACACACAATATTGTGAGACAGGCTCAAGGAGCTGTGGGAAGTCCCAGTTACTTTACCCCTAAAGATGTATTTTGTACTTATTTTTCTGACAATATTGCAGAAGAGGTCCTATTATGTTCAAACCTAGAAGGAAGACGTATCGCTTCTGCAAAAAATAAGTCCTGGAAAAAAATCTCAAAAGAGGAACTTTATGCATATATTGGACTTTTACTGCTGGCAGGTAGTCAAAAATCGTATGATGTCCCAATACGAGAATTATTTCTGGACCCACTTTTTGATCCACACTATAAGGCGACAATGTCAGTGGGCAGATATGAGGAAATTAGAAGAATCATTCGCTTTGATGATAAGCGAACTCGTGCAGCGAGGTTTGAAACAGACAAATTAGCCCCTATCAGTTATATCTGGAACATATTTGTCAAAAATTGCACAAAACTTTACAATCCTAGTACTAATTTTACTGTAGATGAGCAACTTGTACCGATCAGAGGACGCTGCAAGTTCATACAATACATGCCCAGCAAGCCAGCCAAGTACTGAATAAAAATCTTCTGGATGTGTGATTTTGCTAATTATTATGGCATAAATGGCGTAATCTACAGTGGCAAAGAGGTTGGTGCACCAGTACAGAAGGATCTGGGGTCTGAAATAGTCAAAACTCTTGCTGTTCCAATATTCAATTCAGGTAGAAACATTACCATGGACAATAATTTCACCAATGTTGAACTAGACAATTTTCTGCTTGCAAAAGCTATTACACTTGTTGGTAGGGTTGAGCGACTTTTCATTTTTTGAGATCGAGTCGGGTTTCACGAAACCCGACTTTCTCAAAAGTCGGGTCGAGTGAAATCGGCCGATCTTATTGAAAAGTCGGGGTCGGGGATCGGCCAAAACACGAAACCCAATGCAATTCAATGGGGAAGCATACTTTTTTAATATTTGCTTCAGCGCGATAATGTTGAAAAGCCGGTAATTCAATTGCCGGCTTTTCATTTCTCCTGCCTAAACCCGACATGATATGAGACATGGTTTACATACAGTAAACCATGTCATATCCTCCCTTTTTTTGCATATTCCACACTACTAATGTTAGTAGTGTGTATGTGCAAAATTTCGGCGCTGTAGCTATTAAATTTAAGGGTTAAATCGTGGAAAAAATTGGCGTGGGCTCCCACGCAATTTTCTCCACCAGAGTGGTAAAGCCAGTGACTGAGGGCAGATATTAATAGCCAGGAGAGGGTCCATGGTTATTGGCCCCCCCGTGGCTAAAAACATCTGCCCCCAGCCACCCCAGAAAAGGCACATCTGGAAGATGCGCCTATTCTGGCACTTGGCCACTCTCTTCCCACTCCCGTGTAGCGGTGGGATATGGGGTAATGAAGGGTTAATACCACCTTGCTATTGTAAGGTGACATTAAGCCAGATTAATAATGGAGAGGCGTCAATTCTGACACCTATCCATTATTAATCCAATTGTATGAAAGGGTTAAAAAACACACACACACATGATTAAAAAGTATTTTAATGAAATAAACACACAGGTTGTTTTAATATTTTATTGCTCTCTCAATCCACCTGAAGACCCTCGCTTGGAAAAATAATAAACCAACAATATACATACCCTCTGATGAACTGTCACGTCCCATGAGGTAAATCCATCTGAAGGGGTTAAAATAGTTTACAGGCAGGAGCTCTGCTATAATGCAGCTGTGCTTGTGCCTGTAAACCCCAGCGAATGAAGGAAATGTAGGTCAATGACCTATAGTTACCTTCAGTCGCGGTGATGCGCCCCCTGGTGGATGTCCTCTTATGACCTGGAGCGTGGGAAAAAGTTCCCAGGCTGCAGTTCATGAGGACATCCACCAGGGGGCGCATCACCGTGACTGAAGGTAACTATAGGTCATTGACCTACATTTCCTTCATTCGCTGGGGTTTACAGGCACGAGCACAGCTGCATTATAGCAGAGCTCCTGCCTGTAAACTATTTTAACCCCTTCAGATGGATTTACCTCGTGGGACGTGACAGTTCATCAGAGGGTATGTATATTGTTGGTTTATTATTTTTCCAAGCGAGGGTCTTCAGGTGGATTGAGAGAGCAATAAAATATTAAAACAACCTATGTGTTTATTTCATTAAAATACTTTTTAATCATGTGTGTGTGTGTGTTTTTTAACCCTTTCATACAATTGGATTAATAATGGATAGGTGTCAGAATTGACGCCTCTCTATTATTAATCTGGCTTAATGTCACCTTACAATAGCAAGGTGGCATTAACCCTTCATTACCCCATATCCCACCGCTACACGGGAGTGGGAAGAGAGTGGCCAAGTGCCAGAATAGGCGCATCTTCCAGATGTGCCTTTTCTGGGGTGGCTGGGGGCAGATGTTTTTAGCCACGGGGGGGCCAATAACCATGGACCCTCTCCTGGCTATTAATATCTGCCCTCAGTCACTGGCTTTACCACTCTGGCGGAGAAAATTGTGCGGGAGCCCACGCCAATTTTTTCCGCGATTTAACCCTTAAATTTAATAGCTACAGCGCCAAAATTTTGCACATACACACTACTAACATTAGTAGTGTGGAATATGCAAAAAAAAGGGGGATATGCTATGGTTTACTGTATGTAAACCATGTCTCATATCATGTCGGGTTTAGGCAGGAGAAATGAAAAGCCGGCAATTGAATTACCGGCTTTTCAACATTATCGCGCTGAAGTAAATATAAATATATATATATATATGTGTCTTTATGACATATATATATATATATATATATATATATATATATATATATATATATATATATATAAAACGAAACCCAACTTTGGATTACAGATCGTGTACAGCCGACCCGATCCCAGAGTGGGATCGGGTCGGGTTTCACGACACCCGACTTTGCTAAAAGTCGGCGACTTTTGAAAAGTGCCGATCTGTTTCGCTCAACCCTACTTGTTGGTACTATAAAGCAAAACAGACGAGAAATTCCAGAAGCACTGAAACACAATCGTCAGCGAGCACTTTATGAGAGTGTCTTTGGATTCAATAACAAAGCGACTTTGGTATCTTACAAGGCGAAGAAGGAGAAATCAGTGATTTTACTCAGTACCATGCATCACAATTGCAGTATTGACAGCAATGACAGAAAATTAAAACCAGAAATCATCCTGCATTACAATAAAACAAAAGGAGGTGTAGACAAAATGGATGAGATGGTGGGAGAATATTCGTTTAAGAGGCAAACAAAATGATGGCCTGTAGTACTATTTTCAAATATGCTTGATGTAGCAGCCCTAAATTCATTCATTATTTATACAGAAACTCATCCGGAATTTCATGCACAGAGGAAGGACAGGAGACGCATATTCTTGAAGAACCTTTGTCATGAACTTGTAATGCCTCACATGATAGAGCGAAGTGACTTGAAATGCTTGCCAAAGCAAAGTAAAGAAGCAATGAAACGGTGTGGCGTACAGTTTCAGATTATTCCAGAGCCAGGAGAAAGAAAACGAAAGCGTTGTTTCATGTGTCCAAGAAACATAGAGAGGAAAACTGAGCGATATTGTTCCACTTGTAAGGAAACTGTTTGCAAAGAACACTCTTCTGAAAAAATAGCATGTCAGAATTGTTTGGAAGACTAATATAATAGAAAAGAAAGTTAGAATAAAAATGTAGCTGCAGCTAGTTTGCTATAGATTTCTGTGCGTTTTTGTGTGTTTTCATGTCTTTGCGCGAAATTTGGGAAAAAAAAGATTTTTTGGTGTTTTCTGTGAAAAATTATAGTTAAAATTTTGTTCACTATTCATATTTTATTGAGCAATTTTGAAATAAACTTGTGAAAGTTATTTAAGTGTGTTTTTCTACATTATGTGCATGGGGGCCTAAAAGGCCCCCAATACGTTAATATGTATATTTTTAACGTCATGCGTACTAGGGTTAAAAGCGAAAATCCTGTTGCTCCTTTCTGCAGTTATCTTGTGTATTTGTCCACACTTTTGTGTGCAGCAGTCCTTTTTGTTGCTGCCATACTTGTCCTGAGATCATTGTAGGGAGATAGAAATTGTACTACAGTCCTTGGTATTTTTCAGATATCTTCCAGCCACTTGCTGCCACTTACATTGTGTTGTATTACACACTGGGCCTGAGTTGTGGTGCTGTCTCCCACCACCCAAAAAAGGGAGATTCAAATTCTCACAAAGTAGATATAAGTCAGTTCTGTTAGTTTGTCTTATATCAGCCAGCCACGTTCTGCCACTTACATTGTGTTGTAAAATACACTGGGCCTGAGTTTGGGTTCAGTCTCCCCCCAAAAAAAGTGAGATTGAAATTCTCACAAAGTGGATATACCTCAGTCCTCTTAGTTTGTGGTGTATCAGCCAGCGACTTGCTGCCACTCACATTGCGTTGTAAAATACACTGAGCCTGAGTTTGAGTTCTGTGTCAAAAAAAAAAAAGTGAGATTGAAATTCTCACAAGGTGGATATACCTCAGTCCTCTAAGGCCGGCCTCACACTTGGCGTAAGACAATACGCCACGTATTATACGTCCATACTACGGCCGTAATACAGAGAAATGTTACCAAAATATTGATCCGTAGTCAGGGTGTGTCAGCGTATTTTGCGCATGGCATCCTCCGTATGTAATCCGTATGGCATCCGTACTGCGAGATTTTCGCGCAGGCTTGCAAAACCGACATCTAATGGATTTATGTGCTCAAATGTTCGGGAAAACATATATACAGTATATATATATATATATATATATATGTCATTGAGACACATATATATATCTTCTGTATTTATATTTCATTCAGCGCGATATCTGTGAACAGCCGGTAATTCAATTGCCGGCTTTTCATTTCTCCTGCACAAACCCGACAGGATATGAGACATGGTTTACATATAGTAAACCATCTCATATCCCCCTTTTTTTTGCATATTCCACACTACTAATGTTAGTAGTGTGTATGTGCAAAATTTCAGCGCTGTAGCTGCTGAAATAAAGGGTTAAATGGCGGAAAAAATTGGCGTGGGCTCCCGCGCAATTTTCTCCGCCAGAATGGTAAAGCCAGTGACTGGGGGCAGATATTAATAGCCAGGAGAGGGTCCATGGTTATTGGCCCCCCCCCGTGGCTAAAAACATCTGCCCCCAGCCACCCCAGAAAAGGCACATCTGGAAGATGCGCCTATTCTGGCACTTGGCCACTCTCTTCCCACTCCCTGTAGCGGTGGGATATGGGGTAATGAAGGGTTAATGCCACCTTGCTAATGTAAGGTGACATTAAGCCAGATTAATAATGGAGAGGCGTCAATTATGTCACCTATCCATTATTAATCCAATTGTTGGAAAGGGTTAAAAAACACACACACACACATGATTAAAAAGTATTTTAATGCAATAAACACAGCGGTTGTTGTAATAATTTATTGTTCTCTCAATCCATCAGGAACACCCTCGCTTGGAAAAATAATAAACGCACAAGATACATACCTTCTGGTGAACCGTCTCGTCCCACGAAGTAATCCATCTGAAGGGGTTAACTAATATTACAGGCACGAGCCCTGCTAAATGCAGCTGTGCTCCGTGCCTGTAATCCCCGGCGAATGAATGAAATGTAGGTCATTGACCTACATTTCCTTCAGTCGCGGTGATGCGCCCCCTGGTGGATGTCCTCATATGACCTGGAGCGTGGGAAAAAGTTCCCAGGCTGCAGTTCATGAGAACATCCACCAGAGGGCGCCTCACCGCGACTGAAGGAAATGTAGGTCAATGACCTACATTTCATTCATTCGCCGGGGATTACAGGCACGGAGCACAGCTGCATTTAGCAGGGCTCGTGCCTGTAATATTAGTTAACCCCTTCAGATGGATTACTTCGTGGGACGAGACGGTTCACCAGAAGGTATGTATCTTGTGCGTTTATTATTTTTCCAAGCGAGGGTGTTCCTGATGGATTGAGAGAACAATAAATTATTACAACAACCGCTGTGTTTATTGCATTAAAATACTTTTTAATCATGTGTGTGTGTGTTTTTTAACCCTTTCCAACAATTGGATTAATATTGGATAGGTGACATAATTGACGCCTCTCCATTATTAATCTGGCTTAATGTCACCTTCCAATAGCAAGGTGGCATTAACCCTTCATTACCCCATATCCCACCGCTACAGGGAGTGGGAAGAGAGTGGCCAAGTGCCAGAAAAGGCGCATCTTCCAGATGTGCCTTTTCTGGGGTGGCTGGGGGCAGATGTTTTTAGCCACGGGGGGGCCAATAACCATGGACCCTCTCCTGGCTATTAATATCTGCCCTCAGTCACTGGCTTTACCACTCTGGCGGAGAAAATTGCGCGGGAGCCCACGCCAATTTTTTCCGCCATTTAACCCTTTATTTTAGCAGCTACAGTGCTGAAATTTTGCACATACACACTACTAACATTAGTAGTGTGGAATATGCAAAAAAAAGGGGGATATGAGATGGTTTACTGTATGTAATCATGTCTCATATCCTGTCGGGTTTGTGCAGGAGAAATGAAAAGCCGGCAATTGAATTACCGACTTTTCACTAACAGCGCTGCGTATTTCTCGCAAGTCACACTGCAGGTCCGTGTGGAATCCGTATTTTTCTCGCCCCCATAGACTTTCATTAGCGATTTTTTTGCGCAATACGCTGACAAACGCAGCATGCTGCGATTTTGTACGGCCGTAGAAAGCCGTATAATACTGAACCGTAATATACGGCTAATAGGAGCAGCCCCATTGAGAATAATTGTGCCGTATGTAATGCGAGTTTTACGGACGTAATTTCTGCGCTCTTACGTCCGTAAAACTCGCTAGTGTGAGGCCGGCCTTAGTTTGTGGTGTATCAGCCAGCCACTTGCTGCCACTCACATTGCGTTGTAAAATACAATGAGCGTGAGTTTGGGTTCTGTGTTAAAAAAAAAAAAGTGAGATTGAAATTCTCACAAAGTGGATATACCTCAGTCCTCTTAGTTTGTGGTGTATCAGCCAGCCACTTGCTGCCACTCACATTGCGTTGTAAAATACACTGGGCCTGAGTTTGGGTTCTGTGTCCAAAAGAAAAGTGAGATTGAAATTCTCAAAAAGTGGATATACCTCAGTCCTCTTAGTTTGTGGTGTATCAGCCAGCCACTTGCTGCCACTCACATTGCGTTGTAAAATACACTGGGCCTGAGTTTGAGCTCTGTGTCCAAAAAAAAGTGAGATTGAAATTCTCACAAAGTGGATATACCTCAGTCCTCTTAGTTTGTGGTGTATCAGCCAGCCACTTGCTGCCACTCACATTGCGTTGTAAAATACACTGAGCCTGAGTTTGAGTTCTGTGTCAAAAAAAAAAAAGTGAGATTGAAATTCTCACAAGGTGGATATACCTCAGTCCTCTTAGTTTGTGGTGTATCAGCCAGCCACTTGCTGCCACTCACATTGCATTGTAAAATACACTGGGCCTGAGTTTGGGTTCTGTGTCCAAAAGAAAAGTGAGATTGAAATTCTCAAAAAGTGGATATACCTCAGTCCTCTTAGTTTGTGGTGTATCAGCCAGCCACTTGCTGCCACTCACATTGCGTTGTAAAATACACTGGGCCTGCGTTTGAGCTCTGTGTCCAAAAAAAGTGAGATTGAAATTCTCACAAAGTGGATATACCTCAGTCCTCTTAGTTTGTGGTGTATCAGCCAGCCACTTGCTGCCACTCACATTGTGTTGTAAAATACACTGAGCCTGAGTTTGGGTTCTGTGTCCAAAAAAAAAAGTGAGATTGAAATTCTCACAAAGTGTATATACATCAGTAGGGTTGAGCGAAACGGGTCGTGCATTTTCATAAGTCGCCGACTTTTGGCAAAGTCGGCGTCTCATGAAACCCGACCCCGATCCCTGTGGGGGTCGGCCATGCGGTACGCGATCTTGGCGGCAAAGTCGCGTGTCGTATGACGCGTCTAGCGCCATTTTTTTAGCCAATGAATGAGTGTGGGCAGAGTGATGACATAGGTCTTAGGGGAGTGAACACCTATCGTCATGTTATCGCTTGTGCGCAGTAGGGATTTGGAATGTGCAATACGAAATTTTCTGTGCTGGGACGGAGGAGGAGGAGGAGGAGGAGGAAAAAAAATAAAATTAAATTCCTTCATCGGGTTTCGTGTTTCGGCCGAAACCCGACTTTTAACGGTGGTCGGCCGATTTCACTCGACTCGACTTTTAAGACAGTCGGGTTTCACAAAACCCGACTCGACCCTAAAAAACTAAAGGTCGCTCAACCCTATACATCAGTTCTGTTAGTTTGTCGTATATCAGCCAGCCAATTTCTGACACTTACATTGTGTTGTGTTATACACTGGACCTGAGTTTGGGTGCAGTCTCACCCCCAGGAAAGGGAGATTTAAATTGCCACTAAGTGGATCTACGTCAGTTCTGTTTGTCGTATATCTGCCAGCCACGTTCTGCCACTTACATTGTGTAGTGTAATAAACTGGGCCTGAGTTTGGGTGCAGTCACCCCCAAAAAAGGGAGATTTAAATTGCCACTAAGTGGATCTACGTCAGTTCTGTTTGTCGTATATCTGCCAGCCACGTTCTGCCACTTACATTGTGTAGTGTACTACACTGGGCCTGATTTTTGCTGCAGTCTCCCCCTCAAAAAAGGGAGATTTAAATTCTCAACAAGTTTAGATGCACCTTCTACCTTGTTTTACAGTACCATATAACGGTTGTTATTTTGGTTACATTTTCCCAAAAATGAGGAAGACTGGTAGAAGAGGCCGTGGGCGGTCGTTGGCAGCTGGTAATGATGGTGGTGGTGGTGGTGGTGGAGCATCTGGTGGTAGTGGGAAAAGCAAAATAGCACATAAGGTTCGAGTTGTTGAGCCAGCGTCATCGTCTGGCTACACAAGGCCTCGAAGGCTCCCTTTTCTGGGAGTTGGAAAACCGCTTTTAAAGCCGGAGCAGCAGGAAAAAGTTTTGGCTTTCCTTGCTGACTCAGCCTCTAGCTCTTTCGTCTCCTCTTCAGAAAGTTCAAAATATAAAAGCAGCGAGTCGTCAGTGGATGCTCCCGGTCAGGAACAAGTCGCTTCCTTGTGTCCTTCACCCAAACCAAAAGTGAAGGATGCGTCAGGCGACACTACAGGTTACTCCATGGAGCTCTTTACACATACCGTGCCTGGGTTAGAAAGGGAAATTGTTAACAGCCCATTACAAGATGAATCGGACATGGAGTGCACTGATGCACAGCCACAGCTAGATTATTATGCTGTTCCATTGACTCAGATCACTACATTGCCCTCGCAGTATACTGAGCCAGAAACTGACCCTGATGAGACTATGGTGCCCCGTCCCGAACGCTATAGCACCTTACACGATGACACAGAGAAAGGTGCACATAACATTGAAGAGGAGGTGATAGATGACCCAGTTGTTGACCCAGATTGGCAGCCATTGGGGAAGATGGTGCCGCTGACAGTAGCTCAGAAGCGGAGGAGGATGATCCGCAGCAGTCATCAACATCACAACTTTTTTCTTTCATCTGGCAGGCCCGTCTCAGGCCAAAAATGTTTGTCAACAAAAAAAAACAGTTTTAGGACAGCGTGGCCATCCGGTGAAAGTAGCACAGCGTGCAATGCCTGAAAAGGTATTCCATAGTAGGAAGAGTGGAGTGTGGCAATTTTATAACCAAGATCCGAATGATCAGTGCAAAGTTATCTGTAAGAAATGCTCAAAGACATTTAGCAGAGGGAAGAATCCCCTAAATGTAAATACAACGTGCATGCGTAGACATTTAACCAGCATGCACTTGCAAGCCTGGACTAACTACCAAACGTCCCTTACCGTTGGTGCACCTGCTCAGAATGAAGGTAGTCAGCAATGCTACATTGCTTACCTCACTGTAAGCCCACCAGTTAGGACACCACCAGCAGCAAATGTGGAGGTATCGTCGCAAGGCCAAATCAGTCAGGGAATCACAAGGTTTTTGGTAGGAAACAGTGTATGTAGGTCAACATCAAGAATAGCCTCACCAACCCTCTCTCAATCCGCCATGTCCACCACCACCGCTAGTTCCACCATATGCACCTCTCCAGTGCAGCTCACCCTACAAGAGACTCTCATTAGGAAAAGAAACTACTCATCCTTTCATCGGCGTACACAGGGTTTGAATGCCCACATTGCTAGACTAATCTCGTTAGAGATGATGACCTATCGGTTGGTTGAAAGCGAAGCTTTCAAAGCCCTGATGGCCTATGCAGTATCACGCTATGACCTACCCAGTCGACACTTCTTTGCTTGAAAAGCCATCCCAGTCCTCCACCAGCATGTCAAAGACCGCATTGTCCATGCACTGAGGCAATCAGTCAGTAGAAAGGTGCACCCCACAACAGATGCATGGACCAGTAGGCATGGCCAGGGACGTTATGTGTCCATCACAGCACACTGGGTTAATGTGGTGGATGCAGGGTCCACAGGGGACAGCCACAGTGGGACAGTTCTGCCTAGCCCACGGTCTAGGAAACAGTTGGCTGTAGGCATTCGCCACCCCGCCTCCTCCTCCAGCAGAAGCGAAAGCTCGTCCACAGAGCGCAGTCGCATGACCACTCCATCCGCAGCTGGCAGTGTTGCACACGAGGTGTCCCATTATGGAACAGCTAGTGGTAAGCGTCAGCAGGCTGTGTTGGAAATGAAGTGTTTGGGCGACAACAGACACACCGCGGAAGTTCTGGCCGGGTTCTTGCAGCAAGAAACTCAGTCATGGCTGTGCAGTGTACATCTTGAGGCAGGCAAGGTAGTCAGTGATAACGGAAGGAATTTTATGGCTGCCATAGCCCTTTCAGAACTGAAACACATACCTTGCCTGGCTCACACCTTTAACCTGGTGGTGCAGTGCTTCCTGAAAAATTATCTGGGGTTACCAGCCCTGCTCCTGAAGGTGCGAAGACTTTGCTCACACATCTGCCAGTCACCCGTACACTCCAGCCGTATGCTGAACCATCAGCAATCGCTGAATCTTCCCCAGCACCGCCTAATAATCGACGTTGCAACAAGGTGGAACTCCACACTGTACATGCTTCAGAGGTTTTGCGAACAGAGGCATGCTGTAATGTATTTGTGGGAGGATACACATACACGGGCAGGCAGTTGGATGGCAGACATGGAGTTGTCAGGAGTGCAGTGTTCGAAGCTACAAGACCTCTGTCAAGTCCTTCAGTGTTTTGAGGAATGCACACGGCTGGTAAGTGCAGACGACGCCATCATAAGCATGAGCATCGCACTAATGCGTCTGCTGATGCAAAGTTTGACGCACATTAAGGAGCAGGCATATGCACCGACCGAGGAAGAGGGAAGCCTTGATGACAGTCAGCCATTGTCTGCTCAGGGATCTCTCCAGGACGAGGTGGTGGATGAAGAGGAGGAGGAGGATGGTGGGGATGAATATTTATGGGAGGAGGATGCTTCTCAGGGGGCAATAGAAACTGGTGGTGTTGCAAGGTCAGGTACAGGTTTTTTGCGGGAGACAAGTGATGTTGATTTGCAAGACAGTGCTCCTCAACCCAGCACAAACAGTGAATTGACACCTGGAGCATTGGCCCACATGGCTGAGTATGCCTTGCATATCCTAAAAAGGGACCCACGCATTATCAAAATGATGACCGATGACGATTACTGGTTGGCCTGCCTCCTGGATCCACGATATAAAGGAAAATTACAAAATATCATGCCACATGAGAACCTTGAGCAAATATTGGCTACCAAACAAGCAGCTCTTGTAGACCGTTTGGTTCAGGCATTCCCAGCACACAACGGTGGTGATGGCTCTCACACGAGCTGTAGGGGGCAACATGGCAGAGGTGTTAGAGGTGCACAAATCAGAAGTGGTGTTGGACAGAGGGGTTTTATGACCAGGTTGTGGAGTGATTTCGCAATGACCGCAGACACGACAGGTACTGCTGCATCAATTCAAAGCGACAGGAGACTGCATTTGTCCAGTATGGTTACGAACTATTTTTCCTCCCTTATCGATGTTCTCCCTCACAGGTCATTCCCCTTTGATTACTGGGCATCTAAAATAGACACCTGGCCTGAATTGGCAGAATATGCATTACAGGAGCTCGCTTGCCCTGCTGCTAGTGTGCTATCAGAAAGAGTCTTCAGTGCTGCTGGTTCAATACTGACCGAAAAAAGGACTCGTCTGGCTACCCAAAATGTTGATGATCTAACCTTCATTAAAATGAACCAATCATGGATTTCAAATTATTTTGCCCCACCTTCCCCTGCTGACACGTAGCTTGCCTGAAAAATGTCTTGCTTTTGGCCTCCTTTTACTGACTGCTCCAATTCCTCCATTTGCAGCTGCTGAATGTCCACCACAGGCCATTTTTATACCTCCCTAAATGGGCTGACTCCCCCCACAGGGCCGTGGTCACCACTTGGCGCAAGCACCCGTGCGAGTGCTGTTTGCCTGGACAGGTGGGTGTGCCCACTCTTGGGCGATGGCACTGGCACAGGGTCCCTCATAGTACAATGAAGTGTCTCTGACGGTGGTGGTGCACAACCAATGTCAGAGACACCATCGTAATATGAGCGACCCTGTGCCAGTACCGCCGCCCACGAGAGGGTGTTCCCCCTGCTCAAACAGTGCTCTACCACTTGCAATACTTACCTCTCCCTGCTCCACCACTGTGTATTCAGTGCAGTTAAATCCTTCAATGGCACTGCCAATACAAATTTGTTGAAATGATAGATGATAGTTAAAATATACAGGGGCCCTGGCCTCCATTTAGACCAGTTAATAATTTGCGCCTACTACCACTGTCTGCTATTCAGCAGAGGAGCCCACCCCTGTACCTAGCTATGCCACCATTTTACTTATGAACAATTTTTTGGCAGACATTTAGCCCACTTTATTATTTGGGCCTACTAACTTAGTCTGCTACTCATTACAATTTTCCGACACTGAACAAAGCAATGCCGCCAGTTTACTACAGTTACCAATTTTAAACTGCATTTAGCCTACTTTTTTATTTTAGGCCTACTACGTGTGCCTGTCTGCGCCACTTAATACAGCTGTCCTCCACTGAACAAAGCTATGCCGCCTGTGTACTCCAGTTACCAATTTTGAACTGCATTTAGCCTACTTTTTTTATTTTAGGCCTACTACTTGTGTCTGTCTGCACCACTCAATACAGCTGTCCTCCACTGAACAAAGCTATGCTGCCTGTGTACTCCAGTTACCAATTTTGAACTGCATTTAGCCTACTTTTTTATTTTAGGCCTACTACATGTGTCTGTCTGCGCCACTCAATACAGCTGTCCTCCACTGAACAAAGCTATGCTGCCTGTGTACTCGAGTTACCAATTTTGAACTGCATTTAGCCTACTTTTTTATTTTAAGGCCTACTACCTGTGTCTGTTTGCGCCACTCAATACAGCTGTCCTCCACTGAACAAAGCTATGCCGCCTGTGTACTTGAGTTACCAATTTTGAACTACATTTAGCCTACTTTTTTTAGGCCTACTACCTGTGTCTGTCTGCGCCACTCAATACAGCTGTCCTCCACTGAACAAAGCTATGCCGCCTGTGTACTCCAGTTACCAATTTTGAACTGCATTTAGCCTACTTTTTTATTTTAGGCCTACTACCTGTGTCTGTCTGCGCCACTCAATACAGCTGTCCTCCACTGAACAAAGCTATGCCGCCTGTGTACTCCAGTTACCAATTTGGAACTGCATTTAGCCTACTTTTTAATTTTAGGCCTACTACCTGTGTCTGTCTGCGGCACTCAATACAGCTGTCCTCCACTGAACAAAGCTATGCCACCTGTGTACTCCAGTTTCCAATTTTGAACTGCATTTAGCTTACTTTTTTATTTTAGGCCTACTACCTGTGTCTGTCTTCGCCACTCAATACAGCTGTCCTCCACTGAACAAAGCTATGCCATCTGTTTACTCCTGTTACCATTTTTGAACTGCTTGGAGCCTACTTTTTTAATGTGGGCCTACAAACTGTGTCTGCACCACTCCTTACAATTGTCCTCCACTGAACAAAGCAATGCCGCCTGTGTACTCCTGTAACCAATTTTGAACTGCATTGAGCCTACTTTTTTGTTTTAGGCTTACTAAGCCTGTCTGCGCCACTCCTTACAATTGTCCTCCGCTGAACAAAGCTGAGCAATAATCGGCCAATTTCACCAGACCCGACTTTTGAGAAAGTCGGGTTTCGCGAAACCCGACTCGATCCTAGAAAAGTAAAAGTCGCTCAACTCTACTGCTGATAGGCTTAGAGACTGCACCGCCCCACTGTAGATGCGGGAAAGAAAAAAAAATGGAGATCGGCATTATTTCAGCACAGATCTATCCCCCGCCCCCCCTTCCCCTGCACACTATACACTGGAGCAGTCTATTAACATTGATAAATAGTTTTAATGTGAAAATCAAGTTAGGCTTTTGGTGAACGAACAGTTATCGAACAAAAACTCGAACAGCCGAATTTTAAGCAAATTATTCGAGTTCGTCGAACGACTCGAACACCGCCCAAAACAGCTCGAATTTGAAATTGGCGAACAGTTCGACACGAACACCGCTCATCTCTATTCGTGAATACTCCCTATAATATTGACAAGGAAATGTATCTTCTTCACTTCAGTGGGTTTGATGGGTGTTCTGTTGTTTACTCTTCGTGGTTATACCTGTTTGTTTTGTTTTTCTGTACTGTGGAATATTCTAGTGCACAGCAGGTGTGGTGTGAAATTAGCTCATACTTCAATGGTGGTTTTGTAGAAATGTTTTCATTGACTGCCAGTCATTTTTCAATGTTTGTTTTGGATCCTTTGCTTGTTTGAATATCTTGTCCCCAAACAAAAATCCCAGTAGGGAATTTCTAACAACTGTTATCACATAGGAATTAATCACTCAGTAAGAATAATTCTGCACATACTGGCAGGTTTCAGTAGCTTATGTTGACAAAGGAAGATCTTACCAGAAAATGAAACTTTAACTTTTAACTGTTCTTAATATCCTTCTTAAAAAGATGTTGGAATCCTTCTACATCCGTAACATTCATGGCAGAAACTTCCCATTGGAATGTTCATGTGTCATTTATTCAACATAATACGTTTTTAGGAAAAGAGCAGACAGGTTAATTGCTAGGTAATACATTTTGTTTCTATGAGTTGTTTTAAGAAGGAAACATTGAAATAATTCAGAATTAATACTGTATAACAATCTGCTTTATGGTTTGTAATGGTATGCCACCAAGGATTACATACAGACAGTTCATTAGTCTGTACTAAAATGAATGAACAACCAGCTCTGTTGTGACACTGAGTTATTGCTCACGGACAAGCCGTGAGTCAGGGAAGTCAAAAGAGTCTGGGGCCAAGAGCCAGGAGTGTACGTCAAAAACAGAGAGAAGATACAAAGCATACCTCGGTCTGTTGTGAATTCTGTTTGTGGGCTCCCCCGGTGGTGTTTTATGGTAGTGCCACTTATTTGCCTTCTTCTATCCTTGATCACCTGTTGCCACCCATTAGGGGAGTTTCCTATTTAAGGCTGCTTGGCTGCTGGTCCTATGCCGGCCAACAATGTATCAGTAGCATTCTGTTGCATTCTCCTGCCTCAAGCTCCTGTTCAGCTAAGTTGAATTTTGTTTCTTGTTTATGCTATTTTTGTCCAGCTATCTGCAATGTGACTCTATGTAGCTGGAAGCTCTCGTGGACTGAAATTGCCACTCCAGTGGCATGAGTTGTCACTGGAGTTTTAAAGCAATTTCAGGATGGTGTTTTTGAGTAGTGTTTTGAAGTTGACCGTGAAGTAACTCTTTCCTGTACTTCTGCTATCTAGAAAGCGGACCTCACTGTGCTAAATCTGCTGTTCATCCTACGTATGTCTTTTCCTCTTGACTCACCGTCAATATTTGTGGGGGGCTGCTATCTCCTTTTGGGGTTCATCTCTGGAGGTAAGGCAGGCCTGTATATTCCTCTGATAGGGGTAGTTAGATCTCCGGCTGGCGCGTGGTGTCTAGGGCATCGTAGGAAACACTCCCCGGCTACTTCCAGTGTTGTGTCAGGTTCAGGTCACGGTCACTTTAGTTCCCATCACCCGAGAGCTAGTCCGTTCGTTATTTTGATTTCCCTGCCATTGGGGAAATCATGACAGTTTGGCCGGCCATGTGTGTTAAAACTATGCACTAAAGCAGGAAAGGATGTGAAAAGGTTTTTTTTTTTCCTTCTGTGTTTGGAATGTGCTCATTTGTACTCCTTGCTTAAACTGCAGTCTTCAGCCTTTTTTTTTTTTCCTCTCCTCTTAATCTCTGAATGGCTTTGGTTACACCTGTTTGAATCATGGATCCACAGAGTTTGGTTGCAGGTTTGAATAACCTGGCTACAAAGGTCCAGAACTTACAAGATTTTGTTATATGTGCTCCAATGTCTGAACCTAAGATCCCTATGCCTGAATTTTTTACCGGAGACAGATCCCGTTTTTTGAATTTCAGAGAGAATTGTAAATTGTTTTTGTCTCTGAGATCTCACTCTGCTGGTGATCCTGCACAACAGGTTAAAATTGTTATTTCTCTATTACGGGGTGACCCACAAAGTTGGGCATTTGCATTGTCGCCAGGGGATCCTGCGTTATTAAATGTAGATGCGTTTTTTCTGGCTTTGGGGTTGCTTTATGAAGAACCTAATTTAGAGATTTTGGCTGAGAAAGCCTTGATAGCTCTTTCCCAAGGGCAAGATGAAGCTGAGATATACTGCCAAAAATTTCGTAAATGGTCGGTGCTTACTAAATGGAATGAGTGCGCACTAGCAGCTAATTTCAGAGAAGGTCTCTCTGATGCCGTGAAGGATGTCATGGTGGGGTTCCCTGTGCCTACAGGTCTGAATGATGCCATGAAATTGGCTATCCAGATTGATCGGCGTTTACGGGAGCGCAAAGCTGTGCACCATATGGCGGTATCTTCTGAGCAAAAATCTGTGCACCATATGGCGGTATCTTCTGAGCAAAAGCCTGTGCACCATATGGCGGTGTCTTCTGAGCAAAAACCTGTGCACCATATGGTGGTATCTTCTGAGCAAAAACCTGTGCACCATTTGGCGGTGACCTCTGAAAAGGCACCAGAGCATATGCAATGCGATAGTGTTTTGTCTAGAGGCGAACGACAGAATTACAGGCGCAAAAATGGGTTGTGCTTCTATTGTGGAGATCCAGCTCATGTTATATCAGCATGCTCTAAACGCATAAAGAAGGTTGATAAAAAGGTTGATAAATCTTTTTCTATGGGTACCTTGCAGTCTAAATTTCTTTTGTCCGTGACATTGATTTGTACTTTATCATCTGTTACTGTGGATGCTTATGTGGATTCTGGCGCCGCTCTGAGTCTCATGGATTGGTCCTTTGCCAAGCGTTGTGGGTTTGATTTAGAGCCTCTGGAGGTTTCTATTCCCTTAAAGGGTATTGATTCTACACCTTTGGCTAGCAATAAACCACAATATTGGACACAAGTGACTATGCATCTTACCCCAGACCATCAGGAGATTATTCGTTTCCTTGTGTTATATAATCTACATGACGTGTTAGTACTTGGATTACCATGGTTACAAATTCATAATCCAGTCTTGGACTGGAGATCAATGTCTGTGCTGAGCTGGGGATGTCGGGGGATTCATGGGGATGCACCTTTGGTTCCCATTTCTTCATCTACTCCCTCTGAGATCCCAGCATTTCTGTCAGATTTTTATGATGTCTTTCAGGAGCCTAAAATTGATTCTCTCCCTCCTCACAGAGAGTGTGACTGCGCTATTGAGTTGATTCCCGGTAGTAAATTTCCTAAGGGTCGCTTGTTTAATTTGTCTGTACCTGAACATACTGCTATGCGGGAGTATATCAGAGAATCTTTGGAAAAGGGTCATATTCGCCCCTCTTTGTCTCCATTGGGGGCAGGGTTTTTCTTTGTGGGCAAAAAGGATGGTTCATTGAGACCTTGTATCGACTATCGACTTCTGAATAAGATTACAGTTAAATACCAGTATCCGTTACCTTTACTGACTGATCTGTTTGCTCGCATAAAGGGGGCGAAATGGTTCACTAAGATCGATCTACGTGGTGCGTATAATTTGGTGCGGATTAAGCAGGGGGATGAGTGGAAGACCGCATTTAATACGCCTGAAGGCCATTTTGAGTATTTGGTAATGCCTTTCGGTCTCGCGAATGCCCCTTCCGTTTTTCAGTCCTTTATGCACGATATTTTCCGTGAATATCTGGATAAATTTATGATTGTGTATTTGGACGATATTTTGATTTTTTCGGAGGACTGGGAATCTCATGTTCAACAGGTCAGGAGAGTTT
Source organism: Ranitomeya variabilis (assembly GCF_051348905.1). Lineage (NCBI taxonomy): Eukaryota > Metazoa > Chordata > Amphibia > Anura > Dendrobatidae > Ranitomeya > Ranitomeya variabilis. The sequence goes on from NC_135232.1 coordinate 627,577,035, forward strand.
TTCAGGTTTTACGAGCTAATTCTCTTTTTGTGAAGGGCTCAAAGTGTATTTTTGGGGTTCAGAGAATTTCCTTTCTGGGATATATTTTTTCCCCTTCATCTATGGAGATGGACCCTGTTAAGGTTCAGGCTATTTGTGATTGGATACAACCTACTTCTCTAAAAAGTCTTCAGAAATTCTTGGGATTTGCTAATTTCTATCGCCGATTCATAGCGGGTTTTTCTGCCATTGCTAAACCTTTGACTGATTTGACCAAGAAGGGTGCTGATGTTGCTAATTGGTCCTCTGCGGCTGTGGAGGCCTTTCGGGAGCTTAAGCGTCGCTTTTCTTCTGCTCCTGTGTTGCGCCAGCCTGATGTGTCGCTCCCGTTCCAGGTTGAAGTAGATGCTTCCGAGATCGGAGCAGGTGCAGTTTTGTCGCAGAAAGGTCCTGACTGCTCAGTGATGAGACCATGTGCGTTTTTCTCTCGAAAGTTTTCGCCCGCTGAGCGAAATTATGATGTTGGAAATCGGGAGCTCTTGGCCATGAAGTGGGCATTTGAGGAGTGGCGTCATTGGCTTGAGGGTGCTAGACACCAGGTGGTGGTCTTGACTGACCACAAGAATCTAATTTATCTTGAGTCAGCCAGGCGTCTGAATCCTAGACAGGCGCGCTGGTCGTTGTTTTTCTCTCGATTTAACTTTGTAGTTTCATATCTGCCTGGGTCTAAGAATGTGAGGGCGGATGCCCTCTCTAGGAGTTTTGAGCCTGACTCGCCTGGTGATTCCGAACCTACTGGCATCCTGAAGGATGGGGTGATATTGTCAGCTGTCTCCCCAGACCTGCGGCGCTCTTTGCAGGAGTTTCAGGTGGATAGGCCTGATCGCTGTCCGCCTGGTAGACTGTTTGTCCCTGATGACTGGACCAGTAGAGTTATTTCGGAGGTTCACTCTTCCGCGTTGGCAGGTCATCCTGGAATTTTTGGCACCAGGGATCTGGTGTCTAGGTCCTTCTGGTGGCCTTCCTTGTCTCGAGATGTGCATATTTTTGTGCAGTCTTGTGATGTTTGTGCTCGGGCTAAGCCCTGCTGTTCCCGGGCCAGCGGGTTGTTGTTGCCCTTGCCTATTCCTAAGAGGCCTTGGACGCACATCTCTATGGACTTTATTTCTGACCTTCCTGTTTCTCGTAGGATGTCCGTCATCTGGGTGGTGTGTGACCGTTTTTCCAAGATGGTTCACTTGGTACCTTTGCCCAAATTGCCCTCCTCCTCTGAGCTGGTCCCTCTATTTTTTCAGAATGTGGTGCGTTTGCATGGTATTCCTGAGAATATAGTGTCTGACAGGGGCACTCAGTTTGTGTCTAGATTTTGGCGGGCGTTCTGTGCCAGGATGGGCATCGACTTGTCTTTTTCGTCTGCATTCCATCCTCAGACTAATGGCCAGACTGAGCGTACTAATCAGACCTTGGAGACTTACTTGAGGTGTTTTGTGTCCGCTGATCAGGACGATTGGCTTGATTTTTTGCCATTGGCAGAGTTTGCCCTTAACAATCGGGCTAGTTCTGCCACTTTGGTTTCTCCATTTTTTTGTAATTCAGGGTTTCACCCTCGCTTTTCGTCCGGTCAATTGGAGTCTTCGGATTGTCCTGGAGTAGATGCTGTGGTTGATAGAATACATCAGATTTGGGGACAGGTTGTGGACAATCTGAAGTTGTCCCAGGAGAAGACTCAACAGTTCACTAATCGTCATCGGCGTGTCGGTCCTCGTCTTTGTGTTGGGGACCTGGTTTGGTTGTCTTCTCGATTTGTTCCTATGAAGGTCTCGTCTCCTAAGTTTAAGCCTCGGTTTATCGGCCCTTATAGGATTCTGGAGGTTCTCAATCCTGTGTCCTTTCGTTTGGACCTCCCAGCATCTTTTACTATTCATAATGTTTTTCATCGGTCGTTATTGCGGAGGTATGAGGTGCCGGTTGTTCCTTCTGCTGATCCTCCTGCTCCTGTGCTGGTTGAGGGTGAATTGGAGTATGTGGTGGAAAAGATCTTGGACTCCCGTGTTTCCAGACGGAAACTTCAGTATCTGGTTAAGTGGAAAGGCTATGGTCAGGAGGATAATTCTTGGGTGACAGCATCTGATGTTCATGCTCCTGATTTGGTTCGTGCATTTCATAGTGCTCATCCAGATCGCCCTGGTGGTTCTGGTGAGGGTTCGGTGCCCCCTCCTTAAGGGGGGGGTACTGTTGTGAATTCTGTTTGTGGGCTCCCCCGGTGGTGTTTTATGGTAGTGCCACTTATTTGCCTTCTTCTATCCTTGATCACCTGTTGCCACCCATTAGGGGAGTTTCCTATTTAAGGCTGCTTGGCTGCTGGTCCTATGCCGGCCAACAATGTATCAGTAGCATTCTGTTGCATTCTCCTGCCTCAAGCTCCTGTTCAGCTAAGTTGAATTTTGTTTCTTGTTTATGCTATTTTTGTCCAGCTATCTGCAATGTGACTCTATGTAGCTGGAAGCTCTCGTGGACTGAAATTGCCACTCCAGTGGCATGAGTTGTCACTGGAGTTTTAAAGTAATTTCAGGATGGTGTTTTTGAGTAGTGTTTTGAAGTTGACCGTGAAGTAACTCTTTCCTGTACTTCTGCTATCTAGAAAGCGGACCTCACTGTGCTAAATCTGCTGTTCATCCTACGTATGTCTTTTCCTCTTGACTCACCGTCAATATTTGTGGGGGGCTGCTATCTCCTTTTGGGGTTCATCTCTGGAGGTAAGGCAGGCCTGTATATTCCTCTGATAGGGGTAGTTAGATCTCCGGCTGGCGCGTGGTGTCTAGGGCATCGTAGGAAACACTCCCCGGCTACTTCCAGTGTTGTGTCAGGTTCAGGTCACGGTCACTTTAGTTCCCATCACCCGAGAGCTAGTCCGTTCGTTATTTTGATTTCCCTGCCATTGGGGAAATCATGACATCGGTCATAGTCAGGGGTAAAAAATCCAAGGTCAGAGTGCATCAGGGGTAATACAAACGGGTAGTCAAAAGGCTAATCTAATTTTTCCACATGATTGGGGGAAGTTGGCATGAGCTCAACGCTCATTGTTTAAGTACTTAATTAATCTGCATAGTTTCTCTTTCATTGTTTGCAGGTCAACAAACTGTATGGCCTGGTACAATGGGTAATCAAGATATTAGCAAACATAGACTGTCCAGAGGTAAACAGCAGCCATTCAACAATTCACAAGCATCAATTGAAGAGTCAATGTTCACACTCATAGGACAACAGTCCTGACCCACTGAGGAAAAGCACAAATTCAATAGTCAATGTTCAAACAATAACCTATGTCTCTTTGCCCCCACACTAGATTGGATTACTAAGCTAACACTCACCAATCTAACAGTTTAAGGCTGGTTTCACATTTGCGTTTTTTGCCGCTGCGTTTTTCCGCAAAAAAACGCATGCGTTTTTTTCCCTATGTTTAACATTAAAAACGCATGCGTTTTTATGTATGCGTTTTGCCGCGTTTGACAACGCATGCGTTTTTTCCATGCTTGCGTTTGGTTGCAGAAATGCAACATGTAGTAATTTCTAGAGGCGTTTTTTTGCGGCAAAAAAACGTATTGCTGTCTATGTAAACGCATGCGTTTTTAAGCACATGTGTTTGTTTGCGTTAAAAATGCATGCGTTTTTATAGAAAAAAACAAGAATACACACTTATAAGCCACCCCCCCCACCATCAAGGTGATAAAGGGATCCAAACCCTAACCCTAACCCTACCCCTAACCCTAGGTATCCTAACCCTACCCTTAACCCTAACCCTACCCCTAACCCTAACCCAACCCCTAACCCTAGGGATCCTACCCCTACCCCTAACCCTAACCCTACCCCTAACCCTAGGGATCCTAACCCTAACCCTACCCCTAACCCTAACCCTAACCCTAGCTATTTCTATTTATAGTGGGTTTTCTTGTTGATTTTGATGATTGGCAGCTGTCACACACTTCTCAGCATGCGTTTCAAAAACGCAAACGCAGGAAAAAACGCATGTAAACGCGGCAAAACGCCACATTTTTTTTTCTACATGCAAAAACGCATGTGTCTAAAAAACGCAGCGTTTGCACGCGTTTACATGCGTTTTTTCACCACATGCGTTTGCGTTAAAAACACTGCGTTTTTAAATGCAAATGTGAAACTAGCCTTACACTACCCTGATTCCATAAGGCAGCAAAACTGTCACTCACTGCGTCCAAGCCACGCTGAGTGGAGGAATTATCATATCTGATTTTAGACATATATCAATAATATGAATTAGAAATGACAGATTACATTACTGAAAAGCAAGAAAACTACAGGCAAAATGCTTTCTATAAAACATAACATATTCAATAAAAATGGGGTTTGAGATATTGAAAACATTCAGCAAACATCAGGTCTTCACTGATGAGTTCTATAAAACAAATAAAAGTAAGATGAGTACGGAAATCTCTATGATAGGGGTCTGACCTGTTGCAAAAGGCTGCAGTATTTAAATCAAAATTCTGGCTCATGGCTGTTAGGGGTTTAGTTTCCACCTCTGCACAGGGGGAATCTCGAACCATCTCCGCTGCGGTCTCCCATTCTTCTCCAGCCACAGTGGAGCCTGCTCAGCGGAGATGTCAGTCCCAGCGTCTGGCTCAGCCTGAAACGGTGCGGATGATTACTGCTGCCTTTCCAGGCTCAGCCATTGCAGCCATTACTGGTCAGCAGCGAGCAGACGTCTCTGGGACTAAGTTCTGCTTTTCTCCTTCTGAGCAAGCCCAGGGTAAGACCTCTCATTGGAGGTCGGGCATCACATGCTCAGGTACTGCAGCAGCTCCCATTGGTCCTCTAGGAAGGTCCTGAAGTTGCTCAGGTACTGTAGCAGCTCCCATTGGTCCTCTATGAAGGTCCTGAAGTTGCTGCAGCTATAACAGGTTCGAATAGCCGCACGGCCATGCGCTAGTATCAACTAAGTTACGTGTTCTGCGCCAGTGTGGTCACTTGCATGTGGTTTCAGGATTCAGCTGAAATAAGCCGCTAGAATACCGGCACCTCCGGTGAGGAGTTTTGTGTGTGTGGATTCATGGCCTGGCTGAAATAAGCCCCTAGAATACTGGCACCTCCGGTGAGGAGTTTTGCGTGTACTATTCTGACTGCATAACCACTGTTCGCTCTATTCGGTAGCTGTGTACCTCTGTGAGGTTAACAGGGCACAGCATTCTCTTGTCTTAAGTGACTCTGTGAAGTAACAGAGTTCACTTATACCGCCATATAGTACCATCAGTTACTAGCAGGGGGTTTTACTCCTGCATGGCGAACGCACCTAATACTCTGTAAATATATATTTAGTGCATTCTGCCAAACCCTAACAATGGCTGTGGGGTTTCTACGCATGCTCTGACTAAAAAATGTTGAACATCAGTACAATTTAAACAACTCTTAAGTAGTGTTGAGCATTCCGATACCGCAAGTATCTGGTATCGGCCGATACTTGCGGTATCGGAATTCCGATACCGAGATCCGATACTTTTGTGGTATCGGGAATCGGAATCGGAAGTTCCCAGTGTATGGTTCCCAGGGTCTGAAGGAGAGGAAACTCTCCTTCAGGCCCTGGGATCTATATCCATGTAAAAAATAAAGAATTAAAATAAAAAATAGGGATATACTCACCTCTCCGGAGGCCCCTGCACCTCACCGCTGTTAACCGGCAGCCTTCTTTGCTTAAAATGAGCGCGTTCCTAGAATTAGGAATTTAGGACCTGAGAATGACGTCACGGCTTGTGATTGGTCGCGTGGCGGTCACATGAGCGGCACGCGACCAATCAGAAGCCGTGACGTCATGGAAAGCCCTAAACGCGCTCATTTTAAGCAAAGAAGGCTGCCGGTTAACAGCGGTGAGGTGCAGGGGCCTCCGGAGAGGTGAGTATATCAATATTTTTTATTTTAATTCTTTATTTTACACATTAATATGGATCCCAGGGCCTGAAGGAGAGTTTCCTCTCCTTCAGACCCTGGGAACCATCAGGATACCTTCCGATACTTGGTGTCCCATTGACTTGTATTGGTATCGGGTATCGGTATCGACGATATCTGATACTTTTCGGATATCGGCCGATACTATCCGATACCGATACTTTCAAGTATCGGACGGTATCGCTCAACACTACTCTTAAGCAAAACATAACCAATTAACTCTTTTCAAGGATAATTATTTTGTAGTCTCTCTGGAGGTGACTGGTTTCTGTGAGAATATATTATCTGTAAACCAGCATCTAACAGAACATGCAAGAATACAGTATTTTCGTAAAGTTGGTATGCAGTTGGCATATATCAAGTAATATGATATATTGGTGACTTATGGATTATAATAGCTGTATTGATTATTTTCTTTATCTCTGATGAATAGCCAGTGGCTGAAGTGCTGGCATTGTGAATAAATCTCAACACAGTCTACAAAAAAATAATGTCACGAGGTATATTTAAAAGCATTACAAATAGGTAAAGCTAAAAATCTTTTTTTTTTAATCTATGTGGGACAAATTAGGGGGAAACTTTGGGTACAAGTCTTTTGCAGTACCTAAAGCAGATGGGTTAAACTCAAGACCCATGGGCAGAATCTAGCCCGCCATGTCATTCTACGTGCCCAGCGAGGTTAGGACACACTTAAAGCTTGCTCCAGCCGGCTCTCTGTATGGAGAAAATGAGGAGCCGGGTGGAGCAGTGTTGAAAAGGGCACCACCCCATCCACTAAGTACTGACTGCCTTCTACATTGACACAGCCTGTGCTTAGCAAAGGGGGCAGAACTGGCACAAGGAGCTGATGTGATCTTAGAGTCTGAGTTGATGAAGCCAGCGTTTAGCAGAGGGAGCACCGCCTGCAGAAGAAGGAGGTGCCATCTTTGTGGGTGAACAGTGTACACTGTGATCACAGTCAGCCTGCACAAACGGTGAAGGTCGAGAACGCAGTCAGGCGGCACAAAAATTGAACGCAGTCAGCACTTTTGTGTGGTTTCATCTTTGAATCAAAGCAGATGCAGCCAGTGCTTAGCATAGGGAAAAGTCCATCTTGGACTCTGAGGACTGGCATAGCTCTCTTAGCCCTACTACCCATGGACAGCTGTCTTAGCCCTACTATGCAGGAACAGCTCTCTTAGTCCTACTACCCATGGACAGCTCTCTTAGCCCTACTACACATGGACAGCTCTCTTAGCCCTACTACCCATGGACAGCTCTCTTAGCCCTACTACCCAGGGACAGCTCTCTTAGCCCTACTACCCATGGACAGCTCTTTTAGCCCTACTACCCATGGACAGCTCTCTTAGCCCTACTACACATGGACAGCTCTCTTAGCCCTACTACCCATGGACAGCTCTCTTAGCCCTACTACCCAGGGACAGCTCTCTTAGCCCTACTACCCATGGACAGCTCTTTTAGCCCTACTACCCAGGGACAGCTCTCTTAGCCCTACTACACATGGACAGCTCTCTTAGCACTACTACCCATGGGCAGCTCCTTAGCCCTACTATCCATGGACAGCTCTCTTAGTCCTACTACCCAGGGACAGCTCTCTTAGCCCTGCTACCCACAGACAGCTCTCTTAGCCCTACTACCCATGGGCAAGCTCTCTTAGCCCTAACTACCCATGGACAGCTCTCTTAGCCCTACTACCCGGGGACAGCTCTCTTATAGCCCATGGCCAGTCCATGCATTGCAGTCCATGCTGGTACCATGAGCCCTTTAAATTTCAAGTGATGCTTTTAAGGCAACCATAATTTGGATCTGGACCTCACTGAAAATGAATTTGACACCCCTGATCTAAAGTCTATTTATGAATGGCAAAATACAAAGTTTTTAGTACAAAGTTTCTTACAGTGCTTTGTCTATTTAATTCAGGGAAAGTTTGAGGTTAATTGTGAAATTAAAATAAACTAATTATGACAACAAAAATAACAACAATTGTTATTAATAGAACTGACTGAACAACAACATGAAATGTTACAGAACATGATTAAGAAACACAAGTGGAAGGAGTGAATAGTAATTGAATCTAATGTACTGAAGCTATTTGTAAAATGCATTGATAATTAAGATAATAAATAAGATAACCTCATCCATCATTGTCCGAAGTTTTATTTCATGGAAGCATAGAAGTGTGATAGTACCACTGATGATAGCGTCATCATTGCTTACCATATTCATGGAGTACTCAAATCAGCGCAACAAGGCAAACATGTCGGTGGTGGTAGGACATGCGCCAAAATGCTTTCCGCCTCACACTACATTTATCCAGTTTGTGTTGGAGGTGTGGTGGAACCTGACTGCCAGCCCCTCCTTTCCTAATCCCTGCACCTGTCTGCTGGTGAGTCAGGGACCCCCCACTGTGACTGCGTAGGCAGGTCTAAGCTTGAAGGAGGCACAGTATAGGCCCCCACTCCCCCACCTCTTTCCCAAGAGACCCTGTGTGCTGCTCTGGGTGCGGTAGCTAATGAGGCAGGGCAGATGTGGTGTTCTCAGTCACTTCATCCTCCCCATGCAAGGAGTGTTTTCTTGCCATTTCATGTCCTGCTCGCACAGTGAGCCACACTTGCCTTATGACTACCCCCCATGCCATACAGGCTTCTTTCGATGGTGACCACGGGTAACGGAATCACGGTTTGATTCTGGAGAAGGAGTCTGAGACATAGCTCCCAATTCCAAGGAAGGCAACAGACACACAAATTACCCACCCCTGACCAGGTGATGTAATGAGACAAAATAACCATACAGGACTCTTTATAGGCTCTGTAATTGAAATTATTACTTTAAATCCTTTAACAAGGATCTATTGGAGAGCAAGTTTAGTGTCAGCAGCTGCGGGAAGAACTTGTCCAGCAAGCAGTGTGTGTTGGTGGAAGGCACTTTCTCCAGGCATCAGGAGGATCTCTTGGGTAACCAAGAGCTTCAAGAGAAAGATGGGTGTGAACGGCACTGAATGCTGTACTTCACATAGAGATATATAGGAAAACTCGATCCTTTGTAGATTAGGACGTTCAGAGGTTAGCTACTGACAAGGGTGGTGCACAACTTATAAAATAGAAAGTCCATGAAGTAAATGAGAGAAGAAAAAGTGGCACTCACCCTTCTGTGCAGTATAAGTGTTGTCCTTTATTTGCGATGTTGCGATATTAATGTCTGTAATCTGCTAATCGCAAATAAAGAACAACACTTATACTGCACAGAAGGGTGAGTGCCACTTTTTCTTCTCTCATTTACTTCATCTCTTGGGTAAGTTCATGGTGCCCCAGGTTCCTGTCCTTCAGACCATGCCGGCGTGGGGGCAGGGAGGATATGCAATCCATTAGAGAGACTGTCAGGAGGTCCAGTAGATGGAAGGGTTCAACCGGCTCATCATCCTTCCAAGAAATTAACCACCTCAGATTGAGGTAACCCCAGTACCTCATGGGGGGATATGGACTTTAACGCATCGGTAGACGACTTCACCACCTGCATGGTGAAGGTGTTAAGCAGCTATGAGGAGGCCGGGAAGAGAGTGGATACCTTCCAAAAGGAAATGTGGGAAGACCAGCTGTTGCGGGGCCACGCCTCTAAGAAGGCCCGTCCCAAGTTTGCTGCGAGGGTGAAAGCCTTGAAGCAGCGGGTAGAATATACGCTGTCTCTCCAGGAGGAGATTATGAAAAATGTGGGTCCCTTTCTGTAAATTTTTGAGAACCAGAAGTGCTTCAAGGCAATGAAGAGGTCAGCACAGAGAGGGGCATCAGATGTAGCCACACCCAAAAGAAGTGAGCCATCGGGCAGCAATGAGGAGGAGACAAGCCTCCAGCATGAGAGGGGAAATCTGCAGGCTGGTGTCCTGCCTGGGAGAGCAGAGCCTGTGGATTCCCAGGACCATGCCACCAGTCAGGATATCCCGTCAAAGCAGTTACCATTACCGGCAGGATCCACCATCCCAGAGACATCAGAAAGTAGTGGAGGTGAGAACAATACTGGAGGTATCCTGATGGCACAGATTCATATGCACTAGTCACCTCAAGACCTGTCCAGATTTTTTTATTTGGTGATGAGGAACCAAAGGACAAGAAACTCAGCAGGGGACCAAGGAAACAGACAAAGAAGAAGATGCAGGAGGTAGTAAGTTACACATATATGAAAATGTGTGCGGTGTTTGCTTCCACCTCTTGTGTAATGCCCACTGGTCAGGTGCAGACTGATCCAATTCTGGTCTCAACCCGCGGGAGCAGTGGGGAGATAATAAAGGGTACTGTACAGATTGAAAAAGCTGCCATCTCTGTGGCTCACAGCAGAAACAGCATGGCAGCCTTATTGGCATGTGTGCCAGACATTGGCAGTAAGGAGAAATTTCCATCCATCACTCCTGCAGCTAAGCCAGTGGGGCAGCTTGCCGCAGAATCAGGTGGCGTGGCCATTGTGGCTTTTGGGGGCATGACCAGCATGACTCTAGTAGGCGTGGTCAGTGGTAAACCACGGATCTCTGTTACAATGGGAGTGGAGCATCCCAAAGTCAGCCGGCATGGCCAAACCTGGAGAAGAGATAGAAAAAAGCTGTGTGCCACAGCTTCTAAGAAATCTGGGTGTGTGGCTGCAGTGAAGGTATCACGCACTACAGCTACATCAGCACTGGGAACAAGAGGCACAGGGCACTCTACTGCTGAGTAGGAGCGGGGTGTCCAAAACTACAAGTGGAAAATAGAAAAGTGAGGTCTATTAAAAATGTAAATAATGATGAAAAGGAGTACGGAGCTTAGGCTGGTGCTGGAGACCCTGGGTGGAGCCTGGATATACTTGAGAAGGTGGCTTTGGTCTGGGCCCCCAGCGGTGACGTAAACCGCGGGAAATTCACTTGGTGCCCCAACTAATCCAACAGAGGAGAATGAGGCGAGTTTGGGTGAGGCTGAGTCAGAGATGGAGGTGGCAATAATTGGGAATGTTGGTGAGAATGAGGAGGGGAAAGGTGACTATTGAAAGTGGTGCCGGTGGAGAAAGTTGAAATAATAGTGGTGGTGATAGTGGGGTTGGTGGCTTTAGGGTAGATGGGTCCACTGCCCTCCTGGTGGTGGTGAGATCTCCATACAGGAGCAACATTGGTACTGTTAATGCTGGGATAAGTGGTGCACCATTGTCCAGTGACTCTGGTGATGATGACTTACAGTGGTGCCTCTTGGAGGCCCTAAGGAAGGGTGAAAGCTCTATCTCTAAAAAGGGACAGGAGGTTGGGTTGTCTGTTAATCTGACATGGATTATTGGCCTTCCAAGAGCAAAGGGCAGAGATTGCGTGGTCTCTGTAAACAGCAGGATCAGAAAGTAACTGTAGGAATGTTGTCCATCTTTGGTGGATTGGCAGTGATAATAATAATAATAATATTTTTTATTTATATAGCGCCAACATATTCCGCAGCGCTTTACAAATTATAGAGGGGACTTGTACAGACAATAGACATTACAGCATAACAGAAATCACAGTTCAAAATAGATACCAGGAGGAATGAGGGTCCTGCTCGCAAGCTTACAAACTATGAGGAAAAGGGGAGACACGAGAGGTGGATGTAACAATTGCTTTAGTTATTTGGACCAGCCATAGTGTAAGGCTCGGGTGTTCATGTAAAGCTGCATGAACCAGTTATCAGCCTAAGTATGTAGCAGTACAGACACAGAGTGCTATTAACTGCATAAAGTGTATGAGAACATGATGCGAGGAACCTGTTTTGTTTTTTTTTTAAATAGGCCACACAGGGATAGTTTTTAAGGCACGCTTAAAACTGTGGGGATTGTGGATTAATCGTATTAACCTAGGTAGTGCATTCCAAAGAATCGGCGCAGCACGTGTAAAGTCTTGGAGACGGGAGTGGGAGGTTCTGATTATTGAGGATGCTAACCTGAGGTCATTAGTGGAGCGGAGGGCACGGGTAGGGTGGTAGACTGAGACCAGAGAGGAGATGTAGGGTGGTGCTGAGCCATGGATTGCTTTGTGGATGAGGGTAGTAGTTTTGTACTGGATTCTGGAGTGGATGGGTAGCCAGTGTAATGACTGGCATAAGGTAGAGGCATCGGTGTAACGGTTGGTGAGGAATATGATCCTGGCAGCAGCATTCAGGACAGATTGGAGCGGGGAGAGTTTGGTAAGAGTGAGGCCGATTAGTAGAGAGTTACAATAGTCCAGACGAGAATGAATAAGTGAGACAGTAAGAGTTTTTGCAGAGTCGAAAGTCAGAAAAGGGCAAATTCTAGAAATGTTTTTGAGATGCAGATAAGAAGAGCGAGCCAGTGATCGGATGTGGGGGGGTGAATGAAAGCTCGGAATCAAGGATGACCCCAAGGCAGCGGGCATGTTGCTTTGGAGTAATGGTGGAACCGCACACGGAGATGGCAATGTCAGGCAAAGGTAGGTTAGTAGAGGGAGAGAACACGAGGAGTTCAGTTTTTGACAGGTTCAGTTTCAGATAGAGGGAGGACATGATGTTAGAGACAGCGGTAAGACAATCACTGGTGTTTTCTAAAAAGGTCGGCGTGATAACAGGAGAAGGGGTGTATAATTGGGTGTCGTCAGCATAGAGATGGTACTGGAAACCAAATCTACTGATTGTTTGTCCAATAGGGGCAGTATACAAAGAGAAGAGGAGGGGGCCTAGGACTGATCCTTGAGGAACCCCAACGGTAAAGGGAAGGTGAGAGGAGGAGGAACCAACAAAAGATACAGTGAAGGATCGGTCAGAGAGATAGGAGGAGAACCACGAGAGAACGGTGTCCTTGAGGCCGATGGAGCGGAGCATAGTGAGGAGGAGCTGATGATCCACAGTATCGAATGCTGCGGAGAGATCCAAGAGAATTAGCATGGAGTAGTGACCATTAGATTTAGCTGTTAGTAGGTCATTAGAGACTTTAGTGAGGTCAGTTTCAGTAGAGTGTAAAGAGCGGAAGCCAGATTGAAGAGGGTCGAGAAGAGAGTTATCTGAGAGATAGCGAGTAAGATGGGAGTGGACCAGGCATTCGAGGAGTTTGGAGATGAAGGGAAGGTTAGAGACAGGTCTATAATTAGCGGCACAGTTTTGGTCGAGGGAGGGTTTTTTAAGTAAAGGATGTATGATGGCATGCTTAAATGAGGAGGGAAAAATACCGGAAGTGAGGGAAAGGTTGAATATTTTTGTTAGGTGAGAGGTGACAGCCTGGGAAAGGGACTGGAGGAGATGTGACGGAATGGGGTCACTGGTGCAAGTGGTTGGGCGAGACGATGCAAGTATCCTGCTTACTTCTTCTTCTGTAACTGGTTCAAAGTCAGAGAGTGAACTAGATGCAGTGGGGGAGGGAGGACAGTGCATGGTATGAAGAGATTGGGAGATGATTTCCTGTCGAATGTGGTCAATTTTTTCTTTGAAGTAATTGGCCAGATCGTCAGCGCGGAGATCTGTGGTTGGGGCCTGCTCTTTTGGGTTGAGTAGGGACTGGAAAGTGTCAAAGAGACGTTTAGGGTAATTTGACAGTGAGGTGATGAGGGTGTTGAAATAGGTTTATTTTGAGAGGTGAAGGGCAGAGTTGTATGTTTTTAGCATGAACTTATAATGGATGAAATCTTCGGGTAGATTAGATTTTCTCCGCAGACTTTCAGCTCACCTGGAGCACCGCTGCAGGAAACGTGTTTGCAGCGTGTGCCACGGTTGTCGCCATCTGTGCCAAGTTGTTCTATGTATAGGAGGTGCAGCTTCATCCAGGGCACTTTGCAGGGTTTCATTGTAATGCTTCAGAGCAGAATCAGGACATGAGATGGAGAAGATTGGGGCCAATGAGGACTGCAAGTTCTTCATAAGTTTCTGGGTGTTAATGGCCTGTATGTTTCTATAAGTGTGGAAAGTGGGGGTGACCTGAGCGGGATGGCAGTTCTTGATAGAGAATGAAAGAAGGTTGTGGACAGAGAGAGGGAGAGGGGAGTTTGTGAAATCATCCACTGAGCAAAGCCGGGAGAAGACCAAGTCAAGGGAGTTTCCATCTTCATGCGTTGGAGAGTTAGTATGCTGTGATAGGCCGAAAGAGGTGGTTAGAGATAAAAGGTGAGAAGCAGATGGGAGAGGGGAGAAGCAATGGGGATGTTGAAATCACCCATGAAAAGGGTGGGGGTGTCACAGGAGAGAAAGTGTGGAAGCCAGGTGGCAAAGTGATCCAGGAACTGATGAGAGGGGCCGGGAGGATGATACACCACCACCACTCGCATGGAGAAGGGGACATAGAGTCTGACAGCATGGACCTCAAAGGAAGGGAATACAAGTGAGGGTACTTGGGGGATAACTTGGAAGGTACATTTGGGTGAAAGGAGCAGACCAACGCCTCCACCTGCTCTGTTGTCTGATCTTGGGGTATGAGAAAAGTGTAGTCCACCATATGAAAGAGCAGCAGCAGCGGTGGTGTCTGACTGCTGGATCCAGGTTTCAGTAAGAGCCAGGGATTAAAAGAATTAGAAAGGAAGAAGTCATGAATGAAGGAGAGTTTATTACACACAGAGCGAGAATTCCAAAGGGCACAATTGAAAGAGACAGAAGGTATGCATGGAATATTAATAAGGTTAGAAGGGTTTCTGGGTGTAGCAAATGGGTGATGCATGTCCTTCTACGACAAAAGTGGTGGAGCTTCTGCTGAACATGCACTTTATGGCTTGTGAGATCTATGCCTTTATCTATCCTTATGGAACCTCCTATTTCAACATCATTTTCTCACTGGTGGAGGGTCTATAACTTTTCTGGTCTAGATGCGAGCTGGTCAAGAAGGCCCTGAATGGCGGGGGTTCCTTGTCCAAGCGATAACCATTCAAAATATGGTGAAAAAAGTGACCGTTTTAACATGTAATGAGTCTCTTTCTTGTTTTGAGATCATGTTCCTGGTCAGTTGTTACGGCGAGGTGGTCCAGGTCCCCCAAAAAATTTGAGATGAATATGACAACTGGTCAGGAGCCTGGATCTTTAAGGTTAAGCTAAAGGTCCAGTGTAATACAGTTACCCACATTCCCTTCTCAACCTTCTTGGGGAGGTAAAGAATCCTGTTATTTTACCAGGGACATCCAAAGGCTTGTCACAAGTGGAGCAGCCCCCCGCACCTGAGTGCAAGATGCACTATCATCAAATGTGATCTGTGTGGGGGTTTAGGTTATCTTAACACTTCTTGTACAGACATCTGGTGTAACCTGTGTAGTGACAGGTCACTCTTTCAGCCATTGTCCACACTACTTTTCCAATGTTGTCAGGAACCCAGTGGGTTGGGGCCAAGAGGGGGCCAGATTGGATGGGGAGGGGACCATCAGAGGCAAAGGCAGCAAGGAACCGACTACTTCTAGGGCAAGGCGATAGGAGCAGCGCCAAGGGGAAAGATCTGGGGAGCACGGGGTAATAACCTTGGACCCTGCCACTGGCTCTGTGCTGGCACCTGGGGTCTCACAGGATGAAGAGCTGGATGAGGAGGTAAGGATGATTCAGAGGAAGGACAAAAGAGATGCCACGTCTTCTAAAGAATCCTCATGAGTTGAAAGTATGGATGAGGAAGAAAGGATGAGGCAAGATAATAAAAAGGTTGAGCAAAAAAGGGAGTGACAAATAAGAAGAAAGTAAAGAAAAAGAAAAAGGGTACGAGGACCAAGAGGGTGGCCTCTTTGGAATGATACCCATCCTACCCTTTGGACCTGATACAGTTGTCAAAGGAAGGAACTGCCAAACGCCCTCTGATAAATCGTTCCAACTGGTTCCAAGCACTCCAGCATAGTGCCCTTTACTAAGAAGGGGATGATGGTTCAGAACCGAGGTTGTGGACAAGTCAGCAGTGGCTCCAGGGGTTGCCACGTCTTCTCCTTTGGGGGTGAGCGAGAAGTTCTAGAAGGGGGAGGCTATACCGGAGTCTTAGACAAAAGAATAGCTAAGGAAAATATGGATGAGACGGTATGCTTGAATAGGTACAGTATATGGCATCTTTGTCTGATGGGGAGGAGGGGGTGGACAGAAGTATGAAGAAGAAGGCTGTCTGACCCGATCACTCATGATGGTGGCAGTGATTCCGTTGACACTGGCAACCATTAATATTTCTAGCATTATGTCTGATGCAGCTAGGTTTTCGGCTTTTGATTTTCCTGGCTATTTTCCTGACATTTTATTTTTGCAGGAGACCAGAGTGTCAGATTTAACATCTGGCTAGGCAGGAGTGGACACACGATTCCTCCTATTCGTCTAATGCGGCCGATCCGTATAGTGGAGTGGTGGTTCTTTTTAAAACTGCTTTGGTAGTATGCAGACGAGTGATCAAGGTTGAAATGGGGAGGTGTCTGATCCTTGATGTTTTCATGAGGAGACAGGCGCTGAGACTAAATCATATCTTAAGGTCCCCTTTCAAATGGGTTCACTAATGTCTGTTCTTTAACAAGTAAAACTTTTTTGTTTTCCAATCGACAGGTGATTTCGATAATGTCATGATATCCCATGATAGAAGTGGTTCCGGAGATTGACTGGCCTATTGCAGCATCATCTTAAATAATATAGTTAGTGAGGTTTGCCTGGTGGCTGTCCACATTAGGCACACCCCAGGCCATGCGGGGTTCACATACTTTAGAGGAAATAGTTGTGGGTCAAGGATAGACAGGCTTTGTGTTAAAGAGGAGGCAGTCTCCTCACCATTATTGTTGGTGGAGGTAAACTTCTCCAGTGACAATTTGAGTATGTTTTCTCTGAATGTTACTGAGACTCCTCGGATGGGAAGAGGCTACTGGAAGTTGAATTGCTCACTCCTTGATGAAATGGCAGTGAGACAGTACTTCAAGGATTTTTCTCAGAGCCAGGTGCCATTGCTGGACCATGTTGGCACTAAGCCAGAGTTGTGGGAGATGTTCAAACATTGGGTGGTGAGATTCTTCCTACAGAGTGTCTTGTCTCGACTGAGGTAGCCAGAAGGAGATCTACAGAGTGAAAATCTTACTCAAGGGGTGTCAGTACAATAGGCACACATTCTTGGTTCTTGAGAGGGACTACGGGAAGTACCGCTTTTCTTACTGTCAATGATAGCAGCCAGGGGTGTCGTAACTGAACCCACCTGCTGTTATCTTTGGAGCAAACAGTTTTCTCCTGCCCCCTATCATCAAGACAATTACGGGATTCACTGATGACTAACAGAGAGGGGCTGCTTCTGTTTCCACTAAGTTCAGTTATTGGAAATAGTGATGAACGAATTTGTTCGAAAAATGATCGCCAAACATAAATTCGGCACAAATATGGCACATTAGGATTCGTGATCGGAAACCCGTGCAAAATTTTATAAAATCTGTAAAATAGTATAATAGGGACAGATAGGTCTTTCACTACACCCAATCCAGCAGATGGACACCAAACCAGGAGTGTTCCCATTTCCAATGCGTTTCGGCCATATAAGCCTTCATCAGGTATATAATCATACAGTTCAGCATCTTGGAACCTTTTTTTTCTTTAGTGATGGAGGAGTTTGAAAATATCAATAAAAATTGTGGTAACATTAGTAATTTGTCGAGAAAGGAGAGAGAGGCACTCAAACGGTTACAAACTAATAACAAAATTGTTATAAAACAAGCGGATAAAGGAGGGGGAGTAGTACTGTTAAATGAATTGGATGAAATGGATGATTATATTCAAGAGACAAAAAATATCTTATCAAATACCAAATATTACAAAGTGATCTGCAATGACCCCTCAAAAGAATTTGAAAAAGAGTACTTTTTGCTAATCAATTAAGCATATAGAACTAAAATAATAAATAAAAAAGAGAAGCGTTTTCTCATCAATCCTTGCCCTAATCAAGCCATATTCTACCACCTTCCTAAAATCCACAAAAGCAAAAAAAATCCTCCAGGACATCCTATCATCTCATGGATAGAGTTAAGGTACCTTCACACGAAGCGACGCTGCAGCGATAGCGACAACGATGCCGATCGCTGCAGCGTCGCTGTTTGATCGCTGGAGAGCTGTCACACAGACCGCTCTCCAGCGACCAACGATGCCGAGGTCCCCGGGTAACCAGGGTAAACATCGGGTTGCTAAGCGCAGGGCCGCGCTTAGTAACCCGATGTTTACCCTGGTTACCAGCGTAAAAGTAAAAAAAACAAACAGTACACGCTCACCTGCGCGTCCCCCAGCGTCTGCTTCCTGACACTGACTGAGCGCCGGCCCTAAAGTGAAAGTGAAAGCACAGCGGTGACGTCACCGCTGTGCTGTTAGGGCCGGAGCTCAGTCAGTGTCAGGAAGCAGACGCTGGGGGACGCGCAGGTGAGTATGTACTGTTTGTTTTTTTTACTTTTACGCTGGTAACCAGGGTAAACATCGGGTTACTAAGCGCGGCCCTGTGCTTAGCAACCCGATGTTTACCCTGGTTACCCGGGGACCTCGGCATCGTTGGTCGCTGGAGAGCGGTCTGTGTGACAGCTCTCCAGCGATCAAACAGCGACGCTGCAGCGATCGGCATCGTTGTCGCTATCGCTGCAGCGTCGCTTCGTGTGAAGGTACCTTTAGGAGCAGGCAGACCAGGCAGCTGTTTTGGGCCCCCGCTCCTCCAGGGGCCTACAGCCAGTGGCGTGCCACTAATAGCGGCACACCACGCGGCTGCTATGGGTCCCCTAGAGTAAGAGGGGTCCCTTACTCTACAGTACATTACACTCTGTGAGGGGGGCTGCATTATACTCTGTGAGGGGGCTGCATTATACTCTGAGGGGGGCTGCATTATGCTCTGAGGGGACTACATTATACTCTGTGAGGGGCTCCAGTATACTCTCAGGGGGGCTGCATTATATTCTATGAGGGGTGCTGCATTATACTGCATGTGCTATATGGGACCTGCATTTTACTGTATTGACGACTATCTGTATCCATCATTCTTCCTCAGACAGTGTAAAGAGGCCTGGAAACAAGCGTTGAACAACTTCAATATTGTCGATCGCGCTCGTTTAGCTGTCTAAACTCAGCGGATATAAATACAACAGAAATGTGTCAGTGTGATGGTGCAATATGTGAGCATTTGGGGCCCCACGTTAAACTTTTGCCCAGGTCCCCACTTTGTCTAAAACTGGCCTTGCCTTTACTCCAATATTGAGCACAAGCTGGGTCTGGATACAGTCGATTTTTATCTTTCCAGGGACCCGTTCATTCGCTTTAAACAAAAGGTTTAAAATTCATTCTGGAACATAATCTATTTATGTTCCAGAACACAGTGTATTTACAGCAGTTCGGGACTGCAATGGGGACTTGGGCAGCCCACAGTTTTGAAAATTTGTTTACGGGGTGGTCCGAGTCCCTATTGCCGATTAGATCCCAAAACTGCAGTGATAATATCAAATATTATTGATGCTATATACAGTGGGTGCAGAAAGTATTCAGACCCATTTACATTTTTCACTCTTTGTTTCATTGCAGCCATTTGGTAAATTCAAAAAAGTTAGTTTTTTCTCATTAAAGGGACTCTGTCACCTGAATTTGGAGGGAACAATTTTCAGCCATAGGGGCGGGGTTTTCGGGTGTTTGATTCACCCTTTCCTTACCCGCTGGCTGCATGCTGGCTGCAATATTGGATTGAAGTTCATTCTCTGTCCTCCGTAGTACATGCCTGCACAAGGCAATCTTGCCTTAAGCAGGCGTGTACTATGGAGGACAGAGAATGAACTTCAATCCAATATTGCAGCCAGCATGCAGCCAGCGGGTAAGGAAAGGGTGAATCAAACACCCAAAAACCTTGCCCCTATGGCTGAAAATTGTTCCCTCCAAATTCAGGTGACAGAGTCCCTTTAATGTACACTCTGCACCCCATCTTGACTGAAAAAAAAACAAATGTAGAATTTTTTGCAAATTTATAAAAAAAGAAAAACTTTAATATCACATGGTCATAAGTAGTGTTGAGCATTCCGATACCGCAAGTATCGGGTATCGGCCGATACTTGCGGTATCGGAATTCCAATACCGAGATCCGATACTTGCCGCATATCGGATACCAGAATCGGAAGTTCCCAGGATTCAAACTGCACGAATTCAGCCAATGAGGAATGATTCTGAGTGTGAGCACATCCTGTTCAGCATGGTGGGCATGTAACTACTGGCAAGGCTGTGATTGGCTGCTGAAATGATGTCATGCTGCAGTTTAAAAGTCGCTGGCGCCATTTTGCGCTCACTCTGCTGTGAATTCAGTTATTGACAGGACGCTGTGTGCTGACTGAGGGCCAGTTGAGATAGCGATTTGCTTCATTGTTCTTTTCCAAGGCTAATTTAGCAACCGCTGTGTTCATTTACTAATCACCTTGCTCTTGCCTTGCAGCGCTGTTTTCACAGCGATCTGCAAGGTCTGTGTGTGTGTGTGTGCACCCCACTCTCTAGTCTGTGTGCAGCCATAGGCCATAGCTGGTTGTATTCAGTTCAGGGAGGGTGTTTCACTGCCTCATACTGTTCTATTTTCTTTTTTTTGTTTTTCAAGTAGTGCAGGCTGCTGCACATTTTTTCCAATAATTCCTATTAGTGACTTTCCACCCGTATCCAGCTAAAATGTGGAAAAACACTAGATAGGATAACGTAGAGGAGTGTTTTTGGGGCCTTGCAGCGCCGTTTACGGCTGTCTGCACGGTCTCCGTGTTAGTGCAGCTTGCCCTGTAGTCTGTGTGCAGCCATAGCCGGTTGTATCCAGCTCAGGGTGCGTCACTGCGTCATACCGTAAAATCCATTTTCCTTTTTTTTAAGTAGGGCAGGCTGCTGCACATTTTTTCAAAAAATTCCTATTAGTGTCTTTCCACCCATATCCAGCTAAATTGTGGAAAAACACTACATAGGATAACATAGAGGAGTGTTTTTGGGGCCTTGCAGCGCCATTTACGGCTGTCTGCACGGTCTCTGTGTGACTGCAGCTCTCCCTGTTGTCAGTTCAGCCCCCACAAAATAAATAAATAATAAAGGTCACCAAACACACCACTTTACAGTTGTGTAGGCCACATTAGCTCATATTAAAGTCTAGTCCACACTTTAGAAAATTAGTGTTTCTTATACCTGTTAGGAGCTGTTCAGGAATAAGCACACAAAGCCGTTAGTACTTTTCTGCTTATCTTTATCAGTCAACCAAGATGAAGAAGGCAGGGAGTAAGGCACGTGGGTGTGGGCGCGGAGCAGGGAGAGGACGTGGGGATTCTGTGCCTGCTGCGGGCACCGGTGACTCATCATCACCCAGTTTCAGCAGGGAACAGTCCTTCATGCGCAGCTTTGTCGTAGAGCGCAGTACACTGTTGTGATTCGGTTCGTGGGCTCCCCCGGTGGTCTCTTGTGGTACTTGTGTCCTGCAAGCTTTGCCTTCTCAGTTCACCTGTTCCTATCAGGATGTGGGAGTATCCTATTTAACCTTGCTCCTCAGTCATTCTAATGCTGGCCATCAATGTATCCAGAGTGATTCTGTTGCATGTTCCTGCTCCCAGTTTTCTGCTCAGCTAAGTTGGACACTTAAGTCCTTAAGTCTATTTTTGTATGTTTTGTCCAGTTTGCACTTATGTGAATCTTTGCAGCTGGAAGCTCTTGTTGGGCTGAAATTACCACTCCAGTGGCATGAGTTGTCACATGAGTTAAGGTAATTTCAGGATGGTGTTTTGAAGGGTTTTGCAGCTGACCGCGAAGTCCTCTGTTGTATCTTTCTGCTATTTAGTTAGCGGGCCTCTCTGTGCTAAATCTGCTTTCATACTACGTGTGTCTTTTCATCTGCTCTCACCGTTATTATATGTGGGGGGCTGCTATCTCCTGTGGGGACATTCTCTGGAGGCAAGCCAGGACTGTGTTTTCTTCTACCAGGGGTAGTTAGTTCTCCGGCTGGCGCGCGGCATCTAGAGACAACGCAGGAATGCCCCCTGGCTACTTCTAGTGTGGTGTGTAGGTTTAGCATCGCGGTCAGCTCTAGTTTCCATCACCCGAGAGCTTGTCCGTTTATTCTATGCTTCTGATGTTTCCTTGCCATTGGAAACCATAACAGTATGGCCAGCCCAAATGTTTAATCTATAGGCTGAAGCAGGAGAGAAAAGGAACTGTGTGAAAACTTTTTTTTTTTTCTCCTCTGAAGTTGCACTCCAGCTCTAATTGCAGTCTCCTGTTTTCCTCTCCTCTTAACCCCTGAATGGCTCAGACTTTATCTGTTGAAATATGGATCCCCAGAGTCTGGCTACCAATTTGTATAATCTTGCCTCTAAAGTTCAGAATATACAAGATTTTTTGTTACATGCTCCTCGGTCTGAACCTAAAATTCCTATACCGGAGTTTTTTTCTGGAGATCGATCTTGTTTTCTAAATTTTAAATACAATTGTAAATTGTTTCTTTCGCTGAGATCTCATTCTGCTGGAGATCCTGCCCAGCAAGTAAAAATTGTTATTTCTTTACTGCGGGGTGACCCCCAAAATTGGGCATTTTCATTGGCACCAGGGGATCCTGCGTTGCTCAATGTGGATGCGTTTTTTCTGGCTTTGGGGTTGCTTTATGAGGAACCAAATTTGGAGATTCAGGCTGAGAAAGCCCTAATAGCCCTCTCTCAGGGGCAAGATGAAGCCGAAATATATTGCCATTGCTGACAGATTTATTTGCTCGCATTGAGGGGGCGAAGTGGTTCTCTAAGATTGATCTTCGCGGTGCGTATAATTTGGTGCGAATTAAGCAGGGGGATGAGTGGAAGACCGCATTTAATACGCCCGAGGGCCATTTTGAGTATTTGGTGATGCCTTTTGGTCTGTCAAATGCCCCTTCGGTCTTTCAGTCTTTTATGCACAATATTTTCCGTGAATATCTGGATAAATTTATGATTGTGTATTTGGACGATATCTTGATTTTTTCGGATGACTGGGAATCTCATGTTCAACAAGTTAGGAGGGTTTTTCAGGTTTTGCGGACCAATTCTCTGTTTGTTAAAGGTTCAAAGTGTGTTTTTGGGGTTCAGAAGATTTCTTTTTTGGGGTACATTTTTTCCCCCTCTTCTATTGAGATGGATCCTGTGAAGGTTCGGGCTATTTGTGACTGGATGCAACCGACTTCTCTTAAGGGCCTTCAGAAATTTTTGGGCTTTGCTAACTTTTATCGTCGATTCATAACTGGTTTTTCTAGCGTTGTCAGGCCTTTGACTGATTTGACTAAAAAGGGTGCTGATGTTGCAGATTGGTCTCCTGCTGCTGTGGAGGCCTTTCGGGAGCTTAAGCGCCGTTTTTCTTCTGCTCCGGTGTTGTGCCAGCCTGATGTTTCTCTTCCTTTTCAGGTGGAAGTTGATGCTTCCGAGATCGGAGCGGGGGCGGTTTTGTCGCAGAAAAGTTCAGATTGTTCAGTGATGAGACCTTGTGCGTTCTTTTCTCGAAAATTTTCGCCCGCCGAGCGAAATTATGACGTCGGTAATCGGGAGCTTTTGGCGATGAAGTGGGCATTCGAGGAGTGGCGTCATTGGCTTGAGGGTGCTAAACATCAGGTGGTGGTCTTGACTGATCACAAAAATTTGATTTATCTTGAGTCGGCCAGACGTCTGAATCCTAGACAGGCGCGCTGGTCGTTGTTTTTCTCCCAGTTTAATTTTGTGGTTTCGTATCTGCCAGGTACTAAGAATGTGAAGGCGGATGCCCTTTCTAGGAGTTTTGAACCTGATTCCCCTGGTGATTCTAAACCTACGGGTATACTTAAGGATGGGGTGATATTGTCTGCTGTCTTCCCAGACCTGCGACGTGCTTTACAAGAGTTTCAGGCGGATCGGCCTGATCGTTGTCCGCCTGGTAGATTGTTTGTGCCGGATGAGTGGACCAATAGAGTCATCTCGGAGGTTCATTCTTCTGCGTTGGCAGGTCATCCGGGAATTTTTGGTACCAGAGATTTGGTGGCTAGGTCCTTCTGGTGGCCTTCCCTGTCTCGGGACGTGCGTACTTTTGTGCAGTCTTGCGATGTTTGTGCTCGGGCCAAGCCTTGTTGTTCTCGGGCTAGTGGGTTGTTGTTGCCCTTGCCTGTTCCTAAGAGGCCTTGGACACACATCTCTATGGATTTTATTTCTGATCTCCCTGTTTCTCAGAAGATGTCCGTCATTTGGGTGGTGTGTGACCGCTTTTCTAAGATGGTTCATTTGGTGCCCTTGCCCAAGCTGCCTTCCTCATCTGAGTTGGTGCCCCTGTTTTTTCAGAATGTGGTTCGGCTGCATGGTATTCCGGAGAATATCGTTTCCGACAGGGGATCCCAGTTTGTGTCCAGATTTTGGCGGGCGTTTTGTGCCAGGATGGGCATTGATTTGTCTTTTTCGTCTGCATTTCATCCCCAGACAAATGGCCAGACGGAACGTACTAATCAGACCTTGGAGACTTATTTGAGGTGTTTCGTGTCTGCTGATCAGGATGACTGGGTCTCCTTTTTGCCGTTGGCTGAGTTTGCCCTTAATAATCGGGCCAGTTCTGCCACTTTGGTCTCCCCTTTCTTTTACAATTCAGGGTTCCAGCCTCGTTTTTCATCTGGTCAGGTGGAGTCTTCGGATTGTCCTGGAGTGGATACCATGGTGGATAGGTTGCATCGTATTTGGGGGCAGGTGGTGGACAATTTGGAGTTGTCCCAGGAGAGGACTCAACGTTTTGCTAATCGCCATCGTCGTGTTGGTCCTCGTCTTCGTGTTGGGGACTTGGTGTGGTTGTCCTCCCGTTTTGTCCCTATGAGGGTCTCTTCTCCTAAGTTTAAGCCTCGGTTCATCGGTCCTTATAAGATTTTGGAAATTCTTAACCCTGTGTCTTTTCGTTTGGACCTCCCAGCATCCTTTGCTATCCATAATGTCTTCCATCGGTCATTATTGCGGAGGTATGAGGTACCACTTGTGCCTTCTGTTGAGCCTCCTGCTCCTGTGCTGGTTGAGGGTGAATTGGAGTACGTGGTGGAGAAAATCTTGGACTCCCGTGTTTCCAGACGGAGACTTCAATATCTGGTGAAATGGAAGGGCTACGGTCAAGAGGATAATTCTTGGGTTACAGCTTCTGATGTTCATGCTTCTGATTTGGTCCGTGCCTTTCATAGGGCTCATCCAGATCGCCCTGGTGGTTCTTGTGAGGGTTCGGTGCCCCCTCCTTAAGGGGGGGGTACTGTTGTGATTCGGTTCGTGGGCTCCCCCGGTGGTCTCTTGTGGTACTGGTGTCCTGCAAGCTTTGCCTTCTCAGTTCACCTGTTCCTATCAGGATGTGGGAGTATCCTATTTAACCTTGCTCCTCAGTCATTCTAATGCTGGCCATCAATGTATCCAGAGTGATTCTGTTGCATGTTCCTGCTCCCAGTTTTCTGCTCAGCTAAGTTGGACACTTAAGTCCTTAAGTCTATTTTTGTATGTTTTGTCCAGTTTGCACTTATGTGAATCTCTGCAGCTGGAAGCTCTTGTTGGGCTGAAATTACCACTCCAGTGGCATGAGTTGTCACATGAGTTAAGGTAATTTCAGGATGGTGTTTTGAAGGGTTTTGCAGCTGACCGCGAAGTCCTCTGTTGTATCTTTCTGCTATTTAGTTAGCGGGCCTCTCTGTGCTAAATCTGCTTTCATACTACGTGTGTCTTTTCATCTGCTCTCACCGTTATTATATGTGGGGGGCTGCTATCTCCTGTGGGGACATTCTCTGGAGGCAAGCCAGGACTGTGTTTTCTTCTACGAGGGGTAGTTAGTTCTCCGGCTGGCGCGCGGCATCTAGAGACAACGCAGGAATGCCCCCTGGCTACTTCTAGTGTGGTGTGTAGGTTTAGCATCGCGGTCAGCTCTAGTTTCCATCACCCGAGAGCTTGTCCGTTTATTCTATGCTTCTGATGTTTCCTTGCCATTGGAAACCATAACAGTACACCACTGCTACGTGAAGACCAAATTGAAGCCATTGTCGGATGGATGGCAGCTAACGCATCGACTTCAATTAGTACCACATCCTCTCAGACACAGAGCACTGGAGAGCACCCATCTGTCTCTTCACCACCTGCCAAATTGCCCAGGCAGACAGAGAGCCCAGGACAGGAGCCGTCTCTACTTCTGTTCTCTGAATCTCTTGGCTTGGAAACAGGGGTCAGCCAAGCAGCATTGGAGAAATGGAAGAAGAAACAGTGTGCAGTGATGCCCAACAGCTTTTTCTCTCTTAGTCTGAAGAGGCGGGTGGGCCAGTGCCTCCGGTCACCACATCGCAGGACGCATCCGCTGATGACACTCAGGTGCCACTTTCTGGTGCGTGCTCTGCTGCTGAGACTACCCAGGAGATGCAGTTGGTGGCAGAGGGTAGTGTAGATGATGAGGTCCTTGACCCATCTTGGCGTGAGGGACAGGAAGGTGGTGGGAGCAGCTCTGAGGAAGAGATTCCCCGAACGGGCCAAAGAGGGAGAGGGAGGGGGAAGACTGCGGATCCTGTAGCCTCCACTTTGGCACCCGTTTGGAGCTTGTCTCTTCCAAAAGCCAAAAAGGGCGCTCCCAAGACTTGCAGTGCCTGGTCCTTTTTTGACACAGTTGCAGATGACATTTGCTATGTCAAATGCAAGGTGTGTCATCACAAAGTCAAAAGAGGGAGAAATGTCAGCAACCTCAATACCTCCAACATGTGGAAACATGTGCGGAACAGGCACGCGGCGGAGTTACAAAAACACACTGAAGAGCTAGGCCAACCAACAGCGGCAGCTACCACCTCTTCAGCTCGTGTTGCCTCTTCCTCCAGCTCACACGCAGCTGGTTCGGCTTCCTCACAGGATCGCCGTGGAAGAACCTCTGGCACTGTTGTCCAGAGACCCACTGTAATTCCACCCGCAGCACCACATTCCCAGTTATCCTCACACTCCCAGGCCAGTCTACAGCCTTCGGTAGTACAGGCATGGGAGAAAAGGCGGCCTTTCTCGGCAAACCACCCACGAGCACAGGCTCTGACTGCAGGCATTGCCAAACTTCTGTCACTGGAAATGCTGTCATTCAGGCTGGTGGAGACTGACAGCTTCCGTGACTTGATGTCATTGGCAGTCCCACAGTACAATGTGCCCAGCCGCTTTTATTTCAGCAGGCAAGCCGTCCCTGCCCTGCACAAGCATGTGGAGGGACACATAAAACACGCGCTACTGAACGCCATCAGTAGCAAGGTCCACCTCACCACCGATGCGTGGACCAGTCAACATGGACAGGGGCGATACCTTTCCCTCACTGCCCATTGGGTTAATGTTGTTGAGACGGGTACAGATCATGCGAGTGGCGCAGGACGTGTCCTGCCCACTCCAAGGATTGCAGGAATCCAGTCTGTACGCATTGACTCCTCCTCTTACACAAGTTCCTCAGAATCATCGCTGCAGGAGCTGTCACAGTCCACCTCCACATGGACCCGTGAACGTTTACCTGTTACGACCGACATGAGCACAGCCGTGGCCAAACGTCAACAGGCCGTCTTGAAATTAATTTCTTTGGGGAATTGAAGCCACACAGCGCAGGAGCTCTGGAATGCCATCAAGCAGGAGAGCGATGTGTGGTTTGTGGCAGCGAATCTCCAGCCAGGCATGGTAGTGTGTGATAATGGCCGAAATCTGGTGGCAGCTCTGGGCCTCGGCAACCTCACTCACATCCCATGTCTGGCACATGTGCTCAATTTGGTCGTGCAGAGTTTTTTGAGGGACTATCCGGATCTTGATGCACTGCTGCACAAGGTCCGCCTAGAGTGTGCTCACTTGCGGCGTTCCAGCACGGCAAAATCGCCGATTCCGCCTTCCGGAACATCGCATCATATGTGACCTACCAGGTGGAATTCCACGTTACATATGTTGGAGCGATTGTGTGAGCAGCAGCAAGCTGTAATGGAGTACCAACTGCATCAGGCGCAAAGAAGTCGCACTCCGCGCCGTTCAGACTTCACAACCACAGAGTGGGCCACTATGAAGGACGTCTGCCAGGTTTTGCGTCCCTTCGATTATTCCACGCAGATGGCGAGTGCAGATGATGCACTAGTCAGCATGACTGTCCCCCTTATCTGCCTGCTTGAAAAATCACTGCAAGCGCTAAGGGATGATGTTGTGGAAGAGGTGGAGGATGAGGATTCACCATTTCCATCATCTTCTGGACAGTCAGCGCCACGTGGTTCCTCACAAACGCGTAGGCAGGGGACAGTTTGTGAGGAGGATGAGGAGGAGTCAATGGAGGAGGAAGACATCCGTCCAGAGGAGGGAGTTACACAATTGTCCAGTACTCAGTGTGTACAGCGAGGGTGGGGTGATGACGAGCGGGCAGAGATCACGCCTCCAGCAGGGGACAGCGTTTCTTGGGCAGTTGGCAGTCTGCAGCACATGGTGGATTACATGCTGCAGTGCCTGAGAAACGACCGCCACATCGCCCACATTCTCAACATGTCTGAATATTGGGTGTTCACCCTCCTCGATCCTCGCTACCGGGACAACGTAGAAAGCCTCATCACACCGTTTAACCGGGAGCGTAAAATGCGGGAGTACCAAGACACACTGGTGAATTCCATCATCTTCTCCATTCCAACTGAGAGAAGTGCTGCTAGTGCATTACAAAGCAGCTCAGTGCGTCCAGGCAGTGGTGGAGGCTCTGCACAAAGAGGGAGCAGAAGCAGTGCCTCTGCCCAAGGCAAGACCAGTATGGCCCAACTGTGGCACAGTTTTGTGTGCCCGCCACAAAAGTCTACACCATCACAGACGGCTCCAGTCAGCAGGAGGCAACGGTTCCGTCAGATGGTGACAGACTACATGTCTT
Organism: Ranitomeya variabilis; assembly: GCF_051348905.1. NCBI lineage: Eukaryota > Metazoa > Chordata > Amphibia > Anura > Dendrobatidae > Ranitomeya > Ranitomeya variabilis. The sequence continues at coordinate 627,605,717 of NC_135232.1, forward strand.
GCCCTCTTGCTGTACTCCCAGACGGCTCTTCCCCTTTCAAGTTTTGGGTCTCAAAGCTGGATACATGGCCAGAGCTAAGCCAGTATGCATTGGAGGTGCTGGCTTGCCCTGCGGCTAGTGTATTATCGGAACGCGTCTTTAGTGCTGCAGGTGGTGTACTAACTGACCGTCACATGCGACTATCCTCCGATAACGTTGACCGGCTTACTTTCCTGAAAATGAACCAGGCCTGAATCTCGCAGGAATTTGCCACTCCTCTTCCTGATTAAATAATTAGGTGACTGTCTACAGTATCCAGGTCTCCTGTTGTGTTCATCTTTCTACCACCTGAACTTTAATTCCTGGGCTCCAACACCGCCAGTTGAGGCTCAGAAGTGCCGTCTGCACAGTCAAAACATACGACCCAGTGTTATTGGGTGTCAGTAACGTCAGCTGATCCCCAGCTGTGTAGCCGGCAATGTGTCCTGCGACCGCCACGCTGACACAACAACTGAAATGTAAGAGAACCTGTCCCCCCCCCAGGCGTTTGCTACTGAAAGAGCCACCTTGTGCAGCAGTAATGCTGCACAAGGAAAAGGTAGCTATTTTTGTTTAGCTCCTTGCACACGCAGAACTTAACACTTATAAAATGTGTCCACTGATACCGTAAAACCGTCCTGGAGGTGGGACTTTCCTTCGTAATGTGACGCAGCACAGCCGTCATTCTTACCCCCTTGGCGCCGTGCGCCGGCTCCTCAGCGTTGTTTGATTCTGTCCCGAAGCCTGCGCTGTTATGTTATCCCTTGGCCAGGCACACTTAGCGCTGCCCCTCTTCTGACATCATTTGGTGTCAGGCTGACTGCGCCTGTGCTTCCTCGCTGGCCGAGATCCCGCCTCGCAGTGTCTTCTGATTTAATCACACTGTGGGCCTGGGATCCATGAGCATGCTCAGTGCATATCTTCACCTCCGCCTCTCACTCATCTCCCTTCGCCTTCTTCTGTGCGCCTTCTTCTGTGCGACTGTGCGCCGTCAGCTGATCCCTAATAGCATGCCATGGCCGTGACACCGCACAGTCTGAAAAAGCCGGAGGGAGGGGAGTGAGAGGCGAGGATATGCACTGCGCATGGCCACGGATCCCAGGCCCGCGGTGGGATTACATTAGACGACACTGCGAGGCGGGCTCTCGGCCAGCGCGGCCGCACAGGCGCAGCCAGACTGACACCAAATGATGTCAGAAGATGGGCAGCGCTAAGTGTGCCTGGCCAAGGGATAACATAACAGCGCAGGCTCCGGGACGGAATCAAACAACGCTGAGGAGCCGGGGCAAGGCGCCAAGGGGGTAGGAATGACGGCTGTGCTGCGTCATATTACGAAGGAAAGTCCCATCTCCGGGACGGTCTCACGGTATCAGGGGACACATTTTATAAGTGTTTAGTTCTGTGTTTGCAAGGAGCATAATGAAAAGAGCCACCTTTTCCTTTTGCATCCTTTGTGCTGCACAAGCTGGCTCTTTCAGCTACAAACGCCTTGGCGGGGGTTAAAAGTTCCCTTTCGACTTTCTCCAATCAGGCTTCGGCCTACACTGTGTTCGTCTGCTCCTCCTACTGTCCCTGGGCTCCAACACCGCTAGTTGTTGTTCAGAATTGCTGTCCGCACAGTCAACAGTCGCTCCTCTGTTATTGTGGTTCAGTAACGTCAGCTGCTCCCCTGCTGTGTGTGCTGCAATACATCCTATCTGCTCCACCTGCTGTCCCTGGGCTCCAACACCGCTAGTTGTTGCCTGGAAGTGCTGTCCGCACAGTCAACAGTCGCTCCTCTGTTATTGGGCTTCAGTAACATCAGCTGTTCCCCAGCTTTGTGTGTGGCAATCCCTCCTATCTCCTCCACCTCCTCCTCCTGCTGTCCCTGGGCTCCAACACCACTAGTTGTTGCCTGGAAGTGCTGTCCGCACAGTCAACAGTTGCTCCTCTGTTATTGGGGTTCAGTAACGTCAGCTGTTCCCCAGCTGTGTGTGTGGCAATCCCTCCTATCTCCTCCACCTCCTCCTCCTGCTGACCCTGGGCTCCAACACCGCTAGTTGTTGCCTGGAAGTGCTGTCCGCACAGTCAACAGTCGCTCCTCTGTTATTGGGGTTCAGTAACGTCAGCTGCTCCCCTGCTGTGTGTGCTGCAATACCTCCTATCTGCTCCTCCTGCTGTCCCTGGGCTCCAACACCACTAGTTGTTGCCTGGAAGTTCTGTCCGCACAGTCAACAGTCACTCCTCTGTTATTGGGGTTCAGTAACGTCAGCTGTTCCCCAGCTGTGTGTGTGGCAATCCCTCCTATCTCCTCCACCTCCTCCTCCTGCTGTCCCTGGGCTCCAACACCGCTAGTTGTTGACTGGAAGTGCTGTCCGCACAGTCAACAGTCGCTCCTCTGTTATTGGGGTTCAGTAACGTCAGCTGTTCCCCAGCTGTGTGTGTGGCAATCCCTCCTATCTCCTCCACCTCCTCCTTCTGCTGTCCCTGGGCTCCAACACCGCTAGTTGTTGCCTGGAAGTGCTGTCCGCACAGTCAACAGTCGCTCCTCTGTTATTGGGGTTCAGTAACGTCAGCTGTTCCCCAGCTGTGTGTGTGGCAATCCCTCCTATCTCCTCCACCTCCTCCTCCTGCTGACCCTGGGCTCCAACACCGCTAGTTGTTGCCTGGAAGTGCTGTCCGCACAGTCAACAGTCGCTCCTCTGTTATTGGGGTTCAGTAACGTCAGCTGCTCCCCTGCTGTGTGTGCTGCAATACCTCCTATCTGCTCCTCCTGCTGTCCCTGGGCTCCAACACCGCTAGTTGTTGTCCGGAAGTGCTGTCCGCACAGAGCCAAACACCTCGCCAATGTGTTAGTGGGGTCCAGTAATGCCTGCTGCTCCCCTGCTGTGTATACGGCAACGTGTCATGCGACCGCCACGCAGGCACAACAACTTAAATTTAATGTAAGAGAACCTGTCCCCCCCCCAGGCGTTTCTTACTGGAAGAGCCACCTTGTGCAGCAGTAATGATGCAAAAGGAAAAAGTGCCTCTTTTCGTGGTGCTCCTTGCACATTCTGAACCTAACACTTATGAAATGTGTCCCCTCACACCGTTAAACCGTCCGGTAGGTGGAACTTTCATTTGTCATGTGACGCAGCACAGCCGTCATTCTTACCCCCTTGGCGCCGTGCGCTGCCTCCTCAGCGTTGTTTGAATCTGTCCCGGAGCCTGCGCTGTTATGTTAGCCCTTGGACATGCACACTTAGCGCTGCCCGTCTTCTGACATTATTTGGTGTCAGGCTGGCTGCGCCTGTGCGGCCGCGCTGGACGGGATCCCGCGTCGTAGTGTCTTCTGATTTAATCCCACTGCGGGCCTGTGATCCATGGACATGCGCAGTGTATATCTTAATCTCCGCCTCTCACTCATCTCCCTACGCCTTCTTCAGACTGTGCAACGTCAGCTGATCCCTAATAGCATGCCACGGCCGTGACGCCGCACAGTCTGAAGAAGCCGTAGGGAGGGGATTGAGAGGCGAGGATATGCACTGCTCATGCCCATGGATCACAGGTCCGCAGAGTGATTACATTAGATGACACAGCGAGGCGGGATCTTGGCCAGTGCGGCCGCACAGGCGCAGCCAGCCTGACACTAAATGATGTCAGAAGACGGGCAGCGCAAAATGTGTGCATGGCCAAGGGCTAACATAACAGTGCAGGCTCCGGGACAGATTCAAACAACGCTGAGGAGGCGGCGCACGGCGCCAAGGGGGTAAGAATGACGGCTGTGCTGCGTCACATGACAAATGAAAGTTCCACCTACCGGACGGTTTAACGGTGTGAGGGGACATATTTCATAAGTGTCAAGTACAGCGTTTGCAAGGACCATAATTAAAAGAGCTAAGTTTACCTTTTCCAGCATTAGTGCTGTACAAGATGGCTCTTTCAGCTACAAACGCCTTGGGGGGGGATTAAAGGTTCCCTTTCAACTTGCTCCAGTGCAGGCTTCGGTATACACTCTGCTCCTCCTGCTGACCCTGGGCTCTAACACCACCAGTTGGCGCCCGGAAGTGCTAGCTGCACAAAGAAAAACACCAGCCAATGTGTCAGTGGGGTTCAGCAACGCCAGCTGTTCCCCTGCTGTGTAGCCGGCAACGTGTCCTGGAAACGCCACGCAGACACAAAGCTGCCGCCAGTGCAGGCTTCGGCCTACACTCTGCTTCCTCTGCTCCTGCTGACCCTGGGCTCTAACACCGCCAGTTGGCGCCCGGAAGTGCTAGCTGCACAGAGAAAAACACCCGCCAATGTGTCAGTGGGGTTCAGCAACGCCAGCTGTTCCCCTGCTGTGTAGCCGGCATCGTGTCCTGCAAAAGCCACGCAGACACAAGAACTGAAATTGAAGGGAACCTGTCCCCCCCCAGGAGTTTGTATGTATAACAGCCACCTTGTACAGCAGTAATGCTGCATTTGTACAAGGTGGCTCATTAAGTTACTCTCCTTGCACACGCCGAACGAAACACGTCTAAAATGTGTCCTTTGAGACCATTAAACTGTCCCTGAGGTGTGACTTTCCTTTGTAATGACACGCTGCACCCCCCTTGGTAGCGCTGCCCGTCTTCTGGCATCCTTGGTTGGCTGGCTGCGCCTCTGCGGCCGCCCTGCCCGACACAACGCCCCTCGGTGTCTTATTTATTTTGACTGCGAGGGTGTGATTGATGGGCATGAGCAGTGCCTATCTTCGCATGGCACTTATCTCCTTCCGCCTTCTTCACACTGTGCGGCCTCATGGCCGTGGCTTGCGATAAGGGATCAGCTGGCGCCACACAGTCTGAAGCAGGTGTAAGGACCCGAGTGAGAGGCGAACATATGTACTGCGCAAGGCCATGAATCCCAGCCCCACAGTGTTTTTACAATGTAAAGACACTGCGGGGCTGGGATTCATGGGCATCGCGAACCGCACCGGCCGACATCAAATGATGTCAGAAGACGGACAGCGCATGGCCAAGGGATAACGCAACAGCGCAGACTCCTGTACATCAAAATGCGATGCTCAGGAGGCCGCATCAAGCACCAAGTTGGTATTTTTGCCAGCTGTGCTGCGTCTCATTACGAAGGGAACTCCCACCTCCAAGACAGATTGACTGTATAAGGGCCAAAATGTTGTACGTGTTTCATTCAGCTTGTGCAAAGAACAAAATTAAAAGAGCAACCTTTGACTTGTGCAGCACTACTGCTGCATAAGGTGTGGCTCTTCTAGTTTGTAACACCTGAGGGGGGGTTAAAGGTTACCTTTAAAATTGGTTCAATTAGGCTTCGGCCTACACTCTGCTCCCTCTGCTCCTGCTGACCCTGGGCTCTAACAATGCCACTTGGTGCCCGGAAGTGCTGGCTGCACAGAGAAAAACACCCGCCAATGTATCAGTGGGGTTCAGTAACGCCAGCTGTTCCCCCGCTGTGTAGCCGGCAATGTGTCCTGTAAACGCCACGCAGACACAAAGCTGCCGCCAGTGCAGGCTTCGGCCTGTTGTGGATTCTGTTTGCGGGCTCCCTCTGGTGGTTACTGCTGGTACTGGGTGACTTTGGTGGGTTGCGGCCTTTGGTTTCCATCTGTCCATCAGAGGCTGGGTGTTTCCTATTTTACCTGGCCTCTCTGTCATTTCCCTTGCCGGCTATCAATGTGTTCAGATGTGCTCTGTTTGGTTCCTGCCTACCTGCTCCCAGATCTTTCAGGATAAGCTAAGTGCTGATTTTCAGTTGTTTGGTTTTTTGTCCAGCTTGCTTAGAATGTCTCTTTGTTAGCTGGTTGCTCTAGTGGACTGAGGTTCTCCCCATGTGCCATGAGTTGGCACATGGGTTCTTGTAATCTCAGGATGGTTTTTTTGATTAGGGTTTTTTGCTGACCGCTCAGTCCCCTTTTGTGTCATTCTGCTTTCTAGTTTTCAGCGGGCCTCTATTTGCTAAAGCTATATACATCATCTCTATGTATGTGCCTTCCTCTCATTTCACCGTCAATACATGTGGGGGGCAACTATATCTTTGGGGTTAATTCCTCTGGAGGCAAGTGAGGTCTTTGTTTTCTCTGCAGTACTAGTTAGCTCTTAGGCTGGTGCGTGGCTTCTAGAACCAACGTAGGCACACTCCCTGGCTATCTCTAGTTGCGTTTGTCAGGCGTAGGGCAGCGGTCAGCCCAGGTTCCATCACCCTAGAGCTCGTCCGATATTTATTATACTTTGCTTATCCTGTGCTATCCCTAGCCATTGGGGATTCATGACAGTATAGCCGGCCCACAAAGTGTTAATTGTTTGGGCTGAAGCAGGAGGAAAAGAAGTGTTCAAGGAAATTTTATTTTTTTTTTTCCTTCAGAGTTTTGCTGCCTAGCCCTTAATTGCTGTCTAGCTGCTTCTTACCTCCTCTTAACCCTTGAATGGCTCTGATCTTAGCTGTTTATCATGGATGTCCAGAGTTTGGCTTCCAGCCTGAGTAATCTCGCGGCAAAGGTTCAAAACATACAGGATTTCGTTGTTCACACTCCCATGTCTGAACCTAGAATTCCTATTCCAGAGTTTTTTTCTGGAGATAGATCTACCTTCCTGAATTTCAGGAACAATTGTAAATTGTTTCTCTCTTTGAAATCTCGCTCCTCTGGAGACCCTGCTCAACAGGTCAAGATTGTTATATCGTTCCTACGGGGCGACCCTCAGAATTGGGCATTTGCATTGGCACCAGGGGATCCTGCATTGCTCAGTGTGGATGCGTTTTTTCTGGCATTGGGATTGCTCTATGAGGAACCTAACCTAGAGATTCAGGCTGAAAAGGCTTTATTGGCCCTCTCTCAGGGGCATGATGAAGCGGAAATATATTGTCAGAAATTTCGGAAATGGTCGGTGCTTACTCAGTGGAATGAGTGCGCCCTGGCTGCAAACTTCAGAAATGGTCTTTCTGAAGCCATTAAGGATATTATGGTGGGGTTCCCTGCGCCTACAGGTCTGAATGAGTCTATGGCTATGGCCATTCAGATTGATCGGCGTTTACGGGAGCGCAAACCCGTGCACCAGTTGGCGGTGTCTTCTGAACAGGCACCTGAGACTATGCAATGTGATAGAATTCAGTCCAGAAGTGAACGGCAAAATTATAGGCGGAAAAATGGTTTGTGTTTTTATTGTGGTGATTCAGCTCATGTTATATCAGCATGCTCTAAACGCACAAAAAGGGTTGATAAATCTTTTGCCATTGATACTCTGCAGTCTAAGTTCATTTTGTCTGTGACTCTGATTTTTTCACTGTCTTCCATTTCCGTCGATGCCTATGTGGATTCAGGCGCTGCCCTGAGTCTTATGGATTGGTCATTTGCTAAACGCTGCGGTTTTAGTCTAGAGCCTCTGGAAGTTCCTATTCCTCTGAAAGGAATTGATTCTACACCATTGGCTATGAATAAACCGCAGTATTGGACACAAGTGACCATGCGCATGACTCCCGTTCATCAGGAGGTGATTCGCTTCCTTGTACTGTATAATTTACATGATGTACTAGTGCTTGGTCTGCCATGGTTACAAACTCATAATCCTGTCCTGGACTGGAAAACAATGTCTGTGCTAAGCTGGGGATGTCACGGGGTTCATGATGATGCACCTCCGATTTCTATAGCTTCATCTACTCCTTCGGAGATCCCTGCGTTTTTGTCGGATTATAGGGATGTTTTTGAGGAGCCTAAGCTCAATTCGCTCTCTCCCCATAGAGAGTGTGACTGTGCTATAGAATTGATTCCTGGCAGTAAGTTCCCTAAGGGTCGTTTATTTAATCTGTCACTGCCAGAGCATACTGCTATGCGGAATTATATTAAGGAGTCCTTGGAAAAGGGACATATTTGTCCATCTTCGTCCCCTCTGGGAGCAGGTTTTTTTTTCGTGGCAAAAAAAGATGGTTCCCTGAGGCCTTGTATAGATTATCGCCTTCTGAATAAGATTACAGTCAAATACCAGTATCCATTGCCATTATTTACTGATTTGTTTGCTCGCATTAAGGGGGCTAGGTGGTTCACTAAAATAGATCTTCGTGGTGCGTATAATCTGGTGCGGATAAAACAGGGTGATGAGTGGAAAACCGCATTTAATACGCCTGAGGGCCATTTTGAGTATTTGGTAATGCCTTTTGGACTCTCCAATGCTCCGTCAGTCTTTCAGTCCTTTATGCACAATATTTTCCGTGAATATCTGGATAAGTTTATGATTGTGTATTTGGATGATATTTTGGTGTTTTCTGATGACTGGGAGTCTCATGTTCTACAGGTCAGGAAGGTGTTTCAGGTTTTGCGGGCCAATTCTCTGTTTGTGAAGGGCTCAAAGTGTCTCTTCGGAGTCCAGAAGATTTCTTTTTTGGGGTACATTTTTTCTCCTTCTACTATTGAGATGGATCCCGTTAAGGTTCAGGCTATTTGTGACTGGACACAACCTACATCTGTTAAGAGCCTTCAGAAGTTCTTGGGGTTTGCTAATTTTTATCGTCGGTTCATTGCTAATTTTTCCAGTATTGTTAAACCTTTGACTGATTTGACTAAAAAGGGTGCTGATGTTGCTGATTGGTCTCCTGCGGCCGTGGAGGCCTTTCGGGAACTTAAGCGCCGGTTTTCTTCTGCTCCTGTGTTGTGTCAACCAGATGTTTCACTTCCTTTCCAGGTGGAGGTTGATGCTTCCGAGATTGGAGCGGGGGCGGTTTTGTCACAGAGAAGTTCTAATGGCTCGGTGATGAAGCCATGTGCTTTCTTCTCTAGAAAATTCTCGCCCGCCGAGCGCAATTATGATGTGGGTAATCGGGAGCTTTTGGCCATGAAGTGGGCATTTGAGGAGTGGCGTCATTGGCTTGAGGGTGCTAAACATCGCGTGGTGGTCTTGACTGATCACAAGAATCTCATTTACCTTGAGTCTGCCAGGCGTTTGAATCCTAGACAGGCTCGTTGGTCGTTATTTTTTTCTCGTTTCAATTTCGTGGTTTCATACCTGCCAGGTTCAAAGAATGTGAAGGCAGATGCTCTTTCCAGGAGTTTTGTGCCTGACTCTCCTGGAGACACTGGGCCTGCTGGTATCCTTAGGGATGGGGTAATATTGTCCGCCGTATCCCCAGACTTGCGATGCGCATTGCAGGAGTTTCAGGTGGATAAACCGGATCGATGTCCACCAGAAAGACTGTTTGTTCCGGATGATTGGACCAGTAGAGTCATCTCCGAGGTCCATTCTTCTGTGTTGGCTGGTCATCCTGGAATATTTGGTACAAGAGACTTGGTGGCCAGGTCTTTTTGGTGGCCTTCCTTGTCTAGGGATGTGCGTACCTTTGTGCAGTCTTGTGAAGTGTGTGCTCGAGCTAAGCCTTGCTGTTCACGGGCTAGTGGGTTGTTGTTATCCTTGCCCATCCCGAAGAGGCCTTGGACGCACATTTCCATGGATTTTATTTCTGATCTCCCGGTTTCACAGAAAATGTCCGTTATCTGGGTTGTGTGTGACCGCTTTTCTAAGATGGTTCATTTGGTGCCCTTGCCTAAGTTGCCCTCCTCCTCTGAGTTAGTTCCTTTGTTTTTTCAGAACGTGGTTCGTTTGCATGGGATTCCGGAGAATATCGTTTCTGACAGGGGATCCCAGTTTGTGTCTAGATTTTGGCGGACGTTTTGTGCCAAGATGGGCATTGATTTGTCTTTCTCGTCTGCATTCCATCCTCAGACGAATGGCCAGACGGAGCGAACTAATCAGACCTTGGAAACTTATTTGAGGTGTTTTGTTTCTGCTGATCAGGATGACTGGGTTGCTTTTTTGCCACTGGCCGAATTTGCTCTTAATAATCGGGCTAGTTCGGCCACGTTGGTCTCTCCTTTTTTTTGTAATTCGGGGTTTCATCTTCGTTTTTCCTCTGGTCAGGTGGAGTCTTCGGATTGTCCTGGAGTGGACGTGGTGGTGGACAGGCTACATCACATTTGGAATCAGGTGGTGGACAATTTGAAGTTATCTCAGGAGAAGACTCAGCAGTTTGCTAATCGCCGTCGCCGCGTGGGTCCCCGATTTTTTGTTGGGGACTTGGTGTGGTTGTCTTCTCGTTTTGTCCCTATGAAGGTCTCTTCTCCTAAGTTCAAGCCTCGGTTCATCGGTCCTTATAGGATCTTGGAGATTCTTAACCCTGTATCTTTCCGTTTGGATCTCCCAGCATCGTTCGCTATTCATAATGTGTTCCATCGGTCGTTGTTGCGGAGGTATGAGGTGCCAGTTGTTCCTTCGGTCGAGCCTCCTGCTCCGGTGCTGGTGGAGGGAGAATTGGAGTATGTTGTTGAAAAGATCTTGGATTCTCGTGTTTCCAGACGCAAACTCCAGTATTTGGTTAAGTGGAAGGGTTATGGTCAGGAGGACAATTCCTGGGTGGTCGCCTCCGATGTTCATGCGACTGATTTGGTCCGCGCCTTCCATAGAGCTCACCCTGATCGCCCTGGGGGTTCTCGTGAGGGTTCGGTGACCCCTCCTCAAGGGGGGGGTACTGTTGTGGATTCTGTTTGCGGGCTCCCTCTGGTGGTTACTGCTGGTACTGGGTGACTTTGGTGGGTTACGGCCTTTGGTTTCCATCTGTCCATCAGAGGCTGGGTGTTTCCTATTTTACCTGGCCTCTCTGTCATTTCCCTTGCCGGCTATCAATGTGTTCAGATGTGCTCTGTTTGGTTCCTGCCTACCTGCTCCCAGATCTTTCAGGATAAGCTAAGTGCTGATTTTCAGTTGTTTGGTTTTTTGTCCAGCTTGCTTAGAATGTCTCTTTGTTAGCTGGTTGCTCTAGTGGACTGAGGTTCTCCCCATGTGCCATGAGTTGGCACATGGGTTCTTGTAATCTCAGGATGGTTTTTTTGATTAGGGTTTTTTGCTGACCGCTCAATCCCCTTTTGTGTCATTCTGCTTTCTAGTTTTCAGCGGGCCTCTATTTGCTAAAGCTATATACATCATCTCTATGTATGTGCCTCCCTCTCATTTCACCGTCAATACATGTGGGGGGCAACTATATCTTTGGGGTTAATTCCTCTGGAGGCAAGTGAGGTCTTTGTTTTCTCTGCAGTACTAGTTAGCTCTTAGGCTGGTGCGTGGCGTCTAGAACCAACGTAGGCACGCTCCCTGGCTATCTCTAGTTGCGTTTGTCAGGCGTAGGGCAGCGGTCAGCCCAGGTTCCATCACCCTAGAGCTCGTCCGATATTTATTATACTTTGCTTATCCTGTGCTATCCCTAGCCATTGGGGATTCATGACATCGGCCTACACTCTGCTCCCTCTGCTCCTGCTGACCCTGGGCTCTAACACCGCCAGTTGGCGCCCGGAAGTGCTAGCTGCACAGAGCAAAACACCCGCCAATGTGTCAGTGGGGTTCAGCACCGCCAGCTGTTCCCCTGCTGTGTAGCTGGCAACGTGTCCTGCAAAAGCCACGCAGACACAAGAACTGAAATTGAAGGGAACCTGTCCCCCCCCCAGGCGTTTGTATGTATTACAGCCACCTTGTACAGCAGTCATGCTGCATTTGTGCAAGGTGGCTCATAAACTTATTCTCCTTGCACACGTGGAACTGAACACGTCTAAAATGTGTCCCCTGAGACCATTAAAACGTCCCTCAGGTGTGACTTTCCTTTGTAATGACACGCTGCACCCCCCTTGGTAGCGCTGCCCGTCTTCTGACATCATTGTTTGGCTGGCTGCGCCTCTGCGGCCGCCCTGCCCGACACAACGCCCCTCGGTGTCTTATTTATTTTGACTGCGAGGGTGTGATTGACGGGCATGAGCAGTGCATATCTTCGCCTGTTGTCACTCATCTCCTTCCGCCTTCTTCAGACTGTACGGCTTGATGGCCGTGGCATGCGATAAGGGATCAGCTGACGCCGCACAGTCTGAAGCAGGTGTAAGGACCCGAGTGTGAGAGGCGAACATATTGACTGCGCAAGGCCATGAATCCCAGCCCCGCAGTGTGAAACAATGTAAAGACACTGCTATGCTGGGATTCATGGGCATCGCGAACCGCACCAGCCGACATGAAATGATGTCAGAAGACGGGCAGCACAAACAGCGCATGGCCAAGGGATAACACAACAGCGCAGACTCCTGTACAGCTAATAACAACGCTCAGGAGACTGCGCCCAGCACCAAGGTGGTATTTTTGACAGCTGTGCTGCGTCTCATTAAGAAGGAAAGTCACGCCTCCAAGACAGTTTGACTGTATAAGGGGCCAAATGTTATACGTGTTTCATTCAGCGTCTGCAAGATTCAAAACTTAAAGAGCAACCTTTGACTTGTGCAGCATTACAGCTGCACAAGGTGTGGTTCTTCTAGTTTGAAACACCTGAGGGGGGGTTAAAGGTTACCTTTAAAATTGGTTCAATTAGGCTTCGGCCTACACTCTGCTCCTCCCACAGAGCCTGGGCTCTAACACCGCCAGTTGGCGCCTGGGAGTGCTGGCTGCACAGAGCCAAACACCTCGCCAATGTGTCAGTGGGGTTCAGCAACGCAAGCTGTTCCCCTGCTGTGTAGCCGGCAACGTGTCCTGCAAACGCCACGCAGACACAAAGCTGCCACCAGTGCAGGGTTCGGCCTACACTCTGCTCCCTCTCCTCCTGCTGACCCTGGGCTCTAACACCGCCAGTTGGCGCCCGGAAGTGCTAGCTGCACAGAGCAAAACACCCGCCAATGTGTCAGTGGGGTTCAGCACCGCCAGCTGTTCCCCTGCTGTGTAGCCGGCAACGTGTCCTGCAAAAGCCACGCAGACACAAAGCTGCCGCCAGTGCAGGCTTCGGCCTACACTCTGCTCCCTCTCCTCCTGCTGACCCTGGGCTCTAGCACCACCAGTTGGCGCCCGGAAGTGCTGGCTGCACAGAGAAAAACACCAGCCAATGTGTCAGTGGGGTTCAGCACCGCCAGCTGTTCCCCTGCTGTGTAGCTGGCAACGTGTCCTGCAAAAGCCACGCAGACACAAGAACTGAAATTGAAGGGAACCTGTCCCCCCCAGGCGTTTGTATGTATTACAGCCACCTTGTACAGCAGTCATGCTGCATTTGTGCAAGGTGGCTCATAAACTTATTCTCCTTGCACACGTGGAACTGAACACGTCTAAAATGTGTCCCCTGAGACCATTAAAACGTCCCTCAGGTGTGACTTTCCTTTGTAATGACACGCTGCAGCCCCCTAGGTAGCGCTGCCCATCTTCTCACATCATTGTTTGCCTGGTTGCGCCTCTGCGGCCGCCCTGCCCGACACAACGCCCCTCGGTGTCTTATTTATTTTGACTGCGAGGGTGTGATTGACGGGCATGAGCAGTGCATATGTTCGCCTGTCACTCATCTCCTTCCGCCTTCTTCAGACTGTGCGGCTTCATGGCCGTGGCATGCGATAAGGGATCAGCTGACGCCGCACAGTCTGAAGCAGGTGTAAGGACCCGAGTGAGAGGCGAACATATGTACTGCGCAAGGCCATGAATCCCAGCCCCGCAGTGTGAAACAATGTAAAGACACTGCTGGGCTGGGATTCATGGGCATCGCGAACCGCACCAGCCGACATGAAATGATGTCAGAAGACGGGCAGCGCATGGCCAAGGGATAACGCAACAGCACAGACTCCTGTACAGCAAAATGCGATGCTCAGGAGGCCGCGCCAAGCACCAAGGTGGTATTTTTGCCAGCTGTGCTGCGTCTCATTAAGAAGGGAACTCCCTCCTCCAAGACAGTTTTGACTGTATAAGGGCCTAAATGTGGTACGTGTTTCATTCAGCGTGTGCAAGGAACAAAATTCAAAGAGCAACCTTTTACTTGGGCAGCATTACTGCTGCCCAAGGTGTGGCTCTTCTAGTTTGTAACACCTGAGGGGGTTTAAAGGTTACCTTTAAAATTGGTTCAACTAGTCTTCGGCCTACACTCTGCTCCCTCTCCTCCTGCTGTCCCTGGGCTCTAACACTGCCAGTTGGTGCCCGGAAGTGCTGGCTGCACAGAGCAAAACACCCGCCACTCTGTCAGTGGGGTTCAGCACCGCCAGCTGTTCCCCTGCTGTGTAGCTGGCAACGTGTCCTGCAAAATCCACGCAGACACAAAGCTGCCGCCAGTGCAGGCTTCGGCCTACACCCTGCTCCTTCTCCTCCTGCTGACCCTGGGCTCTAACACCGCCAGTTGGCGCCCGGAAGTGCTAGCTGCACAGAGCAAAACACCCGCCAATGTGTCAGTGGGGTTCAGCACCGCCAGCTGTTCCCCTGCTGTGGAGCCGGCAACGTTTCCTGCAAAAGCCACGCAGAGCTGCCGCCAGTGCAGGCTTCGGCCTACACTCTGCTCCCTCTCCTCCTGCTGACCCTGGGCTCTAACACCGCCAGTTGGCGCCCGGAAGTGCTGGCTGCACAGAGAAAAACACCAGCCAATGTGTCAGTGGGGTTCAGCACCGCCAGCTGTTCCCCTGCTGTGTAGCTGGCAACATGTCCTGCAAAAGCCACGCAGACACAAGAACTGAAATTGAAGGGAACCTGTCCCCCCCCCAGGCGTTTGTATGTATTACAGCCACCTTGTACAGCAGTCATGCTGCATTTGTGCAAGGTGGCTCATAAACTTATTCTCCTTGCACACGTGGAACTGAACACTTCTAAAATGTGTCCCCTGAGACCATTAAAACGTCCCTCGGGTGTGACTTTCCTTTGTAATGACACGCTGCACCCCCCTTGGTAGCGCTGCCTGTCTTCTCACATCATTGTTTGGCTGGCTGCGCCTCTGCGGCCGCCCTGCCCGACGCAACGCCCCTCGGTGTCTTATTTATTTTGACTGCGAGGGTGTGATTGACGGGCATGAGCAGTGCATATGTTCGCCTGTCACTCATCTCCTTCCGCCTTCTTCAGACTGTGCGGCTTCATGGCCGTGGCATGCAATATGGGATCAGCTGACGCCGCACAGTCTGAAGCAGGTGTAAGGACCCGAGTGAGAGGCGAACATATGTACTGCGCAAGGCCATGAATCCCAGCCCCGCAGTGTGAAACAATGTAAAGACACTGCTGGGCTGGGATTCATGGGCATCGCGAACCGCACCAGCCGACATGAAATGATGTCAGAAGACGGGCAGCGCATGGCCAAGGGATAACGCAACAGCGCAGACTCCTGTACAGCAAAAAGCGATGCTCAGGAGGCCGCGCCAAGCACCAAGGTGGTATTTTTGCCAGCTGTGCTGCGTCTCATTAAGAAGGGAACTCCCTCCTCCAAGACAGTTTTGACCATATAAGGGCCTAAATGTGGTATGTGTTTCATTCAGCATGTGCAAGGTCAAAATTAAAAGAGCAACCTTTGACTTGGGCAGCATTACTGCTGCCCAAGGTGTGGCTCTTCTAGTTTGTAACACCTGAGGGGGGGTTAAAGGTTACCTTTAAAATTGGTTCAATTAGGCTTCGGCCTACACTCTGCTCCCTCTCCTCCTGCTGTCCCTGGGCTCTAACACTGCCAGTTGGTGCCCGGAAGTGCTGGCTGCACAGAGCAAAACACAAGCCACTCTGTCAGTGGGGTTCAGCACCGCCAGCTGTTCCCCTGCTGTGTAGCTGGCAACGTGTCCTGCAAAAGCCACGCAGGTACAAAGCTGCCGCCAGTGCAGGCTTCGGCCTACACTCTGCTCCCTCTCCTCCTGCTGACCCTGGGCTCTAACACCGCCAGTTGGCGCCCGGAAGTGCTAGCTGCACAGAGCAAAACACCCGCCAATGTGTCAGTGGGGTTCAGCACCGCCAGCTGTTCCCCTGCTGTGTAGCTGGCAACGTGTCCTGCAAATGCCACGCAGACACAACTGACCTCCAAATGCCTCCAGTGCAGGCTTCGGCCTACACTCTGCTCCCCCTGCTGACCCTTTGCTCCAACCCCACTAGTTGGGGCTGTAAGAAGACAAGCTTGAATAGGTCCCTATCCTGGTTCCAGTACCGTCAGCTGGTTCCGGGCAGAGCCTTTGGCTTAGGTGCCTCCCTCTGGGTATCCGAGTTCCACCAACGTCAGGTGGTCCTTGGTAGTGCTTTCAGGCACGGGTACATCCTGCTTAGTAACCGGGTTCCAGTAATGTCAGCTGGTCCTCGGTAGTTCCATTGGCTCTTGGACCTTCGGCTACCCATCCGGGTTCCAGTACCGTCAGCTGGTTCTCGGCAGTGTCTTTTGCACTTGTACCTTCTGCTCCCCATCCTGGTTCCAGTACCGTCAGCTGGTTCCGGGCAGAGCCTTTGGCTTAGGTGCCTCCCTCTGGGTATCCGGGTTCCAGTAACATCAGCTGGTCCTCGGTAGTTCCATTGGCTCTTGGACCTTCGGGTAGCCATCCGAGTTCCAGTTCCATCAGCTGTTTCTCGGCATTTTCTCAGCCTTCTTGTACCTTCTGCTACATTTCCAAGTTCAAGACCCTGGAGACGATGACCCTGAAGACCACCCCGATGACGACGACCCCAGAGACGACGACACTGGAGACGACGACGACATGGGAGACCGAGAAGCAGAAGAACAAGAGGCTGCAGAACAAAGAGCAGAAGAACATTAAGCATAACACAAAATATCAGAGCAAAAGATATTATCTAAATTATAAGCAGAAGAAGACTAAGCAGTGTATGGGGGTGAGTCCGTTCCTCCTCGTTGTGCCCCTGGATAAAGCCTGATGCTGCAGGCCAAACTAAACGCGGACAAATGTAACTCTTTTGTGACAGGCAGAACGGAAGGTATTAATCTTCAAACTTTTATAGATAACAACTACGGGAATGCCTGTCACAAATAAGAATATGATGAAGAACTTGAATATGAAGAAGAATAAGAGTTAAATAAAAAGAATATGAACAATGTAACAAAAAAATATTATAGGTAGAAGATGAAGAAGAAGATGAATAAGGTGAAGAAGAACTTGATGTCAAAGATGCTGATGATGATGAAGAAGAAAGTGTGGGAGAAGTAAAAAAGAGGGTGAAGGGCGTGGAAGTAGTGAAACATCAATATCTGACAAAATAAAAAAAATCTTAACATAGTCAATATCTTTGTAACTCCGAACGTCTTAAAAAAAAATTAAAATTCCTGCTATTCTATTTGATTGGGCTAAACCTCTATGCCTTTAATGTCTCCGCCACCTCCCCCAATACATCCTACATTTTTCTTAGTTGTTTTCCTTCATGTAGAATGAACCTACAAGGAAAGAAAGGGTTTATTTTAATTCCGATATTTCCGTCCCATTGACTTGCATTGGTATCGGGTATCGGAATCGGCGAGATCCGATACTTTGCCGGTATCGGCCGATACTTTCCGATACCGATACTTTCCGATATCGGAAGGTATCGCTCAACACTAGTCATAAGTATTCAGACCCTTTGCTCAGACACTCATATTTACGTCATATGCTGTCTATTTCCTTGTGATCCTCCTTGAGATGGTTCTACTCCTTTATTGCAGTCCAGCTGTGTTTATTTAAATTGTTAGGCCTTGATTTGGAAAGGCACACATCTGTCTATATAAGACCTCACAGCTCACAGTGCATGTCAGACCAAATGAGAATCATGAGGTCAAAGGAACTGGCCAAGGAGCTTAGAGACAGAATTGTGGAAAGGTACAAATCTTGCCAAGGTAACAAAAGAATTTCTGCAGTACTTAAGGTTCCTAAGAGCAGTGTCCTTAAATGGAAGAAGTTTGGGACCACCAGAAGTCTTCCTAGACCTGGCCGTCCAGTCAAACTGAGCAATCGTGGGAGAAGAGACTTGGTGAGAGAGGTAAAGAAGAACCCCAAGATCACTGTGATAGAGCTCCAGAGATGCATTAGGGGGATGGGAGAAAGTTCCACAAAGTCATCTATCACTGCTGCCATCCACCAGTCAGGCCATAATGGCAAAGTGGCCCGACGGAAGCCTCTCCTCAGTGAAATACATATGAAAGCCCGCATAGAGTTTGCTAAAAAACACATGAAGGATTCCCAGACTATGAGAAATAAGATTCTAAGGTCTGATAAGATAGAACTTTTTCATGATAATTCTAAGCTTTATGTGTGGAGAAAACCAGGAACTGCTCATCATCTGCCCAATACAATCCCAACAGTGAAACATGGTGGTGGCAGCATCATGCTATGGGAGTGTTTTTCAGCTGCAGGGACCGGACGACTGGTTGCCATTGAAGGAAACATGAATGCGGCCAAGCACAGTGCTCCAGAGTGCTCTGGACCTCAGGCTTGGCCAAAGGTTCACCTTCTAACAAAACAATGACCCTAAGCACACAGCTAAAATAACAAACGAGTGGCTTCAGAACAATTCTGAGACCATTCTTGACTGGCCCAGCCAGAGCCCTGACCTAAACTCAATTGAGCACCTCTGGAGAGACCTGAAAATGGCTGTTCACCAACATTCACCATCCAACCTGATGGAACTGAAGAGGATCTGCAAGGAAGAAAGGCAGAGGATCCCCAAATCCAGGTGTGAAAAACTTGTTTCATCTTTCCCAAGAAGACTCATGGCTGTACAAGCTCAAATGGGTGCTTCTACTCAATACTGAGCAAAGGATCTGAATACTTATGACCAGTGTTCCCCAACTCCGGTCCTCAAGAGCCACCAACAGGTCATGATTCAGGATTTCCTTAGTATTGCACAGGTGATTGAATGCTTTCCTGTCCAGGTGATGCAATTATCACCTGTGCTATACTAAGGAAATCCTGAAAACATGACCTGTTGGTGGCTCTTGAGGACTGGAGTTGGGGAACACTGCTTATGACCATATGATATGTCAGTTTTTCTTTTTTAATAAATTAGCAAAAAATTCTTTATTTCTGTTTTGTTTTTCAGTCAAGATGGGGTGCAGAGTGTACATTAATGAGAAAAATATATATATTTTTTGAATTTACCAAATGGCTGCAATAAAGCAAAGAGTGAAAAATTTGAAGGGGTCTGAATACTTTCTGTACCCACTGTAGATAATCTGTTCCTCAAATGGTGTGGTACAGAACAGGAGGCAACCCTCTTTGTTTCTTTGTTCAAGAGCTCAACACTAACAATTGGGGGTTCTCATTCACTGCAAACATTTCCAAAGAAAGTATTATCTTCCTGGATTTAAACCTATACCATGAGGATAACAACATCAAAAGACAAACTCAAGTTAACCCCTTAGTGACAGAGCCAATTTTCTGCTTAATGACAAAGCCAATTTTTACAATTATGATCACTGTCACTGTTATGTGGTTATAACTCTGAAACGCTCTAATTCCCACTGATTCTGAGATTGTTTTTAGTGACAAATTGTACTTCATGCTAGTGGTAAAATTTCTTCAATATTACTTGCTTTTATTTATGAAAAAAATGGAAATATGGTGAAAATTTTGCAATTTTCAAAATTTGAATTTTTATGCCCTTAAATCAGAGAATGTGGTATCACACAAAATACTTAATAAAATTTCCCACATGTGTCCTTTACATCAGCACAGTTTTGGAAATAATTTTTTTTTTGTTAGGAAGTTATAAGGGTTAAAAATTGACCAGCGATTTCTCATTTTTCCAACAAAATTTACAAAACCATTTTTTTTAGGGAGCACCTCACATTTGAAGTGACTTTGGTTGGGTCAATATAACAGAAAATACCCAAAAGTGACAACATTCTAAAAACTGTACTCCTCAAGGTGCACAAAACCACATTTAAGAAGTTTATTAACCCTTCAAGTGCTTCACGAGAACTAAAGCAATGTGGAAGGAAAAAATGAACATTTTACTTTTTTCACAAAAAATTTATTTTGGAACCAATTTTTTTTTATTTTCACAAGGGTATCAGAAGAAAATGGACCACAAAATTTGTTGTGTAGATTCTCCTGAATACGTTGATACCCCATATGTGGGAAAAAGCCCCTGTTTGGGTGCATGGCATGGCTCAGAAGGGAGGGAGCACCATTTGACTTTTTGAATGCAAAATTGGCTGGAATCAATGGAGGCATCATGTCTCGTTTGGAGACCCCCTGATGTACCTAAACAGTGGAAACCCCCCAATTCTAACTCCAACCCTAACCCCAACACATTCCTAAACCTAATCCAAACCTAACCATAACCCTAACCACAACCCTAACCCCATCACACTCATAACCCTAATCCCAACCCTAACCATAACCCTAACCCTAATTATAGCTCAACTTGCTTTAGCCCAATCCTAACTTTAATGGAAAAAATGGAAATAAAAAAAATATATATGTGATGAATAGAAGAAAAAGCGGAATGCACTCACCAATCTTCGAAAAAACAGCTTTATTGCATCTCCATAGATTTGCAGACCCGTTGAAGCGCCAGCACTGCGCGAAACGGCCGTCATCTCCTCCTGCTCGCCTGAGCTCCACTCCTCCCCTCCCGGCCATGAAGTTTTATCTATGAAGATGCAATAAAGCTGTTTTTTCGAAGATTGGTGAGTGCATTCCGCTTTTTCTTCTATTCATCACATGGAACGTACCTACTTTTCTATGGATTTGCACCCAGAATCGTTTAGTGTGGCTCTTTTGCCTTCACTTGATTTCCAAACACCGGCTTCTTAACTAACAAAAGTTGGACAGTGCCGTTCACTTTTTCTCTGATTCTGCTAAAAAATATATATATATTTTATCATTTTTCCCTAACTAAGGGGGTGATAAAAGGTTTTTTTATTTACAATTTTTAATATTTTGATCACTGTGATAGGGTCTATCACAGTGATCAAAATGAACCAATAGGAAATATTTCCTATTGTTACCGGGTGCCAGTCGGCAGATCTCGGCAGTCACACTGTGCATGCACCCGCCATTTTCTCCTGGAAGAAGATGCCAGTAGCCCATGGAAATAACTGGGGGATGCTGAAGGATCCAGGGACAATGGAGGTATCGGGGGGGAATCGCGGGAGCCTAGCTCTCTCTCTTCTTATGTGCGACCCCCGGCAGCCGAGACCCCAGAGAAATTTCGACTCTAGGGGGCGCTATACCCTTAAACCTCAGCGCCATTAATTAACAGCACTGTGGTTTAAGTACCCTTAACTGGCGCCATTAAAAGGCGTAAAGGAGGGGTTAAACCAGCCGATACTAATGGCTATTTGGATTCTTTTAGTACACACTACTCCAAATGGAAGACAAATATTCCATATATAGTCAATTCCGTCGTATTAGATGTAACTGTATGTCCAATACAGACTATGTACAACAATCACAAGTTTTACTTTCCAGGTTTAAAGAAAAAAGGTATCCAAAATCATTAGTACATGCAGCATATCAACACAATCTCACTCTCACACAGGATGATTGCCTGAAAAAACAATTCTCAAAACATGGTGCTATTGATAGCACAGCAAAGTGGAAATATAGCTTCATTACCACCTACAATAGAGGCCACCAATCCATGCACTGTATTCTCGAAAAATATTGATAATTACTGAGGAAAGACCCAATACTCAAAGATATGATCCCAAAAGACCTAATATTGTTGTAGCATCCGTACCTTCGCAGGGTCCCCTTTGGGGTTTCCGCTCTCAGTCTGCTTCCCGCTGCCCAGCTTCGGTCTCTGGCTCTTCTCCTGCTCCTGCTTTCTGGCGCGGCCAGCAGGTCTCCTGGTTTGGTGCTGAGGTCGCACACGTGCGCTCCCGGTCTCTTAAAGAGACAGCGTACATTTTTCAAATATGCTCCTAACCAATGGTGTGATAACGAGTGCTATTTCTGGCCCCTCTGCCATAGAGGAGGTGCCGGAGCAAGAAGTGTTTCCTGTTGCTAGTTTCTGGTTCCTGTACTATTCTGTCTGTGTACCGCTAGTGACCTGCCAGTACCCAGCTAATACTGTTTGTCTTCTCAGAGTCCTGCTGTACGTCACTCCGTCTCCCGGAACGTTACCTGTACTGCCTGTGCTAGGGTAGTCCCGCTCAGTCGTCCCTCACTCCGTTACCCAGGACGACTTCACTACTGCCTGTGTCAGTTCCGTATCGCTCTGCCACTTGCTGTCTGTCAAGTTAAGTGCCACCTGCTATCTCTGACAGTCCACCTGTTTTGCTGGGACAGCTTCCATGTGTCCAGGGTCTAACTGGAGGCAGCACCTGCCTCCCTCGGACATTCCAACCTGACTCTGTTTGAGAGGTCATACTACAGGTGTCCGGGGCTTGCACAGTCACGCCCCATTCGGAGCCCCTTGTTTCCACTAAAATAGCAATAAATAAATGTACACTGCAACATCTGTGCCTCCACTTCTATTCTTTACAGATTGCTCTGGCCATGGAACACGCTGGATCCTGTTGTGAATTCTGCTTTTGGGCTCCCTCCGGTGGTTGTCGGTGGTAATGCAGTTGCCCCTGAGTTGCAGTCCTGGTCAGGTGTATCTGCTGATTGCAGATCTGACTGGGGTATTTAGGCGCGCAGGATTCATTAGTCCTTGCCAGTTGTCAATTGTTGTTGGGAGGTGTAGGACCTCTGCCTGGTTCCTCCTGCCTTTCTGCCAAATCAGCAAAGATAAGTGTCTGGTTCTTTTTCCCTGTGGCACACACGTTGTGTGCTTCACAATTCCGTGCTATTCTTTGTGTTTTCTTGTCCAGCTTAGATTGTGTCAGTATTTTCTCAGTCTTGCTGGATTCTCTGGAGTGGCAGATATACATTCCATGTCTTTAGTTAGATTGTGGAACTTTTTGTATTATCTGCTGTGGATATTTTTGGAAGGGTTTTAATACTGACCGCCTAGTTATCTGTCCTATCCTTTCCAATTTGGCTAGAGTGGCCTCTTTTGCTAAATCCTGTTTTCTACCTGCGTGTGTCTATTCTTCTCCTACTCACAGTCATTATTCGTGGGGGGCTGCCTGTTGTGAATTCCGTTCTCGGGCTCCCTCCTGTGGTCGTGAATGGTACTTTGGTGAGTTCTGTCCTTGGACACCCTCTGGTGGCTTTAAGTGGAACTGCTGATCTTTGAGGTTGGCTTTCTCAGCTGCCCTCGTTTATTGCTGCTGCTGGCTTCCCTATTTAACTCTGCCCAGGTTGTTAGTTCATGCCAGCTGTCAATGTCTCAGTACTGGTTCAGATCTCTCTTGGATTTCTCAGATGACCTGTCTACTCCAGCAGAAGCTAAGTCCTCGCTAGTCCATTTGCTGTTCATTGGTTTTTGAATATATTTCTCAGTACATGCTATGTTTCTAGTCCAGCTTGCTATTATGATATTTCCTTGCTAGCTGGAAGCTCTGGGGGTGCAGAGCTGCACCTCCACACCATGAGTCGGTGTGGAGGTCTTTTTGCACACTCTGCGTGGTTTTTGTAGTTTTTAATACTGACCGCATAGTTCCCTTTCCTATCCTCTGTCTGTCTAGAGAAGATTCGGCCTCCTTTGCTAAAATCTGTTTCATTCCTGTGTTTGTTACTTCCTCTTAACTCACAGTCAATATTTGTGGGGGGCTACCTTTATTTTGGGGAATTTCTCGGAGGCAAGGTAGGCTGCTATTTCTATCTTTAGGGGTAGTTAGCTCTTAGGCTGTGAAGAGGCGTCTAGGGAGAGTTAGGTACGCTCCATGGCTATTTCTAGTGTGTGTGATAGGATAAGGGATTGCGGTCAGTAGAGTTACCACTTCCTCAGAGCTTGTCCCAGGTTTTTCCATTTTAACCATCAGGTCATTTCGGGTGCTCCTAACCACCAGGTCCATAACAGCTGCCTATCCTTTGGGGGTCTGCTCTGAGGCAAGATAGCATTCCCATTTCCATCTATAGGGGTATTTAGTCCTCCGGCTGTGTCGAGGTGTCTAGGGAGTGTTAGGCACACCCCACGGCTACTTCTAGTTGTGGTGTTAGTTCAGGATTGCGGTCAGTACAGGTTCCACCAACTCCAGAGAAAGTTTCATGCGGCTCCAAGGTCACCAGATCATAACAGGATCCCAAGCTCCTCCAGCTGGCGAGTTTTGTCAAGAGGTTACTTGTCTGAGAGAACAGCAAGACAAGATCACTACCTATCTGCGCAACTTGTCTACACACATGGACTGAGTGATATCCTCAGCTTCATCCCGCTCTACCACCGGTTTCCAGGCTCCCTGTTGTATGGCAGGTCTGGCGGCTCCCACTTGGTATGAAGTTGATCCTGCTCAGTGTCGAGGGTTCATTAACCAGTGCACATTGCATTTTGAACTCCTGGGGCATATGTTTTCTTCTGATCGTGCCAAGGTGGGTTTCATTATGTCCCACTTCGCTGGAGAGGCTCTCGCCTGGCTGAATCCATTATGGCAGAGAGGGGATCCTCTGGTTAATAATCTCCAGTCTCTACTTGAGGCATTCCATAGGACCTTCGACGAGCCTGGCCGTTCTTCTTCGACAGCTTCTTCACGTCTCCATTTTCGCCAGGAAAATCTCACGGTGGCCCAGTATGCAGTTCGTTTCCGGACTCTTTCCCCAGACTTATCCTGGAATGACAAGGCCTTGGTCGCTACCTTCTGGGAAGCTGAATGTAAAAAAAACAAAGCTCCTCCAAACATAATTTTGCAAAACAACATAATTTTATTAAATTACACAATTTAAAAAAAAACTCATTAAAAAAACTATTGGAGATGAGAGGAACCTTGCAGAAAAGATGGAACAGCAAAACACTGGACTGATGAGCTATATTGAATCAATGTCCTGACAAAAAATAGAGAAAACATCCAACATGGCAAATATCCCTAGGATGATAATACTTGTTAGAATTGTATAGACCAAGAACAAATATAGTTCTACCAAATAAAGGGCATAGTGCAAAAACTGTGCTGTGTAGGAGGATATAGATCACATGAACAAATTATAAAGCTGGACATTACATACAGGGTATGTCTGTGATCATCTCTGATTAAGACAGAGAACCTAAACTAGATCTAAGTAAATCAAGTCCGCAGCTTCTGATTGGTCGCGTAGCGGTCAAGTGACCGCTACGCGACCAATCACAAAGCAGTGACGTCTTCTAAGGTATTTCAAGCGCTTGAAAGACCTTAGGTGACGTCACTGCTTTGTGATTGGTCGCGTAGCGGTCACGCGACCGCTACGGACCAATCAGAGTGCAGTGACCTCATCTAAGGCCCTTCAAGCGCGCATTCTTAGGTACAACGGCTCCCGGTTACGGCGGTAAAGTCCAGGAGCCGCCGGAGAGGTGAGTATATCCCTAATTTTTAATTTTAATTCTTTATTTTACACATTGATATTAATCCCGATACCGATTCCCGATACCACAAAAGTATCGGATCTCGGTATCGGAATTCCGATACCCGCAAGTATCGGCCGATACCCGATACTTGCGGTATCGGAATGCTCAACACTAGTCGGGATACTCCTGTGACTCTGAATGGCCAGATATCCTTAGCTACTCGGATCGATCTTTGCTTTCAAGAATTTTCCAGGGAATATTAGTGGGAGAGGAGGTCTTGTTGCCTGGATCCTAGTTTCCAGAAACAACCTGCTTCTTCGTCTCCAGCCTCTGTTCCTGAAGCTATGCAAGTGGATCAAGTGAGCTTGGCTAGACTGCGCCAGGAGGCAGTCATGGAAGAGAGATGTTTCTACTGCGGTAGTTCAGAGCATCGAATCCGCTTCTGTCCAGAGAGGTCGGGAAACTCCAGAACCTATAGTCGGTAAGAAAATCATCCCTGGGTAAGGATCATCTCTCTCCATCTCTGCAAATGACTGTCTCTGTGTCCTTCGGCATGGTCAGATTTTCGGAACTTTGCTACCTGGATTCTGGACCCACCAGGAACCTCATCCAACAAGCGGTGGTGGAGCGTTACCAGATTCCAGTCCAACGTCTTCCAAATCCTTTGTGGGTGACTTCTGTGGATGGCAAACCCTTGACCGAGCCCGTTCAGTTCCAGACTTAGCCAGTGGAACTTCGGGTAGGTCTAACTCATTCTAAAAGAATCTGTTTTTATGTGTTGCCTGGTTTGTCTCACACCCTCCTTCTAGGTTTAACTTAGCTCCAAGTACATGAGCCTGTCCTAAGCTGGAGGACTGGAGAAGTTCTACACTGGGGTAATTCCTGCTCTGATCAATGTATCACTCCCATCCATCCTGTTAGTCCTACAGTGGAGCCAACTGTGCTGCCGGGTTTACGATTCTCTTACTGGGCCTTCTCAGATGTCTTTGGGAAAAAGGAAGCAGAGAGATTGCCTCCACACAGATCGTATGACCGTCCCATTGATCTGCTTCCCGGAATGTCTCCCCCTGGGGGGGGCGAAGCTATCCTCTTTCCCATGCAGAGACCCAGGCCATGTCAGAGTACATCCAGGAGAACCTAACTAGAGGATTTATCCGGTGGGGGCAGGTTTCTTCTTCATCAAGAAAAAGAATGGATCTCTATGGCCCTGTATCAATTACCGGTGGCTAAACCAGATCACGGTAAAAAATAGATATCCATAACCACTTATTTCAGAGCTGTTCAATTGTCTCAGAGGGGCCAAGATCTTTACAAAACTAGATCTCAGAGGAGCCTACAACCTGATTCATGTACATCAGGGTGACAAATAGAAAACAGCCTTCAACACTCAAGATGGACATTATTAATACCTTGTAATGCCATTTGGCCTCAGTAATGCACCCGGGGTCTTCCAGGAGTTTGTAAACAATATTTTTAAAGATTTCCTCTATTCATGTGTAGTTGTCTACCTGGATAACATCTTGATTTACTCCACAGACTTAGCCACTCATTGGAGGCATGTTCACGAGGTCTTGCAAAGGCTCAGGGAGAACAGGCTGTGTGCCAAGTTTGAGAAGTACGTCTTCAAGCAATCCTCTCTGCCTTTTCTCAGCTACATAGTTTTGTCCACACTTCTCTACTCGATTGGCACCCATCTTTGCTCTAACTCGGAAAGGCGTTAACCCCAAGGATTGGACTCCAGAGGCGGAGGAGGCCTTTATTTAGCTGATGGAGGCCTTCTCTTTCGCGCCCGTTCTCCATTGGCCAGACACTGATAAACAATTTTTTCTTGAGGTTGATGCTTCCTCCATAGGCGCTGGAGTGGTTCTTTCTCAAAAGTCATCTACCGGTCATAAGGTCTCTTGTGGTTTTTACTCGAAGGTTTTTTTTCCATTTCTGAAAGGAACTATTCCATTGGGGATTGTGAACTGTTGGCTATCAAGTTGGCCCTGCAAGAATGGCAACAACTCCTTGAGGGAGCAGTTCATCAGGTTGTCATATTCACCGATAATAAAATCCTAGCCTATCTCTAGTCTGCACAGAGGTTGAATCCCCGCCAGGCCAGGTGGGCCTTGTTTTTAGCTCGATTTGTTTTTCACTTTCGTCCAGCTGACAAGAATTTCAAGGCCGATGCACTCTCTAAAGCCTTCCTGCCTGACTTAGAGGAAGAACCTCAAAATATCATCGAGCCATCCAGGTTAGTGTCAGTAGCCTCTGTTAATCTCTCTCGGCTTCCTTCCGGAAAAACTCTTGTGCCCACTTTGGACAGGAATTGTGTCCTTTGGTGGGGTCACTCTTCCAAGTTGGGTGGTCATGCCGGGCAGAAAAAGACTTTACATTTTATCTCCCATTACCACTGGTGGCCTACCATGGGCAAAGATATCTTGGAGTATGTTGCAGCCTGCCCTTCGTGTGCCCATGACAAAACTGCAAAGCACCTTCCGTCCAGGTGACTCCTGCCACTTCCTGTTTCTTCCGCTCCCTGGCAGCACATTGCTAAGAACTCTATTTTGGGTCTTCCCATCTCTTCTGGCTGCTCCACTGTCTGATTTGTGGTGGATCGCTTTTCGAAGATGGCTCATTTCTTTCCTCTGTCTGGTCTTCCATCTGCTCCTGAGCTTGCTGACTACTTCATACAGCACATCTTCTGTCTTCATCGGCTTCATGGGTTTCCTCTCCACATTGTGTCCAACAGAGGTCTCCAGTTTACCTCGAAGTTCTGGAGAGCAGTTTGTAAACTAATGAAGGTAGAACTGGACTTTTCTTCTGCTTATCACCCTCAATCCAATGGGCAAGTGGAGAGGACCAATCAAATCTTGTCCGGATTCCTGCGTCATTTTGTCAATGTGCATCATGATGACTGGGTGAAGTTACTGCCCTGGGCAAAGTTTTCATATAACAATCAAGTAAGTGAATCCTCTGGAAGGTCTCCCTTCCAGATAGTATTTGGACTTCAACCCGGAATCCCACTTCCCATCTCTGGGCCTTCGGCCATCCCTGCAGCAGACACCTTTGCGGAGGAATTCTCTAAGGTATGGAGTGATACCAAGTGGCTTTAGAAAAAGCCTCACAACGAATGAAGAAACATGTGGACAAAAAATGCCTGGATGCTCCTATTTTTCAGCCCGGAGATTAGGTTTGGCTCTCCTCCAAGTACATCCATCTGAAGATTCCCTCCTACAAATTAGGTCCCCGCTTCATTGGTCCCTTTGAGGTCTTGAAACAAATCAATGGAGTTCGTACAAATTGAAATTGCCTGCCTAACTACATGCGCCTAATTCTTTCCATGTTTCTCTCCTCAAACCAGTAGTCTTGAGCTCCTTTTTTAAAGACCCAGGTACCACTCTTGATCCTGTCAGTGAGGAGGATGTCTTTGAGGTAGAGAATATTTTGGCCGCAAAGAGTGTAAGGCGAAATACCTATTTCTTGGTGGATTGGAAGGGCTTCGGTCCTGAGAAGAGGTCATGGGAGCCTAAAGAGAATATCCAAGCTCCTCTCCTATTGGAGAGATTTTACGCAGATTTGAAAAAGAGGGAGCGTAAAAGGGGGATACTGTAACATTCGTACCTCCGCAGGGTCCCCGTCAGGGTTTCCGCACTCAGTCTGCTCCCCGCTGCCCGGCTTCGGTCTCTGTTTCCTCTCCTGCTCCTGCTTCCTGGCACACAGCCAGCAGGTCTCCTGGTTTGACTAAAAAAGAAGAAAATGTCTTACCCATATGGTTCATGCTGAAGTGTGTAGTTTGTGAATAAAGAAAACTCTTTTTACGGATTCAGTGAAGCTGGACATTCTCTTCTTTTTTGGACTTTACATGCCTGGACACAGCCAAGGTCCAAGCTCCCGAGGCTTGGTTTATGCATCACGGGTGAGCTGGTCTATATTCCTTCCTCCTGGTTTGACGCTGAGGTTGTGCATGCACGCGCTCTCTGTCTCTTAAAGAGACAGTGCACGTTTTTCAAATATGCTTCTAACCAATGGTGTGATAACGAGTGCCATTTCTGGCCCCTCTGTCATAGAGGGGGTGCCAGAGCAACAAGTGTTTCCTGTTGCTAGTTTCCGGTTCCTGTATTATTGTGCCTGCATTCTGTCTGTGTACCGCTAGTGACCTGCCAGTACCCAGCTAATACTGTTTGTCTTCTCAGAGTCCTGCTGTATGTCACTCCGTTTCCCGGAATGTTACCAGTACTGCTTGTGCCAGTCCCATCTCTCTCAGCTGTCCATCACTCCATTACCCAGGACAAGTTCACTACTGCCTGTGTCAGTTCCATCTCGCTTTGCCGCTTGACGTCTGTCAAGTTCAACGCCACCCACTATCTCTGTCCACCTGTTCTGCTGAGACAGCTTCCACATTATCCAGGGTATAACTGGAGGTAGCATCTGCGTCCCTTGAACATTCCAATCTGACCCTGTTCGAGGGGTTCTACTAAGGGTGTCTGGGGCTCGCATAGTCATGCCCCCTTCTGAGCCCACCGGACCGTGGTCCAGTGTTTCCACTAAAATAGCAACAAGCTAATGTATACTGCAACATCTGTGCCTCCACTTCCATTTGTTACAATTGTATTCAGGAGAGGTAGTAGAATTAAGAATTATATAGCATCTAGTTATTTACACCCCCCCAAAAAAAAAAAAAAAAACACTGCTTGCACCAAGTGCAGAGAGGTGAGAGATGTTTAATCAGACATATGTACAGGTGCAAGACTTGTTTTTTTTGTGAACATGTATATTGACATGTGTGATTGCGTAGATTTTACAGACATACTGTTTTAACCCCTTAACGACTGCAAATATGCCTTTTAACGGCAGCAGTTAAGGGTGCTTATTTCTCAGTACTGCTTTTTAACGACGTTTAGAAATAAGGGTATAGCGCCCCCCAGAGAACATGACTCGGGTTGGTTTTTACTGTTCTCAGTCTTGTGATTGCTGTTATTCACTGAATAATGGTGACCGCAGAAAAAAGTCTGATTTCCCATTCATTTCTCTCACCTCTGATATGATCTAGCATACCAGAGGAGAAAAATGGGGTCCCCTGAGCCCTTCCCAGTACTTTCACCATCCCCAGACCCTCTGGCACCATCCCCCTCCACATCTTCTTCCTGGAAGAAAATCGCGGGTACATGTGCAGTGCGCCCTCCGAGATCTGCCGGCTGGTACCGGGCAACAATAGCCGATTTTTCCTCTTGGATCATTTTTATCATAGTGATAGAACTTATTAAAGTGCTCAAAATAATAAAAAAGCAAATCAACCCCCCCCTTTTTCATCCCCTTAGTTAAATAAAAATAATAAAATAGAAAATGCATTTTCTCCACTCTTTGCAGTTAGGGTTAGGGTTGGGGTTAGAGCTAGGGCTAGGGTTGTAGCTAAGGTTAAGGTTAGAGCTAAGGTTAGGGTTGGGCTAGGGTTAGGGTTGGGGCTAGGGTTAGGGTTTGGCTAGGGTTAGGGTTGGGGGTTAATGTGTCATGTCGGACGCTGTTCAGACCAGGTCGTTCGACAGACAGCGGTAATTCCGCTTTTGACCACTATGTGCTCATTGGCGTCGGCTAGATTTTATTTAGCTGGTCCGGGGTTAATTTACCTGATGCTCGGATTGGAAGCTGGGCCATGCCCATTGCCTTTAAATAGTTCTCCTGAACATTGGGCGTCACCGATTATAGCTTCTGTCTTGTGCGTTGTTATCTCGGTCTGGAGTGGTGAGCTAGTTGTTGGAGTATCGTTGCTGGTGGTGTATTTCCCTTTGTCTTATTTACTCCTCCCTATATTTGTATTTATTTTGCCCTGCGCATTTATTGTGTATTCCTGAGTGACTGCGGCGTGGTGTATATTTTCCGTTATCCTTGTCTGTTTTAACTGTGGGTATTGGTGTATGATCTTTTCACTGGGTGGTGGGCGGTGGTTTCAGCCTAGGGTTGAAACAGGAGACAGGGAGAGGGTCGAGGCCTAGACATGCACACCATCAGTGTAAACTCTAGGTAGAGGGTCAGTCAGGATTTCCCTAGTCTGAGGGAAATTGCAGGGGCCCGGGTTATTAGCTCTTGCCCACCAAGTATCCCCGTGACATTATAATCGGCCTTTAAAAAAATAAAAAAATAAAAAGGGGTTTCCTTTTTTTTGTTTTGTCATGGATATCATGACTTCCATAACCCGCCAGTTGGAGGCGCTGTCCCTACAGGTCACTGAGTTGAGGGGGGCATTGCAGCAACAGGGACTAGCAGTATCTAATGTGCAAGCTGGAGCTACAGGTAGAGTTGCTGAGCCTAAGTTTCCTTTGCCTGAAAAATTTGTTGGGGAACGCAGTAAATTTGTTTCTTTTCGTGAAGCTTCCAAACTATATTTCCATATGCGCCCGATCTCCTCAGGTAATGAGGCTCAGCGTGTGGGCCTGGTGTTGTCATTGTTAAGCGGGGATCCCCAAGCATGGGCTTTTTCTTTGCCATCTGATTCTGCTGCATTTGACTCTGTGGAGAGTTTTTTTTCCTTTCTTGGAAATATTTATGACGAGCCAGACAGAATGGCTCTAGCAGAATCTATGATACGCACTATTCGCCAGGGGGAGCGAGTAGCAGAGGATTACTGTTCTGAATTTCGTCGCTGGGCGATCGATACACAGTGGAATGATCCAGCGCTGCGGAGTTAGCTTATTCATGGGGTTTCTGGAAGGGTTAAAAAAGCCCTTCTGATGTACGAGACTCCTACTTCTCTAGATTCCGCTATGAGTCTGGTTGTCCGCATTGATCGCCGTTTGCGTCAGGGGGAGCATGAGACACCGCCTATGGGAGAGGGTTTAGGTTCACGTGTGGTTGCTGCAGGTGAGCCCACGGAGCCTATGCAAATCGCAGGGGTGTCACATGTGAAGCGTCAAGCCCCTGAGCTCAGGAAGCAGGGAGCCTGTTTTTACTGCGGTAAGACTGGTCATTTTATTAACATCTGTCCTCTACTGTCTAAGAAAAACGCAACGGCGGAAAACTTCTAAGCTCAGAGGGTGTGGAGGAGACCAATCTGAGCTTATGTATATCCTCCATGGTGGTTTCTCAATGCATGCTCCCTGCTAAGGTTATAATTGCTGGCAGTGAGCTGCCAATTACTGTGTTTGTGGATAGTGGTTCAGCCACAAATCTCATTGATGAGGAGTTTGTGCGGTTTTAGAATTTAAAAACTGCCTCATCCTATCCGCGTGGTCACCATCAATGCTGCTTCTCTCTCACAGGGGGAGATTACTGAATTTGTGGTTGAGGTAAAACTCCACGTTGGGGTTCTACATTCCGAGCAGGTTTCATGTAAGGTGCTCAGGAATCTTCCTGCTCAGGTGGTGTTGGGTTTTCCACGGTTGTCTATGCACAACCCGGTAATTGACTGGAAAACTCAGGACATAATTCAGTGGAGCGAATTCTGCCAGGAGAATTGCCTGGCCACATGTGTGGCTGCTGTGACTTCAAGCGTTCCGGAGTCACTTCTGGATTTTGTGGATGTGATCTCTGAGAAGGGTTGTTCAGAGTTGCCACCACATCGCCCCTATGACTGTACTATCAGATTTAAACCAGGGGCCAAATTGTCTAAAGCAAGGATGTTTAACATCTCCGGTCCGGAGAGACAAGCATTAAAGGATTACATTGCTGAAAGTTTGAGCAAAGGGCACATCAGGCCTTCATCCTTGCCTGTGGCAGCAGGGTTCTTCTTCGTGAAGAAGAAAGATGGCGGATTACGCCCGTGT
The DNA here is from genome assembly GCF_051348905.1 of Ranitomeya variabilis. Taxonomy (NCBI): domain Eukaryota; kingdom Metazoa; phylum Chordata; class Amphibia; order Anura; family Dendrobatidae; genus Ranitomeya; species Ranitomeya variabilis. The sequence goes on from NC_135232.1 coordinate 627,638,490, forward strand.
TTGGATTTCAGGGAATTGAACCAGATTACGGTTCGTGATCCATACCCTATGCCACTAATACCAGATTTGTTCAACCAGGTGGCAGGTGCTAAGTGGTTTACCAAGCTTGACCTCAGTGGGGCATACAACCTCATAAGAGTCCGTCAAGGTGATGAGTGGAAGACGGCTTTTAATACCCCTGAGGGTCATTTTGAAAATTTGGTGATGCCATTTGGGTTGACTAACGCACCTGCAGTGTTCCAACATTTCATTAATGATGTGTTTTCGCATGTTTTGGGGAAATTCATTATCGTGTACCTAGATGACATTCTCATATATTATTGCGACCGCGATACTCATTTAGATCATGTCATGCAGGTGTTACAGCTTCTCAGAGAGAATAAGCTGTATGCTAAACTTGAGAAATGTGTATTTTCTGTTCAAGAGTTGCCTTTCTTGGGTTATATTGTGTCTGCTTCTGGTTTTAAAATGGACGCCGCTAAGGTGCAAGCGGTGCTGCATTGGGAACGGCCAGATAACCTGAAAGCACTTCAGTGGTTCCTTGGGTTTTCTAACTACTTATTTATCAAGGATTTTTCCATCATTGCTAAACCGCTAACTGACATGACTAAAAAGGGTACCAATTTCTCCGTTTGGCCTGAGGCTGCTGTGCGCGCATTTGAATTTCGTAAGAACAGTTTTGTTTCAGCCCCCATTCTTGTGCAGCCAGACGTATCAAAACCTTTTGTTGAGGAAGTCGATGCGTCTGAGGTTGGTGTGGGGGCGGTACTATCACAAGGCTCATCTTTGAGTGATTTGCGTCCATGCGCCTATTTCTCCAAGAAACTGTTGTCCGCCGAACGTAACTACGATATCGGCAACAGGGAGTTGTTGGCAATCAAGTTGGCCTTTGAGGAATGGCGACACTTCTTGGAGGGGTCGGTACATCAGGTTACTGTTATTACCGATCACAAGAATCTGCTGTATTTGGAGTCCGCCAAGCGTCTGTCCCCAGGCAGGCTCGCTGGGCATTGTTTTTCACACGGTTCAATCTTGTTGTCACTTACAGACCGGGGTCTAAAAACACTAAGGCGGATGCTCTGTCCAGGTGTTTTCCGGGGGGAGAACCTCGGGAGGATCCAGTACCCATCCTCCAAAAGGGTGTTGTGGTTTCGGCTCTCACTACCGAGGTTGAGGCTGAGATTGCCGAGGCTCAGGAGGAGGTACCATCTGAGCTTTCCATCAACAAATCTTTTGTACCGCTTCATCTCCGCCTAAAGGTTTTGGTGGAGCATCATGATGCTGTCCTGGCTGGCCACCCAGGGGTTAGAGGTACCTTGGAGTTGGTGTCACGTCGGTTTTGGTGGCCCAAGATCCGACAGGACGTGGTCTCATACGTGTCAGCTTGTACCACGTGTGCTAGGGCTAAGACGCCCCGCTCCCATCCTGTTGGCACACTACTTCCTCTTGAGGTACCTAGTAAGCCATGGACTGAAATCTCCATGGATTTCATCACTGATTTGCCCTCCTCAGCTGGGAACACGGTCATCTTGGTGATTGTTGATCAGTTTTCAAAAATGTCGCACTTTGTGTCTTTGCCTTCGTTGCCTAACGCTAAGACTCTGGCTCAGGTGTTTGTGCAGGAGGTGGTCAGACTTCATGGGGTTCCGTCTGACATCGTGTCTGATAGGGGTACTCAGTTTGTGGCAAAATTTTGGAAAGCATTTTGCTCACGGCTGGGGATCAAGTTGTCTCATTCTTCGGCGTTTCATCCTCAGTCAAATGGTCAGACTGAGCGTATAAACCAAAATTTGGAACAGTACTTACGCTGCTTTGTCTCTGATAACCAGGAGGAGTGGTCTACCTTTCTTCCTTTGGCTGAGTTTGCCATCAATAATCACCGCCAGGAGTCATCTGGGGAGTCTCCTTTTTTTGTGTTTACGGGCTACATCCTCAATTTTGTACTTTGAGTCAGAGGGGTTCTTCCGGCGTTCCGGAGGAGGACCAGTTAGGAGCACAATTGTCATCAGTCTGGAGGAGAGTTAAACAGCGCCTGTTGAGTGTGGGTGCTAGGTACAAACGTGTGCCTGACAGTAGGCGTGTGCCAGGTCCGGACCTGAGTGTGGATGACTGGGTGTGGTTATCCACAAGAAACATAAGACTCAAAATACCATCCCTTAAATTCGGTCCACGGTTTATTGGTCTATTTAGGGTCACCGCCGTCATTAACCCAGTAGCGTACCGATTGGAGCTTCCTACGGTGTATAAGATACACAACGTGTTCCACAGGTCTCTTTTAAAGAAGGTGGTGGGTTCTGTGGACGCGTCGCCTATGCCACCTCCATTCTTGGTGGATGGTAATTTGGAATTTGAAGTCTCCAAGGTGGTTGACTCTCGTGTAGTGCGCCGCACTTTACAGTACTTGGTACACTGGCATGGTTATGGGCCTGAGGAGAGGTCCTGGGTACCAGCCTCGGACATTCATGCGGATTGGCTGGTCAGGTTTTTTCACCGTCGCCATCCGGACAAGCCGGGTCCTATAAGCCGTGAGGGCCCTGGGGTCCCTTGTAGAAGGCGGGGTACTGTCATGTCGGACGCTGTTCAGACCAGGTCATCCGACAGACAGCGGTAATTCCGCTTTTGATCACTATGTGCTCATTGGCGTCGGCTAGATTTTATCTAGCTGGTCCAGGGTTAATTTACCTGATGCTCGGATTAGAAGCTGGGCCATGCCCATTGCCTTTAAATAGTTCTCCTGAACATTGGGCATCGCCGATTATAGCTTCTGTCTTGTGCGTTGTTATCTCAGTCTGGAGTGGTGAGCTAGTTGTTGGAGTATCGTTGCTGGTGGTGTATTTCCCTTTGTCTTATTTACTCCTTCCTATATTTGTATTTATTTTGCCCTGCGCATTTATTGTGTATTCCTGAGTGACTGTGGCGTGGTGTATATTTTCCGTTATCCTTGTCTGTTCTAACTGTGGGTATTGGTGTATGATCTTTTCACTGGGTGGTGGGCAGTGGTTTCAGCCTAGGGTTGAAACAAGAGACAGGGCGAGGGTCGAGGCCTAAACATGCACACCATCAGTGTGAACTCTAGGTAGAGGGTCAGTCAGGATTTCCCTAGTCTGAGGGAAATTGCAGGCGCCTGGGTTATTAGCTCTTGCCCACCTAGTATCCCCTTGACATAATGTTGTGTTGGGTTTAGGGTTGTGTTGGGGTTAAGGTTGTAGTGTTGGGGTTTCAGTTGGGGTTTCAGTTGTGGTGTTAAGGTTAGGGTTGTGGTTAGGGTTGTGATGGGGTAATGGTTGTGGTTAGGGTTGGGATTTGTGTATTTTCTATCACATAGGCTCCTCAAAGTCACTTCAAATGTGAGGTGGTCCCTTAAAAAAATGGTTTTATAAATTTTGTTGGAAAAATGAGAAATCACTGGTCAACTTTTAACCCTTGTAACGTCCTAACAAAAAAATATTTATTGTTCTGATGTAAAGTAGACATGTGGGAAATGTTATTTATTAACTATTTTGTGTTACACAACTCTCCGATTTAAGGGCACAAAAATTAAGTTTGAAAATTGCAAAATTTTTAAAATTTTTGCCAAATTTACATTTTTTCATAAATAACCGCAAGTCATTTCGAAGAAATTTTGCAACTATCATGAAGTACAAAATGTCAAGAAAACACAGTCTCAGAATCAGTGGGATCTGCTAAATGATTTCAGAGTTATAACCACATAAAGTGACAGTGGTCAGAACTGTAAAAATTGGCTTGGTCATTCAGTACAAAATTGGTTCTGTCACTAAGGGGTTAACCCTGGAATAGGTGAAGGAGGGGTGATGTTATATAATATGTGTGTACAACATTCTTTTCTTGGGGATGAAGTTATAATATACGTTTCTAACTGCTAAAGAGTTTGATAGATAGCGATTGGTTCCTTGGTTATTATAACCATACCCATTAGCATTGAAAATGGGGTACAACAAAAACACTTTATTATACACCCAATGATGGCCCCCACAGTCAAAACACATTGTGTTTTTAATAAGTTTTTATTGTCTTTTATAAAATTTTGCATTTTACTTAGCCAATAAAATATCATCTGATTCAACATCAGAGATACTTGGTTCTTTGGCTATATAAACCACTTATTCCAAATTGGGTTAAGGAGCCTCTGAAGGAAGCTCCATGAAACATCATTATTCACATTTTGATAACAATGAACAGAAGCTACATTAGACCCAACGTCTCCACACTACTAGATGACAGTAATACATAAAGTGTTTTAATGTTTAATATTTGAATGAGGCTCACCAATTGTTGCCTTCTAGTTTATGGATGACTGTATGACCCTACTTACAATTTTTTCCTGACTTTGCACAAAGCTTTTATGAGTGAAGAAGAACCACAACTACACATTCTTAATTTTTTTAATGAGGCACTCCAGTTGTTGCCTTCAAAGGTGTATGGATGACCCTGCTTGTAATTTTTGGTGGGATTTGCACTTAGTGCTTAGCCTTTATGACTCTAGGAGTAGCACTACATTACAATTTGAACAAAATATCTATGAGGCCATTCTTTATGTCTAATACAGGGTGAATTCCTCTGAGTCCATAATTTTTGGCACTTCTCCCTTCCTTACAGAAATTTCCAATTTTTTAATAAAAAAATCGATTCTGCTTTACTTAAATCATATATTTTTAAAATTATTTAAAATTTTGCCTTATATACAAGTCATTATAATGGAAAGTCAAAGATGCCTACAAGCATAAATGTACGCCGATGTCGGACTCCCTCCCTTTGATGTGGGCTCTGGCGCTAAGCCCACATATTTTCCAGCACATATCAGCTGTTTTAAACAGCTCACATGTGCCTCTAACAGCCATGGGTGGAATTGCGATCCACCCACAGCTGTTAACCCATTAAATTATGCTGTCAATCTCTGACAGCGGCATTTAACTCGCATTTCCGGCAAGCGCACCAGAAATCCCTCCCATTGGTTTCCCCATCACATGACCATGGGTCAAAGATGGGTTAGCACGACAAGCAGATGTCTCCAGCACACCTCTATGATTGTCAAAGCCGGGGTGCTATGAGCGCCGCCCGGTGGTCGGCACTCATAGCAAGTCAGTAATTCTGCTACATACAGACGATCAGATCGTCGCCTGTATCTAGCAGAGCTGATCAGACAAGTGCAGCTTCTAGTCTCCTATGGAGACTATTGAAGCATGCCAAAAGTTTAATAAAAAGTTTTTAAAAATATTAAAAAAATAAAAGAATATACAAAAAATCAAATCACCCCCTTTTTGACCATTCAAAATAAAACAGTATAAAAAAATCAAACATACACATATTTGGTAACGCCACATTCAGAATCGCCTGATCTATCAATATTAAAAAATAATTAACTCGATCTCTAAACGACATAACGATAAAGAAAGTCAAAACGCCAGAATTACTTTTTTTGGTCACCGCAACATTGCATTAAAATGCTATAATGGGTGATCAAAAGATTGTATCTGCACCAAAATGGTGTCATTAAAAACATCAGTTCGGCACATAAAAAATAAGCACTTTTCCAACCCGAGATCACAAAAAATGGAGACGCTACGGGTATTGAAAAATATAAAAAAAAAATTATTTTTAACAAATTTGGGGAATTTTTTTTTCACCACTTAAATAAAAAAGAACTGATACATGTTTGGTGTCTAGGGACTCATAATGACCTGGAGAATGATAATATCAGGTCAGTTTTAGCATTTATTGAGTATATTAAAAAAAAAACAAATGTGGGATTGCACTTTTTGTTTTGCAATTTCACCGCAGCTGGAATTTTTTTCCAATTTTTGAGTACACAACATGGTAAAACCAATGGTGTCATTCAAAAGTACAACTCATCCCGCAAAAAAGCAGCCTTCACATGGCCATTTTGTCCAAAAAATAAAAAAGGTATGGCTCTGGGAAGAAGGGGAGAAAAAAATGAGCACGCAAAAGCAAAAATACCTCTGGTCATTAAGGGGTTAATACTCCAGTATACTAGTTTTTATATCGTCAGTTACTCCATATATTGTTGGCTGTTTCTTTAACCTTTTCACCCCCGGGGTCATTTTTTGTTTTTCCTCCCCTTGTTCCAAGGGCCATAATGTTTTTATTTTTCTGTCCACATAACTGTACGAGGGCTTGTTGATCATAAATCAGACTATTATGACAGCGGCATTTAACCAGTTAACAGCTGGGGGCAGAGCTCTGCTCCACCTGAGACTATTAGAGGCACATGTAGACTGATTACATCAGCCAGCATCTGCTGAGAAAGATGGGGAATCAGTGTGCGAGAAAAAATTCAGGGAGTCAGCATACAGTGGCATATGAAAGTTTGGACATCCCTGGTCAAAATTACTGTTATTGTGAACAGTTAAGCAAATTGATGATGAAATACTTTCTAAAAGGCCTACATTAAAGAATTAAAGATGACACATTTTCTTTGTATTTTAGACAAAAAAAGGATATATATACACTCACCGGCCACTTTATTAGGTACACCTGTCCAACTTCTTGTTAACACTTAATTTCTAATCAGCCAATCACATGGCGGCAACTCAGTGCATTTAGGCATGTAGACATGGTCAAGACAATCTCCTGCAGTTCAAACCGAGCATCAGTATGGGGAAGAAAGGTGATTTGAGTGCCTTTGAACGTGGCATGGTTGTTGGTGCCAGAAGGGCTGGTCTGAGTATTTCAGAAACTGCTGATCTACTGGGATTTTCATGCACAACCATCTCTAGGGTTTACAGAGAATGGTCCGAAAAAGAAAAAAAATCCAGTGAGCGGCAGTTCTGTGGGCGGAAATGCCTTGTTGATGCCAGAGGTCAGAGGAGAATGGGCAGACTGGTTCGAGCTGATAGAAAGGCAACAGTGACTCAAATCGCCACCAGTTACAACCAAGGTAGGCCTAAGAGCATCTCTGAACGCACAGTGCGTCGAACTTTGAGGCAGATGGGCTACAGCAGCAGAAGACCACACCGGGTACCACTCCTTTCAGCTAAGAACAGGAAACTGAGGCTACAATTTGTACAAGCTCATCGAAATTGGACAGTAGAAGATTGGAAAAACGTTGCTTGGTCTGATGAGTCTCGATTTCTGCTGCGACATTCGGATGGTAGGGTCAGAATTTGGCGTAAACAACATGAAAGCATGGATCCATCCTGCCTTGTATGGAGCATCTTTGGGATGTGCAGCCGACAAATCTGCGGCAACTGTGTGATGCCATCATGTCAATATGGACCAAAATCTCTGAGGAATGCTTCCAGCACCTTGTTGAATCTATGCCACGAAGAATTGAGGCAGTTCTGAAGGCAAAAGGGGGTCCAACCCGTTACTAGCATGGTGTACCTAATAAAGTGGCCGGTGAGTGTATATATCCTTCTCACCCCCAATGGGGATGGTCTTTGTTGTCCTTTCTCATTCTCGGGTCCTCTACCAGAGGCCTGGGAGTTTGAGGGTTCTGCGCAGGATCTTGGTTGTTCCCAGCATTGTGCTTCTCTGGTCAGAGAGCTCAGATGTTGCTCATGGAATCTGTTTTAGCCATTCTTCCAAATTAGGGGTCACTTCTCCTAGTGCTCCTATCACCACTGGAATCACTGTTGCCTTCACCTTCCACATCTTCTCCAGTTCTCCTTTGAGGCCCTGGTATTTCTTCATCTTCTCAAATTCCTTCTTTCTGATGTTGCTGTCACTTGGCACTGCCACGTCTATAATCATTGTTGTCTTCTGATCCTTGTCTACTATCACAATGTCTGGTTGGTTAACCAACACCTGCTTATCTGTTTGGATCTTGACATCCCACAGGATTTTAGCCCTTTCATTCTCCACCACTTTTTCTGGGAACTTCCATCTGGACTTCGGGGGACTTAGCCCATATGCTGTGCAGATGTTCCTGCAAACAATTCCCGCTACTTGGTTGTGGCATTTGGTATATGCTGCTCCTGCTTGCGTTTTGCATACTGCCACTATGTGTTGGATGGTATCTGAGGTTTCTTTGCATAGTCTGCATCTGGGGTCTTGTCTTTTGTGGTACATTCCTACTTCTATGGCTCTGGTACTTAGTGCTTGCTATGCTTGTGCCGCTATGCTTAGTGCTTCTGTGCTGTCTCTGAGTCCTGCTTTCTCCAGCCATTGGTAGGATTTCTCCATGTCAGCCACCTTCATTATCTGTCGATGGTACATCCCATGCAACGGCTTGTCTTACTTCATGTTCCTGTTCTTCCTTCCAGATGTGTTGTTGTTGCTGCCTTAGGCCAGGGTCACATTTGCGTGTTTAATGCAAGAAACTCTTGCGAGTCTCTCACAGCAATACCCGACACTGCCGCTTGCACTCGGGACCGGAGTATGTGGCTGCATGTATATCTATGCAGCCACACACTTCGGTCACGAATGCCGGCAGCAGTGCTGGGTATTGCTGTGAGAGACTCTGGCAAATTTCTCGCATTACACATGCAAATGTGAAACCGGCCTTAGGCTTTCTCTCAGCATCTCATCTTTTGGTGACATTTTTCTGATGTTTTCCTGGATACTCCTTGTTTAATCCATGGTGGTGGCTTGGATGCTTATCAAGCCTCTTCCATCCTCCGTTCTGTTGGTAAACAATCTTTGGGTGTTAGACTTAGGGTGGAGACCTCCATGCATTGTGAGGAGCTTTCGTGTCTTCACATCTGCAGCTTCCATGTCTTCTTTTGGCCAGCACACTATGCCAGCAGGGTATCTGTTAACTGGCAATGCATATGTATTGATGGTGCAAATTTTATTCTTCCCATTGAGCTGGCTCTTCAGGATCTGTCTTACCCTTTGATGGTGTTTGGATGTTGCTGCTTTCCTTGCTTCCTCATCATGGTTACCGTATCCCTGTGGGATGCCAAGGTACTTGTAGCATGTCTGTACATCTGCTATGTATCCTGCTGGTAATTCTTCTACATCAGTCTTTATTACCTTGCCTCTCTTTATTACTAAGGCTACTTTCACACTAACGACGTACGACGCACGACGCAATGTGTCGTGCCAACGTACCGACGCATGCTGTGAAAAAAAAGCACAACAGGCGCAGCGGATGCAGTTTTACAACACATCCGCTGCCCCATTGTAATGTCCGGGGAGGAGGGGGCGGAGTTCCAGCAGTGCATGCGCGGTCGGAAATAGCAGACATGACGCACAAAAAAAGTTACATGTAACGTTTTTTTGTGCCGACGGTCCGCCAAAACACGACGCATCCATCGCACGACGGATGCGACGTGCGGCAATCCGTCGCAATGCGTCGCTAATGCAAGCCTATGGAGAAAAACGCATCCTGCGGGCAACTTTGCAGGATGCGTTTTTTCTCAAAAACGACGCATTGCGACGTGCGTCGTACGACGCTAGTGTGAAAGCACCCTAAGTGACAACACTTCTCCAGTCCAAAGAACATCCTGAAATCTTCACTGTAGTTCCTTGTCAGGTGGATCAGTGAATTGATGTCTCATTCGTTTTTCGCATACAGCTTGATGTCATCCTTGTAGAGGAGGTGGCTGATGGTCCTTCCACTCTTGAACTTGTATCCATAGCCAGACTCTGTAATTATCTGACTGAGGGGGTTCAAGCCTATGCAGAACAGCAATGGGGACAGCGCATCACCTTGGTATATGCCGCATTTGATGGTCACTTGTGCTAGTTTTCTTGAGTTGACTTCCAATGTTGTTCTCCATTGCCCCATTGTGTTTCTGAGGAAGGTTCTTAATTTCCTGTGAACATTGTAGAGACCCAAGAATTCACAGATCCATGTGTGTGGCATTGAGTCATAATCTTTCCTGTAGTCAACTGTTGTGTATACGCTTTTTGGGCTCCCCTGGTGGTTGCTGGTGGTACTGGTGACTTGTTTGCACTTTGCTGCTTCTGTTCACCTGCTTCCATCAGCGTTTGGGAGTTTCCTATTTAGCCTTGCTCTCCAGTCATTTCCTTGCCGGTCATCATTGTAACCAGAGCCTTCGGTTGCATGTTCCTGCTACTAGTCTGCTGATCAGCTAAGTGGACTTTGTCCTTTTGTTTTGTATCTTTAGTCCAGTTTGCAGTTTTTGTAATTCTCTGTAGCTGGAAGCTCTTGCGGGCTGAAATTGCCACTCCTGTGTCATGAGTTGACACAGGAGTCTTAAAGTAATTTCAGGATGGTTTTTTGAAAGGGTTTTCAGTTGACCGTGAAGTCCTCTTTTGTATCCTTCTGCTATCTAGTAAGTGGACCTCTCTTTGCTAAATCTACTTTCATACTGTGTATGTCTTTTCCTCTTATATCACCGTTATTACATGTGGGGGGCTGCTATCATCTTTTGGGGTATTTCCCTAGAGGTAAGCCAGGTCTGTTTCTTTCTCTACCAGGCTTAGTTAGTCCTCCGGCTGGCGCGTGGCATTTAGGAAGCCGTAGGTATGCTCCCTGGCTACTATTAGTTGTGTGGTAGATTTAGCTCACGGTCAACTCGAGTTTCCATCACCCGAGAGCTCGTTCGTTATTTATATGTTTCTTACGTTCCCTTGCCATTGGGAACCATGACAGTATGACCGGCCATGTGTTAAACTTATTGGCAGAAGAAAGGAGAGAAAAAGGAAGTCTGTAAATTTTTTTTTTTTTTTCTTTTTCCCTATGCTGGCTCCATAGTTGGATCAGTTGTATTTCAGCTCTAATTACTGCCTTTGCCTTTCTCTCCTTATAATCCTTGAATGGCTCTGAGCTCACCTGTTTAAAGATGGATCCTCAGAGTTTGGCTGCAGGTTTAAATAATCTTGCTACGAAGGTTCAAAATTTACAAGATTTTGTTATGCATACTCCTATTTCTGAACCTAAAATCCCTACACCAGAGGTGTTTTCCGGAGATAGATCTCGGTTTCTGAATTTCAAATATAATTGTAAATTATTCCTTTCTCTCAGACCTCACTCCTCAGGAGATCCTGTCCAGCAGGTTAAGATTGTAATCTCTTTGCTGCGAGGTGACCCTCAAAATTGGGCATTTTCATTGGCACCAGGGGATCCTGCGTTGCTCAATGTGGATGCGTTTTTTCTGGCTTTGGGGTTGCTTTATGAGGAACCTAATTTGGAGATTCAAGCTGAAAAAGCTTTGATAGCCCTATCTCAAGGGCAAGATGAAGCTGAGATATACTGCCAAAAATTTCGTAAATGGTCTGTGCTTACTCAGTGGAATGAGTGCGCCTTAGCGGCAAATTTCAGAGAGGGCCTTTCTGATGCCGTTAAAGATGTTATGGTCGGGTTCCCTGCGCCTACAGGTCTGAATGAGTCCATGACAATGGCAATTCAGATTGATCGGCGTTTGCGGGAGCGCAAACCCGTGCACCATTTGGCGGTATCTTCTGAAGAGACGCCAGAGAAAATGCAATGTGACAGAATTATGTCCAGAAGCGAGCGGCAGAATTATAGGCGTAAAAATGGGTTATGCTTCTATTGTGGTGATTCTGCTCATGTTATATCAGCATGCTCTAAACGTACTAGGAAGGTTGACAAGTCTATTTCAATTGGCACTTTACAGTCCAAATTTATTTTGTCTGTAACCTTGATTTGTTCATTATCAGTTATTACCGTGGATGCCTATGTGGACTCTGGCGCCGCTCTGAGTCTTATGGACTGGTCCTTTGCCAGGCGCTGTGGGTTTGATTTAGAGCCTCTGGAAGTCCCTATACCTCTGAAGGGTATTGATTCTACACCTTTGGCTTGTAATAAACCACAGTTCTGGACGCAAGTGACTATGCGTATGACTCCAGACCATCAGGAGGTGATTCGCTTCCTTGTGTTGTACAATTTACATGATGTTTTGGTGCTTGGATTACCATGGTTACAGTCTCATAACCCAGTCCTTGACTGGAAAGCTATGTCTGTGTTAAGCTGGGGATGTCGGGGGGCTCATGGGGACACTCCTATGGTGCCCATTTCGTCATCTATTCCATCTGAGATTCCGGCATTTTTGTCTGATTATCGTGATATTTTTGAAGAGCCTAAGATTGGTTCACTCCCTCCTCACAGGGATTGTGATTGCGCCATAGATCTGATTCCTGGCAGTAAATTTCCAAAGGGTCGTTTGTTTAACCTATCTGTACCTGAACATGCTGCTATGCGCGAGTATATTAAGGAGTCCCTGGAAAAGGGACATATTCGTCCTTCTTCTTCACCTTTAGGAGCCGGTTTTTTCTTTGTCTCTAAAAAGGATGGCTCTCTGAGGCCTTGTATTGATTATCGACTCCTGAATAAAATTACAGTCAAATATCAGTATCCGTTGCCTTTGCTGACTGATTTGTTTGCTCGCATAAGGGGGGCTAAGTGGTTCTCTAAGATTGATCTTCGTGGGGTGTATAATTTGGTGCGAATTAAGCAGGGGGATGAGTGGAAAACCGCATTTAATACGCCTGAGGGCCATTTTGAGTATTTGGTAATGCCTTTCGGCCTTTCTAATGCACCTTCTGTCTTTCAGTCCTTAACCCCTTCCTGACATCAGACGTACTATCCCGTCGAGGTGGGGTGGGCCCGTATGACCACCGACGGGATAGTACGTCATACGCGATCGGCCGCGCTCTCGGGGGGAGCGCGGCCGATCGCGGCCGGGTGTCAGCTGCCTATCGCAGCTGACATCCGGCACTATGTGCCAGGAGTGGTCATGGACCGCCCCCGGCACATTAACCCCCGGCACACCGCGATCAAACATGATCGCAGTGTACCGGCGGTATAGGGAAGCATCGCGCAGGGAGGGGGCTCCCTGCGGGCTTCCCTGAGACCCCCGGAGCAACGCGATGTGATCGCGTTGCTGCGAGGGTCTCCTACCTCCTTCCTGGCTGCAGGTCCCGGATCCAAGATGGCCGCGGCATCCGGGTCCTGCAGGGAAGGAGGTGGCTTACCGAGTGCCTGCTCAGAGCAGACACTTGGTAAGCCTGCAGCCCTGCACAGCAGATCGTCGATCTGGCAGAGTGCTATGCACACTGCCAGATCAATGATCTGTATTGTCCCCCCCTGGGACAAAGTAAAAAAGTAAAAAAAAAAATTTTCCACATGTGTAAAAAAAAAATAAAAAAAATTCCTAAATAAATAATAAAAAAAATATATATATTATTCCCATAAATACATTTCTTTATCTAAATAAAAAAAACAAAACAATAAAAGTACACATATTTAGTATCGCCGCGTCCGTAACGACCCAACCTATAAAACTGCCCCACTAGTTAACCCCTTCAGTAAACACCGTAAGAAAAAAAAAAGAAACGAGGCAAAAAACAACGCTTTATTACCATACCGCTGAACAAAAAGTGGAATAACACGCGATCAAAAAGACTGATATAAATATCCATGGTACCGCTGAAAACGTCATCTTGTCCCGCAAAAAACAAGCTGCCATACAGCATCATCAGCAAAAAATAAAAAAGTTATAGTCCTGAGAATAAAGCGATACCAAAATAATTATTTTTTCTATAAAATAGTTTTTATCGTATAAAAGCGCCAAAACATAAAAAAATGATATAAATGAGATATCGCTGTAATCGTACTGACCCGAAGAATAAAACTGCTTTATCAATTTTACCAAACGCGGAACGGTATAAACGCCTCTCCCAAAAGAAATTCATGAATAGCAGGTTTTTGGTCATTCTGCCTCACAAAAATCGGAATAAAAAGCGATCAAAAATGGTCACGTGTCCAAAAATGTTACCAATAAAAACGTCAACTCGTCCCGCAAAAAACAAGACCTCACATGACTCTGTGGAGCAAAATGTGGAAAAATTATAGGTCTCAAAATGTGGAGACGCAAAAACTTTTTTGCTATAAAAAGCGTCGCTGGTTTCACACTTGCGTTTTTGTCTGCAGCGTTTTTTGCACAAAAAAACGCATGCGTTTTTTCCATATATTTAACATTGAAAACGCATGCGTTTTTTTAGTACGCGTTTGGTCGCGTTTTCAAACGCATGCGGTTTTTTTCTGCATGCGTTCATTTTCAGAAATACAACCTGCAGTTATTTTCTTGCGTTTTTAAGCACATGCGTTTGTTTGCGTTAAAAACGCATGCATTTTTATCGAAAAAAAACAGAAAACACACTGAAAAGCCACCCACCACCATCAAGGTGATAGAGGGATCCAAACCCTAACCCTAACTCTACCCCTAACCTCACCCCTAAGCGTTTAATGAACATTTTCTGACAGTCATAGTGCCACGTATTTCAGTGCCACGTATTTCAGTGCCACGTATTTCAGTGCCACGTATTTCAGTGCCATGTATTTCAGTGCCACGTATCACGTATTTCAGTGCCATGTGTTTCAGTGCCACGTATTTCAGTGCCACGTATCACGTATTTCAGTGCCACGTATCACGTATTTCAGTGCCACATATTTCAGTACCACGTATTTCAGTGCCACGTATTTCAGTGCCACGTATTTCAGTGCCACGTATTTCAGTGCCACGTATTTCAGTGCCACGTATCACGTATTTCAGTGCCACGTGTTTCAGTGCCACGTATTTAAGTGCCACGTATCACATATTTAAGTGCCACGTATTTAAGTGCCACGTATTTAAGTGCCACGTATTTAAGTGCCACGTATTTCAGTGCCATGTATTTCAGTGCCACGTATTTAAGTGCCACGTATCACATATTTCAGTGCCACGTATTTAAGTGCCACGTATTTAAGTGCCACGCATTTAAGTGCCACGTATTTCAGTGCCACGTATTTCAGTGCCACGTATTTCAGTGCCACGTATCACGTATTTCAGTGCCACGTGTTTCAGTGCCACGTATTTAAGTGCCACGTATCACGTATTTCAGTGCCACGTATTTCAGTGCCACGTATTTCAGTGCCACGTATTTCAGTCACGTTTAGGGTTAGGGGTAGGGTTAGGGTTAGGGTTAGGGCTAGGGTTGGAGGTAAAGTTAGGGTTGGGGCTAAAGTTAGGGTTGGGGCTAAAGTTAGGGTTAGGGTTTGGATTACATTTACGTTTGGATTAGGGTTGGGATTAGAATTATGGGTGTGTCAGGGCTAGGGGTGTGGTTAGGGTTACCGTTGGGATTAGGGTTAGGGGTGTGTTTGGGTTAGGGTTTCAGGTAGAATTGGGGGCTTTCCACTGTCCAGGCACATCAGGGGCTCTCCAAGCGCGACATGGCGTCCAATCTCAATTCCAGCCAATTCTGCGTTGAAAAAGTAAAACAGTGCTCCTTCCCTTCCGAGCTCTCCCGTGCGCCCAAAAAGGGGTTTACCCCAAAATATATGTGTTATCAGCGTACTCAGGACAAATTGAACAACAACTTCTGGGGTCCAAGTTCTCTTGTTATCCTTAGGAAAATAAAAATTTGGGGGGCTAAAAATCATTTTTGTGGGAAAAAAAGATGTTTTATTTTCACGGCTCTGCGTTATAAACTGTAGTGAAACACTTGGGGGTTCAAAGTTCTCACAACACATCTAGATAAGTTCCTTGGGAGGTCTAGTTTCCAATATGGGGTCACTTGTGGGGGGTTTGTACTGTTTGGGTACATCAGGGGCTCTGCAAATGCAACGTGACGCCTGCAGACCAATCCATTTAAGGCTGCATTCCAAATGGCGCTCCTTCCCTTCCGAGCTCTGTCATGCACCCAAACAGTGGTTCCCCCCCACATATGGGGTATCAGCGTACTCAGGACAAATTGGACAACAACTTTTGGGGTCTAATTTATCCTGTTACCCTTGTGAAAATACAAAACTGGGGGCTAAAAAATCATTTTTGTGAAAAAAAAAAGAATTTTTATTTTCACGACTTTGCGCTATAAACTTTAGTGAAACACTTGGGGGTTCAAAGTTCTCAAAACACATCTAGATAAGTTCCTTGGGAGGTCTAGTTTCCAATATGGGGTCACTTGTGGGGGGTTTGTACTGTTTGGGTACATCAGGGGCTCTGCAAATGCAACGTGACGGCTGCTGACCAATCCATTTAAGTCTGCATTCCAAATGACGCTCCTTCCCTTCCGAGCTCTGTCATGCGCCCAAACAGTGGTTCCCCCCCACATATGGGGTATCAGCGTACTCAGGACAAATTGGAAAACAAATTTTGGGGTCCAATTTATTCTGTTACCCTTGTAAAAATACAAAGTTGGGGGCTAAAAAATCATTTTTGAGAAAAAAAATATATATATTTTCACGGCTCTGCATTATAATCTGTAGTGAAACACTTGGGGGTTCAAAGCTCTCAAAACACATCTAGATAAGTTCCTTAGGGGGTCTACTTTCCAAAATGGTGTCACTTGTAGGGAGTTTCAATGTTTAGGCACATCAGGGGCTCTCCAAACGCAACATGGCGTCCCATCTCAATTCCAGTCAATTTTGCATTGAAAAGTCAAATGGCGCTCCTTCCCTTCCAAGCTCTGCCATGCGCCCAAACAATGGTTTACACCCACATATGGGGTATCATCGTACTCAGGACAAATTGCACAACATTTTTGGGGGTCCAATTTCTTCTCTTACCCTTGGGAAAATAAAACATTGGGGGCAAAAAGATCATTTTTGTGAAAAAATATGATTTTTTATTTTTACGGCTCTGCATTATAAACTTCTGTGAAGCACTTGGTGGGTCAAAGTGCTCACCACACATCTAGATAAGTTCCTTAGGGGGTCTACTTTCCAAAATGGTGTCACTTGTAGGGAGTTTCAATGTTTAGGCACATCAGGGGCTCTCCAAACGCAACATGGCGTCCCATCTCAATTCCAGTCAATTTTGCATTGAAAAGTCAAATGGTGCTCCTTCCCTTCCAAGCTCTGCCATGCGCCCAAACAATGGTTTACACCCACATATGGGGTATCAGCGTACTCAGGACAAATTGCACAACATTTTTTGGGGTCCAATTTCTTCTCTTACCCTTGGGAAAATAAAAAATTGGGGGCGAAAAGATCATTTTTGTGAAAAAATATGATTTTTTATTTTTACGGCTCTGCATTATAAACTTCTGTGAAGCACTTGGTGGGTCAAAGTGCTCACCACACATCTAGATAAGTTCCTTAGGGGGTCTACTTTCCAAAATGGTGTCACTTGTAGGGAGTTTCAATGTTTAGGCACATCAGGGGCTCTCCAAACGCAACATGGCGTCCCATCTCAATTCCAGTCAATTTTGCATTGAAAAGTCAAATGGTGCTCCTTCCCTTCCAAGCTCTGCCATGTGCCCAAACAATGGTTTACACCCACATATGGGGTATCAGCGTACTCAGGACAAATTGCACAACATTTTTTGGGGTCCAATTTCTTCTCTTACCCTTGGGAAAATAAAAAATTGGGGGCGAAAAGATCATTTTTGTGAAAAAATATGATTTTTTATTTTTACGGCTCTGCATTATAAACTTCTGTGAAGCACTTGGTGGGTCAAAGTGCTCACCACACATCTAGATAAGTTCCTTAGGGGGTCTACTTTCCAAAATGGTGTCACTTGTAGGGAGTTTCAATGTTTAGGCACATCAGGGGCTCTCCAAACGCAACATGGCGTCCCATCTCAATTCCAGTCAATTTTGCATTGAAAAGTCAAATGGCGCTCCTTCCCTTCCAAGCTCTGCCATGCGCCCAAACAATGGTTTACACCCACATATGGGGTATCAGCGTACTCAGGACAAATTGCACAACATTTTTTGGGGTCCAATTTCTTCTCTTACCCTTGGGAAAATAAAAAATTTGGGGCAAAAAGATCATTTTTGTGAAAAAATATGATTTTTTATTTTTACGGCTCTGCATTATAAACTTCTGTGAAGCACTTGGTGGGTCAAAGTGCTCACCACACATCTAGATAAGTTCCTTAGGGGGTCTACTTTCCAAAATAGTGTCACTTGTAGGGAGTTTCAATGTTTAGGCACATCAGGAGCTCTCCAAACGCAACATGGCGTCCCATCTCAATTCCAGTCAATTTTGCATTGAAAAGTCAAATGGCGCTCCTTCCCTTCCAAGCTCTGCCATGCGCCCAAACAATGGTTTACACCCACATATGGGGTATCAGCGTACTCAGGACAAATTGCACAACATTTTTTGGGGTCCAATTTCTTCTCTTACCCTTGGGAAAATAAAAAATTGGGGGCAAATCATCATTTTTGTGAAAAAATATGATTTTTTATTTTTACGGCTCTGCATTATAAACTTCTGTGAAGCACTTGGTGGGTCAAAGTCCTCACCACACATCTAGATAAGTTCCTTAGGGGGTCTACTTTCCAAAATGGTGTCACTTGTAGGGAGTTTCAATGTTTAGGCACATCAGGGGCTCTCCAAACGCAACATGGCGTCCCATCTCAATTCCAGTCAATTTTGCATTGAAAAGTCAAATGGCACTCCTTCCCTTCCAAGCTCTGCCATGCGCCCAAACAATGGTTTACATCCACATATGGGGTATCAGCGTACTCAGGACAAATTGCACAACATTTTTTGGGGTCCAATTTCTTCTCTTACCCTTGGGAAAATAAAAAATTGGGGGCAAATCATCATTTTTGTGAAAAAATATGATTTTTTATTTTTACGGCTCTGCATTATAAACTTCTGTGAAGCACTTGGTGGGTCAAAGTCCTCACCACACATCTAGATAAGTTCCTTAGGGGGTCTACTTTCCAAAATGGTGTCACTTGTAGGGAGTTTCAATGTTTAGGCACATCAGGGGCTCTCCAAACGCAACATGGCGTCCCATCTCAATTCCAGTCAATTTTGCATTGAAAAGTCAAATGGCGCTCCTTTCCTTCCGAGCTCTGCCCTGCGCCCAAACAGTGGTTTACCCCCACATATGGGGTATCAGCGTACTCAGGACAAATTGTACAACAACTTTGGGGGTCCATTTTCTCCTGTTACCCTTGGTAAAATAAAACAAATTGGAGCTGAAATAAATTTTGTGTGAAAAAAAGTTAAATGTTCATTTTTATTTAAACATTCCAAAAATTCCTGTGAAACACCTGAAGGGTTAATAAACTTCTTGAATGTGGTTTTGAGCACCTTGAGGGGTGTAGTTTTTAGAATGGTGTCACACATGAGTATTTTCTATCATATAGACCCCTCAAAATGACTTCAAATGAGATGTGGTCCCTAAAAAAAAATGGTGTTGTAAAAATGAGAAATTGCTGGTCAACTTTTAACCCTTATAACTCCGTCACAAAAAAAAATTTTGGTTCCAAAATTGTACTAATGTAAAGTAGACATGTGGGAAATGTTACTTATTAAGTATTTTGCGTGACATATGTCTGTGATTTAAGGGCATAAAAATTCAAAGTTGGAAAATTGCAAAATTTTCAAAATTTTCGCCAAATTTCCATTTTTTTCACAAATAAACGCAAGTTATATCGAATAAATTTTACCACTAACATGAAGTACAATATGTCACAAGAAAGCAATGTCAGAATCGCCAAGATCCGTTAAAGCGTTCCAGAGTTATAGCCTCATAAAGGGACAGTGGTCAGAATTGTAAAAATTGGCCCGGTCATTAACGTGCAAACCACCCTTGGGGGTGAAGGGGTTAATGCATGATATTTTCCGTGAATATTTGGATAAATTTATGATAGTGTACTTGGATGATATTTTGATTTTTTCTGTTGACTGGGAGTCTCATGTTCAGCAGGTCAGGAGGGTTTTTCAGGTTTTGCGGGAGAATTCTTTGTGTGTAAAGGGTTCAAAGTGTGTTTTTGGGGTTCAAAAAATTTCCTTTTTGGGGTACATTTTTTCCCCTTCTTCTATTGAGATGGACCCTGTCAAGGTTCGGGCTATTTACGACTGGACGCAGCCTACTTCTCTGAAGAGTCTCCAGAAATTCTTGGGCTTTGCTAATTTTTATCGTCGATTTATAGCTGGTTTTTCTGGCGTTGCTAAACCTCTGACGGATTTGACTAAAAAGGGTGCTGATGTTGCCAATTGGTCCCCTGCTGCCGTGGAGGCCTTTCGGGAGCTTAAGCGCCGCTTTTTGTCTGCCCCTGTGTTGCGCCAGCCTGATGTTTCCCTTCCCTTTCAGGTTGAGGTCGATGCTTCCGAGATTGGAGCGGGGGCGGTTTTGTCGCAGAAAAGTCCCGACTGCTCAGTGATGAGACCTTGTGCGTTCTTTTCGCGAAAATTTTCGGCCGCCGAGCGAAACTATGATGTTGGTAATCGGGAGCTTTTGGCCATGAAGTGGGCATTTGAGGAGTGGCGTCATTGGCTTGAGGGTGCCAAACATCAGGTGGTAGTTTTGACTGATCACAAGAATTTAATTTATTTGGAGTCTGCCAGGCGCCTGAATCCTAGACAGGCACGTTGGTCGTTGTTCTTTTCCCGGTTTAATTTTGTGGTCTCGTACTTACCGGGTTCTAGGAATGTGAAGGCAGATGCTCTTTCTAGGAGTTTTGAGCCTGACTCTCCTGGGAATTCTGAACCTGCTGGTGTCCTTAAGGATGGAGTGGTTTTGTCTGCTGTCTCTCCTGATTTGCGACGTGCTTTGCAAGAATTTCAGGCGGATAGACCTGATCGTTGTCCGTCTGGTAGACTGTTTGTTCCTGACGAGTGGACCACTAGAGTCATCTCGGAAGTTCATTCTTCTACTTTGGCAGGTCATCCGGGAATTTTTGGCACCAGAGATTTGGTGGCTAGATCCTTCTGGTGGCCTTCCCTGTCTCGAGATGTGCGTGTTTTTGTGCTGTCTTGCGATGTGTGTGCTCGGGCCAAGCCTTGTTGTTCTAGGGCTAGTGGGTTGTTGTTGCCCTTGCCTATTCCGAAGAGGCCTTGGACGCACATCTCTATGGACTTTATCTCGGACCTCCCTGTTTCTCAGAAGATGTCTGTCATCTGGGTGGTGTGTGACCGTTTTTCTAAAATGGTTCATTTGGTGCCATTGCCTAAGTTGCCTTCCTCATCTGAGTTGGTCCCTCTGTTTTTTCAAAATGTGGTTCGCCTGCATGGTATTCCGGAAAACATCGTTTCTGACAGGGGTACCCAGTTCGTGTCTAGATTTTGGCGGGCAGTCTGTGCCAGGTTGGGCATTGATTTGTCTTTTTCATCTGCATTCCATCCTCAGACCAATGGCCAGACGGAACGAACTAATCAAACTTTGGAGACTTATTTGAGGTGTTTTGTGTCTGCGGATCAGGATGATTGGGTTGCCTTTCTGCCGTTGGCGGAGTTTGCTCTTAATAATCGGGCTAGTTCTGCCACTTTGGTTTCTCCTTTCTTTTGCAATTCAGGGTTGCATCCGCGTTTTTCATCTGGTCAGGTTGAATCTTCGGATTGTCCTGGAGTGGATGCGGTAGTGGATCGGTTGCATCAGATTTGGGGACAAGTGGTGGATAATTTGGAATTGTCCCAGGAGAGGACTCAGCAGTTTGCTAACCGCCGTCGTCGTGTTGGCCCCCACCTTCGTGTTGGGGACTTGGTGTGGTTGTCTTCCCGTTTTGTCCCTATGAGGGTTTCTTCTCCTAAATTTAAGCCTCGGTTCATCGGTCCTTATAGGATTTTGGAGATTCTTAACCCTGTCTCCTTTCGTTTGGACCTCCCGGCATCTTTCGCTATCCATAATGTGTTCCATCGGTCGCTGTTGCGGAGATATGAGGTACCGGTGGTTCCTTCTACTGAACCTCCTGCTCCTGTGCTGGTGGAGGGTGAATTGGAGTACGTGGTAGAAAAGATCTTGGACTCCCGTATTTCCAGACGGAGACTTCAATATCTGGTTAAATGGAAGGGCTATGGTCAGGAAGATAATTCTTGGGTAACTGCCTCTGATGTTCATGCCTCGGATTTGGTTCGTGCCTTTCATAGGGCTCATCCAGATCGCCCTGGCGGTTCTTGTGAGGGTTCGGTGCCCCCTCCTTAAGGGGAGGGTACTGTTGTGTATCCGCTTTTTGGGCTCCCCTGGTGGTTGCTGGTGGTACTGGTGACTTGTTTGCACTTTGCTGCTTCTGTTCACCTGCTTCCATCAGCGTTTGGGAGTTTCCTATTTAGCCTTGCTCTCCAGTCATTTCCTTGCCGGTCATCATTGTAACCAGAGCCTTCGGTTGCATGTTCCTGCTACTAGTCTGCTGATCAGCTAAGTGGACTTTGTCCTTTTGTTTTGTATCTTTAGTCCAGTTTGCAGTTTTTGTAATTCTCTGTAGCTGGAAGCTCTTGCGGGCTGAAATTGCCACTCCTGTGTCATGAGTTGACACAGGAGTCTTAAAGTAATTTCAGGATGGTTTTTTGAAAGGGTTTTCAGTTGACCGTGAAGTCCTCTTTTGTATCCTTCTGCTATCTAGTAAGTGGACCTCTCTTTGCTAAATCTACTTTCATACTGTGTATGTCTTTTCTTCTTATTTTACCGTTATTACATGTGGGGGCTGCTATCATCTTTTGGGGTATTTCCCTAGAGGTAAGCCAGGTCTGTTTCTTCCTCTACCAGGCTTAGTTAGTCCTCTGGCTGGCGCGTGGCATTTAGGAAGCCGTAGGTATGCTCCCTGGCTACTATTAGTTGTGTGGTAGATTTAGCTCACGGTCAACTCGAGTTTCCATCACCCGAGAGCTCGTTCGTTATTTATATGTTTCTTACATTCCCTTGCCATTGGGAACCATGACAGTCAACCCCGGCTGTGCTGAGATTGGTCTGTCTGGATCTTGAGTCTTGAGCAACAGCTCTATGTACTAGGAGCTGGTGCTTAGAGCCTCTGGTGTAAGTCCCAATGCATTTCTGAGCTGGATTCATGTACTGGTTCATATGGTTCTGTAGCTTGGTGGCTATGATGCCTTGCAGGAGTTTCCATGCTGTTGTAAGGCAGGTTATTGGGTGGTATTTGGATGGAATTGTTCCTTTGTGAGGATACTTCATGTTCAGCACTGTACTTCCCTATGTTAGCCAAGCTGGGTGGTGGCCAGTTGGTTCATCTGCTTTGCCATGCATTCATGTACCGCTGTTAATTTCTTTAGGCAGTAGGAATGGATCATGTCTGGGCCAGGTGCTGTTTCATGTTCTTGACACGCTGCCGAATATCTACTTCTGTAATGGTTGCTGGTTCTTGCTCTAGGCGGTTGCTGTGTTTCATTCTCAGATCTTGCAGCCACATTGCACTAGTGCTGTGTGTTTTTTCCTTCTCCCATATGTTCCTCCAGTATTGTTCAGTCTCTGCTATTGGAGGAGTTGCTGCCTTTGTGCTGCCACTCTGTAGTTGGGAGTACACCTTGGATGATTCTTTGAAGAATAGGGCATTCATCTTCTTGGCCTCAGCTTCTCTAGTGTATCTCCCTAGTCTTGCAGCGAGTGCTGTGAGCCTTTGTTTAGCATTCTCTAGGGTTTCAATTGGGGTCAGGCCTTTGTACTTGTCTAACTTGGTCTTATTCTTGATCTTTACACCCTTCTGTATTTTTGTTAGTAGGCCAACTTCCCTTCGTGTCACCTTGATCTTTGTCTCCAAACTTCTTTTCCAAGAGGGGCACACTTATGTTGTTCTTGCTGGTTGTATAGTCAAGCATTTCCATTTTGCATTTTGCGGTTTACTAGTTTGAGTTATAGCGGTGGTAGGTATTGATGTAAGTGCTCTATTGGCATCTTCTAGCATACTGTCTGGTGGTGTCTTCTGTTTCAGATCAGCTGCAGTACTCTCTAGTTGCAGGATTGGATCAGGATTTTCAGGGGGTTGCACATGTTGTTCTTCCAGGTCTTCATGTGGGTGGATCTGC
This sequence comes from Ranitomeya variabilis, assembly GCF_051348905.1. Taxonomy (NCBI): domain Eukaryota; kingdom Metazoa; phylum Chordata; class Amphibia; order Anura; family Dendrobatidae; genus Ranitomeya; species Ranitomeya variabilis. The sequence continues at coordinate 627,662,099 of NC_135232.1, forward strand.
AGTGCAGTAGATCTATCTCAAGTTGTGATAATAGCTTCCTATTTATGATATTGAAACATTGGGTGACTAGTTGTTTCCCAGTCAGTGGACATGCAGGTATTGGATCCATCCAGAGTTTCCTCAGGCGCTTCATATATCCTCTCTCATTTGGTCTGCTGCTATAGTAGCATTTCATCAGATCCAGGTTGTCTTGCCTTATCCATGTATGGTTTGTTCCAGACATCTGATGCGGATCCTTGTTAATCTGGGCGAAGTCTGAGCCCGCATAACTCTCTTTTATCTTGACACTCATGTTTGTTGAGGTAGGCACTATACCCAAGGACCACTACTAGTATATTATTTCCCACAGGGCAGAGCCAGGATTTAAACCACATAACAGCCACCTAGGGTAGATATTATAGTGTATTATAGTGTTAGGAGCCTTGGTATATAATATATTTTAATTTATTTTTCCACAGGGCAGAGCCAGGATTTGAACCCCAGTCTCCCATGTCATAGGCTGTGCACTATACAAGCACTACCATATATAAATTCATCTTTTACATTTTAAAATTGCAAAAAGGAAAATGGGCTGATGCAAAAGTTTGGCCACCCTGTTAATACCTATTAGCACCCCCTTTTGAAAGTATCACTGCCTGAAAAAAACTTTTTGCAGCGAGTCAAGAGGTTTTCAATTCTTGTTTGACGGATTTTCATTCATTCTTCCTTGGAAAATTCTTCCAGTGCTGTGAGATTCCTGGGTCATCTTGCAGGCATTACTATTTTGAGATCTATCCACAGATTTTCAATGATGTTCAGATCAGTGAACTGTGAGGGCCATTGTAAAACCTTTAACTTGAGAATTTGTAGGAAGTCTATTGTGGATTTTGATGTGTGTTTAGGATCATTATCCATTTGCATAAGCCCTCCTCATTTCAACTTCAGTTTTTTTAAAGATGGTATTAAAATATTCCCTGTGCCATTGGCTGCAACACAACCCAAAAGCATGATTGATCCACCCACATGCTTAATGACTGGCAAGATGTTCTTTTCCTGGAATTCTGTGCCTTTTCTTTTCCACACATACAGTATCTTTGATCATTATGGCCAAAGAGTTCTATTTTAACCTCACTGGTCCACAGGAATTGTTTCCAAAATTCATCAGGCTTCTGATGCTGAATTTTATGGTGAAGAGGCAGGACAGGTTTTCTTTTAATGACTCTTTTGCTAAATCTTTTTGAAGGTCTATTACAGTCAAATGGGGTGATTCTGATTTGTCTCTCTAGCAAACCTTTGGGAAGCTCTTCCTGAAATTTAGCTTGGTCTTCTAGACCTTTTCTTGACCAATACACTGTTCTTGTTAACTGTCATTTCTTAATTACATTTCAAACTGAGGAAAGGTTACCTTGAAAACCCTTTGCTATCTTTTCATAGCCTTCTTCTGCTTTGTGGGTCTCCATCATTTTAATTTTCAGAGTACTAGGCAGCTGCTTAGAAGAACCAGTGGCTGCTACTTTTTGGCATAAAGTTAAAGGAGGTTAGGTTTATTTAAATCTAGGAGATTTGCATTGCCTTGCCATTTCTAAAGATGATAGTGAACAAGCCACAGCCCTAACAGGCTAACTAAGGTCTGAAACTTTGGTCAAAGATTTTTGAGCACACAAATCTCCAAGGGTGCTCAAACATTTCCATGGTCCATTTTCCTTTTTGTAATTTTTAAAATGGAAAAAATGACTATTTATATTTATCTCTTCATAAAATACAAAGGGTATGTGTCATCTTTAACTTTAGGCCTTTTAGAGATCATTTCATCTTCAACTTGCTTAACTGTTCACAATAACAGAAATTTTGGCCAGGGAAGACCAAACTTTTACATGCCAATGTATGACATAGCAGTATGTCATATATTGCTAAGGTGTTAATCCACATTTTAAAGATATTATGTTTTGCAATTAACTATATCATGTTGGTTAACTCTGCAATTCTCAGAGTTATCATCCAAGTGAAATAGGAACAGACGTGAGGGATCCATCTTAGACTGAAAATATTCAATATAACAATAGTTTTACAATTTCCTTCCAAAAAAAGTTAGTTTCTCTAGTTTGGAGGTTGTTAGGGATGAGTGAACATGCTCAGTGATACTCGGTTGTCACTCGAGTATCAAGGTGCTCAAACGTGCTTGTTATGGTAAGCAATGGGCGGGGTTCGAACTTGAATCCCCACCCCGCATCTTTGACTCCTGTTCTGCAGCCAGTAAGCATGCGGGGATTGCCTGTGAGTCACTGTAATGCCACAGCCATCTTAGTTGTGGCTAAAGATGAGCGAGCACTAAAATGCTCGGGTGCTCATTGCTCGAAGCGAGCATTTCCTAAACTCACATGCTCGTTTTGAGTAACAAGTAGAGATGAGCAAACTTGTTCAGAATACATTCTTCAATCTCAAATTTGGCACAAACGTAGCTCATTCGGATTTGTGATCGGATTCCCGAGCATTTTCCCTCAAAGTCGGCAAAATTCAGTCACAGTTCAGTAAATTAAATCAGCCTGTTGATCCAATCATACTTAAGTGCTGTCAACAATCATGAAATCCGTCCGTAACACCTATTGCTTGTAAAAAGCAGTGTAACAGAAATAGCACAAACTCATCTATGGTATAAAATATAATTTTATTATGATAATTAAAATTTAACCACTTAATTTTTACAAACTTTCCCTATGTACCTCAGACGTGAGGGACCTGCAAGTTACTAGTTACATCATACACAGTAAATGCGCAATAAATCCGGTCACACCAAGTATTGCATTATTGCTTAACAATGGTTGCCTGATATTGGCCCACACTGAATGCACAGCCCGGATATAGCGTCTATTAAACTGGCTAATTACCAATGAAACTCCCCTGAAGAAGAGGACGAAACGCGCGTCGGGGCAGAGGGACCGGGCACTTGTTACACGCTCAGTGAGTATTGTAGTGGTTTACCTGATTTCCTTACCTGGCATTTGCACATTAGTCTTTCCCATATATTTATGAGGGCTTCATGGTAATAGTGCATGTCCAGTACTGTGGTAGTTGGGAGTTTCATTGGTAATTAGCCAGTTTAATAGACGCTATATCCGGGCTGTGCATTCAGTGTGGGCCAATATCAGGCAACCATTGTTAAGCAATAATGCAATACTTGGTGTGACCGGATTTATTGCGCATTTACTGTGTATGATGTAACTAGTAACTTGCAGGTCCCTCACGTCTGAGGTACATAGGGAAAGTTTGTAAAAATTAAGTGGTTAAATTTTAATTATCATAATAAAATTATATTTTATACCATAGATGAGTTTGTGCTATTTCTGTTACACTGCTTTTTACAAGCAATAGGTGTTACGGACGGATTTCACAGTTCAGTAAATGATTATATTTCCACTAATGCCACTGTTAGGACTTTGGCTGGGATAGTGGTACTCTAAGATGAGCAGGGAGGACAGGGGTGGGAAGAGGACAGAAGAGCAGCGGACTGTTATTTTATTTTTTTAAATTAACTTAATGTGTGGAGATTCCGTCATAGAAACCATCCACAATGTCTAGATACAAGAACTTCTGTCAATGGCTGCTGAAGTCACATGTCACAGACATGTTGTTTTGGTGGCGCCATTTTGTCAGAGCAGCAGTGCAGAGAGGCTACTCCTAATGCAAGTTGCCAGATAGGTGGTTTATTGCCAGCTACTTCAGCTAGATAGGATCCTGAATGAAACAGACCTTTCAGCATCTACTAGTTTGTGCTAATACGGTGTTGCAGTCAAGAGGCCACATTTCCTAATCAAAATCATTTGGGCTAATATTGTTTTGCTGGCAGGAAGACACATTTTCTGATCAAAATTGTTTGTGCTAATATTGTTTTGCAGGCACAAGGTCACATTTCCTAATCAAAATTGTTTGGACTAATATTGTTGCACAGGCAAGTAGCCACATTTCCTAATCAAAATCATTTGGGATAATACTGTGTTTCAGTGAGAAAACCACATTTCCTAATCAAAATCGGTTATGCTAATATTGTTGTGCAGGCACCAGGCTACATTTCCTAATCAAAATAGTTTAGGATAATATGGTTTGTGCAGACACAATGCCACATTTCCTAATCAAAATTGTTTGGGCTAATACTGTGTTGCACTCAAGAGGCAACATTTCCTAATTTAAATCGTTTGGGCAAAATATTGTGGTGCAGACAGGAGGTCACATTTCCTAATCAAAATTTTTTGTTGTTTGGGCTAATATTGTTGTGCAGGTAGGAGGCCACATTTCCTAATCAAAATCTTATGGGCTAATATTGTTGTGCAGGCACAAAATCTCACCAAATAAATACTGATTGTTAGTTTAATGATAGGTGACACAGGATTCTCGAAATGCACGTCAGGCAGTACGTTGTGGCAGTCTGGACTTTGAGTAATTATGTGCACCTTTTAGCGAATAATGGTTATTAGGGTTGAGCGAAACGGGTCGTCAATTTTCAGAAGTCGCCGACTTTTGGCAAAGTCGGGTTTCATGAAACCCGACCCGACCCCTGTGTGGGGTCGGCCATGAGGTCGGCGATCTTCTGAATCTGGAATCGGAATTCCGATAATGATTCCTGATATCGGGAATTGGTATCGGAATTCAGATTTAAGTGTAAAATAAAGAATTAAAATAAAAAATATCGCCATACTTACCCTCTGACGGGCCCTGGTACTAACCGGGGACCTTCCTTTCTTAGATTCAGCCTTCCAGGACCTTGCGGTGACGTCGCGGTGACGTCGCGGCTTGTGATTGGTCGCGCGGCCCCCATGTGACCGCTCGCGCGACCAATCACAAGCCGCGACGTCACCGTGACGTCACCAAAGGCCCTGGAAGGGCTGATTCTTAGGAAGGAAGGCTGTCGGAAAGAAGCAGGGCGTGTCCGAGGGTGAGTATATACCTAATAGGAATATACTCACCCTCGGCTTCGTTCCGGCAGCCTTCCTTCCTAAGAATCAGCCCTTCCAGGACCTTCGGTGACGTCACCGAAGGTCCTGGAAGGGCTGATTCTTAGGAAGGAAGGCTGCCGGAAAGAAGCAGGGCGTGTCCGAGGGTGAGTATATACCTAATAGGAATATACTCACCCTCGGCTTCGTTCCGGCAGCCTTCCTTCCTAAGAATCAGCCCTTCCAGGGCCTTCGGTGACATCATGGTGATGTCGCGGCTTGTGATTGGTCGCGCGAGCGGTCACATGGGGGCCGCGCGACCAATCACAAGCCGCGACGTCACCGCGACGTCACCGCAAGGTCTTGGAAGGCTGATTCTAAGGAAGGAAGGTTCCCGGTTAGTACCAGGGCCCGTCAGAGTGTAAGTATAGCGATATTTTTTATTTTAATTCTTTATTTTACACTTAAATATGGATCCCAGGGCCTGAAGGAGAGTTTCCGCTCCTTCAGACCCTGGGAACCATTGGAAACCCAATGCACTGCATTGGGTTTCGAGTTTCGGCCGACCCCGACCCCGACTTTTTTTATAGGATCGGCCGATTTCACTCGACCCGACTTTTGAAAAAGTCGGGTTTCGTGAAACCCGACCCGATCCTATAAAAGTAAAGGTCGCTCAACCCTAATGGTTATGCAATTTCCATCATGTTTCTATGATCGGCTAGGTGGTGCAAAAAAATGTTTTCTTATGAAGCTCCTAAGTGATTCTGCTTACTATTCATTATATTGTTTTTCTTAAAATTGACAGAGCTCTTTATTAATATTTAAACAACCATTACCCAGTCCTGTTGGATATGATTAGTCCTTACCTATATACAAGCTGTGTTTGATCCTAGCACTGTGCTTCCATTTTCACCTAGGGACTTTATTTCTTGTCTCTATACATTTATTATTATTATTATTGGACATAATTTATCCTTCTGCTCAATGTTTGCTTGTTGTTCCAATTCTTTTTCTGTATGATGTCATCCTTTTTAATATGCTTTAGACATGGTTCAATAAAAAATGTACCGTATTTCTTATGAATTCTCTGGAGGATTTTCTCATGTGTAGGTTTTTCTCTTGTTCTCAGTCCTCCGTGTTTATGCTGTAGGGCACTTTTTGAGGTTACCATCATTTTTTAGTTTCTTTCTAATTATGTAGTTAAATAATATTTTGGGATTATTTTTACTCTCTCTAGCAATGAGTCTCTCTGTCTGTCTCAATCTTTGCTGCCTTGATTTGTTTTTACAGAATTTATTTAATTTTCTGTATTTATTTAATGCCTCATCACTACCTACTTGCTTTAATTCTTTAAATGCTTTCTTTTTGTCACTTATTGTGCCCCTTACATCTCTATTCAGCCATATTGGTTTCCTCCTTTTTCTAGTATGTTTATTCCCATAGGGTAAATACGGTGCCCAGGTCCTATTCAGGATGCTAATAAATGTCTCCCATTTTCTTTGAGTACTTTTATGTCTCAGGATATTGTCCCAGTTTATTGCACTAAGATTATCTCTCAATCGTTGGAAATTTGCCTTCCTGAAGCTTAGTGTCCCTGTAACCCCTCTTCTACACATCTTATTAAAGGTTATATGAAAACGTATTATTTTGTGATCACTATTACCCAAGTGACCCCCAACCCTTATATTTGATATGCGGTCTGCCCTATTGGTTAATATTAGGTCTAGCAGTGCCCCCCTTCTTTTTGTATCCTGAACCAGTTGCGAAAGGTAATTGTCTCTCATAGCTGTCAAAAACCTATTCCCCACCTTGTCATAATTATGTTCCAACAAAATTAATTCTAATTCCTCCGTTTTGTTGGTTAGGCTTTTGGCATTAGTATACATGTACTTTATTTATCTCTCTTTACCTCTATTCTTCCTTAAAATATTAACTGTTCAATCCCCACCCTCCATGCCACCCCCAATATCTTTCTTTGTGCCCAGGTAACTATCTGTTCTATCTTGCCCTCCTATAAAATGAATACCCTACCTTAGCCGAAGACAACTGACATTTGTTACTGGACAGGCTACTCGACTCCCTTTCTTCGGCAGCCGCATAGTGGTACACCTTGTAGATGTGGGCCTCTCCTCCTCTTCCTCCACCTTAATATTACACACAGTACAGTGTTCATAGGCGGCACCCTAATTAACCTTATTTCCCTCGTGTCACAATTATCCAACTGCCCAACTGACTGTGGGGAACCACAGATGAGCGAGTCTGCAGAGCTTTTCCCACATTCTTTTCTACAGGCATCAGAGGTTTGCTCCAAAGATTCACAAAATCCAGAAGAGGGGGGGCGTGGCCTGTCTGCTCATGGAGTAGGTCGCATAGTGTGGGAGCTCCGTGTGCAGGAACCTTACAGCGGCTCAAATCTCCTCCCTCTCGGCTCCTCCGCTCCAACAAACTGCCGGTACCGGTACCTGGGTTAGCGGTGAGTGCATGGGCAAGTCTAGGACCGGCTCTCGCAACTCCTCCAGACGCATCGTGGATTTTTTGCTGCCTCTCCCCAGCCACCCCGGAGTCCCAAGATGGCGCCGTCCTCTCCCAGGGCATCTCGTGCTGCAAGCAGAGCCTCGCAGTCATCATCATCTTCAGCGGCCGCTGCTGTGCTCCCAGATGGCCCTGTCACCGCGTCCCTGCTTAGAGGTATGCTGGGGGACCTGCGCACTTCCTTGCAGGAGGAAATGCACTCCATGTTGGCGGATTTAAGGGGCAATGTGGAGGAAATTGGGAATCACACAGACCGCCTGGAGCGCAAAATGACGGAGTTGGTAGCTTCCCACAACAAACTTTGGGACACACACGATAACCTTCACCTAATGGCTACTAAAATGCATGCCAAGACTCTGGACCAAGAGGACAGATCCAGAAGAAGCAATATTAAGCTTAGAGCCATAGGGGAAGCAGTTGGGGTGGCGGATTTGAAAAGCTTTCTCCAGGACTTCATACTTGCGGTCCTCCCACATCATGTTAAAACAGAAGTCGTAATTGATCGCATTCACCGCATTCCAAAACCGCCAAATCTGGGGCCCTCTGTTCCTAGGGACGTTCTGGCCCGTATCCATTTTTTTTAAATGAAGGAAGACTTCCTGCAAGCATTGAGAGCCAAACCTTCCCTGCTGGATCCCTTTGCTAGTATTGCCGTGTTTCCTGACTTGTCCCCAGGCATCCTAGCCCTACGCAAAGTGTTTGCTCCTTTCACTTCAATTCTATGAGAAAAAGGCATCCTATACCGCTGGGGATTCCCCACTAGGCTCCTTATCCACAAAGATGGCTCGGTTACCACCTGCCTAACTCTGGCGCAGGCGGCGGAAGTTTTGTCTAAATGGGGCCTGGCGCCTCCCGGCTCCCCCTCGTCTACGGCCTCTCCTAGATCTGAAAAGAACGAGAACGGCAAGCATCGCATTGACCTGGAGTGGAAGGTTGCCTGAGGATCACTGCTACAATGGTTCCGGTCTACATTCCCGCTTTTAACTGAGTATTTTGTTCAATCTGTTTTCTATGAATATCTATTGCTGGGTTGACTAACTGTTGTTCCTTTCTCTGGTTAGTTCCAGCATTTTGCCCCACAGGTGAACTGTTTTTTTTTTCTTCACCTAAAGGACTCAGGATTTCCCTGAATGGTTCTCTATTACTTGTTAATTATCTGTTTGTGGTGTCTCCCCTTACCCATCACTCCCCCCCTCCTCTGTTTTTTTTTTCAGAGCTTCTCATGCGTCAGAAGTCCACATCCTAGTTGCCTACGGTGGAGGTTTCACATAGTGTGTTCATTTATGATATTTTTTTTAGTTTTTGCCCATGAGTATCTCTTTATATTCTATTAATGTTAATGGTCTCAACTCTCCGGGTAAGATATCGGTTGTTTGGCGTCAGCTAGCTAAAAGCCACCAGGACATCATATGTATCCAAGAAACACATCTGGTTGAGCGTGACAATGGGAGAATGTATTCAGGCTTATACCCTCGCCAATTCTTTGCTAACAGTTGCATGAAAAAAGCTGGGGTGGCTATCTTCTTTAGTAAAGCTAATTCTTTTCAATTGATTCGTTGTGAGACTGATCCCCTAGGTAGATATGTCATAGTCTTGTGTCTGATTAACAATGCCCCTTACACTATTGCTTCTATCTACACCCCTAATTCTGGTCAGCTAAAGTTTCTCAACAACTTTTTCCAAATTTTCGGTTCCATCCAACATGGTCATAAACTAGTAGCAGGTGATTTTAATATCCCTATGTCTAAGCATTTTGATTGTTCGGTCTCATCTCTCTCCAGAGGCAAGGCGAGCTCACTTGTCAATTCTTACCACCTTCACGACATCTGGAGATACCTACATTGCAATGAGACTATACTTTTTTCTTGCCTCGATACGGCTCTTATAGCAGGACTGATTATTAGGGTTGAGCGAAACGGGTCGACCATTTTCAGAAGTCGCCAACTTTTGCCAAAGTCGGGTTTCATGAAACCCGACCCGACCCCTGTGTGGGGTCGGCCATGAGGTCGGCGATCTTCTGAATCTGGTATCGGGATTCCAATACCGAGTTCCGATATGTTTGCGATATCGGAAATCGGTATCAGAATCCACATTTAAGTGTAAAATAAAGAATTAAAATAAAAAATATTGATATGCTCACCTCTCCGACGCAGCCTGGACATCGCCGCTGGTAACTGGCATCTTCCGTTCCTAAAAATGGCGCTTGAAAGACCTTTCGAATGCTTCACGGCTTGTGATTGGTCGCGGCGGCCCACGTGACCGCTGAGCGACCAATCACAAGCCGGTGACGTAATTCTCAGGTCCTGTTCTGGTTCTCAGGTACATGAGAATTACGTCACGGCTTGTGATTGGTCGCTGAGCGGTCACGTGGGCCGCCGCGACCAATCACAAAGCCGTGACGTCATCGGATGGTCCTTCACGCGTTCATTCTTAAGAAGGAAGGCTGCCGGAAAGAAGCCGAAGGTGAGTATATTCCTATTAGGTATATATACTCACCCTCGTACGTGCTCTGCTTCTTTCCGGCAGCCTTCCTTCTTAAGAATGAACGCGTGAAGGACCTTCCGATGACGTCACGGCTTTGTGATTGGTCGCGGCAGCCCACGTGACCGCTCAGCGACCAATCACAAGCCGTGACGTAATTCTCATGTACCTGAGAACCAGAACAGGACCTGAGAATTACGTCACCGGCTTGTGATTGGTCCCTCAGCGGTCACGTGGGCTGCCGCGACCAATCACAAGCCGTGAAGCATTCGAAAGGTCTTTCAAGCGCCATTTTTAGGAACGGAAGATGCCGGTTACTACCAGGGCGCGCCAGAGGGTGAGTATATCAATTTTTTTTATTTTAATTCTTTATTTTACACGTAAATATGGATCCCAGGGCCTGAAGGAGAGTTTCCTCTCCTTCAGACCCTGGGAACCATAGTATCCCATTGCACTGTATTGGGTTTCGCGTTTCGGCCGACCCCGACCCCGACTTTTTTATAGGATCGGCCGATTTCACTCGAACCCGACTTTTGAGAAAGTCGGGTTTTGTGAAACCCAACCCGATCCTATAAAAGTCGCTCAACCCTACTGATTATGTGTTGGTAGATGACGTAGCCCTCCCCACTGCATTTCAGCATCCATAGGCAACATTACTTGGTCGGATCATGCCCCAGTTTCATTGTCTTTGAGAGACCCTCTGGCCATCAGACCTCCCTCGCAGTGGCGCCTCAACGAGCATCTTTTGGTGGATCGTTCTAATTCTCAGATCATTGAGAAGGCCCTACATGAGTTTTTTGCCACTAATGATTCCAAAGAAGTGGCTGATGATACGCTGTGGTTCACTCACAAAGCTGTGGCTCTTGGCCTTTTCATTAAAATGGCTGCATTAGCTAAACGAAAGTATAATCTGTCTTTACAACTAGCCATAGATGAACTAGCCCACCTTGAAGCGGCCCATAAAGTATCTCAGACCCACAAACTACTTTCTGAGCTTACCAATGCTTGCCTTCAGGTTCGTCAGCTGCTTCTTCATAGAGCAGAGAACGGCCTGAGGTAAGCCAAAGCCAAATTTTACTCAATGGGTGACCGTGCGGGGGCTATGTTGGCCAGACGAGTCAAAAAAAGAGAAGCTCAATCCAAAATCCCATTCCTGCTTAAACCTGATGGTTACCGTATTTATAACCCAATCCAGATAGCTGAGGAGTTCACTTCATACTACCATGCATTTTACAACCTTAAATCAGACCCGGATACCCCCCAGCCCTCTCCGGACTTAATATCCGCTTTTCTAGCCAAAGCCAACCTCCCTGCGGTCAACGCGGAACAGCTGTCTTTTCTTAATGCCCCAACTGTAGAGTCCAAAATCTCGCAAATAATCAGAGAGGCTAAAAAACGTACATCTCTGGGTCCAGATGGTTTTTCTTTTCCTTATTATGCCCAATTTCTCTCCACTCTTTCCCCCTTCCTTCTACGTTTATTTAACTATAGGTTGACGGCCGGGAATATTAAAGCTGAGGGTTTGGAGGCTTCTATAGCAACGTTCCCAAAACTGGGTAAGGCGACAACCTCGCCGGGGAATTTCCGTCATATTGCCCTTTTGAATTGTGACGTAAAGATCTACGCTAAAATTTGGGCTAATAGGCTACAAACTGTGCTTCCCTCACGCATTCACCCTGACCAGGTCGGGTTTGTTCCGGATAGACAAACCAGAGATGGTACGAGGCGGCTGGTTGATCTGCTGGATGTGGTGGAGAGGGGGAGCCTCCCCAGTGTATTCCTGTCACTTGACGCTGAAAAAGCGTTTGACAGGGTGCACTGGGGATATATTGAACTAACTCTAGGAAAATTTGGTCTGACTGGTTGGATTTTTTCAGCTATTATGGCTTTGTATTCCAACCCGTGCACCTCTGTGTGCTCAGCTGGCTTTAAATCCCGACTATTCCCTATTTCTAATGGACCCGCCAGGGCTGCCTCCTCTCCCCTCTCATCTTTGCTCTGATTATGGAGCCCCTGGCCGCCATAATTTGTCAATCCTCGGAGGTGGGAGGTGTGATGGTAGGGGGCACCGAGCATAAGATAGGCTTATACGCGGATGACGTAGTACTGATGTGTTCTAATCCTCTCAACTCCCTGAACGCAATCTCCTCGATTCTTCACCAGTTCTCCGCAGTTTCTTATTACAAGCTCAATCTAACCAAATCCACAATTTTTCCCCTATTTCTTCCGGTCCCTCTTGAATTACAGATCCAGTCTAGTTATTCCTTCATTTGGTCCCCTCTCGGCTTTTCCTATTTGGGCATTCAAATCACCAGGTTAGCTGATATTGTCCGCCTTAATTGCGAGGCTGCCCTCCTAGACATCAAAAAATGTTTAGACCAACTTTCTACCTCCTCTTTGTCATGGATGGCGAGAATTCAAACATCTAAAATGTTAATTCTACCCAAAATTATATACCTATTTCGTTGTTTGCCCCTGTCCATCCCCTCCAAATTTCTGTCAGCCTTTCAAACGCTCATTGACCATTTTATTTGGAATAAAAAAACCTCATAGAATTAAACGCCAAATTATGTCTCTCCCATATTCAGAGGGTGGGGTGGGCGCCCCTAGGGTGCAGGCCTACTATAGGGCCGCAATCTTGGAACCTCTGAAACTGTGGTGGGAGGGGTATTCCCCCCTCCCTTGGTTTACAATTGAATCACACTATGCCCCCAAACACTCCCTCAAACTTCTTTTAGAGCTTCAACTACTCCAGGCCCCCTCGGGGGACCCTTGCCTCAGAACAATGAAAACTGCTCTGAAACTTTAGGCAGCCCTGAGCCCTACTCACTTTTCATTTTTGTATCATTACATCTCTTTGCAAGCTTTAGAACAGGTGATAGGCAACATTTCTCTCTCCTCTTGGAGGACATGTGGCCTGTTGCGGGTGGCAGACCTCTATGGCTCGGAGGGTCTCTTTGAATTTGCTGACTTAAGCACTCGCTACTCCCTGTCCCCCAAGGATTTATTTCAATATTTTCAAGTGTGCAGTTTTTTGAGGCCCCGCAAATTGTTGGGCGCTCCGTTTCTTTTACCAGAATCTCCGGCACATCGATTTTTTAGACCTGGCACTGTATTATCTCACGGCATCTCTATACTATATAAGGCGCTCCTGACTTGTGGTGCGACGGACAAGCTTCCCTTCATGGTCTCCTGGGAGTCTTCCCTTGCCTTCGAGGCTTCTTTGGATGATTGGCAAAATGCTATGATTCACCCTTCTAAATTTTCCTCATGCCTTGGGCATCTTGAGCAATCTAAAAAGATCCAGCTCCAATGGTATATTACTCCCGTTAGATGGGCCAAATTTAATCATGCTTCCTCTCCGCTTTGCTGGAAGGGCTGTAACTCCATGGGTTCCCTTGCCCATGTTTGGTGGAGCTGTCCGCGCATCCAAGCCTTTTGGAGCCAGGTTGAAGCTATTATTGCCGAGGTGGTACATCTCCCTGTTGCCCTGACGGGCTCCTTGGCAGTTCTCGGTATCTCCTTGCTGGACTTCCCTTCTCCCCTGCAGCCTATAATTTCCAACATCCTGGTAGCAGCTAGACTTTGTATTGCCAAATATCGGAAATCGCCCACTGTTCCCTCCAGGAACGAACTTATTTCTAAAATCAACCTCCATTTCAGTTATGCAGCTATCACCGCTGACTGTCTTACAAATAAAAACAAGGTTCTATCATGGTGGGATTTATGGAGCTCATGGTCCTTTGCCTCTCCTCTTGTTTCGTCTCATGATTACTAATATGGTTTCTTCTCTGAAGTCGTTCTTTTTGTTTATGCCTCCGTGGGTGTGACATCGTGGGCGCTGGATTTATTATCTGCTATTTTATTCTTCCCCTTCCCTTCCCTTTTTCTTTTTCTGCACCTTCCCCTTCCCTTTTTCCTTTCTGTTTCCCTGTTTGGGAATGTTCTCCTTGTATGTCTTTTTCTGATTCAATAAAAATTTGAATGGTTAAAAAAAAAAATCCAGAAGAGGAAAGAATCTGCACTGATACCCAAAATCTTTTCCTCTTGGATCCAGGGCTGTATGAAGTAGGGTCTGAGCAGAATCCAGACACTCCTCACCAGATGTTAATCTGTGGGGGTGGAGGTGGTCCTGATTAGACTCAGATACCTGAGGCACACACGAACTGTACTGTCCTGTCAGGGCAGGAAGATGAGAAGTGTGACTCTCATGGTGAGGAGTGTGAGAACACAGAGGATGATGATGAGGTTGTAGATACCACTTGGTGTAAACCTAAAAGCATGTAGCAGTGTAGCTAGAGGTGGAGGAGGAGGAAGATGAGGAGGTAACGCTACGGTTTGCCGCACAGACAAGGATTGCAGCAACAATGACAAGTACTGCATTTTGAGCCACAATTGTGATTGTGGCCAGCAGCGGTTGCAAGTCTGCAATTCGCAGAAGCAGCAAGGGTTGTCTAGCCTGTGCCTTTTTTTAGACAGCAAAGGACCCAACTCACATAATCTAATCTGTCAATGTTGCAAAAAACTAATTAGTAGAGGCAAAACTTAAGGGGGAAATAATACTTAATAAGGGGAGGGGGAAAAATAAATTACTGATAGGGGTTTCTTTTGTTATAAGTCTCCAAAAATAATGGAAGCAGCAGAGAATATCCTCGTAAAGCAAATAGATGAAGCAGCGACTCAAGGAGAAGTCATTATTATGGGGGACTTCAACTACCCTGAAATACATTGAGGAAAAGAAACCTGCAGTTCCAGCAAAGGTAATCGGTTTTTGACAACTATTACAGACAATTACCTTTCACAACTGGTTCAGGACCCAACAAGAAGGGGGGCACTGCTAGACCTAATATTAAACAACAGGCCAGACCGCATAGCAAATGTAAGGGTTGGGGGTCACTTGGGGAATAGTGATGACAAAATAATACGTTTTCATGTATCCTTTAATAAGATGTGTAGTAGAGGGGTTACAAGGACACTAAACTTCAGGAAGGCAAATTTCCAATGGTTGAGAGATGATCTTAGTGAAATAAACTGGGACAATATCCTGAGACATAAAAATACACAAAAAAAAATGGGAGACGTTTATTAGCATTCCGAATAGGACCTGTACACAGTATGTACCGTATGGGAATAAACATACTAGAAACAGGAGGAAACCACTATGGCTAAATAAAGTTGTGAGGGGTGCAATAAGTGACAAAAAGAAAGCATTTAAAGAATTAAAGCAAGTAGGTAGTGAGGAGGCATTAAATAAATACAGAAAATTAAATTCTGTAAAAAGCAAATCAAAGCAGCAAAGATTGAGACAGAGAGAATCATTGCCAGAGAAAGTAAAAATAATCTCAAAATATTCTTTAACTACATAAATAGTAAGAATAAGAAACAAAACAATGGTAGTATTGGCTCCCTTAAAAATAGTCTGGGTGAAATGGTGGATGAGGATGAGGAAAAAGCCAATATGCTAAATGACTTTTTTTCAACAGTATTTACACAAAAAAATCCTATGATGGACAACATGACCAGTGATAACAAAAATTCCCCATTAAACGTCACCTGCTTAACTCAGCAGGAGGTATGGTGGCGTCTAAAAATCACTAAAGTTCAGTGGCGTATCCAGGGGGGGCGCAGCTGACAGGGGGGCGCCAGCGGGCCGCCTGATGATGCGGCGGTCCAAGGAGGCTCCTCATCCTGTACTGAGCGGTCACATGGTACCGCTCATTACAGTAATTAATATGCGACTCCACCTCCCATAGGGGTGGAGCCGCATATTCATTACTGTAATGAACGGTAACAGTGACTGCTCAGTACAGGAAGAAGCTGCCGGAGCTGGGGAAGCAAGGACTGCACCGCGCCAGAAGCAGGTGAGTATAATGGGGAGGGGAGCGCAGTACGATATTCACCTGATCCTCGTTTCGGCGCCACTCCATCTTCAGCAGTGACGCTGAGGTCAGAGTGCGCGGTGACGTAGTTAGTGCGTGCCCTCTGCCTGAACATCAGTGCTGAAGATGGAGTGGCGGCTGGAACGAGGAGCAGGTGAATATTGAAAGTGCTGGGGGCCTGAGCGACGGAGAGGTGAGTATGTGATTTTTTTTATCGCAGCAACAGCAAATGGGGCAAGTGTCTGTATGGGGCATCTTATGGGGCCATAACGTTTGTGCAGCACGATATGGGGCAAGTGTCTGTATGGGGCCATAATCAACGTTTGTGCAGCACTATATGGGGCAATTTTCTGTATGGGGCCATAATCAACGTTTGTGCAGCACTATATGGGGAAAGTTTCTGTATGGAGCATCTTATGGGGCCATAATGTATTTGCAGTACTATATGGGGCAAGTGTCTATATGGGGCATCTTATGGGGCCATAACGTTTGTGCAGCACTATAATGGGGCAAGTGTCTGTATGGAGCATCTTATGGGGCCATAACGTTTGTGCAGCACTATATGGGGCAAATGTCTGTATGGAGCATCTTATGGGGCCATAACGTTTGTGCAGCACTATAATGGGGCAAGTGTCTGTATGGAGCATCTTATGGGGCCATAACTTTTGTGCAGCACTATATGGGGCAAGTGTCTGTATGGAGCATCTTATGGGGCCATAATCAAGGTTTGTGCAGCACTATAAGGGGGCAAATATCTTTATGGAGCATCTTATGGGGCCATAATCAACGTTTCTGCAGCACTATATTGGGCAACTGTGTCTATGGAGCATCTTATGGGGCCATTATTAACCTTTATGCAGGATTATATGGGGCTCCTGATTCAATATGGATATTCAAAAACACTTAACCTATGGATTCAGGAATGGACCTTGGCTTGGTCATACAGTTTCAATGGAGTTAAGGTTCAAATGGGGGAAGTTGGGGGGGGGGCGCCAAACTGATCCTTTGCCCCAGGTGCAGGAAAAAATGAAGGCTAAGGTGTGATCTTATTACAATGTATAAATACATGAGGGGACAGTACAAAAACCTATCTAATGAACTTTTTACTCCTAGACCTGAGACGGGGACATGGGGGCATCCTCTACGACTGAAGGAAAGAGGGTTTAATCATAATAACAGACGCGGATTCTTTACTGTAAGAGCAGTGAGACTATGGAACTCTCTGCCGTATGATGTTGTAATGAGTGATTCATTACTAAAATTTAAGACGGGATTGGATGCCTTTCTTGAAAAGTATAATGTTACAGGTTATATATACTAGATTCCTTGATAGGACGTTGATCCAGGGAACTACTCTAATTGCCGTATGTGGAGTCGGGAAAGAATTTTTTTTTTCCAATGTGGAACTTACTGTTTGCCACATGGGTTTTTTTTGCCTTCATCTGGATCAACATGTTAGTGCAAGTTAAGTTAGGATATGGGTTGAACTAGATGGACTTAAAGTCTTCCTTTAACCTTTAAAAAATATGTTACTATGTTACTATTGCATTGATCTACATACTAGAGTACACTTTGAATAGTCTGCGGGAGGAGGTGGCTTCCCAGAGGAAGAGGTGGAAGCAGAGAAGGATGGAGAAGGGATAACAATATCTCTAAGTTCCAGACTCTCGTCGCACAGGCGGGTGCCATGGGAGGGTGGATTAGAGTGATCGCGGGGGCTCACAGTACCCGACACTGTTATCAAAGGTGCAGGAACTGAGGAACAAATGGAGGAGGAAAGAAGAAAGAGATGATGGGCGCACACCAGTCAGAAGCTGAAGAGGATAATCCTCTCTCTCTTGTCTGTGGTTAGCAGCAGGGGACGGACAAATCAAGTTTGAGTGTTATCCCGTGACCAACACACCATGGACTTGGACCTCATGGAAGCACCTGACATATGAGCGCCTTCTTGCTGCACTATCTGCAACACGATGCCTGTATTGTTAGGATTAAAAATAGTGCTCACTACTGGGTTGCCACTCCTTTAGGACCACGATACAAAAGTAAATTTTGCCAGATGCTTACCCCTGGAAAGGGACGTGCACATGCTGGAGTATCAAAACACACTTTTAGACAATCTTAAGAGTGGTTTTCTCCTATACAGTAGTGATGCAGACAGTGTGCATCGCAGTTATAGACTTCCAACCCTGGGAAAGTTGAGTCGTCAAAACATTACCAGCAGCAGTGTAAGTGGCATAAGCAATTTCTGTAAGTCATTTCACATATTTTTTAGACCAGCCCATGCACCAGAAGAACAGAATACATGTATGACACTTTGTGAGCAACTGGAGAGGAAGGTGTAGGAGTATCTCAAGCTCAATATCAATGCCATCAGGAGTAATTTGACCCCTTTAACATTTTGGTCTTCAAAAATGGAAAAGTGATCTGAGCTCACCTGTCATGCCTTGAAGGTTTTGTCATGCCCAGCAGCCAGCGTTCTCTCAGAACTTGTCTTCAGCTTGCTGGTGTTGTCCTGACGGATAAGTGCATTCGGCTAGCCCCTGAAAGTGTAGACCATCTAACTTTCATCAATATGATTAAGTCATGGATTTCCAATGACTTTTGCACCCCAGTTGCAGAATGGGCAGACTTGGCGATAGTGTAGTTTTTAGTGTGCTGCATTTGTCGTAGCTTCTGTGCCTGCTGTTGCTACTGCTGCTGATGTTACAAGCAATTTTTTGAAATGTGGAGAATCCAAGTTGGGTCTCCATCTGGTTGGTTGCCTGCAGTCCAAGGAATGTTAGAGCCCCATTATACTATTTCTATTCTGGGGAAATTTATGTCCCATTAGAGGTGTGTGACAATAATTTTTGGAAATGTTTATACTCCAAGTTGGGTCTCTTTCTTGTGTGTTGCCTGTAGCAGTAGGGCTCCCAGACAGTAGGGCTCCCAGTAGGGCTGGAAGATGTGATTAAAGAAATGTTGGAACACAGTGGGACCACCAGTCAAACCAACAGGCATGACAAGATTTCCAAAATGTCCCTCTGGAGTTTTAAAAGCTGCCTTCCACTCACTTCCCTCCTTAATCCTAATCATATTATAGGCTCCCCTGAGATGCAATTTGGAGAACCATTTTGTCCCAATAATCTGATTGACCAAATCAGGTAATAGTGGGGGGGGGGGGATATGGGTCCCGGATAATAAACCAATTAAACTCATAAAAGTCTAAACAGGTACGCAGACCCTATCTTTCTTCTTAATGAAGAATAACCCCACTACTACAGGCAAAGATTAGGGTCTAATATGTCCCTTGTCAAAAAGTTTTTTCTAATATCTAATCTGTGTCTCCTCCCATTCAGTTTCATCCCGTTGCTTCTAGTCTTTTCTTGTGCAAATGAGAATAAAGATGATCCTTCTACAATGTGACAGCCCTTGAGATATTTGTAGACAGCTATTAAGTCTCCTCTCAGTCTTCTTTCTTGCAAGCTAAACATTCCCAAATCCTGTAATCGTTCCTCATAGGACATGGTTTGTGGACCGGTCACCATTCTGGTCGGTCTTTTCTGAACTTGCTCCAGTTTGCTCCAGTCTATTTAAAAATGTGGTGCCCAAAACTGGAAACAGTATTCCAGATGAGGTCTGACCAAAGAGTAGTAGAGGGCAATAATGACTTCACGTGATCTAGATTGTATGCTTCAGTTAATGCATCCCAGAATTGCATTTGCCTTTTTTGCTGCTGCATCACACTGTTGACTCATGTTCAGTTTATGATCTATTAGTATGCTCAAGTCTTTTTCACATGTGCTGTTGCTTAGCCCTATTCCTCCCATTCTGTATATCGCTCAGCTGCTAGGGAGAGTCTTTAGGCCTCTTAATAACACAAAAGCCCTTTTCAGGGCTCCGTGCAGTGTATACTAGGTCAGTGTAGAGTAGGGAGAGAGAGATACTCGAGCAAGGACAGTTTAAAGAAGCCAGTCATTAGCTCCATAATACCACCAAAAAATAGCTCTTTTCAGAGCTGAAGACACACAACAAAGTCAGAGCACAGGGAGGGAGAGATTAAAGTGTTCTTCCAATGTCCATCTTAAAACAGCTCTTGTGGCAAAGATACAGTATATTTTTCCAGCACACAGAGGACTAGCCTTTAGTGCTGCCTGTTTTAAAGCTCCGGTCTATTTTACCAGCTGTTTTTGGGGTCGAGCCTGGCTTCTGCTGTCCACATTAGTTCACTTAAAATGATGTTTAGTGCCCTACGCAAAGCAGTAGTTCAAACATTTACTACTGCCTGCAACCAAACATGCACCAGGCCATTTTCCCCACTGTTTTAGTGGTCACAGCCTGCCTTCTGCTGTCCACATTAGTCCAATTAAAAATGTGGTTAGTGCCCTTCGCAAAGCAGTAGTCCAAACATTTCCTACTGCTTGCTACCAAGCACGCACCAGACCAATTTCCCGGTCTAGAACCTAAACATGTGTGGAAGCCAGAAGAGCGAGAGCAGATTCTGTCTTGGATAGCAGACAAGGCCTCTACGCATTTATCAAGCAGCAACAAATCTTCCACAACCACACAGTCTACTGTCGATTAGTGTTGAGCGATACCTTCCGATATCCAGAAGTATCGGTACTGATACCGATACCCGATACCAATGCAAGTCAATGGGACACAAATATCGGAATGTAAATAAGCCCTTTCTGTCCTTCTACATCCTGTTCCGGAGGGGGGAAGGGTATGGGCGGTGCTTGGGCGGACACTGTGCATGTCTGTGTGTGCGGGCGGGGTCTGTGCGGGCTGCCAGGGCTCTGTGCGGGCTGCCGGGGGGCTCTGTGAGGGCTGCCGGGGATCTGTACGTGCCTCTCGGGGCTCTGTGCGGGCCGCCGGGGGTTTGTCTGGGCTGCCGGGGCTCTGTGCGGGCTGCCGGGGGCTCTGTGTGGGCCTGCTAGGGGCTCTGTGTGGGGCTGCCAGGGGTCGGTGCGGGCAGCCGGGGGCTCTGTGCAGGCTACCGGGGGCTCTGTGCGGGCTGCCGGGGGCTCTGTGCGGGCCTGCCGGGGCTCTGTGTGGGGCTGCCGGGGGTCTGTGCGGGCTGCCGGGGGCTCTGTGCGGGCCTGCCGGGGCTCTCTGCGGGCTGCTGGGGCTCTGTGCGGGCTGCCGGGGGCTCTGTGCGGGGCTGCCGGGGGTCTGTGCAGGCTGCTGGGGCCTCTGTGCGGGCCTGCCGGGGCTCTCTGCGGGCTGCTGGGGCTCTGTGCGGGCTGCCGGGGGCTCTGTGCGGGCTGCCGGGGGCTCTGTGCAAACCTGCCGGGGCTCTGTGCGGGCTGCCAGGGCTCTGTGCAAGCTGCTGGGGCTCTGTGCGGGCTGCCAGGGGCTCTGTGCGGGCCTGCTGGGGCTCTCTGCGGGCTGCCGGGGCTCTGTGCGGGCTGCCGGGGGCTCTGTGCAGGCTGCCGGGTATCTGTACGTGCCTATCGTGGCTCTGTGCGGGCTGCCGGGGGTCTGTGTGGGCTGCCGGGGCTCTGTGCGGGCTGCCGGGGGCTCTGTGCGGGCCTGCCGGGGCTCTGTGTGGGGCTGCCGGGGCTCTGTCCAGGCTGCCGGGGGCTCTGTCCAGGCTGCCGGGGCTCTGTGCGAGCTGCTGGGGCTCTGTGCGAGCTGCCGGGGGCTCTGTGTGGGCTGCCGGGGGCTCTGTGCGGGCTGCCGGGGCCTCTGTGTGGGCTGCCGGGGCTCTGTGCGAGCTGCCGGGGCTCTCTGCGGGCTGCCGGGGGCTCTGTGTGGGCTGCCGGGGGCTCTGTGCAGGCCTGCTGCGGCTCTGTGCGGGCTGCTGGGGCTCTGTGCAAGCTGCCGGGGCTCTGTGCGGGCTACCAGGGGCTCTGTGCAGGCTGCCGGGGGCTCTGTGCGGGCCTGCTGTGGCTCTCTGCGGGCTGCCGGGGCTCTGTGCGAGCTGCCGGGGCTCTGTGCAGGCATGCCAGGGCTCTGTGCGGGCTGCCGGGGTTCTGTGCAAGCTAACGGGGCTCTGTGCGGGCTACCAGGGGCTCTGTGCGGACTGCCAGGGGCTCTGTGCGAGCCTGCCAGGGCTCTGTGCGGGCTGCCGGGGCTCTGTGAGAGCTGCCGGGGCTCTGTGCGGGCTGCCGGGGGCTCTGTGCGGGCTGCCGGGGGCTCTGTACGGGCAGCCCGGGCTCTATGCGGGCTGCCGGGGCTCTGTGCGGGCTGCCGGGGGCTCTGTGCGGGCTGCCGGGGGCTCTGTGCGGGCTGCCGGGGGCTCTGTATGGGCAGCCGGGGCTCTGTGCGGGCTGCCGGGGCTCTGTGCGGGCTGACGGGGGCTCTGTGCGGGCTGCCGGGGGCTCTGTGCGGGCTGCCGGGGGTCTGTGCGTGTGTGTGCAGGCATCGTCCGATGGGACTACAAGTCTTATCGGACGATGCCTGCTACAGTGTCAGTGATTGACACATTAGCCAATGATGGGACAGTAGTAGTCCCATCATCCGGCTAATGTGTTGAATGTAAAAAAAAACCATACATACTGCATACATACAACATACTACATACATTACATACATACTACAGACATACTGCATACAATGCATTCATACATTACATACAATACATACATACAGTACATTAAACATAGATTACATACTCACCATTACTTGTCACTTTGTTCCCCGAAGCGAGTGTCATCTGTAAAAAAGATTAAAATAACAAACAACCAATATACAAGTCTATGGGTAAAAAAACACATCCTGCGAGCACATTTGCAGTTTTTTATGCAGTTTTTGGTGCAGTTTTGATGCAGTTTTTGGTGCAGTTTTTTATGCAGGTTTTTGGTGCGGTTTTTGATGCAGTTTTTGGTGCGGTTTTTGATGCAGTTTTTGGTGCAGTTTTGATGCAGTTTTTGGTGCAGTTTTTTATGCGGTTTTTAATGCATAGTAATCTATGTTTAATGTACTGTATGTCTGTATGTATGTATTGTATGTAATGTATGAATGTATTGTATGTAGTATGTATGTAGTATGTATGTAATGTATGCAGTATGTATGTAGTATGTAATGTATGTAGTATGTATGTATTATGTATGTAGTATGTATGTATGTATGCAGTATGCATGTATGTAGTATGTATGTAGTATGTATGTTGTATGTATGTATGTAGTATGTATTTAATGTATGTAGTATGTATGTAATGTATGTAGTATGTATGTAGTATGTAATGTATGTAGTATGAATGTATGTATGTAGTATGTATGTTGTATGTATGTATGTAGTATGTATGTTTGTATGTAGTATGTATGTATGTAGTATGTATGTAGTTTTTATGTATGTAGTATGTATGTTGTATGTATGTATGTAGTATGTATGTATGTATGTAGTATGTAGCATGTATGTAGTATGTATGTAGCATGTATGTAGCATGTAGTATGTATGTAGTATGTATGTAGCATGTATGTAGCATATATGTAGTATGTATGTAGTATGTAGCATATATGCAGCATGTATGTAGTATTTTTGTAGTATGTATGTATGTAGCATGAATGTAGCATGTATGTAGTATGTATGTAAGTAGTATGTATGTAGTATGTATGTAGCATGTATGTAGTATGTATGCATGTAGTATGCACGTATGTACGTAGTATGTATGTAGTATATATGTATGTTGTATGTATGTAGCATTTATGTAGTATTTTATTTTTTTTTTTACATTCAACGCATTAGCCGGATGATGGGACTACTGCTGTCCCATCATTAGCTAATGTGTCAATCACTGTCATTGTAGCAGACATCGTCCGATGGGACTTGTAGTCCCATCGGACAATGCCTGCACAGACACAAAGACCCCGGCAGGCCCACACAGATCCCCGAGAGGCCTGCACAGAGCCCCCGGTAGCCCGCACAGACCCCCGGCAGGCCGCACCCCCCCAAGAGGCCGCACAGACCCCCGGCAGGCCGCACAGACCCCCTGGCAGGCCGCACAGACCCCCGGCAGGCTGCACAGACACCCCAGCAGGCCACACAGACCCCCGGCAGGCCACACAGACCCCCCGGCAGGCCGCACAGACCCCCGGGAGGCCGCACAGACCGCTGGCAGGCCCACACAGACCGCCGGCAGGCCGCACAGACCCCCGGCAGGCACGCACAGACCCCCCACAGTCCCGCACAGACCCCGCCTGCACAGAGACATGCAGTCTCTGCCCACACACTGCCCACACTCAATTATAGTGCATTATTGACTATGGGAACTTCCGATTCCAGTATCCGATATTGCAAAAAATATCAGAACTCGGTATCGGAATTCCGATTCAGCAAATATCGGCCGATACCCGATATTTGCAGTATCAGAATGTTCAACACTACTGTCGATACAAAGAAGGCTGGCCAATCCAATCCTGAAGCTGGTTCTCCTTCCCCTTGCCATTATCAGTCACAGGAGACTTATGACCCCAAGCTTGGCTACTCCAAGGATCTGTTTGCTGCGTATCCTTTAGTTGGCTCTGGCCTATCACCATGCAGCATTGAAGAGGGACATGAGTATGTGGCATGCATTAATGCTCAAGTATTTGAGGACCAATGGCGAGAAGAAAGCCTCTTGGAGGAACGTCATTTACTGTTTCCAGAAGTGGAGGCTGATGATGATGAGACGCAGTTGCCATCAGGTTGGCCTACAATGTCAACTGGGAAGAAAGATAAGATGGAAGATGAGGTGATTGATGATGAGTCCACTGATCCGACCTGGACCATTGGCACGCATAGCTATCAAAGCTCACAGACACAAAAAGAGGACTTAAAAATCCTCCGAAAATTTGAAAAAATCACAGAGAAAGGAAGCAGAGATGATTGCTCAGGCCTCCAAACAAATGCACTGACAGGGTGCAGCGGACCCAATTAATGATGGCAGAAACACAGGTGCAGCAATACCAATGGAACAACCTGTTAGGGTTGGCGGAACGCACCGAATATATATATGTATTATTAGGTGCGTTCACAACCCAGCGTCCACCATGCAGGAGAGGAACCTGCTGCTGGCAAATGGCGGCACTATATGGCGGTATAAGCGAACTCTGTTAACTCCTCAGAGTCGCTAAGAACAAGATGCTGTGCCCTGTTAACCTCACAGAAGTACACAGCTACCAACCAGAGCATAACTGTGGCCATGCAGTCAGTGAACAGACAAACAACTCCTCACCGGTGGTGCCGGTATTCTAGCGGCTTATTTTAGCCAAGGCCCTGAATACACACATACAAAACTCCTCACCGGAGTTTTCAGCCAAACCCTAACTGCATCCAGACATGACCACACTGGCGCTGAGCTGATAGACATTGGTTTGATACTAGCGTATGGCCGTGCGGCCATGCAAACCTTTTAAAGCTGCAGCAACTTCAGGACCTTCCTAGAGGACCAATAGTAACATAGTAACATAGTTAGTAAGGCCGAAAAAAGACATTTGTCCATCCAGTTCAGCCTATATTCCTATATTCCATCATAATAAATCCCCAGATCTACATCCTTCTACAGAACCTAATAATTGTATGATACAATATTGTTCTGCTCCAGGAAGACATCCAGGCCTCTCTTGAACCCCTCGACTGAGTTCGCCATCACCACCTCCTCAGGCAAGCAATTCCAGATTCTCACTGCCCTAACAGTAAAGAATCCTCTTCTATGTTGGTGGAAAAACCTTCTCTCCTCCAGATGCAAAGAATGCCCCCTTGTGCCCGTCACCTTCCTTGGTATAAACAGATCCTCAGCGAGATATTTGTATTGTCCCCTTATATACTTATACATGGTCATTAGATCGCCCCTCAGTCGTCTTTTTTCTAGACTAAATAATCCTAATTTCACTAATCTATCTGGGTATTGTAGTTCTCCCATCCCCTTATTAACTTTGTTGCCCTCCTTTGTACTCTCTCTAGTTCCATTATATCCTTCCTGAGCACCGGTGCCCAAAACTGGACACAGTACTCCATGTGCGGTCTAACTAGGGATTTGTACAGAGGCAGTATAATGCTCTCATCATGTGTATCCAGACCTCTTTTAATGCACCCCATGATCCTGTTTGCCTTGGCAGCTGCTGCCTGGCACTGGCTGCTCCAGGTAAGTTTATCATTAACTAGGATCCCCAAGTCCTTCTCCCTGTCAGATTTACCCAGTGGTTTCCCGTTCAGTGTGTAATGGTGATATTGATTCCTTCTTCCCATGTGTATAACCTTACATTTATCATTGTTAAACCTCATCTGCCACCTTTCAGCCCAAGTTTCCAACTTATCCAGATCCATCTGTAGCAGAATACTATCTTCTCTTGTATTAACTGCTTTACATAGTTTTGTATCATCTGCAAATATCAATATTTTACTGTGTAAACCTAATAGGAGCTGCTACAGTACCTGAGCAACTTCAGGACCTTCCTAGAGGACCAATGGGAGCTGCTGCAGTATCTGAGCATGTGACCTCTGACCTCCAATGAGAGGTCTTACCCTGGGCATGCTCAGAAGGGAAAAAGCAGGACTTAGTCCCTGAGAAGTCTGGTCGCCGCTGACCAGTACTGGCTACAAAGGCAGAGCCTGGAAGAACAGTAGTAACCAGTTGCCCAGTATCAGCCTGAGTCAGACGCTGGGACCGACGTCTCCGCTGAGCATGCTCCACTGCGGCTGGATAAGAATGGGAGACCGCAGAGGAGATGGTTCAAGATTCCCCCTGTGCAGAGACGGGAACTCAACACCTAACAATACCCCCTCCTTGGACCTCGCTACGCTTGAAGGCAGCAATGAGCTGCAGAGCTCGAATGTGCTCACAAGGCTCTCTGGGCCATAACCCTTCCAAATTTTTGGCCACGTACCAGCTTGCACCCCAAAATAGCGTTCACCTCATAATCGTCCGTAGACTAACCCGATGTCCCGGCAAATGACTCGGAAAACCAGGACGTGTACACGGGCTTCAAGAGGGAAACATGAAAGGTGTCGGTGATACCTAGGCGTGGAGGAAGGGCCAGATGATAGACCACAGGGTTAACCTGTTCGAGGACCTTGAAGGGACCCAAGTAGCGAGGTGCAAACTTAGTGGACTCAACTCGCAGCCTGATGTTATGGGGGGAGCCACACCAAGTCACCAGGAGCAAAGGTCGGAGCGGGGCACTGATGTGCATCGGCA
Source organism: Ranitomeya variabilis (assembly GCF_051348905.1). Taxonomy (NCBI): domain Eukaryota; kingdom Metazoa; phylum Chordata; class Amphibia; order Anura; family Dendrobatidae; genus Ranitomeya; species Ranitomeya variabilis. The sequence continues at coordinate 627,688,996 of NC_135232.1, forward strand.
GAGGACCCCATTCTCTCTTTGGAAGCCCGGATGGCATCCTGAGTGCGGACCCAAATGTCCCGTGCCTCCACAGCCCAGTCTGCCACCCTGGAGTCGGCAGAAGACACGGGCATAGGTACAGGAACCCGCGGATGCTGGCCATAATTAAGGAGGAAAGGAGTCTGACCGGTGGAGTCAGCTACGGCGTTGTTAAGTGCAAACTCCACCCACAGTAGCAAGGATGCCCAGTCATCCTTCCTGGCAGAAACAAAATGTTGCAGATATGTGACCAGGGTCTGGTTGGCCCTCTCTACCAAACCAATCGTCTCGGGATGATATGCTGAGGAGAGATTCAACTCAATGCTGAGTAGACGACAAAGCTCTCTCCAGAATTGAGACGCAAAATGGGGACCCCGGTCACTGACAATTTTGTCCGGCATACCGTGTAGGCGAAAGATGTGTTTGATAAACAACGCCGCCAGAGCCTGTGCAGAAGGTAGCCGTGGAAGAGGCACCAAGAGAGAACCTCCGGACACAAACTTGATGGTACAAAAGTCTTGTCCAGAGGCGCAGACTCTAGCGAAACCGGGGCCACAGATCTCAGGCTTTCGGAAGGGACAATAAGCCGAAGCTCCTCTTCCTCCTCCTCAGATGAAAAACCGGAGCGAGAGAGAGCATCGTCACGAATTTTCTTCCCGGAAAGAGAATGGAGGGTGGAATGGAACCAAGAGAAGAACAAGGACCATCTGGCCTGGCGAGAATTTAGCCACTGGGCGTCTGTAAATAAACCAAATTCTTGTGGTCTGTGAATAGTTGGAAGGGAAAGCTAGCCCCCTCCAAGAGATGTCTCCACTCTGAGAAGGCCAACTTCATTGCTAGCAACTCCCTGTCCCCAATGGAATAATTTCTCTCTGCTGGTGTGAAGGTTTTGGAAAAGAAGAAGCAAAGATGCTTCCGACCTTGAGCATCCTTTTGGAAGTGGACTACTCCAGCACCAACGGATGAGGCATCCACCTCCATTATAAATGGCTTATCTACATCGGGGCGATGTAGGATGGGAGCTCTATCAAAATGAGATTTAATAGAAGTGAAGGCCTTGGAGACCTCCTCAGTAGTGTTGAGCGATACCGTCCGATACTTGAAAGTATCGGTATCGGAAAGTATCGGCCGATACCGGCAAAGTATCGGATCTAATCCGATACCGATACCCGATACCAATACAAGTCAATGGGACTCATGTATCGGACGGTATTCCTGATGGTTCCCAGGGTCTGAAGGAGAGGAAACTCTCCTTCAGGCCCTGGGAACCATATTAATGTGTAAAATAAAGAATTAAAATAAAAAATATTGCTATACTCACCTCTCCGACGCAGCCTGCACCTTACCGAGGGAACCGGCAGCGTTGTTTGCTTAAAATTCGCACTTTAAATTCCTTACGCGAAGTCCCGGCTTGTGATTGGTCGCGCGCCGCCCATGTGACCGCGACGCAACCAATCACAGCAAGCCGTGACGTAATTTCAGGTCCTTCAGGATTTTAAAATTACGTTCCGGCGTTGTGATTGGTTGCGTCGCAGTCACATGGGCGACGCGACCAATCACAAGCCGTGACGTCACGGGAGGCTGGACACGCGCGCATTTTAAAATACCCGATACCCGATACTTGCGGTATCGGAATGCTAAACACTACTCCTCAGACCACAATTTGGGATTTGCTCCCTTCTTGGTGAGGGCTACCAAGGGAGCTACCAAAGTTGAGAAATGAGGGATGAACTGGTGATAATAGTTAATAAATCCCATAAAGCGTTGCACCGCCTTAAGAGATTGGGGTTCTTGCCAGTCTATCACAGCCTGTTTGGCAGGATCCATAGCCAATCCCTGGAGAGAGATAATGTAGCCCAGGAAAGGTAAGGACTCCTGCTCAAACACACATTTCTCCAACTTTGCGTAGAGGGAATTCACCAGTAAGAGGTCGAAGACTCTGCAACCATCTCTCCGGTGGGAGTCAATATCTGGGGAGTAGATGAGAGTATCATCCAGATAGACTATGACCGAAGTGGAGAGTATATCCTGGAAGATATCATTTACAAAGTCTTGGAAAACGGCTGGGGCATTACAGAGCCCAAAGGGCATCACTAGATATTCATAGTGCCCATCCCTGGTGTTAAAAGCCGTCTTCCATTCATCCCCCTCATGTATACGAATCAGGTTGTAAGCACCCCCGCAGATCTAGTTTAGTAAATACACTTGCTCCCCGAAGCCTATCAAAAAGCTCAGATATCAGGGGCAAAGGATACTTATTCTTAACGGTGATGGTGTTAAGACCCCTGTAATCTATGCATGGTCGTAGTTCCCTGTTCTTCTTCTGCATGAAGAAGAACCCAGCCCCTGCAGGTGACACTGACTCTCTAATGAATCCTCTTGCCAGATTTTCCTGGATGTACTGTGACATTGCCTCTGTCTCCAGGAGAGATAACGGATAGACTTGACCCCGGGGAGGCTCAGCACCGGGCAAGAGGTCAATAGGACAGTCATAGGGGTGGTGAGGCAGAAGGGTCTCCGCAGCCCTTTTGGAGAACACATCCGCATAGGGTCAATATTGCTTGGGGAGAGAGGATAGATCTGCGGATACCTCAGTAGTAGCAACCTGAATGCTTTCCCTCTGACATCTACCCCCACAAGATTCACCCCATCCCAAAATTCTGCCTGTGGACCACTCGATATGAGGAGAGTGGTACCGTAGCCAAGGTATCCCTAACAGGACCTCATCAATTTCCTCAGGAATAACGAACAGAGATATAATCTCCTGATGAGATGGCGACATGGACAGAGTGAAAGGGATGGTCTGGTGTGTTATCTGTGAGGGCAGTGTCGACCCATTCACCACTCGTACGGTTACTGGTTGAGCTAGCATTACCAGGGGTATTACGTGACATTGGGCAAAGGCAGAAGACATAAAATTGCCCTCCGCCCCAGAATCCACGCAGAGCTCTACCAAGTGAGTGAATGAGCCTATTGTAATTGTCCCCTTAAAGGACAATTTGGAGGAAAACGTCGCCTTGTCTAGTGTACCTCTACCTACTACCACTAGACGCTGACGTTTCCTCGACTGCATCTGGTGACAAGATGTCCTGACTGCTGGCAAACATGGCAGACCTTGAGTGCATGAGCGGTCCGGGACTTAGATCCCGCTTGTGACACTTCCATGGCCTCGTGTGACTCAGGGACCAGGACCGGAGATTCCAAAGGTTTGGCGAAGGTGGGAGCCAGCCGAAACCTCTGCCTACACTGGGCCCGCTCTAACCTCTGCTCGTAAAAACGGAGGTCAATACGGGTAGACACAGCTATTAACTCCGCCAGTGTGGCGGGAATCTCCCTTGTGGCCAAAGCGTCCTTCACGTGGTCAGCCAGCCCCCTCCAAAATATAGGGATAAGGGCTTTATCCGACCACTCCAGCTCAGATGCTAGGGTGCGGAAGTGGACGGCAAAATGGCTGACCAAGGCCGAGCCCTGAGTCAATGCCAACAGTTGGAGCGCCATATCATAGGTGACTCGAGGCCCTAAAAAGACCTGCTTCAGAGTGCTCAGGAACAGCGGAGCACTCTGCACCACATGATCGCCCAGCTCCCACAGCGGCGTAGCCCACTCCAACGCCCTGTCTGACAGGAGAGACACAATAAATCCCACCTTTGCCCGCTCTGTGGGGAAACATGCGGCCAGGAGCTCGAGTTGTATAGAGCACTGACTCATGAAACCCCTACAAGATTTACTATCACCAGAAAAAATTTCTGGCAGAGGGAGGCGAGATAGAGTCGGAACAGGGGTGGCCGTGGACAAGGTTCCTGCAGCCACGCTAGCAGCCTGAACAGCAACTGCGGTAACATCCACAGCTGAGGTTGTGTGACCTCAAGAGCCGCCAACCTACCCTCCAGCTGCTGGATGTACCGCAAGGATTGATTTTTGTCCGCCATTTACTAGCCAGACCCTGGCGCTAGTATTATGTTAGGGTTGGCAGAACGCACCATATATATATATATGTATTATTAGGTGCATTCGCAACCCGGGGTCCACCGTGCAGGAGAGGAACCTGCTGCTGGCATATGGCGATGCTATATGGCGGTATAAGCGAACTCTTTTAACTCCTCAGAGTCGCTAAGAACAAGATGCTGTGCCCTGTTAACCTCACAGAAGTACACAGCTACCAACCAGAGCAAAACTGTGGCCATGCAGTCAGTGAACAGACAAACAACTCCTCACCGGAGGTGTCGGTATTCTAGCGGCTAATTTCAGCCAAGGCCCTGAATACACACATACAAAACTCCTCACCGGAGGTGCCGGTATTCAAGGGGCTTATTTCAGCCAAACCCTAACCGCATCCAGACATGACCACACTGGCGCTGAGCTCATAGACATTGGTCTGATACTAGCACATGGCCGTGCGGCCATGAGAACCTTTTATAGCTGCAGCAACTTCAGGACCTTCCTAGAGGACCAATGGGAGCTGCTACAGTACCTGAGCAACTTCAGGACCTTCCTAGAAGACCAATGGGAGCTGCTGCAGTATCTGAGCATGTGACCCCTGACCTCCAATGAGAGTTCTTACCGTGGGCATGCTCAGAAGGGAAAAAGCAGGACTTAGTCCCAGAGACGTCTGCTCGCCGCTGACTAGTACTGGCTACAAAGGCAGAGCCTGGAAGACCAGTCGCCAGTATCAGTCTGAGTCAGACGCTGGGACCGACGTCTCCGCTGAGCAGGCTACACTGCGGCTGGAGAAGAATGGAAGACCGCAGAGGAGATGGTTCGAGATTCCCCCTGTGCAGAGGCAGGAACTCAACTCCTAACACAACCACTTTCAATCCAGTGTTGCCTGTTTGGTATATTAGTGCACAAAAGATAATAGTCTGAATGCGGTGTTATTCACACAAGCAATGCAGAGCACCTGGCTAACAGCCTATTAGTAACGCACATACAGGCTGGCTGCCCAGTGCTACAAAATGCAAACTGTGTGAACAGAGGTCACAGTTTACAGAGTCCAACTGCATCCTGTAAGATAAAGTGCAAAAAAAAACCCCAAACTCTGTCAGTGCATTTGTTTGGAAATCGTGCATAGCCATCACAGCAACACTGAGGAAGATGGATATGTAGCACCAACACAGGCACCAAGGGGTCGTGGTTTGCCGAGGGTGAGAACTGGGTCAACTGTTCCCAAGAGCACCCCTGCTGTGCACCATGTCAGAGCAAGTAGGTGTTCAGCCGCTGTGTGGAATTTTTTCCTGAAAGTCCTTCAGAGAAAAACATTGCAGTCTGTAGCATCTGCCATACCAAGTTGAGCAGAGGCCAGGTCAAAGGCAACCTGAGCACCACCAATATGCGAAACCACATGGCAGTCAAGCACCCCAGTAGATGGGTGGAACACCAGGGTACCAAATCTGTGTCTGCGGGTCAGACCACTGCCATTTCACCTGGGCTATGTTCTTCAGAAGTGCTGATCGGAAAGGAGGAGCTCATACCTCCTGCCCACAAGCTGTGGTAGCTCACATACAGGAAACATCAACCACATCCACTTCCTTGTCCCAGCCAAGCATCCAATTGTCCATGTACCTAGCCATGCACTCACAGGGCTGGATGGAGACAGATGGTGCAGGATCATGGGGCAGAATGGAGACAATAATCTTTATTTATAATAATCTTTATTTTTACATAGTGCTAACATATTCCGCAGCACTTTACAGTTTTGAACACATTATCATTACTGTCCCCGATGGGGCTCACAATCTAAATTCCCTATCAGTATGTATTTGGAATGTGGGAGGAAACCAGAGTACCTGGAGGAAACTCACGCAAACATGGGGAGAACATAGAAACTCCTTGCAGATGTTGTCCTTGGTGGGATATGAACCCAGGACCCCAGCGCTGCAAGGCTGCAGTGCTATCCACTGAGCCACCGTGCTGCACAGATGGTGCAGGATTATGGGGCAGGATGGAGAAACTAATATTTGTGATTGGAGGTCCTTGGGACGGTGGCTTCCTGCATCAACCATGGCTCAGCCCATAAGGCTAATGTAACACCCCAGGTAACCGGTTGTTACAGTGGCATTGCTTTCCTCACGGGGAGAGTGATGTCACGCTTGGAAGCGATGAAGGATCTCTCTTATCAGGTATTCACAAACATGCAACATGTTTACACTCCAGACCCGAAGTGGGAGCTCTGATCCAGCTTGTGGGTGGCTTCCCTATATATATTCTGGTCTGGAGGTAAAGTCAGTCAGTCTGTCAGAGGGACAGATGAAAAGGAAGCAGAGGGGCTTTGCAGACATGAGAAAGTGCTGCAGCTCCTGGAAAGAAAGAGAGAAAGGAAAGCAGAACAGATTGTAGAGAGTGTAAAGGAGAAACAAAGCACAGGTGAAGGGAAGATCTAGGGGGGGTTAGCTGCGACTGAGCTGCCACCCTACTGAACGCATGAAACCGGTAGCTGGAAGACCGAGGTTGTGCAGTAATCTACATCTCACAGCAGAAACCAGAAGTACAGCTGATTGCAAGTTACCTGGCCATCCCACACCTGAAGACACAGTAACACATAAAGACTGGGTCGTGATAGAGATCCTGCAAAAAGGCTTGAGTTACCTGTCATACAGGTATTGTCCTACCTAAAGGGGGACAGAGAGAACATGTGAGGACTTTGTGTGAGGCATTAGGCAGCAAAGAACTACACCACAGAGCTGGAAAGAAGGCTTACGATTCCACCTGGGGATTCCAGATTCGCTTCCAAGCCGGCCAGACCATCAACACCTGTGATTCGGTACCCTGGACTGCAGCTGCCTGAACCTTCAGTAAAAAGGTAAAAAGACTGCAACCCTGTGTCCTACGTTTCTTTCTACACCACCTGTCCCTACTACACCGGGAGCCCTGGGGACCCAGCTTCACCTGTGGGAAGCCATGCCATCTTAGCTGCCATAATATCACCCCAGTGGACCCCTTTAAGCAGCGTCGGTCATTTCTGACGGAGAACCACAGGTGGCATCACGAACGAACACAAACTTTATTCAAAACCTCTTTAAGGACATTCCCTTTTATTTGGGCGCTCAGGGCCACGGACCGGGTCGCTGTCACTGTGACATCCCCTTTAAGTACTGGACCCGGTACCGAGTACCCCACGGCTCTGGCGGGCATTCCACTAATTTTTACAAATCCTATGCATGTTGTGCAGTGGACAGACCAGGACAGTGTTCCTACTCCTGCCTAACTACTATTCATGATTGGAGGCCCTTGGGATGGTGGCTTCCCACGTCAACCATGACTCAGCCCATAGGGCTAATTTTACAACCCCTATGCACATTATGCAGTGGACAAATCTTGAATGTAGAGTGGTCCTAAAAAACTAATATTTGTCATTGGAGGCCCTTGTAACAGGTTGTTCCACATTATGACTGACATAGGGGATACATATCCAATAGAAATCTGCAGTCAGTCACCCTATTTGTAAAAAAAACCATTGCTGGGTTGTGCAACATTGTGACTGAGATAGGGGATACATATTCAATAGAAATGTACACCGACTGTTGATGACCGAGTGATGGCCCTCTGAAAACTTGAATTGAAGCCCACAACTACTACAGTAATCCAGCGTAGATAATGTTTGTCAAGGGAGGTCCTTGTCATGATATCTTCCTGCATCAATGACACAGCCCCCAGGAGTAATTTTTTGAAATACGATGCACATTCTGCACCCGACTAAGTAGTTCAGTATCAAGAAGTCTTCTCTTCCAATATAATCTGGGGAATATTGTCAATACTCCAACCCATCCGGGAGGGGGTGCACCATAAATCCTTTGTTCATTTACTTGCCCAAGAGATATAATTGAGCTCATCATCCAGTTGACTAGTGCAGATTTATTTTTCCTGTTCACAGAGTTCAACCAAACCTGAGGATCGCAGGCCGCACTCACTGCTACCTTCTAATACTCCATGTCTCTTGCCTTTTTTCCATGTAGTCTCTGCCCTTAAATGAGTTAAATAATAGAGTGAGGGATGTCCAACATGAACAAGTGAGGGCACTCTCAAATGTACACAAGAGGGCCCTCCAAAATTTCTAGAGGAGGGCACTTCCAAACGTATGTTACAGGGTCACATGAGGGCTCTCACTAAACTCAGGTTTCCTGCCTACTGCAGGTCCTCTGGACATTTGAATTTAGGGCTGCAGAATCACATGGAGGTGGAGGAAGGGGAGGAGGAGAAAGGTGAAGCCAACACTACAATGGGCACATTGTAAACGGCTATGGAATATGTATTCCACTATCTGAGGGTCAATGTGGGTGGGACCGCCCAAATGTGTAAGTAACAGCAGTTCCTCCAAAGCGCATGTTACAGGGCCACCTGAGGCCTCTGAGGTCAAAGATCAACATACCTACTGGTACGTTGTTGCTGGCCTTGCAAAGTGCTGGGGAATAGCTAACTAAAAATGATGTAGGGACCTACAAAATGTATAAGTCAGGGCCCTCCCAATTGTAAAAGGCAAAAAAAAAAAACCACAACAGTAAGTGTGAACAAAAGCTAAAAGAGATATTTTTTGTTTCTCTGGTTTATTTAGCCTTATATACAAGTGATTATGCAAGAAAAACTGTTTCTTTACCTTCAATAAACAAAATGAGCAAAAAACCCTTCTGTAACTAGATAAATAAAAAGCAAGTGCATTTAAATAACTTAGGGTTCTTAGTAATACTGTTTTAGATCAAAAATAGCATAAAAGCCATCCCACCATCATCACTTTGTCTGCCCTTATTCACACACTGAGGTCAACTCTGACACATGGTAAGGTTTTTAATATTAGACAGCGTAGGACCATCCCGATCAGAGTTACCTTGTTGTGGTGGGATGGCTTTTATGCTATTTCTGATCAAAAACAGTATTAGAAAGAACCCTGAGTTATTTAAATGCACTTTTGCTTTTTATTTATCTAGTTACAACAGGGTTGTTTGCTCATTTTGTTTCTTATAGGTTTTGTGAGCTTTATGGCCACTGTGAACATGTGTTTATGTGCTGCATGTATACCAACTTAATTCAAGCTCAATTTTTGTGTGCTTTTTAACCTTTTTGGTGTGTTAAATGCAATTTAGGTTAGGTTTGGTAGTTGTTCTTGTGTATCTGTAAAAGTGGCGTAATACTGCAACAAAATTATTCCCAGAAACCATATGTGAGTCAGAAATGCAAGCAGGCATATTCTCCAGGCTCTTCCCATTCAGTTTCATCACTTTCCCATCCATTTCAGCCTTTTCCTCAATCCCCCAGACTAGTGATGAGCGAACGTGCTCGCCACTACTCGGTACTCGCTCGAGCATCACAGTGCTCCGTGTACTCGGAGAGCACCAAGCATTTCCAGGATTATTCGGCAGGAGCTCGGGTCTCCTCCTTTTAATTTTGGTGCTTTTTAGAGCGCCAATCAACATGCAGGGATTATCTGCCATGCAGTGTAATACCGCAGCCATCTCTGTTGTGGTATTACAGTGAATGGCTGCCCGCACAGCATCATCAGGTCTATAAGAGACCTGGCACCGCCCTGCTCGGCGCATTCTGCTCCAGACTCAGCTAGTGTAGGGAGAGCTGCTGCTGAGATAGGGTCAGATTCTTACTTTTATTAGTTAGTGTGGGTCTACTAGTATTCAATCCACAAATCCTGATAAACCAACAGTCCTTTTAGGGCTAATTCAGGGGTACATAGATTGCAGCGCTAGGTAGGCAGAGGAGTCTATGTGCACATATCCATATCAGTGCAAGGCCTGCAGGCACTGTATGTGAGTCTATAGATCTCACTGCATACATCAAAAGGATCCATTACTGTCTTATGCAGCGTATTTTATATATACGGTACATAGCTGCAGGTATCCGTGACTTGGATTTATTTTTTTTTGCAGCTTATACCTGCTAATTTTATTACAAAGCAATCCATAGCCCCCTTTTTTCTACGTTTATTTGCTTGGCCACACTGCAAACTACAGCCAGGTCACTTCAATACAAGAGTGTGAAAATCGAACAATTAATTTTTTTTTTTTGTCCCAGACATCAGATGTGAGCGCGCAGAAATTTCTGGCCATTTTTTTTTGGTACTATAGTATTTTTTGGAGTATCTTGCAACATTTTTGGACACCATTTTGCTGGGCCAAAACTATTTAGCTACAGTTCTTATATTTATCACTGTGATTTGTACACCACACGCATCGCATATCATTGCGTTAAATATTGTACAATTTTAGTACTCTGATTTTTTTTTTTGTGTCATAGCCTACTTATTGACACAATTTGGTGGGCCAAAAAAAAATCAAGGCCACATTTTGATCAGTCTGTTATCTCCGTCTGACTCCTGGTCTATCTGTGGTGTCGAAATCCTTGCTTTTCAGGCATACACTCGAGTTTTTTGTCTACTAACCTTGGTGTATACAGTATTTTGTGGTTAAAATTTAAAAAAAATCAAGGCCACATATTGAAACAGTCTGTTATCTCAGTCAGATGCCTGGTGTATCTGTGGTCTCCAAATATTTGCTTTTCAGGCATACATTCCCATTTTTTGTCTGCTACCCTTGGTCTATGCAGTATTTTGTGGCTAAATTTTTTTACCAAAATACAGGCCACATATTGAAACAATCTGTTATCTCAGTCAGACGCCTGGTCTATCTGTGGTCTCCAAATACTTGCTTTTCAGCCATACTGATCACATATAAGTTTTCTCAAAATTAATCCATTTGTATTTTACTTTTAAAATATTTCAATAGTCCATTTAAAATGGGCAAGGCAAGGGAAGGGGAAGTGGACATGATGCTGACGGGGCATGCAGAGCATGAGACCATGGCCAAGCTGAAAGTGGGCCACAACAAAGACCCACATCTTCTTGCTCGACCTTCCTGTCCCAGTTTCTAAGGGACCACAGCACACCACTATTGAAGCCAGAGCAGTGTGAAATGGTTGTTGTTTGGATAGCAGATAATCCAATCACTTAGTCACCACCACCACCATATCTTCCACACGGTCAAGTCTGAGTAGCCGAGAGTGTGGACTGCATATTGCTCACCCTGATCCTCCTTCCTCCCACCATGCCGCGTGCCCTGAGACAACTGATCCCACACTTGGACACTCTGAAGAGCTGTTCATTTTTCCCTTTAAAGATTCTGGACTCTCTGCCGGTCAACTTGAAGTGGGGGCAAGATGAGATTGCAAGTAGCGATGCCCAAAGATTTAAGCAGCCATGATCACATGAAGTCGATGGTGGGAATGTGTCACAAGAAATGGATGATGATGAGACAATTGCCAGAAAGATAGGATGAGGAGCAGGGTGCGGATGTGGAAGACGAGGTTGTGGATGACGTAGTAACTGACCCAACCTGGCAAACTCCAGGCTCCAGGAACACTGTCTGCAGGTGACACCACTGCTTCTTCCACTGTTTTGTGTAGAAGCTAATCCCCAGTACACAGTGCATGTGAAGATGCCTCGTGCCCTGCACCTGTTGTTACCCACAGTCAACCAGCACCATCATCAGCCCGTCCTTGTCCCAGCGCAGCCTTCAGTTGTCTATACCCCAGTCATTGGAATGCAAGCGGAAATACGCAGCCAAAGCCCCACAGATGACAGTACTAAATTCTCACATTTCTTGTCTGCTTGCACTCGAAATGTTGCCTTTTAGGTACTCAGTTCCCGATCGCCACTATTTCTCCCTGTGTGCCATATCGGCATTACACCAGCATGTGTCCCACAACATTACCTGTGCCCTCAACAATGCTGTTATTGACAAAGTCCACCTAAAAATGGACACGTGGACAAGAGCTTGTGGGCAGGGATGGTACATCTCACTGACGGCACACTGGGTTAACATAGTGGAAGCCGGGACCCAGTCGGACCATGAGATAGAACACATCCTCCCCATGCCGAGGATTGCAGGCCCTACATCAATCAGGGTTGCCTCCACAGTCTACAGCTCTTGCACCTACTCCTCCTCTTCCGCCTCCATCTCTGAAATGAGCACATCATTAAGAAGCTGGAAGGACTGCAGCACTGCGTCAGCCAAGCAGCAACAGGGTGTGCTGAAGCTAATCTGCTTAGGTGACAAACCACACAATGCTGAAGAGTTGTGGACAGCATTGAAAGAGCAGTCAGATTTTTGGATGACACCACTGAACCTACAGCCAGGCATGGTCCTGTGTGACAATGGCCAGAACCTGGTGGCAGCTCTGAGGCAAGGTGAGCTCACACACATACCTTGTCTGGCCCATGTGCTTAACCTCGTCGTTCAGCATTTTCTCAAAAGATACCTGGAGCTGCCGGATCTGCTAGTGAAAATACGCCACCTTTCTACCCATTTTAGAAAGTCAACTACAGCTTCAGCCGCCCTTGCCGTGCTTCAGCAGCATTTGCATCTTACGGCTCACCGACTGCTGTGTGATGTCCCCACACGTTGGAACTCTACACTGCATATGTTGGAAAGGATTTTTGAGCAGAAAAGGGCAGTTGTTGACTACCAGCATCACCAAGGCCATCGTTATTCAGTTCAGACTCCACACATAAGACCTCAGGAGTGGACAAGGATGTTAGACATATGTACCATCCTCAAAAACTTTGGGGACTGAACCAAGATGGTGAGCAGCGATGACGGCATAATTAATGTCACCATCCTGCTCCGCTGCACTCTGAAAATATCTCTGCTCACAATTAAAGAGGATGCATTGCAGGTGGAGCATGAGGACATGTAGCAAAGAACCATACAGTGTGATTCCACTCAGCCCAGCCTCATGTCGTCCCAACGTGGATTGGTAGATAATAAGTAAGAGGAGGAGGAGGAAGAACAGGAGCTACTTTCATGCGCTATAGACGGTACTACAAACACAGCTGTCATACCGTCTGTTCAGCCTGGATGGCCTGAGGACAGGGAGGAGGATGACAGCATGGTCAGTTGTCCTGTTGGTGAGGACACGGAAGTCTTGCCTGTTAGCAGTCTGGCACGCATGGCTAACTTTATGTCGCACTGCCTTTCCCGTTACCCTCGCATTATTAAAATTTTCAGTGACACTCATTACTGATTTGTGACACTTCTAGACCCACACTACAAGGAAAACTTTCAATCTCTTCTTCAAGAGGCAGACAGGTGTACTAAAATGTTGCAGTACCAGGGCCCTTGTAGCGGAATTACTAAAAAAATTCCCATCTGAGAACACTGGCAGCAGATGTCAGAGTTTGTTGTACAACCAAGGAGTCCAAGCGAGAGAGACAGAAGTACAATCCAGCTCAGGCAGGGGAACAATGGCAAAGTTCTGGGACAGTTTTCTCAGACCCTCCCATCGTGCCGGCACAGAGGCAAGGGATGCTGTCACAAGAAGTACAATGTTTGGGAAGATGCTGAGGGGGTACCTTGCTGATCATACAAGCGTCCTCCGTGATTCCTCTGTGTCTTTTAATTATTGGGTATCCAAGCTAGACACGTGGCATGAACTGGCTCTCTACGCCTTGGAGGTCCTGACCTGCCCTGCTGCTAGCTTTCTGTCAGAGCGGGTTTCTAGTGGCGCTGGTGGAATTATAACAGATAAGCGCATCCGCCTGTCAACTGAAAATGCTGACAGGCTGACTCTTATAAAAATGAACAAGGGCTTCATTGGGCAAGACTTCTGTACACCACCGAATGAAAACAGCAAAACATAACCTCAAATACATTGTCTTTTTTGTGGAGGTGTATTCTCATGCACCTCTTCACAACCACACATGGGTATACACTTCCTGATTTGGTATGTTTGGTGTTATCCTCCTCCTTAACCTCATCATCATCATCCACAACCACTAGAACCCCAGGGTGAATGTATTCCGTGATGCAAAAGTCACTCGCTTTTTGTGAAAGGTGTTTTTATGATGCCCGTTACTAATTTGAAACGAAAACAAATTATACTCCCCCAGGGTGAAATGTTTGTCAGCCCATGCACTTAGTGTATGGGCATTACAAGTCTAGGAGACCCGCTCCTTTAAATTGGGCCTAGGTTTTAATGGGGCCTTCCACCACGTCTCGTCATCCACCACCACTAGATCACCAAGGTTAACCTGTTACGTGCTGCTACAGCCAGTCAATTTTTGGGCAAGGGGGTCTATGATCCTCATAAAATATTTTTTTTAAATGTACCCCACATGAGGAAATGTTTGTCAGCCCATGAACTTAGTATATGGGCATTACAAGTCTAGGAGACCCGCTCATTTAAATTGGGTCTAGTTTTTAATGAGGCCTTCCTCCTTGTGTCCTCAATCTCCGCCACTAGAACACCAGGGTGAACGTGTTCCATGGTGCTACAGCCAGTCAATTTTTTGGCAAGGGTGTCTATGATCCCCATAAATTATTTTTAAAAAATGTATCCCCCATAGGGAAATGTTTGTCAGCCCATGCACTTAGTGTATGGGCATTACGAGTTTAGGAGACCCGCTCCTTTGTAATGGAACAGTTTTTTTTATGAGGCCCTCCTCCATGTTTCTTCCAAGGGGGTGATTGAGGTGCGTGCAAATTTGGGTCTAGGCGGCCCTTGCATTCAATGCATAAGGAAACAGTATGGCAGGACCAACTGAAGAATGTGAAGTGGGTTTTCCTGTGGCCATCCAGTACCTGGGTTCATAGGCTTCTTGGGGTGCATATGACTTGGTAGCAGGGCAGGTCTTGCAGTCAATACATAAGAAAATAGTATGGGAGTACAAAATGAATAATGTGAAGTGGGTTTTCCTGTGGCCATCCAGTACCTGGGTTCAAAGGATTCTTGGGGTGCATATGACTTGATAGCAGGGCAGGTCTTGCATCCAATGCAACATTTTTTCAGGAAGGGGTGAAAGGGGTATTGGGGTGCTTCATAATTCTTGGCAGCCCAGCCACTCACTACATAGGAAATAACAGTATAGGAGACCCAATGTTTAATAATGGCCCTTTAAGAATATTAATGCCACCTGATGCCACTATAAAAATAGGCTTTGTGACTTTAAGAGTCCCTCCTTCAGAAATGAAACAAGATGGGTATGCTGATGTGTCACAACCACATGGCCAGCTAGGGTTGTTAAATGTTACAATGACATTTCCCAGTGAATGCATTTGTATTGGTTGAAAGCAATGTTAAAGTTGAAAAACGCTTCAAAAACACTGCGTGTGAACATAGCCCAAGTGATGGAGGAACATTTTGGTCTGGGGTAAATTATTGTGCCTTATATACAAGTCATTTCCCTGGAAAGGATGTGCCTTAACATATTTCCCAGCAAAATCCATTTTGGTTTAGTTTTTGTATGTTTTTTGGTGCACCTGTAAAAATGATGTGAAACTCTGACAACATTGCTTAGCTGTGACCTAGAAGTTAGGAATGCTTCCAGGGGCGATCCCCATGATGTTCCTGTGTCATTTGAGCAGTGTTTCCATAATTTTCAGACGTTTTTAGACCTTAAAAGGACCCCCGGGGGATCGCGGTAAAAATACTCAGGTTTCCCATAGATTTACATTGGGCTCGTTGCTCGGGTCTAGTACCTGACTATTCCAATTTGCTCGACCCGAGCAATGAGCACCTGAGCATTTTAGTGCTCCCCCATCACTACCCCAGTCCCTTTTGTAGGGTCCAGCAGAAAATTACTCGCATTTCCCATTGACTTGCATTGTACTCGCTATTCAGAACGAATACGCGATTTTTATAAAGTTCTCGTTACGAGTATAGCGATTAAGAATATTACGGTACTCACTCATCACTATTGACAACATAAGAAAAGTGTCAGTTGGACTTAAGCTTATCATTTATTTTAATATTTCAACAAATGACCCTATTGCCCGTCTGGTTTATATTTAGTTTTAGAACGCTTTTATTTAAACATTTATGAAACATCTGTAACATGTCATTTGTGGTTTATATTTTGGGAATATATGAAAACAGCAAACATATTTGAGAAACATCCAAATAACTTCCATAATCAGAAAACATTTTTACACGTTAGTGTCTGTCAACCAGATGAATCTTATGTGATGAATCAAAAGGAAAAAATGTAACTAAATGGAAACTACATGAATGATCGCTACACTGCAATGGAATTTACCCGTTCTCAGAGGCGTAGCTAGGATTTTGGTTCGGGGAGGGCAAAATTTCTTAGTGAGCCCCTAACCGTGTATCCCTTGATTACAACTATGGTGGTGTACCCTATAAGTGGATGTAGGAGAGCCTCAGCAGATGACCACGCCGTTTATTAAATAAATCTCTATGCAAGTAACAAGACTGATATTACCACCATATAGTTACCATATAGTGGTACATTTCAGTGCTGCAGAACATGTAAGAGATTACAGCACATTTATAGATGGTGACTTACTGCTGGCGTTCTTTATGATTGAATTGTTCATTTTTCACAACTTTTCCACCTGGCCCAGACCAGCATAACTTTTTCCAGCCAGGACTCATCTGCAGCAATTTCACTTCTCACATTTCCATTTAGCTATAGCCCCATCTTTCCCCAACCTGCATAAACTCCTCATCCTGCCGATAACCCAATATTGAGTCGCTACTGACCTATGTGTCCCAAATAAGGCTCTTACTGTTTGCTCTACATAGTATAATGCATTCCCCATAGGCCTCTATATAGTATAATTCACTCCTCATAAGCCTCTATATAGTATAATGCACTCCCATAGGCCTCCATACAGCATAATGTACTCCCCATAACAAAAGAAAAGCAATTTTGCAATTTACTGCCTATTAAAATTTTCAGTTGTTCTTGAAATATTAACCCCCAGATGAGCAAATATTACAAAATTTTAATTTGCCTAATTGATTTGCAGCAAAGTTAATATTCCTGAATTGAATGTTGCCTATTAGGCTCTTGGGTCTATCCAGACCTTAAAACATAGTAAATGTTACATGCAAAAAGCAAAGAAAACCCCTAATACTCACCCTACCACTCAACTGTTCCCTCACCTCCAGTGCCCACCAACTGCTACTCAGGGTCACTTCATTCCGCAGTCATGTGCCGGTGTCTTTACTCTAGAATTGAACTTCTAGACCACAGAGGTCATGGTGCGTAGTAATGTCTTATCACACTTTGTGATGTCACAACATTGTGACATATCATGACATTTGAGGCAGCTGGCTGCCCTTTTCTAGACTATGAGCAAATAGAATTGTGAAAAAATACAGATTCTGGAGAATACTGATTTTTGTACAATTCACTTACACTGGAATAAATTTTCCCATTTTTAATATTAAACCTTTTTTTGTTTACAGCGCGTTGCCTTGGAGACCATAAACTGTCCATGATCGATGGAGTGCGCTGTTGCTTTCTAATCCTGGTCAACTTCAATACAGTGTTTACAAGCTGGACAACAGTGGTGGGGTCGGTCTCTTAAGCAACAAGCTGTAAGCAAAAGTATTAATATCTCAAGAACTGCTGCATATTTTAATAAACAATAAACTGCAAAATTGCTTGTTTCTACAAGCACAATCTGAAAATGTCCATCTATGAAGATGAATAATAATCCTTTCATGAAGACAACCTTTAGAAAATCAAATTTTCAGTGCAATTTTTGGTGGCCGGCCGTCTTAAAGAGGCTTCTCTTTATTTACAAAAACATGTGCCTAAGCAACACTCACACAAACACAATTTATTTTTAACCTTTTTATTTTTTAGAACAAAGCACTTTTTTTTTTACTTATACAGCAATAAATCTACTTATGCCATTGAAGCTGGATTTTAGAGTAGTAAATTAGAACATCTTAATCTAACAAGAGATTTACCACTAGATGGATCCAGTGATCTGTACAGTTCTGTTACATCAAGTCCTTTCCTATATTTTCATCACAGTACAAGAGTGCAGATTTGTGGGAGGAAAACATCCACCACTCGTCACTTTTATTGATGTTCCTAATCCTGTTTTGGCCCAAACAGACACATATGCAACTAATATGAATATGAAACGCAGGCAAGAAAGAGCAAGAACCCAACTTCAGATAAAAACTGATTTTAGAAACATAGCTGAAGAATGCTTGTTGGGAGTAAGCACTTCTTATTAATTTTCAGTGTTGTGCTATGATGTTAACAATTATTCAACAATAATAATAATCTAGAATGAATATTAGTATTATAAATTGACATGTAATCCTTAAAGGGAGTTTGTTATCCTTAAAACTTGATTTAAACTACTTACAGTATACAGTCCTGCAGGGGAATTACCCCCCTATCCTAACCAACAACAAGACCCCTAATAGATAACTTTTAATTTTATATTAAAAAACTTGAAAGACTCACAACAAGCACACACAAAAAAAAAAAAAAATTATACTAATAGGAGTGTAACTAATATATAGCATTCAGGGTTAATCAGCTGGTAATCTGTCATGATCCAGACCGGGTTTTTGTTCTGTTTTCCCTTTTTCCCGGTCTGGTCATGTCAAGAGTTAACCTTTCTCAGCCTCTGTCATCGTTAGTGGTTGGGTGAAGCCATTTATTGTCAAACTACTGTGTTTTGTCTTTTTAAATCATAATGACAACCCAAAACATCCAAATGACCCTGATCAAAAGTTCACATACCCCATTTCTTAATACCATGTATTGTCCCCTCTCACATCAATGACTGCTTGAAATCTTTTGTGGTAGTTGTAGATGAGGTTCTTTATGGTAAAGCTGCCCACTCTTCATGGCAAAAAGAATCCAGTTCCTGTAAATTCCTTGGCTGTTTAGCATGAACTGTTGTTGTGTTGGAACGTTCAAGTACGTTCCATGTGCAGTTTCTGGGCTGATGAGTGCAAGTTTGCCTCCAGTATTTGCTAATAACATGCTGCATTCATCTTTCCTTCAACTTTGACCAAGTTTCCTGTGCCTTTGTCACTCACACATCCCCAAAACATCAGTGATCCACCTCTGTGCTTTACAGTAGGATTGGTGTTTCTTTCATCATAGGCCTTGTTGACCTCTCTCCAAATGTAATGTTTATGGTTGTAACCAAAAAGTTCAATTTTGGTCTCATCACTCCAAATTACCTTGTTCCAGAAGTTTTGAGGCTTATCTCTGTGCTGTTTTGCGTATTATAGGTGAGATACTTTTTGGCATTTGCACATTAATGGCTTTCTTCTGGTGACTTGACAATGCAGCTGATTTTTCTTCAAGTGCCTCCTTATTGGGCATCTTGAAACAGCCATACCACTAGTTTTCAGAGAGTCTTGTATTTCAGCTGATGTTATTTGTGGGTTTTTCTTTGCAACCTGTTATGATTTTCCCAATGGCAGGGAAATCAAAATCACAACGGACTAGCTCTCGGGTGATGGGAACTAAAGTGACCGTGACCTGAACCTGACACAACACTGGAAGTAGCCGGGGAGTGTTTCCTACGATGCCCTAGACACCACGCGCCAGCCGGAGATCAAACTACCCCTATCAGAGGAATATACAGGCCTGCCTTACCTCCAGAGATGAACCCCAAAAGGAGATAGCAGCCCCCCACAGATATTGACGGTGAGTCAAGAGGAAAAGACATACGTAGGATGAACAGCAGATTTAGCACAGTGAGGTCCGCTTACTAGATAGCAGAAGTACAGGAAAGAGTCACTTCACGGTCAACTTCAAAACACTACTCAAAAACACCATCCTGAAATTACTTTAAAACTCCAGTGACAACTCATGCCACTGGAGTGGCAATTTCAGTCCACGAGAGCTTCCAGCTACAGAGAGTCACATTGCAAATAGCTGGACAAAAATAGCATTAACTAGAAACAAAATTCAACTTAGCTGAACAGGATCTTGAGGCAGGAGAATGCAACAGAATGCTACTGATACATTGTTGGCCGGCATCGGACCAGCAGCCAAGCAGCCTTAAATAGGAAACTCCCCTAATGGGTGTCAACAGGTGATCAAGGATAGAAGAAGGCAAATAAGTGGCACTACCATAAAACACCACCGGGGGAGCCCACAAACAGAATTCACAACAGTACCCCCCCCTTAAGGAGGGGGCACCGAACCCTCACCAGAACCACCAGGGCGATCTGGATGAGCACTATGAAATGCACGAACCAAATCAGGAGCATGAACATCAGATGCTGTCACCCAAGAATTATCCTCCTGACCATAGCCTTTCCACTTAACCAGATACTGAAGTTTCCGTCTGGAAACACGGGAGTCCAAGATCTTTTCCACCACATACTCCAACTCACCCTCAACCAGCACAGGAGCAGGAGGATCAGCAGACGGAACAACCGGCACCTCATACCTCCGCAACAATGACCGATGAAAAACATTATGAATAGTAAAAGATGCTGGGAGGTCCAAACGAAAGGACACAGGATTGAGAACCTCCAGAATGCTATAAGGGCCGATAAACCGAGGCTTAAACTTAGGAGACGAGACCTTCATAGGAACAAATCGAGAAGACAACCAAACCAGGTCCCCAACACAAAGACGAGGACCGACACGCCGATGACGATTAGTGAACTGTTGAGTCTTCTCCTGGGACAACTTCAGATTGTCCACAACCTGTCCCCAAATCTGATGCATTCTATCAACCACAGCATCTACTCCAGGACAATCCGAAGACTCCAATTGACCGGACGAAAAGCGAGGGTGAAACCCTGAATTACAAAAAAATGGAGAAACCAAAGTGGCAGAACTGGCCCGATTGTTAAGGGCAAATTCTGCCAATGGCAAAAAATCAAGCCAATCGTCCTGATCAGCGGACACAAAACACCTCAAGTAAGTCTCCAAGGTCTGATTAGTACGCTCAGTCTGGCCATTAGTCTGAGGATGGAATGCAGACGAAAAAGACAAGTCGATGCCCATCCTGGCACAGAACGCCCGCCAAAATCTAGACACAAACTGAGTACCCCTGTCAGACACTATATTCTCAGGAATACCATGCAAACGCACAACATTCTGAAAAAATAGAGGGACCAGCTCAGAGGAGGAGGGCAATTTGGGCAAAGGTACCAAGTGAACCATCTTGGAAAAACGGTCACACACCACCCAGATGACGGACATCCTACGAGAAACAGGAAGGTCAGAAATAAAGTCCATAGAGATGTGCGTCCAAGGCCTCTTAGGAATAGGCAAGGGCAACAACAACCCGCTGGCCCGGGAACAGCAGGGCTTAGCCCGAGCACAAACATCACAAGACTGCACAAAAATACGTACATCTCGAGACAAGGAAGGCCACCAGAAGGACCTAGACACCAGATCCCTGGTGCCAAAAATTCCAGGATGACCTGCCAACGCGGAAGAGTGAACCTCCGAAATAACTCTACTGGTCCAGTCATCAGGGACAAACAGTCTACCAGGCGGACAGCGATCAGGCCTATCCACCTGAAACTCCTGCAAAGAGCGCCGCAGGTCTGGGGAGACAGCTGACAATATCACCCCATCCTTCAGGATGCCAGTAGGTTCGGAATCACCAGGCAAGTCAGGCTCAAAACTCTTAGAGAGGGCATCCGCCCTCACATTCTTAGACCCAGGCAGATATGAAACCACAAAGTTAAATCGAGAGAAAAACAACGACCAGCGCGCCTGTCTAGGATTCAGACGCCTGGCTGACTCAAGATAAATTAGATTTTTGTGGTCAGTCAAGACCACCACCTGGTGTCTAGCACCCTCAAGCCAATGACGCCACTCCTCAAATGCCCACTTCATGGCCAAGAGCTCCCGATTTCCAACATCATAATTTCGCTCAGCGGGCGAAAACTTTCGAGAGAAAAACGCACATGGTCTCATCACTGAGCAGTCAGGACCTTTCTGCGACAAAACTGCACCTGCTCCGATCTCGGAAGCATCTACTTCAACCTGGAACGGGAGCGAAACATCAGGCTGGCGCAACACAGGAGCAGAAGAAAAGCGGCGCTTAAGCTCCCGAAAGGCCTCCACAGCCGCAGAGGACCAATTAGCAACATCAGCACCCTTCTTGGTCAAATCAGTCAAAGGTTTAGCAATGGCAGAAAAACCCGCTATGAATCGGCGATAGAAATTAGCAAATCCCAAGAATTTCTGAAGACTCTTTAGAGAAGTAGGTTGTATCCAATCACAAATAGCCTGAACCTTAACAGGGTCCATCTCCATAGATGAAGGGGAAAAAATATATCCCAAAAAGGAAATTCTCTGAACCCCAAAAATACACTTTGAGCCCTTCACAAATAGAGAATTAGCTCGTAAAACCTGAAAAACTCTCCTGACCTGTTGAACATGAGATTCCCAGTCCTCCGAAAAAATCAAAATATCATCCAAATACACAATCATAAATTTATCCAGATATTCACGGAAAATATCGTGCATAAAGGACTGAAAAACGGAAGGGGCATTCGCGAGACCGAAAGGCATTACCAAATACTCAAAATGGCCTTCAGGCGTATTAAATGCGGTCTTCCACTCATCCCCCTGCTTAATCCACACCAAATTATACGCACCACGTAGATCGATCTTAGTGAACCACTTCGCCCCCTTTATGCGAGCAAAAAGATCAGTCAGTAAAGGTAACGGGTACTGGTATTTAACTGTAATCTTATTCAGAAGTCGATAGTCGATACAAGGTCTCAATGAACCATCCTTTTTACCCACAAAGAAAAACCCTGCCCCCAGTGGAGACAAAGAGGGGCGAATATGACCCTTTTCCAAAGATTCTCTGATATACTCCCGCATAGCAGTATGTTCAGGTACAGACAAATTAAACAAGCGACCCTTAGGAAATTTACTACCGGGAATCAACTCAATAGCGCAGTCACACTCTCTGTGAGGGGGGAGAGAATCAGTTTTAGGCTCCTGAAAGACATCATAAAAATCTGACAGAAATGCTGGGATCTCAGAGGGAGTAGATGAAGAAATGGGAACCAAAGGTGCATCCCCATGAATCCCCCGACATCCCCAGCTCAGCACAGACATTGATCTCCAGTCCAAGACTGGATTATGAATTTGTAACCATGGTAATCCAAGTACTAATACGTCATGTAGATTATATAACACAAGGAAACGAATAATCTCCTGATGGTCTGGGGACAGATGCATAGTCACTTGTGTCCAATATTGTGGTTTATTGCTAGCCAAAGGTGTAGAATCAATACCCTTTAAGGGAATAGAAACCTCCAGAGGCTCTAAATCAAACCCACAACGCTTGGCAAAGGACCAATCCATGAGACTCAGAGCGGCGCCAGAATCCACATAAGCATCCACAGTAACAGATGATAAAGTACAAATCAATGTCACGGACAAAAGAAATTTAGACTGCAAGGTACCCATAGAAAAAGATTTATCAACCTTTTTATCAACCTTCTTTATGCGTTTAGAGCATGCTGATATAACATGAGCTGGATCTCCACAATAGAAGCACAACCCATTTTTGCGCCTGTAATTCTGTCTTTCGCCTCTAGACAATACACTATCGCATTGCATATGCTCTGGTGCCTTTTCAGAGGTCACCGCCAAATGATGCACAGGTTTTTGCTCAGAAGATACCGCCATATGGTGCACAGGTTTTTGCTCAGAAGATACCGCCATATGGTGCACAGGTTCTTGCTCAAAAGATACCGCCATATGGTGCACAGATTTTTGCTCAGAAGATACCGCCATATGGTGCACAGATTTGCGCTCCCGTAAACACCGATCAATCTGGATAGCCAATTTCATGGCATCATTCAGACCTGTAGGCACAGGGAACCCCACCATGACATCCTTCACGGCATCAGAGAGACCTTCTCTGAAATTAGCTGCTAGAGCGCACTCATTCCATTTAGTAAGCACCGACCATTTACGAAATTTTTGGCAGTATATCTCAGCTTCATCTTGCCCTTGGGAAAGAGCTATCAAGGCTTTCTCAGCCAAAATCTCTAAATTAGGTTCTTCATAAAGCAACCCCAAAGCCAGAAAAAACGCATCTACATTTAATAACGCAGGATCCCCTGGCGACAATGCAAATGCCCAACTTTGTGGGTCACCCCGCAATAGAGAAATAACAATTTTAACCTGTTGCGCAGGATCACCAGCAGAGTGAGATTTCAGAGACAAAAACAATTTACAATTCTCTCTGAAATTCAAAAAACGGGATCTGTCTCCGGTAAAAAATTCAGGCATAGGGATCTTAGGTTCAGACATTGGAGCACGTATAACAAAATCTTGTAAGTTCTGGACCTTTGTAGCCAGGTTATTCAGACCTGCAACCAAACTCTGTGGATCCATGATTCAAACAGGTGTAACCAAAGCCATTCAGAGATTAAGAGGAGAGGAAAAAAAAAAAAGGCTGAAGACTGCAGTTTAAGCAAGGAGTACAAATAAGCACTAAGGTGCACTTTCCAAACACAGAAGGAAAAAAAAAACCTTTTCATATCCTTTCCTGCTTTAGTGCATAGTTTTAACACATGTGGGCCGGCCAAACTGTTATGATTTTCCCAATGGCAGGGAAATCAAAATCACAACAGACTAGCTCTCGGGTGATGGGAACTAAAGTGACCGTGACCTGAACCTGACACAACACTGGAAGTAGCCGGGGAGTGTTTCCTACGATGCCCTAGACACCACGCGCCAGCCGGAGATCTAACTACCCCTATCAGAGGAATATACAGGCCTGCCTTACCTCCAGAGATGAACCCCAAAAGGAGATAGCAGCCCCCCACAGATATTGACGGTGAGTCAAGAGGAAAAGACATACGTAGGATGAACAGCAGATTTAGCACAGTGAGGTCCGCTTACTAGATAGCAGAAGTACAGGAAAGAGTCACTTCACGGTCAACTTCAAAACACTACTCAAAAACACCATCCTGAAATTACTTTAAAACTCCAGTGACAACTCATGCCACTGGAGTGGCAATTTCAGTCCACGAGAGCTTCCAGCTACAGAGAGTCACATTGCAAATAGCTGGACAAAAATAGCATTAACTAGAAACAAAATTCAACTTAGCTGAACAGGATCTTGAGGCAGGAGAATGCAACAGAATGCTACTGATACATTGTTGGCCGGCATCGGACCAGCAGCCAAGCAGCCTTAAATAGGAAACTCCCCTAATGGGTGTCAACAGGTGATCAAGGATAGAAGAAGGCAAATAAGTGGCACTACCATAAAACACCACCGGGGGAGCCCACAAACAGAATTCACAACAGCAACCCAAACAATTTTCCTGGCAGTTGTAGACAACATTTTTGTATTATTGTACATTGACATTTAATCGTTAAAGGGAGTCTGTCACCCTCAAAACTTGATTTAACCCCTTTACGACGTTGGGTGTAATAGTATACCCATGTCAGACTCCCTCCCTCCCTTTGATTTGAACAGCTCACATGTGCCTCCAACAGCCACGGGAGGAATCGCGATCCACCTGTGGTTGTTAACCTCTTAAATGCTGCTGTCAATCTCTGACAGCGGCATTTAACTCCTGTTTCTGGTAAGCACTCTGGAAATCCCGCCCATCAGTGACCCCATTATGTGATCATGGGTCATCGATGGGTTGGCATGACAACCAGAGGTCGCCAGCAGATCTCTATGGTTGTCAGAGCCAGATTTCTATGAGCACCGCCCGGTTGTCGGCGCTCATAGCAAGTGTGCATTTATGCTGCATACAGGTGATCTGATTATCGCTTGTATATAGCAGAGCCGATCAAAGTAGTAGTAGTAGTGCAGATTCTAGTTTCCCATGGAGACAATTGAAGCATGCAAAAAGTAAAAATAAAATGTTTTTAAAAATATAAAAAAAAATAAAAGTTAAAATCACCCCATTTCGCCCAATTCAAAATAAAACAATTACAAAAAAAGAAATCAAAGATACACATATTTGGTATCGCCTGGTTCAGAATTTCCCAATCTATCAATATAAAAAATGAATTAACCCGACCGGTAAATGGCGTAACGAGAAAAAAATTAAAAATGCCAGAATTGTTTTTTTGGTTGCCAATACATTTCAATAAAATGCAATAAAGGGCGATTAAAAGATCATATCAGCGCTGAAATTTTGCACATATACACTACTAACATTAGTAGTGTGGAATGTGCAAAAAAAATGGGGATATGAGATGGTTTACTATATGTAAACCATGTCTCATATCCTGTCGGGTTTGTGCAGGAGAAATGAAAAGCCGGCAATTGAATTACCGGCTGTTCACAGATATCGCGCTGAATGAAATCTAAATACAGAATATATATATATGTGTCTCAATGACATATATATATATATATATACTGTATATATGTTTTCCCGAACATTTGAGCACATAAATCCATTAGATGTTGGTTTTGCAAGCCTGCGCGAAAATCTCACAGTACGGATGCCATACGGATTACATACGGAGGATGCCATGCGCAAAATACGCTGACACACCCTGACTACGGATCAATATTTTGGGAACATTTCTCCGTATTACGGCCGTAGTACAGACGTATAATACGTGGCGTATTGTCTTACGCCAAGTGTGACGCCGGCCTAATAGTTACAACAGCTTTTTTGTGTAGCTTGGTTACAATACAGTGGGGCCCACCAGGAGTGACCACCATTTATAACTGTATTGGCGAGCCCTTTATGCCGATACAGTTAATCTGTGCAGTAGAACAGGGAGTCTTCGTGTCCTCCTCTACTACTCTCTAATCTGTATTTCTGTGGCCTAAATAACGTCAGGAATGTTCACTGGAAATCTCGGACAGGTAGTGTTCTTGCTCTGCCTGGACTGGAACGCTGATCATGTCGGTGGATTCTCCAGAATCTGCAGTTAGAAAAGTATATAGTGTTTGTTGTTTTCTATATTATGCGTCAGTATTGAAAGAAAATGTGGGAACATTATACAGTGGTGGGGACTAGGGTTGAGCGAAACGGATCGTTCATTTTCATAAGTCGCCGACTTTTGGCAAAGTCGGCGTCTCATGAAACCGAGCCGATCCCTGTGTGGGGTCTGCCATGCGGTACGCGACTTTCGCGCCAAAGTCGCGTTTCAATGACGCTAAAAGCGCTATTTCTCAGCCAATGAAGGTGGACGCAGAGTGTGGGCAGCGTGATGACATAGATCTCAGTCCCCACCATCTTAGAGAAGGGCATTGCAGTGATTGGCTTGCTTTCTGCGGCATCACAGGGGCTATAAAGGGGCGTTCCCGCCGACCGCCATCTTACTGCTGCTGGTCTGAGCGTAGGGAGAGGTTGCTGCCGCTTCTTCAGAAGCAGGGATAGTGATAGGCAGGGTACATAAAGCTGCAAACCGCTTGTGCTGTAGCGATTTCCACTGTCCAACACCACCTTTTGATTGCAGGGACAGTGGAAGCTACATTTTTTTTTCCTCAGCGCTGTAGCTCATTGGGCTGCACTAGAAGGCTCCCTGACCCTGATAGCTGCGTTGCTGTGCCTGTGTGTACGCCGCTGTGCAAACCAACTGCTTTTTTCAAAGCACAAATCCTGTTTTTCCTTCCTTTCTGCACAGCTATCTTGTGTGTTTGTCCACACTTTTGTGTGCAGCAGTCCTTTTTATAGCTGCCTGCCATACTTTTCTGAGATAACTGCAGGGAGATAAATATTGGCAAGTCTGCCTCCGTGCCATTGCTGTGTGTGGCATCTGTCTCTCATTGTGTGGCACCGAAAACACTGTGTAATACTTGGCCATTTTTTTTGGGGGGGGTACATTCTCCCTTTTCAAAAAAAAAAAAAATTAGTGGGAGATAAATATTGGCAAGTCTGCCTCCGTGCCATTGCTGTGTGTGGCATCTGTCTCTCATTGTGTGCCACCGAAAACACTGTGTAATACTTGGCCATTTTTTTTTTTTGGGGGGGTACATTCTCCCTTTTCAAAAAAAAAAAATTAGTGGGAGATAAATATTGGCAAGTCTGCCTCCGTGCCATTGCTGTGTGTGGCATCTGTCTCTCATTGTGTGCCACCGAAAACACTGTGTAATACTTGGCCATTTTTTTTTTTTGGGGGGGTACATTCTCCCTTTTCAAAAAAAAAAAATTAGTGGGAGATAAATATTGGCAAGTCTGCCTCCGTGCCATTGCTGTGTGTGGCATCTGTCTCTCATTGTGTGCCACCGAAAACACTGTGTAATACTTGGCCATTTTTTTTTTTGGGGGGGTACATTCTCCCTTTTCAAAAAAAAAAATTAGTGGGAGATAAATATTGGCAAGTCTGCCTCCGTGCCATTGCTGTGTGTGGCATCTGTCTCTCATTGTGTGCCACCGAAAACACTGTGTTATACTTGGCCATTTTTTTTTTTTTGGGGGGTACATTCTCCCTTTTCAAAAAAAAAAAAATTAGTGGGAGATAAATATTGGCAAGTCTGCCTCCGTGCCATTGCTGTGTGTGGCATCTGTCTCTCATTGTGTGCCACTGAAAACACTGTGTAATACTTGGCCATTTTTTTTGTGGGTACATTCTCCCTTTTCAAAAAAAAAAATTAGTGGGAGATAAATATTGGCAAGTCTGCCTCCGTGCCATTGCTGTGTGTGGCATCTGTCTCTCATTGTGTGCCACCGAAAACACTGTGTAATACTTGGCCATTTTTTTTTTTTGGGGGGGTACATTCTCCCTTTTCAAAAAAAAAAAATTAGTGGGAGATAAATATTGGCAAGTCTGCCTCCGTGCCATTGCTGTGTGTGGCATCTGTCTCTCATTGTGTGCCACCGAAAACACTGTGTAATACTTGGCCATTTTTTTTTTGGGGGGGGTACATTCTCCCTTTTCAAAAAAAAAAATTAGTGGGAGATAAATATTGGCAAGTCTGCCTCCGTGCCATTGCTGTGTGTGGCATCTGTCTCTCATTGTGTGCCACCGAAAACACTGTGTAATACTTGGCCATTTTTTTTTTTTGGGGGGGTACATTCTCCCTTTTCAAAAAAAAAAAATTAGTGGGAGATAAATATTGGCAAGTCTGCCTCCGTGCCATTGCTGTGTGTGGCATCTGTCTCTCATTGTGTGCCACCGAAAACACTGTGTAATACTTGGCCATTTTTTTTTTGTGGGTACATTCTCCCTTTTCAAAAAAAAAAATTAGTGGGAGATAAATATTGGCAAGTCTGCCTCCATGCCATTGCTGTGTGTGGCATCTGTCTCTCATTGTGTGGCACCGAAAACACTGTGTAATACTTGGCCATTTTTTTTTTGGGGGGGGTACATTCTCCCTTTTAAAAAAAAAAAATTAGTGGGAGATAACTATTGGCAAGTCTGCCTCCATGCCATTGCTGTGTGTGGCATCTGTCTCTCATTGTGTGGCACCGAAAACACTGTGTAATACTTGGCCATTTTTTTTTGGGGGGGGGTACATTCTCCCTTTTAAAGAAAAAAAATTAGTGGGAGATAACTATTGGCAAGTCTGCCTCCGTGCCATTGCTGTGTGTGGCATCTGTCTCTCATTGTGTGCCACCAAAAACACTGTGTAATACTTGGCCATTTTTTTTTTTTTTTTGGGTACATTCTCCCTTTTCAAAAAAAAAAAATTAGTGGGAGATAAATATTGGCAAGTCTGCCTCCGTGCCATTGCTGTGTGTGGCATCTGTCTCTCATTGTGTGCCACCGAAAACACTGTGTAATACTTGACCATTTTTTTTTTTGGGGTACATTCTACCTTTCCAAAAAAAAAAATTAGTGGGAGATAAATATTGGCAAGTCTGCCTCCGTGCCATTGCTGTGTGTGGCATCTGTCTCTCATTGTGTGGCACCGAAAACCACTGTGTAATACTTGGCCATTTTTTTTTTTTTTGGTACATTCTCCCTTTTCAAAAAAAAAAATTAGTGGGAGCTAAATATTGGCAAGTCTGCCTCCGTGCCATTGCTGTGTGTGGCATCTGTCTCTCATTGTGTGGCACCGAAAACACTGTGTAATACTTGGCCATTTTTTTTTGGGGGGGAACATTCTCCCTTTTAAAAAAAAAAAAAATTAGTGGGAGCTAAATATTGGCAAGTCCGCCTCCGTGCCATTGCTGTGTGTGGCTTCTGTCTCTCATTGTGTGGCACCGAAAAACACTGTGTAATACTTGGCCATTTTTTTTTGGGGGGGGTACATTCTCCCTTTTCAAAAAAAAAAATGAGTGGGAGCTAAATATTGGCAAGTCTGCCTCCGTGCCATTGCTGTGTGTGGCATCTGTCTCTCATTGTGTGCCACCGAAAACACTGTGTAATACTTGACCATTTTTTTTTTTGGGGTACATTCTACCTTTCCAAAAAAAAAAATTAGTGGGAGATAAATATTGGCAAGTCTGCCTCCGTGCCATTGCTGTGTGTGGCATCTGTCTCTCATTGTGTGGCACCGAAAACCACTGTGTAATACTTGGCCATTTTTTTTTTTTTTGGTACATTCTCCCTTTTCAAAAAAAAAAATTAGTGGGAGCTAAATATTGGCAAGTCTGCCTCCGTGCCATTGCTGTGTGTGGCATCTGTCTCTCATTGTGTGGCACCGAAAACACTGTGTAATACTTGGCCATTTTTTTGGGGGGGGGAACATTCTCCCTTTTAAAAAAAAAAAAAATTAGTGGGAGCTAAATATTGGCAAGTCCGCCTCCGTGCCATTGCTGTGTGTGGCTTCTGTCTCTCATTGTGTGGCACCGAAAAACACTGTGTAATACTTGGCCATTTTTTTTTGGGGGGGGTACATTCTCCCTTTTCAAAAAAAAAAATGAGTGGGAGCTAAATATTGGCAAGTCTGCCTCCGTGCCATTGCTGTGTGTGGCATCTGTCTCTCATTGTGTGCCACCGAAAACACTGTGTAATACTTGCCATTTTTTTTTGGGGGGGTACATTCTCCCTTTTAAAAAAAAAAAATTAGTGGGAGCTAAATATTGGCAAGTCTGCCTCCGTGCCATTGCTGTGTGTGGCATCTGTCTCTCATTGTGTGCCACCGAAAACACTGTGTAATACTTGCCATTTTTTTGGGGGGGTACATTCTCCCTTTTCAAAAAAAAAAAATTAGTGGGAGCTAAATATTGGCAAGTCTGCCTCCGTGCCATTGCTGTGTGTGGCATCTGTCTCTCATTGTGTGGCACCGAAAACACTGTGTAATACTTGGCCATTTTTTTTTTTTTTGGGTACATTCTCCCTTTTCAAAAAAAAAAATTAGTGGGAGCTAAATATTGGCAAGTCTGCCTCCGTGCCATTGCTGTGTGTGGCATCTGTCTCTCATTGTGTGGCACCGAAAACACTGTGTAATACTTGGCCATTTTTTTGGGGGGGTACATTCTCCCTTTTCAAAAAAAAAATTAGTGGGAGCTAAATATTGGCAAGTCTGCCTCTGTGCCATTGCTGTGTGTGGCATCTGTCTCTCATTGTGTGGCACCGAAAACACTGTGTAATACTTGGCCTTTTTTCGGGGGGGGGTACATTCTCCCTTTTCAAAAAAAAAAAATTATTGGGAGATAAATATTGGCAAGTCTGCCTCCGTGCCATTGCTGTGTGTGGCATCTGTCTCTCATTGTGTGCCACCGAAAACACTGTGTAATACTTGGCCAATTTTTTTGGGGGGGGTACATTCTCCCTTTTAAAAAAAAAAAATAGTGGGAGATAAATATTGGCAAGTCTGCCTCCGTGCCATTGCTGTGTGTGGCATCTGTCTCTCATTGTGTGCCACCGAAAACACTGTGTAATACTTGGCCTTTTTTTTGGGGGGGGGGGGTAAATTCTCCCTTTTAAAAAAAAAATAATAGTGGGAGAATAAGATTGGCATTTCTGCTTGAGTGCTGGTTCTGTGTGTGCCATCTGTCTCAAATTATTGGGGCACAGAAAACCTAGTGTGTAACATTGGGCCTGATTTTCATTTCAGTGTCAGGCACCTATAAAGGTATATATAAATCCTACAGAAGTTTGAGTTCACCTTATAAGTTGTTTTACAGTAACAAATAGCGTTACTTTGGTTACGTTTTGCAAACAATGAGGAAGTCTAGTGGAAGAGGTCGTGGCCATGGGCGGTCATTGTCAGCTGGTAATGATGGTAGTGGTGGTGGAGCATCAGGTGGTCGTGGTAAAAGCAGTACAGCACCTAAGTCTCGAGTCGTTGAGCCAGGTTCGTTGTCTGGCTACACAAGGCCTCGAACGCTCTCTTTTCTGGGAGTAGGAAAACCACTTTTGAAGCCGGAGCAGGAGGAACAAGTATTGGCTTTCATTGCTGACTCTGCCTCTAGCTCTTTCGCCTCCTTCTCGGAAAGTGCCAAATGTCAGAGCAGTGCATCGTCAGTAGATGCTCCGGTCAGGAACAAGTCGCTTCCTTGTGTCCTTCACTAAAAACAACAGTTAAGGATGCGTCAGTCGACACAACAGGTTACTCCATGGAGCTCTTTACACATACTGTTCCAGGGTTAGACAGTGAAACAGTTAACAGGCCATGCCCATTAGAAGTTGAATCGGACATGGAGTGCACAGATGCACAGCCACAGCCAGATTACTATGCTGTTCCTTTGACTCAGACCAGAACATTGCCCTCGCAGTGTACTGAGGCAGAATCAAACCCAGCGGAGACTATGGTGCCCTGTCACGAACGCTATACCACCGGCTTACACGGTGACACAGACGAAATTGCACACGACATAGAAGAGGAGGTCATAGATGACCCAGTTGTGGACCCCGATTGGCAGCCATTGGGGGAACAGGGTGCAGGCGGCAGTAGTTCTGAAGCGGAGGAGGAGGAGCCGCAGCAGGCATCAACATCACAAAAGGTTCCATCTACCGGGCCCGTATCTGGCCAAAAACGCGTGGCAAAAACAAAACCAGTTGGAGGACAGCGTGGCCATCCGGTTAAAGAAGCTCAGTCTGCAATGCCTGAAAAGGTATCCGATAGTAGA
This sequence comes from Ranitomeya variabilis, assembly GCF_051348905.1. NCBI lineage: Eukaryota > Metazoa > Chordata > Amphibia > Anura > Dendrobatidae > Ranitomeya > Ranitomeya variabilis. The sequence continues at coordinate 627,721,681 of NC_135232.1, forward strand.
AAGAGTGCAGTCTGGCATTTTTTTAAACAACATCCAAATGATCAGCGCAAAGTCATCTGTCAAAAATGTTCAACAACCTTAAGCAGAGGTCAGAATCTTAAAAGTCTAAATACAAGTTGCATGCATAGACATTTATCCACCATGCATTTGCAAGCCTGGACTAACTACCAAATGTCCCTAAAGGTTGCAGCACCCTCGGCCAATGAAGCTAGTCAGCAACGCTACATCCCTTCCCTCCCTGTAAGCCGACCATTTCCCACACCACCTGCAGTATCTGTGCAGCTTTCGTCGCCAGGCCAAAGCAGTCAGGGAATCACCAGGTTAGTAGTAGGAAACACTGCATGTAGGGCACCGGCAAGAATACCATCTCCAACCCTCTCTCATTCACCCATGTCCACCGGCACCACCGCTAGTTCCACGATCTCCAGCTCTCCAGTCCAGCTCACCCTACATGAGACTCTTGTTAGGAAAAGGAAGTACTCATCCTCGCATCCGCGTACACAGGGTTTGAACGCCCACATTGCTAGACTAATCTCATTAGAGATGATGCCCTATCGGTTAGTTGAAAGCGAAGCTTTCAAAGCGCTGATGGACTACGCTGTACCACGCTACGAGCTACCCAGTCGACACTTCTTTTCTAGAAAAGCCATCGCAGCCCTCCAACAGCATGTTAAAGACCGCATCGTCCATGCACTCAGGCAGTCTGTGACTACAAAGGTGCACCTGACAACAGATGCATGGAACAGTAGGCATGGCCAGGGACGTTACGTGTCCATCACGGCACACTGGGTGAATGTGGTGGATGCAGGGTCCACAGGGGACAGCAATATTGGGACAGTTCTGCCTAGCCCACGGTCAAGGAAAGAGTTGGCTGTAGGCGTTCGCCCCCCCTCCTCCTCTTCCTCCTCCTCATGCAGAAGCGAGAGCTCGTCCAGAGACCGCAGTCGCACATCCACTCCATCCGCAGCTGCCACTGTTGCACACCAGGTGTGCCATTATGGGACAGCTAGTGGCAAGCGTCAGCAGGCTGTATTGGCAATGAAGTGTTTGGGCGACAACAGACACACCGCGGAAGTTCTGTCCGAGTTCTTGCAGAATGAAACTCAGTCATGGCTGGGCACTGTACATCTTGAGGCAGGCAAGGTAGTGAGTGATAACGGAAGGAATTTCATGGCTGCCATAGCCCTTTCCCAACTGAAACACATTCCTTGCCTGGCTCACACCTTAAACCTGGTGGTGCAGTGCTTCCTGAAAAGTTACCCGGGGCTACCTGACCTGCTCCTCAAAGTGCGCAGACTTTGCTCGCATATCAGCCGTTCGCCCGTACACTCCAGCCGTATGCAGAACTATCAGCGGTCTTTGAACCTTCCCCAGCATCGCCTAATCATCGACGTTGCAACAAGGTGGAACTCCACACTGCACATGCTTCAGAGACTGTGCGAACAGAGGCGTGCTGTTATGTTTTTGTGGGAGGATACACATACACGGGCAGGCAGTTGGATGGCAGACATGGAGTTGTCAGGTGTGCAGTGGTCGAAGCTACAAGACCTGTGTCAAGTCCTTCAGTGTTTTGAGGAATGCACATGGCTGGTTAGTGCAGACAACGCCATAATAAGCATGAGCATCCCCCTAATGCGTCTGCTGATGCAAAGTTTGACGCACATAAAGGAGCAGGCGTCTGCAGCCGAGGAAGAGGAAAGCCTTGATGACAGTCAGCCATTGTCTGGTCAGGGCCGTGTAGAGGACGCTGTAGCGGGCGAAGAGGAGGAGGAGGACGAGGAGGATGATGGGGATGAGTACTTTTTGAATGAGGAAGCTTCTCCTGGGCCAACAGAAATTAGTGGCGTTGCAAGGCCGGGTTCTGTTTTTTTAAGGGAGACAAGTGACGTAGATTTGCCTGTATCTGCCCCTCCAACAAGCACAACCGCAGATTTGACAACTGGAACTTTGGCCCACATGGCGGATTATGCCTTACGTATCCTCAAAAGGGACACACGCATTATTAAAATGATGAGCGATGACGATTACTGGTTGGCCTGCATCCTTGACCCTCGCTATAAAGGCAAATTGCAAAATATTATGCCACATGAGAACCTCAAACAAATCTTAGCAACCAAACAAGCTACTCTTGTAGACCGTTTGATTCAGACATTCCCATCACACAGCGCCGGTGATGGTTCTCACACAAGCTGCAGGGGGCTACATGGCAGAGGTGTTAGAGGTGCACAGATCAGAAGTGGCGTTGGACAGAGGGGTTTTCTGACCAGGTTGTGGAGTGATTTTGCAATGACCGCAGACAGGACAGGTAGCATCTATTCAAAGTGACAGGAGACAACACTTGTCCAGTATGGTTACTAACTATTTTTCAGCCCTTATTGATGTTCTCCCTCAACCATCATTCCCATTTGATTACTGGGCATCCAAATTAGACACCTGGCCTGAATTGGCAGAATATGCGTTGCAGGAGCTTGCTTGCCCAGCAGCTAGTGTGCTATCAGAAAGAGTATTCAGTGCTGCTGGTTCAATATTAACCGAAAAAAGGACTCGTCTGGCTACTAGTGTTGAGCGATACCGTCCGATACTTGAAAGTATCGGTATCGGAAAGTATCGGCCGATACCGGCAAAGTATCGAATCTAATCCGATACCGATACCCGATACCAATACAAGTCAATGGGACTCAAGTATCGGACGGTATCCCTGATGGTTCCCAGGGTCTGAAGGAGAGGAAACTCTCCTTCAGGCCCTGGGATCCATATTAATGTGTAAAAGAAAGAATTGAAATAAAAAAATATTGCTATACTCACCTCTCCGACGCAGCCTGGACCTTACCGAGGGAACCGGGAGCCTTCTTTGCTTAAAATGCGCGCGTTTACTGCCTTCCGTGACGTCACGGCTTGTGATTGGTTGCGTGCCGCCCATGTGGCCGCGACGCGACCAATCACAGCAAGCCGTGATGTAATTTTCAGGTCCTGAATGCCTAATTCTAGGCATTCAGGATTTGAAAATTACGTTACGGCTTGTGATTGGTCGCGTCGCGGTCACATGGGCGACACGACCAATCACAAGCTGTAACGTCATGGGAGGCAGGAAACGCGCGCATTTTAAAATTACGTCACGGCTTGTGATTGGTTGCGTGCCGCCCATGTGACCGCGACGCGACCAATCACAGCAAGCCGTGACGTAATTTTCAGGTCCTGAATGCCTAATTCATAATTCTAGGCATTCAGGACCTGAAAATTACGTCACGGCTTGCTGTGATTGGTCGCGTCGCGGCCACATGGACAGCACACAACCAATCACAAGCCGTGACGTCACGGAAGGCAGAAAACGCGGGCATTTTAAGCAAAGAAGGCTCCCGGTTCCCTCGGTAAGGTCCAGGCTGCGTCGGAGAGGTGAGTATATCCCTATTTTTTATTTTAATTCTTTATTTTACACATTAATGTTGTTTCGATACCGATACCCGATACCACAAAAGTATCGGATCTCGGTATCGGAATTCCGATACCCGCAAGTATCGTCCGATACCCGATACTTGCGGTATCGGAATGCTCAACACTACTGGCTACCCAAAATGTGGATGATCTCACCTTCATTAAAATTAACCACTCCTGGATTTCAAATTATTTTGCCCCACCTTTCCCGGCTGACACCTAGCTTTCCTATAAAAAGGTCTTGCTTGTGGAGTGGTCTTACTGAGTGTTCAAATCTCTTAATTTGCAGCAGCTGTTTGAACAGCATACGACATGTTTACACATCCCCCAATGGGAAAACTCCCCCCACGGGGCCGTTGTCTCCTTCTCGACACTTGGCGCAAGCACCCGTTAGTTACAGTGCTGTTTGTCAGAAGAGGTGGGTGTGCTCGCTTTTGGTTGACGGCACTGCCACTGGGTCACTCATAGTACAATGTAGTGTCTCTGGCGGTGGTGGTGCGCACCCAACGCCAGACACACCGTTGTAACATGAGGGGCCCTGGGGCGGTACCTCCGGCCACAAGAGAGTTTCCCCCCCCCAGCTCAAACTGTGCTCTACCACGTGCAAAATTATCTCGCACAGCTCCACCAATGTTTAGTCTATGCGCTGACATCATTCAATGCCTGGCACTGACAAACAATATCAATTTGTTGACATCTATGATGCTAGTTAAAGTAGTCTGGGTCAGTGTCCTATATTGACACCAGTAAATACTAATTTACTGCCAAATTACTTTGTCATAAACTCTGCAAATGAGCCCATCCCTGTACCTAAGCATGCCACCATTTTTTTATTTATAGTTGTTTTGCGAGACATTAACATCTATTTATTTTTTGGGAGTACTAACTGTGTCAGACACTTCTTGCAATACTCCTCCACTGACCACAATGCTGCCTGCCTATGTATCCATGTAACCGATTTAAAACTGCCATGAGCCTATTGTTTGTTATTTTAGGCCTTTGTTAGCCTGTCTGCGGTCCCTACTTGCAATACTCCTCCACTGACCACAATGCTGCCTGGAGTGCCTGCCTGTATATCCATGTAACCGATTTAAAACTGCCATGAGCCTATTGTTTGTTATTTTAGGCCTTTGATAGCCTGTCTGCGGTCCCTACTTGCAATACTCCTCCATTGACCACAATGCTGTCTGCCTGTGTATCCATGTAACCGATTTAAAACTGCCATGAGCCTATTGTTTGTTATTTTAGGCCTTTGTTAGCCTGTCTGCGGTCCCTACTTGCAATACTCCTCCACTGACCACAATGCTGCTTGGAGTGCCTGCCTGTGTAACCATGTAACCGATTTAAAACTGCCATGAACCTATTGTTTGTTATTTTAGGCCTTTGTTAGCCTGTCTGCGGTCCCTACTTGCAATACTCCTCCACTGACCACAATGCTGCCTGGAGTGCCTGCCTGTGTATCCATGTAACCGATTTAAATCTGCCATGAGCCTATTGTTTGTTATTTTAGGCCTTTGTTAGCCTGTCTGCGGTCTCTACTTGCAATACTCCTCCACTGACCACAATGCTGCCTGGAGTGCCTGCCTGTGTATCCATGTAACTGATTTAAAACTGCCATGAGCCTATTGTTTGTTATTTTAGGCCTTTGATAGCCTGTCTGCGGCCCCTACTTGCAATACTCCTCCACTGACCACAATGCTGCCTGGAGTGCCTGCCTGTGTATCCATGTAACCGATTTAAAACTGCCATGAGCCTATTGTTTGTTATTTTAGGCCTTTGTTAGCCTGTCTGCGGTCCCTACTTGCAATACTCCTCCACTGACCACAATGCTGCCTGGAGTGCCTGCCTGTGTATCCATGTAACCAATTTAAAACTGCCATGAGCCTATTGTTTGTTATTTTAGGCCTTTGTTAGCCTGTCTGCGGTCCCTACTTGCAATACTCCTCCACTGACCACAATGCTGCCTGGAGTGCCTGCCTGTGTATCCATGTAACCGATTTAAAACTGCCATGAGCCTATTGTTTGTTATTTTAGGCCTTTGATAGCCTGTCTGCGGCCCCTACTTGCAATACTCCTCCACTGACCACAATGCTGCCTGGAGTGCCTGCCTGTGTATCCATGTAACCGATTTAAAACTGCCATGAGCCTATTGTTTGTTATTTTAGGCCTTTGATAGCCTGTCTGCGGCCCCTACTTGCAATACTCCTCCACTGACCACAATGCTGTCTGGAGTGCCTGCCTGTGTATCCATGTAACCGATTTAAAACTGCCATGAGCCTATTGTTTGTTATTTTAGGCCTTTGATAGCCTGTCTGCGGCCCCTACTTGCAATACTCCTCCACTGACCACAATGCTGCCTGGAGTGCCTGCCTGTGTATCCATGTAACCGATTTAAAACTGCCATGAGCCTATTGTTTGTTATTTTAGGCCTTTGATAGCCTGTCTGCGGCCCCTACTTGCAATACTCCTCCACTGACCACAATGCTGTCTGGAGTGCCTGCCTGTGTATCCATGTAACCGATTTAAAACTGCCATGAGCCTATTGTTTGTTATTTTAGGCCTTTGATAGCCTGTCTGCGGCCCCTACTTGCAATACTCCTCCACTGACCACAATGCTGCCTGGAGTGCCTGCCTGTGTATCCATGTAACCGATTTAAAACTGCCATGAGCCTATTGTTTGTTATTTTAGGCCTTTGTTAGCCTGTCTGCGGTCCCTACTTGCAATACTCCTCCACTGACCACACCAATGCTGCCCGTGTACCCCTGGAACCTATTTAAAAGTTCATAGAGCCTAGGTATATATTTTATTTACTATTAATAAGGCCATGATGGACTACGCTGTACCACGCTACAAGCTAACCAGTCGACACTTCTTTTGCGAGAAAAGCCATCCCAACCCTCCACCAGCATGTAAAAGACCGCATTGTCCATGCACTCTGGCAATCTGTGAGTACAAAGGTGCACCTGACAACAGACGCATGGACCTGTAGGCATGGACACGGAAGATTACGTGTCCATTACGGCGCAATGGGTTAATGTGGTGGATGCATGGTCCACAGGGGACAGCCTACTAAGTCTGTCTGCAGTCCCTAATTCAAATTGTCCTCCACTGTCTAAATCGGAGCTTCAACCTTCTGGCTTTCGGCCTATAGTATCAGAAATTAAACTGCATTTGACCTTCAACTTTGGTTACGGCCTACTAACGGTGTCTGCCGCTCCCTGGTGTTTGCCCTCAACTGAATAAAGCTGAGCTTCAACCTTCTGGCTTTCGGCCTATAGTATCAGATATTAAACTGCATTTGGCCTTCAACTTTGGTTACGGCCTACTAACGGTGTCTGCCGCTCCCTGGTGTTTGCCCTCAACTGAATAAAACTGAGCTTCCACCTTCTGGCTTTCGACCTATAGTATCAGATATTAAACTGCATTTGGCCGTCAACTTTGGTTACAGCCTACTAACGGTGTCTGCCGCTCCCTGGTGTTTGCCCTCAACTGAATAAAGCTGAGCTTCCACCTTCTGGCTTTCGGCCTATAGTATCAGATATTAAACTGCATTTGGCCTTCAACTTTGGTTACGGCCTACTAACGGTGTCTGCCGCTCCCTGGTGTTTGCCCTCAACTGAATAAAGCTGAGCTTCCACCTTCTGGCTTTCGGCCTATAGTATCAGATATTAAACTGCATTTGGCCTTCAACTTTGGTTACAGCCTACTAACGGTGTCTGCCGCTCCCTGGTGTTTGCCCTCAACTGAATAAAGCTGAGCTTCAACCTTCTGGCTTTCGGCCTATGGTATCAGATATTAAACTGCATTTGGCCTTCAACTTTGGTTACGGCCTACTAACGGTGTTTGCAGCTCCCTGGTGTTTGCCCTCAACTGAATAAAGCTGAGCTTCCACCTTCTGGCTTTCGGCCTATAGTATCAGATATTAAACTGCATTTGGCCTTCAACTTTGGTTACGGCCTACTAACGGTGTCTGCCGCTCCCTGGTGTTTGCCCTCAACTGAATAAAGCTGAGCTTCCACCTTCTGGCTTTCGGCCTATAGTATCAGATATTTAACTGCATTTGGCCTTCAACTTTGGTTACGGCCTACTAACGGTGTCTGCCGCTCCCTGGTGTTTGCCCTCAACTGAATAAAGCTGAGCTTCAACCTTCTGGCTTTCGGCCTATAGTATCAGATATTAAACTGCATTTGGCCTTCAACTTTGGTTACGGCCTACTAACGGTGTCTGCCGCTCCCTGGTGTTTGCCCTCAACTGAATAAAGCTGAGCTTCAACCTTCTGGCTCTCATTAAGTGCTGTTTTTTAAAAAACTTGGTGTTTACAGCCTACTAACGGTGTCTGCCCCTCCCTGGTGTTGTCCTCCACTGTATAAAGCTGAGCTTCAGTCTTTAGGCTTTTGGCCTAAAGTATCAGATATTAAACTGCATTTGGCCTATTAGTGTGTTTGGGCCCTTAAAACAGTGTCTGCTGCTCCTGGGTTTGCTACTCCCCTAAACAAAGCAATGCCGCAGGTTTAGTCCTGTTACCAATTTTGAACTGCATTTAGCCTACTTTATTCTTTGGCCCTATATCTGTTTCCTCCTCATCCTGCCCATTGCCCAGCCACTGCTAGATGAGTCTGCTGGTACATTGACCTAGACCACTACATTCCCCTTGCACTCTACACAGCCAGAATCTGACCCTGCTGAAAGTAAGGTTCCCCTTCCCGCATGTTATACCACCTTACACAGGGACAAAGAGGAAGGTGCAGATGAAAGTGCAGGTCCTTCATCAGGTGGGGGGGCATACTCGTTGGCGACGTCACTGGCACAGGGCCCCTCAGAGTACGTAAAAGTGTCGCTGCTGGTGGGAGGCGCCCCCGCCGTGCAAACCCACTGCTGTACTTTGAGGGGCCCTGTGCCAGTGCCAATGCGAACGAGTGGGCCCCCCCTGCTTGCTCAGGATCACAGCACTTGCAACGTTGAAATACTTACCTCTCCCTGCTCCACCGCCGTGAGGTAGTCCACGATTCCTGGGCCCACTAAAACCTTGAACCAGCCCTACCCCCCACAACTTTTGCCAAATGACCCCCAAGTTCCAATGAACAACTATTATTATAAAGTTAATTAAGATTGACAAGCTTCAGAAACAAGAATGGATGTTTTTGGCATTAAAATGGGCACTGTAGGTGTTTTCCTGGCCTCCACTCACTGCCGACTATGCTTCCCCATTGACTTGCATTGGGTTTCGTGTTTCGGTCGATCTCCGACTTTTAGCGATAATCGGCCGACTGCCCTCGACTCGACTCTGGACAAAGTCGGGTTTCACAAAACCCGACTCGATCTTTAAAAAATGAAAGTCGCTCAACCCTAGTGGGGACTACTGTGGTGCTATCATACTGTGTGGGATCAGATTGCATTGGTAGGCTATCTTACTTTATTTGGAGGGAATGTTCTGTGTGTCCATCTTTCTCTGTGGGTATTATACTTGTGTGTGTTTGGGGGGGTGCGAGCATCATACTATGTATAAGAGAGCTATGATACTCTAAGTGGAGCCTGTGAAGTCCATCATACTGTGTGTGGTGGCTGTGAGTCCATCATATTTTTGGTGTCAAGATACTGTGTAGGTGGAGGTGGTAGGGGCCACCATGCTACGTATGAGGGACTATGGGGGGTCATAATGCTATTTGTGGGTGGCTGTGGGTTCATAATGCTGTGGGGGTGGCTTTTGGGGCCATCATACCGTTTGGGGGCCTGTGGTGGGTTATCATAATGTGTGTGAAGGACCTCATGCTTTGTAAGAACTGTGGAGTAAATCATACTATGTGGGAGGCTGTGGGATCAGTCATATTGTGAGTGTCACATATAAAGATGAGCAAACTTGTTCGGAAGACATTCGCCAATCTCAAATTCGGCACAAGCATTGAAAATTCAGATTCGTGTTCAGATTCCTGAGCATTTTTTCTCAAAGTCATTAATCAGCGCGAGAATTGGACAATGTTGGGAGTTGCATTCAACTATTAACAGAGAGCATTCGGCGGCTGATTGCAGTAATCATCAGCCGCCGCCTATGCCATGAATATTATGTATAGGCGTCTTATAGACTCCACTCCATTACTAAGCCATGGGCATGATCTCACCAGACAATACAAAGGTGACATCAACTCCACAAATATGAACCCCACTTACCACCGCTACAGGGCAAGTGGGACGAGCAAGGCAAAGCATCAGAATTGGTGCATCTAATAGATGTGCCTTTTCTGTAGCGGCTGCAGGCTTCTATTTTTAGGCTGGGGGGCAATATTCATGGCCCCTTACTAGCCCAAGTTGTCAGCTTCAGCTTGGCTGGTTGTCAATAATGCAGGAAACCCCACACCATTTTTTTAAAATTAATAAAACAGTGTGGGGACACCTCTCTTCCTGATAACCAGCCTTGCTAACGCTGAAAGCTGAGGGTTGCAGCATGTAGCTGTCAGTTTTGCCTGACTGGATATCAATGCAAGGAAACCCAAGTCAATTTTTTTTATAATTGATGGTTCAATTGATGTCACTTTTCCTGGTATCTGCCCCTAATTTTAGCTGTTTTGGCAGCTTTTTGGCACCCCTGAAGGTGTTGTCTATGTGTTTGATTTTGCCTCCCATTGAAGTCAATGGGGTATGGGTATGTTCATTGAGATGTTCACTGATCCGAACCTTGAAAGGTTCACCCATCTCTAGTCACATACACTGCTCTGTGTCTGTTCTAGTTATCAGGGCATTATTTCTGATGCCTCAGATTGACACAGAGAGGTGTTTATAATGACACACAACTTTGCTTTGCATTCCCGCTCTCCTCCATCTAGTAATATCAGTAGATGCTATCGGTGAGAACTGTGTGAACTGGGTTGGAGAGCAGAGCTGAGTGTCATTATACAGCAGGTCTTACTGTATGACAACGACGCTAGTGCTGATCTCTGTGGGTGTTTTTTTCATGGTTGATAGTGTTGGTTTATGGTTGGTTAATGACATACAGGAGAAAAAGTACATGCCTCCTGTAAAATATCTCTGCTAACGTCCCCTTGATTTAAGGGGACATTAGCATATAAACTTGAGAAACTAGTATCTCTGCAAAGAAGATAAGAAATTCTAAAAAAAAGAAAATAGTTGTATTCATCTCTGCAGGCCCTATTCCATTACATTTGCAGTTCAACATGGTGAACCTGCTGAAAGTTCTTCTCTTTAATCCATAAAGGGGTTGTCTGGTCTTAATCAACAAGTCTACAATCACTTTGTGTGACTGCTGATTTATGAATCCCCTAACACATGCACTGTGTGCTGCAGGGATTCGCTGGTTTAAGACCCAGGACCAGAGGTTATGTTTGAGTTATGCATACTTCCAAAAAATCTCAGCTGTATACAGTGTGGGAGGGGGGAGATTTACAAGTCTGCAGTCACACAGAGTGACTTCAGACTTATCGATTTGGACCAGACAACCCATTTAATTATTCATCATGTTAAGTTTTGCGACATCAATAGTTGCATTGTGTTTAATTAATACCTCGATGCTCACCTGTCTCGCTACCAGCGCCGGCTTCTTCTTTCATTTGAAACTAGACCTGATGTCCTCTCCCAGCCTCTTCATTCTGAGTCAGGGCTTCCAGGTCCAAGTAGGTCTAAGGTGCCACTGCTGTCTAGTGTGAAGAGTGAAGTCACCAGAAGAGGATGTCACGCATGGTTCAGAACAAAAGAAAAGGCCGGATGTGACTGCGAATGGTAAGATAAGCATTTTTATTTTTTATATGTTTATTATGCTCTTGAGAGAAACCAGAACATAAAATGGGACATTAGATTCACATCAAATTTTTCAAATTGAATTTCCTTGCCAAATACAAGCAAATTGGCAAGATTAGAATTTTGGTAGATTCACTGTTTTATTCAATATACATAATATACATACAGCTCTGTCAAAAATTAAGAGACCACAGCACAGTTTTATGAAAATCAGCTTCTCTACATGTCTGACAGCCATTCCATTCCAGTGTCAGTTGAATTCCAACCAGCGTACACCTCATTCTACTTAATGTGCGTCTGATTAGGTGATCACCTGAACCAAATCTTATTTAACAAAGGAAAGTATTAAAAACACTGCTGTGTTCACAATCCTCTTGCAATAGGACAAGCTGTATGGCAAAACTAGTGATAGTAATATCCCAAAATTATTAGGAATGAAAAAATTACTTTGAACCATGCCAAAGGAGTTGAAAAGAAAAGTCTTGGGTAAGGAAAAGAAAGGCTCAATTCTGGCTTTACTAGCAGAGGGACTCAGTGAGCGTCTTGTTGCCTCCAGCCTTACAATTTTTAGGATGGCAGTCCATTACAACAAGGTCAAGCAGCATTTATTGAGGACAACAAAGCTACAAACCGGCAGAGGACAAAAAATGACTCTCCACTGACCAGGATGGCCATCATCTTATTTGAATGTCACTCAGCAACCGCAGGATGACATCAAGTGACCTACAAAAGGAATGGCAAATGGCAGCTGGGGTGAAATGCACGGCAAGAACAGTTCGTCACAGGCTCCTAGAGGTAGGACTCAAGTCATGTATAGCTAGAAAAAAGCCTTTCATCAATGAGAAGCAAAGGAGAGCCAGGCTGAAGTTTGCCAAAGATCATAAGGATTGGACCATAGAGGACTGGAGTAAGGTCATCTTCTCTGATGAGTCTAATTTCAGCTTTGCCCAACACCTGGTCATCTAATGGTTACACCGAGACCTGGAAAGGCGTACAAGCCACAGCGTCTTGCACCCACTGTGAAATTTGGTTGAGGATCGGTGATGATCTGGGGATGCTTCAGCAGGGCTGAAATTGGGCAGGTTAATCTTTGCGAAGGACATATGAATAAAACCACATACAAGGTTATCCTGGAAAATCAGTTGATTCCTTCTGCTCAGGCAATGTTCCCCAACTCTGAGGACTGTTTTTTTCCAGCAGGACAAAGCACCATGCCACACAGTTAGCTCAATCAAGGTGTGGATGAAGGACAACCACATTAAATCCCTGTCATGGGCAGCCCAATCTCCAGACCTGAACCCCATTGAAAACTTCTGGAATGTAATCAAAAGAAAGATGGATAGTCACAAGCCATCAAACAAAGAAGAACTGCTTACATTTTTGTACCAGGAGTGGCATAAGGCCACCCAAAAGCAGTGTGAGAGACTGGTGGAAAGAATGCCAAGACGCATGAAAGCAGTGATTAAAAATCATGATTCTTCCACAAAATATTGATTTCTGAACTCTTCCTGAGCTAAAACATTAATATTGCTGTTTCTAAATAATTATGAACTTGTTTTCTTTGCATTGAGGTCTGCAAGCACTGCATTTTTTTGTTATTTTGACCATTTCTCATTTTCAGAAAATAAATACAAAATGTATTGCTTGGAACTTCGGAGACATGTTGTCAGTAGTTTATAGAATAAAAGAACAATTTACATTTTACTCAAAAATATACCTATAAAGAGAAAAATTAGACAAACTGAACATTTTGTATATTCAAATTATGTTTTGTAGTGAGAGCATTTGATTTGGTAGTTAATAGCCTGATCTTTTAATGCTAACACTATTGGGCTCAACACATTGTGTGGGGTTTGAAAATCTGTCACCAGCAAATACGTCACCAGGTTTCTGCCACTTAAGCGGAGAGCAGCATAATGGAGGGATACAGACCCTGATTCCAGTGATGTGACACTTACTGGCTGCAAGTTGTAGTTTTGATAACATCGCAGTTTTATCATCAGATTATCACTAGAGGATTAACAGAGATGGTAGCAAAAATCTGGTGTCGGATTCCCTTTTAAAGTCAAAGGTTAAAATCTACAAAAAATTCTTCATTTTTTGCCACATTTGTACCGAGTCTTAAATTGTATTTACACTTGCTGGCAAACAAGAAACAGTTATTTCTTGATTTTCAGCCTGACTAAACAGACTGCCAATCACCTGATGAACAAGCTTGCTTAAAAAACATTATTCTGGCAACACATCATCCCGTCTAAATAAGAATTGTACTGCCGTGAACAATGATATTCTGTTCACACAGGTAGGGGGAAGTCAAATGCAATAGAATGTAACAGGTTAACTTATCAGTCTCTGTGCACTGGAGGAAGGTGGATGGAAGATCCCTCGGCGGCGTGATGTGTGTCCGATCCGGTCCCGCAGAAGGGCGATGCACTGTCTCCTTGCGATGACGAATCCTCCGGGTCCTTCGCCACGTGATCTCCTGATCTGGGCGCACGGTGGAGTGGAGATGATAGTCGGCGGCACAGTGGAAGAAGCAGAAAGTTCAGTAGACAAGGCCGCAGTAGAAGCAGACAGTCCAGCGGACAAAGCCACAGGCACAGGCCGGTCCTTAGCAGGCACCGCAAGGATGGGACAAAGTGGGGCCTCCGCGGTGGTGAGCAGAGCCAAGGTACATACTCTATCCTAGTCACTAGCCAGTGCGGATGTCTCTCGGGGCTGAGGGTAGAAGGTGTCTGTAGTCTTTCTAGCCCGGGGTATAGGCACAGCTAGCTGGTGTGGGTCCGTCGAGAGGGAGTCAACCATCTCACTGCTCACAAGCTCGTTCCTCGCCAAGTGTCCAGTCTTCCCGCCCAGACTGCTATTTATGTCAGACCTGTCCCGACCAGTCAGGTGTCCTGAGCTGCTCCGGTCAGAAATCTCTTCCCCCTGAAACAATGGTGACAGCCCTGACAGTTACGGCCCAGACACGCAAGAGATATCGTTAGCTTGGCTCTCCTCACTACAACTGCAGTCACCCAATGTAAGTGCATCTCTAGGCTAACTTCACAAGAGCCTATTTCATGGTCCCTGCACTGATATCAATGTTTTGGTGGCCAAGGGTTTAATGTATATATTAACCTTTGAACACCATTTTTCAATGTTATATAGGTGTTTACATAAGTTGAGAAACTTTGCAAGTAAATTATATTGCATCTGCTGACTACTTCTAGAAGCTTTTTGATAGACATATACCTTACAGCACAGACATTTATAAGAAATAAAACAAAAGAACTCCTCTTAGGGCAATACTGTGTTAAAGAAATAAAAATACACATTTTGTGTGTGCCAAGGTTCTCACTGCTCACCTTAGGTTTGCACTAGAAATGAAACATCGATATATACCTTATAGGCACAATGTAGGCAGCTGTCAGATCTTCTTTTTCTGCACATCCTCTGGGGCTCACTGTATGGAGCACAGATGGGTGTAAGCACAAATAGAGATGACTATTGAACGTTATCCCAGGACAGTGGTCTAGAAGAGTTATGCACTTGTCTTGTCTTCAGGTCCAAGCTCTCCTCCCTTTCCTTATAACCGCCACTATTGGTTATGCTCAACATTGGGTCTTAGAAGTGTCCTGACGTTCCTCACTGACATCTCTCTATGAATTTTAAGTCACACTTTGACACAGTCCTGTGTTATGATCCTTAGTGGCTGAGGATCACGAATAGACCAGCAAGTGAATAAACTAAGGACAAGCTCTAGGGAGATGGTAACTGGACTGATCGCAAATCTGAACCTATCCAACACAACTAGAGGTAGCCGGTGAACGTGCCTAAAAAATTCCTAGACGTCTCGAGCCAGCCTGAGGAACTAGCTACCCCTAAAGAGAAAGAAAGACCTCGCTTGCCTCCAGAGAAATAATCCCCAAAGATATAGAAGCCCCCAACAAATATTAACGGTGAAGTAAGAAGAAGGCACATACGTAGGGATGAAATCAGATTCAGCAAAAGAGGCCCACTAGTACTAGAAAGCAGAAAATAGAGCAGGGGTCTATGCGATCAATAAAAAACCCTTACAAAATATCCATCCTGAGATTTCAAGAACCCACGCACCAACTAACGGTGTGTGGGGAGAAACTCAGTCCACTAGAGCATCCAGCAAGCAAGCAAGGGAATCACATTTTAGCAAGGTGGACAAGAAAACATGATAAACACTGCTGATCAAAAAATGAGCAAACAAAACTTAGCTTGTCCTGGATGGACTGGGAGCAAGGTAGTCAGAAGGAATCTGAGTAGCACTGATTACATCGACAGCCGGCAACAAGTGGAAGTAAAACAGAGCTATATAGGAACCTCCCAGAGGATAACGAACCAGCTGATAGCCAGAGACCAGCAGGATAACAAACAAAGCCACCAGGGGGAGCCCAAAGCAAAAGTCACACCATACCACCAGTGACCACAAGAGGGAGCCTGAAAACAGAGTTCACAACAGTCCTGTGTCTGGGCATTGAAACTGTAATGTTTTTGGTTTCTGTTTGGAGTTTGTCACCATCCAGTGTCTATTGTTATCATCTCCTCAGAGGCTTGTGGCTTCTACAAATAGCACCTACTGTTCCTCAAGTCTTGTTTGTTAACCCGTTGTTTTCAGTAAACATTACAAATTGATATTTAGAGATAAACAGCTATGCTGCATTCATCCATGCCAACTCATACTAGAAACCCCGCCCCCACTTACTCTCTGCTAATTAAACCATTGTTTGCTGTAAGCATCACAATCTTATTAGAGACATTTAACATTAAGCTATTATCTGCTGGGGATTCTGCCACATAAATCTGTGTGCTGCATTAAACCTGCACTTTTCCTCTTTATCTGAAACACCTCCAATGCCTACTGGTTGTGTGGCTTCCAGTGGTTAATGCCTCATGTGCTTATCTGCTTTCCAACATAGCCTAATGCCCGAGTCTTTTATGTTCCTTTTGCCTACCAAAATCCTATGCCAATGTCCTGGGACATCTTTCGGCTTTGAGACTTTACCTCTCTAGGAGCGATGAGTGAACATGCCCGGATGCATCTGGGCGTGGTCGTAGATTATGTTCGAGTCCTTGTGGCTGCATGATTGCCGTCTGTTAGACAGCTTCAAAACATTTGAGGATTCCCTAACAAACAGGCAATCCACGCCGCAGGGACTCGATAATAATATATGAGCACTCCCAGGTGCTCAGATAACACCCAAGCATGCTTGGATAAGACTTTATCCAAGCATGTTCGCTCATAACTACTCTCTAGGTGAGCCAAACAAGAAGATAGGAAAATATTATCGTTCTTCTTTATTAAAGTGCTGGACATGTAATGTGATCCTGGAGCGCTGGTCAGCTCAAACACACCAATACAACAAAATATGAATTACATTGTACTTATCCATAAAAGTAGCGTCCCTTAATTCAGTCAAGGGTCACTGCAAGGTAGTGCAATACCACTTACCAAATCAAACTCATGATATATGCAACAGATCTCCATAGTAACTGTGGATGTCAAAGGTGGGATTTCGTGGATTAAACCACATGACTACATGATGTATGAATTAAATTTCCATAGTCATTGTGGATGCCATGTAGGTAATTGGGTAGATTCAATTACATGACCTCAAGTCTGTTGAATATTCATATTTTCACATAGATACTGAAAAAGGGGCATGCTACACGAGAGATTGTTGTTGTGAAATTGGATTCTGGGCTCCTGCGGTGGCCACTTGTGGAATTGTACTTGTGTGCATCATCCCCTCTGTTCACCTGCTCCTATCAGGATGTGGGAGTCGCTATATAACCTTGCTCCTCTGTCAGTTTCATGCCGGTCAACAATGTAATCAGAAGCCTTTCTGTGCATGTTCCTGCTACTAGACAACTCCCAGCTAAGTTGGACTTTTGTCCTTGTGTGTTTTTGCATTTTGTTCCTGTTCACAGCTGCTGTTTCGTTACTGTGTCTGGAAAGCTCATGTGAGCGGAAATTGCCACTCTGGTGTTATGAGTTAATGCTAGAGTCTTAAAGTAATTTCTGGATGGTGTTTTGATAGGGTTTTCTGCTGACCATGAAAGTGCCCTTTCTGTCTTCTTGCTATCTAGTAAGCGGACCTCGATTTTTGCTAAACCTATTTTCATACTACGTTTGTCATTTCATCTAAAATCACCGCCAATATATGTGGGGGCCTCTGTCTGCCTTTTGGGAAAATTTCTCTAGAGGTGAGCCAGGACTGTCTTTTCCTCTGCTAGGATTAGGTAGTTCTCCGGCTGGCGCTGGGCATCTAGGGATAAAAAAACGTAGGCATGCTACCCGGCCACTTCTAGTTGTGCGGCAGGTTTAGTTCATGGTCAGTATAGTTTCCATCTTCCAAGAGCTAGTTCTCATATATGCTGGGCTATGTTCTCTCGCCATTGAGAATCATGACAGTTTGACCGGCCCAAAAAAAAGGGTTAAATTACTGGCTGAGAAAGGAGAGAAAAAAGAAGTCTGCTACAATTTTTTTTTTTTTTTTTCCCTCTAGTTCTGAGTGTGCTCTTAATTGAATCACTTGCTAGTCTGCCTATACTGCAGCCTTCCTCTCTTTCTCTCCTTCTTATCCTTGAATGGCTCTGTGTTCACCTGTTTCAAATGGATCTTCAGAGTGTAGCTACAGGTTTGAATAATCTCGCCACAAAGGTACAAAATTTGCAAGATTTTGTTGTTCATGCACCTATGTCTGAGCCTAGAATTCCTTTGCCTGAATTCTTCTCGGGGAATAGATCTCACTTTCAAAATTTTAAAAATAATTGCAAATTGTTTTTGTCCCTGAAGTCTCGCTCTGCCGGAGACCCTGCACAGCAGGTCAGGATTGTAATTTCCTTGCTCCGGGGCGACCCTCAAGACTGGGCTTTTGCATTGGCACCAGGGGATCCTGCGTTGCTCAATGTGGATGCGTTTTTTCTGGCCTTGGGGTTGCTTTATGAGGAACCTCATTTAGAGCTTCAGGCGGAAAAGGCCTTGATGTCCTTGTCTCAGGGGCAAGATGAAGCTGAAATATACTGCCAAAAATTCCGCAAATGGTCTGTGCTTACTCAGTGGAATGAGTGCGCCCTGGCGGCGATTTTCAGAGAAGGTCTCTCTGATGCCATTAAGGATGTTATGGTGGGGTTCCCTGTGCCTGCGAGTCTGAATGAGTCCATGACGATGGCTATTCAGATCGATAGGCGTCTGCGGGAGCGCAAACCTGTGCACCATTTGGCGGTGTCTACTGAGAAAACGCCAGAAAATATGCAATGTGATAGAATTCTGTCCAGAAGCGAGCGGCAGAATTTTAGACGAAAAAATGGGTTGTGCTTCTATTGTGGTGATTCAACTCATGTTATATCAGCATGCTTTAAGCGTACTAAGAAGCCTGACAAGTCTGTTTCAATTAGCACTTTACAGTCTAAGTTTATTCTATCTGTGACCCTGATTTGTTCTTTGTCATCTATTACCGCGGACGCCTATGTCGACTCTGGCGCTGCTTTGAGTCTTATGGATTGGTCCTTTGCCAAACACTGTGGGTATGATTTGGAGCCATTGGAGGCTCCGATACCTCTGAAAGGGATTGACTCCACCCCATTGGCTAGTAATAAACCACAATACTGGACACAAGTGACTATGCGTGTTAATCCGGATCACCAGGAGGTTATTCGCTTTCTGGTGCTGTATAATCTACATGATGTTTTGGTGCTGGGATTGCCATGGCTGCAATCTCATAACCCAGTCCTCGACTGGAGAGCTATGTCTGTGGTAAGCTGGGGATGTAAAGGAACTCATGGGGACGTACCTTTGGTTTCCATTTCATCATCTATTCCCTCTGAGATTCCTGAATTCTTGTCTGACTTTCGTGACGTTTTTGAAGAACCCAAGGTTGGTTCACTACCTCCGCACCGGGAGTGCGATTGTGCCATAGACTTGATCCCGGGTAGTAAATACCCTAAGGGTCGTTTATTTAATCTGTCTGTGCCTGAACACGCGGCTATGCGAGAATATATAAAGGAGTCCTTGGAAAAGGGACATATTCGTCCTTCGTCATCTCCCTTAGGAGCCGGTTTTTTCTTTGTGTCTAAGAAAGACGGCTCTTTGAGGCCGTGTATTGATTATCGACTTTTGAATAAAATCACGGTTAAATATCAATATCCGTTACCACTGCTTACTGATTTGTTTGCTCGTATAAAGGGGGCCAAGTGGTTCTCTAAGATTGATCTCCGTGGGGCGTATAATTTGGTGCGAATCAAGCAGGGGGATGAGTGGAAAACCGCATTTAATACGCCCGAGGGCCATTTTGAGTATTTGGTGATGCCTTTTGGTCTTTCAAATGCCCCTTCAGTCTTCCAGTCCTTTATGCATGACATTTTCCGCGATTATTTGGACAAATTTATGATTGTGTATCTGGATGATATTCTGATTTTTTCGGATGACTGGGACTCTCATGTCCAGCAGGTCAGGAGGGTTTTTCAGGTTTTGCGGTCTAATTCCTTGTGTGTGAAGGGTTCTAAGTGTGTTTTTGGGGTTCAAAAGATTTCCTTCTTGGGATACATTTTTTCCCCCTCTTCCATCGAGATGGATCCTGTCAAGGTTCAGGCTATTGGTGATTGGACGCAACCCTCTTCTCTTAAGAGTCTTCAGAAATTTTTGGGCTTTGCTAACTTTTATCGTCGATTTATTGCTGGTTTTTCTGATGTTGTTAAACCATTGACTGATTTGACTAAGAAGGGTGCTGATGTTGCTGATTGGTCCCCTGATGCTGTGGAGGCCTTTCGGGAGCTCAAGCGCCGCTTTTCTTCCGCCCCAGTGTTGCGTCAGCCTGATGTTGCTCTTCCTTTTCAGGTTGAGGTCGACGCTTCTGAAATCGGAGCTGGGGCGGTGTTGTCGCAGAGAAGTTCCGACTGCTCCGTGATGAGACCTTGTGCTTTTTTTTTCCCGTAAATTTTCGCCCGCCGAGCGGAATTATGATATTGGGAATCGGGAGCTTTTGGCCATGAAGTGGGCTTTTGAGGAGTGGCGTCACTGGCTTGAGGGGGCCAGACATCAGGTGGTGGTATTGACTGACCACAAAAATTTAATTTACCTTGAGTCTGCCAGGCGCCTGAATCCTAGACAGGCGCGCTGGTCGTTGTTTTTCTCTCGGTTTAATTTTGTGGTGTCTTACCTACCGGGTTCTAAGAATGTTAAGGCGGATGCCCTTTCTAGGAGTTTTGAGCCTGACTCCCCTGGTAATTCTGAGCCCACAGGTATCCTTAAAGATGGAGTGATATTGTCTGCCGTTTCTCCAGACCTGCGGCGGGCCTTGCAGGAGTTTCAGGCGGATAGACCTGATCGTTGCCCACCTGGTAGACTGTTTGTTCCTGATGATTGGACCAGTAGAGTCATCTCTGAGGTTCATTCTTCTGCGTTGGCAGGTCATCCTGGAATCTTTGGTACCAGGGATTTGGTGGCAAGGTCCTTCTGGTGGCCTTCCCTGTCACGAGATGTGCGAGGCTTTGTGCAGTCTTGTGACGTTTGTGCTCGGGCCAAGCCTTGTTGTTCTCGGGCTAGTGGATTGTTGTTACCCTTGCCTATCCCGAAGAGGCCTTGGACGCACATCTCGATGGATTTTATTTCGGATCTGCCTGTTTCTCATAAGATGTCTGTCATCTGGGTGGTGTGTGACCGTTTCTCTAAGATGGTCCATCTGGTTCCCTTGCCTAAGTTGCCTTCTTCTTCCGAGTTGGTTCCTCTGTTTTTTCAAAATGTTGTTCGTTTGCATGGTATTCCGGAGAATATCGTTTCTGACAGAGGGACCCAATTCGTGTCTAGATTTTGGCGGGCATTCTGTGCTAGGATGGGCATAGATTTGTCTTTTTCGTCTGCTTTCCATCCTCAGACTAATGGCCAGACCGAGCGGACTAATCAGACCTTGGAGACATATTTGAGGTGTTTTGTGTCTGCGGATCAGGATGATTGGGTTGCTTTTTTGCCTTTGGCGGAGTTCGCCCTCAATAATCGGGCCAGCTCTGCCACCTTGGTGTCCCCGTTTTTCTGTAATTCGGGGTTTCATCCTCGATTTTCCTCCGGTCAAGTGGAATCTTCGGATTGTCCTGGAGTGGATGCTGTGGTGGAGAGGTTGCATCAGATTTGGGGGCAGGTGGTGGACAATTTGAAGTTGTCCCAGGAGAGGACTCAGCTTTTTGCCAACCGCCGTCGTCGTGTTGGTCCTCGGCTTTGTGTTGGGGACTTGGTGTGGTTGTCTTCTCGTTTTGTCCCTATGAGGGTTTCTTCTCCTAAGTTTAAGCCTCGGTTCATCGGCCCGTACAAGATATTGGAGATTCTTAACCCTGTGTCCTTCCGTTTGGACCTCCCTGCATCCTTTTCGATTCATAATGTTTTTCATCGGTCATTGTTGCGCAGGTATGAGGTACCGGCTGTGCCTTCCGTTGAGCCTCCTGCTCCGGTGTTGGTTGAGGGTGAGTTGGAGTACGTTGTGGAAAAGATCTTGGACTCTCGTGTTTCCAGACGGAAACTCCAGTATCTGGTCAAATGGAAGGGATACGGTCAGGAGGATAATTCTTGGGTCACTGCCTCTGATGTTCATGCCTCCGATCTTGTCCGTGCCTTTCATAGGGCTCATCCTGATTGCCCTGGTGGTTCTGGTGAGGGTTCGGTGCCCCCTCCTTGAGGGGGGGGTACTGTTGTGAAATTGGATTCTGGGCTCCCCCGGTGGCCACTTGTGGAATTGTACTTGTGTGCATCATCCCCTCTGTTCACCTGCTCCTATCAGGATGTGGGAGTCGCTATATAACCTTGCTCCTCTGTCAGTTTCATGCCGGTCAACAATGTAATCAGAAGCCTTTCTGTGCATGTTCCTGCTACTAGACAACTCCCAGCTAAGTTGGACTTTTGTCCTTGTGTGTTTTTGCATTTTGTTCCTGTTCACAGCTGCTGTTTCGTTACTGTGTCTGGAAAGCTCATGTGAGCGGAAATTGCCACTCTGGTGTTATGAGTTAATGCTAGAGTCTTAAAGTAATTTCTGGATGGTGTTTTGATAGGGTTTTCTGCTGACCATGAAAGTGCCCTTTCTGTCTTCTTGCTATCTAGTAAGCGGACCTCGATTTTTGCTAAACCTATTTTCATACTACGTTTGTCATTTCATCTAAAATCACCGCCAATATATGTGGGGGCCTCTGTCTGCCTTTTGGGAAAATTTCTCTAGAGGTGAGCCAGGACTGTCTTTTCCTCTGCTAGGATTAGGTAGTTCTCCGGCTGGCGCTGGGCATCTAGGGATAAAAAAACGTAGGCATGCTACCCGGCCACTTCTAGTTGTGCGGCAGGTTTAGTTCATGGTCAGTATAGTTTCCATCTTCCAAGAGCTAGTTCTCATATATGCTGGGCTATGTTCTCTCGCCATTGAGAATCATGACAGATTGTAGTCAAATCAAAAATGCTGTACATTTTATTAATACGAGGTGTGTACTCCAGCTCCTAAAATCTTGAAATTCTTTATTGATGCATATAAATATAGCGTGATTAAAATCCTTGCTCAGTCCTTGGATACAGTCATGAGGATAGACAACGCGTTTCGATCTATGCGATCTTAATCATGTCTAACAGCATATGAACATTGCCAGTATTCATAGTACTAAGAAACCAATCACTGTGAATTTCACAATCACATGACTGAAAAGTCGCAGGTCCTACTATATACCATCTAACAATAAAACTAAGTATTGAGAAATAAAAACCATTTAACAATAATGATATAATATTTCATTTTTCTTATTTAAACCTAACGGTGATCTTGTTTGTAAAGTGTATATCCAATACGCCTCCCTGGTTAAGAGGCGTCTTTTTATATCCCCACCACGATTTGAGCATTTAACCAATCCTATGCCCTGAACAGACATCACTGCATTGTTACCTCCGTGGCAAGTAGCAAAATGTTTGGCAACCATAGATACATTTCTATTACCACCATAGATGGTATGTCACTCTCCATAAGGAGAAACGATACCCCTTAGACCCTATTACCACCATAGAAATTACTTGTATCTCTTATGTGTTCAGACATTCTCGTTTTGAGCTTTCTGGTGGTACATCCCACATATGAAACTTTACACTGTGTACAATTGATCTTATATACCACGTTTTTAGAGTGGCAATAAATGAAGTCTCTAATTTTATAGCTTTTTAGAGTTGTCATAATTAGTAAATATATTGCCTGATTGGCTTGATGCACATGTGCTACATGCGATAGTGCCGCATTTATAGAAGCCTTTGCATTCCAACCATGTATTGGATCTAGATTTTGATGTATATTGACTTGGAGAAATTATATCCCCTATGGTTGGAGCTCTTCTGGCTACTATATTTATGCCGTCATTTAGCATATTTGACAAAATGTCATCCTGTTCTAAAATTGGTAGCCATTTCTGTATAATGGATTTAATCTCATTAAAATGGGAACTATACTGAAGGCAAACATACGGTTTATTTTGTTTAGCTGCCCTCTTTTTTTTAGATTTAAGATTAGATTTTAAGAAACTCTCTCTATCTTTTTTATCTACCATATTTCGGGCTCTTTTTAAACACCATTTAGGATAACTGCGCTTATCAAGTCGTATTTCCAAATTGTCAAACTCTCTTTCTCTATCTATTGCTTTGCTGCAGTTTCTCTTGAGTCTGGTGAATTCTCCCACCGGTATGGATTTAATTGTATGGGAGGGGTGACTACTCTTGGCGTGTAGAACCGTATTTCCACTTATGGGTTAAATATGCGTTTTACTGTGAATAGATTTACTGCACTCACCCTCCAATTCCAGATCAAGAAACAATATACACTTTTTGTTGTGCCTGTACGTAAACCTAATACCAAAATCATTACCATTAACATATTCCATGAACTCCGCTATGGGAGACACATCGCCCCCAAATAATGAGGGTGTCGTCAATGTATCTGCCATACCAGAACAAATAATCAAGAAACGGGTTATCAACAGAATAAATGTACACAGATTCCCAAAAAGCCATAGTCAGGTTTGCAAGCGATGGGGAGTACTTAGATCCCATAGGAACTCCAGTCCTTTGTCTGTAAATTGTCTTATTAAATGAAAAAACATTATGCTTAAGTAAGAAAAATGTCACTTGCAATATATACTGTATCAGATCCTGTGAATAAAGATTATAGTTATTCAGATGAAACTATATTCACCAATAAAGAATTCCAAGATGTTAGGAGCTGGAGTACACACCTTTTCCTCATCTTCCATTGCTGCACGTCTTAGTCGGGACGAAATCTCCGTGCTCCTTTGGTTTGTCGGTGAGCTGGCTGTGGCTTTTAGCCTTATTTTTCTATATATTTTATTAGTACACCAACTATGTGTACTGTGGCAGATCAGTTCACTCGGCTTCACACGGAGGTAGACATGGGAACACTGCGGTTTGAAGGATGCACTTGGTTTGTTAAATATGGCATAAACCAAGGGTTAAGCACAAAATAAACACCGTCCTCTGAGCAAAACAGCAAAGTAAAACAAAATGGGAACTCTAGGCACAGTCATTGTGGTAGCGGGGTCAGCCACTCAGGGTCAGCATGACCCATGGTTCAGGCCTAAACCACGGCACAAACCACTTCTTTGGAGTGTTCCTCTCCAGACACTCAACACCAACACTGCCTCTGGAGCCCAGCTATTTAAGCCCAGACCATGAGACTCCTCACCCATGTGATTTATTACATGACTGTAACATCACACAGGTCCTGTCAGCACACGGTGGTGACAACTCTGCATGTGGAGATAAGGTGGACACTCTCCCACCCACTCTTTGGATGTCCACATAAAACCAGCCCATTTATGCAACTTTAGCTTAAGCCTCACAACACTTTAGTGTGCTGGATAGTGTTGAGCATTCCGATACTGCAAATATCGGGTATCGGCCGATATTCGCTGTATCGGAATTCCGATACCGAGTTCCGATATTTTTGTGATATCGGAAATCGGAATCGGAAGTTCCTATAAGTTCCCAGGTGTGTGCGGTGCGTATGGTTCCCAGGGTCTGGAGGAGAGGAGACTCTCCTTCAGGCCCTGGGATCCATATTCATGTAAAAAATAAAGAATAAAAATAAAAAATATGGATATACTCACCCCTTTGACGGACCCTGGCTCTCACCGGTGCAAGCGTCTGCCTCCGTTCCTAAGAATGCAGTGAGTGAAAGACCTTCGATGACATCGCATGTCCTACACTCACTGCATTCTTAGGAACGGAGGCTGCCGGTTGCACCGCTGAGGTCCAGGGTCCGTCAAAGGGGTGAGTATATACATATTTTTTATTTTTATTCTTTATTTTTTACATGAATATGAATCCCAGGGCCTGAAGGAGAGTTTCCTCTCCTTCAGACCCTGGGAACCATCCAGGATAGCTTCCGATATTTGTGTCCCATTGACTTGTATTGGTATCGGGTATCGGTATCGGCGATATCCGGTATTTTTTGGATATCGGCCGATCCAATCCGATACCGATACTTTTGAATATCGGAAGGTATCACTCAACACTAGTGCTGGAGGAGAATACTGTGGCTTTATATCACTAACTCTAGTAAGCTTAATGACACATATCTCCCCTCCAGTACTTTACCAGTCGCTTTGTCACAGTACTAATATTGAATATAAAAGGGATAATGATATCTGACAGTAATCACAGAGTGCAAATATCAGTTCATTTACAGTTCAGTTAATTCCTCATTCAGATGCTATTGTTCATGTACGTATGCCTGTTTTTCTTGGATACAACACTTACCCATGATACTGTATAGTGCGGTTCATATTTCCTATTTATTGCCTCCACATGTAATCAGTGTGCTGCCCGTTTTAACATTACAAGGGTAGGTTCTCATGAGTGTAAAAAAATATGAGTTTCATCCAGGAAAATGTGACAATTTTTTTCTCACTTCTCATCCCTATGCAACTTAATTTTACAGCAGCAGCTATAAATCATTTACAAGACCATTTACAGTTTCCTATGTTACAGAATAGCAATGTATATGATAAATAATAATGTAAATGATATTATACTGTGGCTCAATATGGCATCCAAATTTTTAAAAATAATCCAGAACTACTGCCGGGCTTATCACTGCTATGTCAAAGATACCCAATTAAATCTGACATTCAAGCCAGGAGTCAGTGACCCATCCATAGCCATTAATTCCTTAGCTGAACTGCAAGAATGGATGAACGCTACTGGCTGAAACTGAGCCCTGAAATTACCTAAGAATCTGACAGAGAAAGTCAATACCTCCTTGTTAGTGTTAACAATGAATTGGGCAATTCCTTATGTTATGCATCTGTAGCGCCCCCACTGCCGCAGGGCCGAGGGGTACCCGGTACCGGGCCTCTGAGTCTCTGCTCTGGGGTTGTCACGGTGGCTAGACCCGGTCCGTGACCCTGCTGAGGGGCGTACAATAATAGATGTGGATGGTGGTGGAGGTGCGGTGCAGTAAATAACGAAGACACCAGGTTGCAGTCTCTTTACCTCTTTACTGAAGGCTTCTGAGTCCTCAATCCGGAATACGGTTAACAGGGCTGCGCAAGTCCGGCCGGTCCGATGGCACCTCCAGAGTTCCCTTTGCAGGTGGAAATCTGTGCCTACCTTCCTGCGCTTGTGTTGTGGTCCTCCCCTGCTGTGCTTACGGGGTAGTACCCCACAACTGTTGTGTCTGTTTCTCGTGTTCCCTCACAACTCGATTCTGATGTTCTCCCTCTATGTCCCCCTGATCTTACGGTTAGGACGCACCCGTATGACGGGGAGGCTCGGAGCTCTGCCGGGACTCCAGCGTCGCCCCACTCCTGTTGTTACCCCCCTGTGTCTTCCTGGGTCTGGGTGAGACAGCCCGCCTGTAACTGACTGTCCTGCCGTGGGTTTGAAGTTTGGCTTGGAGCACTATACTTCCTCGGCGTTCCGGCCACCGGTTATGCGCCTCAATAGGATGTTGCCTCGTCTTACAGCACGACTCCTACTGGTATTCTCCTTGTTGCGTTGATCTCGTTTCTCACTCAGCACAATAAACCTCGCTTCTTATCCTTTCTTGGGGTACCGCCGCTATATCGTGCAGGCGCGGTCCCGTAACGTTCTCTCTGTTCGCTAGGCCTCTGTCAGGATCCCACCCCTGACAGGGACCCCTCTGAATCTTCCCCTACAACACCTTCTGCCACAAGGTGTTGCCTGGTTCCAACCCAGCCAGCTTTCTGTCTCACTTCCTGCCTAACCCCCAGTTTTACCAGACTGTGAGGAGTGGCCTAATAAATAGAACCCTTAGCTCCCCCTGAAGGTCAGACTGTGAAATGTATTGGTGTCTGTGATACCTGGTCAGATGAACTCCTTCAGTGCCATCAGACGTACCATAGCCCCCCTTAGCGGCGGAGCCACGGTACTGCAACGACCAGGACTCTGGGGCGCTGCACTCCCCCCCGGTTAAATCCAGTACTCCTGGACTGGGAAGAAAACAACAATACATGTCAGCAAAAAGACATACAATTTTGAAAATGCAAGTACAAGTAAACTTTTTAACAGAGCTTCCCTTTATGGGAGGTGAGGACACTTGAACGTTACAAACATGGTTAAATACTTTAAATAACTTTTCTTACCCAACCGGGTATTCTACTAAGTGCAAAATCTTTGAACAATAATTTAACATTACCTTTAAGGACGTACTCGCTAAATCCACTAAAGACCTTCTTATATCACATATAAGGCTAATTAACTTTTATGCATTCTCCTTCTTTACTTCTGCAGGACCGCCTGTCCTAACTGCTCCAGACCTACTGCCTCTCCTTTCTATACAGGACCGCCCCTTTCCGCCCGGGCCTACTGTCCTTCCACTACTATACACAGTATAGAACATATCATTTTTCTTTCAGTTCAAGATCACTGAGCCATCTCTATATGGCTCCTAAAAGGACTCACCATTAACCCCTACGGGTTTTAGCAGCAAAACAGTGAAAACACTTAACTATGTACAATCAATAAAGCATTCTTGCTTACTTAGTCTTCTTGTAATGTAGGGGGTGGTCTCTGATCCGCGGCCGATGCGGTGTCAGTACCAGTGGTTGATCTCTCAGGTGCCGTCAGATCACTCGGTGTCTGGATCTGAAGGCTAACCCTGTTTGCAAGTTCGGTAGCCGCCACAAGGCGGATGGTGGTGAGAGTAACAAGATCTGTCAAGCCCGGATCAGTCAGGGTCGGGGCAACAGGTGACACCCCTTCTGGCTCACAGCGTCGGACATTCCGAGCGCACCACTCTTGCGCACTCCGGTGGCGGGTGTAGGTCACCTGATCCCCCTTCTGCAATGGGTCACCATATTGGTTACAGCAGGGAGTTTTCACGTCGTAACTAGTAACGAAGATGTCAGTCGGTAGTCCCGGTTCCTGTATGGAGCCCCAACCCCACTTTGGGTGAAAGGCCAGCACAGTTCCCCGCTTTACCGCGTCTTTCCTGCCGTGCGCAGGCTTTGGGCGTCGTACCGCTATTGGATCAGTCTGTTCGGTCTCTTCTCGGTTTTTCCAATGTAGGATCAGACATTGTTTATACTGTTCCCAAGTGAGCACAGCGAGGGTGAGGCCCTCCTCCCGGGCTCCATCCGGCCCGGTCCAGGTGGTGTCCCACCGGAGGACCACCCCATCTGGGCCCACGTCCATGGGTTCTCCCATCTTGGTCGGTAGCGGAGGTACCAGCTTCCACATCGCGTCGGGGGTGAGGATCACCCGTTCCACCGAGAGGAAACAGTTATTGCTGGGGCGAGGAGCGGTCACAGGAGCAGGATCGGTCAGGGGAGCCGGATCGGTCGGGGGAGCAGAATCGGCCGGGGGAGTAGGGGTGCCGTCCATACCTGCGCCTGATGTGATTCCACCGATGTCGATCTGTTCCGTTGACGAGGACACTGGAATCGGCTGCAGCCCGGACCGTGGCTCTTCCTGAGTGGCCTCTTGATGTGGCTCCGCCCTCCATGGTTCCATGGCTGGGATAGGTAGGCTCAGCTCCTCCACTGGCGGCTCCAAGGAGTTCAGGTCCTTCACCAGTGGTGGACGCGAGTCCGCCTCTGATGGGTGTGGGTAAGCCGGGATCACTTCGCCGTTGCTCGGGCACTTGCTGCTCCTCGTCGCTGTCTGGCATTCGGCGGCAACGCATGCACCTGGCTCCGCCATTTCTCCGAGGTCGAGCTCCCTCTTCACCTTGTTCCCGCCGTTGCAAATCAGGGGGTGTTTCTTCTCTGCTGCTGGGCAAGTCGTCATCTCGCAGCAGAAGTCGGAGGGGGCGTTCGCTACTTCTGGCGCCGCTTTGGTAGTCTCCTCCCATGGCACGCCCTCCTTCTCCCTCTGCGCTCCCTGTGGCGCTGCAATGGCAGCGGGTTTTGGCAGGAACTTTTGGCGGCCAGTAGCACTACACAGTCTTTGCAATAAGTCACAGTCCAAGTATAATAAAGCACAGTTCCAAGGCACACATGACCTGATTCTTCAGGCTTAAGTAGATCCTGTTCGTGACGCCAAGTTGTAGCACCCCCACTGCCGCAGGGCCGAGGGGTATCCGGTACCGGGCCTCTGAGTCTCTGCTCTGGGGTTGTCACGGTGGCTAGACCCGGTCCGTGACCCTGCTGAGGGGCGTACAATAATAGATGTGGATGGTGGTGGAGGTGCAGTGCAGTAAATAACGAAGACACCAGGTTGCAGTCTCTTTACCTCTTTACTGAAGGCTTCTGAGTCCTCAATCTGGAATATGGTTAACAGGGCTGCGCAAGTCCGGCCGGTCCGATGGCACCTCCAGAGTTCCCTTTGCAGGTGGAAATCTGTGCCTACCTTCCTGCGCTTGTGTTGTGGTCCTCCCCTGCTGTGCTTACGGGGTAGTACCCCACAACTGTTGTGTCTGTTTCTCATGTTCCCTCACAACTCGATTCTGATGTTCTCCCTCTACGTCCCCCTGATCTTACGGTTAGGATGCACCTGTATGACGGGGAGGCTCGGAGCTCTTCCGGGACTCCAGCGTTGACCCACTCCTGTTGTTACCCCCCTGTGTCTTCCTGGGTCTGGGTGAGACAGCCCGCCTGTAACTGACTGTCCTGCCGTGGGTTTGAAGTTTGGCTTGGAGCACTATACTTCCTCAGCGTTCCGGCCACCGGTTATGCGCCTCAATAGGATGTTGCCTCGTCTTACAGCACGACTCCTACTGGTATTCTCCTTGTTGCGTTGATCTCGTTTCTCACTCAGCACAATAAACCTCGCTTCTTATCCTTTCTTGGGGTACCGCCGCTATATCGTGCAGGCGCGGTCCCGTAACGTTCTCTCTGTTCGCTAGGCCTCTGTCAGGATCCCACCCCTGACAGGGACCCCTCTGAACCTTCCCCTACAACACCTTCTGCCACAAGGTGTTGCCTGGTTCCAACCCAGCCAGCTTTCTGTCTCACTTCCTGCCTAACCCCCAGTTTTACCAGACTGTGAGGAGTGGCCTAATAAATAGAACCCTTAGCTCCCCCTGAAGGTCAGACTGTGAAATGTATTGGTGTCTGTGATACCTGGTCAGATGAACTCCTTCAGTGCCATCAGACGTACCATAGCCCCCCTTAGCGGCGGAGCCACGGTACTGCAACGACCAGGACTCTGGGGCGCTGCACATCCCAGACAAGTCAGCACCAAACCTTTTGTTGAATAAGGATTAAGGAACCATTTCTATGCTTTTTTGGGGGGCTAAATCTGTGTAAATGTTCACGTGGTGTGTGTGCATTAATATACTTGTCGATTGCTGGTCTTTTCAGCACTACTCTACTCTTCTTCTGGGCCACATGACATCTATTGTGACTTGCCGGCTCACACTGAGCTCTATGAGGCCAATTCATTAAGGCTGGTGAAGCGCACACTCATGCTACGCAAGTCTTGATGGAGTACAAGGCACCACATTCATTAAGAGGTATCTGATGCTAATTAATTTGTCCCCTTTTCAAAGTGACATGTACCTTCATGTGCTCTGCCACAAATGTTACTACTCCAGTCTGGGATGACTCTCTAGAGTAGCATTTCTGCCATACAATACATCAGAGCTTTGGAGGATTTGGAAGGGTGGAGATGGACATGCTTTGTCCTGCACCAGCACCTCCCCAGCACTGCCCATTTAGGCGGTGCTAATTCAAAGTGGCATGACAATGTCAAGTCGCAACATTTGTGCTCTACTCCATGATGAGCAAAAATGTTGCATCTTTTGAAGCTTTTACATCATTTTTTTGGTGTAAAAGTTGGATTAGTTTGCCCCTATGAATTAGTCCCTTGTTTAGACGCCTCATAGGCTTACATTGCCAAATTAAAAACCCCAGTGTGATCCAACAAGTTGGAATAGCTGTCACATGATTCAGAAGAGGACCGGAGCTGGGCTGGAAAACAGGGAAAGATGGCGATCGGTGAGTAAATTAATGCTTTAGAGTCTACAAAGTTACAAAGTAAAACAATGAAGACAAAGTATTGATGCACCAATCCTATCGATTAGCAAATGGCAGCATCAGTTATCATTAATTCAGTTTAGTAGAGCAATATAAAAAAGATCAATTTACAAATGTAATCACAAAATATCAACTTTGGTTCAGTCGAAGATATAAAGCCTGATTATCAATTTCAGTGGAACATGGTAACATAAATGTCCACTGGGACATACAATGTGTCAGTCTCAAACCCAAATACTGGGATTTAGAAAATGATGCTACTATATAATGAAATACTAGTAAAAACTGGTAGTTGTGAATCATAATAATGATCTATTATATAATATTGCTAATCATCAGGCGTGGAGAGCGTCATAGCCTGACACATGACTACAAGTACTGGATTGTAGTATTTCTTTTTATACTGGCATCATTTTATACATTTCAAGCAACAAATAAAATTGCACCAATTTATTGGAAGAGAAAATACAGAAAGAAAAGGAAAAGAAGACGAGGGGGGACAAAAAGGAAAAGGGGAAGCAAATTCTGAAGGACCTAGGGAAGATTAACCACATTATTAGCAGAATCTTGAAATGTGATCCAGTCTGACCAGGTTCTGTTAACGTTATCCTATGATCTATGTACTATTCCTGAAGGTCTTCCATCGGCATAATTCCAGTAAACCATTGCCTTTGGGTCAATACTCCTGTCTAGCCTCGTAGGTAAGGGAAACATGTCCAGGCAGTGATAAATAATTGTTGAATAAGTGTCTAAAAGTATAATATAATATAATGCTGGGATTTCCATATAGAATTACATTCCTAAGTATGCCAGGATTAAAGATATATTCCTTCTGTATAGTTTCTGATTTATTGTTCTACAATTACACATGGAGTAAAGGTCAATAGCGTGATATACAACTATTTTATCTGAGCAGCTGACTTTTGGCCATCCGGAATTGTGGGGATTCCAGGAAAACAAGTAAACAATATCTGGTACCTGCAAATGCTGCCTTATGTAAGGGCAGGTTACAGGACAGATTTGTTTTACTGTTCGGCAGATTACTACAGTACTGACTTGTATGCTTTATGCGGCTCACCCTGTGCCACTCACCAGTCCATTGTATTTTCTCATAGCTCCTAAAATTCATCTAGCAAAATATTTTTGGTGCTTTTTTGGCTAGAAGGACAACAGATCAGTCCCTTACTTGAATTAGTACATTTAGGTGATCCCCTTTAAATTCAATTGTCTGCCTTATTTGTAAAGGAATTACACTCTGATCATCTGCTTTGTTTACTAGAAAAGTGATATCTGTAAACCATTTCTAAATTGGAACCACCAAAAATTTCCAACTCCTTTATCTCGAATATCTAGAAACATTTATATGCTAAGATTCTAAGAGGTCTCCCAGACTGTCTTAAACCTCTTTTGTGCTCTTTACTACAAGAACAGCCTTTATAATGTGCAACTGAACTCAACCTATCTAGCTAAAGGAAAACAGCCTATTTAAAAGAATGTTGCATATCAGATTTTTTTAGACTACTTATATTGTAATATGCACCAATAGAGAACTTATGAAGACTCAGGATCAAAAAATAGTATTCATTAGTGAAGGGATCCCATTATTTGATATGAGGGTGTTGTGTGCTGTTCTATTGATATTGGTCTGTGTTTACAGATACCTCAAGTACTGAATATATGGACTTCCGCAAACGTGACAAAGTCTGGATTAACCAGTTAGGGGTCCTGTTTGGTGAGAGGCAAGGGTCAGATACAGAAGCCAGTGATGTGAAGGATTTGAAAGCTAATATTAAGAACCTTCTCCACAAGCGCACAAAAGTGTGGTGGAACAAGGTGTCATTAGAAAATTACCTCCATAAAGGGATTATCCCCAGGGGTCTCAGAATTCAAATTTACCCTACAACTGATTGTGACCCGGCTTTTACTAGCAAGTGGGAAGATACATTGTCCAAGTGCTCACGCACATTGTTGGAGTTGCTGATTGGTTCCGATAAAAAAAGACTTGAAGTGGTTGAAAGCGAAATTGATGGTTTAAGAGCAAAAATACAGACTATCTTGACAGTGGATGAGTGTAACAAATTTGATAAAGAAATAGAGGCAGAACTTAATCAATGGGAACAGGATATACAGAGTCAAAAGATAAAGAAATTCCATAGAGACCAGCAGGATTACGAGCAGAAAAAGATCTATAAGTGGCAATTTGGGAAAAAAACTGACCGTAAACAGCATTCCAGATCCTCGTCAATTGTATCCACACTATCCGAGGAATCATGTGGAGAGTCTTTTTTAGACAAACGGGGTGGGGTAGGAGAAGGCCGACGGGCAGAACAACCACCCCAAAAGATCGCCACCCCATTCCTTCCCATGCGCACAAGGAATTCGGCAAGGAGAGAGAGACGGCAGCACCGGTACTAAAGGTAATGAATCTTTCAGATAGGATACTCACACAAACACAGATACAGGTGTTGGAAAGGGGGCTGACCTTTGCACCAGCAGCTCCTTTCAATCTCTTTACCATGATAAAGGATCTTGAGCTTTTCGCTAGAAAGTTGAATTTCAAGAAATACTTTGCTAACCAGAGTAAGAACATTTCCTCTACTGATATTGAAGCCCGTACATTAGCTGATCTTGAAGATCTTCTACTTGAACAGGACACACAGGGACCAGTAGGGATCCCTACACACCTGCATGGCCGATCACAACATTTCCCCCCTAGTGGGATATGTCCCAATGTTGACATTTTTGTCAAGCTGGTGAAAAGAGATATAGCAAATATCTCAACAACACCGACATGTTATAATCTCTCAGCAGCACAAAATCGAGCTATCAAAGAACTTCAAAAGATGAAAGATATAGTGATTAAGTCTGCTGACAAAGGGGGAAATGTTGTGATCTGGCCGGCAGATATGTATGAACGTGAAGCGTTCAGACAGCTTAATACGGCACAATGTTATAGACGTCTGACAGGAAACCCGCTTGAGAGCTATAAAAGTGAATTGGATTCAATATTGAGATTAGCTAAAGATAATGGTGTTATCACTACAAAGATGATGGAAGGACTTATGGTTGAATTTCCCATAGTCCCTACATTCTATCTTACACCCAAAGTCCATAAAAGTACAACGAACCCGCCCGGCCGACCTATAGTGTCGGGCATAGGCAGCCTCACTGAGGGTGTCTGTAGATATATTGATTTTTATCTACAGCAATGTGTGGAGACATTGCCATCCTTCACCAGAGACACATCAGACATTCTTAATCGCCTTAATGGCATACAACTTGAGGAGGACATGTATTTAGTGACATGTGACGTCGAGTCACTCTACACATCTATACGGCATGACCATGGGATCACGGCGTCCAGATTTTTCTTGAGTACGGCCCATACTGATGAGCGTTTATGTTGTTTCATTCTGGAGTTGTTATATTTTTCTCTCACGCATAACTTTTTCGTTTTTAAAGACCGTTATTTCCTACAGCTCCAGGGAACGGCGATGGGGGCGACATGTGCGCCCTCATACGCCAACCTTTTCCTGGGGCTGTGGGAACGTGAGGTTGTTTACAACACTGAAGGCATTGACGCCGTGATCTCATGGTCTCTCTATATAGATGATGTATTATTTATCTGGCAAGGCTCTGAAGCCTCTCTTATTTCCTTTCTCAATAGGTTGAATTGTAACCAAATGAATATTCATCTGACATGGAAATATAGTAGAGACAAAGTAGAGTTTCTAGACGTGACTCTGGTGAAGGATGGTGAAGGATTCATCTCGACAGATGTATTCCGTAAGTCTACTGCCACTAACGCCCTATTACACGCCACATCATCACATCATCCCCAGACATTTAGATCAGTACCCACAAGTCAATTCCTACGTATTAAACGAATCTGTTCGGATGACTATATCTTTGAAGAACAAGATATGATTCTTAAAAGCAACCTGCAACAACGGGGATACAATCATAAAACGATACGGGCAGGCTACAGAAGGGCCAAATTCGCGTCACGTGACGCACTTCTGGCCCAAACTGGACATAAGTCTTCCAAAAAACAGCAGAACAACTTACCGGTTCGTTTTATTACTTCATTCAATTCGGAATGGAGAGAAATATCAGGTGTCCTTAGGAAACATTGGCCAGTACTCTTGGCAGATGAAGATGTGGCTTCACACATCTTGGACCACCCATCTGTGACGTGGCGGAGATCTAGGAATTTAAAAGACTTGTTAACCAACAGTCACTACGTAGCACCTCAAAAAACATTTTTCTCTGAAGGAGTTGGACAAAGATGGGGTTCATTCAAGTGTGGAGACTGCTCCGCATGTCAATACATGGAGAGAGTCTCCACATTCAAGAATAGTAGTGGCAACAAGTCGTTTTCTATTACCCACTTCATTAACTGCCGGACAAATAACGTAGTCTATTATGCCACATGTGCGTGTGGTCTTATATATATAGGCATTACCACACGCGAGTTACGTATACGTACCTTAGAGCATGCACGAGACATCAAAAATGGGGCTGCGGCAGAGAATGTGGAGCTTTTGAAAACCATACCCAAGCACTTTCGAAAATTTCATAATAGTAACCCAAAATATTTCAAAGTAAGAGGGATTGACCGGGTGCAGTTAGGTATTAGGGGAGGTAATTACAAAAAGGAACTACTCAAAAAAGAGACCAAATGGATGGTTGTGTTGGACACTGTGGCTCCAAAAGGACTCAATGAATATATTAGCTTCAAATCCTTCATAGGTTAGCGCGAATTTTATACTATTTTATTTGAGTGGTTATTTTGTCTGTTTTTATGCTCGGCTCATGTCCCACCCCCCTACCTTTTTCCCCCTTTATTCTCCTTTTCCTGTACTCCTACTCCTATTACCCTGGTGGCCTTCAAACACCTAGCTGTTGTGAATTTGCTTTTTGCTCCCTCTAGTGGTTACTAGTTTTTTGACTCTGGTTTTTCTGTCATTCCTTTTATCCGCACCTGGGTCGTTAGTTAGGGGTGTTGCTATATAAGCTCCCTGGACCTTCAGTTCAATGCCTGGCAACGTAGTTATCAGAGCTAGTCTGCTGTGCTCTTGTCTACTGATCCTGGTTCC
Source organism: Ranitomeya variabilis (assembly GCF_051348905.1). Classification (NCBI taxonomy): domain Eukaryota; kingdom Metazoa; phylum Chordata; class Amphibia; order Anura; family Dendrobatidae; genus Ranitomeya; species Ranitomeya variabilis. The sequence goes on from NC_135232.1 coordinate 627,758,431, forward strand.
AGTTATATCAGCTAAGTCTGCCTTTTGCTTTTTGCTATTTGTTTTGGTTTTGTATTTTTGTCCAGCTTGTTCTAAATCTATATCCTGACCTTTGCTGGAAGCTCTAGGGGGCTGGTGTTCTCCCCCCGGACCGTTAGACGGTTCGGGGGTTCTTGAATTTCCAGTGTGGATTTTGATAGGGTTTTTGTTGACCATATAAGTTACCTTTCTTTATTCTGCTATCAGTAAGCGGGCCTCTCTGTGCTAAACCTGGTTCATTTCTGTGTTTGTCATTTCCTCTTACCTCACCGTCATTATTTGTGGGGGGCTTCTATCCAGCTTTGGGGTCCCCTTCTCTGGAGGCAAGAAAGGTCTTTGTTTTCCTCTACTAGGGGTAGCTAGATTCTCCGGCTGGCGCGTGTCATCTAGAATCAACGTAGGAATGATCCCCGGCTACTTCTAGTGTTGGCGTTAGGAGTAGATATATGGTCAACCCAGTTACCACTGCCCTATGAGCTGGATTTTTGTATTCTGCAGACTTCCACGTTCCTCTGAGACCCTCGCCATTGGGGTCATAACAGTTTGCCAGGCCAGTATTAAATGTTTAATGCATTGCAGAAGAGGGATTATAAGAAAGAAGATTCTGAGTTTTTTTTTCTCCTTCCCCTTTACCTCAGAGTGGCTATGCTTGCTGCAGACATGAATGTCCAGACCTTGATTACAAGTGTGGACCAGCTGGCTACTCGTGTGCAGGGCATACAAGACTATGTTATCAGAAATCCTAGGTCAGAACCTAAAATACCAATTCCTGAACTGTTTTCCGGAGACAGGTTTAAGTTTAGGAATTTCGTGAATAATTGTAAATTGTTTTTGTCCCTGAGACCCTGTTCATCAGGAGATTCTGCTCAGCAAGTAAAAATTGTTATTTCGTTCTTACGGGGCGACCCTCAGGATTGGGCTTTTTCGCTGGCGCCAGGAGATCCGGCATTGGCTGATCTTGATGCGTTTTTTCTGGTGCTCGGTTTACTTTATGAGGAACCCAATCTTGAGATTCAGGCAGAAAAGGCCTTGCTGTCTATGTCTCAGGGGCAGGACGAGGCTGAAGTGTATTGCCAAAAATTTCGGAAATGGTCCGTGCTGACACATTGGAACGAGTGTGCACTGGCCGCTAATTTTAGAAATGGCCTTTCTGAAGCCATTAAGAATGTTATGGTGGGTTTTCCCATTCCCACAGGTCTGAATGATACTATGGCACTGGCTATTCAAATTGACCGGCGGTTGCGGGAGCGCAAAACCGCAAATTCCCTCATGGTGTTGTCTGAACAGACACCTAATTCGGTGCAATGTGATAGAAAAACCGCAAATTCCCTCATGGTGTTGTCTGAACAGACACCTGATTTAATGCAATGTGATAGAATCCTGACTAGAAATGAGCGGAAAATTCATAGACGCCGGAATGGCTTGTGCTACTACTGTGGTGATTCTACACATGTTATCTCAGCATGCTCTAAACGTATAGCTAAGGTTGTTAGTCCTGTCACCGTTGGTAATTTGCAACCTAAATTTATTCTGTCTGTAACTTTGATTTGCTCACTGTCATCTTATCCTGTCATGGCATTTGTAGATTCAGGTGCTGCCCTGAGTCTCATGGATCTCTCATTTGCTAAGCGCTGTGGATTTACTCTTGAACCATTAGAAAATCCTATTCCTCTTAGGGGTATTGATGCTACACCATTGGCAGCAAATAAACCGCAGTATTGGACTCAGGTTACCATGTGCATGACTCCTGAACACCGCGAGGTGATACGTTTCCTGGTTTTACATAAAATGCATGATTTGGTCGTTTTAGGGCTGCCATGGTTACAGACCCATAATCCAGTCCTGGACTGGAAGGCTATGTCAGTCTCAAGTTGGGGCTGTCGTGGTATTCATGAGGATTCCCTGCCTGTGTCTATTGCTTCTTCTACGCCTTCGGAAGTTCCGGAGTATTTGTCTGATTATCAGGATGTCTTCAGTGAGTCTGAGTCCAGTGCACTGCCTCCTCATAGGGACTGTGACTGTGCTATAGATTTGATCCCAGGCAGTAAATTTCCTAAGGGAAGACTGTTTAATCTGTCGGTACCTGAACATACCGCTATGCGTTCATATATCAAGGAGTCTCTGGAAAAAGGACATATTCGTCCGTCTTCTTCCCCTCTTGGTGCGGGATTCTTTTTTGTGGCAAAAAAGGACGGATCTTTGAGACCTTGTATTGATTATCGGCTTTTAAATAAGATCACTGTCAAATTTCAGTATCCTTTACCGCTGTTGTCTGACTTGTTTGCCCGGATTAAGGGTGCCAAGTGGTTCACCAAGATAGACCTTCGTGGTGCGTACAACCTTGTGCGCATTAAGCAAGGTGATGAATGGAAAACCGCATTCAATACGCCCGAAGGTCATTTTGAGTACTTGGTGATGCCTTTTGGGCTCTCCAATGCGCCTTCAGTTTTTCAGTCCTTTATGCATGACATTTTCCGGAAGTATCTGGATAAATTTTTGATTGTTTATCTGGATGATATTTTGGTTTTTTCTGATAATTGTGATTCGCATGTGGAGCAGGTCAGGTTGGTCTTTAAAATTTTGCGTGAAAATTCTTTGTTTGTCAAGGGCTCAAAGTGTCTCTTTGGTGTACAGAAGGTTCCCTTTTTGGGGTTCATTTTTTCCCCTTCTGCTGTGGAGATGGACCCAGTCAAGGTCCGAGCTATTCTTGATTGGACTCAGCCCTCGTCAGTTAAGAGTCTTCAGAAGTTCTTGGGCTTCGCTAACTTCTACCGTCGTTTTATCGCTAATTTTTCTAGCATTGTGAAACCTTTGACGGATATGACCAAGAAGGGCTCCGATGTAGCTAACTGGGCTCCTGCTGCCGTGGAGGCTTTCCAGGAGTTGAAACGCCGGTTTACTTCGGCGCCTGTTTTGTGCCAGCCTGACGTCTCACTTCCCTTTCAGGTTGAGGTGGATGCTTCGGAGATTGGGGCAGGGGCCGTTTTGTCGCAGAGAGGCCCTGGTTGCTCTGTTATGAAGCCTTGTGCCTTTTTCTCTAGGAAATTTTCGCCTGCCGAGCGAAATTATGATGTGGGCAATCGGGAGTTGTTGGCCATGAAATGGGCATTTGAGGAGTGGCGTCATTGGCTCGAGGGTGCTAAGCATCGTGTGGTGGTCTTGACTGATCACAAAAATCTGATGTATCTCGAGTCTGCTAAACGCCTTAATCCGAGACAGGCCCGCTGGTCATTGTTTTTCTCCCGCTTTGATTTTGTTGTCTCGTATTTACCAGGTTCAAAGAATGTGAAGGCCGATGCTCTTTCTAGGAGCTTTGTGCCTGATGCTCCTGGAGTCGCTGATCCTGTTGGTATTCTTAAAGATGGAGTTATCTTGTCAGCTATTTCTCCGGATCTGCGACGTGTGTTGCAGAGATTTCAGGCTGATAGGCCTGAGTCTTGTCCACCTGACAGACTGTTTGTCCCGGATAAGTGGACCAGCAGAGTCATTTCCGAGGTTCATTCCTCGGTGTTGGCAGGTCACCCGGGAATTTTTGGCACCAGAGATCTGGTGGCCAGGTCCTTTTGGTGGCCTTCCTTGTCAAGGGATGTGCGGTCATTTGTGCAGTCCTGTGGGACTTGTGCTCGAGCTAAGCCTTGCTGTTCTCGTGCCAGCGGTTTGCTCTTGCCCTTGCCTGTCCCGAAGAGACCTTGGACACATATCTCCATGGATTTCATTTCTGATCTTCCGCTATCTCAGGGCATGTCCGTTATCTGGGTGATATGTGATCGCTTCTCCAAGATGGTCCATTTGGTTCCTTTGCCTAAGCTGCCTTCCTCTTCCGATCTGGTTCCTGTGTTTTTCCAGAACGTGGTTCGTTTGCACGGCATCCCTGAGAATATTGTGTCTGACAGAGGATCCCAGTTCGTTTCCAGGTTCTGGCGATCCTTTTGTAGTAGGATGGGCATTGATTTGTCGTTTTCGTCTGTTTTCCATCCTCAGACTAATGGACAGACGGAGCGAACCAATCAGACTTTGGAGGCTTATTTGAGGTGTTTTGTCTCTGCTGATCAGGACGATTGGGTGACATTCTTGCCGTTGGCTGAGTTTGCCCTTAATAATCGGGCTAGTTCCGCCACCTTGGTTTCGCCTTTTTTCTGCAACTCTGGTTTCCATCCTCGCTTTTCTTCGGGTCATGTGGAGCCTTCTGACTGTCCTGGGGTGGATTCTGTGGTGGATAGGTTGCAGCAGATCTGGAATCATGTGGTGGACAACTTGAAGTTGTCACAGGAGAAGGCTCAGCGCTTTGCCAACCGCCGCCGCGGTGTGGGTCCCCGACTACGCGTTGGGGATTTTGGTGTGGCTTTCTTCCCGCTTTGTTCCTATGAAGGTCTCCTCTCCCAAATTTAAACCTCGTTTTATTGGGCCTTACAAGATATTGGAAATCCTTAATCCTGTGTCTTTTCGTCTGGATCTTCCTGTGTCGTTTGCTATTCACAATGTATTTCATAGGTCCTTGTTGCGGCGGTACATTGTGCCTGTAGTTCCTTCTGCTGAGCCTCCTGCTCCGGTGTTGGTTGAGGGCGAGTTGGAGTATGTGGTGGAGAAGATCTTGGATTCTCGCCTCTCCAGGCGGAGGCTTCAGTACCTGGTCAAGTGGAAGGGCTATGGTCAGGAGGATAATTCCTGGGTGGTCGCCTCTGATGTTCATGCGGCCGATTTAGTTCGTGCCTTTCATGCCGCTCATCCTGATCGCCCTGGTGGTCGTGGTGAGGGTTCGGTGACCCCTCACTAAGGGGGGGGTACTGTTGTGAATTTGCTTTTTGCTCCCTCTAGTGGTTACTAGTTTTTTGACTCTGGTTTTTCTGTCATTCCTTTTATCCGCACCTGGGTCGTTAGTTAGGGGTGTTGCTATATAAGCTCCCTGGACCTTCAGTTCAATGCCTGGCAACGTAGTTATCAGAGCTAGTCTGCTGTGCTCTTGTCTACTGATCCTGGTTCCAGTTATATCAGCTAAGTCTGCCTTTTGCTTTTTGCTATTTGTTTTGGTTTTGTATTTTTGTCCAGCTTGTTCTAAATCTATATCCTGACCTTTGCTGGAAGCTCTAGGGGGCTGGTGTTCTCCCCCCGGACCGTTAGACGGTTCGGGGGTTCTTGAATTTCCAGTGTGGATTTTGATAGGGTTTTTGTTGACCATATAAGTTACCTTTCTTTATTCTGCTATCAGTAAGCGGGCCTCTCTGTGCTAAACCTGGTTCATTTCTGTGTTTGTCATTTCCTCTTACCTCACCGTCATTATTTGTGGGGGGCTTCTATCCAGCTTTGGGGTCCCCTTCTCTGGAGGCAAGAAAGGTCTTTGTTTTCCTCTACTAGGGGTAGCTAGATTCTCTGGCTGGCGCGTGTCATCTAGAATCAACGTAGGAATGATCCCCGGCTACTTCTAGTGTTGGCGTTAGGAGTAGATATATGGTCAACCCAGTTACCACTGCCCTATGAGCTGGATTTTTGTATTCTGCAGACTTCCACGTTCCTCTGAGACCCTCGCCATTGGGGTCATAACACCTAGCCTGTAGTGGCCATATATAGCTATGATGTGTGACTAATTAACACTTTCTCTCTAGAGTCCTCTATAGGTCCACTCCTTGGAAGTTTTATCCTCTGATGTCTCTTGCTGCTACCCCTTCATTGTACCCCTTGCCATTGACCAAGGTTCATCTGATCAGAGAGTCTTCTACAAATACTGACTGCAGTATGGCTACTTGGGGAAGATCAAAGTACCTTGAAGGAGGACAGATGTAGCATTTTATGATTATATTATGACATGTTACACCCCTATATGTTAGCTGGATGATTTATAATTGTATGATATCATGTAGGCAATTTTAAGAGCAATATTGTTTAAAGCCTTAGGATAGCTTTTTTCGCCTAGCAGCAATAATAGATCCGTATGATCTTCCATGCAGGACACTTTCCATATATTAGGGTACATTTATTATGCCTTTATAATTATATTTATTTAGATATGGATGTAGGGCTGGGTTAGTCTAACACCGTTTATCTATTTATGGGTCACACTCTACACCGGGGGGTTTGGCTACAGTTATTTTTAATTTGTTAGTCTGGTGGGTGGTACTATGGTGGTTATTCATTCGTTTTAGTATTTACACTATATTAGATTGATACCTGTGTACGCACGCCACGCATGCGCTGCTGCGCCTCCATGGTGTAGCGCTCTGGACTCCTGTTGCGTCGTCTTGGTTACGGGCCCGGTCATGTGACCGGAGCACGTGACCGAGTGACGCGCAGGTTGAGCGCGGTCCCCTAGGTGACGCGGCAACATGGCGGCGATGCGCCGCTGTACAGGTGCGGTACGTTTAATCATTAGGTCCTCTATATATACACTCAAATTTCAGTAGTTCTCTACCTCCTGACGAAGCTGCTGACACAGTGAAACGCGCGTCGAGGTGCGCCCAGCCTGTACGACCCCTGACCTCCTAGTTCAATATGACTACAGGTAATTACTGCTCTTAAATGATATTTATTTAGCTACTGGTGGACCAATGGGTTCTTTATAGTATGTTGGAGCATAGCGGTGATTACATATTGACTAGGGGTACTATATATGTGGCATGATTAATAAATTGTGAATATATCATGGCCATTTGTAGGTCATGATTATCTGCCACTGGATATATGATTGGTTATAGGGGTCTTATTTGTCTGGTGCTTCTGCTGTTGACCTTGTGTTTATTCATTGTAATACCTCACCATTATGTTGTTTGATTTATATGTATTTTTAGATGGTTTGTAATAAAGATTGTGATTTTAATACCTATTTTTTGATCCTGAGTCTTCATAAGTTCTCTATTGGTGCATAGTATTCATTAGTGAAGGGATCCCATTATTTGATATGAGGGTGTTGTGCTGTGCTACTTATATTGTAATAGTCCAAAAATTATCCAGATGCTTGCCCAGCCCGTGTATATACAGAAGCTTTGCAAATGGATGAAGCCGTGGTTTCTTTTACATGGGATGGTGCAAATATTGTCGTGTTTGGGGAGTATCAAGAACTTTTTTCTTTGCTAAATGAAAAAGACACTTTTTCACAAGTTGTCTAAAAATTATTTCTTTATTTAGGGAGACAAAACAGATGTGCTGTTTTAAAGTTAAGAAATAATGGCTTCTCAACTAATGGTAAAAGAATATGTTGTGTCTTGCAGTGGCAGCAACAAATGCCGCACAGTACAGGCTTTGTACGAGGCAGGCAAAAAAATGTTTGGCAATATTTGACCAGCATCGGCAACCCCGTCAGCACAAGTACTACATTATAGCTCTGAATAGTACAGTGAGCAACCCTGGCTGTTATGGCTGTGAACTGACAACAGGAGAAGCTACATGCTGGAGCATTATCACAAGCAGAAGAGGAGTTACCTGGCAATGAAGCAATGACAGCCCCCACAGCAGCAGTCCTACAGTACTACATTTGACATGAAAGAAGATGCCTGGCTGAGTGTGGGCTTTAAGCATTGACTCCAGCAGAACAGTATAGAAGATAGGCAACAGACAGTAAGGCAGGCAAATAGTTTGGCTGATTTAACTGATTGCATCAGCTGTAGGGGAATGCAGTCATACAGTGTCTTGCGAAAGTATTCACCTCCTTGGCTTTTTGCCTATTTTGTAACATTCCAACCTGTGTTTAAATAATTTTGTAATCTGATTTGTGTGTGATTCTTCAGCACTAAATAGTCTTAAGTTGGTGAAGTGAGAAAAATATAGGCATAAATTAAATTTATGGGATCAAATAAATACAAAAATTGGCATGTGCCATGTGTATTAACCCCTTTTGCTATGAAGCCCATAAACATTTCTGGTGCAAGTGATTACATTCACAAGTCACATGCTTAGTGGAAGGATGTCCACCTGTGTGCAAACTAAGTGTCACATGGTCTGTCAGTATATACACACATTTCTGAAAGGCCACAGAGGCTGCAACACCATTGTGTAAGAGGCACCACTAATCAAACATCATCATGAAGACCATTGAGATCTCCAAACAAGTCATGGACAAAGTTGTTGAGAAGTACAAGTCAGGGTTTGGTTAGATATATAAAAACAGTATCCAAATCTCTAATGATCCCCCGTAGCACCATCAAATCCATTATCCTCAAATGGAAAGAACATGATACCACAACAAACCTGCCAAGAGAGGGCCGCCCACCAAAACTCTCTGCTCGGGCAAGGAGGGCATTAATCAGAGATGCAGCTCAGAGACCAATTGTAACCCTGTTGGAGCTGCAGAGTTCCCAAGCAGAGACTGGAGAATTTGTCCATACAACCACAATAAGCCACACACTCCATAGAAGTGACCTTTATGGAAGAGTGGGCAGAAAAAAGCCTTTACTTACACACAAAAATGGTAAGGCTCATTTTGAGTTTGCCAAAAGACATGTGGGAGATTCCCCAAATATATGGAAGAAGGTGCTGTGGTCAGATGAGACCAAAATTGAACTTTTTTGGCCTCCAAGGTAAATGCCCAAACCAACACAACTCATCACCAAAAGAACTCCATCCCCACAGTGAAAGGGTGGTTGCAGTATCATGTGGTTTGGATGTTTTTCGGCAGCAAGAACAATGATATGAGTCGAGGGGAAGATTGATGATTGATGGTGCAAAATACAGGGATATTTTTGAGCAAAACCTTTTTCAGTCTGTCACTCATTTGAGATGGGGATGGAGGTTCACCTTCTAACAAGACAGTGACCCAAAACATACTACAAAAGCAACACTCGAGTGGTTTAAGGGGAATTGTGTAAATGTTTTGGAGTGGTCTAGTCAAAGCCCAGACCTTAATCCAATAGAGAACCTGTGGTCAGACTTGAAGATTGCTGTTCACCAGAGGAAACCATATAACTTGCAGGAGCTGGAGAAGTTTTGCGTTGAGGAATGGGCAAAAATCCCAGTGGCAAGATGTGGAAATCTCATAGAGACTTATTAATTGCCTTATTATTGCCTTACGCAGGCGTGTACTATGGAGGACAGAGAATGAACTTCAATCCAATATTGCAGACAGCATGCAGCCAGCGGGTAAGGAAAGGGTGAATCAAACACCCGAAAACCCCGCCCATATGACTGGAAATTGTTCCCTCCAAAATCAGGTGACAGAGTCCCTTTAATGTGGTGACCAAAAGAGGCTAATGCAATGTGTAATAACAGCGTGATGTCTATGTGATTTCAGTTTGACAATTTAAACAAGTATAGCAAAACAGATCTGCACTGTTAAATATCTTCCCCTAGATTTTTAATTAAAGCAATTAATTATTTCTAGCCAAAAAGGATCTCGTAACAACAAATGCCAGGGGTAGAAACATGGCTTAAAAATGGTTACCACCAGCCCACAGTATATGTGATGTGTTTAGCTGCCAAATTGGAATATTAAAACAAGAAAGCAAAAAGTAAAATATGTGCATGTTTTCAAAAGTTTATATTTATTTTTTTTAAATTTAATTATTACTCCCTCTCCTTCCCCATGACAAGAAACCACAACCCGGAATGTGATATTGGATGATGTTGGTTGTTGGGACAAGCATATACAGCAAATTGTGGCAACAATAACAGTATTTCTGTGGTGCTTATGCTTGTTAAATTGTAATAGTGAAAAAGTTACTATTTTGCTATTTAGGTACAGTACATGCATAGAAAGTAATTTATAGCAACAACCAGCTATATTGTTGTACTGTGACCAATTAATAAATTTAACTAATAAACATCTGTAAAATGTTTTTATTTATTTTGTATTTTTGAGAGGGGGTTTTATTTACTTGTTTGTTTTTTTTTCCTCCTTGAAGAAAAAGCAAACGTAATAAAGCCCCCAAATCCTAAGTTGCAAACTCACTACAATGTAGGTTTACAACTGGAAATAAATATGCAGCAACAGCATGCAGTATGGTCATGGGTACACTTGCTAAGTTGGTATTTGAAAATTTAAATGTGGCCTTTATAATATTTTAAAAAATAAAAAAAAAGGGCTTTACAAAAAAAATGCAAGAAAAGCTAGGTTGCTTCATGCTGCTGTATTTGCGTGGCATGTACAGGTCTAGTGATGGACTATTACTATAAAAAAGTGTGCCAAAAAACAAATCCGTTACAGCATACACACTTTATGAAGTACAGAGTTATGTTTACATTCCCAGTATAATTTTCTTTTTTTTTTTAATAAATAAATATATGGCTTGATGGTCTCTCAATCCAGGGAGCACACTTTCTCTGACACATAAGCCTTAGTTTTAGGATTTTTCTTTAGTAGCAAAATTAGGACAGAGGGGCATTAAACTGCCCTCATTGTTTTTATTGTATGATGAATAAAAAAAATGATGTTTTTAAAGTGCTGTTACTGCAATATAACACAGATCAATCAGTCCACAGTCACGCTGACTCTACACGTGTAACCTGGGCCAAGGAGAAAAAGAACTGGACTGTTGCTCAGTGGTCCAAGGTGTTGTTTTCAGATGAAAGTTTATTTAGCATTTCATATGGAAATCAAGGTCCCAGAGTCTGGAGGAAGAGTGGAGAGGCACACAATCCAAGGAGCTTGAGGTCTAGTATAAAGTTTCCACAATCAGTGATTGTTTGAGGAGCCATGTCATCTGCTGGTGTAGGTCCACTGCGTTTTATCTAGACCAAAGTCAGTGCAGCCGTCTACCAGGAAATTTTACAGCACTTCAAGCTTCCCTCTGTCGACAAGCTTTTTGGAGATGGAAATGTCATTCTCCGGCAGGACTTGACACCTGTCCACACTGCCAAAAGTACCAATACCTGGTTTAAAAACAACAGTATCACCGTGCTGGATTGGCAGCAAACTCACCTGACCTTAACCCCCAAGAGAATCTATGGGGTATTGTCAAGAGGAAGATGAGAATAACTAGACCCAACAATGCAGATGAGCTGAAGGCTGCTATCAAAGCAACCTGGGCTTCCATAACACCTCAGCAGTGCCACAGGCTGATCGCCTCCATGCCACACCACATTGATGCAGTAATTGATGCAAAACGAGTCCTGACCAAGTATTGAGTGCATGTACTGAACATACATTTCAGTAGGCCAACAATTCGGATTTTAAAATTATTTTTCAAACTGATGTTATAAAGTTTTCTAATGTACTGAGATAATGACTTTTGGGTTTTCATTGCTGTAAGCCATAATCATCAACATTAACAGAAATAAACAGTTGAAATAGATCACTCTGTTTGTAATGACTCTATATCATATATGAGTTTCACTTTTTGTATTGAAGAACTGAAATAAATTAACTTTTTGAGGATATTCTAACTTTGTGAGATGCACCTGTAGATACACATAGCACAGACAACCTGTGACAGAGTATCATAAAATCTTGTTTCAAGAGAAGCTGCTCACATTGCACCACACAATAAAGGCTAATGTCAACCGAAAGAAAATACACACTTCTTTTTTCAGAAATGAAAAGTAAGATCTGCCCATTTATTCCCTCCCCATTTTAACCCCTTTACCCCCAAGGGTGGTTTGCACGTTAATGACCAGGCCAATTTTTACAATTCTGACCACTGTCCCTTTATGAGGTTATAACTTTGGAACGCTTCAACGGATCCTGGTGATTCTGACACTGTTTTCTCGTGACATATTGTACTTCATGACAGTGGTAAAATTTCTTTGATATTACCTGCGTTTATTTGTGAAAAAATTGAAATTTGGCAAAAATTTTGAAAATTTTGCAATTTTTCAACTTTGAATTTTTATGCCCTTAAATCACAGAGATATGTCACGCAAAATACTTAATAAGTAACATTTCCCACATGTCTACTTTACATCAGCACAATTTTGGAACCAAAATTTTTGTTTGTTAGGGAGTTATAAGGGTTAAAAGTTGACCAGAAATTTCTCATTTTTACAACACCTTTTTTTTAGGGACCACATCTCATTTGAAGTCATTTTGAGGGGTCTATATGATAGAAAATACCCAAGTGTGACACCATTATAAAAACTGCACCCCTTAAGGTGCTCAAAACCACATTCAAGAAGTTTATTAACCCTTCAGGTGTTTTACAGGAATTTTTGGAATGTTTAAATAAAAATGAACAATTATCTTTTTTTCACACAAAATTTATTTCAGCTCCAATTTGTTTGTTTTTACCAAGGGTAACAGGAGAAAATGGTCCCCAAAAGTTGTTGCACAATTTGAGTATGCTGATACCCCATATGTGGGGGTAAACCACTGTTTGGGCGCATGGCAGAGCTCGGAAGGAAAGGAGCGCCATTTGACTTTTCAATGCAAAATTGACTGGAATTGAGATGGGACGCCATGTTGCGTTTGGAGAGCCCCTGATGTGCGTAAACATTGAAACCCCCCACAAGTGACACCATTTTGGAAAGTAGACCCCTTAAGGAACTTATCTAGATGTGTGGTGAGCACTTTGACCCAACAAGTGCTTCACAGAAGTTTATAATGCAGAGCCATAAAAACAAAAAATCATATTTTTTCACAAAAAATGATTTTTTGCCCCAAATTTTTTATTTTCCCAAGGGTAAGAGAAGAAATTAGACACAACAGTTGTTGTGCAATTTGTCCTGAGTACGATGATACCCCATATGTGGGGGTAAACCACTGTTTGGGCGCATAGCAGAGCTCGGAAGGGAAGGAGCGCCATTTTACTTTTCAATGCAAAATTGACTGGAATTGAGATGGGACACCATGTCGCGTTTGGAGAGCCCCTGATGTGCCTAAACATTGAAACCCCCCACAAGTGACACCATTTTGGAAAGTAGACCCCTTAAGAAACTTATCTGGATGTGTGGTGAGCACTTTGACCCAACAAGTGCTTCACAGAAGTTTATAATGCAGAGCCGTGAAAATCAAAAATCATATTTTTTCACAAAAATGATCTTTTCGCCCCCAATTTTTTATTTTCCCAAGGGTAAGAGAAGAAATTGGACCTCAAAAGTTGTTGTGCAATTTGTTCTGAGTACGCTGATACCCCATATGTGGGGGTAAATGACTGTTTGGGCGCATGGCAGAGCTCGGAAGGGAAGGAGCGCCATTTGACTTTTCAATGCAAAATTGACTGGAATGGAGATGGGACACCATGTCGCGTTTGGAGAGCCCCTGATATGCCTAAACATTAAAACCCCCCACAAGTGACACTATTTTGGAAAGTAGACCCCCTAAGAAACTTACAGTATCTAGATGTGTTTTGAGAGCTTTGAACTCCCAAGTGTTTCACTACAGTTTATAACACAGAGCTGTGAAAATAATTTTTTTTTTTCACAAAAATGATTTTTTAGCCCCCAGTTTTGTATTTTCACAAGGGTAACAGGATAAATTGGACCCCAATAGTTGTTGTTGCTGATACCCCATATGTTGGGGTAAACCCCTGTTTGGGCGCACGGGAGAGCTCGGAAGGGAAGGAGCACTGTTTTACTTTTTCAAAGCAGAATTGGCTGGAATTGAGATCGGATGCCATGTCGCGTTTGGAGAGCCCCTGATGTGCCTGAACAGTGGAAACTACCCAATTCTACGTGAAACCCTAATCCAATCACACCCCTAACCCTAATCCCAATGGTAACCCTAACCACACCCCTAACCCTGACACACCCCTAACTCTAATCCCAACCCTAATCCCAACCATAAATGTAATCCAAACCCTAACCCTAACTTTAGCCCCAACTCTAACCCTAACTTTAGCCCCAACCCTAACCCTAACTTTAGCCCCAACCCTAACCCTAACTTTAGCTCCAACCCTAGCCCCAACCCTAACCCTAGCCCTAACCCTAACCCTAGCCCTAACTCTAACCCTAACCCTAGCCCAAACCCTAGCCCTAACCCTAACCCTAGCGCTAACCCTAGACCTAACCCTAACCCTAGCCCTAACCCTAATTGGAAAATGGAAATAAATACATTTTTTTAATTTTATTATTTTTCCCTAACTAAGGCGGTGATGAAGGGGGGTTTGATTTACTTTTATAGCATTTTTTATAGCGGATTTTTATGATTGGCAGCTGTCACACACTAAAAGACCCTTTTTATAGCAAAAAAGTTTTTGCGCTTCCACATTTTGAGACCTATAATTTTTCCATATTTTGGTTCACAGAGTCATGTGAGGTCTTGTTTTTTGCGGGACGAGTTGACGTTTTTAATAGTAACATTTTAGGACACGTGACAGTTTTTGATCGCTTTTTATTCTGATTTTTGTGAGGCAGAATGACCAAAAACCAGCTATTCATGAATTTCTTTTGGGGGAGGCGTTTATACCATTCCACGTTTGGTAAAATTGATAAAGCAGTTTTATTCGTCGGGTCAGTACGATTACAGCGATATCTCATTTATATCATTTTTTTATGTTTTGGCGCTTTTATAAGATAAAAGCTATTTTATAGAAAAAATAATTATTTTGGCATCGCTTTATTCTGAGGACTATAACTTTTTTATTTTTTTGCTTATGATGCTGTATGGTGGCTCGGTATTTCCAGGACAAGATGATGTTTTCAGCGGTACCATGGTTATTATATCTGTCTTTTTGATCGCGTGTTATTCCACTTTTTGTTGGGCAGTATGATAATAAAGTGTTGTTTTTTGACTCATTTTTTTTTTTTTCTTACGGTGTTCACTGAAGGGGTTAACTAGTGGGACAGTTTTATAGGTCGGGTCATTTCGGACGCGGAGATACTAAATATGTGTACTTTTATTGTTTTTTTTTATTATTTAGACAAAGAAATGTATTTATTGGAATAATATTTTAATTTTTTTTTTCTTTATTTAGGATTTTTTTTTTTTTTTGTACACATGTGGAATTTTTTTTTTTCACTTTTTTACTTTGTCCCAGGGGGGGACATCACAGATTGCTGATCTGACAGTTTGCACAGCACTCTGGACCCGGAAGTAGTCCCTGCAGGACCCGGATGCAGCCCCACGGCCATTTTGGATCCGGGGCTGGCAGGGATAGGAGGTAAGAGACGCTCGGAGCAACGCGATCACATCGCGTTGCTCCGGGGGTCTCAGGGAAGCCCGCAGGGAGCCCCCTCCCTGCGCAATGCTTCCCTATACCGCCGGAACACTGCAATCATGTTTGATCGCAATTTGCCAGGGGTTAATGTGCCGGGGGCGGTCCGTGACCGCTCCTGACACATAGTGCCGGATGTCAGCTGCGATCGTCAGCTGACACCCGGCCGCGATCGGCCGCGCTCCCCCCGTGAGCGCGGCCGATCGCGCTGGACGTACTATCCCGTCGGTGGTCATACGGGCCCACCTCGACGGGATAGTAGGTCCGATGTCAGAAAGGGGTTAAGCTAGAGACTGCTATTGATAACTTACAGCCTTTCTGGATATTTAGTGTGAAAATTGATTATGGAATAACCCTTTATGGTCCGATCCATAAACCCTCTGACAATGTGTTGAGTCATTTCAAACTGTATTAAAGAATTTCAAGCTTTTTCCCGAGGTAAGTACTGTAAAATTACCTAATGAATTACTACTTAAGAGGAAATCGGAAGACAGCGAAGAAGGTAGCTTGGTAACCCAAGGAAAAATATTAAAATTCCCACTACACAGCCAACAATATCTTCTTATCTTCATCTTGTGAGTCATATTGTCAACTTCATCAAGCGCCTGTGATTGTAGAGAATTGTAATAAGGTGTTTGCCAGGAATTGTCTGGCTCCACAATGGATTCCTTTCATTACAAGTTGTAAGAAACAATTTAACTTCTTCCGTGAAGTGTGTTTGCCAGAAGAATGTCCATTCACAATATTTGTCAAATACAGTAGTATAGTAGCAAGTATAATTTTTGATTTTAACCCCTTGGCACATATGGATATAACTATACACCTGTATCAGGGGGTTTGAATATGTGGAGCAGGAGCCCATTCTACACGTGGCTGGCTGTGTTATACAGCCGGCATCTGTGCAATACATGTTTAGATAAAAACTGGAATGACAATAAGCTCAATAGGGTCTTATCCGGATTACAAAATTAAGGGTAAATGGGATTTGCTCACCTATGGGATTTGTGAAAGTCACAACCCCTTTATAAGCTTTTAAACAAAGACAGGATCCAATGTACGATAGGAAACCAGATGCGATATGGATGTAGTTTTATTTGTCAATGCGTTTCGAGGTGATCAAACCTCTTCATCAGCACAAACCACAATGATCATGGTAAGAAGAGGTATGATCACCTGGAAACGCGTTGACAAATAAAACCGCATCCACACTGCATCTGGTTTGCTATCGTATATTGGATCCTCAGCAGGGCAAGTTTTATATCCACTTTCATCTCCAAAGTTACTTTTAGATGTAATATGGTAGTATTAAATAGACTTCCATCGCCCCCACCCTGAGATGCAATCACATGATGTCTGTGGGTTAACACAGCAGCCAGGGGCTTATTGAAGTCCCCCGTAGATGCCATATTGGTACTCCTGTGTAGCTACGGGCCACACACAGAAGACCAAAATTCAAACTATACACTCAACGGCCACTTTATTAGGTACACCATGCTAGTAACGGGTTGGACCCCCTTTTGCCTTCAGAACTGCCTCAATTCTTCGTGGCATAGATTCAACAAGGTGCTGGAAGCATTCCTCAGAGATTTTGGTCCATATTGACATGATGGCATCACACAGTTGCCGCAGATTTGTCGGCTGCACATCCCAAAGATGCTCCATACAAGGCAGGATGGATCCATGCTTTCATGTTGTTTACGCCAAATTCTGACCCTACCATCCGAATGTCGCAGCAGAAATCGAGACTCATCAGACCAAGCAACGTTTTTCCAATCTTCTACTGTCCAATTTCGATGAGCTTGTACAAATTGTAGCCTCAGTTTCCTGTTCTTAGCTGAAAGGAGTTTTACCCGGTGTGGTCTTCTGCTGCTGTAGCCCATCTGCCTCAAAGTTCGACGCACTGTGCGTTCAGAGATGCTCTTAGGCCTACCTTGGTTGTAACGGGTGGCGATTTGAGTCACTGTTGCTTTTCTATCAGCTCGAACCAGTCTGCCCATTCTCCTCTGACCTCTGGCATCAACAAGGCATTTCCGCCCACAGAACTGCCGCTCACTGGATTTTTTTTCTTTTTCGGACCATTCTCTGTAAACCCTAGAGATGGTTGTGCGTGAAAATCCCAGTAGATCAGCAGTTTCTGAAATACTCAGACCAGCCCTTCTGGCACCAACAACCATGCCACGTTCAAAGGCACTCAAATCACCTTTCTTCCCCATACTGATGCTCGGTTTGAACTGCAGGAGATTGTCTTGACCATGTCTACATGCCTAAATGCACTGAGTTGCCGCCATGTGATTGGCTGATTAGAAATTAAGTGTTAACAAGAAGTTGGACAGGTGTACCTAATAAAGTGGCCAGTGAGTGTATACTGTCTGTAATACTGCGGTATTGCAGTATACAGAACAAGCAATCAAGCAATCATGGGTTCAAGTTCCCCGAAGCAAACTAACAAATAAAAGTAAAAAATTCAAAGTTTTCAATTAAATATGAAAATTAAAATCCCCACCTTTTCCCAGCTTAAAATAAAGAATTATTTAAAGCATAAAAATGAAAAATGTAAAAAACAAACATATTTGGTTTTTCTGCATCTGTAAAAGTCGAGTCTATAAAAATATTAAAGTAATTACAGTATAGTAAATGCCATAATGAAGAATTTTTACTGTTTTTCAGTAGTTTTTGCTACAGTTAATTATAGCACTCAAAACTTCAACTACTGCCCTAAAAAACAAACCATCGTATGGATAGGTTGATGGAAAAATAAAAAGTTATAGACCTTGCAGGAAGGGGAGGAAAAAATGAAAGCACAAAAATGAAAAATCGCCTTTCTATCTGAGAACAATATGATGTAGAGACAAAGACCCTGATTCCAGGAATGTGTCACTTACTGGTCTGCATGCTGTACACAATCACTGTATCCTAGTGCAGATATAGCAGTTCTCTAAATACTAAGCCCTGTAAAACTCCACCCACATGACCGATTGGCTGCTTTCTGTGTACACTGTACAATGACAGCTGCCAATTGGTGGTGATTACACAGAGCAGGAGGACTAGGGTGCATGAGACACATAGTCTTGTAGTGATAATCTCCTGCTGATAAAACATCTCCTGCTGAGTTTATTGAAACAGCAACACAGCCTAGTAAGTAACACATTACTGGAATCAAGGTCTCAGCCACTACGTCATGCTGCCCTTAGATTACATAGCAAAAACCTGCTGAGAGATTTCAGTTAAGGGATTAAGAGCGCTTAAAATGTTGACTTGACCAGGAGAACTCTCATAGTTATTTTGACAACTTTGTTTAGATTTATAAAGGGCATGTTGTTAGGTATTATTTAGTCCTTTCAAAATACTGGGGTCCACACTCAGTATTAGTGACACTGATATTTTCCCTGCACATGCTTATGAAGTGGGAAATAAATATTGGGGTGTATAAAAAGGATGCTTATGTGAGTTATTATTAAGCTCTACCTATTCTAATGCTATCAACGCCATTGTGTGGAGCTGGCCACTTATTAAAGACAATTGGACCAATGCATGTAGAGCGGAGTGTGCAGCTCTAAGGGATGCAGACTTCGATACGTTGATATTAGGGTTGAGCGACTCATGCTTTTTTAGGATCGAGTCGGGTCTCGTGAAACCCGACTGTCTCGAAAGTCGGATCGTGTGAAATCGGCCGATTATTTTGAAAAGTCGGGGGCCAACCGAAACACGAAACCCAATGCAGGTCAATGGGGATTTTTTTTGTTTTTTTTTTGTTCTCTCTCTCTCTCTCCTCCGTCCCTGCAAAGTTTGTGTTTCACTGTGCAAATCGCTATGTCCCAAACGTTAAGATGGCGGTTTTACCCCCTGTGACAAAGCACAAAGCAAGCCGGAACCTATGTCATCACACTGCCCACACTCCTTCATTGGCTGAAAAAATGGCAGGGAAAGCGTCATATGAAACGCGACTTTGGCGCGAAGATCGCCGACCGCATAGCCGATCCCACAGTGGGATCGGGTCGGGTTTCATGAAACCCGACTTTGCTGAAAGTCGGCGACTTTTGAAAATGTCCGATCCGTTTCGCTCAACCCTAGTTGATATTATTGTTGTTTTGTTAAAGATTTTCTTGCTGTGTTTGATTAGAGATTGGCTTGCTCATCAGTTCAGCCTCAAGAATCAGTGTTTCCATTCAGTGACAGTAAGCAGAGGAAGACGCGCTGGTTGGATCTTATGTATGCATATGGCCAGACAGGAGATGCTAAAGGTAAGTGTAAAGTAATCATTTCTATTAATCTCATCTGTATCTCATGGTCTCAAGCCATTGTTCACCCAGCCAGTAGGCCCATTATGGGGATGGGGATAGTAGGCCCATTGTGGGGATGGGGATAGTAGACCCAGGGCAGCCGTCACCACAGGGGATCTCACATACAATCCCAGGTGATGGAGCTCAGCCTGAGTGAGACACCCCCACCAATTCACAGTTCACTTTGGAGGGGGGTGTTTTCCTAGGGCAGGGCTCAATTCCAGGGGGAAAGTTTGGAATATTGAAGACACTGACCAGGGAATGTTGTTGTTGGCTGGAGGGGTATCCATGAGTTATGGTCATGATATCCCTCGTCTGGAGGAACATAGGCTGTGACTACAGACTACACTGGCGGGAGGTACCAAAAGCTCTGGGCCAACCAAACGTTGGGAGACAGTGGGTATCACTTTGCACGGGGGCAGATGAGCTACCGATCCAAGGTTGTGAACTTTTGGACTAAGGGTATTGAATTTTGGTCATCAACCTGGATTTGCTGTATAATCCTGGACAGAGGAAACAAAGAGAGCTGCATCGTTAACCTGCCAAGGTGATTATTACAACACACAACCTCAGATCTTCACGGCCATGTAGCCAAGGACCTTGACTAGATATTGCAAACTTTCTAGTCGATGACGTATCATAATATTTGGGGTAGATCTTCATCCAAAAATCTGTAAAGATTATTTGTCATTTGATTTGACTCTGGCGAATAAGCAATCACAGTCTGTGCACTATTTCTGATTATTATATGACCAGTTTCTTGCATTTTTTAAAATAAATTCTCATCTGCAAGTTATTATTCAGTGCAATCTATGCATCATATATAGTATATTTAATCTAAGCTATAATTTAAAGGGGTTGTCACAGGTCAGAATCTGGAGGCAGATTCTGTTTAAGGTAATTGAGGAAGGAATTAATTAACCTCTTTGGGACCAGCTGATTTTTTTCACTTTTGCACAATAGTTTTATCCTTTCCTTATTTCAAGAGACGTAGCTTCTTTATTTTTCCATTTAGCAGTATGAAGGCTTGTTTTTTTTGCAGGCCAGTTGTAGTTTTGAATGACATCAATAATTTTAATGTATAAATGAATGAAAACTAGTGAACTGGTGAACTGTATGGTGAAATTGATTGGTGATCATTATGCAACAAAAATGACCTGGAAGCATGATTTTCCAGATCAGTACAATTACAACAATACTAAACTTGTATAGTTTTTTGTTTTAATTCATCAAAATTAAAATGTTGTAGTGAAAAAAATTCTGACAGTTGCAAAAAATATATTTTTACTCGTGTGGCCATTTTAATTTTCAGTTAATGGAGCCTTTTAAGGCCAGATTTTCATACTTTAAGCTGTAGTTTTCAGTAACTCGATTTTGTAGTATATTCAGTACCTGAAAACCTCCAATAGTCCAATTTGATTTTTTTTTCAGCATTTAGTGTATGTTTTATATTATATTGTACTTAGATAGACCAGAGCATTATGCAGAAGGCGATAGCAAAACACATTTTTTTTTATTTTGTTATTTTAAAACTTGGAAAAGGTGGGTGATTTATACTTTTATTTTCTTTTTAAACTTTTTTTTTTGTTTTACTTTCTTTTAGGCCACCTCGGATATATTAACCTACTGTATATGCCTATACTTTATATTGCAACACCAAAGAGTTGCAGTACAGAGTGTAGAAAAAAATTAGGTTGTCTTTCGAAGCTCATCCCATAGCTGAGCTTCAGTAGAGTAACATGATGACAGTGACTGGGCCTTCAGCCATGGTAATCCATCGTTCACCGATGTCAGTGATTGACAGCAGCATAGAAATAGTTAAACAGCAGTGATCATGGCTCCTGCCGATTGCCGTTACTGGCAGATCACGGCTACGACTTAAAGCTGGCATCTGCCCTGTATGAAGCGGGCACAGCTCCTGAGTCTGCTCCATATATGCACACCCTGACTGTGACATACATGTACGGCAGGGGGAGAAGGGGTTCAATAATGAGAAATCCTGCCTTCCAATAACAAGCTCTACCTAGCTTAATATTTCAAACTTTATTTCTCTTAATAAAAAATGACAATTATTTAAGACAGTAGAACCCTCTTGGTTGCATAGAGCACAGACTATAGACCAGAGGAAAACATAAGCAGCTTAAGGCTACGTTCCCACAATGAGCTTTTGGTGAGTTTTTGATTTTTCAGATTTTCTACACCCTTAAGTGAAATAGGTTACATTTTTTCAAAAATACGGAGCTTAAAATTTTCACCAAAAACTCATCTATTTAGTCTGGTACTTAGTCTTAGGTTTAGGTGTGTATTGTATTGTAAAGATTGCCTCCTTCAGATGTCCATTTTTCACATAACTGTTCTATCATGTTTTCAAACACACACAAAAAAAAATGCCCATAGTCTTTTGTGCTGCTTTTACATGTCCATTTTTTATAAGACAGAAGTGTGGATAACATGTGGTTCCTCTGCCCTGCTGAATGAGATCCAAAGGAAAATTCCCGGAGACACAACTTGTTGCGGTTTTAGGCTATGTGCACACGTAGGGAATGGGGTGCATAATTTTCTGCACAAAATCCGCATCTCCTGGCAGAATCCGCAGCTGCGGATTTGCAGCGTTTTTTATGCAGATTTTGTGCGGATTTGACGTGGAATTGATGCGGATTTTGTGCGGATTTTCTGCGTTTTTTCGCATTGCGGATTTCTATAATGGAAAGGTGCAGAAACGCTGCAGATCCGCACAAAAGAAACGACATGCACTTCTTTTAAATCCGCAACAATTCCAGACTGATTTTTGCGCACCATCTGCACAGATTTTTTTTTACCCATTGATTTACATTGTACTGTAAATCACAGAGTCGATCTGCAGCGTTTCTGCGCGGAAAAATCTGCTGCGAATCCGCACTACATCCGTATCGTGTGCACATAGCACTGTCTTTCAAAGTTATCTGACTTATTCAGGATATAACCACAGTCAGCTATGGTCCGAACTTCATCAGTGTTTACTATGATCAGATTTTAATCTGACTTTAATCAGAGTGTCAGTTTTTACTGTCAGAGTTTCATCAATTTTTCTAGCATGAAAAAAATGCTGGAGGTTTCTCAAGCTTCTCCTATCAAACGGAATAAAGGATAGTAAACAACATAGAAGGCATCCAAGTGATGTAAGATTTATTCACCCATAGACTTGTTTTTATTAAATTGATTCAAGATGTCTTTTTCAAAAATTCACGGACATGTGAAGATTCTCATGGATTATAATTGGTACCAAGCCTCTAATCTTAAGTAGCAGCGAAGGAGAAATGATGGCAGCTTCTGTCCCTGCCGCCCACATCCCCAGTCATTGTTTCTGTCCTCAATGCCTTACTCACTGAAATGCGATGTCATCATGGCGCGATGATAAAAGCAGGGTGGATGACAACAGTGCCACCCCACTGTCTGGAAATAAATCATCAACAGGGTGTAGTGCTGCTTTCACTCACACTGCTTCTATTACCGCCCCCGGATGACATTTTGTTTCAGTGATGGAGGTGGAGTCAGACGTAAGGAGTTTGGTGGAGTATACTGAAGATGAGGACAGTGGCGACTGAGGCTGCAGGGAGCTGGGACAGACATTGCTGCAACTTCTACATCACTGCTACTGAAACAGCGTGTCATCATGGGATGGCAATGATAGAAGCTGTTGTAAGTGACCACGGAGCCGCCCCATGATGATGTCCCGTTTTAGGAGGGGTTTTACAACTTACAGGAAGTGACTGCAGAACCATCCTCCTGTGGCGTCCTGTTCTAGGAAGGGTGATAGAAGGATAAGTGACTGAAGGGCCATCCTGTTTTTTGTATATTGTTGTAACGACCCTGTTGGTGGGATCCATCTCCAGAATACTTGGAGATTGGGCTCCGTCTGGCCGCAGGCATTCCTCTGTGCCACACAATCTTACTTACCCTGTCCATGCTCCCGCGATGTTCACTCGGGCTGTGGTGTCTTCCCAACATATCGCCTCCACCTCCTCTCTTCCGGGTCATGGTGGAGCAAGCATAGGACGCATGCGCACCGCTGTCAATTGATTTAAAGGTCCAGTGCACCCTTTTCCTGCCTATACTTAAGGTCCTCACTTCCTTTGGGAGGTGCCTGGGCAACTTTGCGCATTGTTCCAAGTTGCTGTTCTCAGGTCCCAGACCAGCGCCTGCTTGTTCAGCCTTGTCTTGCCTTGTTCTAATTCCTAGTGTTTTCCTCTAGTGCCGGTGTCCTGTAAACCTACCATCTACCCGCGGACTCTGGATGTACCCTCTGGACCTTCCGGTTCACATTCTCTGGTTCCCAGGACCTCTCGCTCTCCTCCCCTAGGTTCCACTTTTCCTCTTGGGTCTGATCCTCTGGTCTTGGAGCTGTTGCACTTGAGCCTCCTTGGTTGTTCCGGGTCAATCCCTATTAAGAGGTTTGCTCACCAGAGCTCCCTCTGGGGAATTCGGTGTTTCAGTCCAGGGGGTCCTCCCTTGTGGGTTCTTCTGTTTAATAGTCTAAATAAAGCCTTGCAATTCATCTGATGTCCTTGTCCAGCTAGTTCCTAGGGTTCAGCTTCCACAGTGACCTTTGTGGTCAAGTGGATTCACTAACCTCGCTCCGCCTGCCTTGGCATGACAATTGTATATGGAGGTAGCTCCTCCTGGTATGCATCTATTCACACTAGTCTGGAAGTGCCAGTCAGTTTTTTGTCATCTATTCTAGGAGGGGGATAGAAGGATAAGTGACTGCAGGGCCATCCTCCTGTGGCATCCTGTTCTAGGAAGGGGGATAGAAGGATAAGTGACTGCAGGGCCATCCTCTCGAGACATCCTGTTCTAGGAGAGGGACAGAAGGATAAGTGACTATAGGGCCATCCTCCTGTGACATCCTGTTCTAGGAGGAGGATAGAAAGTTAAGTGACTGCAGGGCCATCCTCCTGTGACCTCTTGTTTGACATGACTCTCAAATGATACATCACAGGAATTAAAGAAAAAAATCACATATAGGGATTAGCTGTATAAGAAGAATAGTAGAAGATTTTAATAAAAAGCAAATTATAAGAGTGGTAAGTAGTGTTGAGCGATACCTTCCGATATCGGAAAGTATCGGTATCGGAAAGTATCGGCCGATACCGGCAAAATATCGGATCTCGCCGATACCGATACCCGATACCAATGCAAGTCAATGGGACGAAAATATCGGAATTAAAATAAACCCTTTCTTTCCTTGTAGGTTCATTCTACATGAAGGAAAACAACTAAGAATAATGTAGGATGTATTGGGGGACGTGGCGGAGACATTAAAGGCATAGAGGTTTAGCCCAATCAAATAGAATAGCAGAAATTTTAAAAAAAATTTAAGACGTTCGGAGTTACAAAGATATTGACTATGTTAAGATTTTTTTTATTTTGTCAGATATTGATGTTTCACTACTTCCACGCCCTTCACCCTCTTTTTTACTTCTCCCACACTTTCTTCTTCATCATCATCAGCATCTTTGACATCAAGTTCTTCTTCACCTTATTCATCTTATTCTTCATCTTCTACCTATAACTTTTTTTTGTTACATTGTTCATATTCTTTTTTTTTAACTATTATTCTTCTTCATATTCAAGTTCTTCATCATATTCTTATTTGTGACAGGCATTCCTGTAGTTGTTATCTATAAAAGTTTGAAGATTACACCTTCCGTTCTGCCTGTCACAAAAGAGTTAGATTTGTCCGCGTTCAGTTTGGCCTGCAGCATCAGACTTTATCCAGGGGCACCACGAGGAGGAACGGACTCACCCCCATACACTGCTTAGTCTTCTTCTGCTTATAATTTAGATAATATCTTTTGCTCTGATATTTAGTGTTATGCTTAATGTTCTTCTGCTCTTTGTTCTGCAGCCTCTTGTTCTTCTGCTTCTCGGTCTCCCATGTCATCGTCGTCTCCAGGGTCGTCGTCTCCGGGGTCGTCGTCATCGGGGTGGTCTTCAGGGTCATCGTCTCCAGGGTTGTTGTCATCTCAGTGGTTGTCGTCTCTGGTGTCGTCGTCATCTTAGGGGTGGTCTTCCGGGTCATCGTCTTTAGGGTCTTGAACTTGGAAATGTAGCAGAAGGTACAAGAAGGCTGAGAAAATGCCGAGAAACAGCTGATGGAACTGGAACTCAGATGGCTACCCGAAGGTCGAAGAGCCAATGGAACTACCGAGGACCAGCTGACGTTACTGGAACCCGGTTACTAAGCAGGAGGTACCCGTGCCTGAAAGCACTACCAAGGACCACCTGACGTTGGTGGAACTCGGATACCCAGAGGGAGGCACCTAAGCCAAAGGCTCTGCCCGGAACCAGCTGACGGTACTGGAACCAGGATGGGGAGCAGAAGGTACAAGAGCAAAAGACACTGCCGAGAACCAGCTGACGGTACTGGAACCCGGATGGGTAGCCGAAGGTCCAAGAGCCAATGGAACTACCGAGGACCAGCTGACGTTACTGGAACCCGGTTACTAAGCAGGAGGTACCCGTGCCTGAAAGCACTACCAAGGACCACCTGACATTGGTCGAACTCGGATACCCAGAGGGAGGCACCTAAGCCAAAGGCTCTGCCCAGAACCAGCTGACGGTACTGGAACCAGGATGGGGAGCAGAAGGTACAAGAGCAAAAGACACTGCCGAGAACCAGCTGACGGTACTGGAACCCGGATGGGTAGCCGAAGGTCCAAGAGACAATGGAACTACCGAGGACCAGCTGACGTTACTGGAACCCGGTTACTAAGCAGGAGGTACCCGTGCCTGAAAGCACTACCAAGGACCACCTGACATTGGTGGAACTCGGATACCCAGAGGGAGACACCTAAGCCAAAGGCTCTGCCCGGAACCAGCTGACGGTACTGGAACCAGGATGGGGAGCAGAAGGTACAAGAGCAAAAGACACTGCCGAGAACCAGCTGACGGTACTGGAACCCGGATGGGTAGCCGAAGGTCCAAGAGCCAATGGAACTACCGAGGACCAGCTGACGTTACTGGAACCCGGTTACTAAGCAGGAGGTACCCGTGCCTGAAAGCACTACCAAGGACCACCTGACGTTGGTGGAACTCGGATACCCAGAAGGAGGCACCTAAGCCAAAGGCTCTACCCGGAACCAGCTGACGGTACTGGAACCAGGATGGGGAACTATTCAAGCTTGTCTTCCTAGAGCCCCAACTAGTGGTGTTGGAGCAAAGGGTCAGCAGGGGGAGCAGAGTGTAGGCCGAAGCCTGCACTGGAGGCATTTGGAAGTCTGTTGTGTCTGCGTGGCATTTTCAGGACACGATGCCGGCTACACAGCAGGGGAACAGCTGGCGGTGCTGAACCCCACTGACACATTGGCGGGTGTTTTTCTCTGTGCAGCCAGCACTTCCAGGCACCAACTGGCGTTGTTAGAGCCCAGGGTCAGCAGGAGGAGAGGTAGCAAAGTGTAGGCCGAAGCCTACACTGGCGGCAGCTTTGTGTCCGCGTGGCTTTTGCAGGACACGTTGCCAGCTACACAGCAGGGGAACAGCTGGCGGTGCTGAACTCCACTGACACATTGGCGGGTGTTTTTCTCTGTGCAGCCAGCACTTCTGGGTGCCAACTGGCGTTATTAGAGCCCAGGGTCAGCAGGAGGAGAGGTAGCAAAGTGTAGGCCGAAGCCTGCACTGGCGGCAGCTTTGTGTCCGCGTGGCTTTTGCAGGACACGTTGCCAGCTACACAGCAGGGGAACAGCTGGCAGTGCTGAACCCCACTGACACATTGGCGGGTGTTTTTCTCTGTGCAGCCAGCACTTCCGGGCGCCAACTGGCATTGTTAGAGCCCAGGGTCAGCAGGAGGAGAGGTAGCAGAGTGTAGGCCGAAGCCTGCACTGGTGGCAGCTTTATGTCCGCGTGGCTTTTGCAGGACACGTTGCCAGCTACACAGCAGGGGAACAGCTGGCGTTGCTGAACCTCACTGACACATTGGCTGGTGTTTTACTCTGTGCAGCTAGCACTTCCGGGCGCCAACTAGCGGTGTTAGAGCCCAGGGTCAGCAGGAGGAGCAGATAGGAGGTATTGCAGCACACACAGCAGAGGAGCAGCTGACGTTACTGAACCCCAATAACAGAGGAGCGACTGTTGACTGTGCGGACAGCACTTCCAGGCACCAACTTGCGGTGTTAGAGCCCAGGGTCAGCAGGAGGAGCAGATAGGAGGTATTGCAGCACACACAGCAGGGAAGCAGCTGACGTTACTGAACCCCAATAACAGAGGAGCGACTGTTGACTGTGCGGACAGCACTTCCAGGCACCAACTAGCGGTGTTAGAGCCCAGGGACAGCAGGAGGAGCAGATAGGAGGTATTGCAGCACACACAGCAGGGGAGCAGCTGACGTGACTGAACCCCAATAACACAGCAGCAAGTGTTAACTGTGCATCCAGCACTTCCAGGCACCAACTGGCGGTGTTAGAGCCCAGGGACATCAGGAGGAGAGGGAGCAGGGTGTAGGCCGAAGCCTGCACTGGAGGCAGTTTTAGGTCTGTTGTGTCTGCGTGGCGTTTGCAGGACACGATGCCGGCTACACAGCAGGGGAACAGCTGGCGTTGCTGAACCCCACTGACACATTGGCTGGTGTTTTTCTCTGTGCAGCTAGCACTTCCGGGCGCCAACTGGCGGTGTTAGAGCCCGGGGTCAGCAGGAGGAGCAGAGTGTAGGCCGAAGCCTGCACTGGAGCAAGTTGAAAGGGAACCTTTAACCCCCACCCCAGGCGTTTGTTGCTGAAAGAGCCATCTTGTACAGCACTAATGTAATGCAAAAGGAAAAGGTGGCTCTTTTCATTATGCTCATTTCAAAGGCTGAACTAGACACTTATGAAATGTGTCCCCTCACACCGTTAAACCGTCCGGGAGGTAGGACTTTCCTTTGTAATGTGACGCAGCCCAGCCGTCATTCCTACCCCCTTGGCGCCGTGCGCCGCCTCCTCAGCATTGTTTGATTCTGTCCCTGAGCCTGCGCTGTTATGTTATCCCTTGGCCAGGCACACGTAGCGCTGCTCATCTTCTGACATCAATTTGCGTCAGGCTGGCTGCGCCTGTGCGGCCGCGCTGGCCGAGATCCCGCCTCGCAGTGTCGTCTAATGTAATCCCACCGCGGGCCTGGGATCCGTGGCCATGCGCAGTGCATATCCTCGCCTCTCACTCCCCTCCCTCCGGCTTCTTCAGACTGTGCGGTGTCACGGCCGTGGCATGCTATTAGGGATCAGCTGACGGCGCACAGTCTGAAGAAGGTGGAGGCAGATGAGTGAGAGGCGGAGGTGAAGATATGCACTGCGCATGCCCATGGATCCCAGGCCCGCAGTGTGATTAAATCAGAAGACACTCCGAGGCGCGATCTCGTCCGGCACGGCTGCACAGGCGAAGCCAGCCTGACACCAGAAGGCTGTCAGAAGACAGGCAGCGCTAAGTGTGCCTGGCCAAGGGAGAACATAACAGCGCAGGCTCATTGACAGAATCAAACAACGCTGAGGAGGCGGCGCATGGCGCCAAGGGGGTAGGAATGACGGCTGGGCTGCGTCACATTACAAAGAAAAGTCCCACCTCCGGGATGGTTAAACGGTGTGAGGAGACACATTTCATAAGTGTGTAGTTCAGCCTTTGAAAGGAGCATAATTAAAAGAGCCACCTTTTCCTTCTGCAGCATTACTGCTGCACAAGGTGGCTCTTTCAGTAACAAATGCCTGGGGGGGTGGGGGTGGACAGGTTCCCTTAAATTGGAGTTGTGCCAGCGTGGCGGTCGCATGACACGTTACCGGATACACAGCAGGGGAGCAGCTGACGTTACTGAACCCCACTAACACATTGGCAAGGTGTTTGGCTCTGTGCAAACAGCACTTACGGGCAGCAACCAGCAGTGTTGGAGCCCAGGGACAGCCGGAGCAGCAGAGTGCAGGCCGCCTGCACTGGAGGCATGTAAATGTCTGTTAGTTGTGCCAGCGTGGCGGTCGTATGACTCGTTGCAGGATACACAGCAGGGGAGCAGCTGACGTTACTGAACCCCAATAACATGGCAGCAAGTGTTAACTGTGCATCCAGCACTTCCAGGCACCAACTGGCGGTGTTAGGGCCCAGGGACAGCAGGAGGAGCAGATAGGAGTTATTGCAGCACACACAGCAGGGGAGCAGCTGACGTTACTGAACCCCAATAACACGGCAGCAAGTGTTAACTGTGCATCCAGCACTTCCAGGCACCAACTGGGGATGTTAGAGCCCAGGGACAGCAGGAGGAGAAGATAGGAGGTATTGCAGCACACACAGCAGGGGAGCAGCTGACGTTACTGAACCCCAATAACACAGCAGCAAGTGTTAACTGTGCATCCAGCACTTCCAGGCACCAACTGGTGGTAATAGAGCCCAGGGACAGCAGGAGGAGCAGATAGGAGGTATTGCAGCACACACAGCAGGGGAGCAGCTGACGTTACTGAACCCCAATAACAGAGGAGCGACTGTTGACTGTGCGGAGAGCACTTCCAGGCACCAACTAGCGGTGTTGGAGCCCAGGGACAGCAGGAGGTGCAGAGGAACACCGTTTAGGCCGAAGCCTGATTGGAGCAAGTCGAAAGGTAACCTTTAACCCCCACCCCAAAAGGCGTTTGTAGCTGAAAGAGCCAGCTTTTGCATCACAAAGGATGCCAAAGGAAAAGGTGGCTCTTTTCATTATGCTCCTTGCAAACACAGAACTAAACACTTAAAGTGTGTCCACTGATACCGTAAAACCATCCCAGAGGTGGGACTTTCCTTTGTAATGTGACGCAGCCCAGCCGTCATTCCTACCCCCTTGGTGCCATGCGCCGCCTCCTCAGCGTTGCTTGATTCCGTCCCGGAGCCTGTGCTGTTCTGTTATCCCTTGGCCAGGCGCACTTTGCAGTGCCCGTCTTCTGACATCATTTTGCGTCAGGCTGGCTGCGCCTGTGCGGCCGCGCTGGCTGAGATCCCACCTCTCAGTGTCGTCTAATGTAATCCCACCGCGGGCCTGGGATCCGTGGCCATGCGCAGTGCATATCCTCGCCTCTCACTCCCCTCCCTCCGGCTTCTTCAGACTGTGCGGTGTCACGGCCGTGGCATGCTATTAGGGATCAGCTGACGGCGCAACAGTCTGAAGAAGGTGGAGGGAGATGAGTGAGAGGTGGAGGTGAAGATATGCACTGCGCATGCCCATGGATCCCAGGCCCGCAGTGTGATTAAATCAGAAGACACTGCGAGGCAGGAACTCGTCCGGCGCGGCTGCACAGGCGCAGCCAGCCTGACACCAAATAATGTCAGAAGACGGGCACCGCAAAGTGTGCCTGGCCAAGGGATAACATAACAGCGCTGGCTCAGGGACAGAATTAAACAACGCTGAGGAGGCGGCGCACCGCGCCAAGGGGGTAGGAATGACGGATGTGCTGCGTCACATTACAAAGGAAAGTCCCACCTCTGGGATGGTTTTACGGTATCAGTGGACACACTTTAAAAGTGTTAAGTTCTGCGTGTGCAAGGAGCTAAACAAAAATATTTACCTTTTCCTTGTGCAGCATAACTGCTGCACAAGGTGGCTATTTCAGTAACAAACGCCTGGGGGGGGGACAGGTTCCCTTACATTTCAGTTGTTGTATCAGCGTGGTGGTCGCAGGACACATTGCCGGCTACACAGCTGGGGATCAGCTGACGTTACTGACACCCAATAACACTGGGTCGTATGTTTTGACTGTGCAGACGGCACTTCTGAGCCTCAACTGGCGGTGTTGGAGCCCAGTAATTACAGTTCAGGTGGTAGAAAGATGAACACAACAGGAGACCTGGATACTGTAGACAGTCACCCAATTATTTAATCAGGAACAGGAGTGGCAAATTCCTGCGAGATCCAGGCCTGGTTCATTTTCAGGAAAGTAAGCCGGTCAACGTTATCGGAGGATAGTCGCATGCGACGGTTTGTTAGTACACCACCTGCAGCACTAAAGACACGTTCCGATAATACACTAGCCGCAGGGCAAGCCAGCACCTCCAATGCATACTGGCTGAGCTCTGGCCATGTATCCAGCTTAGAGACCCAAAACTTGAAAGGGGAAGAGCCGTCTGGGAGTACAGCAAGAGGGCAAGACATGTAGTCTGTCACCATCTGATGGAACCGTTGCTTCCTGCTGACTGGAGCCGTCTGTGATGGTGTAGACATTTGTGGCGGGCACAGAAAACTGTGCCACAGTTGGGCCATACTGGTCTTCCCTTGGGCAGAGGCACTGCTTCTGCTCCCTCTTTGTGCAGAGCCTCCTCCACTGCCTGGACGCACTGAGCTGCTTTGTAAAGCACTAGCAGCACTTCTCTCAGTTGGACTGGAGAAGATGATGGAATTCACCAGTGTGTTTTGGTACTCCCGCATTTTACGCTCCTGGTTCAACGGTGTGATGAGGCTTTGTACGTTGTCCCGGTAGCGAGGATCGAGGAGGGTGAACACCCAATAATCAGACATGTTGAGAATATGGGCGATGCGGCGGTCGTTTCTAAGGCACGGCAGCATGTAATCAACCATGTGCTGCAGACTGCCAACTGGCCAAGAAACGCTGTCCCCTGCTTGAGGCGTGATCTCTGCCCGCTCGTCATCACCCCACCCTCGCTGTACACACTGACTACTGGACAATTGTGTAACTCCCTCCTCTGGACGGATGTCTTCCTCCTCCATTGACTCCTCCTCATCCTCCTCACAAAGTGTCCCCTGCCTACACGTTTGTGAGGAACCACGTGGCGCTGACTGTCCAGAAGATGATGGAAATGGTGAATCCTCATCCTCCACCTCTTCCACAACATCATCCCTTAGCGCTTGCAGTGATTTTTCAAGCAGGCAGATAAGGGGGACAGTCATGCTGACTAGTGCATCATCTGCACTCGCCATCCGCTTGGAATAATCGAAGGGACGCAAAACCTGGCAGACGTCCTTCATAGTGGCCCACTCTGTGGTTGTGAAGTCTGAACGGCGCGGAGTGCGACTTCTTTGCTCCTGATGCAGCTGGTACTCCATTACTGCTTGCTGCTGCTCACACAACCGCTCCAACATATGTAACGTGGAATTCCACCTGGTAGGTAGGTCACATATGATGCGATGTTCCGGAAGGCGGAATCGGCGCTGCAGAGCCGCAATGCGCGATTTTGCCGTGCTGGAACGCCACAAGTGAGCACACTCTAGGCGGACCTTGTGCAGCAGCGCATCAAGATCCGGATAGTCCCTCAAAAAACTCTGCACGACCAAGTTGAGCACATGTGCCAGACATGGGATGTGAGTGAGGTTGCCGAGGCCCAGAGCTGCCACCAGATTTCGGCCATTGTCACACACTACCATGCCAGGCTGGAGATTCGCTGGCACAAACCACACATCGCTCTCCTGCTTGATGGCATTCCAGAGCTCCTGCGCTGTGTGGCTTCGATTCCCCAAAGAAATTAATTTCAAGACGGCCTGTTGACGTTTGGCCACGGCTGTTCTCATGTCGGTCGTAACAGGTAAACTGTCACGGGTCCATGTGGAGGTGGACTGTGACGGCTCCTGCAGCGACGATTCTGAGGAACTTGTGTAAGAGGAGGAGTCAATGCGTACAGACTGGATTCCTGCAATCCTTGGAGTGGGCAGGACACGTCCTGCGCCACTCGCACGATCTGTACCCGGCTCAACAACATTAACCCAATGGGCAGTGAGGGAAAGGTATCGCCCCTGTCCATGTTGACTGGTCCACGCATCGGTGGTGAGGTGGACCTTGCTACTGACGGCGTTCAGTAGCGCGTGTTTTATGTGTCCCTCCACATGCTTGTGCAGGGCAGGGACAGCTTGCCTACTGAAATAAAAGCGGCTGGGCACATTGTACTGTGGGACTGCCAATGACATCAAGTCACGGACGCTGTCAGTCTCCACCAGCCTGAATGACAGCATTTCCAGTGACAGAAGTTTGGCAATGCCTGCAGTCAGAGCCTGTGCTCGTGGATGGTTTGCCGAGAAAGGCCGCCTTTTCTCCCATGCCTGTACTACCGATGGCTGTAGACTGGGCTGGGAGTGTGAGGATGACTGGGAACGTGGTGCTGCGGGTGGAATTACAGTGGGTCTCTGGACAACAGTGCCAGAGGTTCTTCCATGGCGATCCTGGGAAGAAGCCGAACCAGCTGTGTGTGAGCGGGAGGAAGAGGCAACACGAGCTGAAGAGGTGGTAGCTGCCGCTGTTGGTTGGCCTAGCTCTTCAGTGTGTTTCTGTAACTCCGCCGCGTGCCTGGTCCGCACATGTTTCCACATGTTGGAGGTATTGAGGTTGCTGACATTTCTCCCTCTTTTGACTTTGTGATGACACACCTTGCATTTGACATAGCAAATGTCATCTGCAACTGTGTCAAAAAACGACCAGGCACTGCAAGTCTTGGGAGCGCCCTTTTTGGCTTTTGGAAGAGACACGCTCCTAACGGGTGCCAAAGTGGAGGCTACAGGATCCGCAGTCTTCCCCCTCCCTCTCCCTCTTTGGCCCATTCGGGGAATCTCTTCCTCAGAGCTGCTCCCACCACCTTCCTGTCCCTCACGCCACGATGGGTCAAGGACCTCATCATCTACACTACCCTCTGCCACCAACTGCTCCTCCTGGGTAGTCTCAGCAGCAGAGCATGCACCAGAAAGTGGCACCTGAGTGTCATCAGCGGATGCGTTCTGCGGTGTGGTGACCGGAGGCACTGGCCCACCCGCCTCTTCAGACTCAGAGAGAAAAAGCTGTTGGGCATCACTGTACACTGCCTCTTCTTCCATTTCTCCAATGCTGCTTGGCTGGCCCCCTGTTTCCAAGCCAAGAGATTCAGAGAACAGAAGTAGAGACGGCTCCTGTCCTGGGCTCTCTGTCTGCCTGGGCAATTTGGCAGGTGGCGAAGAGACAGATGGGTGCTCTCCAGTGCTCTGTGTCTGAGAGGATGTGGCACTAATTGAAGTCGATGCATTAGCTGCCATCCATCCGACAACGGCTTCAATTTGGTCTTCCCGCAGCAGCGGTGTACAGCGCTCTCCGACAAAGCTGCGCATGAAGGACTGTTCCCTGCTGAAACTGGGTGATGATGAGTCACCGGTGCCCGCAGCAGGCACAGAATCCCCACCTCCTCTCCCTGCTCCGCGCCCACGCCCACGTGCCTTACTCCCTGCCTTCTTCATCTTGGTTGACTGATAAAGATAAGCATAAAAGTACTAACGGCTTAGTGTGCTTATTCCTGAACAGCTCCTAACAGGTATAAGAAACACTAATTTTCTAAAGTGTGGACTAGACTTTAATATGAGCTAATGTGGCCTACACAACTGTAAAGTGGTGTGTTTGGTGAACTTTATTCTTTATTTATTTTTTGGGGGATGAACTGACAACAGGGAGAGCTGCACTCACACGGAGATCGTGCAGACAGCCGTAAACGGCGCTGCAAGGCCCCAAAAACCTCCTCTACATTATCCTTTGTAGTGTTTTTCCACAATTTAGCTGGATACGGGTGGAAAGTCACTAATAGGAATTATTTGAAAAAAATGTGCAGCAGCCTGCACTACTTGCAAAAAAGGACAATGGAATGGATAGAACTGTATGAGTCAGTGAACCACCCTGAGCTGGATACAACCGGCTGTGGCTGCACACAGACAACAGGGCGAGCTGCACTCACGGAGACCGTGCAGACAGCCGTAACCGGCGCTGCAAGGCCCCAAAAACCTCCTCTACGTTATCCTATGTAGTGTTTTTCCACAATTTAGCTGGATACTGGTGGAAAGTCACTAATAGGAATTATTTGAAAAAAATGTGCAGCAGCCTGCACTACTTGCAAAAAAGGACAATGGAATGGATAGAACTGTATGAGTCACTGAACCACCCTGAGCTGGATACAACCGGCTGTGGCTGCACACAGACTACAGGGCGAGCTGCACTCACACGGAGACCGTGCAGACAGCCGTAAACGGCGCTGCAAGGCCCCAAAAACCTCCTCTACGTTATCCTATGTAGTGTTTTTCCACAATTTAGCTGGATACGGGTGGAAAGTCACTAATAGGAATTATTTGAAAAAATGTGCAGCAGCCTGCACTACTTGCAAAAAAGGACAATGGAATGGATAGAACTGTATGAGTCAGTGAACCACCCTGAGCTGGATACAACCGGCTGTGGCTGCACACAGACTACAGGGCGAGCTGCACTCACACGGAGACCATGCAGACAGCCGTAAACGGCGCTGCAAGGCCCCAAAAACCTCCTCTACGTTATCCTATGTAGTGTTTTTCCACAATTTAGCTGGATACAGGTGGAAAGTCACTAATAGGAATTATTTGAAAAAAATGTGCAGCAGCCTGCACTACTTGCAAAAAAGGACAATGAAATGGATAGAACAGTATGAGGCAGTGAACCACCCTGACCTGAATACAACCAGCTATGGCTGCACACAGACTACAGAGTGGGCTGCACTCACACACACACACACACACACACACACAGAGACCTTGCAGATCGCTGTGAAAACAGCGCTGCAAGGCAAAATCAAAGTGAACACACAGCGGTTGCTAAATTAGCCTGGGAAAAGCACAAAGAAGCAAATCGCTATCTCAACTGGCCCTCAGTCAGAACACAGCGTCCTGTCACTAACTGAATTCACAGCAGTGAGCGCAAAATGGCGCCAGCGACTTTTAAACTGCAGCATGACATCATTTCAGCAGCCAATCACAGCCTTGCCAGTAGTTTCATGCCCACCATGCTGAATAGGATGTGCCCACACTTGTAGTCTGTCCTCATTGGCTGAATTCGTGCATTTTGAATTGAGAACTTCTGATTCCGGTATCCGATATGCGGCAAGTATCGGATCTCGGTATCGGAATTCCGATACCGCAAATATCGGCCGATACCCGATACTTGCGGTATCGGAATGCTCAACACTAGTGGTAAGGGTTTAAAGATAGATAATTAAAGGGGTTGGCCAATATATATAATGCCCTTTATTAATAACAGAATAGTACTGTAAATCACTTCAAAATGGTACACTCTTGAATTGTAAAATATTATTTGTAGCAGTATAAGATACAAAGTGAAAATTTATGTTTTCCTTCAGTTTTGGCATCTGACCTCTATTTACTGTACAGTAGCCCTGAGTGGTTAATATAACTGATGTAACACAGCTTTTTATTTCTTTTTTCTGGCAGCAACAGGTAAAACTGAACTTGAAGTTATGATTTGATATTAATGACATCAGTAAAGGAAAACTACTTATCATGGTTTCCCTTCCCCCACGGGGGCAGACTGACACAAACAGGGCAATTGAGGGCAATAAACTTTGTGCTAATGTTACACAGATATGAAACAGCTGTTCGACAGGACAATTAACATTCCTGAGAAATGACAAATTGTGAACATTGCTCGCAGTGTGACTACGGAAGACGTGTTTATGGATGGCATGTCTCAGTTTATTTTCTCTTTCACTGATACTGTGCACTTTACTCTCTGCTCTTCCATTTCAAGGAATTGATGATTTCATGATATGTTTATAAAGTTTCGCCAAACAGGATTTATAAAGCTGAAGCCCAGCGAAACGCATTACATAAGTTTTCATTTTTAGGGCTCATTTGGGAAACAGTGATTTTTTTCATAGGTAAAATCACAGACTGATTTTCATTCATGCTTTAGATTAGATTTTCAACAGTGTGTCAGATTTTACAATTTTTGTTTCATCAGTGATATTCTCATGTGCCAAAAAAATCTGAAAAACTTCTCCTATTCATTACAATGTTAACCTGTATGCGTGGCAGATACTGGCTTAAATTAAATAGCTGCGGTTTCTCACTAACATCCATGGACTGCGCAGAGTTCCGGCCACGGCTGTTAACCTTTTAAATGGACATGTCAATCTCTGACAGCAGCATGTAAATGGTGCACTCACCGATGCCAGAACACATCAGTTCCCATCGGCCACATGCGTTTCGCGGGACAGATGAGTAACTATGACAGTAAAGCATAGCTCCCAACCGTCCCTCATTGTGCGGGACTGTCCCGGTTTTGATGGTTTTCCCCGCTGTCCCGCACGGGACACTACTTCCGTGCAGACAACAGAAGC
This sequence comes from Ranitomeya variabilis, assembly GCF_051348905.1. Lineage (NCBI taxonomy): Eukaryota > Metazoa > Chordata > Amphibia > Anura > Dendrobatidae > Ranitomeya > Ranitomeya variabilis. Next base: position 627,795,811 of record NC_135232.1, read on the forward strand.
AGCCGTCACACGCCCCCTTGTGTTAGGCCACGCCCCTTCCCCATGTTCCTGACTGAGCAGTCTTCCAGTGCCCCCCGGGCCGGTCACTTAGCAGCGATTTGGGCTGCTGGTGGCTGTTCTCTATGTCCCGGCCAGCTGCATCATCCCAGTGGAGCAGACACGCCCCTGCTCCCTGTGTGCGGCCTCCTGAAGAGGGAAGGGAACATGGCTGCATCTACTTGCAGGAGAGGAGCTGGTGGATGGCTCATAGACATCAGTGGGAGCTTCAGCTCTCTGTGCGGTGAGGAGATGGACGCTGCTGCTCACCTCCCGATAAGTCCAGGGCCGTGTCCCTGTATAGTATTAGCGGCCGCTCTGCTGATGCTCACAGATTTATTGCAGGAGTCTGAACTTTCACGGTCACCCTGTCAGTGCCAGGTCATCGGCTCCAGAGTCACCAGACTGCAGGAAAGTTCAGTCTCCTGCAATAAATCTCCCTATACTGATAGTGACCAGAGACTGTCTGCAGAATCCAGCACTGGATCACGCCTGAACCTGGTGACTGGACATCACATGCTATATACATGGCCCCGTATATATACAGTGCATGTATGACCAGGGCCAGGTGCAGGATTGATCCATCCAGTGTATATAATATTGTGTATCTGTGCCCATAGTATACAACTATCAGGGGCGTAAGTACCGTGGTCGCAGCTGCGATGGGGCCTGGAGCACTCTGAGCTACAAAATGGGTCACCGGCCCCTCAAATCCTCTGCACAGGCCTTCGTGCGCACTCTCTCTGCGCCCGCGCTGACCAAGGCCATGGCGGCCCACGTGAGCGCGGCCATCATTCATGCTTGCGCGTGTAGCTGCGGCCTTTGTCAGTGAGGGAAAGCAGGAAAGCGCACGCACCTGAGCCTGTGCAGAAGTTTGAAAAGGCCGCCACTGCGTGCACAGATGCCCGAGCCTCACTGTGTCTGATGCTGGCCAGGACCAGTGTAAGAGAACAGCGCTCTCCTCACCAATCCCCGGCCGGCATCCGCTCCATGTCCATTATATAGGTGATACTGCAACTGATGTGTATATACGTTATATAGGTGATACTGCTGTATATATATATATATATATATATATATATATATATATATATATATATATATATATATATATATATATATATATATACTGGAACTATACACTGCAATCACAGTATCACCTATATATTGTATATGCAGCATTTGCTGTTTGACCTGTCTAATGTCTATTGACTGTTGTATATACAGTATATAAGTGATACTGCGATTATATACCGCAGTAGCAGTATCACCCATATAATGCATGTACAGCAGTCTACAGTGCCTACAAGTAGTATTCAACCCCCTGCAGATTTAGCAGGTTTACACATTTGGAATTAACTTGGCATTGTGACATTTGGCCGGAGATCAGCCTGGAAGTGTGAAATGCACTGCAGCAAAAAAGAATGTTATTTCTTTGTTTATTTTTTTTTTAAATTGTGAAAAGTCTTTTCAGAGGGTCATTTATTATTCAACCCCTCAACCCACCAGAATTCTGTTTGGTTCCCCTAAAGTATTAAGAAGTAGTTCAGGCACAAAGAACAATGAGCTTCACATGTTTGGATTAATTATCTCTTTTTCCAGCCTTTTCTGACTATTTAAGACCCTCCCCAAACTTGTGAACAGCACTCAAACATGGTCAACATGGGAAAGACAAAGGAGCATTCCAAGGCCATCAGAGACAAGATCGTGGAGGGTCACAAGGCTGGCAAGGGGTACAAAACCCTTTCCAAGGAGTTGGGCCTACCTGTCTCCACTGTTGGGAGCATCATCCGGAAGTGGAAGGCTTATGGAACTACTGTTAGCCTTCCACGGCCTGGACAGCCTTTGAAAGTTTCCTCCCGTGCCGAGGCCAGGCTTGTCCGAAGAGTCAAGGCTAACCCAAGGACAACAAGGAAGGAGCTCCGGGAAGATCTCATGGCAGTGGGGACATTGGTTCCAGTCAATACCATAAGTAACGTACTCCACCGCAATGGTCTCCGTTCCAGACGAGCCCATAAGGTACCTTTACTTTCAAAGCGTCATGTCAAGGCTCGTCTACAGTTTGCTCATGATCACTTGGAGGACTCTGAGACTGACTGGTTCAAGGTTCTCTGGTCTGATGAGACCAAGATCGAGATCTTTGGTGCCAACCACACACGTGACGTTTGGAGACTGGATGGCACTGCATACGACCCCAAGAATACCATCCCTACAGTCAAGCATGGTGGTGGCAGCATCATGCTGTGGGGCTGTTTCTCAGCCAAGGGGCCTGGCCATCTGGTCCGCATCCATGGGAAGATGGATAGCACGGCCTACCTGGAGATTTTGGCCAAGAACCTCCGCTCCTCCATCAAGGATCTTAAGATGGGTCGTCATTTCATCTTCCAACAAGACAACGACCCAAAGCACACAGCCAAGAAAACCAAGGCCTGGTTCAAGAGGCAAAAAATCAAGGTGTTGCAGTGGCCTAGTCAGTCTCCTGACCTTAACCCAATTGAAAACTTGTGGAAGGAGCTCAAGATTAAAGTCCACATGAGACACCCAAAGAACCTAGATAACTTGGAGAAGATCTGCATGGAGGAGTGGGCCAAGATAACTCCAGAGACCTGTGCCGGCCTGATCAGGTCTTATAAAAGACGATTATTAGCTGTAATTGCAAACAAAGGTTATTCCACAAAATATTAAACCTAGGGGTTGAATAATAATTGACCCACACTTTTATGTTTAAAATTTATAAAAATTTAACTGAGCAACAAAACTTTTTGGTTTGTAAGATTTATGCATCTGTTAATAAATCCTGCTCTTGTTTGAAGTTTGAAGGCTCTAACTTATTTGCATCTTATTAAACCTGCTAAATCTGCAGGGGGTTGAATACTACTTGTAGGCACTGTATATACATTATATAGGTGAAACTGCAACTACGGTATGTACGTTATATAGGTTATACCATTGTGTGTAATATACTGCGTCCGCTGTGTATAACCCATATAGGCCAGCCGCAGTGTATATGTATGTATGTGTACACTGTGCCACTGTACCATCTAGCAACTTATTTTAATGTGCCTGCGTAATGTTTGGTATAATTCATTGGTTGTATTGTAGGATGTACTCACTGTTTGATGTATATCCATTACTGTGGCCACTCTAGATACAATCAGGTGAAGGTGTTATAGCATGTTGCCAGCCACAATGCCTTTGATCATTTAACCACCCCCTGGTGTGCTGGCCCCAGCTGCCAAATTATCCCCACCCTGGTCCCATAATCCATCTCTTCTGACCCATCACTGGACTATAAATGTAGATCCATCCTTAGGGGGGCACTCTAGTGGGGGTGCACGCATCACAGAAGCAAAGCGTCACGGAAGATAAGCGTCGTGATACCGCAGTTATTTCATGGCAGTTAGTCAGGGCAGGAGTCAGGTAACCCACGCTCTGCTCACCCTTCTATCAAGGTGCTTTATTCCCATCCTCCTATGCTCCCTTGCAATGCACATTCACCGCCCAATCCCCCCTCCACTACGACTCATACACATCAGCTCCTCACTGCTTCCATCTCCCATGTACAGCTCCCATGCACTTCTCACCTTCCTGAAAAACCTCAGCCCATCTTACCCAAACACACTGCACAAAAAAACTTCAAACATTTCAAAACATTACTTGCTTTTTATCTTGTTACTCCTACTGATTTCAGGGGACATATCCCCCAACCCCGGTCCCCCATCCCCCAACCTCAACCGCTACCCTACCTCATATTAAAACCATACTAACCTTATTAATATTACCTGCACTCCCTTATCTCTCTCTTTCAATTGTGCCCTTTGGAATCCACGGTCTGTATGTAACAAGCTTCCTTTCCTGCACAACTACTTTCTGAACAACTCTCTGAATCTATTGGCCCTCACTGAAACCTGGATCCAAGACTCTGACACTGTCTCCCCTGCTGCCATTTCCCATGGTGGCTTACAATTCTCCCATTCCCCAAGACCCACTAACAGACCTGGTGGTGGAGTCGGCATACTCTTGTCCCCCAATGCACGTTAAAGGTTATACCCCCAGTTCCTTCACTTTCATTCCCTTCTTTTGAGGTCCACACCATCAGGCTCTTCCGTCCCCTCTCCCTCAGAGTAGCGGTCATATACCGGCCCCCAGGCTCACCCACCCACTTCCTAGACCACTTCTCAGCCTGGCTACCGCACTTCATGTCCTCAGAACTACCAACCCTTATCCTGGGAGACTTCAACATTCCCATTAACAGCCCCACTTCCACATCTGCATCCCAGCTTCTATCACTAACCACTTCCCTAGGCCTCTCACAGCTCTCAACCTCTGAAACACACAAAGACGGTAACACCCTGGACCTGGTCTTTGCCCGGCTCTGTTCAATCTCTAACATAGATAACTCACCACTTCCCCTCTCTGACCACAACATTCTCTCCTTCACACTCACAACTCCTCGCGCACCCCAGCACCCTCCTACCTACCACACATTCAGAAATCTACATGCCATTAACCCTCATACACTTTCAGACTCATTACACTCATCATTGTCCCCAATCTCTTCTTTTTCCTGTCCTGATCTGGCTGTATATCACTACAACAACACTCTTAGAAGCACCCTAGACCAAGTAGCTCCCCTCACCCTCAGAACCTCCAAACACAGAGTGAAACAGCCCTGGCTCACATCGCAAACCAGATTTCTCCAGCGATGCTCCAGGTGTGCTGAACGCTTATGGAGGAAAACTCGCACCCCAGAAGACTTCATCCACTTCAAATTTATGTTAAGGACCTATAACTCTGCCCTTCACCTTGCCAAACAGACCTACTTCACCACTCTGATCTCATCACTATCCAACAACCCCAAGAAACTTTTTGACACCTTTCACTCCCTCCTCAGGCCAAAAGCACAAGCCCCTATCACAGACATTTGTGCTGATGACCTGGCCTCCCACTTTATAGAGAAAATAGACAATATCCGTCAGGAAATCCGCTCCCAGACACCAAGTGCAATGACTCCCATTCCTCCCTGCATCTCCCCTGGCTCACTCTCCACATTCGATCCCATCACAGAAGAAGAAGTCTCCAAGCTCCACTCCTCTTCTCGTCCGACTACATGCACCACCGACCCCATTCCCTCACACCTCCTCCAGTCTCTCTCTCCAGTCGTCACAACTCACCTAACAACAATCTTTAATCTCTCCCTCTCCTCTAGCATTTTCCCCTCCTCCTTCAAACACTCTATCATTACTCCATTACTAAAAAAAAACACCCTTGACCCATCATGCGCAAACAACTACAGACCGGTCTCCAATCTCCCCTTCATCTCAAAACTCCTGGAGCGCCTAGTCTACTCCCGCCTTACCCGTTACCTCTCCACTCATTCCCTCCTAGACCCTTCACAGTCTGGGTTCCGCCCCCTACATTCAACAGAAACTGCACTCATCAAGGTGACCAATGACCTTCTGACAGCAAAATGTAACGGTGACCACTCTCTGCTCATTCTCCTCGATCTTTCTGCAGCTTTCGACACTGTTGACCACCCTCTCCTACTCTCTAGGCTTCAGTCACTAGGCATTAAGGACACTGCTCTCTCCTGGTTCTCCTCCTATCTTTCTGAACGCTCCTTCAGTGTTCTGTTCTCTGGCTCCACTTCATCTCCTCTTCCTCTCACTGTCGGGGTACCTCAGGGCTCAGTCCTTGGCCCCCTTCTCTTCTCCCTCTACACGGCCCCAATTGGACAGACCATCAGCAGATTTGACTTTCAGTACCATCTTTATGCTGATGACACCCAACTATACACGTCAGCCCATGACCTTACCCCCGCTGTACTACAGAACGCCACTGACTGTCTGTCTGCAGTCTCTAACATCATGTCCGCTCTCTATCTGAAACTCAACCTCTCCAAAACTGAACTTCTTCTGCTCCCGCCTTCTACTAGCCTCCCTAAATCTGACATCTCCCTCTCTGTGGGTGGCACCATAATAACACCTAGGCAGCAGGCACGCTGTCTGAGTGTTATGTTTGACTCCGATCTCTCCTTCACCTCCCACATACAATCTCTTGCCCGCTCGTGCTGCTTACACCTAAAGAACATCTCTAGAATACGCCCTTTTCTCACCATGGAGACAACTAAAACTCTCACTGTCGCCCTAATCCACTCCCGTCTGGACTACTGCAACTCTCTATTAATTGGCCTCCCCCTCACGCGACTTTCCCCTCTCCAGTCTATCCTTAATGCAGCAGCTAGGGTCGTCCATCTGGCTAATCGTTACTCGGACGTGTGCGCTCTTCGCCAGTCGTTACACTGGCTGCCCATTCATTACAGGATACAATTCAAAGTACTTGTTCTCACCCACAAAGCTCTCCACAGTGCGGCACCCCCTTACATCTCCTCCCTCATTTCTGTCTATCGGCCTAGCCGACCGCTGCGCTCTGCAAACGACTTTCGACTAACCTCTGCACTAATCCGTACCTCCCACTCCCGACTCCAAGACTTCTCCCGTGCTGCGCCAATCCTCTGGAATGCTCTACCCCAAGATATTAGGACCAGCCACAACTTGCATAGTTTTAGGCGCTCGCTCAAAACTCATTTGTTCAGAGCGGCCTATCACGTTCCCTAATCAGTCATTTTAGGTTTGTTTGTGTAGCCCATTCACTATCTCCATCTACCCCCCACCCCCTGAAGATGGCTGGACCATCATTGTAAAGACATCATTGTAAATACACACCTGTGCTTTGTATCTCCCCCACCTCATTGTAGATTGTAAGCTCTCACGAGCAGGGTCATCTTATTTTGTCTTATTTTGCTTTATTACTGTATTGTTAACATTGTTGCCTATGACTGTTGTGTTTGAAACTGTTAAACTGTAAAGCGCTGTGGAATATGTTGGCGCTATATAAATAAAGATTATTATTATTATTGTTATATATATATACACATACACACACACACACATTCTGTGGTGGCTGGCCTATATGGGCTATACACAGCGGACGCAGTATATTACACACAGTGTTATAACGTACATACCACAGTCTCACCTATATAATGTATGTGTGAGTGTATGAGTATGTGTGTCTATGTATGTGTGTGTGTGTGTATATTATACGCATACATACACACACACACACACCACTCTGATTAATCGTGAAAAAAGTGCGGACTCTTTATTGGCCCAAATGGCAATGTTTCGGATCAATAACAGAGCATTTCTCTGATATGGAACTGAAATGTTGCCACATGGGCTAATAAAGAGTCCACTGCTTTAAGGGATTGTCTCCCACTAGGACAACCTCGTCTTAAACTAAAGCCTATACTCACCTCCGGTGCCAGCGCGGTTCCCACAGTGGCTGTGATGTGTTGTGACACGTGAAGCCCGGCGCCAATCAGCGCTGGTGTCACTGTCTCTGCCTTCAGACAAACTGAACATGAAGAGGAAGTCCAGGATGAGCAGCTTGATACTGGACTTCCTCTTCATGTTCAGTTTGTCTGAAGGCAGAGACAGTGACACCAGCGCTGATTGGCGCCGGGCATCACTTGTCACAACACATCACAGCCACTGTGGGAACGGCGCTGGCACAGGAGGCAAGTATAGGCTTTATAATTTTATCAGGGCCGAACATTTAGGGGTTGTCCTAGTAGCGAACAACCCCTTAAAGATTTGGTGCTGCTCAGTTATGATATATATATATATATATATATATATATATATATATATATATTGCCTGCGTGGTGTAAATCTAAGTATCTATATATACACTGCGCAGTACCGCTCCTCCTGTATATATACACTGCACAGTACCACTCCTCCTTTCCTGTATATATACACTGCACAGTACCGCTCCTCCTTTCCTGTATATATACACTGCACAGTACCGCTCCTCCTGTATATATACACTGCACAGTACCACCCCTCCTGTATATATCATAGCTCCCAACTGTCCCTCATTCTGCGGGACTGTCCCGGTTTTGAGCCTTTGCCCCAAACTCCCGCATGGGACGCTCTGCTTCCCGCAGACAGCAGGAGAAGCAGCCGACATGCCCCCTTGTGTTAAGCCATGCCCCTTACCCTTCTGTATGCGATGTATCAGCCAGTCATCCCTGCACCCGCAGAGCCTTACACCACATATTGGCTGCTCTGTGCGCACAGGACCTGTGATGAGGTCACAGGAGGGGAGGAGTCAGGGGTTACATGATCGGGACCTCCGTGGATTGCAGGACTCAGCTGTGCTGGTTGCCAACTTGCCACATGGTGCTGCTGGATGAGGTAAGTAAGCTGCCTTGTGTGGGGTCAGGAGGTGTACAGTGTGGATGTAGCAGAGCCATGTCTGTGTATGAGGTGTATGGAGCTGAGCCGTGTGTGTATGAGGTGTATGGAGCGGAGCTGAATGTGTACGAGGTGTATGGAGCGGAGCCGTGTGTGTGTATGAGGTGTATGGAGCGGAGCTGAATGTGTATGAGGTGTATGGAGCGGAGCTAAATGTGTACGAGGTATATGGAGCGGAGCTGAATGTGTACGAGGTGTATGGAGCGGAGCCGTGTGTGTATGAGGTGTATGGAGCGGAGATGTGTGTACGAGGTGTATGGAGCGGAGCCGCGTGTGTACGAGGTGTACGGAGCAGAGCCGTGTGTATACGAGGTGTACGGAGCGGAGCCGTGTGTGTATGAGGTGTATGGAGCGGAGCCATGTGTACGGAGCGGAGCCGTGTGTGCAAAGTGTATGGAGCGCAGCTGCGTGTGTAGGAGTAGCTATGTGTGGCCATTTTACGGTGTGAAGTATCATGTGCGGCCAATATACAGTATGGAGCATCATGTGCGGCCAATATACAGTATGGAGCATCATGTTCATCCAATATACAGTATGGAGCATCATGTGCGGTCATTATACAGTATGGAGCATCATGTGCGGCCAATATACAGTATGGAGCATCATGTGCGTCCAATATACAGTATGGAGCATCATGTGCAGCCAATATACAGTATGGAGCAGCATGTGCGGTCATTATACAGTATGGAGCATCATGTGCAGCCAATATACAGTATGGAGCATCATGTTCATCCAATATACAGTATGGAGCATCATGTGCGGTCATTATACAGTATGTAGCATCATGTGGGGCTATTATACAGTATGGAGCATCATGTGCAGCCAGTATACAACTATAGTAAGTAAAGCCAGCTCACCGAGTAACCACCGCAGGTGCAAGGAACTCCACGCTGATCAACGTAGTCACAGGAGAAAGGAAAAAAAAGAACTTGTTCCAGCTCCATATCTGTAAAATTCAGGCTTGAAACTTTATTTTGCCAATTTAAAAGCAGTGGAAATATGCTCTCCAGAAGCACAGCGGGACAAGAACAACGCGTTTCGATCTCCAAAGATCTTTTTAGTGATCGAAACGCGTCGCTCTTGTCCCGCTGTGCTTCTGGAGAGCATATTTCCACTGCTTTTAAATTGGCAAAATAAAGTTTCAAGCCTGAATTTACAGATACAGAGCTGGAACAAGTTCTTTTTTTTTCTTGCAGCCAGTATACAGTATGGAGCATCATGTGCAGCTAATATACAGTATAGAGCATCATGTGCAGTCATTATACAGTATGGAGCATCATGTGAGGCCATTATACAGTATGGACCATCATGTGTGGTCATTATACAGTATGGAGCATCATATGTGGCCATTATACAGTATGGAGCATCATGTGCGGTCATTATACAGTATAGAGCATCATGTGGGGCCATTATACAGTATGGAGCATCATGTGTGGTCATTATACAGTATGGAGCATCATGTGTGGTCTGTTATGATCCTTAGTGGTTGAGGATCACGAATTACTCCAGCTAAGTAACAAACATAGGACAAGCTCTAGGGAGGTGGCAAACTGGACTAACCGCAAATCTGAACCTATCCAAACACACTAGAAGTAGCCGGTGAACGTGCCTAAAAAATCCTAGACGTCTCGAGCCAGCCTGAGGAACTAACTACCCCTAGAGAGAAAGAAAGACCTCTCTTGCCTCCAGAGAAATAATCCCCAAAGATATAGAAGCCCCCAACAAATAATAACGGTGAGGTAAGAGGAAGGCACATACACAGGGGTGAAAACAGATTCAGCAAATGAGGCCCACTAATACTAGATAGCAGAAAATAGTAAGGGGTCTGTGCGGTCAGTAAAAAACCCTAACAAAATATCCACACTGAGATTTCAAGAACCCCCGCACCAACTAACGGTGTGGGGGGAGAAACTCAGTCCCCTAGAGCAACCAGCAAGCGAGGAGATCACATCTTAGCAAGCTGGACAAGAAACATGATAAATGCTGATAATCACAAAAAGAACGGACAAAAACTTAGCTTGTCTTGGAGAGGCTGGGAGCAAGGTAATCACAAGGAATCTGAAGAGCACTGAATACATTGATAGCAGGCAAGGAACTGAGTATCCAGGTGAGTTAAATAGGAAACAAACCAAGGATAACGAACCAGCTGATGCAGCCAACCTGCAGAAGACAACACTACACAGTACCGCTTGTGACCACTAGAGGGAGCCTAAAAATAGAGTTCACAACAGTACCCCCCCCTTGAGGAGGGGGTCACCGAACCCTCATCAAGACCCCCAGGGCGATCAGGATGAGCCGCGTGGAAGGCATGAACCAAATCGGCCGCATGAACATCAGAGGAGACAACCCAGGAATTATCCTCCTGACCATAGCCCTTCCACTTCACCAAATACTGAAGCCTCCGTCTAGAGATACGAGAATCCAAAATCTTCTCCACCACGTACTCCAATTCACCCTCGACCAGCACCGGAGCAGGAAGGTCAACAGAAGGAACCACAGGTACCACATACCTCCGCAACAAAGACCTATGGAACACATTATGAATGGCAAACGATGCTGGGAGATCCAAACGAAAAGACACCGGGTTAAGGATTTCCAAGATCTTATAAGGACCGATGAAGTGAGGCTTGAATTTAGGAGAGGAGACCTTCATAGGAACATACCGAGAAGACAGCCACACCAAATCCCCAACACGAAGTCGGGGACCCACACCGCGGCGGCGGTTGGCAAAGCGCTGAGCCTTCTCCTGTGACAACCTCAAATTGTCCACCACATGGTTCCAAATCTGCTGCAACCTATCCACCACAGAATCCACCCCAGGACAGTCAGAAGACTCAACCTGACCCGAGGAAAAACGAGGATGGAAACCAGAATTGCAGAAAAAAGGCGAAACCAAAGTAGCAGAACTAGCCCGATTATTAAGGGCAAACTCGGCCAATGGCAAAAAAGTCACCCAATCATCCTGATCAGCAGAAACAAAACATCTCAAATAAGTTTCCAACGTCTGATTAGTTAGCTCGGTTTGGCCATTAGTCTGAGGATGGAAGGCCGACGAAAAAGATAAATCAATGCCCATCTTAGCACAAAAAGTCCGCCAAAACCTGGACACAAACTGGGATCCTCTATCAGACACAATATTTTCAGGAATGCCGTGCAAGCGAACCACATTCTGAAAAAAAAGAGGAACCAAATCGGAGGAGGAAGGCAACTTAGGCAAGGGCACCAAATGGACCATCTTGGAAAAACGATCACACACCACCCAGATGACAGACATTTTCTGAGATACTGGAAAATCCGAAATAAAATCCATGGAAATGTGCGTCCAAGGCCTCTTCGGGACAGGCAAAGGCAAAAGTAAACCGCTGGCACGAGAACAGCAAGGCTTAGCCCGAGCACAAATCCCACAAGACTGCACAAAGGAACGCACATCCCGCGACAAGGAAGGCCACCAGAAGGACCTAGCCACCAAATCTCTGGTACCAAAAATCCCAGGATGACCCGCCAACACCGAAGAATGAACCTCGGAAATAACTCTGCTGGTCCATCTATCCGGAACAAACAGTCTCTCTGGTGGACAACGGTCAGGTCTATCCGCCTGAAATTTCTGCAGCACTCGTCGCAAATCTGGGGAAATGGCAGACAAAATCACTCCCTCTCTGAGAATACCAGCCGGCTCAGAAACTCCTGGAGAGTCAGGCACAAAACTCCTAGAAAGTGCATCAGCCTTCACGTTCTTCGAACCAGGCAGGTATGAGACCACAAAGTTGAAACGGGAGAAAAACAGCGACCAACGAGCCTGTCTAGGATTCAGGTGCTTGGCAGATTCGAGGTAAATCAGGTTTTTGTGATCAGTCAAGACCACCACACGATGTTTAGTTCCTTCGAGCCAATGTTGCCACTCCTCAAATGCCCACTTCATAGCCAACAACTCCCGATTACCAACATCATAATTCCGCTCGGCAGGCGAAAACTTTCTTGAAAAGAAAGCACATGGCTTCATCACAGAGCCATCAGAGCTTCTCTGCGACAAAACAGCCCCTGCTCCAATCTCAGAAGCATCAACCTCGACCTGGAAGGGGAGAGAGACATCTGGTTGAAATAAGACTGGAGCTGAAGAAAACCGGTGCTTCAGTTCCCGAAAGGCCTCCACGGCCGCAGGAGACCAATTAGTCACATCAGAACCCTTCTTGGTCAAATCCGTCAAAGGTTTAACCACGCTAGAAAAATTAGCGATGAAACGACGGTAAAAATTAGCAAAACCCAAGAACTTCTGAAGACTCTTAACAGACGTAGGCTGAGTCCAGTCATGAATAGCCTGGACCTTGACTGGGTCCATCTCCACAGTAGAAGGAGAAAAAATAAAACCCAAAAAGGAGACCTTCTGTACTCCGAAGAGGCATTTTGAGCCCTTCACAAATAAAGCATTAGCACGCAGGACCTGAAACACCATCCTGACCTGCTTCACATGGGACTCCCAATCATCAGAAAAGACCAAAATGTCATCCAGATAAACAATCATAAATTTATCCAGATATTCTCGGAAGATGTCATGCATGAAGGACTGAAACACAGAAGGAGCATTAGAGAGTCCAAAAGGCATCACTAAGTACTCAAAATGGCCTTCGGGCTTATTAAATGCTGTTTTCCATTCATCTCCCTGCTTAATGCGCACAAGGTTATACGCACCACGGAGATCTATCTTAGTGAACCAACTGGCCCCCTTAATCCGAGCAAACAAATCAGACAATAGTGGCAAAGGATACTGAAATTTGACTGTGATTTTATTCAGAAGACGATAATCTATACAAGGTCTCAAAGAACCGTCCTTCTTGGCCACAAAAAAAAATCCTGCACCAAGAGGGGAAGAGGATGGGCGAATATGTCCCTTCTCCAAAGACTCCTTTATATAACTCCGCATCGAGGCATGCTCTGGTATAGACAAATTAAAAAGTCGTCCCTTAGGGAATTTACTACCAGGAATTAAATTTATAGCACAGTCACAATCCCTATGAGGGGGCAGGGCACTGGACCTGGGCTCATTAAATACATCCTGGTAGTCAGACAAAAACTCAGGGACCTCAGAAGGAGTGGAAGAAGCAATAGACACCAACGGAGTATCGCCATGAATTCCCTGACAACCCCAACTTGACACAGACATACCTTTCCAATATAAAACTGGATTATGAGCCTGCAGCCATGGCAGACCCAAAACGACAACATCATGCAAATTATGCAGAACGAGAAAACGAATCACCTCCTGATGTACGGGAGTCATACACATGGTCATTTGCGTCTAATACTGAGGCTTATTCTCAGCCAATGGTGTAGCATCAATTCCCCTCAGAGGAATAGGAAATTCCAAAGGCTCCAGGACAAAACCACAGCGCCTGGCAAACGACAAATCCATCAGATTCAGGGCAGCACCCGAATTCACAAAAGCCATAACCGGGTAGGACGACAAAGAACAAATCAAAGTAACAGACAAAATAAATTTAGGCTGTATCGTACCAATGGTGACAGGTTTAGCGATTTTTTTTAAACGTTTAGAGCATGCTGAGATAACATGAGTAGAATCACCACAGTAAAAGCACAACCCATTTTGACGTCTATGACTTTGTCGCTCAATTCTGGTCAGAGTTCGGTCACATTGCATAGACTCAGGTCTCTGTTCAGAAAATACCGCCAAAGGATAAACAGATTTGCACTCCCGCAAACGCCGATCAACCTGAATGGCTAAAGCCATAGAATCACTCAGACTTGTAGGGGTGGGAAACCCCACCATAACATTCTTAACGGCCTCAGAAAGACCTTCTCTGAAATTTGCAGCCAGGGCACACTCATTCCATTGAGTAAGCACCGACCATTTCCGAAATTTTTGACAATACACCTCTGCTTCATCCAGACCTTGAGAGATAGCCAGCAACGCTTTTTCTGCCTGATTCTCAAGATTAGGCTCCTCATAAAGCAGTCCAAGAGCCAGAAAAAATGCATCTACATTAAGCAATGCAGGATCTCCTGGCGCCAGAGAGAAGGCCCAATCTTGAGGGTCGCCGCGCAACAAGGAGATAACAATTTTAACTTGCTGAGCGGAATCACCAGAGGAACGAGGTCTCAGAGACAGAAATAACTTACAATTATTTTTAAAATTCTGAAACCTAGATCTATCTCCAGAAAACAACTCAGGAATGGGTATCTTTGGTTCTGACATAGGGCTATGAATAACAAAATCCTGAATACTTTGCACCCGTGCAGTAAGATGATCCACACTAGAAGTCAGAGTCTGAATATTCATGTCTGCAGCTGAGTTCAAAACCACCCAGAGTTCAAGGGGATGAAAGAAACTAAACAGACTGCAGCAAAGGAAAAGCGGGAAAAAAAAAATGTACTCAGGTCTTCTTTTTATCCCACTTCTGCGATGCATTAAACACTTTTTTGGCCTGCTATACTGTTATGATCCTTAGTGGTTGAGGATCACGAATTACTCCAGCTCAGTAACAAACATAGGACAAGCTCTAGGGAGGTGGCAAACTGGACTAACCGCAAATCTGAACCTATCCAAACACACTAGAAGTAGCCGGTGAACGTGCCTAAAAAATCCTAGACGTCTCGAGCCAGCCTGAGGAACTAACTACCCCTAGAGAGAAAGAAAGACCTCTCTTGCCTCCAGAGAAATAATCCCCAAAGATATAGAAGCCCCCAACAAATAATAACGGTGAGGTAAGAGGAAGGCACATACACAGGGGTGAAAACAGATTCAGCAAATGAGGCCCACTAATACTAGATAGCAGAAAATAGTAAGGGGTCTGTGCGGTCAGTAAAAAACCCTAACAAAATATCCACACTGAGATTTCAAGAACCCCCGCACCAACTAACGGTGTGGGGGGAGAAACTCAGTCCCCTAGAGCAACCAGCAAGCGAGGAGATCACATCTTAGCAAGCTGGACAAGAAACATGATAAATGCTGATAATCAAAAAATGAACGGACAAAAACTTAGCTTGTCTTGGAGAGGCTGGGAGCAAGGTAATCACAAGGAATCTGAAGAGCACTGAATACATTGATAGCAGGCAAGGAACTGAGTATCCAGGTGAGTTAAATAGGAAACGAACCAAGGATAACGAACCAGCTGATGCAGCCAACCTGCAGAAGACAACACTACACAGTACCGCTTGTGACCACTAGAGAAAGCCTAAAAATAGAGTTCACAACAGCGGTCATTATACAGTATGGAGCATCATGTGTGGTCATTATACAGTATGGAGCATCATGTGTGGTCATTATACAGTATGGAGCATCATGTGTGGTCATTATACAGTATAGAGCATCATGTACGCCCATTATACAGTATGGAGCATCATGTGTGGTCATTATACAGTATGGAGCATCATGTGGGGTCATTATACAGTATGGAGCATCATGTGCGGTCATTATACAGTATGGAGCATCATGTGCGGTCATTATACAGTATGGAGCATCATGTGCGGTCATTATACAGTATGGAACATCATGTGTGGTCATTATACAGTATGGAGCATCATGTGCGGCCATTATACAGTATGGAGCATCATGTGTGGTCATTATACAGTATGGAGCATAATGTGCGGCCATTATACAGTATGGAGCATCATGTGTGGTCATTATACAGTATGGAGCATCACGTGTGGCCATTATACAGTATGGAGCATCATGTGTGGCCATTATACAGTATGGAGCATCATGTGTGGCCATTATACAGTATTGAGCATCATGTGTGGCCATTATACAGTATGGAGCACTGTGTGGCCATATTTTTTTGTTTATAATTATTGTATATGAAACAGTGTGATCAGCAGTGCTAAATGGGTGTGGTTGGGATGTGGATATGGGTGTGGCTAGTTATGAATGGGTGAGGTCAGAGGCGTGGCCTAAAATTTGCCGCCCCGCGCGTTGCGCGCCGCTAACTTTGTCCCTCTTTCCCATCTTCAAAAGTTGGGAGGTATGGTAAAGGGTCTGCTGAAGGCTCCATTCCTATCATTTCAGCCCTCTTATGAAGCTCAGCTGTAGACCGAGACCAAGATTTTCTCTATGTACTGCAATACTGTGGTATTGTAATCTAGAATACAAGAGATCAAAGTTTCAAGTCCCTTAAGGGGACTGACAAATAAAGAAAAAGTTTTTCAAAATAAAAAAAAATGTGAAAAGTTCAAATCACCCCCATTTTTCCCTTTAAAATTAAAGATAGAGGGAAATAAAGATATTTGGGATCACAGTGTATTAATATATGAAATTAATTCAAACGATTGGTAAATGACTTGAAGGAAAAAAAGTCAGAATCCTAGAATTGCAGTTTTTTTGGTTACCTCACCTACGAAAAAAAATGTAATAATAGGCAATCAGAGCATCATATGTACACAAAACAGGGATCATTAGCTCACCACACAAAAACAAGCCCTCACTTCACCCCATCAACAGAAATATAAAAATATTATGGGTCTCAGAAAATGGCAAAACAATGCAAAAAATGTTTTTCACAGTATTCTAACTTTTTAGAATTATTAAATTTAAAAAAATCAATGCATTTTCGGTATCACCATAATCGGACTGACATGGACAATCATATTTTGAGATTTTTACCACACAATTAACACTGTAAAAACACAAAAATTGTCAGAATAGCCTGTTTTTCCCCCATTTCATCACACTTGGAATTTTGTTTTCCTTTTTTTCAGTGCATTGTATGACAAAAAGAATGATGCCATTCAAAAGTACAACTTTCAAAGCAAGCCCTCATACGGCTACGTCAATGGAAAATAATAAAGCTATGGTTCTTGACAGAGTGCAAGGAGAAAACAAAAGTGCAAAATTTTCCTGGTACATAAAGTGTTAATCCATGTGCTGTCCGTGATTTTTAAGGACCAATAGACTTCTATAGGTTATTTTGATCTGTTACTTGCATAAAAAAACAGACGTATCTCCATGGTTTTTTTTTTGCCAACGCTACAAAAAAAAACACGAACATGTGAACATCCCCATAGATTTTTATGGTGACGTTTTCTATCCATGTAAAATAATGAATGAAGCTCTTTGTGAAAATCGGACATCTGAATGTGGCTTTTGGCTGTGCTCTCATGTAGCTGTTATTTGTCATGATCCAGCTCGGAGTTTGCTTCTTGCTTTGCCTTCCCCGGCCTGGTTATGGTGGGGTTAACCTTTCTTTCCTCTCTTTGGTTTATGGGTGGCTATTTATTGGTGCCATTCCAGGTAGCATTTGTCAGTGATAGTTCCAGTCCCTGGCTTGAGCAGCTGACCCCTATACCCTAGTGATCTTTCTGCCACTGATTACCCATATTTGTACCTGACCCATTCCCTGTCCCTGACTTAGTGTGTGTTTGGTAGTTTCCTACAGTGTATGACTCGGCTTGTGTTTTGAACCCTGCCTCCTGCTTTCTGTCTCTGTTATTATGTTTCTCGTCTGGCTTTGACTTTCTGGCTCGTACCCCAACTACGTCTTCTGTCTCACGTTTTGGATCCCGTGCTCCCATCTGGTTCCGATTTCTGGCTTGTCACTGACCGTGCATCGCTGTGACTTCTGGTACTTAATCTTCCTTTTTGTTGCTGACCGGCCTGTCTGACTACTCTGCCGCCTCCTGGTGGCGCTCCTCGCTTTGCACTGTGGTGCTACACAGTGAGTGCTACCTTTTTCCCCTAGTGGAGGTTGCATGCAATGGCCTAGTAGTTGCATTACACTATTGCATGGTTTTCAAATTGTCATTTTGTTTTTCAGTTATTAACTCCAATACCATGTGGACAGTGACAAACAACTACTTAAGGTGCTCGTTAAGGGAATCTGTCACTAGATTCATGATTCCCCAACCACAGGCAGATGAATCAGAGCCTGGGTGTCCAATTGCAACCAGGTATTTCTTTCTATAAAACAGCGTCACTTCAGAGAAAATAGTTTGAAAAGTTGGTGGATCCTAGACAAAGACCTGGCATACAGACCTCCCCCAGGCAGCTCCTCCCTGCCCCACTTCAGTTGATTGACAGGTCACATCTCTTCGATATGCCACTGGTGTGGAGAATGAAAGGCCGGCTGGAGACTGCACCATTCTAGTCAGGTTTCTCACTATAGTCACCAGCTGGATGTTCAGACTATTTTATATCTGAAATTCCTTGTCAACTAAAAAAAAAAAAAAAAACCTGTCTGCACTCACACAGCCAGGCTCCGATTCATGCTGCCCATGGCTCAGGCAGCTTCAAGTGAGAGGTTCAGTTGGATTTGAAAATCAATGCAAAGTTGTGATGTGGAAACACCTATGAGTAGGGTTTAACAAGGATTTGCAATGTTCAAAGGAAAATACAGGCACCCATCAACATATAGAAGTTCCCTGGAATGATTAATAAACATCCCATAATGTAGAGCTACAGCGGCTAATTGAACGGTGTTTGGTGCTCTGCATAAAGTGCACTTAAATGTGAAAAATTTAAGAAAAAAATTTCAAATTAATGTGAAAAAGTCCTTTATTCCATTCTTTGGGATTAGGACTAAAGCATGATGTGCAGGTTACAGAGGCATGCAGGGAGAGGTAGAGTGGACAATGCCTGGACCCGTCGAAGCGTTGTTACACGAAACGGCAGTTGTCCGCTCTGGTGAGAGCTGCATTTTTGTTTTTAACAAAGAGTTCCCTGGCTCAAAAAGTTTTGCTGGCATGTTTTTGTGGTTTTTTTACACTATGATATATTTTTTGTGGAGTTTTTTTTTCATCTACTTTTGATTCATAAGTCAAAAATGCAGTGTTTTCCAAGCGGAAACACTCCAAGAATTGACATGCTTCTTCTTTTTCCATATGAAAAATAACTCGGTAGGAAGCTTATTCAAATAGTATTTCTGTCACCACTCTGTTATCGAGTGTCCCTGGACCAGGGGCTCGTTCCCTGTCCCTAACCTTAGGGGGCACCCTAGCTCGTCCTGTTCCCTGGGTTACTTCTGAACGTGAAGATGCCTGGGCCACATACCTTGCCTTATCTCCTGAATCTGCCCTCAGTCTACACCCTTACCCCACTCAGGGAAGAAGGGAGTAGTAGTGTACTGTAATACACCAACCAGACTAACAAGGTAATATGAACAGGGGTAAAGGAAAATATCAATCGTATAAATATACTCACAGAAACAGCAGAGGAATGCATCGGGGAGTGGAGGATCGGGAGAAACCAAAGTAGGAGAAGAAAGGGAATTATCACACACTCAAAACCTAACAACAATCACAGATAAATCCATCATCCGTCTTCTCAAATAACCACCAACACCTATCCTTCCAGCCATGCGGCATAAGCTATCTCTGACGATGTGTGTTAGTCAGGACCCAGGTTATATAGGGGATGGGAATGGCTAACAGTGAACAGCTGAAAGCCTTAGCTCTAAGAGCTCCCAACATGGCTGATTAACCCCTGTACTGCCCAAAGAAATTTACACAATTTAATAAGAAGGTGAAGTGCTGCTATTCAGCGCAGGAGTAGGAGAAATCAGACGCTGCGGTCTTCTGGCTCCTCTCTGTCACGGTAAACCCATGACATCTACGCTTTTGTAAGCATGTTTTTTTTTACAAAAATTGCTTAGAAAGTCTTAAGAATGTAGTTTTCAAGGGGATACCGCAACAGCGGTCTTCTGGCTTCTCTATGTTGTGGTAAAACCCGTGACAATTTCACGTTGCTTTTCATTTCCATTATGGTGCAAAATGTGCTCCAAAATTCATAAGCATTCCCATAAGACATGAAATAGTGGCTAAAGAGAATTTGTCACCAGACCCTGATTTCAGGGATGTATCAATTGCTGGTATGCCTTGTGTAGTTTTGACAAAATCATTGTTTTTTTTCTGCTGGAGATCTAGCAGTGCCCTGAATACTGAGCTTTGTATAACCTGGCCTCTCCACTGATTGTCAGTTTTCTGTATAGACTGAACACTGACAGAAAGCTGCTAATCAGTGGTGGGCCGGGGTTATACAGATCACATTGGATAGAAAGCCCAAGGCAGTTAGTCCTGTAGTGATAATCTCCTGCTGATAAAACACTGATTTCATTGAAACAATACAAAGTGACACATTGCTGGAGTCAGACTCTCAGCCCCTACAACCTGATGACCAATTCCCTTTAATTTGCACAATAGCTGAGACATTGACTTCTACAATGGTGAGTCAGTTTGTGATTGTGACTCCTTGTTTTATTCCGACATAGGCTATATTTAATGGTCAGATCACACACCCGTGTTTTTAGAGACTTGTCATTGGATATCTATGCTTAAATTCTAAAACATAAATAAACCAATATAATATATATCCAGACCATTAGTGCTTCGGGAGGCACACGAGGCAGTTATTAGAGACAAATGTATTTGGCCTAGAAAAAAAATGAACATGTGGATTTGATTTTATCTAGTTTTTTTCTGTAAAAACTGTAAAAACCCAATTACAAAAGTTAATAAAAATGTAATAATAGTCGACAGTCAATGATTGAGTTATCTATAGGCAAAAAGGCCTGTGCCTATGAGCAGCCTGAGTGAAAAGAGCCTGATAGGGAAAATGTACTTATGTAAATCAGTGTTAACTTTGGATATATGGATATTGATAATTAATTAAAATATCACAGTATTATATGAATTACTGCACAACAAGCCATATACATTTTAATGTGTGTGAGACGCATACAGGTTCCTGAGAAGTGAATTCTGTACTGTCATTTAACACTTGTGATACCCAGGAAAACAATCACTCATACAGATGGTTCAACCACCTATAACACCCTCTTCCTTTAACATTTGTTAATTGATTACAGTAAAGAATCTCTGCCTATGATTATGATTGAACCTTCTTTACCGTAAACATAGAGGATGCCCCCTTGTCACCATTGGTGGTTTAGGTGTGAAAAGATCATTAGAAAGGTCTCCGTACTGTCTCTTCATATATTTGTGCATTGTTATAAGGTCTTCTCTAAGCCTTCTTTTTTCCAAACTGAATAACCCCAAATTTAATGACCTGTCTTGTTCTTGTAGTCCACCCATTCCCTTAATAACCTTGGTCACTCTTCTTTCCACCTTCTGTAGTTCAGCTATATACACTGGAGATCAAAATTGTACCCATAATGTGGTGGTGCACCATCTTGGGTGTCAGGTCCGAGCATTCCTACATGCAGGGCCGCCATCAGGGCATTACAGCCGTTACTACTGTATGGGGCCCGGTCAGCAGCAGTACACAGAGGGGCCCGCAGATCCGGGGCCCCACTGTTGTGCTTCTACTGATCGGGCCCCATCCTGCACTAAAATACTGTGCACTGCGGCGCACATGTCGGCGCTCGGGCCCGGAGCCGTTTTGGAGCTGTGCACGGCCGTCTTACCTAGTCGGCTGCGCAGCTCCTGCTCGGCTGTAGCTAGAATGTATGGGCTCCCTGCAGGTCCTGACTACAGCCCATCCATTCTAGCAATCTCAGTAGTGAATGTGCTAGAATGTAGGGGCTCCTGTCAGGTCCTCTCAGCAGCCCATACATTCTAGCTGCTGCTTCACTGCTGGAAACACTAGACGGCCTGGAACGACTGAGGTAAGTATAAAAAACATTTTTATATTGTTTTTTTTTAAATGGGTGAGGTGGGGGAGAGTGAGAAAAGCAGATATAGCGGGCACCACATCAATGTACTCAACAGGGATCTACCAACTGCATATGAAACAACACAGAAAAAAAAACAAGAGAAAGGATATGCACATACAAGGGATCAACCTGAATATTCCACTTTATTTAAATGACTTATATAAACAAGGCAAAAAAGGGGTAACACATTTAAAAACATTTAAAAACCACAAAAGGCTAAATAGCCCAAACATAATCACCCCAAACGGACCCAATGATGCAATGATGGCAGTGCTCATACAGGATATATAAATAGATTAAATACAAATCTCCAAATACGCAAACTCTCATGTTAATCAAAAAATATATACAATACAATAGGCTGCCAGCTGACCCATCAAAAAAGGCTTGTTCTAAATATATATAGGACATAGGAGATACAGTTAGGTCCATATATATTTGGACAGAGACATTTTTCTTATTTTGGTTATAGACATTACCACAATGAATTTTAAACAAAACAATTCAGATGCAGTTGAAGTTCAGACTTTCAGCTTTCATTTAAGGGTATCCACATTAAAATTGGATGAAGGGTTTAGGAGTTTCAGCTCCTTAACATGTGCCACCCTGTTTTTAAAGGGACCAAAAGTAATTGGACAGATTCAATAATTTTAAATAAAATGTTTATTTTTAGTGCTTGGTTGAAAACCCTTTGTTGGCAATGACTGCCTGAAGTCTTGAACTCATGGACATCACCAGACGCTGTGTTTCCTCCTTTCTGATGCTCTGCCAGGTCTTCACTGCGGTGGTTTTCAGTTGATGTTTGTTTGTGGGCCTTTCTGTCTGAAGTTTAGACTTTAACAAGTGAAATGCATGCTCAATTGGGTTGAGATCAGGTGACTGACTTGGCCATTCAGGAATATTCCACTTCTTTGCTTTAATAAACTCCTGGGTTTCTTTGGCTTTATGTTTTGGGTCATTGTCCATCTGTAGTATGAAACGACGACCAATCAGTTTGGCTGCATTTGGCTGGATCTGAGCACACAGTATGGCTCTGAATACCTCAGAATTCATTCGGCTGCTTCTGTCCTGTGTGACATCATCAATAAACACTAGTGACCCAGTGCCACTGGCAGCCATGCATGCCCAAGCCATCACACTGCATCCGCCGTGTTTTACAGATGATGTGGTATGCTTTGGATCATGAGCTGTACCACGCCTTCGCCATACTTTTCTCTTTCCATCATTCTGGTAGAGGTTGATCTTGGTTTCATCTGTCCAAAAAATGTTCTTCCAGAACTGTGCTGGCTTTTTTAGATGTTTTTTAGCAAATTCCAGTCTAGCCTTTTTATTCTTGATGCTTATGAGTGGCTGCACCGTGCAGTGAACCCTCTGTATTTACTTTCATGCAGTCTTCTCTTTATGGTAGGTTTGGATATTGATACGCCTACCTCCTGGAGAGTGTTGGTCACTTGGTTGGCTGTTGTGAAGGGGTTTCTCTTCACCATGGAGATTATTCTGCGATCACCCACCACTGTTGTCTTCCGTAGGCGCCCAGGTCTTTTTGCATTAATGAGTTCACCAGTGCTTTCTTTCTTTCTCAGGATGCACCAAACTGTAGATTTTGCCACTCCTAATATTGTAGCAATTTCTCGGATGGGTTTTTTCTGTTTTCGCAGCTTAAGGATGGCTTGTTTCACCTGCATGGAGAGCTCCTTTGACCGCATGTTTACTTCACAGCAAAACCTTCCAAATGCAAGCACCACACTTCAAATCAACTCCAGACCTTTTATCTGCTTAATTGAGAATGACATAACGAAGGGATTACCCACACCTGTCCATGAAATAGCCTTGGAGTCAATTGTCCAATTACTTTTGGTCCCTTTAAAAACAGGGTGGGACATGTTAAGGAGCTGAAACTCCTAAACCCTTCATCCAATTTTAATGTGGATACCCTCAAATGAAAGCTGAAAGTCTGAACTTCAACTGCATCTGAATTGTTTTGTTTAAAATTCATTGTGGTAATGTCTATAACCAAAATAAGAAAAATGTTGTCTCTGTCCAAATATATATGGACCTAACTGTATACTGGTGGGTATCTTGTCCCCATAGTGTAATACAAATCCAGTATAGCCCCTATGTGTCCTGTCAACCCTATGTAACGTACAATTAAAGTGCACTACGGACTAAGCACCCCCTGGGTGCTCAGGGGAGAGGGCTCAGGAAGACGCTCTAGCAGCGTCGATACGCGTGGGGCCTTCTCACTTCTCACGGACTGTATTTGGTATCATGCTACTGCTCTGGCAAATCTGACCACCATTATGGAATTGAGATGCCGGCCGCTCCAACAGTGCTTGTGTTATTTTGTGAGATATTTTGCTTAGGTTGGTCACTATACTTGTGTGATATTGTGGTCAGTATGATTCTTTAATACTTATATGCCAGGGGGTGCTTAGTCGGTAGTGCACTTTAATTGTATGTTACATAGGGCTGACAGGACACATGGGGGCTATACTGGATTTGTGTTAAACTATGGGGACAAGATACCCACCAGTATATCTTCTATGTCCTATATATATTTAGAACAAGCCTTTTTTGATGGGTCAGCTGGCAGCCTATTGTATTGTATATATTTTTTGATTAACATGAGAGTTTGCGTATTTGGAGATTTGTATTTAATCTATTTATATATCCTGTATGAGCACTGCCATCATTGCATCATTGGGTCCGTTTGGGGTGCTTATGTTTGGGCTATTTAGCCTTTTGTGGTTTTTAAATGTTTTTAAATGTGTTGCCCCTTTTTTTTGCCTTGTTTATATAAGTCATTTAAATAAAGTGGAATATTCAGGTTGATCCCTTGTATGTGCATATCCTTTCTCTTATTTTTTTCTGTGGGGGGGAGTGAGACTGCAGATGATGGAGTGTGTTTGAGGGGGCACTGCGCATGATGAAATGATAGGGGGCTGCAGATGATGAAGTGTGTTTAAGGGGGCACTGCGCATGATGAAATTATAGGGGGCTGCAAATGATAAAGTGTGTTTGAGGGGGCACTGCGCATGATGAAATGATAGGGGCTGCAGATGATAAAGTGTGTTTAAGGGGGCACTGCGCATGATGAAATGATAGGGGGCTGCAGATGATAAAGTGTGTTTGAGGGGGCACTGCGCATGATGAAATGATAGGGGGCTGCAGATGATGAAGTGTGTTTAAGGGGGCACTGCGCATGATGAAATGATAGGGGGCTGCAGATGATGAAGTGTGTTTGAGGGGGCACTGCGCATGATGAAATGATAGGGGGCTGCAGATGATGAAGTGTGTTTAAGGGGGCACTGCGCATGATGAAATGATAGGGGGCTGCAGATGATAAAGTGTGTTTGAGGGGGCACTGCGCATGATGAAATGATAGGGGGCTGCAGATGATGAAGTGTGTTTGAGGGGGCACTGCGCATGATGAAATGATAGGGGGCTGCAGATCATGAATTGTGTTTGAGGGGGCACTGCGCATGATGAAATGATAGGGGGCTGCAGATGATGAAGTGTGTTTGAAGGGGCACTGCGCATGATGAAGTGTGTTTGAGGGGGCACTGCGCTTGATGAAATGATAGGGGGCTGCAAATGATAAAGTAAGGGGGACTGCAGATGAAGTGAAGGGGGAATAGTCGACTAAATGATGAAGTAAGGTGGACTGCAAATGATGAAGTGGGGGTGATGGGGACTGTTCATCAAGTGAGTGTGAGGGATGGTGGACAGCAATTGAATTGAAGGTGGGGGTGGGGAGAGCCAATGGTGTATTGAAGGTAGGGAGAGCAAATAATGAATTTTGAGGGTGGGGAAGAGCAGTTGATAATGAATAGAGGGTGGGAGAGTGAAGACATGACAATGAATTGAGGCAGAAGGGGCATGTAACTATAATGAATCGGAGTTAGGATTAGTGCGGGAGGTACATAGTGGGATCGTTGAGGATAAAGTGACTGGAAATAAATTGGGAGAAAGAGTACAGGTGCTAATTAATTTATATATTAAATGGGGAAAGTGGCTATGTATAGCTAGAAGGGGCTCAGTGGCATATTATAATTTATATTTGGAATGGTGGGTTGCATAATAACCAATTACAGTATATATTAATGGTGGGTGAATGTCTGTATTCAGATGTGTAGTGTAGAAGAAAGGGAAAAAGTGGGGAATGTGCTCTGGAAGCGGTGCTCTAGATAACTGTGTTACTTTGTGCAGAGACGAGTCCTGGCTGAAAGAAGTGAAGGCGGTTTGCGCTGGATTAAAAAGAAACCCAAAGATGAAGGACTTCAGCTAGAGACGTCACTGGTGAGTCAGTATGTTACCTGTACACTGACACCATACACTGTATACTGTATACAGAGCTCCTGTATATAATGTCACCGGTGATCACTATATTATCTGTACATGATACACTATATACAGAGCTCCTGTGTATAATGTCACTGGAGATCACTGTATTACCTGTAAACTGACACTATACACAGAGCTCCTGTGTATAATGTCACTAGTGATCACTGTATTACATGTACACTGACACTATATATAGAGCCACTGTGTATAATGGCACTGGTGACCTCTGTATTACCTGTACACAGACACTGCATACTAAGTACAGATCTCCTATGTATAATGACACTTATGGTGATAGTATTTTTTTTATTAATGATCAGTATTGTACTATTTAGTCACAATGTGGTGGTAATATGTTGTCCGGCCATGGTGTGGCGGTATTTGTTTCTTGTATGTGCTGTTATTTGGTCACTATGTGGTGTTAATATGTGGTCTGGTCATGTTGTGTTGGTATTTGTTCCTTGTATGTAGTTGGTCACCATGTGGTGGTAATATGTGGTCTGTACATGCTGCGGTGGTATTTGTCCCTTGTATACGATATTGTTCGGTCACTGTGGTGGTAATATCTGGTCTGCACATGGTGTGGCAGTATTTATTCCTTGTAGATAGTATTATATGTCACTATGTGGTGATAATGTGGTGTCTGGTCATGGTGTTGTGGTATTTGTCCCTTGTATGTGGTATTATTGGTCATTTGAAAAATTGAAAAATAAATAAAAATATACCTAAATTGTATTGCATATTTTAACAAATGTTTAATAAGTTAGAGTAGAGTAGCGCCCGGCCAAAAGAGTCTACCTTGTCATCGTGGCAGATTAAAAAAACCTTTTGGCCAAAACAAAATCTGCTGGCTATGTGTGTGATCTGGTGATGGGAACTGTTAATGTGTGATTGGTGAGAAGTGGAGTTTTTCCAAGAGACAGCGGTGGTGCTGTGGACAGTTCAAGGGTTGGAGGCGGGGCTGGGGTGGAGCTTGGGCGGAGTCTTAAGGGGGCCCCGAAAATTTTGCCAGTATGGGGCCCCGAAATTTCTAGTGGCAGCCCTGCCTACATGAACAGTTTCCTGAAACGTGGATTGGCCGTCGTGGGCCAGTTGAATGGCCACCAAGGTCTCCTGATCTGACCCTCTTAGACTTTTATCTTTGGGGTCTTCTGAAGGC
Source organism: Ranitomeya variabilis (assembly GCF_051348905.1). NCBI lineage: Eukaryota > Metazoa > Chordata > Amphibia > Anura > Dendrobatidae > Ranitomeya > Ranitomeya variabilis. The sequence goes on from NC_135232.1 coordinate 627,823,287, forward strand.
AATTGTCTATGCTATGAAGATACGAGATGTGCAGCATCTGAAACAGCGGATACTGGAAGCCTGTGCTAGCATTTCTTCTGCAGTGTTGCTATCAGTGTCAAGAGTGGGAGAAGAGGGTTGCATTGACAATCCAACACAATGGGCAGCACTTTGAACACATTTTATAAGTGGTCATAAACTTGTAAATAACTCATGAAAGAATAATATTATGTTAAAACCAAGCACACCATTGTTCTTGTGAAATCCTCAATAAGTTTGATGTGTCACATGACCCTCTTCCCATTGAAAAAAAAAAGTTGGATCCAAAATGGTGACTTCAAAATGGCCGCCATGGTCACCACCCATCTTGAAAAGTTTTCCCCCTCCCATATACTAATGTGCCACAAACAGGAAGTTGATATCACCAACCATTCCCATTTTATTTAGGTGTATCCATATTAATGGCCCACAGTGTATATTCTTCTCATGAGCATCTCTGCCTATATTAATGCATCCCATTATATAATTAGCCTTGGCAGCAGCTGCCTGACAATAATCATTAAAGTTTAGTTTGCTGTCTACCTATACACTGAAGTATTAAAGTTTTTTTAATGAGTGGTTTACCCAGTGATTTACTAATTAGTACATAATTGTACATTTTATTTCTTCGACTAAAGTGCATGACCTTAGATTTGTCTTCAGTAAGCTTCAATAACTATTTCTCAGCCCACCCTCCAGCTTACATAAACCCATCTGTAATATTACATTATCCTTCTCTGTGTTGAATACCTTGCAGAGTTTACAGAGTTTAGTATCATCCACAATATTCTCATTCTTGGCTAAGCATAATAATAGAGACATTGTTTGTTTGAGCAAAGTAATTAGGGCTCATTTCACAATGGTTACTTAGATGTGTTCATGCAAATTGGTGTTTTTTATTCTTCTAAAATGTTTAAGCCTCATGCCTTTGTATTAATTGTATAATTAATGCAATTTGCTACTAAAATAAATATACTTTTCGTTAAGGTTATTCAAAAATATATTGAAAAAGAGAGGGCCCAGTACTGACCCCTATTGAACCCCACTGTAAACTTCTGACCCAATCAGAGTGAGTTCCATAATCACTCATTGTTTCCTATCACTGTGACAGTTGTGTGAAGTTTAACCCAATTACTCATTTCCCCCTATTCCAATTGCTCTCATTTATTCTAACAACTAGAGATGACTGGATCTATCACCTTCAAGTAAAAATTTGCTTAAATTCACACCTCCCCGTGAATTCAAAAACTTTGCGATTCGATAGGATCACCCACAAAAAATAAGAGTGGGCAAATTTCATTAGGCACAGCTTTTACACAATGTCCTGTAGCTTTCACATTGGCTAGCACAGCCAATAAAGACAGACAATCACGGGCAGTATAAAAGATGGCCTAATCTGATTGTGGTGCACTAGTTTCAGCGTTGAAGCAGATTGAAAATGGTAATGATAGTCTAAGTCTGTGAATAATCTAAAGATTCAAGTGATATAAAGGGAGGTGCAGTCACTCAGTGCGACTGTGAATCCATCTGTGAAATGGTAGAAACAGCCCCTTTACAACAGCCTTGTGTCGAAGAACTTTACAGAATTGGGACATAAAGAAAGAGATCTCAAATTTTGTATTGTTGACCATGTTCCCACACTTAGAAGAGGGGGTGACAGGGAGAAATAATTGAAAAATAAAGAATTAAAATAGATCTATAGACTTAAAGGTGTTTTCATGAACAAAAGTTAATTTTAATCAATAGATCTTGGAATAGTAGTCATTTTCACAATTGGATGTGTTAAAAATGCTCCTGCATGGAGATAATCTTATAAATGTGTCCCTGATATGTATTGTGTAATGTCTATGTCTGACAGTACAGGAACATGGTCTGATCATATCACATCTTCCAGGCAGCAGAGAAAGCAAAAGAGTATACAGACAGGACAGCATGGGATCACAGTTGATTCTTTAAACCTAATGCTGTCGATGTGGACTTTAACCTACATACTATATTTATAAAATATTTCCTTCACTATGGGATATTTCTCTTCTCAATTTGAGGTATGATAGAATGTAATTTTATACTAGTTCACAATTTTCTCATATTCTTATATATATTTTTCACACAGTTAATTATAACCATTATTGGAAGCTATGACTCATTCCACCATACTATGGATCCAGTTAAAGTTGAATCAATATTATGTTTCATTTGAGAATTTATGAATTTTTATGCACTGTATTTTGTGTGACATATATTGTATTGATTATTATAAGTCCTCCTTGCATCATCTTTTTGTACAATTTATATTGTAGATATTATCTAGGGAGCATAACTCTACTTATATACAACCCCTGGCAAAAATTATGTAATCACTGGCCTTGGAGGATGTTCATTCAGTTGTTTAATTTTGTAGAAAAAAAGCAGATCACAGACATGGCACAAAACTAGAGTCATTTCAAATGCAACTTTCTGGCTTTAAGAAACATGGAAAAATGGTTATTTTTTGTAACCAAGCATAGGGGTAAAATTATGGAATCACTCAATTATGAGGGAATAAATTATTGAATTACCCTGTAAATTTTCATTCTCAAAACTAACTCCTGCATCATTAGATCTGCTTGTTAGTCTGCATCTAAAAAGGGGTGATCACACCTTGGAGAGCTGTTGCACCAAGTGGACTGACATGAATCATGGCTCCAACACAAGAGATGTCAATTGAAACAAAGAAGAGGATTATCAAACTCTTAAAAGAGGGTAAATCATCAATGTTGCAAAAGATGTTGGTTGTTCACAGTCAGCTGTGTCTAAAATCTGGACCAAATACAAACAACATGGGAAGGTTGTTAAAGGCAAACATACTGGTAGACCAAGGAAGACATCAAAGCGTCAAGACTGGAAACTTAAAGCAATATGTCTCCAAAACAGGAAATGCACAACAAAACAAATAAGGAACGAATGGGTGGAAACTGGAGTCAACGTCTGTGACGGAACTGTAAGAAACCGCCTAAAGGAAATGGGATTTACATACAGAAAAGATAAACGAAAGCCAACATTAACACCTAAACAGAAAAAAACAAGGTTACGATGGGCTAAGGAAAAGCAATCATGGACTGTGGATGACTGGATGAAAGTCATATTAGTGATGAATAACGAATCTGCATTGGGCAAGGTGATGATGCTGGAACTTTTGTTTGGTGCCGTTCCAATGAGATTTATAAAGATGACTGCCTGAAGAGAACATGCAAATTTTCACAGTCATTGATGATATGGGGCTGCATGTCAGGTAAAGGCACTGGGGAGATGGCTGTCATTACATTTTCAATAATTGCACAAGTTTATGTTGATATTTTGGACACTTTTCTTATCCCATCAATTGAAAGGATGTTTGGGGATGATTAAATCATTTTTCAAGATGATAATGCATCCTGCCATAGAGCAAAAATTGTGAAAGCATTCCTTGAAAAAAGACACATAAGGTCAATGTCATGGCCTGCAAATAGTCCGGATCTCAATCCAATTGAACATCTTTGGTGGAAGTTGAAGAAAATGGTCCATGACAAGGCTCCAACCTGCAAAGCTGATCTGGCAACAGCAGAGAAAGTTGGAGCCAAATCGATGAAGAGTACTGTTTGACACTCATTAAGTCCATGCCTCAGAAACTGCAAGCTGCTAGTGACTCCATAATTTTTCCCCTATGCTTGGTAAAGAAAAGTAACCTTTACTGACTACTACATTTTTTGTTCTTGATTTCTTTTAGTGTTTTTTAAAGTCAGAAAGTTGCCATTTGAAATGACTTTAGTTTTGTGCCATGTCTGTGATCTGCTTTTTTTCTACATAATTAAACAACTGAATGAACATTGGATCGCCCGCCAGGGCCGTGGGGTACTCGGTACCGGGTCTGGTACTTAAAGGGATGTGTCACGGTGGCGGTGACCCAGTCTGTGGTCTTTAAAGGGGTTTGTGAAATTAAGTTTGTTCGTGACGCCACCTGTGGTATTCGGTCAGGGGTGACAGACGCTGCTGAAAGGGGTCCACTGGGGTGATGTTATGGCAGCAGGGATGGTATGGCTTCCCACAGGTGAAGCTGGGTCCCCAGGGCTCCAAAGGTAGTAGGGACAGGTGGTAGGTGGTGAAGAAAAAAATGGAGGACACAGGGTTGCAGTCTCTTTACCTCTTTACTTGGTTCAAGGCAGCCACTGTCCAGGGTGCCGGATCACAGATGCTGGTGTGATCCAGCCAGCTTGGAAGCGAATTGGGAATCCCTCTAACCAGGTGGGGTTGGATTCCTTCCTTCTAGCGCTGTGGTGTTGTAGTCCCTTGCTGCCTTAGTCCTCACACAAGGTCCTCACGTTTTCCCTCTGTCCCCCTTTAGGTAGGACACAACTCGTATGACAGGTAGCTCGAGCCTTTTTACAGGATCTCCATCACGGCCCGGGCTCTATTTGCTACTGTGTCCTCGGGTGTTAATGGTGGACAGGTAACTTGCAATCAGCTGTTTGCTGGTTTCTGCCGTGGGGCATGAAGTTACACCCACAACCTCAGTCTTCTGGCTACCGGTATCTGCTCTTAGCGTGGAGGAAACTCAGTCACAGCTTCTCTCTCCAGCTCTTCACTCCCCTGTGCTCCACTTCCCCAATCAGTTGCTTTACAGACTGCTCTGCTTTCTCTTTCCTTCCCAGTAGCCGCAGAATCACTCGGCAACTGCCTAGCAACTGACTCCTCCTCCCGACCAGAGAGAGCAGCTCCCCTGAAGTCAGGTGTAGAGCTCCCCCTTCTGGCCTGGAGTCAGAACAGTGTTGTATGGGCTGAATACCTGTCAAAGGGATCCTTCCTCGCTTCCAAGCATGACATCACTCTCCCCATGAGGAAAGCAATGCCATTGTAACAACCAAGAACCTGGGGTGTTACAACATCCTCCAAGGCCGGTGGTAATTTTTGCCAGGGGTTGTACATGCTTCCCTTTAATTTGGGAGTTAGAGTGATTCTGCCCTAGTATATAGGAGATACCTCTCTCAAAAAAAGTTTATAAATTGGTCCTTGGATAAATCACTAGTTAGGATAAAGTCATTTGTGGCTATTTTTGTCCTTAGCTAGGCAGTTTTGATGCTTTAATGCTATAAGTAAGTATTATAATTCGCTGTACTGTACTAAGATGGCACCTGGTAACATCAAAGGTGAATTTCGCATGCGCTGACATGCGCACTTATATCATCCACAAAAACATGGCATATTAGGGTTCGGTATGACTGTACGCATGCACAGTGGATATGGGACTTGGCTCTCTGTCACTCTAGGTTTTGTTAATTGTGGACATGCGCATTAGGATCTTTAGGATGCTGGAATTGGTGCAGGTTTATGCAAATTACTATTGTTGGTGGGGTGAGCCATTATCATAATGAGATATATGGTGGGGGAAATAAGTATTTGATTCCCTGCTGATTTTGTAAGATTGTAATTTTAAGGACAGATTCATTTTAACATTTAGTTATAGAATATCAAAAATAAAAATCCAGAAAATCACACTGTATAAATTATATAAATGTATTTGCATTTTGAAGTGAGAACTAAGTCTTTGATCCCTCTGGCAAACCAGACTTAACTCTTGGTGGCAAAACACTTGTTGGCAAGCACAGCAGTCAGATGTTTTTTGTAGTTGATGAGGTTTGCACACATGTCAGGAGGAATTTTGGTCCACTCCTCTTTGCAGATCATCTCTAAATCATTAAGATTTTAAGGCTGTCACTTGGCAACTCGGAGCTTCAACTCCCTCCATAAGTTTTCTATGGGATTAAGGTCTGGAGACTGGCTAGGCCACTCCTTGACCTTAATGTGCTTCTTTGAGCCACTCCTTTGTTGCTTTGGCTTCATGTTTTGAGTCATTGTCTTGCTGGAAGACCCAACCACGACTAGTGTTGAGCATTCCGATACTGCAATATCGGTTATCGGCCGATATTTGCGGTATCAGAGTTCCGATACTGAGTTACGATACTTTTACAATATCGAATACCGGAATCGGAAGTTCCCATAATGCAATGAGCCAGTTTGATTTAATTCAGCCAATGAGGAATCCTAAGAAGTGTGGGCACATCCTGTTATGCATGTTAGGCATGTAACCAATGGCATGGCTGTGATTGGCTGCTCAAATGATGTCATGATGCACTATAAAAGCCGCTGCCGCCATTTTGGGTTCACTCTGCTGTGAATTCAGTTAGGGACAGGACGCTGCTGTTCTGACTGAGGGACAGTTTGAGATAGCGATTTGCTTCATTGTGCTTTACCCAGGCTACTTTAGTAACCGCTCTGTGAGAAGCTTTTTTTTGCCTTGCAGTGCTGTTCACGGCTATCTGCGAGGTCTCTGTGTGTGAGTGCAGCTCACGCTGTAGTGTGTTCTGCAGCCACATCTGGTTGTAGTCCGCTCAGCGTGCGTCACTGCCTCATACTGTTACATTGTCCTTTTTTGCATTAGTGCTGCTGCACATTTTTCCTGATTTCTCCTATTAGTGTGTTACCATCCATATCCAGCTAGATTGCGTGCAAACACTATATAGGAGTAGTTAGAGGAGCTTTTCTGCAGCCTTGCAGCGCTGTTCACAGATGTCTGCGAGGTCTCTGTGTGTGAGTGCAGCTCTCGCAGTAGTGTGTTCTGCAGCCACATCTGGTTGTAGTCCGCTCAGCGTGCGTCACTGCCTCATACTGTTCCATTGTCCTTTTTTGCATTAGTGCTGCTGCACAACATTTTTCCTGATTTCTCCTATTAGTGTGTTTCCATCTGTATCCAGCTAGATTGCGTGCAAACACTAAACACTATATAGGAGTAGATAGAGGAGCTTTTCTGCAGCCTTGTGCCCTGCAGCCCCAGCCAGATTAGTATTAGCCTATTTTTTGGAGCCTCATCTATTGCATTGTAGGTTACCTTCCTACATTGTAATAGCTACAAAAAGTTTGTGATACTATCGGTTTGACATCATTGGGCACATCCATTTTTTTTTGTTAAAAAAAACCTAAATAAAGTTCACCAAACACTCCACTTTACAGTTGTGTAGGCCACATTAGATCATATTAAAGTCTAGTCCACACTTTATAAAAGTAGTGTTTCTTATACCTGTTAGCAGCTGTTCAGGAATAAAAACACTAAGCCCTTAGTACTTTTCTGCCTATCTTTATCAGTCTACCAAGATGAAGAAGGCAGGAAGTAAGGCATGTGGTCGTGGGCGTGGAGTTTCTGCAGGGAGAGGACGTGGGGATTCTGTGCCTGCTGCGGGCACCAGAGACTCGGCATCCCCCAGTTTTACCAGGGAACAGTCCTTTATGCGCAGCTTTGTAGGAGCTCGCCATACCCCACTGCTGCGGGAGGACCAAATTGAAGCCGTTGTCGGATGGATGGCAGCTAATGCATCGATTTCAATTAGTGCCACATTCTCTTAGGTCCAGAGCACTGAAGAACACCCATCTGTCTCTTCACCACCTGCCAAATTGCCCAGGCAGTCAGAGAGCCCTGGACAGGAGCCATCTCTACTTCTGTTCTCTGAATCTCTTGGATTGGAAAGAGGGGGCCAGCCAAGCAGCATTCAAGAAATTGAAAAAGAGACAGTATGCAGTGATGCGCAACTGCCTTGTCTCTCTGAATCTGAAGAGATGGGTGGGCCAGTGCCTATGGTCAGCACACCTCAGTACGCATCTGATGATGAGACTCAGGTGCCACTTTCTGGTGTGTACTGTGCTGCCGAGACTACCCTGGAGAAGGAGTTGTTGGAAGAGGGTAGTGTAGATGATGAGGTCCTTGACCCATCATGGTGTAAGGTACAGGAAGGTGGTGGGAGCAGCTCTGAGGAAGAGATTGCCCGAACAGCCCAAAAAGGAGGGTGTTAGGACTCTGAACATTTTTTACCTTTTGTGCATAACTGCCCTTTTTCAAGATGGTGTCTTTGGTCTCATGTGCACTGTGTCTCCTGCTATAAAACTCCACCCCAGCCTTCAGTCAGTGCTAGAGTATTCTGCCTTGCATCCAGCTCCTGACCTCTGATTACTCCCTGGCTATACACCTGCTCCTGTGAACCTGTGTGGTGATCCTGCTACTCTGCTCTGGGTTCCTGCTGCATACTCAAGTTTCCAGTAATCCTCCTTCATCTGCTGTTCGTGTTTACTTCCATCTGCATTTGCTGGTCATGTAAGCTGTTGCTGCTTTGCAATAACCTGAGACTATTAACCAGGCCTCCTTGGTTGAGCTAAGATATGATTTGAACTGCCTAATAAGCATATCTATCTGTGCCTGGACTAAGACAAGGATTTATTCGTGTCAAGTATCCTCAAGAATAACTGTGCTTCATAGACTTTCTGCTTGATTGCATTTTCCTCTGAAGTTTCCTATAGACTGCTAAGCTGCATTTATTATTTGCACCAAGTGTTGTGGACTTGAGTTTCTCTCTGCACCTGTTTGAATCACCGTGTGATAATATAGACTTTACCACTTATAAAACTGTGTCCTGTAGTTGTCTTGTTCCACGCAAAGAGTCTCCTCAGTTATCCCCTATAATTATTACAGGATACTCTAGCCTAAAAAAAAAAAGGAGACTGCTGGAACAATGACTGCAGAAAGCAAATTAGAGCAGGTGTTTTCCACAATTAGATCACTGCAGAAAGATGTGGAAGGTCTGCAAAAGAAGTTTGGAAGCTTTGAACACAATCAACAAGTGTCTGGACAAACTTTGCAGGACTTGAGCAACCACATGGCAGCCCAGGAAAACAAACTTGCTGGCATAGAGTCCCAGTATGGACGGGCTTTTCAGGACATAAGCATGCAAATAGCTGCACAAGTGACTTTACCCTCTGGGCAATCGCCACCAGCTGGCCCACCTAAGTTGCCCCCATTCAGATTTAATGGTGATCGTGACAAATTTCGTGGCTTTGTAAATCAATGTATGCTATATTTTGATGTGCATGCTGACCGTTTTCCTACCAATAGATCCAAAGTATTGTGTGTAATAATGCTACTGACCTCACGAGCGCTCGCCTGGGCGAATCCGATGATTGAGTCTCGTGACCCACGGTTAAATGACTTGGATGATTTCTTGGCCACTATGGCATTAAAGTTTGATGACCCTAATCACCATGCAACCACTGAATCTGCTTTGTTGTCTTTACACCAGGCTAAATGTTCTGTTATTGAGTATGCCACTGAATTCAGGAGATTGGCGGTAGATACCAATTGGGACAGTTATGCACAATTGTCTATTTTTAAGAGGGGATGGTCTAGTATTGTAAAAGATGAACTAGCCCGCTCTGAGTCACCACAAGAGCTAGAGACATTTATACAGCATTGTGTGCGCATAGACATTCACCTTACTGAGCGTAGGCAGGAGAAATTTGCTGCATATAACCGTGTTTCTAACTTTTCCCTTCTTTCCAAAGAGCCTGCAGGTAAAACCTCTCGGGAGGTGGAGGAGGTGCCCATGCAAATTGATTCCGTTCAGAGGCGCGAGAACAATGAGCGCCGGGAGCATCGCCTGCGTGAAAGTCTATGTTTCTACTGCGGCCAGTCTGACCACTTCTTGATCAATTGTCCTAAGTGTCCTAGATGGCCTAACAAGGTGCTAGCAGCAGTAGGGGAGTATGACAACTGTGATGATGAATCTGACTTCTCTGAATGTAGCCTGCCTTTAAACGCTGTATTCCATTCACTTTCTATGACTTCACCCCCCAAGGAGCTGAAGAAAAAGAACTCTCACTGTTCTCTCCCTATTAAGATCCTGTGTTCAGGACAGTGGATTTCCAGTTCAGCAATGATTGACTCTGGTGCAGGTGGCAATTTCATGGATATCGCATTTGCCAAGGAACATGGTATTAAAATTCAGCAAAGAGCCTCTCCAATTAACATGAAAACAGTGGATGGGTCACCTTTAATCTCTGGGCCTGTGGATCAGGAGACCATACCCCTTGAAATTTTGTTGGAGCCTAAGCATCAGGAGCAACTTTCTTTCTTGCTAATTTCTTCTCATTTTCCTGTGATTCTAGGCATTCCTTGGTGGCGTTCTCAGAACCCAATTATCAACTGGGAGACCAAGGAGATTATCTTCCCAACAAGGAGCAACTCAGCGTTAACAGAAGCTGTCTCTGAGTCCATGGTTACGGAACCTCATGTACAGGTATTTTCTTTACCTCCAGCTTACAAAGAGTTCTCTGACATCTGTGACAAGAAGAATGCAGATCAGCTTCCTCCACACAGGCATTATGACTGTCCCATTGAGCTGCTTCCCGGGGCAGCCATTCCTTTTGGTAACGTATATCCTTTGGCGGCACCTGAGCTTCAAGCCTTAAAAGAGTATATTAATGAAAATCTTGCCAAAGGCTTCATACGTCCTTCTTCCTCACCAGCAGGGGCACCTATTTTTTTTTAAAGAAGAAGGATGGGACCCTGAGACCCTGTGTTGACTATCGAGAATTCAATAAGGTAGCCGTACGAAACCGTTACCCTTTGCCTCTGATTCCCGAATTACTGGAAAGAGTCTGCCATGCTAAGGTGTTCTCTAAACTGGATCTTCGTGGGGCTTATAATTTGGTGCGTATTCGTCCAGGGGATGAGTGGAAGACAGCATTCAGATGCCGGTATGGACACTTTGAATCTCTTGTGATGCCCTTCGGGCTTTGTAACACCCCTGCAACATTTCAACACCTTGCTAATGACTTTTTCAGAGATTTGTTGGACCAGTTTGTAGTGATCTATTTGGACGATATGCTAATCTTTTCTGACTCTCTACAGGAACATGAAGAACATGTCAAAACTGTTTTAAGACATCTGAAAGAGAACCATCTGTATATTAAGCCAGAGAAATGCGAGTTCCATCATTCTGAGATACAGTTCTTAGGTTATATCATCTCTCCACAGCGGCTGAACATGGAATCTGGTAAGATTCAGGCTATCCTTGACTGGCCGGTACCCAAGAACGTTAAGGAGGTCCAACGTTTTATTGGTTTTGCAAATTTCTACAGACGCTTCATTCGAAATTTTTCTGATATTGTCTGTCCCATTACTTCCTTGACAAAGAAGGAAAAGCCCTTTAAGTGGTCATCACAGGCTCAAGAAGCTTTTGATCGGCTTAAAGTCTGTTTCACATCAGCACCACTGTTGATACACCCAGATCCAACACTTCCTTTCATTGTGGAGGTGGACGCTTCTGATAATGCTTTGGGGGCTATTCTCTCCCAAAGAACTGGAGAGAAGGGTCTGCTACATCCTTGTGCTTTCTTTTCCCATAAACTAACCTCAGCAGAGAAGAATTACGACATTGGTGACAAGGAATTGCTGGCTATTATTGCGGCTTTCAAAGAATGGAGGCATCATCTGCAAGGAGCTGCACAACAGATCATAGTGCTAACTGACCATCGCAATCTAGAGTTCCTTAGATCCGCTAGATGTCTTTCTCCTCGTCAGGCTCGTTGGAACTTATTTTTAAATCAATTTAACTTTGTTATCTCGTACCATCCAGGTTCTCGTAATGGGAAGGCTGATGCTTTATCCCGAATCCATGCTGCGGATTCCGTACCTGGAGCCCCATCCAAGACCATTCTATCTGATGCCAATTTCATCGGAGTTATAGGACTTTTGGAAGGAGTGCAGGGAGGCCTATGAAGGTGATGTATTTCTGGCCAACCCACCTGTGGATATTAATCTTGTCTTTAAGGGTGGCATGTGGTTCAGAGATCGACGTATCTACATCCCGGAGGTCGTCCGTCTGCAGATCCTCAAGTTGGTATAAGACTCCAAGTTGGCTGGTCACAGGGGGGTACAGAAGACACAAGAGTTCCTGAGCCTATTCTTCTGGTGGCCAACTTGCCTGAAGGATACCAAGGACTATGTTCTCTCTTGCGAGGTATGTGCCCATTACAAGACTCCTCATGTGGCACCTACGGGTCTTCTACAACCATTACCTGTTCCGTCCCGCCCTTGGGGGTCTATATCAATGGACTTTATTGTGGAGCTGCCTATATCGGGGGGCATGAACACAATCATGGTGGCAGTTGATCGCCTGACTAAAGCTGCTCATTTTGTTCCATGCACCAGCCTCCCCTCAGCTAAAGATACAGTGAACTTGGTTATACAGAATGTCTTTTGGTTGCACGGGGTTCCGGATGAGATCATCTCTGACCGTGGAGTACAGTTCACTTCAAGATTCTGGAAGGGGTTTTGCTCTGCACTCAATATTAATGTCTGTCTCTCTTCTGCTTACCATCCCCAGACAAATGGTCAGACTGAGCATACCAACCAGATGCTGGAACAATATCTAAGATGTTATGTCAGCCATCTCCAGGATGATTGATTGGAGTTGTTGCTGTTAGCCGAATTTTCACATAATAATTCTCAGAGCGTCTCCACTAAATTTACACCTTTCTTTGCCAATCTGGGTTATCATCCGTGTATTTTACCTAGGTCTCCAATTATTTCTCCGTTTCCGGCAGTGAAGGAAAGGCTGACTGCGATGAGACAGAATCTGGAGTTTCTGAAGGAATCCCTGACCACAGCTCAAGAACGTTATAAGAGAACAGCTGATAGATTCCGTAAACCTGCACCCATGTTCAAGGTAGAAGATTCCGTGTGGTTAGCAACTAAGAATCTGAAGTTAAACGTTCCTTCACAAAAACTTGGACAGAAATTCATTGGCCCTTTCAAGATCAACGGTATTGTGAGCTCTGTGGCCTGCCGGCTGAAGCTGCCTAGGACAATGAAGTTACACCCAGTTTTTCATGTATCTTTACTAAAGCCTGTATCTCCTAATTCCTTCCAGGGATGTGTTGTGCCACCTCCACAGCCTGTGGTGATTGATGGGCAAGAACAATTCGTTGTGGAGGAAATTATTGATTCCAGGATTCGCAGGAATTGGCTCCAATATCTGATAAGATGGCAGGGATATCCCCCTGAGGAAGACTCTTGGGAACCTGTGGAAAACATCAATGCCCAACAGAAGATTTCTCATTTTCATCACAGATTCCCTGAGAAACCAGGTCCAGGATCGTCCTGAGGCCACTTCTAAGGAGGGAGTAATGTCAGGACTCTGAACATTTTTTACCTTTTGTGCATTACTGCCCTTTTTCAAGATGGCGTCTTTGGTCTCATGTGCACTGTGTCTCCTGCTATAAAACTCCACTCCAGCCTTCAGTCTGTGCTAGAGTATTCTGCCTTGCATCTAGCTCCTGACCTCTGATTACTCCCTGGCTATACACCTGCTCCTGTGAACCTGTGTGGTGATCCTGCTACTCTGCTCTGGGTTCCTGCTGCATACACAAGTTTCCAGTAATCCTCCTTCATCTGCTGTTCGTGTTTACTTCCATCTGCATTTGCTGGTCATGTAAGCTGTTGCTGCTTTGCAATAACCTGAGACTATTAACCAGGCCTCCCTGGTTGAGCTAAGATATGATTTGAACTGCCTAATAAGCATATCTATCTGTGCCTGGACTAAGACAAGGATTTATTCGTGTCAAGTATCCTCAAGAATAACTGTGCTTCATAGACTTTCTGCTTGATTGCATTTTCCTCTGAAGTTTCCTATAGACTGCTAAGCTGCGTTTATTATTTGCACCAAGTGCTGTGGACTTGAGTTTCTCTCTGCACCTGTTTGAATTACCGTGTGATAATATAGACTTTACCACTTATAAAACTGTGTCCTGTAGTTGTCTTGTTCCACGCAAAGAGTCTCCTGAGTTATCCCCTATAATTATTACAGGGGGAGAGGGAGGGGGCAGACTGGGTTGCCTGTAGCCTCCACTTCGGCACCCATTAGGAGCATGCCTCTTCCAAAACCCAAAACGGGCGCTCCCAAGACTAGCACTGCCTGGTTCTTTTTTGACACAGTTGCAGATGACATTTGCTTTGTCAAATGCAAGCTGTGTAATCAGAAAGTGAAAAGAGGGAAAAGTGTCAGCAACCTCAATACCACAAATATGTGGAAACATGTGTGGACCAAGCACGTGTTGGAGTTACAAAGACACACTGAAGACCTAGGCCAACCTACAGCACCATCTACCACCTCTTCAGCTCGTGTTGTAGCCTCCTCCTTCAGCTCACACACAGCTGGTTCGGCTTCCTCCCAGGATCGCCATGGAAGAACCTCTGGCACTGTTGTTCAGAGACACAGTGTAATTCCACCCACAGCACCACGTTCCCTGTCATCCTCACACTCTAAGGACAGTCTACAGCCATCGGTAGCACAGGCATAGGAGAAAAGGTGCCCATACTCGGCAAACCAACCCCGAGCACAGGCTCTGAATGCTGGCATTGCAAAACTACTGTCCCTTAAAATGCTCTCATTCAGGCTGGTGGAGACTGACACCTTCCGTAACTTGATGGCATTGGCAGTCCCACAATACAACGTGCCCAGCCACTTTTATTTCAGCAGGGAAGCCGTCCCTGCCCTGCAAAAGCATGTGGAGGGAAAAATTAAAAATGCGCTACTAAACACCGTCAGTAGCAAGGTCCACTTGACCACCGATGCGTGGACCAGTAACCATGGACAGGGATGATGCCATTCCCTCACTGCCCATTGGGTAAATGTTGCGAGGCCGGGAATAGATCTTGAGAGTGGCGCTGTACGTGTTCTGCCAACTCCAAGGATTGCAGGAATCCAGTCTGTACACATTGACTCCTCCTCATTCTCCAGTTCCTCTGAAACATCGCTGCAGGAGCCGTCACAGTCTACCTCCACATGGACCCGTGAACGCTTACCTGTTACGACCGATATGAGCACAGCCATGGTCAAACGTCAACAGGCCGCATTGAAATTAATTTCTTTGGGGAATCGAAGCCACACAGCGCAGGAGCTCTGGAATGCCATCAAGCAGGAGAGTGACGTGTGATTTGTGCCAGCAAATCTCCAGCCAGGCATGGTAGTGTGTGACAATGGCCGAAATCTGGTGACAGGTCTGGGCCTAGACAACCTCACTCACATCCCATGTCTGGCACATGTGCTCAACTTGGTCGTGCAGAGTTTTTTGAGGGACTATCTGGATCTTGATGCACTGCTGCATAAAGTCCGCCTAGAGTGCGCTCACTTGCAGCATTCCAGAATGGCCAGATCGCGCATTGCAGTTCTGCAGCGCCGATTCCACCTTCCGGAACATCGCATCATATGTGACCTACCCACCAGGTGAAATTCAACGTTACATATGTTGAAGGGTTGTGTGAGCAGCAGGCAGCAGTAATGGAGTACCAGCTGCATCAGGCGCAAACAAGTCGCACTGCGCGCCGTTCACACTTTACCACCACTACGTGGGCCTCTATGAAGGACATCTGCCACGTTTTGCGTGCCTTCGATGATTCCACGCGGATGGCGAGTGCACATGATGCACTAGTCAACATGACTATCCCCCTTATCTGCCTGCTTGAAAAAACACTGCAAGCACTAAGCGAGGAGATTGTGGAAGAGGTGGAGGATGAGGAGTCACAAATGCCATCTGCTTCTGGACAGTCTGCGCAACGTGGTTCCTCACAAAGGCCTAGGCAGGGGACACTTTGTGAGGAGGATCAGGAGGAGTCAATGGAGGAGGAAGACATCTGTCCAGAGGAGGGAGGTATACAATGCTCTAGTAGTCAGTATGTAGAGCGAGGGTGGGGTGATGCAGAGCAGGCAGAGATGACGCCTCAAGCAGGGGACAGCGTTTCTTGGCCAGTTGGCAGTCTGCAGCACATGGTTGATTTCATGCTGCAGTGCCTGAGAAACGACTGCCGCATTGCCCACATTCTCAACACGGCTGATTATTGGGTGTACACCCTCCTAGATCCTCGCTACCGGGACAATTTACAAAGCCTCATAACACCGTTGAACCGTGAGCGTAAATAGTGGAAGTACCAAGGCACACTGGTGCATTCCATCATGTTCTCCATTCCAACCGAGAGCAGTGCTGCTAGTGCTTTACAAAGCAGCTCAGTGCGTCGAGGCAGTGGAGGAAGCTCTGCACAAAGAGGGAGCAGAAGCAGTGCCTCAGCACAAGGCAAGACCAGTATGGCCCAAGTGTGGCAAAGTTTTGTGTCCCCGCCACAAATGTCTACACCATCACAGATGGCTCCAGTCCGCAGGAGGCAACGTTTCCGTCAGATGGTGACAGACTACATGTTTTTCCCTCTCAGTGTTCTCCCACACGGCTCTTCCCCCTTCAAGTTTTGGATCTCTAAGCTGGATACATGGCCAGAGCTAAGCCAGTATGCATTGGAGGTGCTGGCTTGCCCTGCTGCTAGTGTATTATCGGAACGCGTCTTTAGTACCGCAGGTGGTGTACTAACAGACCTGTCGCATGCGATTATCCTCCGATAATGTTGACCGGCTTACTTTTCTGAAAATGAACAAGGCCTGGATCTCACAGGAATATGCCAGTCCTCTTCCAGATTAAATAATTGGTTAGCAACAGTAACCAGGTCTCCTGTTGTGTTCATGTTTCTACCACCTGAACTGTAATCCCTGGGCTCCAACACAGCCAGTTGCTGCTCAGAAGTGCCATCTGCACAGTCAACACATGCTCCAGTGTTATTGGGGTTAAGTAACGTCAGCTGATCCCCTGCTGTGTGTCCGACAATTTCTCCTGCTCCGTCCACATTCACGCTACTACAGATATTAAACTTGCTCCAATTAGGCCTCTGGCTACACTCTGTTTCTCCTGTAATCTCTGGGCTCCAACACCGCCAGTTGCTGGTCAGAAGTGCCATCTGCACAGTCAACACTTGCTCCAGTGTTATTAGGGTTCAATAACGTCAGCTGATCCCCTGCTGTGTATCTGGCAATTTCTCCTGCTCTGTCCACACTCACACTACTACAGATATTAAACTTGCTCCAATTACATGTGCCTTCTTAAGCAGGGGGACCTTGCGGGTACTGCAGGATTTTAAACCTTTATGGCATAATGTGTTACCAGTGGTTTTCTTGGTGACTGTTGTCCCAGCTGCCTTGAGATCATTAACAAGTTCCTCCCCATGCAGTTTTAGGCAGATCTCTCACCTTCCTCAAAATCAAGGATACCCCACAAGGTGAGATTTTGCATGGTGTCCCAGATAGATGTCGATTGACAGTCATTTTGTATTTCTTCCTTTTTCTTATTATTGCAATACCAGTAGTCTCCTTCTCACCCAGCATCTTACATATGGTTTCGTAGCCCATTCCAGCCTTGTTCAGGTCTATGATCTTGTCCCTGACATCCATATAAAGCTGTTTGGTCTTGCCCATGTTGTAGAGGTTAAAGTCTGACTGTTCAATTGAGTCTGTGGACAGGAGTCTTTTTATAAAGGTGACTATTTAAGACAGCTGTAGAAAAAGAAGCAGCATCCGTTCCAGGTGAAGAGGGTATCAAAAATAGTCTTTATTCTGCCATAGTAACATACAACGTTTTGGCCATATTGGCCTTTGTCAAGTATACAATACATATCACCTGGCCACCTTAAATAGTGTGGAGCCAAAACAAGCCCCAATCACCAACAGAGGGCGGCCCTAATTTACTTATACAAATAAGTGCAAAAAACACACATAAAACATGGTTAAAAACCATAGTGCACTCAATACATTAATAACACATCGTATAATGTAGTAAATTCTCCATAGTTGAAAAAGGGATAATCCACTGTTCAAGCCATAGACCAATCACAGCGTTGTTACTCCAGTTGTCATGGTAACCGCCCACCGGTTATTTAGTCCATCATCTCCATGTGGTATAGTCTCCGATCGCATCCGATCATCATGCCGGTACGCCACCTATAAGTCACTCTCCCGATTGGTTCCAGATAGAATGTGATCTATATGCTTTTTTCAGACGGTTACGACTTGCTGCATATTTTTCTGAGAGACAATTGGGTGAAAATCTGGACATGGGGGTTGTGGATGGTTTTACTTTGAAAAGTACAGGTTTGTTTAACAAAAGTTCTTTCCAACCTCCTGTTAGAAATCATTTTGTCGAGTCTTATATTGAATTGGTGGAGAACGATATGAAATTATTGAAGGGGAGGTTTCGGAATATGGGCTTTAATAATTTATCTAATGTGGAAAGACAATCACTCGATAGCTTAGCGGGTAATACCAAAATTACAATCAAGCCGGCCGACAAAGGCGGTGCAGTTGTAATTATGGATACCATGAAATATGAAGCTGAAATCTTTGGACAGCTAGCGGATACCGCTGTATATTTGAAATTGACACACAATCCTACCACTCGGTTCCAGGGCGAGTTACAGCTTCTGATAGAGGACTCCCTCAACAGTGGACTTATCGATCAGAAGCTCTCCGAATTTCTTTTTGTGGACGCACCCATCACTCCAGTCCTGTACACATTGCCAAAGATACACAAAGACCTATTGAATCCCCCCCGGATGCCCCATTGTGTCGGGGAGGGGTTCTATGTGTCATAAAGTGGCAATTTTTCTCGACAGAATTTTACGTTGTCATGCGACCTCAGCTCGGTCCTATATTAGGGATACTAACGATTTTTTGGAGAAGCTCAGGGATATCAGGGTGGGTTCCTCTACCATCCTGGTATCCTTTGATGTTGTTTCAATCGAACATGAGAGGGGACCTGATGCCGTCGGTGTGGTGCTATCGAGCTCAGACGTGGCCCCGGCTTGTGCACAGTTGGTCCTCACCCTGCTGGAGTTCATCCTCAGGAGGAATTATTTCCGCTTTGGGGATGACTTCTATCTCCAGTTAAGGGGTACCGCCATGGGGTCCAATGTGGCCCCCACGTATGCTAACATCTATATGGCGGTACTTGAGGACCAATTTGTGTACAATTCCAACTACTAGCGCCACGTCCGGGCTTGGTGGCGCTACATCGACGACATTTTTTGTATATGGGAAGGGACCCAGATTGATCTCTTTGACTTTTTATCTGAGTTGAACAATGTACATCCACAGTTAAAATTTACTGTTACACATTCTATGGATAGGATACAGTTCCTAGATACTGTGGTATACAAACAAGACGAGAGGCTATATACTGACCTGTTCGTGAAGGCGACAGATAGAAATAGTCTTTTGGAGTATGGGAGTTACCATCCGAGGAGGATGATGGATTCGCTCCCTTGGAGCCAGTTGATACAGGTACGCCGCATTATCTCTGATGAGGACATATGCGACGTTAGGTTGGATGAAATGTGTAACAAGTTTATGTGTAGAGGTTATCCTAAAAAGAAGGTCATTTCCCACAAGAATCGGGTGACCGAACTAACAATTGGTGAGTTACAAACTCAAAAGAATAGAGTAACGCAGAAACAGGTCCCTTTTGTGTCAATGTGTCAACTTACTGTCCAGCTAGTGGGGGGATTGCTAACATCTTGAACAAGCATTGGGGTCTTCTGAATAGAGGGTTACCGCAGATTGATGAATTTCACTCACGGCCTATTCTCTCTTATAGAAGGGGACGCAATTTAAAGGACAGGCTGGTAAGGTCAGATGTGGGGACTAGGAAAGCTGTCCTCCAAAGGACTTTATGTCCACCCAGGATGGGAAATTTTCCTTGTCTCAACTGTGCTTGCTGCAGCAATATGCTGAAGGGTGATAGTTTTTACCACCCTCGAACAGGGAAAAAGTTTTCGATAAAAGATCGTTATACGTGCTCCTCTAGTTTTGTGATCTATTTATTAATATGTCCTTGTGGACTGATGTACGTAGGGGAGACTACGATGGAGATTCGGGCACGTATAAGCAAGCACAAGAGCACAATAAGAACTAAGTTACTTGAACTACCAGTCCCTAAACATTTTGATGAGTGTCGACACTCTGTTAATCAGCTCAGATTCAGGGTGATTGATGGGGTCCCTACACTAAGAAGGGGTGGGAATAGGATACAGTTGTTGAAACAGAAAGAGCTCAGATGGATCTCCATATTGGAGACTCTGCAACCAAAAGGGTTGAATATTGAGTATAATTTACAAATATGTATTTCCTAATTCCCTCTCTTTATAGGTGGCATCTGAATGTGTATATTTGTTTTTAATTGTGTGCTCTTTATTTTTTTATTTTTATTTTACTATTGTGCATTTGGCATCTGGTATCCAGTGATATTTGGAGTGGATTGTATGTTGTCTTGCTCTCTAGTTTAGTTACAACATGCCTTCTTTTCCCTTTTTCCTTGTGTGTTAAATCGCTATCTATATATATATATATACGACTTGGTTGCCATGGAATTGGCTGGGTCCGGTCCTCCCGTGCATGAAGGGGCAAGCTGCGTCATGTGAAGGTTGGGGATGTGATAGGGCATTCTGCCCTGGCTCCTCCCTGTCTCTGACGTGGCTGCGTGCGAGTCCTAACATTGCTGGGAGCGTTGTCTGGTCCGGTGCGGCCGGCGCATGCGCTGTGGAGTCTATCGATGCTGTGGTCATGTGACTGCGTGCATGTGATGTGCCCACGCGCCTGCTCTGGCGGTTCCTGATCGGCGGATCTAGAGGTAGATATGAAAAGTTCCTTATGATATGAGGGGGTTTGTGACTTATAGGTGGCGTACCGGCATGATGATCGGATGCGATCGGAGACTATACCACATGGAGATGATGGACTAAATAACCGGTGGGCGGTTACCATGACAACTGGAGTAACAACGCTGTGATTGGTCTATGGCTTGAACAGTGGATTATCCCTTTTTCAACTATGGAGAATTTACTACATTATACGATGTGTTATTAATGTATTGAGTGCACTATGGTTTTTAACCGTGTTTTATGTGTGTTTTTTGCACTTATTTGTATAAGTAAATTAGGGCCGCCCTCTGTTGGTGATTGGGGCTTGTTTTGGCTCCACACTATTTAAGGTGGCCAGGTGATATGTATTGTATACTTGACAAAGGCCAATATGGCCAAAACGTTGTATGTTACTATGGCAGAATAAAGACTATTTTTGATACCCTCTTCACCTGGAACGGATGCTGCTTCTTTTTCTACATTTGTGAGTATTGTCCAAATTGGATCCTTGGACTTTGGAGCGTGCATCACAACACTCTGGTGCTGTTGGTTGTGTTTGTTTACATATTTAAGACAGCTGTCTTTAATGCAGGTAACAAGTTGATTAGGATCATCTAACTGGTCTGTAGGAGCCAGAACTCAATGGTTGGTAGGGGATCAAATACATATTTCTCACTGCAAAATGCAAATAAATGTATATAATTTATACAATGTGATTTTCTGGATTTTATTTTTGATATTCTATCACTCAATGTTAAAATTAACCTACCCTTAACATTATAGACTGTTCATGTCTTAAAAATTATAGATTGTTCATGTCTTTCTCAATGGGCAAACTTACAAAATCAGCAAGGGATCAAATACTTATCTCCCCCACTGTATACACATGTGCTATGATTAATCAATCTACCGTAAGTCTATTGTACATTAAGCACTTTGTGCAGATTTGTGCACAGTTTCTAATTATTGTGATTCATTAAATACATATATACAATTTGTCTGAATATTTTGCACGTTATATATGATTTTTATATTATATATTGGAATATTTATTAATTGCTGATGTAATTGATGCACCTATTTTTGTATAATCTGTATACTATTTTGCTGCTTTAAAAAGTTCCACACTTGTAACAAAACATTGCCATCATCACTATGGGTCAATAAAGAACTCATTTTTTTGGACCTTGGAGTGCTGCCCTTTATCTTTTTGGAGATTATCCACCTATCTATCTAGATGACACATGTACACACGGACGGCAAACGGATGACACACAAATGACAAGTACACGTGGATAACACAGTTACTGTTTTTTCCAATACTGAAAATATCTGGACGTGTAAAGAAGGCCTAAGGGTGTGTAGTACAATGTGCGCATCCTGTATTTTAAGAGGTACAACCCATTTTTTAAGTCAGAAAGAAATATCTCCATAATCCAGAAATTGAAACACAACTGTTTAACTTACAAAGTGAGCACCTTGTAAAGAAAAGTTAGGGGTTTTTTCTGCACACTTCATTGTTGTAATAGTCCAATATTATGTAAGAGGAAGCAGTGATAACCCTGAAGAGCCCTTGCGGGACATGACCATAGTGATAAAAGACTGCCATCTGCTGGCTGGCAACCATCAGGTGGAACCAATTTGTACCAGAGGAATAGCACTGGGAGAAGCTTTGTCTGCTGGATCTTGTCAGTGGTACTCAGGAAAGAGTCTCAGGATATAAAAGCCTTGTTCGCCATACCGAAGGCAGATTTGGCACCGAGAGAGAGGAGAAGATGCAGATCAGGGATGGCACTGAGGCCAGCATGACAGGCCTCAGTGGGAAGTCTGTGCCACCAGAGTGTCGGTCACAGCCTGACAAGGTTCACACTACATCCAGGAAGACCCAGAGTTCTGAGTGCGTCGAGTTTCCTCCTTTTAATTTTGGCGCTTTTAAAAGTGCCAATCAACATGCAGGGATTGTTTGCCATGCACTGTAATGTCGCAGCCATCTTTGTTGTGGTATTACAGTGATTGGCTGGCTGCACAGCGTCATCAGGTCTATAAGAGACCTGGTGCCGCCCTGATCGTCGCATTCTGCTCCGGAGTCAGCTAGTGTAAGGAGAGCTGCTGCAGAGTTAGGGTCAGAATCGTGCTTGTAATAGTTACGTAGTGTTGGTCTGCCAGTGTTCAGTCCACAAATCCAGATAAACCAATAGTCCTTTTTATGGGTAATTTGGGGGTACACAGATTGCAGTGCTAGGTAGGCAGGGGAGTCTATGTGCACATTTCCACATCAGTGCAAGGCATGCAGGCACTGAATGTGAGTATATAGATCTCACTGCATACATCAAAAGACTCCTTTACTGTCTGCTGCTGCGTATTTTATATATACGTAGTTGTAGGTATCCGTAGCTAGAATTTCTGCAAATTTTATTACAAAGCAATCCATAGCCCCCTTTTTTTTACCTTTATTTGCTTGGTCACACTGCAGACTACAGCCAGGTCATTGCAATACAAGAGTCTGAAAATCTAGCAATTTAGTTTTTTTTTTCCCAGGCATCAGATGTGAGTGCGCAGAAAATTCTGGCCTTTTTTTTGTATTATAGTATTTTTTGGAGTGTCTTACAACATTTTTGGACACCATTTTGCTGTCCAAAAAATCTGTAGCTGGGCCAAAAACATTTAGATACAGTTCCTATATTTATCACTGTGATTTGAACGCAACACACATCGCATATCATTGCGCTAAATGTTTTACAATTTTAGTACTCCAATTTTTTTCTGTGTCATAGCCTACTCTATTGACACAATTTTGTGGGCCGAAAAAAATCATGGCCACATTTTGATCAGTCTGTTATCTCCATCCAACGCCTGGTCTATCTGTGGTGTCCAAATCCTTGCTTTTCAGGCATACATTTCACTTTTTTGTCTGTCTGCTACCCATGTTCTATACAGTAATTTGTGGTTAAAAAAAAAAATAAAAATATCAGGCCACATATTGAAACAGTCTGTTATCTCAGTCAGATGCCTGGTCTATCTGTGGTGTCCAAATCCTTGCTTTTCAGGCATACATTCCACTTTTTTGGCATTGTTAGCCTACTTCATGACAGTAATTGTCTTCTCAAAAAATAAAAAAGGCCACATATTGAACATTGTGGTTTTTCTGCCAGATGTCTCCTCTATCAGTGTTTTAAAAATTGTTGCACTTAAGTGCTCCTTTGAACTGGGTTTGATGTGTGGTAGTTATTTATAAAATTTGTTAAAAACAAAATAAAAAAAATACCAACATTCCGTTGAATTAAAAGTGTGTTTTTTCAGCACACTGATCACATATAAGTTTTCTCAAAATTAATCCATTTGTATTGAACTTTTAAAATATTTCAATAGTCCATTTAAAACGGGCAAGGCAAGGGGCAAGGGATGGGGAAGTGGAGGTGATTCTGATGGCGAATGCAGAGGTGGACGCCATAGCCAAGCTGAAAGTGGGCCACAACAAAGGCTCACATATTCTAGCTCAACCTTCCTGTCTCAGTTTCTCGGGGACCACAGCACACCACTATTGAAGCCTGAGCAGTGTTGGTTGGATAGCAGAAAATGCTTCCAGTCACTTAGCCACCACCACCACGTCTTCCACGTGGTCATAGAATCATAGAATCATAGAAAATGAGATTCTCAAAGCACAATCGTTAACAATTCCAAAAAGAGGGAAGAATGCAAAGCATATAAGGAACCCAGGATGGATGAACACACAACTTAAACATATGCTAAAAAGGAAGAAAGAAATGTTTCTCAAAAGGAAAGAGGGAGGCATATCTAAAGAAGAATATAATGCTCTCTGCAGAACTTGCAGGGCACGAATCAGATTACTAAAGCTGACAATGAATTAAGGCTTGCAAGAGATGTCAAAAGCGGTAAAAATGGATTTTGGGGATATGTCAAAAGTAAAAGAAAAGTCAAAGATGCCATAGGATTTTTACAGGATGAAAATGATGAAATGGTAAGAAAGGATGCTGAGAAGGCCAAACTTTTAAATTCCTATTTTGCATCTGTTTTCTCTCAGAAAGGAAATGTAACATGAAATGATCTTCACTGTCCTATTAAAGGAGTAGAAGAATCCAGGATATCTATAAACAGAAAGATAGTGAGGAAACACTTAGCTAACGTAAATTAATTCAAGTCTCCAGGTCCAGATGAATTACACCCCAGAGTACTGAAGGAGATAGCAGAAGAAATTTTTGAACCACTCTCCATAATCTTTGAAAATTCTTGGAGAACAGGAGAAGTTCCAGAAGACTGGAGAATAGCAAATGTTGTTCCTATCTTCAAAAAGGGGAAGAATGTGGACCCAGGGAACTATAGGCCCGTGAGTCTGACTTTCATACCAGGAAAGATCTTTGAACAAATTATTAAACAACATGTATGTAAGTACCTGGATAAGAATGAAGTGATTAAACAGAGTCAGCATGACTTTGTAACCAATAAGTCATGTCAAACTAACTTAATTTCCTTCTATGACAGAATCACTGACTGGGTGGATCAGGGAAATGCTGTAGATATAGTATATCTTGACTTCAGCAAAGCATTTGACAAAGTTTCTCACACCATCCTTATTGAAAAAAATAGTAAGTATGGAATGGACAAGGCAACTGTTAGGTGGATTCAAAACTGGCTTAGTGATCGGACCCAAAGAGTGGTCGTAAATGGCTGCACATCCAGTTGGAAGAATATCTCAAGTGGGGTACCACAGGGTTCTGTCCTGGGCCCTGTATTGTGCAACATCTTTATCAATGATTTAGATGAAGAAATTGAGGGTACACTAATTAAATTTGCTGATGGCAAAAACATGGAAAAATGCAGCTTATTGATGTGCATATGACTTGGTAGCAGGGCAGGCCTTGCAGTTAATACATAAGAAAACAATATGGCAGGACCAACTGAATAATGTGAAGTGGGTTTTCCTGTGGCCATCCAGTACCTGGGTTCAAAGGCTTATTGGGGAGCATATGACTTGGTAGCAGGGCAGGCATTGCAGTCAATACAAAAGAAAACAGTATGGGAGAACAAAATGAATAATGTGAAGTGGATTTTCCTGTGGCCATCCAGTACCTGGGTTCAAAGGATTCTTGGGGTGCATATGTCTTGATAGCAGGGCAAGCCTTGCATTCAATGCAACATTTTTTCAGGAAGCCCTCCTGTACCTCTCGTGAAAGGGGTATTGGGGTGCGTCGTAATTCTTGGCAGCCCAGCCACTCACTGCATAGGCAATAACTGCATAAGAGACACACTGTTTAATAATGGCCCTTTAAGAATATTAATGCCACCTGATGCCCCTCTAAAAATAGGCTCTGTGACTTTAAGTCTCCCTCCTTCATAAATGAAACAAGATGGGTCTGCTTATGTGTCACATACCACATGGACAGCTAAGGTTGTTAAATGTTACTATGACATTTCCCAGTGAATGCATTTGTATTTGTTGAAAGCAATGTTAAAGTTGAAAAATGCATCAAAAATGTTGCGTGTGAACATACCCCAAGTGGTGGAGGAACATTTTGGTCTGGGGTTAATTATTTTGCCTTATATACAAGTCATTACCCTGGAAAGGATGCACCTTGACATATTTCCCAGCAAAATCCATTTTAGTTACCTTATTTTCTGGTGTATAAGATGTCTGGGCGTATAAGACGACCCCCAACTTTTCCATATAAAATATGGAATTTGGGATATGCCCGCTGTATAAGACGGGGGTCATCTTATACGCCCAGTCATCTTATACGGCGTGTGGTTCCCAGGGTCTGAAGGAGAGGAGACTCTCCTTCAGGCCCTGGGATCCATATTCATGTTAAAAATAAAGAATAAAAATAAAACATATGTATATACTCACCCCTCCAAGAAGCCTGGCTGTCACTGCTGCAAGCGTCTGCCTCCGTTCCTAAGAATTGCAGAGCATGAAGGACCCTCGATGACGTCGCAGTCCTGTGATTGGTCCGTGACCGCTCATGTGACCGGTCACCTGACCGTGACGTCATCGAAGGTCCTTCACGCTCTGCAATTCTTAGGAACGGAGGCAGACGCTTGCAGCGGTGACAGCCAGGCTTCTCGGAGGGGTGAGTATATACATATTTTTTATTTTTATTCTTTATTTTTTACATGAATATGGATCCCAGGGCCTGAAGGAGAGTTTCCTCTCCTTCAGACCCTGGGAACATCCAGGATCACTCCCTGCACATGCCGTACCTGGCGTATAAGACGACCCCCGACTTTTGGGACAATTTTTAGGGGTTAAAAAGTCGTCTTATACGCCGGAAAATACGGTACGTTTTTGTACATTTTTTGGTGCACCTGTAAAAATGGCGTGAAACTCTGACAACATTGCTTACAGCTGTGACCTAGGAGTCAGAAATTTTACACCTTAAAAGGACCCCCGGGGGGATCGCGGTAAAAATACTCGGGTTTCGTAGACTTACATTGGGCCCGTTGCTCAGGTCGAGTACCAGAGTATTCCAATTTGCTCGACCCGCGCAACGAGCACCCGAGCATTTTAGTGCTCACCCATCACTAGTTAAGACCATTATCTACACCCTATGCAAGTCAATACCCAGAGACCAGACATCGCCTGTCAAGAGCAGAGCCCCAGTCGTCTCTGCTCCAGGCCCAGCAGAGGTTCACCAACAGTCAAGCATCGAAGATCCGCATGTAGACAAATACTAGATTGCAAAGGGACAGCACGTGTAAGAAGGGCCATCACTTGCAATTTTAACATACGGTATCGATGCTGGCTGGAGTCAGGACAACAGATTGGGAAGGGGCCAGTTGATGCATGGGAGGTGCAATGCACTTTATTAGACTACATCAGAAAAACTTGCACCCTAGTGGGGAAAACCCAGTAACCCCTGCTAGGGTCAGAGCTAAAGAAAGAACTTACGTGGTAACTTCCGTGAGTGGGTGTACCACCTTCTTGAAGTGGACATTAGTATTATACAGTATAGTGAAGAACTTCCATTGCTATTTCAGTTGCATCTTTATTTGGTTTATTGTTTGATTTGCTTTGTTATCACCAGCTGTTTAGAATTACTGTCAATTTCTATTGTATTTATAACAGAATTATATAGTTCACTGACCGTTCTTGCCTTGTGGAAGCCCGCCAGGGCCATGGGGTACTCAGTATCGGGTCCAATACTTAAAGCGATATGTCACAGCGGCAGTGATCTGGTCTGTGGCCCTGGGCGCCCAAGTAAAAGGGACAGTCTTTAAAGGGATTTGTGAAATAATAAAAGTTTGTGACGCCACCTGTGGTACTCGGTCAGGGGTGACCGACGCTGCTTATAGGGGTCCTCTGGGGTGATGTTATGGCAGCAGGGATGTATGGCTTCCCACAGGTGAAGCTAGGTCTCCAGGGCTCCCAATGTGTTTGGCAAGGATGGTGTGGTGCCAGAAATAAACGGAGGACACAGGATTGCAGCCTCTTTACCTGGTTTACTGATGGTAGACAGCCTCAGTCCAGAGAACCAGCAATATATATTGGTGAGGTCTGGCCGGCCTGGAAGCAATTACAGATCCCTTTCCCAGGTGAGGTTCATAAGCCTTCCAACTCGTGCTTTTAAGCGAGTTCCTTGCTGCCTGTGGCTTCTGTCAAGGTCCTCTCTCTCCTGTTCTGGGACAGTACCTGCATGGTAGGCGACTCAAGCCTTTTTACAGAGTTTCTATCACGACTCGAGCTCTGTGTGTGGCTGTACCTTCAGGTTGGGGCACCGACAGTCAACATAAGATCTACTGTCCTCCAATTCTGCTGTGGGACATAGAGTACTACACAGCCTCGAGCTCCCGATACCCGGTTCCTGTGCTTCAGCTTGGAAGGAGCAGCCGCAGCTTCCTTCCAGCTCCCTTATTCTCCTCTGCTTCTCCCCTCAGACACTTGCTATCAATGCAACCAGTCTGCTTCTCTCCTCTCTCCTGGAGCTGCAGCACCACACGTGGCTGCATGGCCCCAGATCAGCTCTCACTCCTCTCTCCTCCACTGTCTCTCTCCAACTGCCTTCTCCTCTTGTCTCCCTGGACCAACTAACTAATTCCTCCTCCAGACCAGAAAATATATATATTCCTGAAACCGGGTTCAAAGCTCCCCCTTCTGGCCCGGAATCAGAATGTGTTGCATGTAGGTGTACTACCTGTTAAATGGAATCCTCCTTGCTGCCAGGCATGACATCACCCTCCCCGAAAGGAAGGCAACATCACTGTCACAACCGATTACTTGGGGTGTTACATTTGCGTTATCAGTGTATTGCATCCAGTCACCTACATTACAATTATACCAAACGCACTACCTGAATACACTAACCTGTTGTAGAAGCTGACTTTTGGTATGTGACTCTTCCTAACTTTTCTTGTCCCATCCTATTTTCTAGAGGGATGTGGATGTGGCGTTTTGATTGATTGTTTTTAAAAAGTCACATTTAATTTTTTGCATACGTATTTTAAGAGTCCAAATTGTTGACTGTAGAACAAAGACCCCATGACCACAATGCATGTTCCTTCTTTTAATTTCAAATCATGAACCTGCAAGTACCTACTTTGCAATGTAGTATTTTAGTGTTACTGGCTATTAGTGTTGAGCATTCCGATACCGCAAGTATCGGGTATCGGCCGATACTTAGCGGTATCGGAATTCCGATACCGAGATCCGATACTTGCCGCGTATCGGATACCGGAATCGGAAGTTCCCAGGATTCAAACTGCACAAATTTGCACGAATTCAGCCAATGAGAATGATTCCAAGTGTGGGCACATCCTGTTCAGCATGGAGGGCATGAAACTACTGGCAAGGCTGTGATTGGCTGCTGAAATGATGTCATGCTGAAGTTTAAAAGTCTCTGGCGCCATTTTGCGCTCACTCTGCTGTGAATTCAGTTAGTGACAGGACGCTGTTTGCTGACTGAGGGCCAGTTTAGAGATAGCGATTTGCTTCATTGTTCTTTTCCAAGGCTAATTTAGCAACCGCTGTGTTCACCTACTAATCACCTTGCTTTTGCCTTGCAGCGCTGTTTTCACAGCGATCTGCAAGGTCTGTGTGTGTGTGTGTGTGAGTGCAGCCCACTCTCTAGTCTGTGTGCAGCCAATAGGCCATAGCTGGTTGTATTCAGTTCGGGGAGGGTGGTTCATTGCCTCATACTGTTCTTTTTTTTTTTTTTTCAAGTAGTGTAGTCTGCTGCTCATTTTTTCTAATAATTCCTATTAGTGACTTTCCACCCGTATCCAGCTAACTTGTGGAAAAACACTACATAGGATAAAGTAGAGGAGTTTTTTGGGCCTTGCAGCGCCGTTTACGGCTGTCTGCACGGTCTCCGTGTGACTGCAGCTCGCCCTGTAGTCTGTGAGCAGCCATAGCCTGGTTGTATCCAGCTCAGGGTTCTTCACTGCGTCATACCGTAAAATCAATTTTCCTTTTGTTTTAAGTAGTGCAGACTGCTGCACATTTTTTCAAAAAATTCCTATTAGTGTCTTTTTACCCGTATCCAGCTAAGTTGTGGAAAAACACTACATAGGATAAAGTAGAGGAGGGTTTTTGGGCCTTGCAGCGCCGTTTACGGCAGTCTGCACGGTCTCCGTGTGACTGCAGCTCGCCCTGTAGTCTGTGAGCAGCCATAGCCTGGTTGTATCCAGCTCAGGGTTCTTCACTGCGTCATACCGTAAAATCAATTTTCCTTTTGTTTTAAGTAGTGCAGACTGCTGCACATTTTTTCAAAAAATTCCTATTAGTGTCTTTTTACCCGTATCCAGCTAAGTTGTGGAAAAACACTACATAGGATAAAGTAGAGGAGGGTTTTTGGGCCTTGCAGCTCCGTTTATGGCTGTCTGCACGGTCTCCGTGTGACTGCAGCTCGCCCTGTAGTCTGTGAGCAGCCATAGCCTGGTTGTATCCACCTCAGGGTTCTTCACTGCGTCATACCGTAAAATCAATTTTCCTTTTGTTTTAAGTAGTGCAGGCTGCTGCACATTTTTCCAAAAAATTCCTATTAGTGTCTTTCCACCCGTATCCAGCTAACTTGTGGAAAAACACTACATAGGATAACGTAGAGGAGGGTTTTTGGGCCTTGCAGCGCCGTTTACGGCTGTCTGCACGGTCTCCGTGTGAGTGCAGCTCTCTCTGTTGTCAGTTCAGCCCCCCAAAAATAAATAAATAATAAAGTTCACCAAACACACCACTTTACATTTCTGTAGGCCACATTAGCTCATATTAAAGTCTATTCCACACTTTAGTACTTTTCTGCTTATCTTTATCAGTCAACCAAGATGAAGAAGGCAGGGAGTAAGGCACGTGGGCGTGGGCGCGGAGCAGGGAGAGGACGTGGGGATTCTGTGCCTGCTGCGGGCACCGGTGACTCCTCAGCACCCACTTTCACCAGGGAACAGTCCTTCATGCGCAGCTTTGTCGCAGATCACCGTACACCGCTGCTGCGTGAAGAACAAATTGAAGCCGTTGTCGGATGGATGGCAGCTAACGCATCGACATCAATTAATGCCACATCCTCTCAGACACAGAGCACTGGAGAGCAGCCATCTGTCTCTTCACCACCTGCCAAATTGCCCAGGCAGACAGAGAGCCCAGGACAGGAGCCGTCTCTACTTCTGTTCTCTGAATCTCTTGGCTTGGAAACAGGGGGCCAGCCAAGCAGCATTGGAGAAATGGAAGAAGAGGCAGAGTGCAGTGATGCCCAACATCTTTTTCTCTCTGAGTCTGAAGAGGCGGGTGAGCCAGTGCCTCCGGTCACCACATCGCAGGACGCATCCGCTGATGACACTCAGGTGCCACTTTCTGGTGCGTGCTCTGCTGCTGAGACTACCCAGGAGGAGCAGTTGATGGCAGAGGGTAGTGTAGATGATGAGGTCCTTGTTCCATCTTGGCGTGATGGACAGGAAGGTGGTGGGAGCAGCTCTGAGGAAGAGATTCCCCGAACGGGCCAAAGAGGGAGAGGGAGGGGGAAGACTGCGGATCCTGCAGCCTCCGCTTTGGCACCCGTTAGGAGCATGTCTCTTCCAAAAGCCAAAAAGGGCGCTCCCAAGATTTGCAGTGCCTGGTCCTTTTTTGACGCAGTTGCAGATGAAATTTGCTATGTCAAATGCAAGGTGTGTCATCACAAAGTCAAAAGAGGTCGAAATGTCAGCAACCTCAATACCTCCAACATGTGGAAACATGTGCGCACCAGGCACACGGCGGAGTACGAAAAACACACTGAAGAGCTAGGCCAACCAACAGCGGCAGCTACCACCTCTTCAGCTCGTGTTGCCTCTTCCTCCAGCTCACACGCAGCTGGTTCGGCTTCCTCCCAGGATCGCCGTGGAAGAACCTCTGGCCCTGTTGTCCAGAGACCCACTGTAATTCCACCCGCAGCACCACGTTCTCAGTCATCCACACACTCCCAGCCCAGTCTACAGCCATCGGTAGTACAGGCATGGGAGAAAAGGCGGCCTTTCTCGTCAAACCACCCACGAGCACAGGCTCTGACTGCAGGCATTGCCAAACTTCTGTCACTGGAAATGCTGTCATTCAGGCTGGTGGAGACTGAGAGCTTCCGTGACTTGATGTCATTGGCAGTCCCACAGTACAATGTGCCCAGCCGCTTTTACTTCAGCAGGCAAGCTGTCCCTGCCCTGCACAAGCATGTGGAGGGACACATAAAACACGCGCTACTGAACGCCGTCAGTAGCAAGGTCCACCTCACCACCGATGCGTGGACCAGTCAACATGGACAGGGGCGATACCTTTCCCTCACTGCCCATTGGGTTAATGTTGTTGAGCCGGGTACAGATCGTGCTAGTGGCGCAGGACGTGTCCTGCCCACTCCAAGGATTGCAGGAATCCATTCTGTACGCATTGACTCCTCCTCTTACACCAGTTCCTCAGAATCATCGCTGCAGGAGCCGTCACAGTCCACCTCCACATGGACCCGTGATGAACGTGTACCTGTTACGACCGACATGAGCACAGCCATGGCCAAACGTCAACAGGCCATCTTGAAATTAATTTATTTGGGGAATCGAAGCCACACAGCGCAGGAGCTCTGGAATGCCATCAAGCAGGAGAGCGATGTGTGGTTTGTGCCAGCGAATCTCCAGCCAGGCATGGTAGTGTGTGATAATGGACGAAATCTGGTAGCAGCTCTGGGCCTCGGCAACCTCACTCACATCCCATGTCTGGCACATGTGCTCAATTTGGTCGTGCAGAGTTTTTTGAGGGACTATCCGGATCTTGATTGAATGCTGCACAAGGTCCGCCTAGAGTGTGCTCACTTGCGGCGTTCCAGCACGGCAAAATCGCGCATTGCGGCTCTGCAGCGCCGACACCGCCTGCCGGAACATCGCATCATATGTGACCTACCTACCAGGTGGAATTCCACGTTACATATGTTGGAGCGGTTGTGTGAGCAGCAGCAAGCTGTAATGGAGTACCAGCTGCATCAGGCGCAAAGAAGTCGCACTCCGCGCCGTTCAGACTTCACAACCACAGAGTGGGCCACTATGAAGGACGTCTGCCAGGTTTTGCGTCCCTTCGAATATTCCACGCGGATGGCGAGTGCAGATGATGCACTAGTCAGCATGACTGTCCCCCTTATCTGCCTGCTTGAAAAATCACTGCAAGCGCTAAGGGATGATGTTGTGGAAGAGGTGGAGGATGAGGATTCACCATTTCCATCATCTTCTGGACAGTCAGCACCACGTGGTTCCTCACAAACGCGTAGGCAGGGGACACTTTGTGAGGAGGATGAGGAGGAGTCAATGGAGGAGGAAGACATCCGTCCAGAGGAGGGAGTTACACAATTGTCCAGTACTCAGTGTGTACAGCGAGGGTGGGGTGATGACGAGCGGGCAGAGATCACGCCTCCAGCAGGGGACAGCGTTTCTTGGCCAGTTGGCAGTCTGCAGCACATGGTGCATTACATGCTGCAGTGCCTGAGAAATGACCGCCGCATCGCCCACATTCTCAACATGTCTGATTATTGGGTGTTCACCCTCCTCGATCCTCACTACCGGGACAACGTAGAAAGCCTCATCACACCGTTGAACCGGGAGCAAAAAATGCGGGAGTACCAAGACACACTGGTGAATTCCATCATCTTCTCCATTCCAACTGAGAGAAGTGCTGCTAGTGCATTACAAAGCAGCTCAGTGCGTCCAGGCAGTGGAGGAGGCTCTGCACAAAGAGGGAGCAGAAGCAGTGCCTCTGCCCAAGGCAAGACCAGTATGGCCCAACTGTGGCACAGTTTTGTGTGCCCGCCACAAAAGTCTACACCATCACAGATGGCTCCAGTCAGCAGGAGGCAACGGTTCCGTCAGATGGTGACAGACTACATGTCTTGCCCTCTTGCTGTACTCCCAGACGGCTCTTCCGCTTTCAAGTTTTGGGTCTCAAAGCTGGATACATGGCCAGAGCTAAGCCAGTATGCATTGGAGGTGCTGGCTTGCCCTGCGGCTAGTGTACTATCGGAACGCATCTTTAGTGCTGCAGGTGGTGTACTAACTGACCGTCGCATGCGACTATCCTCCGATAACGTTGACCGGCTTACTTTCCTGAAAATGAACAAGGCCTGGATCTCGCAGGAATTTGCCACTCCTCTTCCTGATTAAATAATTAGGTGACTGTCTACAGTATCCAGGTCTCCTGTTGTGTTCATCTTTCTACCACCTGAACTTAAATTCCTGGGC
Source organism: Ranitomeya variabilis (assembly GCF_051348905.1). Classification (NCBI taxonomy): domain Eukaryota; kingdom Metazoa; phylum Chordata; class Amphibia; order Anura; family Dendrobatidae; genus Ranitomeya; species Ranitomeya variabilis. The sequence continues at coordinate 627,857,389 of NC_135232.1, forward strand.
TCCAACACCGCCAGTTGAGGCTCAGAAGTGCCGTCTGCACAGTCAAAACTTACGACTCAGTGATATTGGGTTTCAGTAACGTCAGCTGATCCCCAGCTGTGTAGCCGGCAATGTGTCCTGCGACCGCCACGCTGACATAACAACTTAAATGTAAGGGAACCTGTCCCCCCCCCAAGGCGTTTTTTACCGAAAGAGCCACCTTGTGCAGCAGTAATGCTGCACAAGGAAAAGGTAGCTATTTTTGTTTTGCTCCCTGCACGCGCAGAACTTAACACTTATAAAATGTGTCCACTGATACCGTAAAACCGTCCCGGAGGTGGGACTTTCCTTCGTAATGTGACGCAGCACAGCCGTCATTCTTATCCCCCCGGCGACGTGCGCCGGCTCCTCAGCGTTGTTTGATTCTGTCTCGAAGCCTGCGCTGTTATGTTATCCCTTGGCCAGGCACACTTAGCGCTGCCCATCTTCTGACATCATTTGGTGTCAGGCTGGCTGCGCCTGTGCGGCCGCGCTGACCGAGATCCCGCCTCGCAGTTTCTTCTGATTTAATCCCACTGCAGGCCTGAGATCCATGGACATGCGCAGCTGTGCTGCGTCACATGACAAAGGAAAGTCCCTCCGACCGGACGGTTTAACGGTGTGAGGGGACACATTTCATAAGTGTCAAGTTCAGCGTTTGCAAGGACCATAATTAAAAGAGCTAAGTTTACCTTTTCCAGCATTAGTGCTGTACAATATGGCTCTTTCAGCTACAAACCCCTGGGGGGGTTAAAGGTTCCCTTTCAACTTGCTCCAGTGCAGGCTTCGGCCTACACTATGCTCCTCCTGCTGACCCTGGGCTCTAACACTGCCAGTTGGCGCCCAGAAGTGCTGGCTGCACAGAGCCAAACACCTCGCCAATGTGTCAGTGGGGTTCAGCACCGCCAGCTGTTCCCCTGCTGTGTAGTCGGCATCGTGTCCTGCAACAGCCACGCAGACACAAGAACTGAAATTGAAGGGAACCTGTCCCCCCTCCCCCAGGCTTTTGTATGTTTCACAGCCACCTTGTACAGCAGTAATGCTGCATGTGTGCAAGGTGGCTCAGAAACTTATTCCCCTTGCACACGTGAAACTGAACACGTCAAAAATGTGTCCTCTGTGACCATTAAACCGTCCCTGAGGTGTGACTTTCCTTTGTAATGACACGCTGCAACCCCCTTGGTAGCGCTGCCCGTCTTCTGGCATCATTGTTTGGCTGGCTGCGCCTCTGCGGCCGCCCTGGCCCACACAACGCCCCTCGGTGTCTTATTTATTTTGACTGCGAGGGTGTGATTGATGGGCATGAGCAGTGCATCAGGTCATCGTGAACCGCACCGGCCAACATTAAATGATGTCAGAAGATAGGCAGCGCTAACAGCGCAAGGCCAAGTGATAACACGACAGCGCAGACTCCTGTGCAGCAAATAACGACGCTCAGGAGGCCGCGCCCAGCACCAAGGTGGGATTTTTGACAGCTGTGCTGCGTCTCATTACAAAGGGAACTCACGCCTCCAAAACAGTTTGACTGCTTAAGGGCCTAAATGTTATACGTGTTTCTTTCTGCGTGTGCAAGGAGCAAAATTAAAAGAGCAACCTTTGACTTGTGCAGCATTACTGCTGCCCAAGCTGTGGCTCTTGTAGTTTGTAACCCCTGAGGGAGGGGTTAAAGGTTACCTTTAAAATCAGTTCAATTAGGCTTCGGCCTACACTCTGCTCCACCTGCAGAGCCCGGGCTCCAACACCGCTAGTTGCTGTCCGGAAGTGCTGGCTGCACAGAGCAAAACACACGCCACTCTGTCAGTGGGGTTCAGCACCGCCAGCTGTTCCCCTGCTGTGTAGCCGGCATCATGTCCTGCAACAGCCACGCAGACACAAGAACTGATATTGAAGGGAACCTGTCCCCCCTCCCCCAGGCGTTTGTATGTTTCACAGCCACCTTGTACAGCAGTAATGCTGCATGTGTGCAAGGTGGCTCAGAAACTTATTCCCCTTGCACACGTGGAACTGAACACGTCAAAAATGTGTCCTCTGTGACCATTAAACCGTCCCTGAGGTGTGACTTTCCTTTGTAATGACACGCTGCAACCCCCTTGGTAGCGCTGCCCGTCTTCTGGCATCATTGTTTGGCTGGCTGCGCCTCTGCGGCCGCCCTGGCCCACACAACGCCCCTCGGTGTCTTATTTATTTTGACTGCGAGGGTGTGATTGATGGGCATGAGCAGTGCATATGTTCGCCTGTCCCTCATCTCCTTCGGCCTTCTTCAGACTGTGCGGCTTCATGGCCGTGGCATGCGACAAGGGATCAGCTGACGCCGCACAGTCTGAAGCAGGTGTAAGGACCCGAGTGTGAGAGGCGAACATATGTACTGCGCCAGGCCATGAATCCCAGCCCCGCAGTGTTTTAACAATGTAAAGACACTGCGGGGCTGGGATTCAAGGTCATCGTGAACCGCACTGGCCAACATTAAATGATGTCAGAAGATAGGCAGCGCTAACAGCGCAAGGCCAAGTGATAACAGGACAGCGCAGACTCCTGTGCAGCAAATAAAGACGCTCAGGAGGCCGCGCCCAGCACCAAGGTGGGATTTTTGACAGCTGTGCTGCTTCTCATTACAAAGGGAACTCACGCCTCCAAAACAGTTTGACTGCTTAAGGGCCTAAATGTTATACGTGTTTCTTTCTGCGTGTGCAAGCAGCAAAATTAAAAGAGCAACCTTTGACTTGTGCAGCATTACTGCTGCCCAAGCTGTGGCTCTTGTAGTTTGTAACCCCTGAGGGGGGGTTAAAGGTTACCTTTAAAATCGGTTCAATTAGGCTTCGGCCTACACTCTGCTCCACCTGCAGAGCCCGGGCTCCAACACCGCTAGTTGCTGTCCGGAAGTGCTGGCTGCACAGAGCAAAACACACGCCACTCTGTCAGTGGGGTTCAGCACCGCCAGCTGTTCCCCTGCTGTGTAGCCGGCATTGTGTCCTGCAACAGCCACGCAGACACAAAGCTGCCACCAGTGCAGGCATCGGCCTACACTCCGCTCCCTCTCCTCCTCCTGCTGACCCTGGGCTCTAACAACGCCAGTTGGGGCCCAGAAGTGCTGGCTGCACAGAGCCAAACACCTAGCCAATGTGTCAGTGGGGTTCAGCACCGCCAGCTGTTCCCCTGCTGTGTAGCCGGCATCATGTCCTGCAACAGCCACGCAGACACAAGAACTGAAATTGAAGGGAACCTGTCCCCCCTCCCCCAGGCGTTTGTATGTTTCACAGCCACCTTGTACAGCAGTAATGCTGCATGTGTGCAAGGTGGCTCAGAAACTTATTCCCCTTGCACACGTGGAACTGAACACGTCAAAAATGTGTCCTCTGTGACCATTTAACCGTCCCTGAGGTGTGACTTTCCTTTGTAATGACACGCTGCAACCCCCTTGGTAGCGCTGCCCGTCTTCTGGCATCATTGTTTGGCTGGCTGCACCTCTGCGGCCGCCCTGGCCCACACAACGCCCCTCGATGTCTTATTTATTTTGACTGCGAGGGTGTGATTGATGGGCATGAGCAGTGCATATGTTCGCCTGTCCCTCATCTCCTTCGGCCTTCTTCAGACTGTGCGGCTTCATGGCTGTGGCATGCGACAAGGGATAAGCTGACGCCGCACAGTCTGAAGCAGGTGTAAAGACCCGAGTGTGAGAGGCGAACATATGTACTGCGCCAGGCCATGAATCCCAGCCCCGCAGTGTTTTAACAATGTAAAAACACTGCAGGGCTGGGATTCATGGTCATCGCAAACCGCACCGGCCAACATTAAATGATGTCAGAAGATAGGCAGCGCTAACAGCGCAAGGCCAAGGGATAACACGACAGCGCAGACTCCTGTGCAGCAAATACCGACGCTCAGGAGGCCGCGCCCAGCACCAAGGTGGGATTTTTGACAGCTGTGCTGCGTCTCATTACAAAGGGAACTCACGCCTCCAAAACAGTTTGACTGCTTAAGGGCCTAAATGTTATACGTGTTTCTTTCTGCGTGTGCAAGGAGCAAAATTAAGAGCAACCTTTGACTTGTGCAGCATTACTGCTGCCCAAGCTGTGGCTCTTGTAGTTTGTAACCCCTGAGGGGGGGGTTAAAGGTTACCTTTAAAATCGGTTCAATTAGGCTTCGGCCTACACTCTGCTCCACCTGCAGAGCCCGGGCTCCAACACCGCTAGTTGCTGTCCGGAAGTGCTGGCTGCACAGAGCAAAACACACGCCACTCTGTCAGTGGGGTTCAGCACCGCCAGCTGTTCCCCTGCTGTGTAGCCGGCATCGTGTCCTGCAACAGCCACGCAGACACAAAGCTGCCACCAGTGCAGGCTTCGGCCTACACTCCGCTCCCTCTCCTCCTCCTGCTGACCCTGGGCTCTAAAAACGCCAGTTGGGGCCCAGAAGTGCTGGCTGCACAGAGCCAAACATCTTGCCAATGTGTCAGTGGGGTTCAGCACCGCCAGCTGTTCCCCTGCTGTGTAGCCGGCAACGTGTCCTGCAACAGCCACGTAGACACAAAGCTGCCACCAGTGCAGGCTTCGGCCTACACTCCGCTCCCTCTCCTCCTCCTGCTGACCTTGGGCTCTAACAACGCCAGTTGGGGCTCTAGGAAGACAAGCTTGAATAGGTCCCCATCCTGGTTCCAGCACCGTCAGCTGGTTCCGGGCAGAGCCTTTGGCTTAGGTGCCTCCTTCTAGGTATCCGAGTTCCACCAACGTCAGGTGGTCCTTGGTAGTGCTTTCAGGCACGGGTACCTCCTGCTTAGTAACCGGGTTCCAGTAACGTCAGCTGGTCCTCGGTAGTTCCATTGGCTCTTGGACCTTCGGCTACCCATCCGGGTTCCAGTACTGTCAGCTGGTTCTCGGCAGTGTCTTTTGCTCTTGTACCTTCTGCTCCCCATCCTGGTTCCAGTACCGTCAGCTGGTTCCGGGCAGAGCCTTTGGCTTAGGTGCCTCCCTCTGGGTATCCGAGTTCCACCAATGTCAGGTGGTCCTTGGTAGTGCTTTCAGGCACGGGTACCTCCTGCTTAGTAACCGGGTTCCAGTAACGTCAGCTGGTCCTCGGTAGTTCCATTGGCTCTTGGACATTCGGCTACCCATCCGGGTTCCAGTACCGTCAGCTGGTTCTCGGCAGTGTCTTTTGCTCTTGTACCTTCTGCTCCCCATCCTGGTTCCAGTACCGTCAGCTGGTTCCGGGCAGAGCCTTTGGCTTAGGTGCCTCCCTCTGGGTATCCGAGTTCCACCAATGTCAGGTGGTCCTTGGTAGTGCTTTCAGGCACGGGTACCTCCTGCTTAGTAACCGGGTTCCAGTAACGTCAGCTCGTCCTCGGTAGTTCCATTGGCTCTTGGACATTCGGGTAGCCATCCGAGTTCCAGTTCCATCAGCTGATTCTCGGCATTTTCTCAGCCTTCTTGTACCTTCTGCTACATTTCCAAGTTCAAGAGACTAAAGACGATGACCCGGAAGACCACCCCTAAGATGACGACGACACCAGAGACGACAACCACTGAGATGACGACGACCCTGGAGACGATGACCCTGAAGACCACCCCGATGACGACGACCCCGGAGACGACGACCCTGGAGACGACGACGACCTGGAAGACCGAGAAGCAGAAGAACAAGAGGCTGCAGAACAAAGAGCAGAAGAACATTAAGCATAAGACTAAATATCAGAGCAAAAGATATTATCTAAATTATAAGCAGAAGAAGACTAAGCAGTGTATGGGGGTGAGTCCGTTCCTCCTCGTGGTGCCCCTGGATAAAGCCTGATGCTGCAGGCCAAACTGAACGCGGACAAATGTAACTCTTTTGTGACAGGCAGAACGGAAGGTGTAATCTTCAAACTTTTATAGATAACAACTACGGGAATGCCTGTCACAAATAAGAATATGATGAAGAAGTTGAATATGAAGCAGATAATAGTAAAATAAAAAGAATATGAACAATGTAACAAAAAAAATAATAGGTAGAAGATGAAGAAGAAGATGAATAAGGTGAAGAAGTTGATGTCAAAGAAGCTGATGATGAGGATAATGAAGAAGAAAGTGTGGGAGAAGTAAAAAAGAAGGTGAAGGGCGTGGAAGTAGTGAAACATCAATATCTGACAAAATAAAAAAAAAATTAACATAGTCAAAATCTTTCTAACGCCGAACGTCATAAAAAAAAAAAAAAATCCGGCTATTCTATTTGATTGGGCTAAACCTCTGTGCCTTTAATGTCTCCGCCACCTCCCCCAATACATCCTACATTATTCTTAGTTGTTTTCCTTCATGTAGAATGAACCTACAAGGAAAGAAAGGGTTTGTTTTAATTCCGATATTTTCGTTCCATTGACTTGCATTGGGATCGGGTATCGGTATCGGATTAGATCCGATACTTTGACGGTATCGGCCGATACTTTCCGATACCGATACTTTCCGATATCGGAAGGTATCGCTCAACACTACTGGCTATTGATCCATGTTACTTAGTTTATTTGTGCAGTGACACAGTTTTTTAGTATTAAGCAATTTGTTAGGGGAAGGACAATTTATAACAAAAAATATATACCTCCCCTAATAAAAATGTGAAAAAAACGATATACAGTTACACATTTTACTTTTTTGCATACCTATTTTAACATCCCAATTTGGCAATGGTACACCACACACCTATACTGAATTCTGTTGCAGAATTTTTATGAAGTGTTCCTACCTCCTGACATATGTTTTTATGTGGTCCTTTTAGGATAGAATGCATTAATGAGCTTTACCCAAAAATTTGCAAGCAATCTGTTACAGTAAATCGAAACATATAATACAGTGTGCGGTTCTGTTTGATCATACCTGTTTATATTGTTAAATTGGAGACACAAACACACCACATTGACATTGGGAGCAGGCTGTTGCTGAATTACCCTAGTCTGAGGGAAATTGCAGGGGCCCGGGTTATTAGCTCTCGCCCTCCTTGTATCCCCGTAACATTATAATTGGCCTTACAAAAAAAAAAAAAGGGGGTTCCTTTTTTTTCTTCTCTGTGTTTTGTCATGGATCCCATGACTTCCATAACCCGCCAGTTGGAGGCACTGTCCCTACAGGTCACTGAGTTGAGGGGAGCAGTGCAGCAACAGGGACTAGTAGTATCTAATATACAGGCTGGAGCGACAGGAGGAGTTAATGAGCCCAAGTTTTTTTTGCCTGAAAAATTTGCTGGGGAACGCAGTAAATTTGTTTCTTTTCGTGAAGCTTGCAAACTGTATTTCCGTATGCGCCCGATCTCCTCTGGTAATGAGGCTCAACGTGTGGGCCTGGTGTTGTCATTATTAAGCGGGGATCCCCAAGCATGGGCATTTTCGTTGCCGTCTGATTCTGCTGCATTTAACTCAGTGGAGGGTTTCATTTCTGCTCTAGGACACATTTACGACGATCCAGACAGAATGGCTCTAGTAGAATCTAAGTTACGCACTATTTGCCAGGGGGAGCGTGTTGCAGAGGATTACTGTTCTGAATTTCGCCGCTGGGCGGTTGACACTCAGTGGAATGAGCCAGCATTGCGGAGTCACTTTATTCATGGAGTTTCTAATAGGGTTAAAAAAGCCCTCCTGATGTACGAGACTCCTGCTTCACTAGATTCCGCTATGAGTCTTGTTGTCCACATTGATCGCCGTTTGCGTCAGGGGAATCATGAGACGCCGCCTGTGGGTGAAGGTTATAGGTTCACGTGAGGTTGCTGCAGGTGAGCCCACGGAATCTATGCAAATCGCAGGGGTGTCGCATGTTAAGAATCTTACCCCTGTACTCAGGAAGCAGGGAGCCTGTTTTTTCTGCGGTAAAACTGGTCATTTTATTAATATCTGTCCTCTGCTGTTAAAGAAAAACGCAACGGCGGAAAACTTCTGAGCTCAGAGGGTGTGGAGGAGTCCAATCTGAGCTTATGTATATCCTCCATGATGATTTCTCAGTGCATGCTCCCTGCCAAAGTTGTTGTCGCTGGCAGAGAGATACCAATCACTATTTTTGTGGATAGTGGTTCCGCCACAAATCTCATTGATGAGGAGTTTGCGCGCACTGCTGGTTTTAAGATTGAAAAACTGCCTCATCCTATCCGTGTGGTCACCATCAATTCTGCTCCTCTTCCACAGGGGGAGATTACTGAGTTCGTGGCTGAGGTTAAACTCCACATTGGGGTTCTTCATTTCGAGCAGGTCACATGTAAGGTGCTCAAGAGTCTTCCGGCACAATTGGTCCTGGGTTTTCCATGGTTGTCTACACACAACCCGGTGATTGACTGGAAAACTCAGGACATAATCCAGTGGAGTGATTTCTGTCAGGAGAATTGCCTGGCCACATGTGTGTCCGCTGTGACTTCAAGCGTTCCTGAGTCAGTTCAGGATTATGCGGATGTGTTCTCTGAGAAGGGTTGTTCAGAGTTGCCGCCACACCGCTCCTACGACTGTTCTATCAGGTTTAAACCAGGGGCCAAGTTGCCTAAAGCAAGGATGTTCAACATCTCCGGTCCGGAGAGACAAGCGCTCAAGGATTACATTTCTGAAAGTTTGAGCAAAGGGCACATCAGGCCGTCATCCTCGCCGGTGGCAGCAGGGTTCTTCTTCATGAAGAAGAAAGATGGCGGATTACGCCCGTGTTTGGATTTCAGGGAGTTGAACCAGATTACGGTTCGTGATCCATACCCTATGCCACTGATACCTGACTTGTTCAACCAGGTGGCAGGTGCTAAGTGGTTTACCAAGCTTGACCTCAGGGGGGCGTACAACCTCATAAGAGTCAAGGTGATGAGTGGAAGATGGCTTTTAATACCCCTGAGGGTCATTTTGAAAATTTGGTGATGCCTTTTGGGTTAACTAACGCACCTGCAGTGTTCCAACATTTCATCAATGATGTGTTCTCACATGTTTTGGGGAAATTCGTTATCGTGTACCTAGATGACATCCTCATATATTTTTGCGACCGTGATGCTCATTTAGATCATGTCAGGCAGGTGTTACAGCTTCTCAGAGAGAATAAGCTGTATGCTAAACTTGAGAAATGTGTATTTTTTGCTCAAGAGTTGCCGTTCTTGGGTTATATTGTGTCTGCTTCTGGTTTTAAAATGGACGCCGCTAAGGTGCAAGCGGTGCTGCATTGGGAACGTCCTGATAACCTGAAAGCACTTCAGTGGTTCCTTGGGTTTTCTAACTACTATAGGAAATTGATCAAGGATTTTCCTATCATTGCTAAACCGCTAGCTGACATGACTAAAAAGGGTACCAATTTGTCTGTTTGGCCTGAGGCGGCTGTTCGCGCATTTGAATTTCTCAAGAACAGTTTTGTTTCAGCCCCCATTCTTGTGCAGCCAGACATATCTAAACCCTTTGTCTAAACCCTTTGTCGTGGAAGTCGATGCGTCTGAGGTTGGTGTGGGGGCGGTACTATCTCAAGGCTCATCCTTGAGTGGTTTGCGTCCGTGCTCCTATTTCTCAAAAAAACTGTCGTCCGCTGAACGTAACTACGATATCGGCAACAGGGAGTTGTTGGCTATTAAGTTGGCCTTTGAGGAATGGCGACACTTCTTGGAGGGGTCGGTACATCAGGTCACTGTTATTACCGACCATAAGAATCTGCTGTATTTGAAGTCTCCAGGGTGGTTGACTCTCGTGTGGTGCACCGCACTTTACAATATTTGGTACACTGGCGTGGTTATGGGCCTGAGGAGAGGTCCTGGGTACCAGCCTCGGACATTCATGCGGATCGGCTGGTCAGGTGTTTTCATCGTCGCCATCCAGACAAGCCGGGTCCTATAAGCCGTGAGGGCCCTGGGGTCCCTCGTAGAAGGCGGGGTACTGTCATGTCGGACACTGTCCAGACCAGGTCGTCTAACAGACAGCGGTAATTCCGCGTTTGACCACTGTTTGCTCATTGGCATCGGCTAGTTTTCTTCTGGCTGCTCCGGGGTTAATTTGTCTGATCCTCGGATTGGAAGCTGGGCCATGCCCATTTCCTTTAAATGGTTCTCCTGATCTTTGGGCGTCGCCGATTATAGCTTCTGTCTTATCCGTAGTTATCTCGGTCCAGAGTGGAGAGCTGGTTGTTGGAGAATCGTTGCTAATGGTGTATTTTCCTTTGTCTTATTTACTCCTTCCTATATTTGTATTTATTTTGCCCTGCACCTTTATAGTGTATTCCTGATTGACTGCGGCGTGGTGTATATTTTCCTTTATCCTTGTTTGTTATTATTGTGGGTATTGGTCTATTGCATTCACTGGGTGGTGGGCAGTGGTGTTCAGTCTAGGGCTGAATCAGGAAGCAGGGTGAGTGTGGAGGCCTGAACATGCACACCTTCAGTGTAAACTTCAGGTAGAGGGTCAGACAGGGTTACCCTAGTCTGAGGGAAATTGCAGGGGCCCGGGTTATTAGCTCTCGCCCTCCTTGTATCCCCGTGACAATATGCAGCATCAATAGTAAAAAGTTGGTCACACAGGGTTAATAGCAGCATTAACGGACTGCGTTACAACGCAGCATAATGCGGTCCGTTACCGCTGGCATTAACCCTGTGTGAGTGCTGACTGGAGGGGAGTATGGAGCGGGCACTGACTGCGGGGAGTAAGGAGCGGCCATTTTGCCGCCGGACTGTGCCCATCGCTGATTGGTCGTGGCTGTTTTGCAGCACCCGGGTAACCAGGGTAAACATCGGGTTACTAAGTGCAGGGCCGCTCTTAGTAATCCAACATTTACCCTGGTTACCATTGTAAAAGTAAAAAAAAAAAACACTACATACTCACATTCTGATGTCTGTCACGTCCCCCGCCGGCGTCCACAGGGTTAAAACTGCTTTCGGCAAGAGCGATGCTAATGCACGCGCTGCTGCCGAGAGCTTCCCTGCACTGAATGTGTCAGCGCCGGCAGTAACAGCGGTGACGTCACCGCTGTGCTCTGCTTTACGGCCGGCGCTGACACAGTCAGTGCAGGGAAGCTCTCGGCAGCAGCGCGTGCATTAGCAGCGCTCTTGCCGAAAGCAGTTTTAACCCTGTGGATGCCGGGGGACGTGACAGATATCAGAATGTGAGTATATACTGGTTTTTTTTAACTTTTACAATGGTAACCAGGGTAAATATTGGGTTACTAAGCGCGGCCCTGCGCTTAGTAACCCGATATTTACCCTGGTTACAAGTGAACACATCGCTGGATCGGCGTCACACACGCCGATCCAGCGATGACAGCGGGTGATCAGCGACCAAAAAATGGTCCTGATCATTCCCCAACGACCAACGATCTCCCAGCAGGGGCCTGATCGTTGGTCGCTGTCACACATAACGAGATCGTCAGCGGGATCGTTGCTATGTCACCAAAAGCGTGACGTTGCAACGATATCGTTAACGATATCGTTATGTGTGACTCAGCCTTAAGAGACCTTTTTTAAATGCTTAGGAAGCTTTTGCAGGTGTTTGTTAATTATTCTAATTTACAGAGATAATGACTACAGCTAATGATCCCCAACAATAACAATAACAGAATTAAACACTTGAAACAGATCACTCTGTTTGTAATGACTCTATATGAGTTTCACTTTTTGTATTGAAGAACTGAAATAAATTATCATTTCAATTATATACTAATTTTGCAAGAAGCACCTGTATTTTCAAGTTGCTCTTTCTTCAGTTCAAAATGTAATTAAGAAATGGCAGTTAACAAGAACAGTTGAGGTCAAGATAAGGTCTGGAAGAACAAGCACAATTTCAGTGAGTGCTGTTCATGGGATAGCTAGAGAATCAAATAAGAAACCCCGCTTGACTGCAAAAGACCTTCAGATATATTTAGCGGACTCTGCAGTTGTGGAACAATGTTCTACAATTCACAGACACCTGCATAAATATAGCCTTCATGGAACAGTCATCAGAAGAAAACGTCTGCTGCGTCCTCACCATAAAATTCAGAATCAGAAGTATAAAAAAGAACATCTATGCAAGTCTGATGCCTTTTGGAAACCAGTCTTGAGGACTGATGAGGTTAAAATAGAACTCTTTGGCCACAATACTCAAAGGTATAAATGGAGAAAAAGGGCTCAGAATTTCAGGAAAAGAACATCTCGGTTGGCGTGAGGATGGATCAATCATGCTTTGGGGTTGTGTTGCAGTGAATGGCACAGGGTACATTTCACCGGTAGAGGGAAAATGGATTTAATGAAATTTCAACAGATTCTTGATGCAAACATAACACTATCTGTAAAAAAGCTGAAGTTGAAAAGAAGTTGCCTTCTACAAATGGATAATGATCTTAAACACACGTCAAAATCCACAATGGATTACCTCAAAAAGTGCAAGCTGAAGGTTTTACAATGGCCCTCACAGTCCCCTGATCTTAACATCATTGAAAGTCTGTGGCTAAACCTCAAAATAGCAGTACTTGCAAGACGAACCAGGAATTTCACAGAACTGGAAGAACTTTCCAAGGAAGAATGGATGAAAAACCCTCAAAGAACAATTGAAAGACTCTTGACTGTCTGCAAAGAGTTTACAAGCTGTGATGCTTTCAAAAGCGAATGATACAAGGTCCTCACTATGCAGAGTGTCCAAACTTCTGCTCATTTTCCTTTTCGTAATTTTTAAAATGTAAAAGATGAAAATACAGGTTTTTTTTGCCTAAATTTAAAAGGAAATGTGTCATCTTTGACATTAGGCCTTTTAGATATCATTTCATCTTCAAGTTCCTTAACTGTTCACAATAATAGTAATTTTGACCAGGGATACCTAAACTTTTACATTTATATTTTGACCTGATATATATCATTTTTTCCCATAAACCTGTAGTAGTATTGAAGTTTATTTCAAAATCAATTAAAATTTCTGGAAAAATTTGAGACTTTCCTAGAAATATACATATGCATATAAACAGTGTGATGGTCCACATAGCCCCCGCTATACAGTGTGACGGCCCATAGTCTCATATATACAGTATGATGACCATCACAGCTCATTATACACAGTATAATTTCCTTCAGCCCCCTACATACAGTATGATGCCCCTACATCTCCCAATGTACAGTATAATGACCCCACAGCCTACAATATACTGTATGATGACTTCACAGATCTCATATATGCAGTATGATGACCCATGGCCCCCTAAACACAGAATTAACAACGGCACAACACCCTATATACACTATGATTCACCACAGCCCATATATACTGTATAATATGATGGTTCCCTATATGCAGTAAGTAAATTCTGCTGCAATGATGATGTGGGTAAGCCAACCTCTGAAAGACACTGTGCACGCATGTCTTAACAATGGTAATCAGAGTGGTGATGGCAACATTTAAGATGTGCATTTCAGGGAGAGCACCTTTCTAGGCACCTATTACCCATTCCCGTTTTGCTATTGTGGGGTGCGGACAGGTACTACGGCAGCCAGAGCCTTTTGATCCTAAATTTTTTTCCCTGTTTTTCATTACAATACTTAGAGTTCATGGTGTTACTTTGAACTACAGCTCACATTGCAAAAAACAAGTTCTCATACTGCTATTTTGCTTAACATATAGTTGATGATTTTTGGTCACTTTTTGAAAACCATAAATACATTTTACAATCTGTTATTTTTTGGAATGAGTGCTTCCAAGCCTACGACTGACGCAAACACAGAAAAAGTATAATGTCTTGCATATTTTCAACTCACTTCTGGCTTTACATCCATCTTGGCATAATTAAAAACAATTTTATTTTAACCATCTTTTTAGCATGAGAGATTTCTATGGTTTTGTTCAGACGCTTGAGGCGTTTTTTTGCTAAAAATATAAAACATGCATCGCTTCTTATTCTCCATGACAGAGATACAAATAATACTACAAACCACACATGACTGAGATGAGCGGACCCGTGGAAGTTCAGTTTCGTCAGATTCTGCCGAACTTGAGTCCAAAGTTTGATTCAGGTACCAGAACTTGACCTGAACTTGACCCTGGACCCAAACCCAATGGAAGTTATTGGAGAGCTGAACTTTGGTGCTATAAAATGGCTGTAAAATGTTTGTAATAAGGGGGCTGCAAAATGAAGAAAAATGGGGATAATAGCACACTTGCCCTACAAACAAATGTGGATAGGAAAATAGGGGGAATACCACTTTTTTTTAGGGTCTCCCAATTTTTAATAATCAGCAAAGGAAAAGCAGAGAGCTGGGGGCTGATATTAATAGGCTGGAAAGGTCCATGGATATTGGCCCCTTCCCAGCATGAGAAGAGCAACTCACAGCTGTCTGATTTCCCTTGCCTAATTATTAAAAATAGGTGGCATCACACTTTATTTTTAAGATATTTATTTATTTTACACTGCCAGACTGGGTCATGTGGCTCGCCGAAGAATCACAGCAATGCCATTAATTGCCATGGCTGTGATGGGTCTGGAAGCTCCCACAGCCTAAGAGCCTGCTGATTAGTTGCTCTACAGCAGCAGTTTCATGTACACTATTGTAAATTCAGTATAATTTACTACAACGGCTAAGGATTTACAAGAATTGATCCTGCAGGGTCTAGGGTCATACAATGGGGAAAATAATCACTACACTTCAACGGCGAGGGACAATCTTTAAAAAAGTGCAGATAATCAGATTCTACGAATTTTATACAGTTAATTTGCTTTTAACCCCTTTCTGCCATTGGACGTACTATTCCGTCCATGTGGGGTGGGCCTTACTTCCCAAGGACGGAATAGTACGTCCAGCATGATCAGCCGCGCTAACGGGGGGAGCGCGGCCGTTCGCGGCCGGGTGTCAGCTGACTATCGCAGCTGACATCCGGCACTATGTGCCAGGAGCGGTCACAGACCACCCCCGGCACATTAACCCCTGGCACACTGCGATCAAACATGATCGCAGTGTTCCGGCGGTATAGGGAAGCATCGCGCAGGGAGAGGGCTCCCTGTGGGCTTCCCGGAGACCCCCGGAGCAACGCGATGTGATCGCGTTGCTGCGAGGGTCTCTTACCTCCTCCTCGCTGCAGCAGGCCTGGATCCAAGATGGCCGTGGCATCCGGGTCCTGCAGGGAGGTGGCTTCACAGCGCCTGCTCAGAGCAGGCACCGGGAAGCCTGAATCTGTGCACCTCAGATCGCCGATCTGACACAGTGCACAGCAAAGTGTCAGATCGGCGATCTTACACTATAACATGATGCCCCCCCCGGGGCAATGTTATAGTGTAAAAAAAAAAAATCACATGTGTAAAAAAAACAAAATACCCCCCCCCCAAAAAAAAAATATATATATATTGTTCCTATAAATAAATTTCTTCATCTAAATAAAAAAAACAATAAAAGTACACATATTTAGTATCGCCGCGTCCGTAATGACCCGACCTATAAAACTGTCCCACTAGTTAACCCCTTCAGTGAACACCGTAAAAAAAAAAAAAAAAAACGAGCCAAAAAACAACGCTTTATTATCATACCACCAAACAAAAAGTGGAATAACACGCGATCAAAAAGACGGATATAAATAACCATGGTACCGCTGAAAACGTCAAATTGTCCCGCAAAAAACGAGCCACTATACTGCATCATCAAAGAAAAAATAAAAAAGTTATAGTCCTCAGAATAAAGCAATGCAAAAATAATTATTTTTTCTATAAAATAGTTTTTATCGTATAAAAGCACCAAAACATAAAAAAATGATATAAATGAGGTATCGCTGTAATCGTACTGTCCCGAAGAATAAAACTGCTTTCTCCATTTTACCAAACGCGGAACGGTATAAATGCCTCCCCCAAAAGAAATTCATGAATAGCTGGTTTTTGGTCATTCTGCCTCACAAAAATCAGAATAAAAAGCGATCAAAAAATGTCATGTGCCCGAAAATGTTACCAATAAAAACGTCAACTCGTCCCACAAAAAACAAGACACCTCACATGACTCTGTGGACCAAAATATGGAAAAATTATAGCTCTCAAAATGTGGTAATGCAAAAAATATTTTTTGCAATAAAAACCGTCTTTCAGTGTGTGACGGCTGCCAATCATAAAAATCCGCTAAAAACCCCACAATAAAAGTAAATCAAACCCCCCATCATAACCCCCTTAGTTATCGAAAAATAAAAAAATTACAAAAATGTATTTATTTCCATTTTCCCATTAGGGCTAGGCTTAGGGCTAGGATTAGGGTTAGGGCTAGGTTTAGGGTTAGGGCTAGGGCTAGGGTTAGGGCTAGGGTTAGGGCTAGGGTTAGGGCTAGGTCTAGGGTTAGGGCTAGGGTTAGGGCTAGGGTTAGGGTTAGGGCAAGGGTTAGGGTTGGGGCTAGGGTTAGGGTTAGGGCTAGGGTTAGGGTTAGGGCTAGGGTTAGGGTTGGGGCTAGGGTTAAGGCTTTTGATAGGGTTGGGGCTAAAGTTAGGGTTAGGGTTGGGGCTAAAGTTAGGGTTAGGGTTTGGATTACATTTACGGTTGGGAATAGGGTTGGGATTAGGGTTAGGGGTGTGGTTAGGGTTACCGTTGGGATTAGGGTTAGGGATGTGTTTGGATTAGGGTTTCAGTTATAATTGGGGGGTTTCCACTGTTTAGGCACATCAGGGGCTATCCAAACGCGACATGACGTCCGATCTCAATTCCAGCCAATTCTGCGTTGAAAAAGTAAAACAGTGCTCCTTCCCTTCCGAGCTCTCCCGTGCGCCCAAACAGGGGTTTACCCCAACATATGGGATATATAAACTGTAGTGAAACACTTGGGGGTTCAAAGTTCTCACAACACATCTAGATAAGTTCCTTGGGGGGTCTAGTTTCTAATATGGGGTCACTTGTGGGGGGTTTCTACTGTTTAGGTACATTAGGGCCTCTGCAAACACAATGTGACGCCTGCAGACCAATCCATTTATGTCTGCATTCCAAATGACGCTCCTTCCCTTCCGAGCTCTCTCATGCGCCCAAACAGTGGTTTACCCCCACATATGGGGTATCAGCGAACTCAGGACAAATTGTACAACAACTTTTGGGGTCCAATTTCTTCTCTTACCCTTGGGAAAATAAAAAATTGGGGGCGAAAAGATCATTTTTGTGAAAAAATATGATTTTTTATTATTACGGCTCTGCATTATAAACTTCTGGGAATCACTTAATGGGTCAAAGTGCTCACCACACATCTAGATAAGCTCCTTAGGGGGTCTACTTTCCAAAATGGTGTTACTTGTGGGGGGTTTCAATGTTTAGGCACATCAGGGGCTCTCCAAACGCAACATGGCGTCCCATCTCAATTCCTGTAAATTTTGCATTGAAAAGTCAAATGGCGCTCCTTCCCTTCCGAGCTCTCCCATGCACCCAAACAGCGGTATACCCCTACATATGGGGTATCAGCGTACTCAGGACAAATTGTACAACAACTTATGGGGTCCAAATTCTTCTCTTACCCTTGGGAAAATAAAAAATTGGGGGCGAAAAATGATTTTTGTGAAAAAATAGGATTTTTTATTTTTACGGCTCTGCATTATAAACTTCTGTGAATCACTTAATGGGTCAAAGTGCTCACCACACATCTAGATAAGTTCCTTAGGGGGTCTACTTTCCAAAATGGTGTCACTTGTGGGGGTTTCAATGTTTAGGCACATCAGGGGCTCTCCAAACGTAACATGGCGTCCCATCTCAATTCCAGTAAATTTTGCATTGAAAAGTCAAATGGCGCTCCTTCGCTTCCGAGCTCTGCTATGCGCCCAAACAGTGGTTTACCCCCACATATGGGGTATTGGCGAGCTCAGTACAAATTGTACAACAACTTTTGGAGTCCATTTTCTCCTGTTACCTTTGGTAAAATAAAACAAATTGGAGCTTAAATAAATTTTTTGTGTAAAAAAGTTAAATGTTCATTTTTATTTAAATATTACAAAAATTCCTGTGAAACACCTGAAAGGTTAATAAACTTCCTGAATGTGGTTTTGAGCACCTTGAGGGGTGTAGTTTTTAGAATGGTGTCACACTTGGGTATTTTACTATCATATAGACCCCTCAAAATGACGTCAAATGGGATGTGGTCCCTAAAAAAAATGGTGTTGTAAAAATGAGAAATTGCTGGTCAACTTTTATCCCTTATAACTCCCTAAAAAAAAAAAATTTTGGTTCCAAAATTGTGCTGATGTAAAGTAGACATGTGGGAAATGTTACTTATTAAGTATTTTGTGTGACATATCTCTGTGATTTAATTGCATAAAAATTCAAAGTTGGAAAATTGCAAAATTTTCAAAATTTTTGCCAAATTTCTGTTTTTTTCACAAATAAACACAGGTAATATCAAAGAAATTTTACCACTATCATGAAGTACAATATATCGCGAGAAAACATTGTCAGAATCACCAGGATCCGTTGAAGCGTTCCAGAGTTATAACCTCATAAAGGGACAGTGGTCAGAATTGTAAAAATTGGCCCGGTAATTAACGTGCAAACCACCCTTGGGGGTAAAGGGGTTAATTACGTACAATAAGTATTTGATGCAGTAGAAAAACAGAACTTAATATTTGGTACAGAAACCTTTGTTTGCAATTAGAGATTAGACATTTCCTGTAGTTCCAAGTTTGCAAACACTGCAGCAGGGATTTTGGCCCACTCCTCCATACAGATCTTCTCCGGATCTTTCAGATTTTGGGACTGTGGCTGGGCAACATTGAGTTTCAGCTCCCTCCAAAAATGTTCTACTGGGATCAGGTCTGGAGGCTGGAAAGGCCTCTCCAGGACCTTAAAATGCTTCTTACAGAACCAATCCCTAGATGCCCTGGCTGTGTGTTTCAGGTCATGGTCATGCTGGAAGACCCAGCCAAGGCCCATCTTTCATGCTCTTACTGAGGATATGAAGTTGTTGGACAAAATCTCATGATACATGACCCCATCGATCTTCAATATGGTACAGTCGTCCTGTCCCCATTGCAGAAAATATACCAACAAAGTATGATGTTTCCCCACCATGCCTCACAGTTAGGATGGTGTTTTTGGGTATGTACTCCTTCTTCTTCCAAAGACAGCGAGTGGAGTTACTACCAAAAAGTTCTATTTTTGCCGCATCTGACCACATGACCTTCTCCCATGCATCCTCTGGATCATCCAGATGGTCACTCGTGAACTTCAAATGAGTATGAAAATTTGCTGGCGTGATCACGGGGACCGTGCGTGCAATGAAGGATTTTAATCCATGACGGCGTAGGGTGTTACTAAAGGTAATGTTTGAGACTGTGGTTCCAGCTCTCTTCAGGTCATTGACCAGGTCCTCCCGTGTAGTTCTGGGCCGATTCCTGACCTTTCTCAAAATCATACTTACCCCACGAGGCAAGATGTTGCACGGAGCCCCAGACCAAGGAAGATTGACAGTTTTCTTGTGTTTCTTCAATTTTCTAATAATTGTGCTAACAGTTGTTGCCTTCTCAACAAGCAGATTTCCTATTGTCCTGTAGCCCATCCCAGACTTGTGCAGGTCTACAATTTTGTCCCTGGTGTCTTTGTTATTGGTTTTGGTGAAGAGGGTAGACTGTGAATGACTGAGTGTGTGGACAAGTGTCTTTTATACAGGTAATAGATTCAAACAGGTGCAATTAATATAGGAAATGAGTGCAGAGTAGGGAGACTACTGGCTGTCAGAGCCAGAATTATTGCTGGTTAATATGTGATCAAATACTTATTTTATGCAATAAAATACAATTTAATCATTAAAAAATCATACAAAATGATTTTGTGATTTTTATTTTTAGATTCTGTCTCACAGTTGAAGTGTACCTATGATAAAAATTACAGACCTCTCCATTTTTTGTAGGTGGGAAAACTTGCAAAATCAGCAGTGTATCAAATACTTCCCCCCTGTATGTTTATATTTTATTTTTAGACTAATAAAATAATTAATTTTAATAGTAAGGATAATTTAAATAATCGACACTTTGCAAAATGCACATAACTAATGTCTGCATAAATATATTGACCTTTTATGAACCATATGCAGATATTTTGCTTTCATTGACAAATTGATAGAGCATCGGTTATATTGTTTCAATAGTCAACTACATCAATTCTATTTCTCCATCCTACTCAATGCATGGGACTGCTCTGTCACTGCTCTCCTATTGTTATATTCCTATGACACTTCCCCCTGTTTCCCAAGTGCATGTGTTAGCCTTTCACTCCAAAATGTCCACTTTTTGCCTCATCTCGTCTAGGACCTGCGCTTGCCATGTCTGTTTCTGTCTCCACGGCGCAGTCATACACATTCTGTGGCCAGCACTGGTGATGTAGGAGGTGTCAGGATCAAAAGTTCTAGGTAGCTCAAGTTTTGTTCAGCCACTAGGATTAAGGTACCTTCACACTGAACAACTTAACAACGATAACGATAGCGATCCGTGACGTTGCAGCGTCCTGGATAGCGATATCGTTGTGTTTGACACGCAGCAGCGATCAGGATCCTGCTGTGATATCGTTGGTCGGAGCTAGAAGTCCAGAACTTTATTTGGTCGTCAGATCGGCGTGTATCGTTGTGTTTGACAGCAAAAGCAACGATGCCAGCAATGTTTTACAATGATAACCAGGGTAAATATCGGGTTACTAAGCGCAGGGCCGCGCTTAGTAACCCAATATTTACCCTGGTTACCATTGTAAAAGTAAAAAAAAACACTACATACTCACCTTCTGATGTCTGTCACGTCCCCCGGCGTCCGCGCTGCTGCTCAGAGCTTCCTGCACTGAATGTGTCAGTGCCGGCCGTAAAGCAAAGCACAGCGGTGACGTCACCGCTCTGCTTTAGGGCCGGCGCTTACACAGTGCAGGGAAGCGGACGCCGGGGGACCCGACAGACACCGGAATGTAAGTATGTAGTTTTTTTTTTTTTTACATTTACACTGGTAACCAGGGTAAACATCGGGTTACTAAGCGCGGCCCTGCGCTTAGTAACCCGATGTTTACCCTGGTTACCCGGGGACTTCGGCATCGTTGGTCACTGGAGAGCTGTCTGTGTGACAGCTCTCCAGCGACCACACAACGACGAAACAGCGAGGCTACAGCGATCGGCATCGTTGTCTATATCGCTGCAGCGTCGCTTAATGTGACGGTACCTTTAGAGTGGCTTGAACCAGTAGTGCTCTCCAGCCTGGCTGTATAGGTGTGTGGTGATGAACTGGAGAAATTATCTCACTAGTTTGGCCTATTGGAAAGCACCACACCCTACTAAAACTCCCAGCTTGCTGCTGGAAGCACCTAGATATAGTTTTGTCTACTCTAATTCAGTCCAGTGGTCTCAGCTCCTGCCTCTTGTTTTGATGAATACCTATTCATTTACCGTGGCCCATTTCTTGACCACTCTAGCCTGCTGATTTTGTACTGTACTATCTTCCTGGTATTGACCTGGCTACCTACCACGATGCATCACCAGCCAGCAGCTGACTTTCCGGCCCAAGCCCAAGGGCCTCTGTGTAAGTCCAGATTGCTGTAAAGGGTTTAAAGGGTGAAAACCAGGGAAATCTGGTACATAAAGTAGTTCGCCCTAAGCCTGTTCATGGTAGCAATTTTTAGAGCTGTCATGCGACCACTGACAGAGCGTTTTGACATTCAAAGTCTTCAAATAGAGGCTGGACAGACATCTGTCTGAGATGGTTTAGTGAATCCTACATTGAGCAGGGGGTTGGACACGATGACCCAGGAGGAGTGTTTTTACCATATATTCCAGTCATCCACAAATATTGCACCAAATGAGTGTGTACTTTCTTTTTTACCATGACAGTAACTTGACCACATTCTTCTGTAGACTTCTTGGTGGATTTGCACCTTACTGGAAAAGGATGAAGTAATTTATTTACTTGAAAAATGTTGTTATTGCATAGTACATTTTCTTTCTTAGGGACTTTTAAAAGAAAGCTGTTACGAATGTCTTGTTCCTAGTGAATAATGGTATTTATTTTAAATTGCTTCTTCCTTGTTTCACTTTCTTGTAAATAGATTATCAGTTAAGAAAAATGTAATTCGAAACATGTTTGAAATTCTTTCAAAAACATCTCTAATTTTTCGGCTACAACAGGTTAAATTGTTTTTAGGAGGAGATGGGTTGCTTAGCCATATATATTTCTTCTAAAAGCAGATTGCAAATTTAAGAAAATTTTGCTACTGATGAAATGATCCTTAAAATTGCCGTATATACTCAAGTATAAGCAAACCCGAGTATAAGCCGAGGAACATAATTTTGCCAGGGAAAACTGGGTAAGCTTATTGGCTCGAGTATAAGCCAGGTATGCTTTTTCCCCTCATCCCTGTCCTGCTATGCGTGGCTCCCCCATCCTGTCCTGGTATGTAGCTCCCCCCGTCCTGTCCTGGTATGTGGCTCCCCCTGTCCTGTCCTGGTATGTGGCTCCTCTGTCCTGTCCTGGTATGTGGCTTCTCCCGTCTTGTCCTGGTATGTGTGGCTCCTCCTGTTGTATGCATGGCTCCCCCGGTCCTGCATGGCTCGTCTCCTCCGGTCCTGCATGGCTCAGCTCCCCCAGTCCCACATGGCTCGGCTCCCCCAGTTCCGCATGGCTCGGCTCCCCCTCATCTCATCGTTGTATGCATGGCTCACATCCCCCCAGTCGTGCTCACCCTCCTCACGCTATCTCTGTTCCTGCATCTCCGTTGTCACGGTGCTGGCAGATCTTCCTGTGCTGAGAAGTCACGTGGTACCACTCATGAATATGCGCTCCATGCCTATGGGAGTGGAGATGCATGCATATTCATTGCCTTAATGAGCGGTAACACGTGACTGCTCAGCACAGGAAGAGCTCCTGGGACAATGGAGATACAAGGATGGAGATTGCAGTGACGACGCGAGCAGGGTGAGTATGATGTCTTCTGTTAGCTGGCGGCTGGATCTGCAGCTGTCACTGTGCCACAGCCATCGGCTCCTGTCGCTGCTCCACCGCTCCCCCTTCCCCACAGGCTTTCTGGACAATGATTCATGTATAAGCCAAAGGGGGCATTTTAAGCACAAAAAAATGTGCTAAAAATCTTGGTTTATACATGAGTATATAAGGTACATATATATATATATATATATATATATATATACTGTATATATATATATATACTGTATGTATATATATATGTGTGTGTGTGTGTGTGTGTTTTGCTGAATATTTCCTTTGAAAACAATGTGTGAATGACATAGAGAATTGCTGTATGTAAAAGCTCATGTAAAAATCACATTGCAGTCTGATAGCATTAGTGTGACCCCAGCCTAAAACCTCATGCACACATTCAGTATTTGGTGAGTTTTTTATCCCAGTATTTGTAAGCCAAAACCAGGAGTTTGCTTAGTTTTGGCTTTGGTCAGAGGAAAAGTATAATAGAAACATTTGCACCCCTTCTGCATTTATCACCCACTCCTGGAATTGGCTTTCAAATACTGGAATAAAAAAACTCACCAAATACTAAATGTGTATGAGGCCTTACAGTTGGACTCTCTCTTCCACAGCTATATGATCGCATGTAGCTACACTCCTATAGAGGGATGTTTTAGTACATGACTACAAGAAGAATCAATACTGCCCGGTTAGGCCACGTGCACAGAAAGTGGTGCGGATTTTTCCGGACTGATTTTTATAAATCCGCAGGTAATCCGCACTGCGGATTTCCTGCGGAATTACCTCGGATTTACCGCAATTTTTCCTCGGTTTTTGTGCGGATTCCACCTGCGGTTTAACACCTGCGGATTCCTATTATGGAGCGGGTGTAAACCACTGCGGAATCGGCATAAAGAACTGACATGCTACGGAATAAACAACGCTACGTTTCCGCGCGTTTTTTTCCACAGTATGTGCACTGCGGAGTTTGTTTTCTATAGGTTTACATGGTACTGTACAACTCAGGGAAAACTGCTGCGAATCCTCAGCGCCCAATCCTCTGCGGATCCGCAGCAAAATCCGCAACGTGTGCACTTACCATACATTGAATAACATGGAGACGAATGCTATCTGTCAAAGCGATGGATTGCACTTGCCTGATTTTTACGGTAGTGTGCACAAGGCCTTTGAAGGATTCCTGCTGTTTCACTACGGATTTTCTACTGGACTTGAACAAAAGGACATTTTTCACATTATCTTTTATTTGTATTAAATGATGAACTAGCTTCCATTTTTGCAAAGTTTTGTAATGTAGTGGGTTTTTTTTTCAATTTTACTCCTTTAATCATTTTTTATGTGCTTTTTTCATTCTTGCAAAGCATGCTATGGAAACTCCTTCCACCCCCACACAAAATAGGATAAACAGAGTACACACTACACACTTCGTTATGAAAAAAATCATAACTTCAAGAAACACATCAAAAGTGAGAAAAAAACGACCCAAAATAAGTTACGGTACTTTTAGGACATCTCTTAATTACCTATTTAACAAACAAAATAAGTTAAAAAAAGTAAATAATGTACATGTTTCCTAAACATTTTTTGATGGAACTTTAAACCAGAAATCAGATTTGTGTATGTAAACTCTGCAAAAATATAAATGTTTATTCGCTTCCAAACAACAGTATAGCTCCATGTAACTGATTGGAGTAAGTTAAGACATGCAATTTGTATCCCAATTAAGTCTATGTTCTTGCTTAATTTAATACCATATTAACGTTAATAGCTGATAAAAAATATGTTTTGCATTGCCCTTATTGATTCTTATAGCAGCCATCTGTCTAATTCATGCTCAATATCTTGCCCTCACTACACATCTGCTTGGTGCCCATACACTGTCTCCTTATCAAGCATTTACTTTAGCCTTACAGAGATACAGTAGATTTGCTAGGATCCATCTGCTCTATATTCACCACATGCATCTAAGGTAATATCCTGATTTATCACTTTTACAGTGCCCATATGCCCCTCTGTAATCTCCTATATCATTCTGGATTCTGTTTGTGCAAATAAACTTGATTATTGCTGTTACTAGAACAAATGAAGTCGTACTTTTCATTAGTTTTCTTAGAAAAAATAATTTTAATATTTCATAAATGTACAACTACGTTATAATTTGATGCTTGATCACTTGCTGATATAAGCTCATGCAAAAAAAACATACATTGCTTAGGTGGCAGAAAACTTTTCCAAGAGGTATGCCAAAGGGTTAACCCAGCAAAAACCCTTAAAAATATAACTTTTTATCAGTCAATTGAAAAAGAGATAATTTAGATTAAAATGGAAACCAGAGTCACAAAGGAGCAACAGATATATGGGGAATGGGCGGGCTAGTCCATAGCTTCAATGCCTTCATCTTGCAGGAACTGCTGACACACTCCAGCCACATGAGGTCTGGCATTGTGCTGCATTAGGAGGAACCCAGGGCCAACCGCACCAGAATATGGTCTCACAAGTGGTCTGAGGATCTCATCTCGGTACCTAATGGCAGTCAGGCTACCTCTGGCGAGCACATGGAAGGCTGTGCGGTCCTCCAAAGAAATGCCACCCCATACCATTACTGACCCACTGCCCAACCGGTCATGCTGAAGGATGTTGCCGGCAGATCGCTCTCCATGGCGTCTCCAGACTCTGTCACGTCAGTCACATGTGCTCAATGTGAACCTGCTTTCATCTGTGAAGAGCATAGGACACCAGTGGTGAATTTGCCAATCCTGGTGTTCTGAGGCAAATGCCAAGCGTCCTGCCCGGGGTTGGGCTGTGAGCACAACCCCCATCTGGGGATGTCGGGCACTCAGACCATCCTCATGGAGTCGGTTTCTAACCATTTGTGCAGACACATGCACATTTGTGGCCTGCTGGAGGTCATTTTGCAGGGCTCTGGAAGTGCTCCTCCTGTTCCTCCTTGCACAAAGGCTAAGGTAGTGGTTCTGCTGCTGAGTTGTTGCCCTCCTATGGCCCCCTCCATGTCTCCTGCTGTACTGGCCTGTCTCCTGGTAGCGCCACCAACCTCTGTGCACTACACTGACAGACACAGAAAAACATCTTGCCACAGCTCGCATTGATGTGCCATTCTGGATGAGCTGCACTACCTGAGCCACTTGTGTGGGTTGCAGAGTCCTTCTCATGCTACCACGAGTGTGAAAGCACAACCAACATTCCAAAGTTACCAAAACATCAGCCAGGAAGCATTGGTACTGAGATGTGGTCTGTGGTCCCCACCTGCAGAACCACTCCTTTATTGAGTGTCTCTTGATAATTGCCAATATTTTCCATCTGTTGTCTATTCCATTTGCACAACAGCGTGTGAAATTGATTGTCAAACAGTGTTGCTTCCTAAGTGAACAGTTTGATTTCACAGAAGTTTGATTTACTTGGAGTTATATTCTGTTGTTTGTGTTCCCTTTATTTTTTGAGAAGTACATATACCCTCTAAACTTGTTTATAAGCCAAGCTTTTCAGCACATTTTTTTGTGCTGAAAATGCCCCCCTCGGTTTATACACGTGTCAATTGTCCCAGAAAGCCGGCGGGGGAGGGAGAGCTGCGGAGCAGCAGGTCACAGATCCAGGAGCCTGTGGCTGTGGCTAAAGCCTGTGCTGCTGCTAAAGAGAAATGAATATTCATTTCTTTTCTAGCACGCACAGTGACACCCGCAGCCATCGGCTTCCAGAAGACATCCTACTCACCCTCCAGCGTGCCCTCTCAGCATCTCGTTGGTCCCAGTGCCCTCGCAGCATCTCATCGGTTCCAGCTTCCAGCAGCTCTTCCTGTGCTGAGTGATCACGTGGCACTGCTCATTAAGGTAATGAATATGCACGCATCTCCACTCCCATAGGGGTGGAGGGAATATTCATTACCTTATTGAGTGGTGCCACGTGATCGCTCAGCACAGGGAGAGCTGCTGGCGGCAGAACAAGGTGCTGCGAGGGCTGCTGGAGGGCAAGTAGGATGTTTGTTTGTTTTTTTTGTAACAGGAAGCATGAATACAAGGATGGATGAGGGGGAGCCATGCATACCAGGACAGCTATGGGGGGAGCCACGCATACCAGTACAGCTATGGGGGGAGCCACACATACCAGGACAGATACGGGGGAAAGCCACGCATACCAGGACAGAACGGGGGAGCCACACATACCAGGACAGTGATGGGGAGCCATGCATACCAGGACGGGACGGGGGTAGCCACACATACCAGGACAGGGATTAGGGCACAATGCATACCCGGCTTATACTTGAGTCAATAAGCTTACCCAGTTTTCCCTGGCAAAATTAGGTGCCTCGGCTTAAACTCGGGTCAGCTTATACTCGAGTATATATGGTATATATGATAGATAGATAGATAGATAGATAGACAGATAGAAGAAAAGTCAGCAATTCATGTGCACATACAGTAAAATCACACTGACAGGTTAGAATAGAATAGATGGAATAGATATATACATATACACATAGAACACATAGATATGTATATGTGTGTTTCACTGACATCTATAGATGTAGACGGTGCTAGCGGGGCTAGCGGGGATCTCACCGAGGTCACCGTAGTTCAGCCCAGCTGGGAACACAGCCTCAGTGATGTCACCGCTAGTGACGTCACTCGCGGCAGTTCATTCACCAGTGGTTCTCTGCCTAGACGGTCGCATCGTGGCATCGTCCAGGTTGAAAACTATTTCTCCCCCAGACATGAATTACGGCATTGGATAGAATGACTGAGAGGTATGGTATATTGTTGTTTTTTTATTTTAGTTTTATTACAGTAAAACAAGGGCTTTGCTGGAATTAGACGAGGTTCTAAGTATGGTTTAATTAAGAATATTAAAGGAGTCTGTGTCAGTCTTTCATTAAAGGACTGTTTTCTGTGTGTCTGTGTTTTCTTACAATGTGACTATGGGGTTAGTAATGGGGGCGTCTTATTGATGCCTCTCCATTACTAACGTCTGGGCTTGATGTCACCTGACAATATAAAGGTGACATCAACCCCATAACTATCACCCCACTTGTCACCACTACAGGGCAAGTTGGAAGAGTGAGGCTAAGTGCCAGAACTGGCGCATCTTAGATATGTGCCTTTTCTAGAGCAGATGAGAGCTGATGTTTTTAGCCTGGGGAGGCCAGCATCCATGGCCCCTTCCTAGGCCATTAATATCAGCTCACAGCTGTCTGCATAGCCTTTGCTGGTACTTAGTTATAGGGGGACCCCAAGTCATTTTTTTTAGGGTCCCTCATTTTAATTACCAGTAAAGGCTAATTATACAGCTGTGAGCTGATATTAATAGCCTGGGAAGCTCCATGGGTATTACCTCCTTCCCAGGCTATAAACATCTTCCCCCAGCCATCAGCTTTCCCTCTGCTGGTTACAAAAATTGCGCAGGAGTTTACGCCATTTTTTTTTCAAAAAATATTTTTTTATTAATTTAATACATATTCAGTAATTTGCACACACATTGTACTATTTATATTTGTCACTGACATCTATATATCTACCTATTCCATTTGTATTTACTGTATGTAATCCATCTCTTCCATCCCGTCGGCTCCTGCAGTGATTTTACAGAACACGGCAGATGAATTAGGCTGCCATCACACTAGCAGTATTTGGTCAGTATTTTACATCAATATTTGTAAGCCAAAACCAGGAGTGGGTGATAAATGCAGAAGTGGTGCATATGTTTCTATTATACTTTTGCTCTAATTGTTCTACTCCTGGTTTTGGCTTACAAATACTGATGTAAAATACTGACCAAATACTGCTAGTGTGACGGCAGCCTCACCGGCTTTTCTTTTATCTATGTAATATACACTCACCGGCCACTTTCTTAGGTACACCATGCTAGTAACGGGTTGGACCCCCTTTTGCCTTCAGAACTGCCTCAATTCTTCGTGGCATAGATTCAACAAGGTGCTGGAAGCATTCCTCAGAGATTTTGGTCCATATTGACATGATGGCATCACACAGTTGCCGCAGATTTGTCGGCTGCACATCCCAAAGATGCTCCATACAAGGCAGGATGGATCCATGCTTTCATGTTGTTTACGCCAAATTCTGACCCTACCATCCGAATGTCGCACAGAAATCGAGACTCATCAGACCAAGCAACGTTTTTCCAATCTTCTACTGTCCAATTTCGATGAGCTTGTACAAATTGTAGCCTCAGTTTCCTGTTCTTAGCTGAAAGGAGTGGTACCCGGTGTGGTCTTCTGCTGCTGTAGCCCATCTGCCTCAAAGTTCGATGCACTGTGCGTTCAGAGATGCTCTTAGGCCTACCTTGGTTGTAACGGGTGGAGATTTGAGTCACTGTTGCCTTTCTATCAGCTCGAACCAGTCTGCCCATTCTCCTCTGACCTCTGGCATCAACAAGGCATTTCCGCCCACAGAACTGCCGCTCACTGGATTTTTTTTCTTTTTCGGACCATTCTCTGTAAACCCTAGAGATGGTTGTGCGTGAAAATCCCAGTAGATCAGCAGTTTCTTAAATACTCAGACCAGCCCTTCTGGCACCAACAACCATGCCACGTTCAAAGGCACTCAAATCACCTTTCTTCCCCATACTGATGCTCGGTTTGAACTGCAGGAGATTGTCTTGACCATGTCTACATGCCTAAATGCACTGAGTTGCCGCCATGTGATTGGCTGATTAGAAATTAAGTGTTAACAAGAAGTTGGACAGGTGTACCTAATAAAGTGGCCAGTGAGTGTATATACATATATATGTGAGTGTCACTTATATCTATATATCTATTTATTCTATGTGTATATATCTATTCCATTCTAACCTGTCAGTGTGATTTTACTGCACGCGCACATAAATTTCAGGCTTTTCAAAGGATACCGGTGCATAAACATCAGACAGCACTTGCATGGTCCGAGTGCTGTGCGATTTTTTTTTCTTGCACCCATAGGCTTGCGAGTCTCGACCGAGTAACAGTGACAATCGCAGCGTGCTGCGATATTACATGCACATAGGATACGCCAGAGAAAAAAATACTGTGATATGAGCTTCCCCATAGATTAACCCTGGTCCGAGTGCTATGCAATGTTTTCTTGCATTGCACTCATCCATATTCTACGCTAGTGTGACCCTGGACTTAGAAAAGGAAGTCTGCCAGCCAGAGACCACACAGAGAAGGCATAGATGGTTTATTATTGTCTGCGCCTTTTCCATTGTTGTATATACAGCACTAAACATATATTCTGTACAAAGTAATAAGTTACACATGAAAAGTTACATCTGAGTTTATAAAAAACAGTATGCACATGTAAGGGGGAGGAGGATAATGTTCCTTTTTGACTTTCCTCCTTAACAGATCCTTACGGTAAATATGTTATTATAATGTCTATATGCTGTTATGTTTTGGTACTGCGACACCAGTCAGGTGTATTAGCATTGTTTGTAATATGGGTATTGTTACATCTCATATGTATTACCATTTACTGCATTTGTATGTATTAAATAGTGACAATTTACTACACCAGGTCAGCCACTAGATGGGGAAAGAGAACATTACATCAGCTGGGTCACTAGATAGGGGAATTGTAGTACAGTAAATAGTTAATGTAAGAGGGGTACGGTGGAGAGGTTAGAGAGGTCTTCCTGGTTTTAGTCAGTTGGGGCCGGGGTGCCCGTGTAGCTCTCTAGGGTTGTCTAGCCAAGGGCGACACTGTGCCATGTAACGTTGCAGAAGAGTGGGCCCATCCAGGGGGGCCAGAGCACAGAGGAAAGTACAGCAGCAGCAGAGCTAGCCCACGCAGAGTGACTGGGGCTGTAGCACTGAGGAAGAAGGCTAAGCAGAACAGGAGAAAGTAATCCAACATGTGGCAGATTTTTGCTTGGGCTGCTATTCTTAGGACTGGGGCAAAATGGCAGAGAATACCCCCATGAGAACCAGAAATTCTGGGCATTGAGGACACAGAGACCGGAAGATACGGTCCATCCTAGGGTCAGGTTTAGCGACAGAGAGAAGAGACAAGGGAAAGCGTTGCCAAATGCTGTGATTAATTGTGCCCTGGATGATGTTGTGCTGAGTAAAAGAGTTGAAATTAAAGTGAAGCTGGACTGTGACCCTTTATTTGTGGAACCGTCTGCAGAGGAAATAACCCCATACTGGGAGAACCCAGACGTGGGGATTACTGTTGGCCATGACTGCAGCTCTGGCCCCATCCTACACTTGGTATAGTTGGTAGAATCTCACTGCCCCATATGGCAGTGAAGCCATACTGGAGGAGACCCGAGATGAGTGGGTTGAAGATTGCACGAATAGAAAGAATATACTGGATGAGTCCAAAAAAGAGACTCCAGGAGGAACAGATGCCCTGGAGATGACAAGAAATCTGGATGTGACAAGAAATTTGTAAAGGACTGATGTGACCAAGATGGCGCCCAAGGTGGCAGAGAATGGTGCCAAAAAGAGACACAACTACTGTGCCCATATCCTTCGTGGGCGTGACTGCGCAGAAATAGCGTGAGGATCTTTCAGGCGGCACCTCTAGAAGCGCCAAAGACACCTAGCTCCATGCTTCCTGAGACAACTGGAGAGATAATGGGTGGAGCAACTGGAAGCAACCCCGCCCTGGAACAGGTAGGGCCCAGAAGAAAATCATGGGAGCAGCTGCGCGGTGCTATTATGCAACCCGGCACCGGCGGCAATGGATCGGTCCTGCACGCTGAGCTGCGGAGGAGTGAGGCATCTAGAATGGAGATGGCGGGAGAGGAGAGAGTGGACCAGACCTGTGCAGTGGAACGGCGAGGCATGGGAAGGGGTACCTTTATCTGAAACCGGGGGATCCCAGTGGCTGCCAAAGACTGTGCATTGCTTGGAAGAGCTGAGGCGGCAAAGCCCTGCGGAGCAAGTTGCATCTCATTGGGAGTCCCCGGATCCAGAGTTAAGACGACCATCGAGATCAGGATCTGTTGCTGTGGCACTGAAGTCTCCACATCAACAGGGGCTCAGACTACTAGGAAACTAGGCCGGGACTGGATCTGCTTCCAGAGAAATCAGCCAGCACCACCTCCGCAGGAGGGGAGGCACGTTGTGAGCACCCAGGCATCCCAGGGAGTCGCATGTCCTGCCCATGTTACTGAGGGTCCGGTTCCTTCTCCGGACCAGTTGGCCTGGATAACTGACGTAGTGGAACAAATGAAAAAGAGGGAAAAGGAGGTGTGGGCCAAATTACATTGGGCCTCGGTTTCGGGTTCATCAGCGAGGTTGGGTCTAATGAGAAGATCTAGGTAAATGCCACCTCAGTAAAGTTTGCGAGACCCCTGGAAGAAGGGGATTGGGTCTCCTTTTTCAAAGAAGATTGCCATCGGGGCTATTTTGCGGTGGCTGTTACCCTTTCCACCCCAGAGGAGATGAGGCTATATGCGGGCTCAAGCCTGGCCCTGTTCGTCCCTCACACAGCTTCTGCCTCCCAAGCCCACCGCAGCTGCCTCATCATGGTTGCCTGTGGCTTCTGCTGCTGCAGAGTAATTTTCTGGTTAGCCAATAAAGGTATCACTCCTAGAATAATTCTGTCATCATTGGGCAGAAAAGTATTCACATCTTAAAATTATGAAAAGCTTTAAAATAAGCTTAAGTACTTACATACAGTATAAGAAAAATTATTGAGTAATGTTGTGTTTTAAGAGAAAGGGGTTTTTATTAGAGTTTTTTGTGACAAAGACCATTTCCACAGGTCATTCAGATAACAGGTGCAACTTTGAGAAAAAAACAATAAAACCATGTTGCATAATGGAGAATACACAGAATATTTCATTCATTTAGATTCAGTTCGGAGCTGTGGGTTCATATTATCTGCATATTTTTTCTGTTTTATACTGATGTTTTCATATGTTACGAGCTTTGTTTGATCATGTCACAAAACTTTCTAACTGAATGTGTCTTGTCCATATGTTTGTTTGCCAGGACAAAGGTAGAGTTTACTGCCTCACCTAAGTGTACGGCATGATAGACTCTATGTTGAATAATTGGGATGGAGAGACAAAAATTCCATCATTATAACCATGGAACACCAGATAATGTATAGATAGTGATATTTAGACAGTTAATATACCAATAAAATTAATTCTTAAATTGCAAAGTTTGTTTTTATTATTAATGACCAGACATGGCTTTGGGGTTTTAACTATTGCAGTTAGACATGTTTTGTTATACACGTTTATTTCCTTTATGTGTATTGGAACAACACAAAAAAATAGACATAATTTTACACAAAACCCACAAACATCGGCCGGACAAAATTGTTGGCACCTTGGCACCTTTCCAAAATTGTGGGTATGTGATGCTCGATCAAACTGATATGAACAGAAAGATGAAAAAAGAACTGTCTGAGGACTTAAGAACCAGAGCTGTTGAAAAAGATCAACAATCTCAAGGTTGCAAGTCTATCTCCAGAGCACTTGACGTTCCTTTGACCACGGTGCACAACATAATCATGACGTTTACAACCCATGGAATGGTAGATAATCTCCCTGGATGTGGACATCAGAAAATAATTGATGAAAGGTTACGACTCATGATAGTCCGGATGGTGGATAAGCAGCCTCAATCAAGTTGCAAGGAAATTCAAGCTATCCTGCAAGCTCAGGGTCCATCAGTGTCAACACAAACTAGCCATCAACATTTGAATGAAATTAAACACTATGGCAGGAGATCCAGGAGGACCCCACTGCTACCAAAGAGACATTAAAAGATAGGCTGCCAAAATGTACAGAAGTAAGCCAAAATCCTTCCGGGAAAAGCATCTTCTGGATAGATGAGACCAAGCTGGAGTTTTTTGGTAAAGCATTTCATTCTGTTTACCGGAAATAGAATGAGGCCTACAAAGAAAATAACACAGTATATACAGTCAAATATGGTGGACGTTCAAAAATGTATTGCGGTTGTTTTGTTGCCTCTGGCACTGAGTGCCTTGACTGTGTGCAAGGCAACATGAAATCTTAAGATTACGAAAGGATTTACGGTTGCCATGTAGTGCGCTGTGTCAGAAAGGTTTGAAACCTAGGACCTAGGTCATGGGTCTTCCAGCAGGATATGACCCCAAACATACTTCAAGAAGCACCCAGAAATTGATGGAAACAAAGTGCTGGAGAGTTGTGAAGTGGCAAGAAGTCCAGATCTAAATCTCAGTGAACAAATGTGGAGAGATCATAAAATTGCTGATGGGAGAAGGCGCCTTCAAATATGAGATACCTGGAGCAGTTTGCAAATGAAGAGTGGTCCAAAATTCCATTTGAGAGGTGAAAGAAGCTCGTTGATAGTTATATGAAGCGATTGCAGTTATTTATTCGAAGGGGTGTACAACCAAATATTAACCCCTTTCCAATCTTAGATGAATAGGTACATATAAGGTTGCCTCCCATTGTTTTCTGCGGGCGATGAGCCCACAACTTTTCCGACACATGTCAAATGATTTCATTCAGCCATGACTGCTTGGCACATGACACCTAGTCTGGCAGTGATAATCTCTTGCTGATAAAACATTGATGATATTGAAATTCAAACAAGCTGCTGAGAAAGTGACACATGACTGGAATCAGGCTCTCTTATCTGATTAAATAGCAAAAACCTGCTAACAGATTCCCTTTAGGTGTTCTCAAGAATAATCAAGAAAAAAAGAGGAGTTTGCTTTGTAGCATAGAGTGTATCTATACATATATTTACTGTATTTTCTGTATCTATGCCATACCTATACAAATAATAAATTTTTAGCTTGCACTCTATAGTAACTGCAATAAGTTCATCTACTGCCACTAGATGTCACTTTATCAAGTTACTCTTATTCCATATTAAAACGGCTTTTTTTCCATTATAAGGAAAATGGAACAATATGAACACATTTACGTCACAATTCACACGAGTGATTTTTCTCGTTCCACAAAAAAAGATACAATTCTTACATCAGATTTTCAATAGTATCTGCTGAATTTTTCATGTTTATACCATCAGTTTTCTCATTCACAAAAGAAAAATAGAAGAATGGAGCTAAATAGTTTCACATTTAGTAAAGTGCAAAAAGACATGTCCAACCAAGGCATGATAAATTCATAATGCAATTAACAATCAACATTAAAAAGCAAGAATTTCACATATTTATAAAAGTATGTGTTATTTTCTTCTAATAAAGCTACTAAGCCTTTTTAAAACAAGTAAAGGTTTCCGCTGTGACCAGCTCCTGAGGAAGATGATGCCACAGATTAGTTCTTATGGCAAAAGAAGTCCTGTTTCCTCCTTTTTCACCAGATGGAGGAAGCGCCTTCTGAGGGCATTTTTACATGAAACTGCTTTTGACCGTTTTTTTTTTATAGTCCATGGACCATTTATGCAGTTGCACAAGTTGACCATATCCCCCATCAGATGTCTCTCCAGAAATCTAACTAAGGGTATGTGTCCACGTTCAGGATTGCATCAGGATTTGGTCAGGATTTTATGCAGGTAAAATCCTGACCAAATCTGCACCTGAGGTCACTGGCAGGTCACCTGCGGTGTTCTTGCGTGTTTTGCTCATTGTAAGGACATGCTGCGTTCTTAAAAGACGCGCCGCATGTCCGTTTCCGCGGGTCTGCCGCATGAGTCTTTTAATGCACAGTGGAGACGGGATTTCATGAAATCCCCTCCACTATGCTGTAACATCTGGACGCTGCGGCTCTACGCAACGTCAAACACGCAGCGTTTCCTGAATGTGGAAACATACCCTAAATGTATTTATTTTCTTTTTTTTCTAAGATTCCCCATGCTTATTTTCAATGTTGTGATCCTTGTTAGTAAATTTTTAATAACTCCTGGGCATCCGCTCTAAGAACTGGTGACCAAAGCCGAGCTTCATTTTCCAGAAGGCTGCACTAACACTTTGTAAATTCGTAGTATTATGTCCCTGACCATGCCAATTTTAATACACAACAATATGCTTGCATACTGTTATTTCGTGTGTGATCTACTCCTAGTACATCCAGATCATTCTCTACAAGCGACTCTCCTAGTTTTACCCTGGCTGGGACATATGGTGCCCACAGATTATTAGTGTACAGATGCATAACCATAATATCAACAATGCACCTAATTGCTTCTTCTCGCCCTACCTGCACCAGTGATCTTATTCTCTCACACCTCTTCAAGTCCCTCTCCCTGGTTCTCATTAGCTAAAATATGTAAACTCTCTTTTTATCCAGCATCTTTTCTTCCTTCAAACACACCATCATAAAACCTAACTAAAAAAAACAATCCTCTACCAGAACTGCTTTGCCAACTACAGACCTGTCTCTAACCTTCCCTTCATCTACAAACGTCTGGAATGCTTTGTCTACTCTTGTCTATTCGACTATCTTTAAAGGGAACCTGTCACCCCCCCTCAGGCGATTGTAACTAAAAGAGCCACCTTGTGCAGCACTAATGCTGCATTCTGACAAGGTGGCTCTTTTAGTTATGCTCCCTGCACACGCTGAAATAATCACTTATAAAATGTGCCCCCTCATACCGTGAAATCGCCAGGGAGGCGGTTCTTTCCTTCCTAATCAGATGCAGCACAGCCGTCACTACGGGCCTGTGCGCGCCGGGCGCCGCCTCCTCGGCGTTGTTTGAATCTGTCCCGGAGCCTGCGCTGTTATGTTATCCATAGGGCATGCGCAGTGAGCGCTGCCCGTCTTCTGACATCATTTGATGTCAGACTGGCTGCGCCTGTGCGGCCGCCCTGCCCGAGATCATGCCCCGCAGTGTCTTGTGATTTATTCTCACTGCGGGGCTGGGATTCCTGGGCATGCGCAGTAAATATCTTCGCCTCTCACTCATCTCCCTCCGCCTTCTTCAGACTGTGCAGAGTCAAGTGATCCCTAATCGCCGTGGCATTTACCGATGCTCCTCACGATGCTCTGGTCCCAAGAATGCATTGCGGTCTCGCGAGATGATTACATAGCGGTCTCGCGAGTCCGCTACGTCATCATCTCGCGAGACCGCAATGCATGGACTGGAGCGTCGCGAGGAGCAGCGGGAAAGGCGACAGAAGGTGAGAATATAATGATTTTTTATTTTGTTTATTATTTTTAACATTAGATCTTTTTGCTATTGATGCTGCATAGGCAGTATCAATAGTAAAAAGTTGGTCACACAGGGTTAATAGCAGAGTTAGCGGACTGCGTTACACCGCGGCGTAACGCAGCCATTAACCCTGTGTGAGCGCTGATTGGAGGGGGCACTAACAGAGAGTAGGAAGGGGCAAATTCGTGGACAGAGACCTACCGGCCGAGACCAATCAGCGATGGGGGATTTCCATGACAGACAGACAGACAAACAGATGGAAGTGTCCCTTAGACGATTATATATATAGATCACTGGCACACTCATGTCACCTTTATCTCAGAGAAATATCTCCAAAATTCAACTTTCCCTCACCTTTGACATAACAAAAGCTCTTACGGGTACTTTGATTAATTATCATCTGAATTCCCGGAACTCTCTACTATTCAATCTCACTCTTACTCAACTTTTTCTCTACAATCTATTCTGCAACAGCCAGGATCATATTCATGTCCAGCCAGTGCAGCAATGCCTCCACCCTGTGCTAGTCTTTGCACTGGTTGACTTTACGTTATCACTTTCAACCAAGAAGCACTCCATAGTTTTGCACCACCCTGTATCTCTTCTATCATTTCTCTCTAACGCTCAACCCATGCTCTACATTTCACTAAAGACCTAAGACTAAAATACTCTTTAATATGAACCTCACATTACCTTATAGATTGTAAACAGGGTCCTCAATCTTCTTGTTAATTGTTGATTTATGTTTTACTTAGTAATGTCTGAAATTGTTTGTATATGTCCCCTCTGAATTCTAAAGTGCTGCGGGTCAAGGCACTATTTCACAGTTGTTTGCCTCATTCAGGAGAACATCTGAGTTCAGCACATTTTTGACAGCAGCAAAAGTTTAAAAAAGCAAAGACTACTTAGCAAAGAAATGTGAACATGTCTTTTTTCTGTTAGTAATAGTTTAACATTTTGGATGATCCCAATGGGGTTTTCCAGAATACATATTTATTTGCTGCGGGTTCAGTATACTTACATAAAAAATATGTGAAGTTTATTGAAATATCAAAATCCCCCCTTACGTCCCACCTGCTATTACCACTAACTATTCTACCTCCAAGAGAATTGAGAAGGACATATTAGGGTCATTTCACGTGTGCATGGTTTTGGTGCCTAGTCCAAGAGTGATTCTCATGCACCTCTGGTGGCTCCCTGCTGACTCTGTTGTACCTCCCCACAAGGTCCAAAATCATAGAAAATCCAAGATTCCGAGGCACCAGAGAAAATAGGGATAAAACATAACTTTTATTCCATCCTTTAAAAATCACATTATAAAATACAATTGAGGTAGATGAGTGAAGCAACGTTTTGGCCCAAAAGGGCCTTTTTTAAGCCAGAGATACAAAGGCTGTAATTTTTATTGTACTTCAGGCTTAAAATAAGGCTCTTTTAGGCTGAATTGTTGCTTCACTCTTTTACCTTAATTGTATTTTACCATGTAATTTTTAAAGGATGGAATAAAAATTATGTTTTATCCCTGTTTTCTTTGGTGCCTCGGAATTTGGGAGTTTTTAGGGTTTTGGCAGATTCTGTTTTTCACAATCATATAATTTTGGCACATTTTTCAATCTGATGCTTTATTTTTTTTATCTGGGATCTTATTTTATTTTTGAGGAAATATTTTGATGATCTATGTTTTAATAAGGGAGCTTTCATAAGTACCAGCTTAAGATTTTTGTTCATATGTGCAATTTTTTTATGCATTTTACTTCGGTAAAAAAATGTATGGAAAAGGCATGAAAAAATGGCCACACAGAGTAGGATGCATGCGGAACAAAAACACCAAGAAATTCAAAAGAAGCTGGCGGCGAAACGCGCATCGAGGTTAGGGGACACAAGGAGCATTTCTGTTACAGGTATGCAACTACATGTTGATGTTCATTTGCACTTGGTTAGTGACTTTTGCCATGTCCCTTCTTTAATCTGGGCTAAGATTGGTTATTAAGTACCACTTTTTCTCTAGGCTTATTACAACCTGGGGCATTATATATAAATCCATGATACTGGTTTCCATGATTTACTATATATGTAACAGCCCAGTATGTGCAATTTATCCTGTTAAGGGCTCCTTTGTTATTTTTATAGGGCTTCTGTCAGTATTGTATACAGCACTATCTATAATAGACATTTCGGTCTATTAGCCATTTTAGCCATACATTTTAGTGTTTTCTCCATGCTGCTGTGCTATAGCCCTCTTCATATTTTGTTTGGCGTCCTCTATTACGGTTATTCTTACTTAATTTTAAACTGTGTTTATTTATTGTCAATAAAATTCTTGTTTTTAATTTAAAGTTATTTGTGGGATCTCTTCTTTGTCACATATGGACGCATATGGGATTAGTTTAGCATTTGATATTTGAAGTGCCCCGTTTATATTTGGACATTTTTTGATAAATATAAAAACGTGGTCAACTGTGAAGCCACTCTAAGACCATGTTCCCAACTTGCAAAAATGCATTTTTTCCAACGCATTTTTTTTCCTGCAGGTGTCTGCTTTAAAGTATTCCATATAAATCTAACCTGTTTACAATGGTTTTGCTGCATTTTTGAAGTTGATATGAAGCATTTTTATAAGTTTTTTTAGTACACAAATGCTGGGATTTTGCCTTTAAATTCAACTGCCATGCATTATTTTTCTGGATTCTCACCAGTCTGTAGAAAAAGAAATGCACATTTCAACAATGTATGTATGTTTGGCCAATGGGGTAGAGTGGCAAGATAGAAGCCTTTACTTTTAAAGAAAAACTTCTAAGCCCAGCTATGTTTTGTCAAAACCTACATCAAGTCTGCCAAAAGCATGTGGGAAAACGCCTTATGGTCTAATGAAACCAAAATTGAATTTTTTGGCCATATTCCAAAAGGTATGTTTGGTGTAAAGTCAACAATGCACATAACCAAAAGAACTCCAAACCCGCTGTGAAGGATGGTGGAGTCAACATTATGCTTTGGGATTGTTTTCTGACAATTAGAACTGTGGCTTTATTCAAGGTAGAAGAAATTATTAACTTTTCCAAATATCAGTCATCTTTGCACCAAAATGTAATCATACCTTCAAATCAACAAAGGAATGGCTTCGCTGGAAAAAGATCAAAGTTTGGGAATAACCAAGCTTGAGCCTGACCTGACTAATTGAAAATATGTGGTGATCTGAAAAATTCTGCAAATAGACTCCCACCCAAAGAAAAATGAATACTGTCATAAATTGAAAGGGTACTTCAACAAAGTATTAGTTAAAAGGTGTACATTTTTATACAACCACACTTTAATTGTACATGTTACGGGTGACATAAAGGAGGAAAAAAATATGTAATGGCAAAAACCTGTCATTTTAACAGAAGCACATATACACACTGTGTTTTTCAGACTATAAGATGCATCCTGGGATGCGTCTTAGAGTCTGGATGTTATATATATATATATATATATATATATATATATATATATATATATATATATATATATATATATATATATATATACACATACATATATATATATATATATATATATATATATATATATATATATACAGCTCTGGCATAAGATAAGAGGCCACTGCAAAATTTTCAGTTTGTCTGAGTTTTCCCTTTATAGGTATATTTTTGAGTAAAATGTAAATTCTTATTTTATTCTATGAACTTCTGACAACATTTCTCTGAAGTTCCAAGCGCTAAATTTTGTATTTATTTTCTGAAAATGAGAAATGGTCAAAAAAAAAATGCATTGCTGCAGACCTCAAATAATGCAAAAAAAAAACAAGTTCATAATAATTTAGAAACAACAATACTAATGTTTTAACTCCGGAAGAGTTCACAACTCAATATTTTGTGAAATAACCATGATTTTTAATCCCAGCTTTCATGCATGCATGGTTTCCACCAGTCTTTCACACTGCTTTTGGATGACCTTATGCCACTCCTGGTACACAAATTTAAGCAGTTCTTCTTTGTTTGATGGCTTGTGACTATCCATCTTCCTCTTGATTACATTCCAGAGGTTTTCAATGGGGTTCAGGTCTGGAGATTGGGCTGGCCATGACAGGGATTTGCTGTGGAGGTCCTTCATCAACACCTTGATTGACCTAGTGGTGTGGCATGGTGCATTGTCCTGCTGGAAAAACCAGTCCTCAGAGTTGGAAAACATTGCCTGAGCAGAAAGAATCAACTGTTTTTCCAGGACAACCTTGTATGCAGCTTGATTCATACATCCTTCGCAAAGATTAACCTGCTCAATTCCAGCCTTGCTGAGGCATCCCCAGATCATCACCGATCCTTCACCAAATTTCACAGTGGGTGCAAGACACTGTGGCTTGTACGCCTCTCCAGGTCTCCATCTAACCATTAGATGACCAGGTGTTGATCTGGGGATGCTTCAGCAAGGCTGGAATTGGGTAGGTTAATCTTTGTGAAGGACGTATGAATCAAGCAGCATACAAGGTTATCCTGGAAAAACAGTTGATTCCTTCTGCTCAGGCAATGTTCCCCAACTCTGAGGACTGTTTTTTCCAGTAGGACAATGTGCCATGCCACACAGCTAGGTCAATCAAGGTGTGGATGAAGGACCACCACATCAAAGAGAAAAATCAGACAAACTGAAAATGTTGCTTTGGTCTCTTAATTTTTGCCAGAGCTGTATATACTGTATATACACTCACCGGCCACTTTATTAGGTACACCATGCTAGTAACGGGTTGGACCCCCTTTTGCCTTCAGAACTGCCTCAATTCTTCGTGGCATAGATTCAACAAGGTGCTGGAAGCATTCCTCAGAGATTTTGGTCCATATTGACATGATGGCATCACACAGTTGCCGCAGATTTGTCGGCTGCACATCCCAAAGATGCTCCAT
This sequence comes from Ranitomeya variabilis, assembly GCF_051348905.1. Taxonomy (NCBI): domain Eukaryota; kingdom Metazoa; phylum Chordata; class Amphibia; order Anura; family Dendrobatidae; genus Ranitomeya; species Ranitomeya variabilis. The sequence goes on from NC_135232.1 coordinate 627,899,165, forward strand.
ACAAGGCAGGATGGATCCATGCTTTCATGTTGTTTACGCCAAATTCTGACCCTACCATCCGAATGTCGCAGCAGAAATCGAGACTCATCAGACCAAGCAACGTTTTTCCAATCTTCTACTGTCCAATTTCGATGAGCTTGTACAAATTGTAGCCTCAGTTTCCTGTTCTTAGCTGAAAGGAGTGGTACCCGGTGTGGTCTTCTGCTGCTGTAGCCCATCTGCCTCAAAGTTCGATGCACTGTGCATTCAGAGATGCTCTTAGGCCTACCTTGGTTGTAACGGGTGGCGATTTGAGTCACTGTTGCCTTTCTATCAGCTCGAACCAGTCTGCCCATTCTCCTCTGACCTCTGGCATCAACAAGGCATTTCCGCCCACAGAACTGCCGCTCACTGGATTTTTTTTCTTTTTCGGACCATTCTCTGTAAACCCTAGAGATGGTTGTGCGTGAAAATCCCAGTAGATCAGCAGTTTCTGAAATACTCAGACCAGCCCTTATGGCACCAACAACCATGCCACGTTCAAAGGCACTCAAATCACCTTTCTTCCCCATACTGATGCTCGGTTTGAACTGCAGGAGATTGTCTTGACCATGTCTACATGCCTAAATGCACTGAGTTGCCGCCATGTGATTGGCTGATTAGAAATTAAGTGTTAACAAGAAGTTGGACAGGTGTACCTAATAAAGTGGCCAGTGAGTGTATATATATATATATATATATATATATATATATATATATATATATATACAGTACAGACCAAAAGTTTGGACACACCTTCTCATTTAAAGATTTTTATGTATTTTCATGACTATGAAAATTGTAAATTCACACTGGAGGCATCAAAACTATGAACTAACACATGTGGAATTACATACTTAACAAAAAAGTGTGAAACAACTGAAATTATGTCTTACATTCTAGGTTCTTCAAAGTAGCCACCTTTTGCTTTGATGACTGCTTTGCACTTGTTGAGCTTCAAGAGGTAGTCATCGGGAATGGTCTTCTAACAATCTTGAAGGAGTTCCCAGAGATGCTTAGCACTTGTTGGCCCTTTTGCCTTCACTCTGCGGTCCAGCTCACCCCAAACCATCTCAATTGGGTTCAGGTTTGGTGACTGTGGAGGTTAGGTCATTTGGCGTAGCAACCCATCACTCTCCTTCTTGGTCAAATAGCCCTTACACAGCCTGGAGGTTTGTTTGGGGTCATTGTCATGTTGAAAAATAAATGATGGTCCAACTAAATGCAAACCGGATGGAATAGCATGCCACTGCAAGATGCTGTGGTAGCCATGCTGGTTCAGTATGCCTTCAATTTTGAATAAATCCCCAACAGTGTTACCACCAGCAAAGCACCCCCACAACATCACACCTCCTCCTCCATGCTTCACGGTGGGAACCAGGCATGTAGAGTCCATCCGTTCACCTTTTCTGCGTCGCACAAAGACACAGTGGTTGGAACCAAAGATCTCAAATTTGGACTCATCAGTAGTGTTGAGCGATACCTTCTGATATTCAAAAGTATCGGTATCGGATTGGATCGGCCGATACCGGCAAAATATCGGATCTCGCCGATACCGATACCCGATACCAATGCAAGTCAATGGGAGCAAAATATCGGAATTAAAATAAACCCTTTATTTCCTTGTAGCCTAATTCCACATGAAGGAAAACAACTAAGAATAACGTAGAATGTATCGGAGAAGGTGGAGGGGACATTAAAGGCATAGAGGTTTAGCCCATTCAAATGGAATAGCAGGAATTATAAATTTTTTAAGACATTCGGAGTTACAAAGATTTTGACTATGTTTAAATTTTTTAGAGTTTGTCAGATATTTATGTTTCTCTACTTCCATGCTCTGCACTGCACCTTTTTTTTACTTCTAACACACTTTCTTCTTCATCATCCTCAGCAGCAGCATCTTTTTCATCAACTTCTTCTCCACCTTATTCCTCTTCTTCCTCTCCTTCTTCCTATTATTCTTTTTAAAAAAGATCTTCATATTCTTCTCATTCAACTCTTCTTCTTCATATTCAAGTTCATAATCTCCTTCATATTCCTCTTCTTCATCAAAATCTTATGTGTGACAGGCATTCCTGTAGTTGTTATCTATCAAAGTTTGAAGATTACACCTTCCGTTCTGCCTATCGCAAAAAATTTCAAACAGGATTTGTCCGCGTTCAGTTTGGCCTGCAGCAGCAGGCTTTATCCAGGGGCACCACGAGGAGGAATGGACTCACCCCCATACACTGCTTAGTCTTCTTCTGCTTATAATTTAGATTATATCTTTTGCTCTGATGTTTATTCTTATGCTTAATGTTCTTCTGCTCTTTGTTCTGCAGCCTCTTGTTCTTCTGCTTCTCGGTCTTCCATGTCGTCGTCTCCAGGGTCGTCGTCGTCGTCATCGGGGACATCGTCATTGGGGTGGTCTTCAGGGTCATCGTCTCCTGAGTCGTCATCTCAGTGGTTGTCGTCTCTGGTGTCGTCGTCATCTTAGGGGTGGTCTTCAGGGTCGTCGTCTTTAGGGTCTTGAACTTGGAAATGTAGCAGACGGTACAAGAAGGCTGAGAAAATGCCGAGAACCAGCTAATGGAACTGGAACTCGGATGGCTACCCGAAGGTCCAAGAGCCAATGGAACTACCCAGGACCAGCTGACGTTACTGGAACCCGGTTACTAAGCAGGAGGTACCCATGCCTGAAAGCACTACCAAGGACCACCTGACGTTGGTGGAACTCGGATACCCAGAAGGAGGCACCTAAGCCAAAGGCTCTGCCCGGAACCAGCTGACGGTACTGGAACCAGGATGGGGAGCAGAAGGTACAAGAGCAAAAGACACTGCCGAGAACCAGCTGACGGTACTGGAACCTGGATGGGTAGCCGAAGGTACAAGAGCCAATGGAACTACCGAGGACCAGCTGACGTTACTGGAACCCGGTTACTAAGCAGGAGGTACCCGTGCCTGAAAGCACTACCAAGGACCACCTGACGTTGGTGGAACTCGGATACCCAGAAGGAGGCACCTAATCCAAAGGCTCTGCCCGGAACCAGCTGACGGTACTGGAACCAGGATGGAGAGCAGAAGGTACAAGAGCAAAAGACACTGCCGAGAACCAGCTGACGGTACTGGAACCCGGATGGGTAGCCGAAGGTACAAGAGCCAATGGAACTACCCAGGACCAGCTGATGTTACTGGAACCCGGTTACTAAGCAGGAGGTACCCGTGCCTGAAAGCACTACCAAGGACCACCTGACGTTGGTGGAACTCGGATACCCAGAAGGAGGCACCTAAGCCAAATGCTCTACCCGGAACCAGCTGACGGTACTGGAACCAGGATGGGGACCTATTCACGATTGTCTTCCTAGAGCCCCAACTAGCGGTGTTGGAGCAAAGGGTCAGCAGGGGGAGCAGAGTGTAGGCCGAAGCCTGCACTGGAGGCATTTGGAGGTCCGTTGTGTCTGCTGTCATGGTTCCCAATGGCAAGGGAACGTCAGAGAACTTAAATAACAGACTAGCCCCCAAAAAGGAGACAGAAGCCCCCCACATATATTGACGGTGAGTTCAGAGGAAAAGACATACGCAGTATGAAGGTAGGTTCAGCAAAGCGAGGTCCGCTTACTAGATAGTAAGAAGATACAATAGGGAACTTCACGGTCAGCTGAAAACCCTATTAAAATACCATCCAGAAATTACTTTAAGACTCATGTGTCAACTCATGACACCGGAGTGGTAATTTCGGCCCACAAGAGCTTCCAGCTACAGAAACATAACATAACTGTGAACTGGAACAAAAATGCAAACAAACTTAGGACTAAGAGTCCAACTTAGCTGATGGTAGTCTAGAAGCAGGAACATGCAACAGAAAGGCTCTGGTTACATTGATGGCCGGCACTAGAATAACTGAGCAGCAAGGCTAAATAGGATACTCCCATATCCTGATGGAAACAGGTGAACAAAGAAAGTGAAGCACACAAGTCCAGTACCACCAGTGACCACCGGGGGAGCCCAAAAACCAAATTCACAACATTCTGCGTGGCGTTTGCAGGACACGATGCCGGCTACACAGCAGGGGAACAGCTGGCGTTGCTGAACCCCACTGACACATTGACGGGTGTTTTTCTCTGTGCAGCTAGCACTTCCGGGCACCAACTGGTGGTGATAGAGCCCAGGGTCAGCTGGAGGAGCAGAGTGTAGGCCGAAGCCTGCACTGGAGGCAGTTTAATATCTGTTGTGTCTGCGTGGCATTTGCAGGACACGTTGCCGGCTACACAGCAGGGGAACAGCTGGCGTTGCTGAACCCCACTGACACATTGACGGGTGTTTTTGTCTGCGCAGCTAGCACTTCCGGGCACCAACTGGCGGTGTTAGAGCCCAGGGACAGCAGGAGGAGCAGAGTGTAGGCCGAAGCCTAATTGGAGCAAATTGAAAGGCAAACTTTAAACCCCCCTCAGGTGTTACAAACTAGAAGAGCCACCTTGTGCAGCAGTAATGCTGCACAAGTAAAAGATTGCTCTTTTAATTTTGTTCCTTGCACATGCTGAATGAAACACGTATAAAATTTAGCCCCTTATACAGTCAAACTGTCTTGGAGGCGGGACTTTCCTTCTTAATGAGACGCAGCACAGCTGTCCAAAATACCACCTTGGTGCTGGGCGCTGCCTCCTGAGTGTTGTTTTTTTGTGTTCCGTAGTCTGCGATGTTGTGTTATCCCTTGGACATGCGCTGGTACTGCGCAAGGCCATGAATCCCAGCCCCGCAGTGTCTTCTGATTTACTTACACTGCGGGGCTGGGATTCATGGCCTTGTGCAGTAAATATCGGCGCCTGTCACTCATGTCCTTACTCCTGCTTCAGACTGTGCGGCGTCAGCTGACCCCTTATCGCATGCCACGGCCGTGAAGCCGCACAGTCTGAAGAAGCCGGAAGGAGATGAGTGAGAGGTGAAGATATGCACAGCGCATTCCCATGAATCACAGCCCCGCAGTGAGAACAAATAAGACACTGAGGCGTGTGATCTTGGGCAGCGCGTCTGCACAGGCGCAGCCAGCCTGACTACAAATGATGTCAGAAGACGGGCAGCGCTAACTGCGGATGGCCAAGGGATAACATTACAGCGCAGGCTCCGGGACAGATTCAAACAACGCTAAGGAGGTGGCGCACGCTGGCTAGGGGGTTGCTGCGTGTCATTACGAAGGAAAGTCACATCTCCGGGACGGTTGAACTTTATCAGGGGAAACTGTTGTGAACTGTGTTTCTGGGCTCCCACTGGTGGTCACTAACGGTATTGTGTTAGGTATGTCTTGTTGCAGGCCTGAGCTCCAGCTGTGTCGTTAAGCAGCGGGTGTTTCCTATTTGAGTCTCCTCTGGACTCAGTCTCTTGCCTGGCATCGTTGTATCCAGACCTATTTGGTCTCCTCCGGATTCCTTTCAGTCTGCCTCATGCAAGAAAAGCTAAGTCTGTTTTGTACAATTTGGATCGTTTGCATTATTCAGTGTTTTTGTCCAGCTTGCTTTACATTTGATTTTTGACTCGCTGGAAGCTCTAGGGGGCTGAGATTCTCCCTCCACACCGTCAGTCGGTGTGGGGGTTCTTGAATGTTCAGCGTGGATGTTTTGTAGGGTTTTCTGCTAACCGCATAGTCCACTATTTATTTTCTGCTATCTAGACTATTGGGCCTCACTTTGCTGAATCTAGTTCATCTCTACGTTTGTGTTTTCATCTTGCCTCACCGTTATTATTTGTTGGGGGCTTTCTATATCTTTGGGGTTCAATTTCTCTGGAGGCAAGCGAGGTCTTATTTTTTCCCTCTAGGGGTAGTCAGTTCTCCGGCTGGCTCGAGACGTCTAGAACCAACGTAGGCACGTTCACCGGCTACTTTTAGTTGTTTGTGTCAGGATCAGGTATGCGGTTAGCCCAGTTTCCACCTCCCTAGAGCAGTATTTATATTTTTGCTATCTTGCCGGAATATCAGAGATCCTCTGCCATTGGGATCATAACAGAATGCCAGGCCAAAAGAAAATGTTTAATGCATCGCAGAAGCGGGATTCAAAAGAAGTTCTGAGGTTTTTTTTTGTTTGTTTTTTTTTTTGCTGCAGTTTGCCTAGCTTCTTCCATCCCCTTTTTCTCTGAGTGGCTGGAACTCTGCTGCAGATATGAATGTCCAGACTCTGACTTCTAGTGTGGATCAGCTTGCTGCTAGGGTGCAAAGCATTCAGGATTTTGTTATCCATAGCCCTATGTCTGAACCAAAAATACCTATTCCTGAACCGTTTTTTGGAGATAGATCTAAATTCCTGAATTTTAGGAATAATTGTAAATTGTTTCTGTCTCTGAAACCTCGTTCCTCTGGTGATTCCGCTCAGCAAGTTAAGATTGTTATTTCCTTCTTGCGCGGCGAATGTTGATGCGTTTTTTCTGGCACTTGGTTTGCTTTATGAGGAGCCTAATCTTGAAAATCAGGCTGAAAAAATGTTGCTGGTTATCTCTCAGGGTCAGGACGAAGCTGAGGTATATTGCCAAAAATTTCGGAAATGGTCCGTGCTTACTCAATGGAATGAGTGTGCACTGGCCGCAAATTTCAGAAATGGTCTTTCTGAAGCCATTAAAGTGTTGAGTCCTTATCAGTCCCCGGCTTACTAATATAGGAATCCAAGTAATGACACGCAGCACAAGAGTTGTGTGATCATATGCAGGGATCGCCCAGGAGCGCATCTGGCCCCCCTGGTCTCTCACCCCTCTTTTTATATGGCAAAGAGATAAGCATTACAGACATGCGTACAAGCGCTCATATTCTCTAACAAAGAGTATCTATTCTACTAATAACGTTCAACTTCTGGAATGTAGGTTAAAGGTCACAATAACAAGAAGGAATGCGTCCATAAAAGGAAATGTCTATTTGCTCAAGTTTCTTCATATAAAGCCAGACGTCTCTGAATAGGAAGACAAAATGGATTCTTCAATCTGATCTCTACAATTCCCCCTTTGACATATTCCTTTTATAATCTATCACAAATCCCCCTTGTGAGGCAGTTAGATAATCCAATACCAGGGTATGTTGGTTGATGACTATTATGAGCTGATTCTGTACAGCTATACTAGTATTTAGTATATCCAATATATCCCAGATCTGATCATCTAAATAATCCGTAGCTCTAACTAATTTATCCCACATCTGTGTTAACATAGGATAAATAAAAAATAGAACTGACAATTTTATTGGCTATACCCATTTGCACTATGTGTGGTCTCCCTGAGGGACGTGGTGAGTTATCTGCAGCTCTTTTATACAGTGTGTGCTTGGGCACGGCTTGCATATTCACTTGTTTATTTGGAATTATGAAAGTAGCCGGGGTTAGGCGTCCTAATGTACAAGTACCCTTTATACCTACGGGAAGCCATTTATATGCTCCTTCTCCGCATATCCAAAATGTACCTTCAGGCAGATCCCATAGTGCTGAGTGCTGCAATACCAATCTGTGAGCCAAATCCACAAATCTAGATACATTCTGAAGCATACACCAAGAGGGTTTTTGTCCCAAGGGGCTACAGTACCCGGCTGCGGGATTCCCACATAAAGGCATTCCTCTGATATACTCATCGGATTTATTACAAACCAGGTTCCCCAGTTTGCTTGTACAACTGTTTGCATCACCTTGGGGGAACAACGCAGAATGTTCCCATTTTCTATTATGTATGTACCTTTCCAACATTGTAGGTTTGAAAGCATAAGAAGAGTCGGTGGTTGTACTGAAACTGAGCTGTAGATTTTCAGTGGGGACCTGTCCTAGATCAGTTAATCCAGTCTTATTTCTAGGTACCCATTTTCCTCCCCTGAATGCAAAATATTGTAAGTTGCCTATTCTTCCTGTAAGATTACCCTGCCACCAAGGAAATTCTACCCATCCCACAATTGGTATGGCGATTGTAGTATTCCACAGCCTAGTATTACCAATTTGGTTGTTGGCCAGGTTGTCTGAACAATTAGGCCAAGCGAATATTTCTTCAACTGACACGGGAACTGCTAGAAAAGGTATACTTGTGGCTGATACTGGTGAATGGGTACAGATCCAACAATCTGCTAGGGGTTGTGTATTATTTAACAAGTCATGTACTAATTTTCTATGATGTTGCACGAATCTATTATTCAAAGGGGTTAAAGAATTTAGTCTATCCCATGCCTCCGTTGAGGTTAATACTATTAACATCAATGTTATGAGTTTTATACTGCTCTTTTGCAATGGCTTGCATGTATCCATGATGCCTTTCCTTCAAGCTTGACTGATGTAGGTGTTGTCAACAGGACTTGGAAGGGTCCGTCAAATCTTGGTTCAAGAGCCTTTCTGGTATGTCTTTTTACATAGACTTGATCACCTGGTTCCAACTTGTGACTTCCTTCAGTGTTGTCAGGATCTGGAAGGGAAGCAAAAACTTGTGCATGCACCTTAGTTAATTGTTTCTGAAGATTTTGCACATAAGAAGTCAATGATTCAATATTTAACACAAGTTGCTGTGGAAAATAACATCCTAAATTGGCAGTCCTGCCAAACAAAATTTCATATGGAGACAGTTTAGTCTTACCCCTTGGGGTATTGCGTATTGAGTAAAGGGCCAGTGGAAGGCATTCTGTCCAAGGCTTTCCTGTTTCAGCCATGGCTTTCTGTATTTTTAATTTTAAAGTTCCATTCATGCGTTCCACCTTACCGGAACTTTGAGGATGATACGGAGTGTGTAACTGACTTTCAACACCCAACATTTTCAATACATTTTGAAATATTTCTCCAGTGAAATGAGTACCCCTATCTGACTCGATCACTTCAGGGAGACCGTAACGGGGTATCAGTTCGGCAACTAGCTTTACAGCAGTGTTTTTAGCTGAAGCCTTCCGAACTGGATAGGCCTCTGGCCACCCTGAGAACATGTCCACACACACCAACACATACTCATACCCATTACTTTTTGGCAGCTGGATAAAGTCTATTTGTAATCGCTGAAACGGATAGAGAGGTCGGACGTGGTGCTTCATAGGGGTCTTTGTTGTCTGTCCGGGATTATGTGCCAGGCATATAGCGCATGTTGCACAATAGTCTCTTGCGTAGTTGCCAAAACCTGGAGCCAACCAGACTTGCTTTGCCAGTAGTGTCATTGCATTTGCAGACACATGAGTAGGGTGGTGCAGTCCACCAACTACAATCGGATACCAGGCTCTAGGTAGACATATTAGTCCATCTTTCTTCCAAATTCCTGCTTGTTCTTCTGCCCCTTCCTTTTTCCACCTGTCCCTCTCCTCTTCTCCTGCATCTTCCTGTGCTTGTCTCAGTCTATCTTCAGTATTTTCTGTGGGGTTTACAGTATGAACCTGCTGTAAGGGTTTGACTGCTGCTGCTTTGGCTGCTTTGTCAGCCCTATCATTTCCCCTAGATTCCCTAGTGTCGAGTCTCACATGTGCAGCTACCTTAATTACTGCTACTTCTTTTGTTTCTTGTGCAGCCTCTAAGATCTGTTTGATAAGAGAAGCATGTTTTACAGGTTGTCCTGACGCTGTCATGTAACCTCTAGCTCTCCAGATTACTCCAAAATCAAACACAATACCATGTGCATACCTAGAATCAGTGTATATATTAGCTGTCTGATTTTCAGCTATTTTTAGCGCTTCAATCAATGCTGTTAGTTCTGCTTCTTGTGCAGACTGTTTCGGTGGAAGTGGCTCTGCTTTGAGAGTTTCAGATTCTGACACAACTGCATACCCTGTATGGAAGTTACCTGTGTCATCTGCAAACCTACTACCATCTATAAACAGCTCTAAATCTGGATTTTGAAGTGGTGTTTCGGATACATTGGGTAAGCCTACCGTTTCTTGTAAAATGAGCTCTGTACAATCATGTGTGTCTGTAGGGAAAAAATTTGCGTGTGGATCAGTGTCCTTATTCCCCCCTTCAGACTCGAGAGGTAGCAGTGTTGCTAAATTAAGAGTCTGAAGCCTAGCAAATGTGATAGTCTGGTAGCCCTAACGCTGGAGCTGAAACAAGGGCATCTTTTAATTGTTGGAACGAAATCTGACCTTCTTTTGTCAACAAATAAGGTTCACTTTTTACACAGTCATACAGTGGTTGCATTAGTTGACTGGCATGTATAATCCATTGTCTACAATGAGACACTATTCCTAAAAATGCTCGTAGCTGTTTATGATTTCTAGGCTCATTCATCTGTCTTATTGCTTCAGTTCTTTGAGGTGTAAGATGCTTTTTACCTTGAGAAATGCAATGACCTAGAAAGACCACTTTGATCTGACAAACTTGTAGCTTTTGTCTATTCACTTTACACCCTTCTTTTCCTAGAAAACATAGTAAACTCACAGTGGACCTTTCTGCTGTTTCTAGATCTGGGCAGCAAAGTAGTAGGTCATCCACATACTGCAAAATTACTACCTGTGGTTCGGGTTCAAACCTCTGAAGGACTGTTTGTAGGGCATTTGAATAAAGAGTAGGGGAGTGTATCATTCCCTGTGGAAGGCGTGTCCACGCCAACTGTTTGCCCTTAAATGTAAATGCAAACAAATGCCAACTATCTTGGTGTAAAGGAACCGAGAAAAATGCATTTGAAAGATCTATTACAGTAAACACTTGAGAACTGGCTGGTATCTGTGATAGTAACGTATGAGGATTGGGTACAACTGGGGTGATAGGATCTAGAACTTTGTTTATTTCTCTTAGATCATGTACCATACGATATTTGGGCATAGAACCCTTATCAAGAGTTCTCTTCTTGACTGGATACAGAGGAGTGTTAGCAGGTGATTGTATCTCTACCAAAACTCCTTTCTCTCTATATCCCTCTATCTGTTTTGTAATCGCTAATTCCTGCTGGGCACTCACAGGGTATTGTCTGAGCTGTGGGAGAACAGTTCCTGGTTGCACAGATAGTTTTACAGGAGAGATATGCAATAATCCCACATCAGTGTCACCCTGTGCCCACAGTGTTTCTGGGACCATTGAGAGATCTAGATCTGTGGTGTACTCTTTTTTTTCAGCATAATCCTCAAAAGCCTGAATTCTGACATATTGTTCTAATGTTTCTGCATCATCAGGGATAGTCAACATAACTGTGCCATCTTCCCTAAAATTGATGTTAGCTTCTAATTTCTTTAGTACATCAGTTCCTAACAGACATGTTGGGGCACCTCTGGCATACAAAAATCTGGATGCAAAACATTTAGGTCCTAATGAGACCTCTAGGGGCACAGTATATGGCAGTGTTCGAATTACCCCATCATAACCCTCAGCAAAAGTTGTTTGTTCTGAAATATCTTCCGGATTTGGAAGAAAATCTTGATTCAAAATTGAGGAAGTTGCACCTGTATCTATCAAAAATGGAATCTCTCTCCCCCCCACATTCACCTGTATCATAGGTCTCCTAGCTGGTAGGGAAGTTTGTAACACATCGAGTCAATCTGAATCTGATATGGGACCATCTATGATGGTAGATTTCTGCTGATTGGCCGTTTGGAGAGGGTTATTTCTGGGAACAAATTTGCCTGACTTTATATCTGCCAACTTTTTCCTGCACTCTCTTTGGAAATGACCTGGCTTTTTACAGTAGTGGCAAGGAAAATTGTGTCTCACTCTTCCTCCTGTATTAGCTTGTGCTATTCTAATAGGCTTACGATTCTCTCTCATATCCATGGCTATTCCTAAACATCGTTGTTTCACAATATTTGGTTGTTCAATTGTTCTCCAATCTGGAGTAGAGGATTTAAATTTTTCTCTGATTTTCGGATCTAGCCCCTCTATTAATTGTTTTGTAAAAAAGTCTCCTTACTGAAGCATCAGTCAAATCCAATCCTTCATCCCTAAAGCTATTTTCTAGTTCTTGACTATATTCTTCAATACTTTGCCCAAATTTCTGCATAATCACACCTGTTGATCCCCTTTCCCTCTGTTTTCCTCCTTCTGCTCTTCCAGATGGTACAAATGATTGGGCTTTTGGATCTAGGTAAGGTGGTGGGATTATATCACAACTTTTTCCCTTTCCCATAATCCATTTGGAAGTGTCTGGATCATACTTCCAATTCTCCTCTTTAGCTGTTTTTGAGACCTCTATCATACAATGTATGATTTCTTCCCACCCATTATCTTTGATAATTCCACCTCGTTCTTTACTCAGTCTTTCCCATTCTGTACTGAACATAAGTGCTTCTGAAATTCCCAATTTTCCTCTCACTCTTCTAATCTGACTTCTGACTGCCTTTCCACATCTTTCCTGTATGATATCTGCTGCTTCCACTTGTCCTAAGACGGTTTTGGTCTGTTTATTTCTCATTTTAGCTATTTCTACCCCAGGTGACGTTTGGACAACCACTGTGGTGATGTCTCGTTGCCTTCTCTCCTAGGGAGCTAAAATATCCTTTCAATATTTGCTATTTCTACCCCAGGTGACGTTTGGACAACCACTTCCTCTGTTGGTGGCGTCTCGTTGCCTTCTCTCCTAAGGAGCTAAAATATTGAAGGGCTTGTCTGCTCCGTTTCTTCTAATATGCAGGACGTACTTAAGTGCTATTATGCACACAGACCCAGCAACACCATACAGATCACAAAACTTTCTGTGTCAGTTAGCATACTTGTCCCAGGCTCATGAAAACCGCGTCCTGGGCTCATTCTATCACACCTTATCCAGGGAATGTAGAAACAAGTTCTATAGGAGAGTCAAGCATGGGCGGAGGTCTCCCAGAAGGACGCTACCTCATAACCCAGTTAGGCTGACTTCACCAATAACCTTGTTCTAACAATCGTGGCTTATTGTTCTACGTACTTCTATTCTTCTTTCACAACATGTCACAACCTTCACACTGCTCACACACTGTTCACACACTGTTCACACACTGCCAGGGACTAGACTCATAAATCTATACAATATGGTAACCCGAGTTCTATAGGTATCCACTCACTACTAGACTAACCCAGCATGACACGGCTCATAGAGATCTTTCGGATAATACAGGGCAGATAAAAGAGAACTAATAATGTCTCTTACCTGGCCAGGTTTTTTTTCATTTGCCGTCCATTATCCCAGATCTCCGTTGTCCGTATCCGCAGGTAAATCTTGAGTAAATACTCTCACCTCGGGTCCCTGTTCGGGCGCCAGGAAATGTTGAGTCCTTATCAGTCCCCGGCTTACTAATATAGGAATCCAAGTAATGACACGCAGCACAAGAGTTGTGTGATCATATGCAGGGATCGCCCAGGAGCGCATCTGGCCCCCCTGGTCTCTCACCCCTCTTTTTATATGGCAAAGAGATAAGCATTACAGACATGCGTACAAGCGCTCATATTCTCTAACAAAGAGTATCTATTCTACTAATAACGTTCAACTTCTGGAATGTAGGTTAAAGGTCACAATAACAAGAAGGAATGCGTCCATAAAAGGAAATGTCTATTTGCTCAAGTTTCTTCATATAAAGCCAGACGTCTCTGAATAGGAAGACAAAATGGATTCTTCAATCTGATCTCTACAAAAGATGTGATGGTGGGGTTTCCTATCCCTACAGGTCTAAATGATTCAATGGCTCTAGCCATTCAAATTGATCGACGTTTGCGGGAGCGCAAATCTGATAATCCTTTGGCGGTGCTGTCTGAACGGTCACCTGATTCTATGCAATGTGACAGAATTCTGACCAGAGCCGAGCGACAAAATCATAGACGTCAAAATGGGTTTTGTTTCTACTGTGGTGATTCAACACATGTTATCTCAGCATGCTCTAAACGTTTAAAGAAAAAAGTTAATCCTGTCGCCATTGGTACTTTTCAGCCTAAGTTTATTTTGTCTGTGACTTTAATTTGTTCATTATCTTCTTACTCAGTTATGGCTTTTGTGGATTCTGGTGCTGCTTTAAGTCTGATGGATTTGTCGTTTGCCAAGCGCTGCGGTTTTGTCCTGGAGCCTTTGGAAAATCCTATTCCTCTTAGAGGAATTGATTCTATGCCATTGGCAGAGAATAAACCTCAGTATTGGACGCAGGTGACCATGTGCATGACTCCTGTACATCAGGAGGTGATTCGTTTTTTGGTACTGCATAAAATGCATGATGTTGTCGTTTTGGGTCTGCCATGGTTACAGGCCCATAATCCAGTTTTAGATTGGAAAGCTATGACTGTCTAGTTGGGGGTGTCAGGGGATTCATGGCGATTCTCCATTGGTGTCTATTGCTTCTTCTACTCCTTCTGAGATCCCTGAGTTTTTGTCAGACTTTCAGGATGTATTTAATGGGGCCAGGTCCAGTGCCCTTCCTCCTCATAGGGACTGTGATTGTGCTATAGATTTGATTCCTGGTAGTAAGTTTCCTAAGGGACGACTCTTTAATTTATCTGTGCCAGAGCATGCCGCGATGCAGAGTTATATAAAGGAGTCTTTGGATAAGGTACATATTTGCCCATCCTCGTCCCCTCTTGGTGCGGGATTCTTTTTTGTGGGCAAGAAAGACGGGTCTCTGAGACCTTGTATTGATTATCGTCTTCTGAATAAGATCACTGTTAAATTTCAGTATCCTTTGCCATTGTTGTCTGATTTGTTTGCTCGGATTAAGGGATCCAGTTGGTTCACCAAGATAGATCTTCGTGGTGCGTATAACCTTGTGCGCATAAAGCAGGGAGATGAATGGAAAACGGCATTTAATACGCCTGAGGGTCATTTTGAGTACCTGGTGATGCCTTTCGGATTATCTAATGCTCCTTCTGTGTTTCAGTCCTTCATGCATGACATCTTCCGGAAATATCTGGATAAATTTATGATTATTTATCTGGATGATATTTTGTTTTTTTCTGATGATTGGGAGTCCCATGTGAACCAGGTCAGGATGGTGTTTCAGGTTTTGTGGGAGAATGCTCTATTTGTGAAGGGCTCAAAATGTATCTTTGGGGTACAGAAGGTTTCTTTTTTTAGGTTTTATTTTTTCCCCTTCTACTGTGGAGATGGACCCAGTTAAGGTCCGTGCCATTCATGACTGGACTCAGCCCACGTCTGTTAAGAGCCTGCAGAAGTTCTTGGGCTTTGCTAATTTTTACCGTCGTTTTATCGCTAATTTCTCCAGCATGGTTAAACCTTTGACGGATATGACCAAGAAGGGTTCTGATGTTGCGAATTGGTCTCCTGCGGCCGTGGAGGCCTTTCGGGAGCTGAAGCGTCGATTTACTTCAGCGCCAGTCTTGTGCCAGCCGGATGTCTCTCTTCCCTTCCAGGTTGAAGTTGATGCTTCTGAAATTGGTGCAGGGGCTGTTTTGTCGCAAAAAAGTTCTGATGGCTCCGTGATGAAGCCATGCGCCTTCTTTTCAAGGAAATTTTCGCCTGCTGAGCAGAACTACGATGTTGGTAATCGGGAGTTGTTGGCCATGATGTGGGCATTTGAGGAGTGGCGACATTGGCTCGAGGGAGCTAGACATCGTGTGGTGGTCTTGACTGATCATAAAAATCTGATTTACCTCGAGTCTGCCAAACGCCTGAATCCTAGACAGGCCCGTTGGTCGTTGTTTTTCTCCCGTTTTGACTTTGTGGTCTCGTACCTGCCTGGTTCGAAGAACGTGAAGGCTGATGCACTTTCTAGGAGTTTTGTGCCTGATTCTCCGGGAGTCTCTGAGCCGGCTGGTATTCTCAGAGAGGGAGTAATTTTGTCTGCCATTTCCCCAGATTTGCGACGAGGGCTGCAAAAATTTCAGGCTGATAGGCCTGATCGTTGTCCACCAGAGAGATTGTTTGTCCCTGATGGATGGACCAACAGAGTTATTTCTGAGGTTCATTCTTCGGTGTTGGCGGGACATCCTGGGATTTTTGGTACCAGAGATTTGGTGGCCAGGTCCTTTTGGTGGCCTTCCTTGTCGCGGGATGTGCGTTCTTTTGTGCAGTCCTGTGGGATTTGTGCTCGGGCTAAGCCTTGCTGTTCTCGTGCCAGCGGGTTGCTTTTGCCCTTGCCTATCCCAAAGAGGCCTTGGACGCACATTTCCATGGATTTCATTTTGGATCTTCCGGGGTCTCGGAAGATGTCTGTCATCTGGGTGGTGTGCGATCGTTTTTCTAAAATGGTCCATTTGGTGCCCTTGCCTAAGTTGCCTTCCTCCTCTGATTTGGTTCCTTTGTTCTTTCAGAATGTGGTTCGTTTGCATGGCATCCCTGAGAATATTGTATCTGACAGAGGATCCCAGTTTGTGTCCAGATTCTGGCGATCCTTTTGTGCTAAGATGGGTATTGATTTGTCTTTTTCGTCGGCTTTTCATCCTCAGACTAATGGCCAGACTGAGCGAACTAATCAGACGTTAGAGACTTATTTGAGATGTTTTGTTTCTGCTGATCAGGACGACTGGGTTACCTTTTTGCCACTGGCCAAGTTTGCCCTTAATAATCTGGCTAGTTCTGCTACCTTGGTTTCACCCTTTTTCTGCAACTCTGGTTTTCATCCTCGTTTCTCCTCGGGTCAGGTTGAACCTTCTGACTGTCCTGGGGTTGATTCTGTGGTGGATAGGTTGTAGCGGATTTGGAACCATGTGGTGGACAATTTG
Organism: Ranitomeya variabilis; assembly: GCF_051348905.1. Classification (NCBI taxonomy): domain Eukaryota; kingdom Metazoa; phylum Chordata; class Amphibia; order Anura; family Dendrobatidae; genus Ranitomeya; species Ranitomeya variabilis. Next base: position 627,915,700 of record NC_135232.1, read on the forward strand.
AAATTGTCACAAGACAAGGCCTTGCGGTTTGCCAACCGCCGCCGCGGTGTGGGTCCCCGACTTCGTGTTGGGGATTTGGTTTGGTTGTCTTCTCGGCATGTTCCTTTGAAAGTCTCCTCTCCTAAGTTCAAGCCTCGCTTTATCGGTCCTTATAAGATTTTGGAAATCCTTAACCCAGTGTCTTTTCGCTTGGACCTTCCAGCGTCTTTTGCTATTCATAATGTGTTCCATAGGTCCTTGTTGCGGCGGTACGTGGTGCCTATGGTTCCTGCTGTTGAGCCTCCTGCCCCGGTTTTGGTTGAGGGCGAGTTGGAGTACGTGGTGGAGAAGATTCTGGATTCTCGTATCTCTAGACGGAAACTCCAGTATTTAATTAAGTGGAAAGGCTATGGTCAGGAGGATAATTCCTGGGTTGTCGCCTCTGATGTTCATGCGGCTGATTTGCTTCATGCCTTTCACGCTGCTCATCCTGATCGGCCTGGGGGTCTTGGTGAGGGTTCGGTGACCCCTCCTCAAGGGGGGGGTACTGTTGTGAACTGTGTTTCTGGGCTCCCTCTGGTGGTCACTAAAGGTATTGTGTTAGGTATGTCTTGTTGCAGGCCTGAGCTCCAGCTGTGTCGTTAAGCAGCGGGTGTTTCCTATTTGAGTCTCCTCTGGACTCAGTCTCTTGCCTGGCATCGTTGTATCCAGACCTATTTGGTCTCCTCCGGATTCCTTTCAGTTTGCCTCATGCAAGAAAAGCTAAGTCTGTTTTGTACAATTTGGATCATTTGCATTATTCAGTCTTTTTGTCCAGCTTGCTTTACATTTGATTTTTGACTCACTGGAAGCTCTAGGGGGCTGAGATTCTCCCTCCACACCGTCAGTCGGTGTGGGGGTTCTTGAATGTTCAGCAAGGATGTTTTGTAGGGTTTTCTGCTAACCGCATAGTCCACTATCTATTTTCTGCTATCTAGACTATTGGGCCTCACTTTGCTGAATCTAGTTCATCTCTACGTTTGTGTTTTCCTCTTGCCTCACCGTCATTATTTGTTGGGGGCTTTCTATATCTTTGGGGTTCAATTTCTCTGGAGGCAAGCGAGGTCTTATTTTTTCCCTCTAGGGGTAGTCAGTTCTCCGGCTGGCTCGAGACGTCTAGAACCAACGTAGGCACGTTCACCGGCTACTTTTAGTTGTTTGTGTCAGGATCAGGTATGCGGTTAGCCCAGTTTCCACCTCCCTAGAGCAGTATTTATATTTTTGCTATCTTGCCGGAATATCAGAGATCCTCTGCCATTGGGATCATAACAGGAAACATATTATAAGTGTTTAGTTCAGCGTGTGCGAGGAGTAAAACTGAAAGCCACCTTGTACAAATGCAGCATTACTGCTGTACAAGGTGGCTGTTATACATACAAACACCTGGGGGGGAAAGGTTCACTTTAAGTTGTTGTGTCTGCGTGGCGTTTGCAGGACACGATGCCGGCTACACAGCAGGGGCACAGCTGGCGTTACTGAACCCCACTGACACATTGGCTGGTGTTTTTCTCTGTGCAGCTAGCACTTCTGAGCACCAACTGGCGGTGTTAGAGCCCAGGGTCAGCAGGAGGAGCAGAGTGTATGCCGAAGCCTGCACTGGAGGCAGTTTAATATCTGTTGTGTCTGCGTGGTGTTTGCAGGACACGTTGCTGGCTTCACAGCAGGGGAACAGCTGGCGTTGCTGAACCCCACTGACACATTGACGGGTGGTTTTGTCTGTGCAGCTAGCACTTCCGGGCACCAACTGGTGGTGTTAGAGCCCAGGGTCAGCTGGAGGAGCAGAGTGTAGGCCGAAGCCTGCCCTGGAGTTAGTTTAATATCTGTTGTGTCTGCGTGGCGTTTGCAGGACACGTTGCCGGCTACACAGCAAGGGAACAGCTGGTGTTGCTGAACCCCACAGACACATTGACGGGTGTTTTTGTCTGCGCAGCTAGCACTTCCGGGCACCAACTGGCGGTGTTAGAGCCCAGGGACAGCAGGAGGAGCAGAGTGTAGGCCGAAGCCTAATTGGAGCAAATTGAAAGGCAAACTTTAAACCCCCCTCAGGTGTTACAAACTAGAAGAGCCACCTTGTGCAGCAGTAATGCTGCACAAGTAAAAGATTGCTCTTTTAATTTTGTTCCTTGCACACGCTGAATGAAACACGTATAAAATTTAGCCCCTTATACAGTCAAACTGTCTTGGAGGCGGGACTTTCCTTCTTAATGAGACGCAGCACAGCTGTCCAAAATACCACCTTGGTGCTGGGCGCTGCCTCCTGAGTGTTGTTTTTTTTGTGTTCCGTAGTCTGCGATGTTGTGTTATCCCTTGGACATGCGCTGGTACTGCGCAAGGCCATGAATCCCAGCCCCGCAGTGTCTTCTGATTTACTTACACTGCGGGGCTGAGATTCATGGCCTTGTGCAGTAAATATCGGCGCCTGTCACTCATGTCCTTACTCCTGCTCAGACTGTGCGGCGTCAGCTGACCCCTCATCGCATGCCACGGCCGTGAAGCCGCACAGTCTGAAGAAGGCGGAAGGAGATGAGTGAGAGGTGAAGATATGCACAGCGCATTCCCATGAATAACAGCCATGCAGTGAGAACAAATAAGACACTGAGGCGTGTGATCTTGGGCAGCGCGTCCGCACAGGCGCAGCCAGCCTGACTACAAATGATGTCAGAAGACGAGCAGCGCTAACTGCGGATGGCCAAGGGATAACATTACAGATAACAATGCAGCATTACTGCTGTACAAGGTGGCTGTTATACATACAAATGCCTGGGGGGGAAAGGTTCCCTTTAATTTGAGTTGTTGTGTCTGCGTGGTGTTTGCAGGACACGATGCCGGCTACACAGCAGGGGCACAGCTGGCGTTGCTGAACCCCACTGACACATTGGCTGGTGTTTTTCTCTGTGCAGCTAGCACTTCCGAGCACCAACTGACAGTGTTAGAGCCCAGGGTCAGCAGGAGGAGCAGAGTGTAGGCCTAAGCCTGCACTGGAGGCAGTTTAATATCTGTTGTGTCTGCGTGGCGTTTGCAGGACACGTTGCCGGCTACATCAGGGGAACAGCTGGCACTGCTGAACCCCACTGACACATTGATGGGTGTTTTTCTCTGTGCAGCTAGCATTTCCGGGCACCAACTGGCGGTGTTAGAGCCCAGGGTCAGCTGGAGGAGCAGAGTGTAGGCCGAAGCCTGCACTGGAGCAAGTTGAAAGGGAACCTTTAACCCCCCCCAGGCGTTTGTTGCTGAAAGAGCCATCTTGTACAGCACTAATGCTGCAAAAGTAAAAGGTGGCTCTTTTAATTATGCTCCTTGCAAACGCTGAACTAGACACTTATGAAATGTGTCCCAAAAACACCGTAAAACCATACTGGAGGTGGGACTTTCCTTTGTAATGTGACGCAGCACAGCCGTCTTTCCTACCCCCTTGGCGCCGTGCGCCACCTCCTCAGCGTTGTTTGATTCTGTCACGGAGCCTGCGCTGTTATGTTATCCCTTGGCCAGGCGCACTTAGCGCTGCCCATCTTCTGACATCATTTGGTTTCAGGCTGGCTGCGCCTGTGCGACAGCGCTGCCCGAGATCCCGCCTCACAGTGTCACCTAATGTAATCCCACTGCGGGCCTGGGATCCATGGGCATGCGCAGTGCATATCCTCGCCTCTCACTCCCCTCCCTCCGGCTTCTTCAGACTGTGCGGCGTCACGGCCGTGGCATGCTATTAGGGATCAGCTGAAGGCGCACAGTCTGAAGAAGGCGGAGGGAGATGAGTGAGAGCCTGAGGTGAAGATATGCACTGTGCATGCCCGTGGATCCCAGGTCCGCAGTGTGATAAAATCAGAAGACACTGCAAGGCGGGATCTCGGGCAGCGCGGCCGCACAGGCGCAGCCTGCCTGACACCAAATGATGTCAGAAGACGGGCAGCACTAAGTGCGCCTGGCCAAGGGATAACATAACAGCGCAGGCTCCGTGACAGAATCAAACAACGCTGAGGAGGCGGCGCACAGCGCCAAGGGGGTAGGAATGACACCTGTGCTGCGTCACATTACAAAGGAAAGTCCCACCTATGGGACGGTTTAACGGTGTGAGGGGACACATTTCATAAGTGTTAGGTTCAGCGTGTGCAAGGAGCACAACGAAAAGAGGCACCTTTTCCTTGTGCAGCATTACTGCCACACAAGGTGGCTCTTTCAGTAACAAACGCCTGGGGGGACAGGTTCCCTTAAATTTAAGTAGTTGTGCCAGCATGGCGGTCGCATGACACGTTGCCGAATACACAGCAGGGGAGCAGCAGGCGTTAGTGAACCCCACTAGGTGTTTGGCTCTGTGCAAACAGCACTTCCGGGCAGCAATCAACGGTGTTGGAGCCCAGGGACAGCAGGAGGAGCAGAGTGTAGGCCGAAGCCTGCACTGGAGGCATGTAAATGTCTGTTAGTGTGCCAGCGTGGTGGTCGCATGACACGTTGCCGGATACACAGCAGGGGAGCAGCTGACGTTACTGAACCCCAATAACATGGCGGCAAGTGTTAACTGTGCAGCCAGCACTTCCAGGCAACAACTGGTGGTGTTAGAGCCCAGGGACAGCAGGAGGAGCAGATTGAAGGAATTGCCGCAAACACACAGCTGGGGAACAGCTGACGTTGCTGAACCCCAATAACAGAGGAGCGACTGTTGACTGTGCGGACAGCACTTCCAGGCACCAACTGGTGGTGTTAGAGCCCAGGGACAGTAGGAGGAGCAGATTGGAGGTGTTGCCACACACACAGCTGGGGAACAGCTGACGTTACTGAACCCCAATAACAGAGGAGCGACTGTTGACTGTGCGGACAGCACTTCTGTGACGTTAACCGTGGAGACTAAAGAGTGAACCCTCTGGACCCCGACAACGAACCTCCCACGGGCGAGCTGGCCAAGTGAACCACCCCCTATACAGGGGCAGGCCCGAGGGAGACTATCGCCAGGGCAGCTGGTACAGAACAACTGAGGAAGGAGACTGATAGGGAACTAAGTAAATACGGACTGCCCAGAAGGGATGGGCAGAGAGGAGAAACAAACGGACAGGAACCAGACGGAGGACAAAAGGTACAGAGGCCGGAGGCAGGACACGGAAAAGGAGGAGAACGGAAATGGGCTGGAAAACAACAACACTGGAAAACGAACTAAACTGGGAACACAGGAGGAAGCAACCTAAAAGGAAAACAAACAGAGGAGACAAGAATTAACTACAGAGTGCAGCAACAGGAAGCGAGCGACAATGCAGAGGAGAAGTGGAGCCAGATACACTTGCGGAACACAAATGACCATCAGGCACCGCCGAGAGGAAGAGGCGGCCTAATAAAGGGAGTGGAGACATACCTTCCGGGTCGGGGTCACAGAGCGACGCAGAAGGCAGGCCAGGATCAGAGGGAGATGTGTGCACGCGCGCCGTGGAAACCAGAGCGCACGTGTGCCCGGGAAGGAGCAGGAGCCGAGAATGCAGGAAGAGCAGAAGACCGGAAGTGAGGAGGGATGCGCCGAGATGCCGCAGAGCGGTAAGTATATGGCGAGGCCAGCGGTGGCATAACAGTACCCCCCCCTTATGCCCCTCCCTCCTAAGACCCAAAATTTTTTTTGCCAAGATCCGAGGAGCCTGGATATTTTTCCGCGGCTCCCAAGACCTCTCCTCAGGACCAAAACCCTTCCAATCAACCAGGAAAAAGGTCCTCCCTCTAATTCTTTTCATAGCAAGAATGTCCTTAACCTCAAAAATCTCATTAGAAAAATCTAGATGAGGAGAACGATTGAGATTGGAATGGAACTGATTAAGAACCACAGGCTTCAGGAGGGAAACATGAAATGAATTGGGGATGCGGAGCGAAGCGGGAAGTTTCAACTTATAAGAGACATTAATGATACGAGACAAGACTTCAAAAGGCCCAATGTAGCGAGGACCCAGTTTGTGTGAAGGCACTTTTAAGCGGACAAACTTGGAAGACAGCCACACTTTATCTCCGGGCTGAAACAACGGACAGTCCAAGCGCCTTTTGTCCGCATGTCTTTTCATTCTGGCGCAAGCCAGTTCAAGAGTGGTCCTGGTCTCCTGCCAAATCCTAGAGAACTCCCCGGACAAAAGATCGGCCGCTGGGACACCAGTATCAGGAGGAACCGGAAGAGGTACACCAGGATGTTGCCCGTAGACAATAAAAAAAGGAGACTTGGAAGTAGATTCTCTGGCATGATTGATATAAGCAAATTCGGCCCACGGAAGCAAATCTGTTGTGAATTCTGCTTTTGGGCTCCCTCCGGTGGTTGTAGGTGGTAATGCAGTTGTCCCTGAGTTGCAGTCCTGGTCAGGTGTATCTGCTGATTGCAGTTGTGACTGGGGTATTTAGGCTTGCAGGATTCATTAGTCCTTGCCAGTTGTCCATGGTTTTGGAGGTGTTGGTCCTTGTTTGGTTCCTTCTGCCTTGCTGCTAAATCAGCAAAGATAAGTGTCTGTTTCTGTTTTTGTGGCACACATGCTGTGTGCTTAATAATTCCGTGCTATTCATTGTTTTTTGTCCAGCTTGATTGTTTCAGTATTTTCTCAGCCTTGTTGGATTCTCAGGAGTTGCAGATATACATTCCATGTCTTTAGTTAGATTGTGGAACTTTTGTATTATCTGCTGTGGATATTTTTGGAAGGGTTTTAATACTGACCGCTTAGTATTCTGTCCTATCTTTCCCTATTTAGCTAGAGTGGCCTCTTTTGCTGAATTCTGTTTTCTGCCTGCGTGTGTCTTTCTTCTCCTACTCACAGTCATTATTCGTGGGGGGCTGCCTATCCTTTGGGGTTCTGCTCTGAGGAAGGTAGTATTCCTGTTTCCATCTATAGGGGTATTTAGTCCTCCGGCTGTGTCGAGGTGTCTAGGGTTTTTTAGGCACACCCCACGGCTACTTTTAGTTGCGGTGTTAGTTCAGGTTTTGCGGTCAGTACAGTTTCCACCTACTCCAGAGAAAGTTTCATGCGGCTTCAAAGTCACCGGATCATAACAGTACAACTGGCACATAATGAGTTAAATGCATCTCAGAAGAAGGGAAGAAAGGTGTCGAGTCATTTTTTTTTTCTCTCTGTAGGTTGCTTTGCCTTTTCTTCCCTCTTTTTCCCTGGGTGGCTGAGGAGTCTTGTGTTAGCATGGATGTTCAGGAATTAGCTTCCCGTGTAGACCAGCTTGCTGCTAGGGTACAGGGAATTTCTGATTATATTGTTCAGACTCCTGTTTTAGAGCCGAAGATTCCTACTACTGATTTGTTTTTTGGTGAAAGGTCCAAATTTTTGAGTTTTGAAAACAACTGTAAACTGTTTTTTGCTTTGAGACCTCGATCCTCTAGTGATTCCATTCAGCAGGTTAAAATCGTTATTTCCCTGCTGCGTGGCAATCCACAGGATTGGGCATTTTCCCTGGAATCTGGGAATCCGGCTTTGCTTAATTTAGATTCCTTTTTTCAGGCTTTAGGACTATTATATGATGAACCTTGTCTTTTCATTCTGGCGCAAGCCAGTTCAAGAGCGTTCCTGGTCTCCTGCCAAATCCTAGAGAACTCCCTGGACAAAAGATCGGCCGCTGGGACACCAGTAACAGGAGGAACCGAAAGAGGTACACCAGGATGTTGCCCGTAGACAATAAAAAAAGGAGACTTGGAAGTAGATTCGCTGGCATGATTGTTATAAGCAAATTCGGCCCACGGAAGCAAATCTGTTGTGAATTCTGCTTTTGGGCTCCCTCCGGTGGTTGTAGGTGGTAATGCAGTTGTCCCTGAGTTGCAGTCCTGGTCAGGTGTATCTGCTGATTGCAGTTGTGACTGGGGTATTTAGGCTTGCAGGATTCATTAGTCCTTGCCAGTTGTCCATGGTTTTGGAGGTGTTGGTCCTTGTTTGGTTCCTTCTGCCTTGCTGCTAAATCAGCAAAGATAAGTGTCTGTTTCTGTTTTTGTGGCACACATGCTGTGTGCTTAATAATTCCGTGCTATTCATTGTTTTTTGTCCAGCTTGATTGTTTCAGTATTTTCTCAGCCTTGTTGGATTCTCAGGAGTTGCAGATATACATTCCATGTCTTTAGTTAGATTGTGGAACTTTTGTATTATCTGCTGTGGATATTTTTGGAAGGGTTTTAATTCTGACTGCTTAGTATTCTGTCCTATCTTTCCCTATTTAGCTAGAGTGGCCTCTTTTGCTGAATTCTGTTTTCTGCCTGCGTGTGTCTTTCTTCTCCTACTCACAGTCATTATTCGTGGTGGGCTGCCTATCCTTTGGGGTCCTGCTCTGAGGCAAGGTAGTATTCCTATTTCCATCTATAGGGGTATTTAGTCCTCCGGCTGTGTCGAGGTGTCTAGGGTTTTTTAGGCACACCCCACGGCTACTTCTAGTTGCGGTGTTAGTTCAGGTTTTGCGGTCAGTACAGTTTCCACCTACTCCAGAGAAAGTTTCAAGCGGCTCCAAAGTCACCGGATCATAACACAAATCTACCCAATCGTTCTGATGAGAGTTAGAGAAGTGACGAAGATAGGTCACCAACGTTTGATTTGTACGTTCCACTTGACCATTGGATTGTGGATGGTAGGAAGAAGAAAAGTCAAGCGTGATGTCCATGAATTTGGAGAGAGACCTCCAAAAGCGGGAGGTAAACTGTACTCCTCGGTCCAAAACAATATGTTTAGAAAGACCATGAATGCGAAAAATATGATGGATAAAGACTTTCGCCAACTCAGGTGCAGAGGGTAAACCCGGAAGAGATAAAAAATGAGCCATCTTGGAGAACCTATCTACGACGACAAGGATGACAGTGCAACTGGAAGATCGAGGCAGATCAGTGATAAAATCCATTGCAATGTGCTGCCAGGGAGCAGATGGGATTAGAAGCGGATGAAGCAAACCAGAGGGTAAATGCCTAGGAATCTTGTTCTTGGCACAAGACAGACAAGAGGACGCAAAACTTCGGACATCCTGACGAAGAGTCGGCCACCAATAAAAGCGAGACACAAATGAGAGAGTCTTCTTGAAGCCGACATGACCTGCCAACTTGGAGGAATGTCCCCAACGAAGCACTTGTCTTCTGTTGCACACAGGAACAAAAGTTTTACCAGGAGGTAGCGAAGACAAAGTAACAGGTGCCACCATGAGGACCTTTGAAGGATCCAAGATGTGCGAGGGGACCTCCTCAGAGTCAGAGGATAAGAAAGACCTGGACAAAGCGTCAGCCTTGAGGTTTTTGTTACTCGGACAAAAATGTAACTCAAAATTAAAACGAGCAAAAAACAAAGACCATCTAGCTTGCCGAGGATTAAGTCTCTGAGCAGAACGTATATATGCTAGGTTCTTGTGATGTGTGAACACTTTAAATGGATGGACAGCACCCTCCAGAAGGTCCACTCCTCCAATGCCAACTTGATGGCTAAGAGCTCTCTGTCACCTATGGAGTAATTCCATTCAGCAGAAGAGAATGTCTTGGAAAAGAATCTGCAGGGAACCAGCCTTCCAGAAGATGACTTTTGAGAAAGGACAGCTCCTGCGCCTATGGCAGACGCATCAACCTCCAGAACAAAAGGCTTCTTCACCTCCGGACGGTGTAGTACTGGAGCAGAAGCGAAGGCTTGTTTCAGAGAGAAAGCATCTAAGGCTTCAGATGACCAGATAAGAGGATTGGACCCCTTACGTATCAGAGCGGTGATAGGTCCGGACAAAGAAGAGAAGTGAGGGATGAACTGTCGATAGTAATTTGCGAAACCAAGGAATCGCTGGATAGCTTTGACACCATGAGGACGCGGCCAGTTGAGCACGGCAGACAGCTTCTCCGGATCCATGCAAAGACCTGAGTCAGATATGATGTAACCCAAGAAGGAAAGAGACGGCTGCTCAAAGGCGCATTTTTCAAGCTTGGCATAAAGGTGATTCTGTCTCAGGCGCATTAGCACAAGACGAACATGCTTTCTGTGGGAAACCAGATCCGAAGAGAAAATAAGGATATCGTCCAAGTAAACCACCACACAGGTGTACAGAAGATCACAAAAAATCTCATTCACGAATTCTTGGAACACATCAGGAGCATTGCATAATCCAAAGGGCATGACTAAGTACTCATAGTGCCCATCTCTGGTGTTGAAAGCAGTCTTCCACTCGTCACCAGAACGAATACGGACTAAATTATAGGCTCCACAGAGATCTAGTTTCGTAAAAATGCGTGCTCCTCGGAGTCGATCGAAAAGTTCCGGAATAAGAGGAAGAGGATACTTATTCTTAATCGTGATTTTATTGAGACCTCGATAATCGATGCAGGGACGAAGAGACCCATCCTTCTTCTTGACAAAAAAGAAACCCGCACCTGCGGGAGAAGATGACTTGCGGATAAAATCCTTGGCTAAATTCTCCTGGACATACTCAGACATAGCTTGAGACTCAAGAGGATTCAGTGGGTAAATTCGCCCCCTGGGTGGAATAGCGCCAGGTACCAGGTCGATCGGGCAATCAAACGGGCGGTGTGGAGGCAAGTTCTCTGCCTCCTTCTTGTCGAAGACGTCCGAGAAGGACCAGTAGGGCGAAGGTAATCCTGCAGGTACCAGGTTAGATTGAAGAGTCTTTAGAGGTTGCACGGATAGGAGGCACTTGGTCTGACAGGCATGACCCCAGCGTAGGACATCACCAGACCGCCAGTCCAAGACAGGCTCATGAGTTCTTAGCCACGGAAGACCCAACAGGAACGTATGAGACAAAGAAGGCAACACATAGAAGGCGATCTTCTCACGATGCAGTGCTCCAATTTGAAACTCTACCTCTTCAGTAATGAGGGTAACGGTCTCCCGCAAGGGCCTACCATCGACCGAAGCTAACTGCCGGGGAGTCTCCAAGGACTTGTCAGGAATTTGGAGTCTCTTGACAGCCTCAAGCTGAATAAAGTTGCCTGCGGCACCGGAATCAACATAAGCTACCTCAGAAAAACGACTGGCACCAAGACAAACTAAAACAAAAAGAGTTAATGGTAGAGAGGATTCACAAGTACCTAGGGAGGCCTCTCTTACCTGACCTAGGCGGAAGCGTTTCCCGGCTTCACCAGACAAGAACGCAGGAGATGAGATGCACTGCCACAGTAGAAGCAGAGACCTTGAGCGATTGTCTCCTTGCGGCGTAGTTCTGCTGAGCGAAGACGATCCACCTGCATGGGTTCAGGAGCCAGAGCCAGAGGCGGAGAAACCAACTTCGAAGAGGAAGAGCTGAATGCAACCGAAGACAAACGAGGAGGTCTTCTTTCTCTAGCTGTTTCACGAAGCCGTTCCTGGAAACGAAGATCGATGCGAGTTGCTAAGGATATGAGATCCTCCAACAACGTTGGCGTGTCACGGCCCGCCAGCTCGTCCTTAATCCGAGAAGAAAAGCCTCACCAAAAGGCCCCCACCAAGGCCTCGTTGTTCCAACCTAGCTCAGATGATAAAGTACGAAATTGAATGGCGTACTGACCGACAGATAGAGAGCCTTGATGAAGATTGAAAAGGGACTCAGTGGTAGAGGCCAAGCGTCCGGGCTCATCAAACACCTTACGGAAGGTTTCCAAAAAATTGGCCAGTTGGGAAACTAAATGATCGTCCTGTTCCCAGAGTGGGTTTACCCAGGACAGAGCCTCCCCTTCCAGGTGTGACACAACAAACGCCACCTTAGCCCGATCAGTGGGATATAGTTGCGGCAATAACTCAAAGTGAAGTTGGCACTGATTTAAAAATCCACGACATAACTTAGGATCTCCACTGTACCGTGGAGGATTGGCCAGGTGAGGTTGTGGGTGCGGGGCGGGGACGGTAGCCGAAGCGGACGTCTGCAAGGCTAGCAGACGATTATCTACAGAAGCAATGAAATTAAGTATGTGACCCTGGGTGTCGCGTTGCTGAACAAGCTCTTGCTGAAGACTTGCCATCTGGGACGCGTTCGCAGGATCAGAAGGCTGTAACGCCGATAAGCGGGACTCCATGGCTTTTAAAAAGGCCATGATCCTAGTCTGATTTTCCTGAAGAACCCCAAGCTGTTTCTGAGCAGAAAAAGCAGTACCAGCGGGGTCCATGGCCTGATGGTACTGTGACGTTAACCGTGGAGACTAAAGAGTGAACCCTCTAGACCCCGACAACGAACCTCCCACGGGTGAGCTGGCCAAGTGAACCACCCCCTATACAGGGAGTGTTAGGGGCAGGCCCGAGGGAGACTATCGCCAGGGCAGCTGGTACAGAATAACTGAGGAAGGAGACTGATAGGGAACTAAGTAAATACGGACTGCCCAGAAGGGATGGGTGGAGAGGAGAAACAAACGGACAGGAACCAGACGGAGAACAAAAGGTACAGAGGCCGGAGGCAGGACACGGAAAAGGAGGAGAACGGAAATGGGCTGGAAAACAAGAACACTGGAAAACAAACTAAACGGGGAACACAGGAGGAAGCAACCTAAAAGGAAAACAAACAGAGGAGACAAGAATTAACTACAGAGTGCAGCAACAGGAAGCGAGCGACAATGCAGAGGAGAAGTGGAGCCAGATACACTTGCGGAACACAAATGACCATCAGGCACCGCCGAGAGGAAGAGGCGGCCTGATAAAGGGAGTGGAGACATACCTTCTGGGTTGGGGTCACAGAGCGACGCAGAAGGCAGGCCAGGATCAGAGGGAGATGTGTGCACGTGCGCTGTGGAAACCAGAGCGCGCGCATGCCCGGGAAGTAGCAGGAGCCGAGAACGCAGGAAGAGCAGAAGACCGGAAGTGAGGAGGGACGCGCCGAGACGCCGCAGAGCGGTAAGTATATGGCGAGGCCGGCAGTGGCATAACAACTTCCAGGCACCAACTGGCGGTGTTAGAGCCCAGGGACAGCAGGAGGAGCTGAGTGTAGGCCGAGGCCTAATTGGGTCAAGTTAAAAGTTAACCTTTAACCCCCCCATGCGTTAGCAACTGAAAGAGCCAACTTGTGCAGCACAAGGTGGTTTTTTTAATTATGCTCCTTGCACACGGTGAACTAAACACTTATAAAATGTGTCCCCTGATACCGTGATACCGTCCCACAGGTGGTACTTTTTGTCGTGATGAGACACAGCACAGCCGGCATTCACACCCCCATGACGCCGGGCGCCGCCTCATCAGCGTTGCTTGAATCTGTCACAGAGCCCGCGCTGTTATGTTAAACCTTGGCCATGCGCAGTTGGCGCTGCCCGTCTTCTAACATCATTTGGTGTCATGGTAACTGTGCCTGTGCGGCCACACCGCCCGAGAAACCGCCTCGCAGTGTCTTCAGATTTAGTCCCACTGCAGGGCTGGGATTCCTGGGCATGCACAGTGCATATCTTCGCCTCTCACTACTCTCCATCCACCTTCTTCAGAGTGTGCGGCGTCACGGCCATGGCATGTGAATTGGGATCAGCTGACGCCACACTGTCTGTAGAAGGCGGAGGGAGAAGAGGGAGAGGCGAAGATATGCCCTGTGCATGCCCAGGAATCCCAGCCCTGCAGTGGGACTAAATTAGAAGACACTGCGAGGCGGTTTCCCGGGCAGTGCGGCCGCACAGGCACAGTTACCATGACACCAAGTGATGTTAGAAGACGGGCAGCGCTAACTGTGCATGCCCAAGGTTAAACATAACAGCGCTGGCTCCGGGACAGATGCAAACAACGCTGAGGAGGCGGCGCTCGGCACCATGGGGGTATGAATGCCGGCTGTGCTACGTTTCATAGCAAAGGAAAGTCCCACCTACGGGATGGTTTCACGGTATGAGGGGACACATATTTTATAAGTGTTAAGTGCAGCGTGTGCAAGAAGCAGAACTAAAAGAGCCACCTGTTCCTTGTGCAGCATTTGTGCTACACAAGGTGGCTCTTTCAGTTATAGACGCCTGGGGGGGGACAGGTTCCCTTTAATTGCTGTTGTAGTGCCAGCGTGGCGGTCGCTGGACACATTGCCGGATACACAGCAGAGGATCAGCGGACGTTACTGAAACCCAATAACACTGGGTCATGTGTTGTCTGTGCAGCCGGCACTTCTGGGCAGCAACTGGCGGTGTTGGAGCCCAGGGATTAAAGTTCAGGTGGTTGAAACATGAACACAGCTGGAGACCTGGATACTGTTGGCAACCAATTATTTAATCGGTAAGAGGAGTGGCAAATTCCTGTGAGATCCAGGCCTTGTTCATTTTCAAAAAAGTAAGCCGGTCAACGTTATCGGATGATAGTCGCATGCGACGGTCTGTTAGTACACCACCTGCAGCACTAAAGACGCGTTCCGATAATACACTGGCAGCAGGGCAAGCCAGCACCTCCAATGCATACTGGCTAAGCTCTGGCCATGTATCCAGCTTAGAGACCCAAAACTTGAAGGGGGAAGAGCCGTCTTGGAGTACACTGAGAGTGCAAGACATGTAGTCTGTCACCATCTGACGGAAACGTGGCCTCCTGCTGACTGGATCCGTCACCGTCAGTGATGGTGTAGACATTTGTGGCGGGCACACAAAACTTTGTCACTGTTGGAACAGACTGGTCTTGGCTTGTGCTGGGCCACTGCTTCTGCTACCTCTTGGTGCAGAGATTCCTCCACTGCCTCTATGCACAGAGCTGCTTTGCAAAGCAGTAGAAGGCGCAGCACTTCTATCGATTGGACTGGAGAAGATGGACTGCACCAGTGTGTCTTGGTACAGCCGCATTTTATGCTCCCGCTGCAACGGGGGTATGAGGGTTTGCAAATTGTCCCTGTAGTGTGGGTCGAGGAGGGTGTACACCCAATAATTAGCCGTGGTAAGAATGTGGGTGATGCGGCAGTCATTTCTCAGTTACTGCAGCATGAAATCAACCATGTGCTGCAGACTGCCAACTGGCCAAGAAACGCTGCCCCCTGCTTGAGGCGTGATGTCTGCCTGCTCTGCATCACCCCACCCTCGCTCTACATACTGACTACTGGAGATTTGTGTAACTCCCTCCTCTGGAAAGATGTCTTCCTCCTCCATTGACGACTCCTCATCCTCCTCACAAAAGGTCCCCTGCCTATTCCTTTTTGAGGAACCACGTCGCGCAGACTGTCCAGAAGCTGATGGAATTGGTAACTCCTCATCCTCAACCTCTTCCACCACCTCATCCCTTAGCGCTTGCAGGGTTCTTTCAAGCAGGCAGATAAGGGGGACAGTCATGCTGACTAGCGCATCATCTGCACTCGCCATCCGCGTGGATTCATCAAAGGCCCGTAAAACCTGGCAGATGTCCTTCATAGTGGCCCACTCAGTGGTTGTGAAGTCTGAACGGCGCGCACTGCGACTTCTTTGCGCCTGATGCAGCTGGTACTCCATTACTGCTGGCTGCTGCTCACACAACCGCTCCAACATATGTAACGTGGAATTCCACCTGGTGGGGAGGTCATATATGATGCGATGTTCCGGAAGGCGGTATCGGCGCTGCAGACTTGCAATGCGCGATCTGGCCATGCTGGAACGCCGCAAGTGAGCACACTCAAGGCGGACCTTGTGCAGCAGTGCATCAAGATCCGGATAGTCCCCCAGAAAACTCTGCACAACCAAATTGAGCACATGTGCCAGACATGGGATGTGAGTGAGGTTGCCAAGGGCCAGAGCTGCCACCAGATTTCAGCCTGTCACACACTACCATGTCTGTCTGGAGATTCGCTGGCGCAAACCACTTGTCGCTCTCAGAATTGATGGCATTCCAGAGCTCCTGCGCTGTGTGGCTTCAATTCCTCAAAGAAATTAATTTAAGTACGGCCTGTTGACGTTTTGCCACAGCTGTGCTCATATCGGTTGTTACAGGTAAGCGTTCACGGGTCAAGGTGGAGGTAGACCGTGACGGCTCCTGCAGCGATGATTCTGAGGAATTGGAGTATGAGGAGGAGTCAATGTGCACAGACTGGATTCCTGCAATCCTTGGCGTTGGCAGTACACATACAGCGCCACTCGCCATGTCTGTACCCGGCTCCACAACATTGACCCAATGGGCAGTGAGGGAAAGGTATCGTCCCTGTCCATGGTGACTGGTCCACGCATCGGTGGTGAGGTGGACCTTGCTACTAACGGAGTTTAGTAGCGCATGTTTGATGTTTGCCTCCACATGCTTTTGCAGGGCAGGGACGGCTTGCCTGCTGAAATAAAAGCGGCTGGGCACATTGTATTGTGGGACTGCCAATGCCATCAAGTTATGGAAGCTGTCAGTCTCCACCAGCCTGAATGAGAGCATTTCCAGTGACAGAAGTTTGTCAATGCCTGCATTCATAGCCTGTGCTCGTGGGTGGTTTGCCGAGAATGGCTGCCTTTTCTCCCATACCTGTGCTACTGATGGCTGTAGACTTGGCAGGGAGTGTGAGGATGACTGGGAACGTGGTGCTGTGGGTGGAATTACACTGGGTCTCTGGACAACAGTGCCAGAGGTTCTTCCATGGCGATCCTGTGAGGAAGCCGAACCAGCAGTGTGTGAGCTGGAGGAAGAGGCAACAACACGAGCCGAAGAGGTGGTAGGTGCCGCTGTAGGTTGGCCTAGGTCTTCAGTGAGTTTTTGTAACTCCACCGCGTGCTTGGTCCGCACATGTTTCCACATGTTTGAGGTATTGAGGTTGCTGACATTTCTACCTCGTTTGATTTTCTGACTACACAGCTTGCATTTGACAAAGCAAATGTCATGTCAAATGTCATGTCAAACTTGGCTTTTGGAAGAGGCATGCTCCTAACGGGTGCCGAAGTGGAGGCTCCAGGCACCGCAGTCTTCCCCCTCCCTCTCCCAGCCATTCGGGGAATCTCTTCCTCACAGCTGCTCCCACCACCTTTCTGTTCCTCACGCCATGATGGGTCGAGGACCTCATCATCTACGCTACCCTCTGCCTCCAACTGCTTCTCCTGGGTTGCCTCAGCAGCACAGTACGCACCAGAAACTGGCACCTGAGTCTCATCATCTGATGCGTACTGAGCAGTTGTAACCGGAGGCACTGTCCCACCCGCCTCTTCTGATTCAGAGAGACAAAGCTGTTGGGCATCACTGCATACAGCCTCTTCTTCTGATTCTCTAATGCTGCTTGGCTGGCCCCCTGTTTCCAAGCCAAGAGATTCAGAGAACAGAAGTAGAGATGGCTCCTGTCCTGGGCTCTCTGACTGCCTGGGCAATTTGGCAAGTGGTGAAGAGACAGATGTTTGCTCTTCAGTGCTCTGTGCCTGGGAGGATGTGGCACTAATTGAAGTCGATGCGTTAGCTGCCATCCATCCGAAAACAGCTTCAATTTGTTCGTCCCTCAGCAGCGGGGTACGGCGAGCTCCGACAAAGCTGTGCATGAAGGTCTGCTCCCTGCTGAAACTGGGGGATGATGAGTCACCGGTGCCCGCAGCTGGTGCAGAATCCCCACGTCCTCTCCCTGCTCCACGCCCACGCCCACGTGCCTTACTCCCTGCCTTCTTCATCCTGACTGAGTGGTTAAGATAGGCAGAAAAGTACTAACGGCTTAGTGTGCTTATTCCTGAACAGCTGCTAACAGGTATAAGAAACACCACACAAGTGTGGACTAAACTTTATTATGAGCTTATGTGGCCTACACAACAGTAAAGTGGAGTGTTTGGTGAACTTTGGGTTTGTTTCGCAGAACAGACACTACAGACTGAGTGAAGTTCTCACACACAGACCGTGCAGACAGCCGCGAACGGCGCTGCAAGGCCAAACAAAGCTCCTCTATCTAATTCTATATAGTGATTTTCCACAATCTAGCAGGATACAGATGGAAAGCCACTAATATAGGATATATTTGAAAAAATGTGCAGCAGGCTGCACTAATTTAAAAAAAAAAGGATTTAGCAGTATGAGGCAGTGAAGCACCCTGAGCTGAACACAACCGGCTGTGGCTATGGACAGACAGCAGAGTGAGCTGCACCCACACAGACCATGCAGACAGCCGCGAACGGCGCTGCAAGGCCAAACAAAGCTCCTCTATCTAATCCTATATAGTGATTTTCCACAATCTAGCAGGATACAGATGGAAAGCCACTAATATAGGATATATTTGAAAAAATGTGCAGCAGGCTGCACTAATTTAAAAAAAAAAAAAAAGGATTTAGCAGTATGAGGCAGTGAAGCACCCTGAGCTGAACACAACCGGCTGTGGCTATGGACAGACAGCAGAGTGAGCTGCACCCACACAGACCGTGCAGACAGCCGCGAACGGCGCTGCAAGGCCAAACAAAGCTCCTCTATCTAATCCTATATAGTGATTTTCCACAATCTAGCAGGATACAGATGGAAAGCCACTAATATAGGATATATTTGAAAAAATGTGAAGCAGGCTGCACTAATTAAAAAAAAAAAGGATTTAGCAGTATGAGGCAGTGAAGCACCCTGAGCTGAACACAATCGGCTGTGGCTATGGACAGACAGCAGAGTGAGCTGCACCCACACAGACCATGCAGACAGCTGCGAACGGCGCTGCAAGACCAAACAAAGCTCCTCTATCTAATCCTATATAGTGATTTTCCACAATCTAGCAGGATACGGATGGAAAGCCACTAATATAGGATATATTTGAAAAAATGTGCAGCAGGCTGCACTAATTTAAAAAAAAAAAAAAGGACTTAGTAGTATGAGGCAGTGAAGCACCCTGAGCTGAACACAACCGGCTGTGGCTATGGACAGACAGCAGAGTGAGCTGCACTCACACACACACACAGACCTTGCAGACAGCTGTGAACAGCGCTGCAAGGCAAAAGCAAGGTGAACACACAGCGGTTGCTAATTTAGCCTGGATTAAGCACAATTAAGCAAATCGCAAGCTCTAAACTGGGCCTCAATCAGAACACAGTGTCCTGTCACTAACTGAATTCACAGCAGAGTGAGCACAAAATGGCGGCGGCGACTTTTAAAGGGCATTGTGACATCATTTCAGCAGCCAATCACAGCCATGCCAGTAGTTACATGCCCACCATGCAGAACAGGATGTGCCCACACTTCAAATCATTCCTCATTGGCTGATTCATAAAAAAACAGGAGTTTGTACGATGTGAATTTCCGATTCCGGTTTCCGATACACTGAAAATATCGGAACTCGGTATCGGAATTCCGATACCGCGAATATTGGCCGAAACCCGATACTTGCAGTATCGGAATGCTCAACATTACTCATCAGACCAAAGCACATATTTCCACTGGTCTAATGTCCATTCATTTTGTTCTTTAGCCAAAACAAGTCTCTTCTGCTTGCTGCCTGTCCTTAGCAGTGGTTTCCTAGCAGCAGCTATTTTACCATGAAGGCCTGCTGCACAAAGTCTCCTCTTAACAGTTGTAGAGATGTGTCTGCTGCTAGAACTCTGTGTGGCATTGACCTTGTCTCTAATCTGAGCTGCTGTTATCCTGCGATTTCTGAGGCTGGTGACTCAGATAAACTTATTCTCAGAAGCAGAGGTGACTCTTGGTCTTCCTTTCCTGGGGCGGTTCTCATGTGAGCCAGTTTCTTTGTAGCGCTTGATGGTTTTTGCCATTGCATTTGGGGACACTTTCAAAGTTTTCACAATTTTTTGGACTGACTGACCTTCATTTCTTAAAGTAATGATGGCCACTCCTTTTTCTTTACTTAGCTGCTTTTTTCTTGCCATAATACAAATTCTAACAGTCTATTCAGTAGGACTATCAGCTGTGTATCCACCTGACTTCTGCATAACACAACTGATGGTCCCAACCCCATTTATAAGGCAAGAAATCCCACTTATTAAACCTGACAGGGCACACCTGTGAAGTGAAAGCCATTCCCGGTGACTACCTCTAAAAGCTCATCAAGAAAATGCCAAGAGTGTGCAAAGCAGTCATCAAAGCAAAAGGTGGCTACTTTGAAGAACCTAGAATATAAGACATATTTTCAGTTGTTTCACACTTTTTTGTTAAGTATATAACTCCACATGTGTTAATCCATAGTTTTGATGCCTTCAGTGTGAATGTACAATTATCATAGTCATGAAAATACAGAAAAATCTTTAAATGAGAACGTGTGTCCAAACTTTTGGTCTGTACTGTATATATATGTCCCCAATGGCTGTGGATGGGAGGAGCAGGTCACAGGAAGCAGGAGTCGGCTGCTGTGATTAACACTGTGCCACTATTAAAGAAAATGGGAGTGGGAGTGGAGAGCAGTGAATTTTAATTCTGTCTAATAGCGGGCACAGTATTAGCAGCAGCCACTGGCTTCCTGAAGTGGCTGTGAGTTCTCGTGTGCTATTAAAGAGAATGAATATTCACTGCTGGCATCAGAACAGGACCCCGCTGCAAGTGAGTGGATGGAAGGTAAGTGGAATTGTTCATTTTTTTATGTATGCAGCGTGATGGTGGCCATGTATACCAGGATGGGGGCGTCATGTATACCAGGACTGGGATGAAGTGGAAATGTATACCAGGATGGGGATGGTGGCCATATACAGCAGGATGGGGATGGTGGCCATATATAGCAGGATGGGGAGGCCATGTATACCAAGATGGGGACGATGGCCATGTATACCAGGATGTTGGATGAGGGCCATGTATACCAGGATGGGGATGGTGGTTATGTATACCAGGATGGGGATGTTGGTTATGTATACCAGGATGTGGATGATGGCCATGTAAACCAGGATGGTGGATGGGATCCATGTGCACCAGTATGGGGATGGTGGCCATAGATAGCAGAATGGGGATGGGGCCATGTATACCAGAATGGGGATGGGGAGCCATAAATATGTGGTGCCCCTGGGGTCCAGTCACTACAGAGGTACTGCACCTCATCCAGAGGTGTGGTATCCGACTCTCTGGTAAGGAGGGAGCACTACCCAGGACTATAACACTCGCACCCAACACACACCAGTTCAGTTGGGGCATCTGGTTGTACCATTAGGGAGGATGGCCTATCCCAGGCTGGATAGGAAAAGGGTGTTGGGTGAGTGGGTTGCGGTAGGTAGAGTAGGCAAAGAGCCTATTAGGAATAACAGTGAGCTAGAGCAGTTGGTCCCAGGAGACCAAAGAAGAAGGAATGACAGAAGAGAGCAGAGATATAATTGAAAGGGAGCGATTGAAGGAAGCTCTCGTGAGGACAAAAGGGGTCCTAGGGGCACGGGAAGTGCAGAAGCCACCCGTGGGGCCCGTATCCAGACATGGAGGGACCAGGTCGCAGTTAGGGGACCGGCCCCAACTTAGTGGAATAATTCAAGTTCAGCTAAGAAACCGGAGGCTGTGGCTTTGCAATAGTCATTGCCACATCCATCCATACTTCGCCAAAATGGTAGAATCCAGGGGACAGAGGAGACGTCCCCCGACCAAGTTCATGGCTGCTGGCTTGGGACACTGTGGGTTAGGCGCTGGGCAGGAGAAATGGAAGCCAGCATAGTGAAACGGCCAGAGAAAGACATATGAAAGGAGTCATGGAAAGGTGCATCCCAATTTGCCTGGGAGTTTGCTGGACCACTGACCTGGAGAACACAGCATCAGGCTGACGTTTGTGGACTGGAGAACTGTGAGCAAAGCATTGGAAACTGCACCTTGCTGTACTGCACCTTGCTGTGTCCTTTGTGTTTTTTCTACAACACCTGCCAGGCCTACCACAACCATCATCACCATAATCAAGACTACACCTGCCCTGGGGTTTGCTCTATCTGTGGAGAGCTGCACCAGCTCTGCTGCATCACCAACAGCCCCAGCCGACTCTGAAGCAGCGTCAGCTAACATCTTTATTGCCGAATACCACAGGTGGCGTCACGAATAATTTCACTATAAACTTTATTTTTCCCCTTCATTTCACTTTTACTTGGATGCCCAGGGCCACGGACCGGGTCACTGCTGTCGTGACACATCCCCTTTAAGAACCGGCCTGGTACCGAGGATCCCACCGCCCTTGGGGGCGCTCCATATAACAGGATGAGGATGGTGGCCATGTTTACCAGGATGTGGATGGGGACCATGTATACCAGGATGGGGGATCATGTGTACCAGGATGGGGATGGGGGGCCAGTTTACCAGGAAGGCAGCCATATATACCTGGATGGGGAGCCATGTATACCTGAATGGTGACATATATAACAGAATGGGGGATATTACACCTATAGCAATGTCAACAGCAGCTCCCCCATAACAGTGTTTCATGACCATGTTTTTTGCTTAAATTTTTTTCTATCTTCCTCCTCTAAAACCTAGGTGCGTCTTATAGTCCGAAAAATACAGTATATAAATCTATATATAATCTGGAGCATTGTAACCATAAAAGGAATGAGGCCCAAAAAACGCTTCTTGCCCAAGAGCCCCAAACTGCCAGTGTCCACACCTGCTTTCAGCCATTTGGTCTTTGTAGTTTAAGGATCATATGTGACCTGCATTGTTCTTACTAAAGGAAAGTATTGATTTGTAGAAAATAACCATGTCAGCAGTAGAAAATGGAGAATGATGAGAAAAGTAGTGGTAGTGGATTTTTATTCATGGCATGCTGTTACAATTCCACCACTTAGTGTGGTGAAAGGCAGCTCAGCCTTTCAATCATGGACAGAGGTGTGCTGAACTGTCAGTATAGTGATAGACAGTTCAAAAGTCCAGTCTCAGGCTTAGGTGTGCTGAGCTGTCAGTGTGGGGAGTGACTGTCCAGTCGCCCAATCAGTGCTGGGGCATCCTGGGTTTCCTGGCGTCTCCTGTTCTGACTGGTTCTCAGTCTATTTAAGTGTCTGTCTGATTCTTATCTTTGCCAGTAGTAGCTCTGCTCGAGTGGTCTGTGTGTCTGCTCTGTTGTTTAAGTTCTAGTATTCTGATCTTTGTTACCAACCTTGAATTTACTTTTGATCATCGATTTGCCTAGCCTCTTTGTTTTGATCCACCATCTTCTTGGAATTCTGACCCCAGATTGTAACCCAACTATGCCTTTGCCTCACCACTCTGTTTATTAGGTATCCTCTTGGCTTTTGACCTAGCACTGTTTGACTTCCCAACCCCATGACTTGTCCATGAGCAGTGATTAGCATCACATTACAACTGGTCCATACATTTGTCTTTCTAGCCAGTGTGGATCCTTTTCAAATACTCTGTGATTAGCGGGCCTTTGGTTTGATCTATGATGAACCCCACAAGATCTAGGTCGGTGAGGCAAAGGTTATTAACCTTGCAGAGGGGGGGCTGCAGGGCTGAGAACTAGTGCACCGAATTCCGGCAATGGACCATTGATATTCTATGGAATGATGCAGCTCTCAAGTGCCAGTTCCATAAAAGTATTTCCAAAATTCTTAAGGATGCTCTAGTTCTTCAGAATTTCCTAAGTTCTCTAACAGATGCCATGACTCAGGCTTTCAGATGGACTGCAGAATCTGTGAGAGATGTGGTGAGCAGCAGGCTGCCCATTATATTCCTCAGAGACCGGTCCATTTACTGGAGGTGGACCAATTGGAGGTTGGAAAAGCCAGTTTTCATGTTGATGAGAAAAGACATAGACATGATCTTGAACTCTGTCTTTATTGTGGTCAACCAGTATGTTTTTTAAAGAACTGTCCAATTCTCCCTCAAGCAGAGAAGCCATCGGGAAAACATCTAAGTCTGGGTGATTGTCGAGGGGGTCACCCAGATTTTCAGGTACCTTTTTTCTCCTCAGATAAAGTATTGCCACCATTGGCTTTCATTGAATACGGTTATGCAACCAACTTTATTGATTCAGGACTGGTTCTGAAATTAAGATTAGGAACAGTTAATGTGGAAAAACCCATTCAAATTTTTGCTGTTGACAAAACAAAACACCAATACTTCAGAACTTTACTAAATGAGTAATGCTGGAGTTCATGCTTCAAGTAGGAATCCATTTCCTATTTTGTCTTGGATAATTTACCTCCTGGGGTGGTTCTTGAGCTTTCGTGGCTGCTTATTCACAATCCTATTATTGATTAGTGTCAGAAGAAGATTGTTAAGTGGAACCTTAAATGTCATAAAAAATGTCTCAGTTCTGCACAGTCTGGGGGTTCTACCAGGGTACATGAAAGATGTGCTTTCGGAAAAAGAGGCAGAGACATTAACTCCCCATCGTCCTTATGATTGTGCTATTGATCTTGTCCCTAATACCATATTACATAAATCTTGTCTTTACAATTTGTCTTGGCCTGAACATGCAGCTATGAAAAAACGAAAGTTTACGAAAGGTCATATCCGTCCTTCCTCGTCCCCTGTAGCTGCTGGATTTTTCTTTATAAAAAAAGAAAACTGCTGGCCTCCGTCCTTGGCATGATTTTCCGAGAACTGAACAAAATTTACAGTTAGGAATACTTACCCACATCCTCTTATCCCTTACCTATGTAACCAACTGATGGGAATTGAGAGTTACTCGTGATTAAATTAGCCTTTGAGAAATGGGTACCTTTTTTTAGAAGGGGCAGATCATCAAGTCACTGTGATCATTGATCATACGAATTTAGAATATATTAAATCAGCTAAATGGCTAACTCCTAGACAGGCCATATAATTCTAATTTTTCTCTAGATTTAATTTCTCTTTCAACAATGTGAAGGTTGACACATTATCACACAGTCTTAGTTCAGTTTCTCCTCCAGAACCCCCATTCTCCCTAAAGGCATTGTGGTTTTTGTGGTATCCTCTGAGTTGGAAGCTGAGATTAGTAAAGCCCAGACATTTGGCTCTTTCTGCCACTCCAAGGTCCATATTATTTGTATCTGTCCACCTAAGATTGCGTGTGTTGCTGGAGTTTCAGGATTCCGTCTTGAGTGGTCATCCTATGCAGAAAGCTATTAGGCTTTTTTGGTGGACATCTATGATTAATGATATTGTAGCGCTAATGCCAGCACCCCTGTATGGTGTCCCCGTCCCTCTCCATGCAGGGACACTAGCTTACAAACTGCCAAAGTCACACGGCGTTGTCTTCCAGCATGTCCCTGCTACTTCTTATCTGTGTGCGCCCCACCGTCAAGCAGCATGCCTAGTACACACGTGCCCACACTTCCCTGTTCTTAAAGGGGCAGCATGTGCATTATGCTAAATGCTCTCAGCCTGTTGCTGAGAGGTATTTAGCATAAATAAGTAGTACATCTGCAAGATGTCTCCCAGCCAATGGCTGGGAGGCAACTTGTATAAAGGATTTCCTCTACCCCAAGGGAGTCACCAAGCAGCATAGTGAATTATTAGTTAGTTAGGTGTACAGATAGTGAGTTGTATGGTCCTCTCGTTCCTCTGCTGCCAGAGCCTGAACGTTATCACCTGGCCTCGGGGTGGCCAGTCCTGTGTCCGCGTTTCCTGGTCTCATAGTGGCCAGTGCCTGGACCTTGTCCCCTCGTCTCGAAACGGCCAGAGCTTGAACCTTGTTCCCTGTTCCCGGAGAGACCAGGGCCTGAAACTTGCCCCTGGTCCCTGAGTGGCCAATGCCTGAACCTCACTCCCTTGTCCCGGAGTGGCCATTGCCTGAACCCTGTTCCCTGGTTCTGAAGTGGCCAGTGCCTGAACATTGTCCCCTGATCCTGGAGCAATCAGTCCTGTTCACGAAGTCCCCTGTTCCCAGTGCGGCCAGTGCAAGAACACAATTCTCAGTACATGAGTGGCCTAACCCTGATCCTAAATCCTGCCATATAAGCCTGACCTCACCACTAGAGGCTCCAGTGAACACCAAGGTAGCCGCTTAGATACACCCCTTCTTGAGTAGGCAAGATTCTGTGACACAGTGGGTCTATAAATCCACATGCACCATGGCTTGTTTTTTGCGGGACAAGTTGTACATTTGAATGACATCATTGATTTTAACATATAATTTACTGGAAAACAGGAAACAAAATCCAAGTGTGGTGAAATTGCAAAAAAGTTTTTTTTTTACCATGTTCATTAAATGCTAAAACTGACCTGCCAATATAATTCTCCAGGTCATTACAAGTTTATAAATTAATAGTAAGAGACCTAGCACTCAACTTTAGGTAAGATGCAGCAGGAAAAATTTATTGTAGTAAACACAGGAAAACTTTTCGG
This sequence comes from Ranitomeya variabilis, assembly GCF_051348905.1. Classification (NCBI taxonomy): domain Eukaryota; kingdom Metazoa; phylum Chordata; class Amphibia; order Anura; family Dendrobatidae; genus Ranitomeya; species Ranitomeya variabilis. The sequence continues at coordinate 627,941,643 of NC_135232.1, forward strand.
TCAATTGTGACCTTCATCAGTTACAGGAGGTTATTAAATGAAAGCCAGTAACGGGAATTATAATCGCGGCACAATCATATATCAAAATTAGTTCAGCATGGTTGTTGTAGGAAAACCTGCTATGAGCAAATAGGAAGATTCATGGAGCTGCAGTGCTCTCCGACGCGACATCCATCGCTTGTCTGCTTGTCAGCAGACAAGCGGTGGATGCCGCGTCGAAGAGCACTGCAGACTAGAAGTTTCACTTGTCTGATCGGCTCTGCTACATACAGGCTGAGATTGACAGCGGCATTTAACTAGTTATCAGCCGTGGGTGGATTGCGATTCCACATGCGGCTGTTTCAGGCTCGTGTCAGCTGTATATATCAGCTGACATGTGCCCAGAAAGGTGCGGACTCAGCGCCGGAGCCCACACCAAACAGGCAAAGTCTGACATTGGCATACTATTGTATGTTGGAAAGGGGTTAACATTGCATCTGAAAGAAGAGTGCAATTTGGCTTCAAATTCTGGAGGGCTATTTGTAAGAAGCTGGAGATTGACTTGTCATTTTCCTATGCCTACCCTCCTGACTTTCAACCTTGAACTCCTTGACTTCCCCACCTCATGGCTTGTCCGTGAGTAGTGATTAGCATCAAACTATCTATAAGGTTATTGATAGGAATATTCTGCCGCTCTGAATGCATGTGAGCAAATCATCAAGATCCGCAGCTGGAGGTTCCTTTTGAAATTTTCACCCAAGCTGCTCACAGTAGCAACGGCTACATGTGGTGCTCATACACAATACTAAATAAACTAAGATGTTTTTAAACTTTTATTTGCACTTTGCCATAATTTGCATATTGTTACATGCCTATCCATCCTGTTAATTCCATAATTCCATGACTTGTCCTTCTTGGTTTTGCAATATGAGTATTGAGGAGTATATGTGGCGCCCCAGGGTCCTGGTCGTTACAGTAGCATTGCTTTCCTCACGGGGAGAGTGATTTTGCGTTTGGAAGCAATGAAGGATATCTTTTATAAGGTAACCACCATGCACACAACATGTTCACACTCCAGGCCACAAGGGGGAGCTTTTGATCCTATTTCTAGGTGAGTCCCCTATATATATTGTGGTTTGGAGGGCAAGTTTAGTTTCAGTTTCAGTCAGAAAGTGCCAGGAAGCAGACTGGAGCAGTCTAAGGCAGGAAGAACCTATGACGGGGTCGTGTAGTCTGAAGTACTACAGCTCCTAAAGAAAAAGACATACAGAAAGCTGAACATTGCTCAGTGAGCATGCAGGAGAGCAAAGCACAGGAGAGTGACACCAGGGGGAGGACAGCAGCGAGCAGACTGTCTCCCTGGCAAAGCGCAGATAACCGGTAGCCGGACCACCGAGATTGTAAGGGACTTTAAGACTTACATCAGAAACCGGCAGGACAGCTGAACTGTAAGTTACTATATTTCTAGGTGACTCCCCTATATATATTGTGGTTTGGAGGGAAAGTTTAGTTTCAGTTTCAGTCAGAAAGTGCCAGGAAGCAGACTGGAGCAGTCTGAGGCAGGAAGAACGTACAAAGGGGTCATGTAGTCTGAAGTACTACAGCTCCTAAAGAAAAAGACATACAGAAAGCCGAACATTGTTCAGTGAGCGTGCAGGAGAGCAAAGCACAGGAGAGTGACACCAGGGGGAGGACAGCAGCGAGCAGACTGTCTCCCTGGCAAAGCGCAGATAACCGGTAGCCGGACCACCGACATTGTACGGGACTTTAAGACTTACATCAGAAACTGGCAGTACAGCTGAACTGCAAGTTACCTGTCCGCCACACACACCTGAAGACACAGTAGCACATAGAGCCGGGGGCGTGCTAGAGTCCCTGTAAAAAGGCTCGAGTTACCTGTCATACAGGTATTGTCCTATCCTATATGGGGGACAGAGAAGAACTGTGAGGACCTTATCTGAAGCCATAGGCAGTAAGGGACTACAACACCACCGCGCTAGAGGAAGGCGTTCAGTGCCCTGGTTTACCCTTTCATGCCTACCCCTTAATTTGGATCGCCCCCAGGTGCAGGGCAGTGGGGTACTCGGTACCGGGTCCCTCGGTCTCGGTTCTGGGTATGTCACGGTGGCCCGACCCGGTCTGTGGCCCTGCTAAGGGGCGCCCAATTAAAGGTGTAGTTTGTCAAGTGTTCGTGACGCCATCTGTGGTGTTCGGTCAGGGTGACCGACGCTGCTTAGGGGTCCGCTGGGGTGATGTTATGGCAGCTAGATGGTATACCTTCCCACAGGTGAAGTATGTCCCCAGGGCTTCCCAGTAAGATAGATGGTGATGGTGTAGGTCGCAGTAAATAACGAGGACACAAGGTTGCAGTCTCTTTATCTTTTACTGTAGACTTCAGCATCCACAATCCAGAGCACTGCTAACAGGGCTGGCTGAGTCCGGCCGGTCTGAAGGCACATTCAGAGTTCCCTTTGCAGGTGGAAATCAGTAGCCTTCCTACTAGCGCCTGTGTTTTGTAGTACTTCCCTGCTGAGCACCACGGGATAGTCCTCACAACTGTCGTGTATGTTTCTGTTTCTCTCTCCGTCCCCCAGATGATATGGATAGGATGCACCTGTATGACGGGGTAGGCCTGGAGCTATTTTATAGGGACCCTAGAGACGCCCCTCTCCCACAATTTGCCTCCGTTGTCTTCATTAGGTGTAAAGGTTGGACAGCCAACTTGGAGTTAACTGCCCTGCCGTAGTTCAGAGTAATGTGTAGAGCCAATCACTCCCTCGGCGTTCCGGCCGCCGGCTACGCGCCTCAGAAGGATGTTGCCGATCTAAAGGCAGGACTTCTCCTGGTGTTAACTCCTTGTGCTGTGATCTCGTTTCTCACTTCTCCACAATATACTTCGCTTTGTGTCCTTTCTTAGGAAGCTGCCGCAAGGAAATGCAGGCGCAGCTCCGTAACGTTCTATCTCGTGCTAGGCCGCTGTCAGGATCCCACCCCTGACAGGTCCTCCCTGGGTCTCCCCAGTCAGCTTTCTCCCTAACTTCCTATCCAACCCCCAGTTTTACCCGAGTGTGAGGAGTGGCCTAATACAGAGAACCTTTTGCTCCCCCTGGTGGTTGGAGTGTGAAGTGTAGTGTGTGACTGTGATACCTGGTCAGGTGAACTCTTTTAGTACAATCAGACATACCATCACTCCCCCTGGTGGGAGAGCGACAATACTGCACGACCTGGACTCTGGGGCGCTACACTTGCATCGATGCTTCTCACAGGGACCCTGCTCCAGAAGCCTTGTTTACAGGCTCAGGTTGTATAGGCCTCTGTATTGTTCGGTACCTTAGCCTAAAGGGATGGTTGAGTGGGTAATATTGCATTTTTTACCCTTGACAATTGACTCTTATTATGTATACATCTGCTGTACTATACTGACAAGATGTCTTTGTTTTCTTAGTATGGTTACCTGTGAGTTATTAACAGCATCTGTTACATCTATCTTTGTTTAGGGTGGGACAGTGGCATGACCTTATTATGGGTCTCTGTATTTGTTGTGGTTTGCAATTTTAAATGTTTTTAACTTTTGTGCAGTGTTAGTGTTGTGATTCAATAAAATTATTCTTTTTTTGATACTCTTGAGTGGTGATCCCTTAAGAAATGCATGCTACCCTGTTGTCTTTTGTTTTGATTGTTGCACTCATTTGTAGCATGCAATAGGTGATCCCTGGTAGTGGTGCCCACCTACTTTTGTTGTCCAGAGGAAGGCTTTTAACTTCACCTGGTAAAGGGGACTCTGGATTCACTTCCAAGCCGGCCGGACCCTGCCCGCCCTGTGATCTGGTACCCTGGACTGTGGCTGCCTGAAGTCTTCAGTAAACCAGGTAAAGAGACTGCAAACCTGTGTCCTCCTTTCTTTACTGTGCCATTCACCATCTTCCATCTACACACCGGGAGCCCTGGGGATATACTTCACCTGTGGGAAATTATACCATCTAGCTGCCATAACATCACCCCAGAGGACCCCTTAAAGCAGCATTGGTCCCCACTGACCGAATACCACAGGTGGCATCACGAACATAAACGTTATTCAATTTCCCCTTTTACATGGGCGCCAAGGGCCATGGACCGGGTCGCCACCATGACATCCCCCTGTGAACACGGGACCCGGTACCGGGTACCCCACGGCCCTGGCGGGTGACTCATATTAACATTTTGCTAATGATGTAAATATTCATTCACTTTAAGCTTCTTTGTTGTGGTGATGGTCTGTATTTTTTTTTTTTGCCCTGATCACTTCCAGGCACAACTTTATGATGGATCTGAAGATTTAAAAATTTGTAAGCATAGGTCCCATCTTGTCCTTTCTTTAAGAAATTGTCATTCTTTTTTGTGAATCACCATAGAACAGGTAATAATTAGAGAGACAGCAGCACTTCTATTTTGGACCGTACATTTTGATGTTGATTATCACAGAAAAATGTCAAACGTGTTGAATGTGTAGCTGTAAATGTTGGCATTTAACATCTCAACACTTATGCCAAGCCTTTTTCGTGCATGCTTAAGAATGCCTGGCTACACACAAAACAGTTTCCTGCAAACATTGCCATATCCTCTGTACCTTCCTCCTGTACATGGCAGTTCCACAGAAAGAAAGTTCTAATGAACACATGGTTGTCGGTACTGTACCTTTTGTATTATTAAGTATGAATTTTAATAATGAACACTATTATTTCTTATGATGTAATGCTTTGATAATGTGGACTGATGTGGATGATTAAAAGGAATCCATCAGTTGATGTTTGCTATGCAATCTGACAGCATTACAGGGTAAGGACAAAGACCCTGATTCCAACGTGTATCACTTACCTTACCGGATGCAACAGTTTTGATAGACTCACAGTTTTCTCTGTTGCAGATCTAGTAGAGCTTGGAATGCTAAGCTGTGTGTAATCCCACCCACACCACTGATTGGCACCACTGATTGGCAAAATATATTGTACACAAAAAGCTGCCAATCAGTGGTGGGGGTCTGGTTGGACTAGGAGTCACAAGACATCTTGTCCTCTAGTAAAAATTTCCTGATGATAAAACACTAATTTTGTTGAAACAAAAACACACAGCCCAGTAAGTGACAACTGTGGAATCAAGATTTCAGTCACTACATCATGGTGCTCTCAGATTACATAGCAAAAACCAGCTGACAGATTCCTCTCAAGTAATACTTTATGTTACCTTTACATATCGACTAAGTGGCTCTATCATAGTAAAATCTGCTCTTTACTGACTGTGGACTCTGCTTTGGCTTTGATTTTCACATACATTGATAGCACATATGGCAATAGGTGTCACGCCGGTGATTCGCACTGGTAGTAAGCACCGCCCTACTCACTATTAACACAGCTCTGTTTTTCCCAGACGCGGGCTGTCTCATTGAGCTGCTTCTTGTAGCATTTCCAACACTGCCGCATCCTCCTGCTGCTGTTAAGTCTCCACCTGCCATAGGGAGGTGAGGCCACTTTCTGTAGGCTTTAACCCCATGGTGTAAAATTCTCTGGCCTATCTTCAAGCAGCAGGAGGTTTATTAAGTAGCTCATCCCATCTCTCCTCATCCTCATCTGATCTGAGTTTGTAGTTCAGTCAAGTTTAGATTCCTATAAACATAAGGATGAATGACCTCGGGGAGATCAAAACATCCAACACTGCGGAGACACCATCACGTGTTTCTCAACGCAGTGATCCAGAACACTGCCCCCATCCCTAATGGGAAATATGCAAATGCATGTAGAAAAGCTGCGGAGACACCATCACGTGTTTCTCAACGCAAGCAATGAATAGCCAGGTCTTTAACCGGCAAGGAACAACCACGGGAAGGGCAGCATCCAATAAAGGAAAACCACCTATGCCAAAACATGGTATCCATCCACAGACAGCTGTTTCGGGGTATTTGCCCCTCATCAGTGTGGAGTAGGAAACTGGCTATTAGGAGCAGTGCCTGGTGAAAAGACTATAAACATAAGGGTGAATGACCTCGGGGAGATCAAAACACGCAACACTGCGGAGACACCATCACGTGTTTCTCAACGCAGTGATCCAGAACACTGCCCCCATCCCTAATGGGAAATATGCAAATGCATGTAGAAAAGCTGCGGAGACACCATCACGTGTTTCTCAACGCAAGCAATGAATAGCCAGGTCTTTAACCGGCAAGGAACAACCACGGGAAGGGCAGCATCCAATAAAGGAAAACCACCTATGCCAAAACATGGTATCCATCCACAGACAGCTGTTTCGGGGTATTTGCCCCTCATCAGTGTGGAGTAGGAAACTGGCTATTAGGAGCAGTGCCTGGTGAAAAGACTATAAACATAAGGGTGAATGACCTCGGGGAGATCAAAACACGCAACACTGCGGAGACACCATCACGTGTTTCTCAACGCAGTGATCCAGAACACTGCCCCCATCCCTACTCCACACTGATGAGGGGTAAATACCCCGAAACAGCTGTCTGTGGATGGATACCATGTTTTGGCATAGGTGGTTTTCCTTTATTGGATGCTGCCCTTCCCGTAGTTGTTCCTTCCCAGTGAAAAACCTGGCTATTCATTGCTTGCGTTGAGAAACACGTGATGGTGTCTCCGCGGCTTTTTTACATGCCTTTGCATATTTCCCATTAGGGATGGGGGCAGTGTTCTGGATCACTGCGTTGAGAAACACGTGATGGTGTCTCCGCAGTGTTGGATGTTTTGATCTCCCCGAGGTCATTCACCCTTATGTTTATAGTCTTTTCACCAGGCACTGGTGATGGTGTCTCCGCGGCTTTTCTACAAGTTTAGATTCCTGTGAGGTGTTGTCTAGTAATAAGCAAACATTCTCATCACTGCTCGTAACGCGCTCGAGCACCAGTGTTCTTGAGATGCTCATCACTTTAATGCCATATTGGTTTTGGCTTTACGGTCTTTGCATAGCAGCATAGCGTTATCAGGTCTATATAAGACTCGGGATTGTCATGCTCAACATACTGTATCCCGGAAATAGAAAGACCAGGGAGAGGTGCTGCACTGCTGAATAAGGGAGAGAATTTCAGCTGCGTGTAGGCAAGGATTACACAACAGTTATATTTCTTTCAAATGCAACAACAGCCCTTATTAGGGCTAATTATAATCAATATTCATACTGCTGTTAGCAGAACTTGGGCCGGAGTCACACTACCGTTGAATATGGACCAGTAGCACTCGGACCAGTATTCATCTATGGGGCAGCTCACATCACCGTATTTTTTCTCAGCCGTTTTCAGTGTGCGAGTGAAATCGCTGTGATTGTCACCGGCAGTCAGCCGAGTCTCGGCTCACTCGCACCCATGGGTGCGAGTGAGACAACGCACATCACTCGTATATCAGAAATGAATTTTTCCATCTCCTCCATTGCCAGGGTCATTGCCAGGATTTATGAATTGTGACTTTTGAGACTTTAAAAGACACAAAAAAGTCACAATTCTCATAGCAGTAGTGGGTGGAGTAGTGTTATATATAGATGTTTACATTTCTCAATATGTGACATTTGATAAATTTGGTGCAATTACCCTTATGACAAATCTCCACTTTTGTTCTTTTGTATGCAATGGCAAAACCTAGCAACATAACCTGGCTAGTTTTTGACCTCTGCTTAAAAACGTAATTTATCAGTAGCTTTCCTCTACTATAAGCTTTTATTTAAAAGCTATAACTGTTCTTCACCTTGTCAAACAAACATTCTTTACCACCTTAACCTTTTCATTATAAAAATTTCCTCCTTCCTAAAGTAAATGGATGTCAGCTTGAAATATCTGGCCACCCACTTCCAATAAAAAAACATTTACAACATTTGACAGGAAATTATCTTCCAATCTCCTAGTAACATAAATCCCATTACCTCCTGGACTTCATCTAGTTCACTTTCAGCTTTTGGCCCAGTCACAGAAGAAGTTGTCTCCAGGAATCTCTTCTTCCCTATTCCCTCACATCTCCTTCAGTTCCTCTCTCTGAATATCTGACATGCACAGTGTGGGAAAACTAAGTGCAACACAATTGGATGAGGGGAAGGAAGCCCAAACATTAGGGAAAGGGGGAGTGGAGATGCCCAAAGCAGATCTAATAGCACCCTACCGTCCCACACCAATCACCAAGCAGGAAACCTAAGCCATGTATATTCCTAGAGCTAGGCCCTGAATAGGGAAGGGGGTATGAGCACTGGTCAGTCCACACTATACACTAAAGACAAGAAGGGAGACAAACAAGGGGGGAGGAACTTAACTTGAGCAGACTCCAGAGAGGTAACACCAAACATCCTTCAAGAGCACCAGAGAGGAAGTAAGCCAACTGCTATAGCTCCAAGCGTTCACAAAGGAAAGAATTTGAATACCACCGGTGACTCCCTGAAGCAGACTGAGAGTCTATAAACACCCAGGTCCAAGTATGTCATTTAGAGCCGGATGGAAGTTGCCACTGGGTCCAAAAGTCAGAAGAATTAAGAAGGTGTCTGCAATGCCAAACACAGAGACCATCTGCAGCTAGATGCAGAACAACCGTCTGTTGCATCTAACACACCCATAACATTATCACTGCTCATAAGACTAAAATATTGAAAATGTGTCAAAACTTTTGGAATACCAAAAGTGAACCCACAAAACCACGACAACGAACCTCCCAAGGGTGAGCTGGCCTGGTGGACCACCCCCAATACAGGGAGCATTAGGGACAGGCCTGAGGGAGACTATTGCCGCAGAAGCTGATACCCGGGGACAGGAAGTAAAAGACACTGAACTGGCTATGACAGAGACACCAGACAGACTGACTATGGTGGAGAAACAGGACAGGCAGGATATGGCAGAGACAAAGGATAGACTGGCTATGGCAGAGACACAGGACAGGTAGGATATGGCAGATACACAGGACAGACTGGCTATGGCGGAAACACAGGACAGGTGGGATATGGCGGACGCACAGGACAGACTGGCTATGGCGGAAACCCAGGACAGGCGGGATATGGCAGATGCACAGGACAGACTGGCTATGGCGGAGACACAGGACAGGTAGGATATGGCGGACGCACAGGACAGACTGGCTATGGCAGAGACACAGGACAGGCAGGATATGGTGGATGCACAGGACAGACTGGCTGTGGCGGAAACACAGGACAGGAGAGATATGGCGATGCACAGGACAGAGAAATGCAAAGCACAGAGGTACCTGGGTCATATGGAGCCATATGACAATCAGGCATGGAGCAGAGGGAAGGGTAACCTTAAATAGGCTGCGTGTCGCAGGACATCCGGGTCAAGGGTCCTCCAGGGTCACCGAATGGAGGAATGGAGCGTCTGCAGTCCAGAACAAGGAAGTGCGCGTGCGCAGAGGGAGTTAGAGTGGGAGGGGACCTGGGACCTGCGGCGAGTCAGGAAGAGAGGAGGCCAGAAGGCGCGTGCACACCGCAGAAGCGCGCCGGGACGGGTAAGTATGCCGGCGGGCAGGGAAGAGGGCGGCAGGTGCGGTGGCAGACGCGGCGGCAGGAAGAGGCGCCGTGACAATGTGCCTACAGTTTTTCATGGTTTTTTTATATGTTATAACAGAAACACCCTGCAAACTAGTAGATTTAAGAGATCTCAGACCTTCATTGATCACACCAAAAACTATTCACAAATGCACTACTCCAGGAAGAAGTGTTGTTTTCAGGAGGCAGAAGCGCGAAAAGAATAGAATGTAACAGTGCTATAGACTTTCTATTGAGCGATTACATCACACTGTGCATGTGCTCATGCAGGAGCTGGACTCAAGGCTTCAGATAAACGTTGTGCTTCTCAACAGTCAGGCAATCAACAGGGATTTCAGGATCTGGACCCTTACCCATCTGCATGGTGTTTAGCCCCCAACAACATTTAAAGAAAAAAAAAGAAAGGAAAAAGCTCATCAGCACTGCTAATGTTACAATCCGTTAGTATAATCTTCAAAAGGCGGGTGCCATATTCAGCTTTCAGACTCAGAAGGAACAGGTGAATATGAAGAATTTTAGCACGTCCAACCGTTGATAAAAAATATATTTCTTTGCTAATGATCCATTAAAACACAAGAAAAAACATGTAACAGAAAACATTAAATTCTGATTAACACTCTGAGTTATAGTATAGTGGAAATGACATCAACAACAATTTATTTAGACAAGCAGAGAACTAATCACAAACAAAGGTTTATACATCCAATCGTGAACCCTTTTGTACAAATTATTTAACTAATAACAAAGACTGAAGAAAAGACCAAAAAAAATAAAAATATATGCAGAAAAAACAATATACACACTATAATTAATAAATATAAAACAAATCATATTTAAAGTTCATGACATTGGGGAATTTATTGGTGACAGCGAGTAACCAGAAAGTTGCACATTTGGTTAGATATTTCAGCCTCTGCTTGGCCACATCACCTTTTCAATTCCATAAAATTAAAAAAATGGGAAATATCCCCATTGTAGGTGAATCGCCCGCCAGGGCCGTGGGGTACTCGGTACCAGATCTGGTAGTTAAAGGGACATGTCATGGTGGCGGCGACCCAGTCTGTGGCCCTGGGCACCCATGTTAAGGGAAAGTTCTTTAAAGGGGTTTTTAAAATAAAGAAAGTTTGTGACGCCACCTGTGGTATTCGGTCAAAGGTGACCAACGCTGCTTAAAGGGGTCCTCTGGGGTGATGTTATGGCAGCCAGATGGTATAACTTCCCACAGGTGAAGTAGGTCCCCAGGGCTCCCGGTGAATAGATGGAAGATGGTGAGTGGTGCAGTAAAGAACGAAGGATGCAGTTGTGCAGTCTTTTTTTACCTGGTTTACTGATGGTAGCAGGCAGCCACAGTCTAGGGCACCAGATCACAGGTACAGGCAGGGTCCGGCCGGCTTGGAAGTGAGTTCAGAGTCTCCTTTAACCAGGTGGAGTTAAAAGCCTTCCTTCTAGCGCGGTGGTATTGTAGTCCCTTACTGCCTAAGGCTTCTGGCAAGGTCCTCACAGTTCTCTCTGTCCCCCTTTAGGTAGGACTCGAATCCGTATGACAGGTGACTCAAGCCTTTTTACAGGGTCTCTATCACGACCCGGGCTCTATGTGTCACTGTGTCTCCTGGGTGTTAGGGCGAACAGGTGATGTATAATCCAGCTGTCCTGCAAGATTCTGCTATGTATCTTAGAGTCCCACAAAAGCTTCAGTCTTCCGGCTACCGGTGTCTGCGCTCAATCAGGGATGTAGCCCAGTCCCAGCTATTCTCCCCTGTTGTCACACTCCTGTGCTTTGCTCTCTGGCATGTTAGCCAAAAACTGTTCTTCCTTCTGTATCTCGCCATATAGGAGCTACAGCAACTCAGGCTGTATGGCCCCTCACCCGTTCTTTTGCCTCAGACTGCTCCAGTCTGCTGTCAGGCACCAACTGACTAAGAGTATGTGCACACACTGCGGATTTTGCTGCTGATCCGCAGCATTTCCACAGCTGCGGGTCCGCAGTGGTTTCCCATGCATTTACAGTACAATGTAAACCTATGGGAAATGCAATCTGCAGTGCACATGCTGCGGAAAAAAACATGCAGAAACGCAGTGGTTTACATTCCACAGCATGTCAATTCTTTGTGCGGATTCCGCAGCGGTTTTACACCTGCTCCATAATAGAAAACCGCAGGTGTAAAACCGCAGTGGAATCCGCACAAAATCCATGGTAAATCGGCAATAAATCAGCAGGAAAAATGCGCAGTTTTTGCCCTGCGGATTTATCAAATCCGCTGCGGAAAAATCTGCAGAGGATCATTCTACGTGTGCACATACCCTAAATCTTCCCAACTGCCTAGCAACTAACTCCTCCTCCTGACCAAAGAGAGAGCAGCTCCCCTGATTTTGGGTGTAGAGCTCCCCCTTCTGGCCTGAAATCAGAATGGTGTTGTATGTGCTAATTACCTGTCAAAAAGGAATCTTCCATCACTTCCAAGCGTGACATCACTCTCCCTGTGAGGAAAGCAATGCCACTGTGACTACCAGGACCCTGGGGAGTCACATAGGTAATGACAAAATGCTTTACTGCTCCTGAATAGTAGCTTAATTTATTTTTAATATTAATTAGATATTCTGCAAAGCACATTTTGAATTTATTGGTGGTGCATCCCACATATCGCAGGTAACAGATACTACATTCAAAACAGTATACGATATGAAAGCATCAATTTTGTGACTGGCACCAGTAGGTAGAGAAAATGAGTTTTTTTTATTTATACCAAGATCGAAAACATTGCACAAATGACCAGCACATTTAAAGAAGCCTTTCTGAGAAAGTCATTTATCACCAGGTAGACACTTTTTGAAAAGAGTGGGAGGAAGAGTGTCTCTGAGAAAGTGACCCAGTTTAGCAACATAACAACCATCATCACATATATTTCTCAGAATATTGTCCTGGTTGACAACTGGGAAGTATTTTCAAATAATGGCTTTTATATAGTTAAACTGAAGACTAAAAAAAGTTAAAAAGGTAACAGGACCTACAGATGATCCTTTAGATTTAGTTATTGCTGTATAAATGTTCTTTACCACTGGAAGAATCACCTTGAAGATATAGATCCAGAAAGGGAATAGAAATAGTAGAGGGGCAGCATGTGAATTTCAGATAGAAATCATTAAAATTTAAGTAGGAAACGTCACCAGACCAAACAAAAAGGAGGTCATCCACATATCGTCCATACCAAACAATACTACGAAAAAAAATGGATTAGATTAACTAAAAATAAGCAACTCCTCCCAGCACGCCATATATAAAATTGAGAACGAAGGTGACAATTTTGAGTCCAAGGGGGTTCATTCTGTTTGCAAGAAAAAAAATCAGAATTGAACATAACATAATTATGTCTTAGAAGATATTGTAATGCCATGATGATAAATTGTTTTAATTCCAGATTTTATGAATTATATCTATCAATATCATATTGAATTGCCCGGACCACTAAATGGTGTTGGAAAACCATTCCCTAATCTTTTCGTTGCTGATGCCTGCTATAATAGGGTTTAGGGGAAAATACACTTCTATGGGTCTTAGGCAGTACATGGAATATGGGGAGATACTCTGGTAGAAAATGTTTTTTCTCTTTAGTTTTAATCACCCCCAGCATGATGCCCTCAAGACATTTATACAAATTATTTTTAAAAATCGCAGTGGGGTCAATTAGAAGCAGTCTATAAGCATTAATATCCAAAATAGTGCAAACCTGTTTCAAATATAATGTTGAATCCATAACTACAATGCTTCCAGCTTTGTCAGATCGTCTTATAATAAGATGAGGACCAGCTTGCATTTCATTTATGGTTTCAAACTGATCCCTACTGAGATTTTTTTCTGTGTAATTGTTCTTTAGTATTTTTATTGAGAATTTTCAAGTCACACGCCACAAGGGTTTGAAACAAATCTAGGGTTGGAATCCTGGATTGGAGCAGGAAAAAGGTGATTTTTTAAAAAATTTTGACAATAGTTTCATAATTAGATAATAGAAATGAGTTATCCCTTTCATTATGTAATTGTTGTAAAGACAGCAATGCATATTGTTCATAAAATAAATTATCACAAAATTAATTTTTGTTAGGAACAGAAAATATATCGGGAGATGACATAGATAACAATGATTCTTGATGAAAATGTGTTTTCACGGTTAATTGACATGTAAACTCATTTACATCTTAGTTTCCACTAGTTTGGATAATAAAAATACTTATAAACGTCTTTGAACTGACTCTAGTGCAATTTTCAAAAATCATTTGTCTAATTGTATTGATAATAGCATCATGCTGAGAGCGATTAAAACTAAAGAGAAAAAATATTTTCTACCAGAGCATGTTCTCTCCATATTCCATGGACGGCCTAAGACCCCTCGCGCCATATAGCGTATAGTATTTGTGACTTGCACCATATCGTATACTGTATTGAATATTTAAAAAATAAATCAAACTCTTATTCAGGAGCAGTAAAGCATTCTGTCATTACCCACAAAGGGGATATTTCCCATTTCAAATTTAATGGAATTGAAAAGGTGAAGTGTCCAAGCAGAGGCAGTAATTGGCAGAAATATCTAACCAAACATGAAACTTTTTGGATACTCACTCTCAAAACTAAATTTCCCAATGGCATAAAATTTCTAAACGATTTGTTTTATATTTAATAATTATATTATGTATATTGTTTTTCTTTCCTCTGTATATATTTTATCTTTCTTGGTCTTTTCTTAAGTCTTTGTTAATTGTTAAACGATTTATACAAAAGTGTTCACGATTGGTTGTATCAATTTTTGTTTGTGATCAGTTCTTTTTTGTCTATATAAATCGTTGTTGATGTCATTTCCACTATACTATGACTGAGGGTGTTTATTGTCAGAAACACATCAGATTGTAATGTTTCTGTTGCACTAATATTTCCAGTTTTTTAATAGATCTAATAAAGAAAAATATATTTTATCAATGGATGTACATGCTAAAATTTTTCCTTTCCACCTGTTCCTGCTGAGCAGTGGTGTAACTACAAAGTTATGGGCCCTGGTGCGAACTTTCAAATGGCCTCCCCATGCCAAAATATTTCCCACCCAAATTCACATTTTCCCTATTCATTTTGCACACTATAGCTTTGTTGCAATGTTGTATAGTCTGACGTCAGTGGTGTAACTATCCAGTGCCCCATCCTGGTATATATTTGTCTCCCGTACTGCCGTGGTTATGTAATGCATAAAAGAAAATAAACCATTATATTCATCAGGGGCTTACATAGAAGTCATCGGGATCCATATAAGAAGTATAATGCATCCCCATAGTCCTCCATATAATATTATGAGTGTTGTGGGCCAATGCAGCCAACCGCCAGACCACTTGTCTGGTATTTGCTAGTATTTCCAGATGATCTGTCCGAGGTTGATTGGAATGGAGCGGTGGTCATTGAATGGAGCGGTAGTCTCTTGTGCGCTGCTGCTATACCAATGTCTATGGGACTGAAGGAGGTAATCAATCACTCTTCTCCATCATCTGCCCTGTGAATGAGGACCCCTAGTCTAGAGATCAGTGGGAACCTTGCGATCCCACATATGTCACTGTGTGGAGGGGAGATACAGGTTACCAAGGGCCCACCTTATTGAAACATCCAAAAGAGAATGAGTTACAATAGGGTATGTTTCCACATTCAGAAAACCCAGTGCTTTGGACACAGCAGATACCCCGCTCCACCCACAGGGCCACCCCCTGTTGTATGCGGCTGTGCGCAGCGTCCAATCCGCAGTAAATCCTGATGTAATCCGGCACGTGGAGACATACCCTAAGTAATCCCCAGCCCAAGAGAGAAAGGTGGTGACGGTGGAAAAAGGAACCTAGAACTCATCACCTACCACAAGACATAGAGCAATAGGGTCAGCATGCGCCAGGACCACCAGAGTGTGGCACACAGGGGCTTCAAAAACATGGCATGAGGGCACCAGGCACTGGACCCAGGGGCTGCACTGCGCTGTGTGAACAGCAGATGGCGCCCTCTCTGCTCTGTTCTCACCTGCTGAATGTGTGAGCGTTACACAACCTGTGTGCTGATTACCGAGCCGCCTCTCAATTTACTTCCCGGTGGCACAGCTTTGTCATCAGCTCAGCCCTGTCCCGCCTTGCTCTGTTGTAATGACAACTGTGGGGGCAACTTGTGAAACTTTCCTCAAGGTGTCCAGGGAAGGGGGAGGAAAGGCCATCCCTCACTCTCGGCCAGGTACCCGCTCTTCCGGCTCCATGTGTTTCTTACGTCCGCTGGACAGGAACAGAACCCTTATAAGAGAAGTTGCTGTAAGCCTGGACCCTTCATGTCTTGGAGGCAGAGACGTAGCTTGGGTTTTGGTTCAGGGGGGCGAAGCTTCTGAGTGGGCCCCAAACCAGGTAACCTTGATTACAACTGGGTGACGCACCCTAATAGTGGAGGAGAACCTCAGCAGATGACTGCGTTTTGCTGAAAATAATCTCTATACAAAGAGCAATATTGATATTACCGCCATATGGTCAGTGGTAAATACCAGCCCTGCAGAACATATAAGAGATCACAGTATATAATATAGTATAATACATTCCCCATAGGCCTGTATAATATAATGTCTTTCCCATAGGCCAATACAGTATAATGCACCCCCATAGGCCTATATAGTATAATGCACTCCCTATAGGCTAACTTCACCCTCACCAGAGTGTGCTGTCTGTACTATTTATTCAACCCAGCGCTACGCTTATGCACCCCTTGAAAAAGGCAATAGCCGAAACGCGAGTCGGGGGATACAGGGGTGAGGTGCCAGTTCACGTCGTGATTTCCTCTTACACTGACTGGTATGTATATTTTTCCTCATGCAGTGTGAATGTGCTCTTTGTATTATCTTATGGACTTTTTGTGTCTAATATAGGTATTTGTACCCTATTTATTTGCACAGTCACTTTGATTATTTGATACCTGTTTCAGTTGTAATGTTGATATATGTATATTATAGGCGCCTATCCCCTGGTTATCTAGATGCGTGCTGAGTGCAGCACGGGGTATTTCCCTCTGTCGTTTTTAAACCTGGAATTATTACCAATAAAGTTTGTTATATATACATTTACCTGGACTCTATGCTGCTTTTCTTCTCTTGGTTTTTGCTGTTGCACTCTCTATAGGCCTGTATAGTATAATGCACTCCCCACAGGCCTGTATAGTATAATGCACTCCCCACAGGCCTGTATAGTGTAATGAACTCCCCATAGGCCTGTATAGTATAATACACTGCTCAAAAAAATAAAGGGAACACTTAAACAACAAAATATAACTCCAAGTAAATAAAACTTCTGTGAAATCAAACCGTCCACTTAGGGTACCGTCACACAGTGCCATTTTCATCGCTACGACGGTACGATTCGTGACGTTCTAGCGATATCTTTATGATATCGCAGTGTCTGACACGCAGCAGCGATCAGGGACCCTGCTGAGAATCGTACGTCGTAGCAGATCGTTTGGAACTTTCTTTCGTCGCTTGATCACCCGCTGACATCGCTGGATCGTTGTGTGTGACACCGATCCAGCGATGTGTTCGCTTGTAACCAGGGTAAACATCGGGTAACTAAGCACAGGGCCGCGCTTAGTAACCTGATGTTTACTGTGGTTACCAGCGTAAACGTAAAAAAAACAAACAGTACATACTTACATTCCGGTGTCTGTCCTCCGGCGTCTCAGCTTCTCTGCACTGTGAGCGCCTGCCGGCCGGAAAGCGAGCACAGCGGTGACGTCACCGCTGTGCTTTCCGGCTGGCACAGACACAGTGGAGAGAAGCAGAACGCCGGGGGACAGACACCAGAATGTAAGTATGTACTGTTTGTTTTTTTTACGTTTACGCTGGTAACCACGGTAAACATCGGGTTACTAAGCGCGGCCCTGCGCTTAGTTACCCGATGTTTACCCTGGTTACCCGGGGACTTCGGCATCGCTCCAGCGCCGTGATTGCAAAGTGTGACCGCAGTCTACGACGCTGGAGCGATAATCATACGACGCTGCGACGTCACGGATCGTGCCGTCGTAGCGATGAAAATGGCACTGTGTGACGGTACCCTTAGGAAGCCACACTGTTTGACAATCAAGTTCACATGCTGTTGTGCAAATGGAATAGACAACAGATGGAAATTATTGGCAATTATCAAGACACATTCAATAATGGAGTGGTTCTGCAGGTGGGGACCACAGACCACATCTCAGTACCAATGCTTTCTGGCTGATGTTTTGATCAGTTTTGAATGTTGGTTGTGCTTTCACAAGTGGCTCAAGCCCTTAAAAATGACCTCCAGCAGGCCACATATGTGCATGTGTCTACACAAATAGTTAGAAACTGACTCCATGAGGATGCTCTGAGTGCCCGACGTCCAAAGATGGGGGTTGTGCTCACAGCCCAACACCGTGCAGGATGCTTGGCATTTGCCACAGAATACCAGGATTGGCAAATTCACCACTGGCGCCATGTGCTCTTCACAGATGAAAGCAGGTTCACACTGAGCACACTGAGTCTGGAGATGCCGTGGAGAGTGATCTGCTGCCTGCAATATCCTTCAGCATGACCAGTTTGGCAGTGGGTCAGTAATGGTGTGGGGTGGACATAGCGGTCTATGTGCACGCTAAAGGTAGCCTGACTGCCATTAGGTACCGAGATGAGATCCTCAGACTCCTTGTGAGACCATATGCTGATGCGGTTGGCCCTGGGTTCCTCCTAATGCAGGACAATGCCAGACCTCATGTGGCTGGAGTGTGTCAGCAATTTCTGCAAGATGAAGGCACTGAAGCTATGGACTAGCCCACCCATTCCCCAGACCTTAATCCGATTGAACACATCTGGGACATCATGTCTCGCACCATCCACCAACTTCACGTTGCACCACAAGAGTTGGCAGATGCTTTAGTCAATGTCTGGGAGGAGATCCCTCAGGAGATCTGCCTCCTCATCAGGAGCATGCCCAGGCATTGTAGGGAGGTCATACAGGCACGTGGAGACCACACATACTACTGTGCATCATTTCCTCGTCTTGAGGCATTTCCACTGACGTTGGATCAGCCTGTAACTTCTTTTTCCACTTTGATTTTGAGCATCATTCCAGCTCCAGACCTCCAAGGGATATTAGTTGTGATTTACATTGATAATTTTTAGGTTTCAATGTTCTCAACACATTCCACTATGTAATGAATAAAGATTTACAACTGGAATATTTCATTCAGTGATAACTATGATGTGGGATTTTAGTGTTCCCTTTATTTTTTTGAGCAGTGTACATTCACCATAGGCCTGTATAGTATAATGCACTCCCTATAGGCCTGCATAGTATAATGCACTCTCCATAGGCCTGTATAGTATAATACATTCCCCATAGGCCTGTATAGTATAATGCACTCCCCATAGGCCTGTGTTATGACCCCAATGGCGAGGGTCTCAGAGGAACGTGGAAGTCTGCCGAATACAAAAATCCAGCTCATAGGGCAGTGGTAACTGGGTTGACCATATATCTACTCCTAACGCCAACACTAGAAGTAGCCGGGGATCATTCCTACGTTGATTCTAGATGACACGCGCCAGCCGGAGAATCTAGCTACCCCTAGTAGAGGAAAACAAAGACCTTTCTTGCCTCCTGAGAAGGGGACCCCAAAGCTGGATAGAAGCCCCCCACAAATAATGACGGTGAGGTAAGAGGAAATGACAAACACAGAAATGAACCAGGTTTAGCACAAAGAGGCCCGCTTACTGATAGCAGAATAAAGAAAGGTAACTTATATGGTCAACAAAAACCCTATCAAAATCCACACTGGAAATTCAAGAACCCCCGAACCGTCTAACGGTCCGGGGGGAGAACACCAGCCCCCCTAGAGCTTCCAGCAAAGGTCAGGATATAGATTAGGAACAAGCTGGACAAAAATACAAAACCAAAACAAATAGCAAAAAGCAAAAGGCAGACTTAGCTGATATAACTGGAACCAGGATCAGTAGACAAGAGCACAGCAGACTAGCTCTGATAACTACGTTGCCAGGCATTGAACTGAAGGTCCAGGGAGCTTATATAGCAACACCCCTAACTAACGACCCAGGTGCGGATAAAAGGAATGACAGAAAAACCAGAGTCAAAAAACTAGTAACCACTAGAGGGAGCAAAAAGCAAATTCACAACAGTACCCCCCCCCTTAGTGAGGGGTCACCGAACCCTCACCACGACCACCAGGGCGATCAGGATGAGCGGCATGAAAGGCACGAACTAAATCGGCCGCATGAACATCAGAGGCGACCACCCAGGAATTATCCTCCTGACCATAGCCCTTCCACTTGACCAGGTACTGAAGCCTCCGCCTGGAGAGGCGAGAATCCAAGATCTTCTCCACCACGTACTCCAACTCGCCCTCAACCAACACCGGAGCAGGAGGCTCAGCAGAAGGAACTACAGGCACAATGTACCGCCGCAACAAGGACCTATGAAATACATTGTGAATAGCAAACGACACAGGAAGATCCAGACGAAAAGATACAGGATTAAGGATTTCCAATATCTTGTAAGGCCCAATAAAACGAGGTTTAAATTTGGGAGAGGAGACCTTCATAGGAACAAAGCGGGAGAAAAACAATGACCAGCGGGCCTGTCTCGGATTAAGGCGTTTAGCAGACTCGAGATACATCAGATTTTTGTGATCAGTCAAGACCACCACACGATGCTTAGCACCCTCGAGCCAATGACGCCACTCCTCAAATGCCCATTTCATGGCCAACAACTCCCGATTGCCCACATCATAATTTCGCTCGGCAGGCGAAAACTTCCTAGAGAAAAAGGCACAAGGTTTCATAACAGAGCAACCAGGGCCTCTCTGCGACAACACGGCCCCTGCCCCAATCTCCGAAGCATCCACCTCAACCTGAAAGGGAAGTGAGACGTCAGGCTGGCACAAAACAGGCGCCGAAGTAAACCGGCGTTTCAACTCCTGGAAAGCCTCCACGGCAGCAGGAGCCCAGTTAGCTACATCGGAGCCCTTCTTGGTCATATCCGTCAAAGGTTTCACAATGCTAGAAAAATTAGCGATAAAACGACGGTAGAAGTTAGCGAAGCCCAAGAACTTCTGAAGACTCTTAACTGACGAGGGCTGAGTCCAATCAAGAATAGCTCGGACCTTGACTGGGTCCATTGGAGCGCCCCCAAACCGCCGCAGGGCCGAGGGGTACCCGGAGCCGGGCCTCTAGGTCTCAGTCCTGGGGTTGTCACGGTGGCTAGACCCGGTCCGTGGCCCTGTCTGTCAGTGGGGGACGTCCGGTGCAATAAGTGATGTTGTAGCGGTGCAGTTGTGGGGTGCAGGTCGCGGTAAATAACGAGGACACCAGGTTGCAGTCTCTTTACCTCTTTACTGAAGCTCTCTGGGTCCTCAGTCCGGAATACGGCTCACCAGGCTGCGCAAGTCCGGCCGGTCCAATGGCACTTCCAGAGCTCTCCTTGCAGGTGGAAATCGGTGCCTTCCTTCTAGCGCTATGTGTTGCAGTCCTTCCCTGCTGTGCTTATGGAAAGTACCCCACAACTGTTGTGTCTGTTTCTCGTGTTCCCTCACAACAACTTAATTCGCAATGATCTTCCTCGTCCCTCCAGATACTATGGTAGGAACGCACCCGTATGACGGGGAGGCTCGGAGATCTTCCGGGACTCTATCTGCGCCCCTCTCCTGTTGGTACCCCCCTTTGCCTTCCTGGGTGATGCGTGAGACAGTCCGCCTCAAGCTAACTGCCCTGCCGTAGGTCTGAGGTATGGCTTGAAACTCTTTACCTCCTCGGCGTTCCGGCCACCGGTAGTGCGCCTCAGTAAGGTGCTGCCTCTTTCAGCACAACCCTCACTGGTATCTCCTTTCGCTTGATTTCGTTTCTCACTCAGCACAATCTATCTCGCTTCTTAGTCCTTCCTTGGGCACCGCCGCTATGCTGAGCAGGCACGGTCCCTTTACGTTCTTTCCATGCCAAGCCTCTGCCAGGATCCCACCCCTGGCAGAGACCCTACAGTCTCTCCCTTCACAACACCCTCTGCCACCAGGTGTTGCTCCGTTCAATCCCGTCAGCGTTCTCTCTAACTTCCTGCCTGACCCCCAGTTTACCCACTATGGTGGGGAGTGGCCTAATGAATAGCACCCTTAGCTCCCCCCGGAGGCCCAGCTGTGAAATGTATTGGTGACTGTGATACCTGCTCAGAGAACTCCTTCCGTGCCATCGAACGCAGCATGGCCCCCCTTAGTGGCTGAACCATGCTACTGCAACGACCAGGACTCTGGGGCGCTGCACTCCCCCCTTGTTAAACACAGTACTCCGGGACTGGGAAGAAAAACAACAATACAGGTTAGCAAAAAGACATACAATTTTGTTGAGTGCAAATAACAATAAGTATACTTAAGTAGGCTTCCCTTTATGGGAGGTGAGGACACTTGTAACGTTACAAACATAATTAACCTTATAATTTACAGAGTATAAATAACTTCTGTTACCCAACCGGGTATTCTATTTAGTGCAATTTTTGAAATAATAACTTAACATTGCCTTTAAGAAACTCACACTCTTAGTCTATCAAAGGCCTTCCTATAATCACATTATAAGGCATTTCAACTTTACATTCTCCTTCTTGTGAACCTGCAGGACCGCCTGTCCCTACGGCACCAGACCTACTGCCTCTCCTTTCTTCTACAGGACCGCCCTGTTCAGCCAGGGCCTACTGCCTTTCGCTACTATACACAGTATAGACATAACATTCCTTTCGGTTGAAGAACTCTGAGCCAGCTCTACTCGGCCCCTTTAAGGACTCACTCTCTAACCCCTACGGGTTCACTCTCTGTCCTTAGCAACAAAGTAACTTTTCAATGGGAACGCAGGGTTTACCTTCTATCCTCACCCTCATTATTACTTCTCTTACTTTCAACTATGCAGACCTCTACTTCTACCCCTACGGGCTCTCTGCATCTTTTCTGTCTTCAAAACATTATTCAAATTTCACATTTTAACAAATTCAACACATATAACTCGGCATGTAAAACAGTTACATTTTCTTTTCAAGGCATCATTACCACATTACTGTTCTGTAACAGTATCGCTTTCAAGTACAATTCTTCACATCCCCTTTAAGAGGGGACCAGGTCTCTCTGAGGTAGCTCGTCTTCTCAGCCTACCAGTCTCATGCAAAGTTCCGGTCCGGTATCTTCACAAAGTGTCTTTAACTAGGACCAGTAGGGAGCACCTTTAAGAAAGTGCAAACTATTTACAAGGGAAAGTTTGAATCATGCGCAGTTCATGATTTCTGCAGTTCTCTTTTTTAAAACTGTATAAACTTCAGGAAAACAACAGTGACCCCGGGTCAACAAAGGGGTCACCTTTAACCCTAGACGGGTTTAGCAGCAAACAGGAACAGTTAAAGGAATGAACAGTTAACTATTTACATTTTCCATGGTATCGAGGTTTATTCTCCTTCCGGTGGCTGGGGCTCCGCGCCCCCGGCCACTACAGCGCCAGTGTCCTCGGTTCGAACATGCAGATGGACTCGACTGGCCAACTCCGGGGCTGCCACTAGGCGTACCGTCGCGATAGTGACAAGTTCAGGCGCTCCCGGGACCAGATCTGGGGCTGCAGGTGCCGCAGGCCCAGACATACACCGCCGAACATTTCGTGCATACCACCCGAGTGGGTTCAAGTGGCGGCTGTAGGTCACTGGATCCCCCTTTTGTAACGGTTCTCCGCTTCGGCCACAACAGGGAGCCCTCACGTTACAGTGCGCAACGAAAACATCAGTATCCAGTCCCGTCTCGTGTATGAGGCCCCACCCCCTTTTTACATGGTAGGCCAACACAGTGCCCCGCCTTACCGCGTCTCTGTCATCCCATGCCGGGGGGGGTTGTTGTACTTTCGTTGGGCCCATCGACTCAGCTCCTTTCCGTCCTTTCCACTGCAGAATCAAGCACTGTCTATATTGTTCCCATGTAAGCACCGCAAGAGTGGACCCGTTCTCCCGGGATCCATCTGCTCTAAACCAGGGGGTGTCCCACCGAAGAACTACTCCATCTAAGCTCACATCCACAGGCTCCCCCACTCCAGTCGACAGCGGTGGCACCATCCTCCCCAGGTCATCGGGGGATAGCACCATTAGCCCTGCCGAGATAAGTCGCTCCCTACTGCGATAGAGGTGGGTCATGGAAGTGGGCTCGCGGAGGGGAGCAGGGACGTCGGCCATACCTGCGCCTAATATGGTTCCATCGGTGTCGCTCCGGTCCGTTAACGAGGACGCTGGAATCTGCTGCAGCCCGGACCGGGGCTCCTCCAATGGGATGCTCGGATTCGGCCCCGCTGGCCGTGGTTCCCCCTCCTCTAACTCCGAGGTCGGGATTGGTGGACGTAGCTCTGCTGTCGGGTCCGCGGCCTTCCGGTCCATCTCCGGTGAAGAAAGGCAGGCCTGAACCGCTTCTTCCTCGCTCAGGCACTCGCCGTTCATCATCGCCGCCTGATAGTCGCTGGCAGTGCATGCACCTAACTCCGCCATTTCTCCGAGGTCGGGCTTCTCCGTCGCCAGCTTCCCGCCGTTGCATCTCAGGGGGTTGTCTTCTGTTTTGGGGCAGGTCATCTCTTTGCAGCCAGAAGTGCAGGGGGCGGTAGCCATTTCTCGCGCCACACTGGGAGTCTCTGCCCATAACACACCCTCCTTCTCCTGGGATGTAGCAATGGCGGCGCCTTTTGGCGGGAACTTCTGGCGGCCAATGGCGCAGCACAATCTTGCAATAAAGTACAGTAAATCACAGTCTCTAGGCACACATGACCTGATTCTTCAGGCTTAAGTAGATCCTGTTCGTGACGCCAAGTTGGAGCGCCCCCACACCGCCGCAGGGCCGAGGGGTACCCGGAGCCGGGCCTCTAGGTCTCAGTCCTGGGGTTGTCACGGTGGCTAGACCCGGTCTGTGGCCCTGTCTGTCAGTGGGGGAAGTCCGGTGCAATAAGTGATGTTGTAGCGGTGCAGTTGTGGGGTGCAGGTCGCGGTAAATAACGAGGACACCAGGTTGCAGTCTCTTTACCTCTTTACTGAAGCTCTCTGGGTCCTCAGTCCGGAATACGGCTCACCAGGCTGCGCAAGTCCGGCCGGTCCAATGGCACTTCCAGAGCTCTCCTTGCAGGTGGAAATCGGTGCCTTCCTTCTAGCGCTATGTGTTGCAGTCCTTCCCTGCTGTGCTTACGGAAAGTACCCCACAACTGTTGTGTCTGTTTCTCGTGTTCCCTCACAACAACTTAATTCGCAATGATCTTCCTCGTCCCTCCAGATACTATGGTAGGAACGCACCCGTATGACGGGGAGGCTCGGAGATCTTCCGGGACTCTATCTGCGCCCCTCTCCTGTTGGTACCCCCCTTTGCCTTCCTGGGTGATGCGTGAGACAGTCCGCCTCAAGCTAACTGCCCTGCCGTAGGTCTGAGGTATGGCTTGAAACTCTTTACCTCCTCGGCGTTCCGGCCACCGGTAGTGCGCCTCAGTAAGGTGCTGCCTCTTTCAGCACAACCCTCACTGGTATCTCCTTTCGCTTGATTTCGTTTCTCACTCAGCACAATCTATCTCGCTTCTTAGTCCTTCCTTGGGCACCGCCGCTATGCTGAGCAGGCACGGTCCCTTTACGTTCTTTCCATGCCAAGCCTCTGCCAGGATCCCACCCCTGGCAGAGACCCTACAGTCTCTCCCTTCACAACACCCTCTGCCACCAGGTGTTGCTCCGTTCAATCCCGTCAGCGTTCTCTCTAACTTCCTGCCTGACCCCCAGTTTACCCACTATGGTGGGGAGTGGCCTAATGAATAGCACCCTTAGCTCCCCCCGGAGGCCCAGCTGTGAAATGTATTGGTGACTGTGATACCTGCTCAGAGAACTCCTTCCGCGCCATCGAACGCAGCATGGCCCCCCTTAGTGGCTGAACCATGCTACTGCAACGACCAGGACTCTGGGGCGCTGCACCATCTCCACAGCAGAAGGGGAAAAAATGAACCCCAAAAAGGGAACCTTCTGTACACCAAAGAGACACTTTGAGCCCTTGACAAACAAAGAATTTTCACGCAAAATTTTAAAGACCAACCTGACCTGCTCCACATGCGAATCCCAATTATCAGAAAAAACCAAAATATCATCCAGATAAACAATCAAAAATTTATCCAGATACTTCCGGAAAATGTCATGCATAAAGGACTGAAAAACTGAAGGCGCATTGGAGAGCCCAAAAGGCATCACCAAGTACTCAAAATGACCTTCGGGCGTATTGAATGCGGTTTTCCATTCATCACCTTGCTTAATGCGCACAAGGTTGTACGCACCACGAAGGTCTATCTTGGTGAACCACTTGGCACCCTTAATCCGGGCAAACAAGTCAGACAACAGCGGTAAAGGATACTGAAATTTGACAGTGATCTTATTTAAAAGCCGATAATCAATACAAGGTCTCAAAGATCCGTCCTTTTTTGCCACAAAAAAGAATCCCGCACCAAGAGGGGAAGAAGACGGACGAATATGTCCTTTTTCCAGAGACTCCTTGATATATGAACGCATAGCGGTATGTTCAGGTACCGACAGATTAAACAGTCTTCCCTTAGGAAATTTACTGCCTGGGATCAAATCTATAGCACAGTCACAGTCCCTATGAGGAGGCAGTGCACTGGACTCAGACTCACTGAAGACATCCTGATAATCAGACAAATACTCCGGAACTTCCGAAGGCGTAGAAGAAGCAATAGACACAGACAGGGAATCCTCATGAATACCACGACAGCCCCAACTTGAGACTGACATAGCCTTCCAGTCCAGGACTGGATTATGGGTCTGTAACCATGGCAGCCCTAAAACAACCAAATCATGCATCTTATGTAAAACCAGGAAACGTATCACCTCGCGGTGTTCAGGAGTCATGCACATGGTAACCTGAGTCCAATACTGCGGTTTATTTGCTGCCAATGGTGTAGCATCAATACCCCTAAGAGGAATAGGATTTTCTAATGGTTCAAGAGTAAATCCACAGCGCTTAGCAAATGAGAGATCCATGAGACTCAGGGCAGCACCTGAATCTACAAACGCCATGACAGGGTAAGATGACAGTGAGCAAATCAAAGTTACAGACAGAATAAATTTAGGTTGCAAATTACCAACGGTGACAGGACTAACAACCTTAGCTATACGTTTAGAGCATGCTGAGATAACATGTGTAGAATCACCACAGTAGTAGCACAAGCCATTCCGGCGTCTATGAATTTTCCGCTCATTTCTAGTCAGGATTCTATCACATTGCATTAAATCAGGTGTCTGTTCAGACAACACCATGAGGGAATTTGCGGTTTTTCTATCACATTGCACCGAATTAGGTGTCTGTTCAGACAACACCATGAGGGAATTTGCGGTTTTGCGCTCCCGCAACCGCCGGTCAATTTGAATAGCCAGTGCCATAGTATCATTCAGACCTGTGGGAATGGGAAAACCCACCATAATATTCTTAATGGCTTCAGAAAGGCCATTTCTAAAATTAGCGGCCAGTGCACACTCGTTCCAATGTGTCAGCACGGACCATTTCCGAAATTTTTGGCAATACACTTCAGCCTCGTCCTGCCCCTGAGACATAGACAGCAAGGCCTTTTCTGCCTGAATCTCAAGATTGGGTTCCTCATAAAGTAAACCGAGCGCCAGAAAAAACGCATCAAGATCAGCCAATGCCGGATCTCCTGGCGCCAGCGAAAAAGCCCAATCCTGAGGGTCGCCCCGTAAGAACGAAATAACAATTTTACTTGCTGAGCAGAATCTCCTGATGAACAGGGTCTCAGGGACAAAAACAATTTACAATTATTCACGAAATTCCTAAACTTAAACCTGTCTCCGGAAAACAGTTCAGGAATCGGTATTTTAGGTTCTGACCTAGGATTTCTGATAACATAGTGTTGTATGCCCTGCACACGAGTAGCCAGCTGGTCCACACTTGTAATCAAGGTCTGGACATTCATGTCTGCAGCAAGCATAGCCACTCTGAGGTAAAGGGGAAGGAGAAAAAAAAAAAAAAACTCAGAATCTTCTTTCTTATAATCCCTCTTCTGCAATGCATTAAACATTTTATACTGGCCTGGCAAACTGTTATGACCCCAATGGCGAGGGTCTCAGAGGAACGTGGAAGTCTGCCGAATACAAAAATCCAGCTCATAGGGCAGTGGTAACTGGGTTGACCATATATCTACTCCTAACGCCAACACTAGAAGTAGCCGGGGATCATTCCTACGTTGATTCTAGATGACACGCGCCAGCCGGAGAATCTAGCTACCCCTAGTAGAGGAAAACAAAGACCTTTCTTGCCTCCAGAGAAGGGGACCCCAAAGCTGGATAGAAGCCCCCCACAAATAATGACGGTGAGGTAAGAGGAAATGACAAACACAGAAATGAACCAGGTTTAGCACAAAGAGGCCCGCTTACTGATAGCAGAATAAAGAAAGGTAACTTATATGGTCAACAAAAACCCTATCAAAATCCACACTGGAAATTCAAGAACCCCCGAACCGTCTAACGGTCCGGGGGGAGAACACCAGCCCCCCTAGAGCTTCCAGCAAAGGTCAGGATATAGATTAGGAACAAGCTGGACAAAAATACAAAACCAAAACAAATAGCAAAAAGCAAAAGGCAGACTTAGCTGATATAACTGGAACCAGGATCAGTAGACAAGAGCACAGCAGACTAGCTCTGATAACTACGTTGCCAGGCATTGAACTGAAGGTCCAGGGAGCTTATATAGCAACACCCCTAACTAACGACCCAGGTGCGGATAAAAGGAATGACAGAAAAACCAGAGTCAAAAAACTAGTAACCACTAGAGGGAGCAAAAAGCAAATTCACAACAGGCCTGTATAGTATAATGCATTCCCCATAGGCCTGTATAGTATAATGCACTCCCCATAGGCCAATGCAGTATAATGCACACCCATAGGCCTGTATAGTATAATGCACTCCCCATAGGCCTGTATAGTATAATACATTCCCCATAGGTCTGTATAGTATAATGCACTCCCCATAGGCCAGTAGAGTATATTGCACCCCATAGGCCTGTATTTTATAATGCACTCCCCATAGGCCTGTACAGTATAATGCACCCCCATAGGCCTGTATAGTATAATGCACTCCCTATAGGCCTGTACAGTATAATGCACTCCCCATAGGCAGCCAGTGCAATATAATGCACCCCCATAGGCAGCCAGTACAGTATAATGCACCCCCATTAGGCAGCCTGTATAGTACAGCGCCTTTCAAAAGTATTCTGCTCCCTGGAACCTTTCAACATTTTCCCACATATCATGCTTCAAGCAAAGATAACAAACGTAAATTTTTCGTGAAGAATAAACAACAAGTGGAACACAATTGTGAAGTTGAATGGAATTTATTGGTTATTTTAAATTTTTGTGGAAATTCAAAAACTGAAAAGTGGGGTGTGCAATATTATTCGGCCCCATTACCTTAATACTTTGTTGCACCACCTTTTGCTGTGATTACAGCTGCAAGTCGCTTGGGGTATGTCTCTATCAGTTTTGTACATCGAGAGACTGAAATTCTTGCCCATTCTTGCTTGACAAACAGCTCGAGCTCAGTGAGGTTTGATGGAGATCGTTTGTGAACAGCAGTTTTCAGCTCTTTCCACAGATTCTCGATTGGATTGAGGTCTGGACTTTGACTTGGCCATATTACCACCTGGATATGTTTATTTGTGAACCATTCCATTGTAGATTTGGCTTTATGTTTGGGATCATTGTCTTGTTGGAAGTCAAATCTCCATCCCAGTCTAAGGTCTTTCAAACAGGTTTTCTTCAAGAATGGTCCTATATTTGGCTTCATCCATCTTCCCATCAATTTTAACCATCTTCCCTGTCCCTGCTGAAGAAAAGCAGGCCCAAACCATGATGCTGCCACCACCATGTTTGACAATAGGGATGGTGTGTTCAGGGTTATGAGCTGTGTTGCTTTTACGCTAAACATATCGTTTGGCATTGTTGGAAAAAAGTTTGATTTTGGCTTAATCTAACCAGAGCACCTTCTTCCACATCTTCGGTGTGTCTCCCGGGTGTCTTGTTGCAAACTTTAAATAACACTTTTTATGGATATCTTTGAGAAATGGCTTTCTTCTTGCCACTCTTCCATACAGGCCAGATTTGTGCAGTGTACGACTGATTGTTGTCCTATGGACAGACTGTCCCACCTCAGCTGTAGATTTCTGCAGTTCATCCAGAGTGATCATGGGCCTCTTGGCTGCATCTCTGATCAGTTTTCTCCTTGTTTGAGATGAAAGTTTAGAGGGCCGGCCGGGTCTTGGTAGATTTGCAATGGTATGATACTCCTTTAATTTCAGTATGATCACTTGCAGATTGCTCCTTGGGATGTTTACATTTTTGGAATTCATTTTGTATACAAATCCGGCTTTAAACTTCTCCACAACAGTATCACAGACCTGCCTGTTGTGTTCCTTGGTCTTCATGATGCTCTTTGTGCTTCAAACAGAACCCTGAGACTATCACAGAGCAGGTGCATTTACAGTATACGGAGACTTTATTACACACAGGGGGATTATATTTATCATCATTAGGCATTTAGGACAACATTGGATCATTCAGAGATCCACAATGAACTTCTGGAGTGAGTTTGCTGCACTAAAAGTAATGGGGCCGAATAATATTGCACGCCCCGCTTTTCAGTTTTTGAATTTCCCAAAAAATGTAAAATAACCAATAAAATTCATTCAACGTCACAAGTGTGTTCCACTTTTTGTTGATTCTTCACCAAAAATTTACATTTTGTGTCTTTATGTTTGAAGCATGATATGTGGGAAAAGGTTGAAAAGTTCCAGGGAGCCGAATACTTTCGCAAGGCACTGTATAATGCACCCCCATTTGGCAGCCAGTACAGTATAATGCACCCCCATTAGGCAGCCTATACAGTATAATGCACACCCATTAGGCAGCCTGTATAGTATAATGCACCCCCATTAGGTAGCCTGTATAGTATAATGCGCCCCCATTAGGCAGCCTGCATAGTATAATGCACCCACATTAGGCAACCTGTATAGTATGATGCAACCCTATTAGGCAGCCAGTATAGTATAATGCACCCCCATTAGGCAGCCTGTATAGTACAATGCACCCCCATAGGCAGCCTGCATAGTATAATGCACCCCCATTAGGCAGCCTGTATAGTATAATGCACCCCTATTAGGCAGCCTGTATAGTATAATGCACCCCCATTAGGTAGCCTGTATAGTATAATGTTCCCCCATTAGGCAGCCTGTATAGTAAAACCTCACCTTTTTTCCTCCTTGTTCCCGCAGTGTTCTGAGTGCCCGCTCATCTTCTGACAGCGGGCGTCAGGTACATCATCGCTACCCCCTGTCACTGTCGGCGTCGGTGATGTCAGATGCTGACAGGGGGATGATGGGAGAAGGAGCATAACGCTCCCTCTCTCATCAAGCTGACCCTGCGAGGACAGGCGGGGGGGCCACTGCTGGCACAGGACCCCCACCACCTCCTCATGGGCCACACAGCGGCCGGGCGGCAGAGAAGGGAGATCATGTCTCCCTGCTCTGCAGCAGAATGAAACTGTATCGGCGCGTTGGACACGCCAATACAGTTACATAGTGTAGCTCCGGGTGGTCCCCTTCAGAGCTCGGGGCCCTGGGCCCCCTCTGCTTCCCCGGTAGCTACGCTAGTGCTTGGAGGGCAGGTCTGTCTTTTGCCGTGCGGGAGGAATCTCCTGCACGGCAACAGATTTTAACTTTTGCTGATGTCGGTGTGCATCTGACCCACCGGGCCTTTGATCCGCCGGGCCCGGTCACAGTGGCGACCGTGGTAGTTACGCCCCTGCTGCTGAGTCTGCCAGCTGAATATGACACCCGCTGTTTGAAGATTAAACTAACGGATTGTAACATTAGCAGTGCTGGTGAGCCTTTTCCTCTCTTTTTCTCTGACTCTGCCGTCTAAAGCTACATGTTGCACAGACCTATTTTTGTCTGTTACATATATATTATATACTGTATATCGTAAATGGATTTCCAAGTGAACTTTTTTGTGAATCATCTGACACACTTTATTTACATCTCACTGAAGCAGTGATAAATGGTCTTTTGTAGGGTTGAGCGAAACGGATCAGTCATTTTCATAAATCGTCGACTTTTAGGCAAAGTCGGGTTTCATGAAACCCGAACCGATCCTAGTGTGGGATCGGCCATGCGGTAAACGATCAGAGCGCCAAAGTCGCGTTTCATATGACGCTGTTACCGCCGTTTTTCAGCCAATGAAGGAGGACGCAGAGTGTGGGCAGCGTGATAACATAGGTCTCGGTCCCCACCATCTTAGACAAGGGCATGGCAGTGATTGGCTTGCTGTCTGCGGCATCACAGGGGCTATAAAGGGGCGTGCACGCCGACCGCCATCTTACTTCTGCCGATCTGAGCATAGGGAGAGTTTGCTGCAGTTAGTCAGAAGCAGGGACAGAGTTAGGGAGGAAATAAAAAAAAACAAACCGCTTGTGCTGGAGCGATTTTCACTGTCCCACACCACCTTTTTGTGCAGGGACAGTGGAGGTCGTATTTTAGTGCAGCAGCTGCATAGCTGTGTGCACGGTGCTGTGCAAACCAACTGCTTTTTTCAAAGCAAAAATCCTGTTGCTCCTTTCTGCACAGTTACCTGTCTTGTTTATTTGTCTACCAATTTTTTTGTTCAGCAGTCCTTTTTATTGCTGCCGTACTTGCCCTGAGATCATTGTAGGAAGCTAGTTATTGCAGTATTTTTTTTTTTTATAATAATTACAGCCACTTTCTGCCACGTTCATAGTGTTGTGTTATACCACTGGGTCAGAGTTGTGGTTCAGTGTCTCCCCCCAAAAGTGAGATAGTAATTCTCACACAGTTTATATTCTGCTGTACTGCTAGTGTGTCGTATATCAGGCAGCCACTTTCTGCCACGTTCATAGTTTGTGTTATACCACTGGGCCAGAGTTGTGGTTCAGTGTCTCCCCCCAAAAGTGAGATAGTAATTCTCACACAGTTTATATTCTGCAGTACTGCTAGTGCGTCGTATATCAGGCAGCCACTTTCTGCCACGTTCATAGTGTTGTGTTATACCACTGGGCCAGAGTTGTGGTTCAGTGTCTCCCCCCAAAAGTGAGATAGTAATTCTCACACAGTTTATATTCTGCTGTACTGCTAGTGTGTCGTATATCAGGCCGCCACTTTCTGCCATGTTCATAGTGTTGTGTTATACCACTGGGCCAGAGTTGTGGTTCAGTGTCTCCCCCCAAAAGTGAGATAGTAATTCTCACACAGTTTATATTCTGCAGTACTGCTAGTGCGTCGTATATCAGGCAGCCACATACTGCCACGTTCATAGTGTTGTGTTATACCACTGGGCCAGAGTTGTGGTTCAGTGTCTCCCCCCAAAAGTGAGATAGTAATTCTCACACAGTTTATATTCTGCAGTACTGCTAGTGCGTCGTATATCAGGCAGCCACTTTCTGCCACGTTCATAGTGTTGTGTTATACCACTGGGCCAGAGTTGTGGTTCAGTGTCTCCCCCCAAAAGTGTGATAGTAATTCTCACACAGTTTATATTCTGCTGCACTGCTAGTGTGTCATATATCAGGCAGCCACTTTCTGCCACGTTCATAGTGTTGTGTTATCCCACAGGGCCAGAGTTAGGGTTCAGTGTCTCCCCCCAAAAGTGAGATAGTAATTCTCACACAGTTTATATTCTGCTGTACTGCTAGTGTGTCATATATCAGGCAGCCACTTTCTGCCACGTTCATAGTGTTGTGTTATCCCACAGGGCCAGAGTTAGGGTTCAGTGTCTCCCCCCAAAAAATGGAGATTCAAATTCTCACACAGTGTATATTCAGCTGTACTGCTAGTGCGTCGTATATCAGGCAGACACTTTCTTCCACGTTCATAGTGTTGTGTTATACCACAGGGCCAGAGTTGTGGTTCAGTGTCTCCCCCCAAAAGTGTGATAGTAATTCTCACACAGTTTATATTCTGCTGTACTGCTAGTGTGTCGTATATCAGGCAGCCACTTTCTGCCACGTTCATAGTGTTGTGTTATACCACAGGGCCAGAGTTGTGGTTCAGTGTCTCCCCCAAAAGTGAGATAGTAATTCTCACACAGTTTATATTCTGCTGTACTGCTAATGTGTCATTTATCAGGCAGCCACTTTCTGCCACGTTCATAGTGTTGTGTTATCCCACAGGGCCAGAGTTAGGGTTCAGTGTCTCCCCCCCAAAAATGGAGATTCAAATTCTCACACAGTGTATATTCAGCTGTACTGCTAGTGCGTCGTATATCAGGCAGACACTTTCTTCCACGTTCATAGTGTTGTGTTATCCCACAGGGCCAGAGTTAGGGTTCAGTGTCTCCCCCCCAAAAATGGAGATTCAAATTCTCACACAGTGTATATTCAGCTGTACTGCTAGTGCGTCGTATATCAGGCAGACACTTTCTTCTACGTTCATAGTGTTGTGTTATACCACAGGGCCAGAGTTGGGGTTCTGTGTCTCCCCCCAAAAGCAAGTCATCTTTCAGGCAAGCTACGTGTCAGCAGGGGAAGGTGGGGCAAAAGAATGTGAAATCAATGATTGGTTCATTTAAATGAAGGTTAGCTAATCAACATTTTTGGTAGGCAGATGTGTCCTTTTTTCGGTCAGTATTGAACCAGCAGCACTGGCAATCGAGGTTCTGTAATCCATATTCTGGCAATTCAGGCCAGGTGTCTAGTTTAGATGCCCAGTAATCAAAGGGGAATGACCTGAGAGGGAGAACATCGATAAGGGCGGAAAAGTAGTTTGTAACCATACTGGACAAATGCTGTCTCCTGTCACTTTGAATCGATGCAGCTGTCCCTGTCGTGTCAGTGGTCATTGCAAAATCATTCCACAACCTTGTCGTAAAACCCCTCTGTCCAACGCCACTTCGGATTTCTGCACCTCTAGCACCTCTGCCATGTTGCCCCCTGCAGCTCGTGTGAGAACCATCACCGGCGCTGTGTGCTGGGAATGCCTGAACCAAACGGTCTACAAGAGTTGTTTGTTTGGTAGCCAATATTTGACCTAGGTTCTCATGTGGCATGATATTTTGCAGTTTTCCTTTATATCTTGTATCCAGGAGGCAGGCCAACCTGTTGTCGTCATCGGTCATCATTTTAAAAATGCGGGGGTCCCTTTTTAGGATACGCAAGGCATACTCAGCCATGTGGGCCAATGTTCCAGGTGTGAATTAACTGTTTCTGCTGGGTTGAGGCCCACTTTCTTGCAAATCAACATCACAAGTGTCCCGCAACAAACCTGTACCAGACCTTGCAATGCCACCAGTTTCTATTGCCACCTGAGAATCACCTGAGAATCATCGTCCTCCCATACATGTTCATCCCCATCATCCTCCTCCTCATCCTCTTCATCCGCCAATTCGTCCTGGACAGTTCCCTGAGCAGACAATGGCTGACTGTCATCAAGGCTTCCCTCCTCCTCGGCTGCAGACGCCTGCTCCTTAATGTGCGTCAAACTTTGCATCAGCAGACACATAAGTGGGATGTTAATGCTTCTGATGGCGTCGACCACTGCACACCAGACAACTCCATGTCTGCCATCCAAGTGCCTGCCCGTGTATCCTCCCACAAATTTATAACAGCACGCCTCTGTTCGCACAGCCTCTGAATCATGTGCAGTGTGGAGTTCCACCTTGTTGCAACGTCGATTATTAGGCAGTGCTGGGGAAGATTCAGCGATCGCTGATGGTTCAGCATACGGGTGGAGTGTATGGGCATCCGGCGGATGTGCGAGCAAAGTCTTCGCACCTTCAGAAGCAGGGCTGGTAACTTTGGATAATTTTTGAGGAAGCCCTGCACCACCAGGTTAAAGGTGTGAGCCAGGCAAGGTATGTGTTTCAGTTCTGA
Source organism: Ranitomeya variabilis (assembly GCF_051348905.1). NCBI lineage: Eukaryota > Metazoa > Chordata > Amphibia > Anura > Dendrobatidae > Ranitomeya > Ranitomeya variabilis. The sequence continues at coordinate 627,977,109 of NC_135232.1, forward strand.
AAGGGCTATGGCAGCTATAAAATTCCTTACGTTATCACTGAATACCTTGCCTGCCTCAAGATGTACACTGCCCAGCCATGACTGAGTTTGTTGCTGCAAGTACTCCACCAGTACTTCCGCGGTGTGTCTGTTGTTGCCCAAACACTTCATTTGAAACACAGCCTGCTGACGCTTACCACTAGCTGTTTGATAATGGGACACCCCGTGTGCAACACTGACAGCTGCGGATGGAGTGGTAGGGCGACTGCGCTCTGTGCACGAGCTTTCGCTTCTGGAGGAGGAGGAGGAGTGGCGAACGCCGTATGCCAACTTTTTCCTGAGACTGTGGGATAAGCTGACCTGTCGCACTATGGCTGCCCCCTGTGGACCCTGCATCCTACACATTAACCCAGTGCGCCGTGATGGACACGTAACGTTACCGGCCATGCCTACTGGTCCATGCATCTGTTGTGAGGTGCACCTTTCCACTGACTGATTGCCTCAAGGCATGGACAATGCGGTCTTTGACTTGCTGGTGGAGGGCTGGGATGGCTTTTCTCGCAAAGAAGTGTCGACTGGGTAGGTCATAGCGTGGTACTGCGTGGGCCATCAGGTCTTTGAAAGCTTTGCTTTCAACCAAACGGTAGGGCATCATCTGTAATGAGATTAGTATAGCAATGTGGGTGTTCAAATCCTGTGTACGCGGATGAGAGGATGAGTACTTTCTTTTCCTAACGAGAGTCTCTTGTAGGGTGAGCTGGACTGGAGAGCTGCATATGGTGGAACTAGCGGTGGTGGTGGTGGTGGACATGGCGGATTGAGAGAGAGTTTGTTATGGTATTCTTGTTGTTGGCCAACATAGAGTCTTTCCTACCAATAACCTTGTGATTCCCTGACTGCTTTGGCCTTACGACGATACCTCCACATTTGCTGCTGGTGGTGTCCTAACCGGTGGGCTTACAGTGAGGGAAGCAATGTAGCATTGCTGACTACCTTCACTCTGAGCAGGTGCACCAACGGTACGGGATGTTTCGTAGTTAGTCCAGGCTTGCAAGTGCATGGTGGTTAAATGTCTAAGCATGCACGTTGTATTTAAATTTTGAAGATTCTTCTCTCTGCTAAAGGTCTTGGAGCATTTCTTAACTTTTGACTGATCATTCTGATCTTTGTTAAAAAATGGCTACACTACACTCTTCCTACTATCGAAAACCTTTTCAGGCATTGTGCGCTGTGCTACTTTCACCGAATGGCCACGCTCTCCCCAAAAAGTTTTTGTTTTTCGCAAACATTTTTGGCCTGATACGGGCCTGCCAGTTGACAGCTGTTGCAATGTAGATGGCTGATGCGGATCATCCTCCTCCGCTTCTGAGTTTGTGGCAGCGGCACCCTCTTCCCCCAATGGTAGCCAATCTGGGTCATCTATCACCTCCTCCTCAATGTCATGTGCACCTTCCTCAGTGTCACCATGTAAGGTGCTATAGCGTTCGGGACAGGGCACCATAGTCTCATCAGGGTCACATTCTGGCTCAGTAAACTGCGAGGGCAATGTAGTGATCAGAGTCAATGGAACAGCATCACAATCTAGCTGTGGCTGTGCATCAGTGCACTCCATGTCCTATTCTTCTTGTAATTGGCAGTGTACAATTTCCCTTTCGAACCCAGGCACGGTATGTGTAAAGAGCTCCATGGAGTAACCTGTAGTGTCACCTGCTGCATCCTTCACTTTTGGTTTGGGAGAAGGACACAAGGAAACATCTTTTTCCTGACCGGGAGCATCCACTGACGACTGGCTGCTCTTACATTTAGAACTTTGGGAAGAGGAGGCGAAAGAGCTAGAGGGTGAGTCAGCAAGGAAAGACAACACTTTTTCCTGCTTCTCCGGCTTTAAAAGCTGTTTTCCTACTCCCAGGTAAGGGAGCCTTTGAGGCCTTGTGTAGCCAGACGATGACGCAGGCTGAACACCTCCAGCCTTAGGTGCTACTGTGCTTTTGGCACTACCACGAGATGCAGCACCACCAGCACCATCAGTACCAGCTGGCAACCCCCGCCCACGGCCTCTTCCACCAGACTTCCTCATTCTTTGGGGGGAGACACTGAACCACAACTCATATTACACTGTCGTAATATGAGGGGCCCTGTGCCAGTACCGCCGCCCACGAGAGAGTGTTCCCCCCCAGATTGAACTGTGCTCTACCACTTGCAATACTACCTCTCCCAGCTCCACCACTGTGTAGTCTGTGCGGGTAAAACCTGAAATGGCACTGCCAATACGAATTATTTGAAATGATAGATGATAGTTTAAATATACAGGGGCCCTGGACTCCATTTAATACTTTGCGCCTACTACCACTCTCTTTATTATTTGGGCGTAATAACGGTGTCTGCCGCTGCATCTTTTTTTTCCTTCACTGAACAAAGCTGAACTTCAACTGTTGTCCCGTTTCAAATATTAAACTGCATTTGGCCTACTTGTTGGGTTGGGGCCTACTAACGGTGTCTTGTTATAAACTGGTGGCCTAGGAGCAGCATGGACGAGCTCTAGAGTAGGTGGCCTCTATACTGACCGCAGACCCTGAACTTAACACATCAACTAGAAGTAGCCGTGGGATGTTCCTGTCACTCCCTAGACACCTCGTCACGGCCGGAGGACTAATTACACCTAAAGAAAGAAACAGGAATACTATCTTGCCTCAGAGAAAATTCCCAAAGGAAAGGCAGCCCCCCACAAATATTGACTGTGAGAGGAGAGGGAAATTACAAACGCAGACTGAAAACAGAATTTAGCAAAGGAGGCCACGCTACCTAGAAAGAAGGGGCTGTAGCTAGAGAGACACACCACCACCGCAGACGCCAGTTACTCTCTAGCTACAGCCCCTAATGGGACTCCTGCATCTCTCCAGGGATATGTGCCCTCTGCTCGGTATCTACTATTTAAAGTAAGGTTTGAGAAAGACCCTGTGGGTCGAAACGTTACCTTGAAACACTGCGGTGATACCTTTATTTTGGTGTTTGTTCACAATAAAGAAACCACGCTTTTTGACTAACAAAATTCAGAAGAACTCTCCTCATTGAGTGCGACTGTTGTTATATAGGACTATATTCTGGAGTATCCCTCCATGTTCAGTCAGCACCAGCACTAGCGAGAGTGCACGTCTTGTCCTGCACTATGAGGATGAAATGCGGAAGAAAAAGACAAATCAATATCCAGCTTAGCACAAAAGGACCGCCAAAACCTAGAAACAAACTGGGAACCTCTATCGGACACAATATTCTCCGGAATGCCATGCAAACGAACCACATGCTGAAAAAACAACGGAACCAACTCAGAAGAGGAGGGCAACTTAGGCAAAGGTACCAAATGAACCATCTTAGAAAACCGGTCACAGACCACCCAGATAACAGACATCCTCTGGGAAACAGGAAGATCCGAAATAAAATCCATAGAAATATGCGTCCAAGGCCTCTCAGGGACCGGCAAAGGCAAAAGCAACTGACTGGCGCAGGAGCAGCAAGGTTTGGCCCGCGCACAAGTCCCACAGGACTGCACAAAAGAACGCACATCCCGTGACAAAGAAGGCCACTAAAAGGACCTACTAACCAAATCTCTGGTACCAAAAATCCCAGGATGGCCAGCCAACACAGAACAGTGAACCTCAGAAATCACTTTACTAGTCCATCTGTCAGGAACAAACAGTTTCCCCGCTGGACAGCGATCAGGTTTATCAACCTGAAACTCCTGAAGAGCCCGTCGCAAATCAGGGGAGATGGCAGAAAGAATCACCCCCTCCTTAAGAATACCAACCGGCTCAAGAATCCCAGGGGAATCAAGCAAGAAACTCCTAGAGAGGGCATCAGCCTTAACATTCTTAGAACCTGGAAGATACGAGACAACAAAATCAAAACGGGAGAAAAACAGGGACCATCGGGCCTGTCTAGGATTCAGCCGTTTGGCAGACTCGAGGTAAATCAGATTCTTATGATCGGTCAAGACCACAATACGGTGCTTGGCCCCCTCAAGCCAATGTCGCCACTCCTCAAATGCCCACTTCATAGCCAACAACTCACGATTGCCGACATCATAATTGCGTTCCGCAGGCAAAAACTTTCGAGAAAAGAAGGCACACGGTTTCATCAAGGAACCATCAGAATTCCTCTGAGACAAAACGGCCCCTGCCCCAATCTCAGAAGCGTCAACCTCAACCTGAAAAGGAAGAGAATCATCTGGCTGACGCAACACAGGGGCAGAAGTAAATCGGCGCTTAAGCTCCTGAAAGGCAGAAACGGCCTCAGAGGACCAATTAGCTACATCAGCGCCCTTCCTCGTCAAATCGGTCAGGGGTTTAACCACACTGGAGAAGTTGGCAATGAAACGGCGATAAAAATTAGCAAAGCCCAAAAATTTCTGAAGGCTCTTCACGGATGTGGGCTGGATCCAATCATGAATGGCCTGAACCTTAGCCGGATCCATTTCAATAGATGATGGAGAAAAAATGAAGCCCAAAAAAGAAACCTTCTGTACTCCAAAGAGGCACTTAGACCCCTTCACTAGGGTTGAGCGACTTTCATTTTTTTAAGATCGAGTAGGGTTTTGGGAAACCCGATTTTGTCCAGAGTCGAGTCGAGTGCAGTCGGCCGATTATCGCTAAAAGTCGGGGATCGACCGAAACACGAAACCCAATGCAAGTCAATGGGGAAGCATAGTCGGCAGTGAGTGGAGGCCAGGAAAACACCTACAGTGCCCATTTTAATGCCAAAAACATCCATTCTTGTTTCTGAAGCTTGCCAATCTTAATTAACTGTATAATAATAGTTGGGCATAGGGAATTGGGGGAAAGTTGTGGGGGGAGTAGGGCTGGCTCAAGTTTTTCGTGGGCCCAGGAAATGCGGACTACGTCACGGCGGTGTTGCAGGGAAAGGTAAGTATTTAAAAGTTGCAAGTGCTGTGATCCTGAGCAAGCAGGGGGGGGCCCACTCGTTCGCATTGCCACTGGCACAGGGCCCCTCAAAGTACGGCGGTGTGTTTGCATGGCGGGGGCGCCTCCCACCAGCAGCGACACTTTTGCGTACTCTGAGGGGCCCTGTGCCAGTGACGTCGCCAACGAGTATGCCCCCCCACCTGATGAAGAAACCTGCACTTTCATCTGCACCTTCCTCTTTGTCCCTGTGTAAGGTGGTATAACATGCGGGAAGGGGAACCTTACTTTCAGCAGGGACAGATTCTGGCTGTGTAGAGTACAAGGGGAATGTAGTGGTCTAGGTCAATGTACCAGCAGACTCATTTAGCAGTGGCTGGGCAATGGGCAGGATGAGGAGGAAACAGATATAGGGCCAAAGAATAAAGTAGGCTACATGCAGTTCAAAATTGGTAACAGGACTAAACAGGCGGCATTGCTTTGTTCAGTGGAGTAGCAAACCCAAGAGCAGCAGACACTGTTTCAAGGGCCTAACCACACTAGTAGGCCAAATGCAGTTTAATATCTGATAGTATAGGGCGAAAGCCAGAATGTGGAAGCTCAGCTTTGTTCAGTTGAGGACAACACCAGGGAGGGGCAGACACCTTTAGTAGGCCGGAAAAGCCTATTGCATTTTTTAAAATGGTAATTTGGAGCAGAAGGTTGAAGCTCAGCTTTATTTAGTTGAGGGCAACACCAGGCAGGGGCACACAGACAGACATCTTTAGTAGGCCGGAAAAGCCTATTGCATTTTTTAAAATGGTAATTTGGAGCAGAAGGTTGAAGCTCAGCTTTATTTAGTTGAGGGCAACACCAGGCAGGGGCACACAGACAGACACCTTTAGTAGGCCGGAAAAGCCTATTGCATTTTTTAAAATGGTAATTTGGAGCAGAAGGTTGAAACTCAGCTTTATTTAGTTGAGGACAACACCAGGCAGGGGCACACAGACAGACACCTTTAGTAGGCCGGAAAAGCCTATTGCATTTTTCAAAATGGTAATTTGGAGCAGAAGGTTGAAGCTCAGCTTTATTTAGTTGAGGACAACACCAGGGAGGGGCAGAAGCCGTTAGTAGGCCCTAACCACCTTTTTTTTTTTTAAAACCACTTAATGAGAGCCGGAAGGTTGAAGCTCAGCTTTATTTAGTTGAGGACAACACCAGGCAGGGGCACACAGACAGACACCTTTAGTAGGCCGGAAAAGCCTATTGCATTTTTTAAAATGGTAATTTGGAGCAGAAGGTTGAAGCTCAGCTTTATTTAGTTGAGGACAACACCAGGCAGGGGCACACAGACAGACACCTTTAGTAGGCCGGAAAAGCCTATTGCATTTTTTAAAATGTTAATTTGGAGCAGAAGGTTGAAGCTCAGCTTTATTTAGTTGAGGGCAACACCAGGCAGGGGCACACAGACAGACACCTTTAGTAGGCCGGAAAAGCCTATTGCATTTTTTAAAATGGTAATTTGGAGCAGAAGGTTGAAGCTCAGCTTTATTTAGTTGAGGACAACACCAGGCAGGGGCACACAGACAGACACCTTTAGTAGGCCGGAAAAGCCTATTGCATTTTTTAAAATGGTAATTTGGAGCAGAAGGTTGAAGCTCAGCTTTATTTAGTTGAGGACAACACCAGGCAGGGGCACACAGACAGACACCTTTAGTAGGCCGGAAAAGCCTATTGCATTTTTTAAAATGGTAATTTGGAGCAGAAGGTTGAAGCTCAGCTTTATTTAGTTGAGGACAACACCAGGCAGGGGCACACAGACAGACACCTTTAGTAGGCCGGAAAAGCCTATTGCATTTTTTAAAATGGTAATTTGGAGCAGAAGGTTGAAGCTCAGCTTTATTTAGTTGAGAACAACACCAGGCAGGGGCACACAGACAGACACCTTTAGTAGGCCGGAAAAGCCTATTGCATTTTTCAAAATGGTAATTTGGAGCAGAAGGTTGAAGCTCAGCTTTATTTAGTTGAGGACAACACCAGGGAGGGGCAGAAGCCGTTAGTAGGCCCTAACCACCATTTTTTTTTTTAAAACCACTTAATGAGAGCCGGAAGGTTGAAGCTCAGCTTTATTTAGTTGAGGACAACACCAGGCAGGGGCACACAGACAGACACCTTTAGTAGGCCGGAAAAGCCTATTGCATTTTTTAAAATGGTAATTTGGAGCAGAAGGTTGAAGCTCAGCTTTATTTAGTTGAGGACAACACCAGGCAGGGGCACACAGACAGACACCTTTAGTAGGCCGGAAAAGCCTATTGCATTTTTTAAAATGGTAATTTGGAGCAGAAGGTTGAAGCTCAGCTTTATTTAGTTGAGGGCAACACCAGGCAGGGGCACACAGACAGACACCTTTAGTAGGCCGGAAAAGCCTATTGCATTTTTTAAAATGGTAATTTGGAGCAGAAGGTTGAAGCTCAGCTTTATTTAGTTGAGGACAACACCAGGCAGGGGCACACAGACAGACACCTTTAGTAGGCCGGAAAAGCCTATTGCATTTTTTAAAATGGTAATTTGGAGCAGAAGGTTGAAGCTCAGCTTTATTTAGTTGAGGACAACACCAGGCAGGGGCACACAGACAGACACCTTTAGTAGGCCGGAAAAGCCTATTGCATTTTTTAAAATGGTAATTTGGAGCAGAAGGTTGAAGCTCAGCTTTATTTAGTTGAGGACAACACCAGGCAGGGGCACACAGACAGACACCTTTAGTAGGCCGGAAAAGCCTATTGCATTTTTCAAAATGGTAATTTGGAGCAGAAGGTTGAAGCTCAGCTTTATTTAGTTGAGGGCAACACCAGGCAGGGGCAGAAGCCCTTAGTAGGCCCTAACCACCATTTTTTTTTTTTAAAACCACTTAATGAGAGCCGGAAGGTTGAAGCTCAGCTTTATTTAGTTGAGGGCAACACCAGGCAGGGGCAGAAGCCGTTAGTACGCCCTAACCAAAGTTGAAGGCCAAATGCAGTTTAATTTCTGATACTATAGGCCGAAAGCCAGAAGGTGGAAGCTCCGATTTAGACAGTGGAGGACAATTTGAATTAGGGACTGCAGACAGACTTAGTAGGCTGTCCCCTGTGGACCATGCATCCACCACATTAACCCATTGCGCCGTAATGGACACGTAATCTTCCGTGGCCATGCCTACAGGTCCATGCGTCTGTTGTCAGGTGCACCTTTGTACTCACAGATTGCCAGAGTGCATGGACAATGCGGTCTTCTACATGCTGGTGGAGGGTTGGAATGGCTTTTCTCGCAAAAGAAGTGTCGACTGGTTAGCTTGTAGCGTGGTACAGCGTAGTCCATCATGGCCTTATTAATAGTAAATAAAATATATAACTAGGCTCTATGAACTTTTAAATAGGTTCCAGGGGTACACGGGCAGCATTGGTGTGGTCAGTGGAGGAGTACTGCAAGTAGGGGCTGCAGACAGGCTATCAAAGGCCTAAAATAACAAACAGTAGGCAGTCATGGCAGTTTTACATCGGTTACATGGATACACAGGCAGGCACTCCAGGCAGCATTGTGGTCAGTGGAGGAGTATTGCAAGTAGGGGCCGCAGACAGGCTATCAAAGGCCTAAAATAACAAACAATAGGCTCATTGCAGTTTTACAGCGGTTACATGGATAGACGGGCAGGCAGCTTGGTGGTGAGTGGAGGAGTATTTAAAGTAGGGACCGCAGACAGGCTTCAAAGGCCTAACATAAGAAAATGGGCTGGCTGTAGGCACTTTATAATTGGTTCCAGGGGTACACGGGCAGCAGTGGTCTGGTCAGTGGAGGACTAGTGGAAGGAGGGACCGCAGACAGGCTTCAAAGGCCTAAAATAACAAACAATAGGCTCATGGCAGTTTTACAGCGGTTACATGGATACACGGGCAGGCAGCTTGGTGGTCAGTGGAGGAGTATTTAAAGTAGGGACCGCAGACAGGCTTCAAAGGCCTAACATAAGAAAATGGGCTGGCTGTAGGCACTTTATAATTGGTTCCAGGGGTACACGGGCAGCAGTGGTCTGGCCAGTGGAGGACTAGTGGAAGGAGGGACCGCAGACAGGCTTCAAAGGCCTAACATAAGAAAATGGGCTGGCTGTAGGCACTTTATAATTGGTTCCAGGGGTACACGGGCAGCAGTGGTCTGGTCAGTGGAGGACTAGTGGAAGGAGGGACCGCAGACAGGCTTCAAAGGCCTAAAATAACAAACAATAGGCTCATGGCAGTTTTACAGCGGTTACATGGATACACGGGCAGGCAGCTTGGTGGTCAGTGGAGGAGTATTTAAAGTAGGGACCGCAGACAGGCTATCAAAGGCCTAAAATAACAAACAATAGGCTTATGGCAGTTTTACAGCGGTTACATGGATACACGGGCAGGCAGCTTGGTGGTGAGTGGAGGAGTATTTAAAGTAGGGACCGCAGACAGGCTTCAAAGGCCTAACATAAGAAAATGGGCTGGCTGTAGGCACTTTATAATTGGTTCCAGGGGTACACGGGCAGCAGTGGTCTGGTCAGTGGAGGACTAGTGGAAGGAGGGACCGCAGACAGGCTTCAAAGGCCTAAAATAACAAACAATAGGCTCATGGCAGTTTTACAGCGGTTACATGGATACACGGGCAGGCAGCTTGGTGGTCAGTGGAGGAGTATTTAAAGTAGGGACCGCAGACAGGCTTCAAAGGCCTAACATAAGAAAATGGGCTGGCTGTAGGCACTTTATAATTGGTTCCAGGGGTACACGGGCAGCAGTGGTCTGGTCAGTGGAGGACTAGTGGAAGGAGGGACCGCAGACAGGCTTCAAAGGCCTAAAATAACAAACAATAGGCTCATGGCAGTTTTACAGCGGTTACATGGATACACGGGCAGGCAGCTTGGTGGTCAGTGGAGGAGTATTTAAAGTAGGGACCGCAGACAGGCTATCAAAGGCCTAAAATAACAAACAATAGGCTTATGGCAGTTTTACAGCGGTTACATGGATACACGGGCAGGCAGCTTGGTGGTGAGTGGAGGAGTATTTAAAGTAGGGACCGCAGACAGGCTATCAAAGGCCTAAAATAACAAACAATAGGCTTATGGCAGTTTTACAGCGGTTACATGGATACACGGGCAGGCAGCTTGGTGGTGGTGAGTGGAGGAGTATTTAAAGTAGGGACCGCAGACAGGCTATCAAAGGCCTAAAATAACAAACAATAGGCTCATGGCAGTTTTACAGCGGTTACATGGATACACGGGCAGGCAGCTTGGTGGTCAGTGGAGGAGTATTTAAAGTAGGGACCGCAGACAGGCTTCAAAGGCCTAACATAAGAAAATGGGCTGGCTGTAGGCACTTTATAATTGGTTCCAGGGGTACACGGGCAGCAGTGGTCTGGTCAGTGGAGGACTAGTGGAAGGAGGGACCGCAGACAGGCTTCAAAGGCCTAAAATAACAAACAATAGGCTCATGGCAGTTTTACAGCGGTTACATGGATACACAGGCAGCTTGGTGGTGAGTGGAGGATTAGTGCAAGGAGTGTCTGTCCCAGTACTCCCAAAATATAAATAGATGTTAATGTCTCGCAAAACAACCAAAACAAAAAAAAAGGTGGCATACTTAGGTACAGGGGTGGGCTCATCTACTGAGTTTCTGACATAGTAATTTGGCAGTAACTATTTAATGGTGCCAATATAGGACACAGACACAGACTACTTTAAGTTGCATCATAGATGTCTACAAATTTGTATTGTCAGTGCCAGACATTGAATGATGTCAGCGAATAGACTAAAGATTGGTGGAGCTGTGCGACATAATTTTGGACGTGGTAGAGCACATTTTGAGCTGGGGTAGGGGGGAACTCTCTTGAGGCCGGCGGGACCGCCCCAGGGCCCCTCATGTTACAACGGTGTGTCTGACGTTGGGTGCGCACCACCACCGCCAGAGACACTACATTGTACTATGAGGGACCCAGTAGCAATGCCGTCAACCAAAAGCGAGCACACTCACCTCTTCAGACAAACAGCAGTCTCACGGGTGCTTGCGCCAAGTCGCGATACCACGGCCCCGTGTGGGGAGTTTTGCCATTTAGGGAGGTGTAAACATGTCGTATGCTGTACAATCAGCTGCAGCAAATTAGACATTAGAAAAGTAATTCACAGGCAAGAGCTTTTCATAGGAAAGCTAGGTGTCGGCCGGGCAAGGTGGGGCAAAAGATTTCGAAATCCAGTTGTGGTTCATTTTAATGAATGTTAGATCGTCAACATTTTGGGTAGCCAGACGAGTCCTTTTTTCGGTTAATATTGAACCTGCAGCACTGAATACTCTTTCTGATAGGACACTTGCTGCCAGGCAAGCAAGCTCCTGCAATGCATATTCTGCCAATTCTGGCCAGGTGTCTAATTTGGAGGCCCAGTAATCAAATGGGAATGACGGTTGAGGGAGAACATCGATAAGGGATGAAAAATAGTTAGTAACCATACTGGACAAATGTTGTCTCCTGTCACTTTCAATTGATGCAGCAGTACCTGTCCTGTCTGCGGTCATAGCAAAATCACTCCACAACCTGGTCAGAAAACCCCTCTGTCCAACGCCACTTCTGATGTGTGCACCCCTAACACTCCTAGTCTGCTGCCCCCTGGAGCTCGTGTGAGAACGATCACGTGCGCTGTGTGCTGGGAATGCCTGAAGCAAACGGTCAACAAGAGTTGATTGTTTGGTTGCTAATATTAGTTCCAAGTTCTCATGTGGCATAATATTTTGCAATTTGCCTTTATAGCGTGGATCAAGGAGGCAGGCCAACCAGTAATCGTCATCGTTCATCATTTTCGTAATGCGTGTGTCCCTTTTTAGGATACGTAAGGCATAATCCGCCATGTGGGCCAAAGTTCCAGTTGTCAAATCTCCGGTTGTGATTGCTTGAGGGGCAGTTGCAGGCAAATCTACGTCACTTGTGTCCCTCAAAAAACCAGAACCCGGCCGTGACACGCAACCAATTTCCTGTGCCCCCGGGAAATGTTCGGCATTAAAAATATACTCATCCCCATCATCCTCCTCGTCCTCCACCTCCTCTTCGCCCGCTACCTCGTCCTGTACACTGCCCTGACCAGACAATGGCTGACTGTCATCAAGGCTTTCCTCTTCCTCTGGTGCAGACGCCTGCTCCTTTATGTGCGTCAAACTTTGCATCAGCAGACGCATTAGGGGGATGCTCATGCTTATTACGGCGTTGTCTGCACTAACCAGCCGTGTGCATTCCTCAAAACACTGAAGGACTTGACACATGTCTTGTATCTTAGACCACTGCACACCTGACAACTCCATGTCTGCCATCCTACTGCCTGCCCGTGTATCCTCCCACAAATAAATAACAGCACCCCTCTGTTCGCACAGTCTCTGAAGCATGTGCAGTGTTGAGTTCCACCTTGTTGCAACGTCTATGATTAGGCGATGCTGGGGAAGGTTCAAAGACCGCTGATAGGTCTGCATACGGCTGGCGTGTACAGGCGAACGTCGGATATGTGAGCAAAGTGCACGCACTTTGAGGAGCAGGTCGGAGAACCCAGGATAAGTTTTCAATAAGCACTGCACCACCAGGTTTAAGGTGTGAGCCAGGCAAGGAATGTGTTTCAGTTGGGAAAGGGAGATGGCAGCCATGAAATTCCTTCCGTTATCACTCACTACCTTGCCTGCCTCAAGATCTACTGTGCCCAGCCACGACTGTGTTTCTTGTTGCAAGAACTCGGACAGAACTTCCGCGGTGTGTCTGTTGTCGCCCAAGCACTTCATAGCCAATACAGCCTGCTGACGCTTGGCAGTAGCTGGCCCATAATGGGACAACTGGTGTGCAACAGTGTCATCTGCCGATGGAGTGGTTGGCAGACTGCGTTCTGTGGAAGAGCTGTAGCTTCTGCAGGAGGACGAGGAGGAGGAGGAGGAGGGGGTGCGAACGCCTACAGCCAACTGTTTCCTAGACCGTGGGCTAGGCACAACTGTCCCTAAATTGATGTCGCCTGTGGACCCTGCATCCACCACATTCACCCAGTGTGCCGTGATGGACACATAACGTCCCTGGCCATGCCTACTGGTCCATGCATCTGTAGTCAGGTGCACCTTTGTACTCACAGATTGCCTGAGTGCATGGACGATGCGCTGTTTAACATGCTGGTGCAGGGCTGGGATGGCTTTTCTGGAAAAAAAGTGTCGACTGGGTAGCTCGTATCGTGGTTCAGCGTACTCCATCAGGGCTTTGAAAGCTTCGCTTTCAACTAACCGGTAGGGCATCATCTCTAACGAGATTAGTCTAGCTATGTGGGCGTTAAAACACTGTGTACGCGGATGCGAGGATAAGTACTTCCTTTTTCTAACCAGAGTCTCATGTAGGGTGAGCTGGACTGGAGAGCTGGAGATCGTGGAACTTTCGGGTGTGCCGGTGTACATGGCAGACTGAGAGACGGTTGGAGACGGTATTGTTTCCGCCGGTGCCCTAGATGCAATATTTCCTCCTACAAAACTGGTGATTCCCTGACCCTGACTGCTTTTGGCTGGCAAAGAAACCTGCACAGATACTGCCGGTGGTGCGGAAAATGGTGGCCTTACAGTGACGGAAGGGATGTTGCGTTGCTGACTAGCTTCATTGGCCGAGGGTGCTACAACCTTGAGGGACGTTTGGTAGTTAGTCCAGGCTTGAAAATGCATGGTGGTTAAGTGTCTATGCATGCAACTAGTATTTAGACTTTTCAGATTCTGACCTCTGCTTAAGCTAGTTGAACATTTTTGACAGATGACTTTGCGCTGATCAGTTGGATGTTGTTTAAAAAAATGCCAGACTGCACTCTTCCTAGACTCGGATCCCTTTTCAGGGATTGCAGACTGAGCTTTAACCGGATGGCAACGCTGTGCTCCAACAGGTTTTGGCTTTGACACGCGTTTTGGGCCAGATACGGGCCCGGCAGATGGAACCTGTTGCGATGTTGATGCCTGCTGCGGCCCCTCCTCCACCTCCGCTTCTGAACTACTGCCGCCTGCACCCTGTTCCCCCAATGGCTGCCAATCGGGGTCAATAACTGGGTCATCTATTACCTCCTCTTCGAGCTCGTGTGCAACTTCGTCTGTGTCACTGTGTCGGTCGGTGGTATAGCGTTCGTGGCGGGGCAACATAGTCTCATCAGGGTCTGATTGTGGATCTGTACCCTGAGAGGGCAATGTGGTGGTCTGAGTCAAAGGAGCAGCATAGTACTCTGGCTGTGGCTGTGCATCAGTGCACTCCATGTCAGAATATACTTGTAATGGGCATGGCCTGTTAAATGTTTCACTTTCTAAGCCAGGGACGGTATGTGTAAAGAGCTCCATGGAGTGACCCGTTGTGTCGCCTGCTGCATCCTTCTCTCTTGTTGTAGTTTTTGCTGAGGAGGACAAGGAAGCGACTTGTCCCTGACCGTGAACATCCACAAGCGACGCGCTGCTTTTACATTTACCAGTTTCGGAAGAGGAGGCAAAAGAGCTAGAGGCTGAGTCTGCAATGTAAGCCAAAACTTGCTGTTGCTGCTCCGCCTTTAAAAGCGGTTTTCCTACTCCCAGAAAAGAGAGCGTTCGAGGCCTTGTGTAGCCTGACGACGAAACTGGCTCCACAGCTCCAGACTTAGGTGGAATATTTTTATCCCCACGACCACCTGATGCTCCACTACCACTACCATCATTACCAGCTGACAATGAACGCCCACGACGACCTCTTGCACCAGACTTCCTCATTGTTTTAAAATCTTAACCAAAGTAACTTTATTTGTTGCTGTCAAACAACTTACACGGTGAGCTATAACTTCAGTATGATTTCAATATCCCTTAACAGGTTGGTGAGACCACAAGGAAAATCAGGCACAATGTTACACACTCTGTTTTCTGTGGCACAAAATCACAGAGATGACACACACGCAGGACTGTCACTCAAGCACTAATGTCAATATTAATCTCCCACCTAATTTATTTATTTATTTTTCTCAGGGAGACTTTAGAAACCAAATAATATTAAAAAAAAAAAAAAAAAAGGCTTTCTATGGCCCACAATTAGAGAGAGAGAGGTGGCACACCCAGGAGTCAAGACTGGCGCACAAGCTGAAAGGGCAATATTACTCTCCCACTGTTTTTTTAAGTTTTTTTTTTATTTCAGGGAGACTTTAGAAACCAAATAATATTAAAAAAACCAAAAAAAAAAATAGCCTTTCTATGGCCCACTGAATGAGAGACAGAGGTGGCACACCCAGGAGTCAAGACTGGCACACAAGCTGAAAGGGCAATATTACTCTCCCACTGTTTTTTTATGTATTTTTTGTTTTTTAAGGGAGACTTTAGAAACCCAATAATATTTAAAAAAAAAAATAAATAGGCTTTCTATGGCCCACTGAATGAGAGGGAGAGAGGTGGCACACCCAGGAGTCAAGACTGGCACACAAGCTGAAAGGGCAATATTACTCTCCCACTGTTTTTTTATGTTTTTTTTTTTTTTAAGGGAGACTTTAGAAACCCAATAATATTTAAAAAAAAAATAAATAGGCTTTCTATGGCCCACTGAATGAAAGGGAGAGAGGTGGCACACCCAGGAGTCAAGACTGGCACACAAGCTGAAAGGGCAATATTACTCTCCCACTGTTTTTTTATGTATTTTTTGTTTTTTAAGGGAGACTTTAGAAACCCAATAATATTTTAAAAAAATAAATAAATAGGCTTTCTATGGCCCACTGAATGAGAGGGAGAGAGGTGGCACACCCAGGAGTCAAGACTGGCACACAAGCTGAAAGGGCAATATTACTCTCCCACTGTTTTTTTAGTTTTTTTTTTTTTTTTCAGGGAGACTTTAGAAACCAAATAATATTAAAAAAAAAAAAAAATAGGCTTTCTATAGCCCACTGAATGAGAGATAGCACACACAGCAGTGGCACACAAGCCCTGACTGAGGCCAATATTTTTCTCCCACTGATTGATGTAGTGTTTTTGTGTTGAGGTAGATTTTAGAACACAAATCAAGGAAAAAAAAAAATGCTTTCTATGGCCCACTGAATGAGAGAGAGAGGTGGCACACCCAGGAGTCAAGACTGGCACACAAGCTGAAAGGGCAATATTACTCTCCCACTGTTTTTTTATGTATTTTTTGTTTTTTAAGGGAGACTTTAGAAACCCAATAATATTTAAAAAAAAAAATAAATAGGCTTTCTATGGCCCACTGAATGAAAGGGAGAGAGGTGGCACACCCAGGAGTCAAGACTGGCACACAAGCTGAAAGGGCAATATTACTCTCCCACTGTTTTTTGTATGTTTTTTTTTTTTTTCAGGGAGACTTTAGAAACCAAATAATATTAAAAAAACAAAAAAAAAAATAGCCTTTCTATGGCCCACTGAATGAGAGAGAGAGGTGGCACACCCAGGAGTCAAGACTGGCACACAAGCTGAAAGGGCAATATTACTCTCCCACTGTTTTTTTATGTATTTTTTGTTTTTTAAGGGAGACTTTAGAAACCCAATAATATTTAAAAAAAAAAAAAAATAGGCTTTCTATGGCCCACTGAATGAAAGGGAGAGAGGTGGCACACCCAGGAGTCAAGACTGGCACACAAGCTGAAAGGGCAATATTACTCTCCCACTGTTTTTTGTATGTTTTTTTTTTTTTCAGGGAGACTTTAGAAACCAAATAATATTAAAAAAACAAAAAAAAAATAGCCTTTCTATGGCCCACTGAATGAGAGAGAGAGGTGGCACACCCAGGAGTCAAGACTGGCACACAAGCTGAAAGGGCAATATTACTCTCCCACTGTTTTTTTATGTATTTTTTGTTTTTTAAGGGAGACTTTAGAAACCCAATAATATTTAAAAAAAAAAATAAATAGGCTTTCTATGGCCCACTGAATGAGAGGGAGAGAGGTGGCACACCCAGGAGTCAAGACTGGCACACAAGCTGAAAGGGCAATATTACTCTCCCACTGTTTTTTTATGTATTTTTTGTTTTTTAAGGGAGACTTTAGAAACCCAATAATATTTAAAAAAAAAATAAATAGGCTTTCTATGGCCCACTGAATGAAAGGGAGAGAGGTGGCACACCCAGGAGTCAAGACTGGCACACAAGCTGAAAGGGCAATATTACTCTCCCACTGTTTTTTGTATGTTTTTTTTTTTTTTTCAGGGAGACTTTAGAAACCAAATAATATTAAAAAAACAAAAAAAAAAATAGCCTTTCTATGGCCCACTGAATGAGAGAGAGAGGTGGCACACCCAGGAGTCAAGACTGGCACACAAGCTGAAAGGGCAATATTACTCTCCCACTGTTTTTTTATGTATTTTTTGTTTTTTAAGGGAGACTTTAGAAACCCAATAATATTAAAAAAAATAAATAAATAGGCTTTCTATGGCCCACTGAATGAAAGGGAGAGAGGTGGCACACCCAGGAGTCAAGACTGGCACACAAGCTGAAAGGGCAATATTACTCTCCCACTGTTTTTTGTATGTTTTTTTTTTTTTTCAGGGAGACTTTAGAAACCAAATAATATTAAAAAAACAAAAAAAAAAATAGCCTTTCTATGGCCCACTGAATGAGAGAGAGAGGTGGCACACCCAGGAGTCAAGACTGGCACACAAGCTGAAAGGGCAATATTACTCTCCCACTGTTTTTTTATGTATTTTTTGTTTTTTAAGGGAGACTTTAGAAACCCAATAATATTAAAAAAAAAAAATAAATAGGCTTTCTATGGCCCACTGAATGAGAGGGAGAGAGGTGGCACACCCAGGAGTCAAGACTGGCACACAAGCTGAAAGGGCAATATTACTCTCCCACTGTTTTTTTAGGTTTTTTTTTTTTTTTCAGGGAGACTTTAGAAACCAAATAATATTAAAAAAAAAAAAAAAAAAATAGGCTTGCTATAGCCCACTGAATGAGAGATAGCACACACAGCAGTGGCACACAAGCCCTGACTGAGGCCAATATTTTTCTCCCACTGATTGATGTAGTGTTTTTGTGTTGAGGTAGAATTTAGAACACAAATCACGGAAAAAATAAATAGGCTTTCTATGGCCCACTCAGTGAGAGATGGCACACACAGGGATGGCACTGTAGCAGAAATGCCAATCTTAATCTCCCACAAAAAAAACAAAAAACAAAAAAAACTGTCCTACAATTACTATCTCCCTGCAGTAATGTAAGCCAGGTATGGCAGGCAGCAATAGGAGTGGACTGATGCACAAATTAAATAAAAAGTGTGGACAAACAAAAAAGATAGCTGTGCAGAAAGGAAGGAACAAGAGGATATGTGCTTTGAAAAAAGCAGTTGGTTTCCACAGTGGCGTACACACAGCAATACAGCTATCACGGAGCCTTCTAGGGCAGCCCAATGAGCTACAGCGCTGAGGGGAAAAAAAAAAATAGCTTCCACTGTTCCTGCACACCGAAGGTGGTGTTGGACAGTGGAAATCGCTGCAGCACAAGCGGTTTGGTGGTTAGTGGACCCTGCCTAACGCTCTCCCTGCTTCTGACGAAGCGGCAGCAACCTGTCCCTAAGCTCAGATCAGCAGCAGTAAGATGGCGGTCGGCGGGAACGCCCCTTTATAGCCCCTGTGACGCCGCAGACAGCAAGCCAATCACTGCAATGCCCTTCTCTAAGATGGTGGGGACCAGGATCTATGTCATCACGCTGCCCACACTCTGCGTTCACCTTCGTTGGCTGAGAAATGGCGCTTTTCGCGTCATTGAAACGCGACTTTGGCGCGAAAGTCGCGTACCGCATGGCCGACAAGCACAGGGGTCGGATCGGGTTTCATGAGACGCCGACTTAGCCAAAAGTCGGCGACTTTTGAAAATGATCGACCCGTTTCGCTCAACCCTACCCTTCACAAACAAGGCATTATCACGAAGGACCTGAAATACCATCCTGACTTGTTTCACATGAGACTCCCAATCATCGGAAAAAATCCAAATATCATCCAAATATACAATCATGAATTTATCAAGATAATTCTGAAAAATATCATGCATGAAAGACTGAAACACAGATGGGGCATTAGAGAGTCCGAATGGCATCACAAGATACTCAAAATGGCCCTCGGGCGTATTAAACGCAGTTTTCCATTCGTCACCCTGCTTAATACGAACCAGATTATATGCCCCTCAAAGGTCAATCTTAGTAAACCAACTAGCCCTCTTAATTCTGGCAAACAAATCAGAAAGCAAAGGCAAAGGGTATTGGAATTTGACCGTGATCTTATTCAAGAGGCGATAATCAATACAGGGTCTCAAGGAACCATCCTTCTTGGCAACAAAAAAAAAACCTGCTCCTAATGGAGAAGAAGATGGCCGAATAAGCCCCTTCTCCAAAGACTCCTTTACATAGCTCCGCATGGCGGCATGTTCAGGCACAGACAGGTTGAAAAGTCGGCCTGTCATGATCTCCATGGCCAGAGAACTAGCATAAGCCTCTATAGGAACAAGCTCTTGGAAGATGTAACTATACTGACCATGAACTAAACCTACCGCATCATCTAGAAGTAGCCAGGTAGCATGTCCTACTTTTTATCCCTATATGCCCAGCGCCGGCCGGAGAACTAAATAATGCTAGCAGAGGGAAATATAAGACCTGACTCACCTCTAGAGAAATGCCCAAAAAAAGGAGACAGAAGCCCCCCACATATATTGGCGGTGATATGAGATGAAACAACAAACGCAGCAGGAAAATAGTTTTAGCAAATTTGAGGTCCGCTTTCTAGATAGCAGAAGACAGAAAGCATACTTTCATGGTCAGTAGAAAACCCTAACAAAACACATCCAGAAATTACTTTAGGACTCTGGCATTAACTCATAATACCAGAGTGGCAATTCCTGATCAACAAGAGCTTTCCAGACACAGTAACGAAACTGCAGCTGTGAACTGGAACCAAAATACAAAAACAAAACATGGACGAATGTCCAACTTATCTAGTAGATGTCTGGGAGCAGGAACAAGCACAGAGAGGCTTCTGATAACATTGTTGACCGGCAAGCATCTAACAGAGAAGCCAGGTTATATAGCGACACCCAGATCTAATCAGAACAGGTGAACAGGGAAGATGATGTCACAAGTTCAATTCCACCAGTAGCCACCGGGGGAGCCCAGAATCCAAATTCACAACAGTACCCCCCCCTCAAGGAGGGGGCACCGAACCCTCACCAGAACCACCAGGGCGATCAGGATGGGCCCTATGAAAGGCACGAACCAGATCAGAGGCATGAACATCAGATGCAGTGACCCAAGAATTATCCTCCTGGCCATATCCCTTCCACTTGACCAGATACTGGAGTCTCCGTCTGGAAACACGGGAGTCTAGGATTTTTTCCACAACGTACTCCAACTCACCCTCAACCAACACCGGAGCAGGAGGCTCAACGGAAGGCACAACCGGTGCCTCATACCTGCGCAATAACGACCGATGAAAAACGTTATGAATAGAAAAGGATGCAGGGAGGTCCAAACGGAAGGAAACAGGGTTAAGAATCTCCAATATTTTATACGGACCGATGAACCGAGGCTTAAACTTAGGAGATGAGACCCTCATAGGGACAAAACGAGAAGACAACCACACCAAATCTCCAACACAAAGCCGAGGACCAACACGACGGTGACGGTTGGCAAAAAGCTGAGTCTTCTCCTGGGACAACTTTAAATTGTCCATCACCTGCCCCCAGATATGATGCAATCTCTCCACCACCGCATCCACTCCAGGACAATCCGAGGATTCCATCTGACCGGAGGAAAATCGAGGATGGAACCCCGAATTACAGAAAAACGGGGAAACCAAGGTGGCAGAGCTGGCCCGATTATTGAGGGCGAACTCCGCCAATGGCAAAAAAGCAACCCAATCATCCTGGTCAGCAGACACAAAACACCTCAGATATGTCTCCAGGGTCTGATTAGTCCGCTCGGTCTGGCCATTAGTCTGAGGGTGAAAAGCAGACGAAAAAGACAAATCTATGCCCATCCTAGCACAAAATGCCCGCCAAAATCTAGACACAAATTGGGTTCCTCTGTCAGAAACGATATTCTCAGGAATACCATGCAAACGAACAACATTTTGAAAAAACAGGGGCACCAACTCGGAAGAAGAAGGCAATTTGGGCAGGGGAACCAAATGAACCATCTTAGAAAAACGGTCACACACCACCCAGATGACAGACATCTTCTGAGAAACAGGCAGATCTGAAATAAAATCCATCGAGATGTGTGTCCAAGGCCTCTTAGGAATAGGCAAGGGCAACAATAATCCACTAGCCCGAGAACAACAAGGCTTGGCCCGAGCACAAACGTCACAAGACTGCACAAAGCCTCGCACATCTCGTGACAGGGAAGGCCACCAGAAGGATCTTGCCACCAAATCCCTGGTACCAAAAATTCCAGGATGACCTGCCAACGCAGAAGAATGCACCTCAGAGATGACTTTACTGGTCCAATCATCAGGAACAAACAGCCTATCAGGCGGACAACGATCCGGTCTATCCGCCTGAAACTCCTGCAAGGCCCGCCGCAGGTCTGGAGAAACGGCTGACAAGATAACTCCCTCCTTAAGAATACCTGTGGGGTCAGAGTTGCCAGGTGAATCAGGCTCAAAACTCCTAGAAAGGGCATCCGCCTTAACATTCTTAGAACCTGGTAGGTACGATACCACAAAATTAAACCGAGAAAAAAATAATGACCAGCGCGCCTGTCTAGGATTCAGGCGCCTGGCGGTCTCAAGATAAATCAAATTTTTGTGGTCAGTCAATACCACCACCTGATGTCTGGCCCCCTCGAGCCAATGGCGCCACTCCTCAAACGCCCACTTCATGGCCAAAAGCTCCCGATTCCCAACATCATAATTCCGCTCAGCGGGCGAAAATTTACGGGAAAAGAAGGCACAAGGCCTCATCACGGCGCAGTCAGAACTTTTCTGCGACAACACTGCCCCAGCTCCGATCTCAGAAGCGTCGACCTCAACCTGAAAAGGAAGAGTCACATCAGGCTGACGCAACACAGGGGCAGAAGAAAAACAGCGCTTAAGCTCCTGAAAGGCCTCCACAGCATCAGGGGACCAATTAGCAACATCAGCACCCTGTCTAGTCAAATCGGTCAATGGCTTAACGACATCCGAAAAACCAGAAATAAATCGACGATAAAAGTTGGCAAAGCCCAAAAATTTCTGAAGACTTTTAAGAGAAGAGGGCTGCGTCCAATCACAAATAGCTTGAACCTTGACAGGATCCATCTCAATGGAAGAGGGAGAAAAAATATATCCCAAAAAGGAAATTCTCTGAACCCCAAAAACGCACTTAGAACCCTTGACACACAGAGAATTAGACCGCAAAACCTGAAAAACCCTCTTAACTTGCCGGACATGAGAGTCCCAGTCATCCGAAAAAATCAGAATATCATCCAGATACACTATCATAAATTTATCCAAAAAATCGCGGAAAATATCATGCATAAAGGACTGGAAGACTGAAGGGGCATTAGAAAGACCAAAAGGCATCACCAAATACTCAAAGTGGCCCTCGGGCGTATTAAATGCGGTTTTCCACTCATCCCCCTGCCTGATCCGCACCAAATTATACGCCCCACGGAGATCAATCTTAGAGAACCACTTGGCCCCCTTTATGCGAGCAAACAAATCAGTCAGCAACGGCAATGGGTATTGATATTTAACCGTGATTTTATTCAAAAGCCGATAATCAATACATGGTCTCAAAGAGCCGTCTTTTTTTGACACAAAGAAAAAACCGGCTCCTAAGGGAGATGACGATGGACGAATATGTCCCTTTTCCAAGGACTCCTTTATATATTCTCGCATAGCAGTATGTTCAGGCACAGACAGATTAAATAAACGACCCTTTGGGTATTTACTACCCGGAATTAAATCTATAGCACAATCGCACTCACGGTGCGGAGGTAGTGAACCAAGCTTGGGTTCTTCAAAGACGTCACGATAGTCAGACAGGAACTCAGGGATTTCAGAGGGGATAGATGATGAAATGGACACCAAAGGTACGTCCCCATGAGTCCCCTTACATCCCCAGCTCAACACAGACATAGCTCTCCAGTCAAGGACTGGGTTATGAGACTGCAGCCATGGCAATCCCAGCACCAAATCCTCATGTAGATTATACAGCACTAGAAAACGAATAGTCTCCTGGTGATCCGGATTAATACACATAGTCACTTGTGTCCAGTATTGTGGTTTATTATTAGCCAATGGGGTGGAGTCAATCCCCTTCAGAGGAATAAGAGTTTCCAAAGGCTCTAAATCATACCCACAACGATTGGCAAAGGACCAATCCATAAGACTCAAAGCGGCGCCAGAGTCGATATAGGCGTCAGTAGTAATAGATGACAAAGAGCAAATCAGGGTCACAGACAAAATAAATTTAGACTGTAAAGTGCCAATGGAAACAGATTTATCAAGCTTTTTAGTACGTTTAGAGCATGCTGATATAACATGAGTAGAATCCCCACAATAGAAGCACAACCCATTTTTCCGTCTAAAATTCTGCCGCTCGCTTCTGGACAGAATTCTATCACACTGCATGCTTTCTGGCGTCTTCTCAGTGGACACCGCCAGATGGTGCACTGGTTTGCGCTCCCGCAGACGCCTATCGATCTGAATGGCCATTGTCATGGACTCATTCAGACCCGCAGGCACAGGGAACCCCACCATAACATCCTTAATGGCATCAGAGAGACCCTCTCTGAAAGTAGCCGCCAAGGCACACTCATTCCACTGAGTAAGCACAGACCATTTACGGAATCTTTGGCAGTAAATTTCAGCTTCATCTTGCCCCTGCGATAGGGACATCAAAGTTTTTTCTGCCTGAAGTTCCAAATGAGGTTCCTCATACAGCAAGCCCAAGGCCAAAAAAAACGCATCCACATTGCGCAACGCAGGATCCCCTGGTGCCAATGCAAAAGCCCAGTCTTGAGGGTCGCCGCGGAGCAAGGAAATCACAATCCCAACCTGCTGTGCAGGGTCTCCAGCAGAACGAGATTTCAGGGACAAAAATAGCTTACAATTATTTCTAAAATTCTGAAAGCTAGATCTATTCCCTGAGAAGAATTCCGGCAAAGGAATTCTCGGCTCAGATACCGGAGCATGAATAATAAAATCTTGCAAATTTTGTACTTTCGTGGTGAGATTATTCAAACCTGCAGTTACACTCTGAAGATCCATTATTAACAGGTGAACACAAAGCCATTCAAAGATTATAAGGAGAGAGAAAAAAAAGAAAGACTGCAGCATAGACAGACTGGCAAGTGATCCAATTAAGAGCACAGAAAAAAAAAAAAAAAAAAAAACTCTCAGCAGACTTCTTATTTCTCTCCTTTCTCAGCCAAGGATTTTAACCCTTTAGTAGGCCGGTCAAACTGTCATGATCTCCATGGCCAGAGAACTAGCATAAGCCTCTATAGGAACAAGCTCTTGGAAGATGTAACTATACTGACCATGAACTAAACCTACCGCATCATCTAGAAGTAGCCAGGTAGCATGTCCTACTTTTTATCCCTATATGCCCAGCGCCGGCCGGAGAACTAAATAATGCTAGCAGAGGGAAATATAAGACCTGACTCACCTCTAGAGAAATGCCCAAAAAAAGGAGACAGAAGCCCCCCACATATATTGGCGGTGATATGAGATGAAACAACAAACGCAGCAGGAAAATAGTTTTAGCAAATTTGAGGTCCGCTTTCTAGATAGCAGAAGACAGAAAGCATACTTTCATGGTCAGTAGAAAACCCTAACAAAACACATCCAGAAATTACTTTAGGACTCTGGCATTAACTCATAATACCAGAGTGGC
Organism: Ranitomeya variabilis; assembly: GCF_051348905.1. Taxonomy (NCBI): domain Eukaryota; kingdom Metazoa; phylum Chordata; class Amphibia; order Anura; family Dendrobatidae; genus Ranitomeya; species Ranitomeya variabilis. Next base: position 628,001,819 of record NC_135232.1, read on the forward strand.
AATTCCTGATCAACAAGAGCTTTCCAGACACAGTAACGAAACTGCAGCTGTGAACTGGAACCAAAATACAAAAACAAAACATGGACGAATGTCCAACTTATCTAGTAGATGTCTGGGAGCAGGAACAAGCACAGAGAGGCTTCTGATAACATTGTTGACCGGCAAGCATCTAACAGAGAAGCCAGGTTATATAGCGACACCCAGATCTAATCAGAACAGGTGAACAGGGAAGATGATGTCACAAGTTCAATTCCACCAGTAGCCACCGGGGGAGCCCAGAATCCAAATTCACAACATCGGCCCTTAGGAAACTTACAGCCTAGAATCAAATCAATAGCACAATCACAGTCCCTATGCGGTGGAAGGGAACTGGACTTGGGCTCATCGAAAACATCCTGGAAATCTGACAGAAACTCAGGAATTTCAGAAGAGGGGGAGGAGGAAATTGACATCAGAGCAACGTCATCGTGAACCCCCTGACAACCCCAACTAGTCACAGACATAGATTTCCAATCCAACACCGGATTATGTACCTGTAACCATGGAAACCCCAGCACAACAGCATCATGCAAATTATGTAACACCAGGAAGCGACAATCTTCCTGATGGGCTGGCGCCATGCACATGGTTAACTGTGTCCAAAACTGAGGTTTATTTTTAGCCAATGGTGTAGCATCAATCCCCCTCAAAGCGATAGGACTCCGCAAAGGCTGTAAGGAAAAACCACAACGTCTGGCAAATTCTAAGACCATTAAATTTAAAGCGGCGCCTGAATCCACAAATGCCATGACAGAGAATGACGATAATGAGCAGATCAGGGTCACAGATAACAGAAATTTAGGTTGTACAGTACTGATAGTAACGGAATTAGCGATTCTCTTGGCACGCTTAGGGCAATCAGAAATAACATGAGCAGAATCGCCGCAGTAAAAGCACAACCTATTCTGACATCTGAATCCTTGGCATTCCGCTCTAGACACAATCCTATCACACTGCATAGGCTCAGGACTCCGCTCGGAAGACAACGCCATAGTGTGCACAACTCTGCGCTCACGCAAGCGCCGATCAATTTGAAAGGCCAGAGACATAGAATCACTCAGACCTGCAGGCCTGGGGAACCCCACCATAACATCTTTAACAGATTCAGAAAGACCCTTTCTGAAAATTGCCGCCAAAGCATCCTCATTCCACTTAGTAAGCACAGACCATTTTCTGAATTTCTGGCAATATTACTCTGCCGCTTCTTGACCCTGACACAGAGCCAAAAGTGTTTTCTCAGCATGCTCTACAGAGTTAGGTTCATCATACAATAACCCAAGCGCCTGAAAAAAGGTGTCTACATTAAGCAAGGCCGGATTCCCAGATTCCAGGGAAAATACCCAATCCTGCGGGTCACCACGCAACAGAGAAATGACAATTTTTACCTGCTGGATGGGATCACCAGAGGAACGGGGCTTAAGAGCAAAAAACAGTTTACAGTTATTTTTAAAGCTCAAAAATTTGGACCTGTCCCCGAAGAACAGATCGGGGGTAGGAATTCTAGGCTCTAAAACAGGAGTCTGCACGATATAATCAGAAATACCCTGTACTCTAGCAGCAAGTTGATCCGCCCGAGAAGCAAGTCCCTGAACATCCATGTCAACGCCTAACTCCTGAGCCACCCAGAAGTGAAGAGGGAAAAAAAAACACAACAGAGTACAGAAAAAAAATGGCTCAGCACTTTCTTTCCCTTCTTTTGAGATGCGGTTAACTCATTGTTGGCCAGTTGTACTGTTATAAACTGGTGGCCTAGGAGCAGCATGGACGAGCTCTGGAGTAGGTGGCCTCTATACTGACCGCAGACCCTGAACTTAACACATCAACTAGAAGTAGCCGTGGGATGTTCCTGTCACTCCCTAGACACCTCGTCACGGCCGGAGGACTAATTACACCTAAAGAAAGAAACAGGAATATTATCTTGCCTCAGAGAAAATTCCCAAAGGAAAGGCAGCCCCCCACAAATATTGACTGTGAGAGGAGAGGGAAATTACAAACGCAGACTGAAAACAGAATTTAGCAAAGGAGACCACGTTACCTAGAAAGAAAAGACAGGAAAGAGTACTATGCGGTCAGTATAAAAAATACTACAAAATCCACCACAGAGAATACAAAAATCTCCACACCTAACTAAAGGCATGGAGGGTAACTCTGTGACTTCAGAGCTTCCAACTTGGCTGAGTAAATCTTAACACAGACAAAGCTGGACAAGAAAAAACATAGCAATTCACAGAACTATTAAGTCCACCGCATGTGGACTGCAAAAACAGAGCCAGGACTTATCTTTGATGATTTGGACAATCCAGAAGGAGAAACCAAGCAGAGATGTGGATCCCTAGAAAAACAATGGACAACTGGCACTCACTAAAGGCAGGAGCCAGACTAAATAGCCCCATCCAAAGTAGAAGCAGCTGATGACTGTTGTGAAGGACAAACAGCAGCACTACCACTCATAACCACCGGAGGAAGCCCAAGAGCAGAACCCACAACAGAATTCACAACAGTGTCTGCCGCTCCTTGGTGTTCTCCTGGTTTATTTTTCTTGTGCTTCAATCTTCAGGCTTTCGTTTAAATATTTTTTATATTAAACTGCATTTGGCCTACTTGTTGGGTTGGGCCTAGTAACATTGTCTGCTGCCGCCTCTTGTTTTCCTCTACTAAACAAAGCTGAGCTTGAAGCTTCAGGCTTTCGGCCTGTAACAACAATATGAAACTACATTTGGCCTAGTTCTTGGTTTGGGCCTAGTAACGTTGTCTGCTGCTGCCTCTTGTTTTCCTCTACTACACAAAGCTGAGCTTCAATCTTCAGGCTTTCAGACTATATTTAGAATATGAAACTGCATTTGGCCTACTTGTTTGGTTGGGCCTACTAACGGTGTCTGCCGCTGATTGTTGTTCTCCTCCACTGAACAAACCAATGCCGCCTGTTTACTCCTGTTACCAATTTTTAACAGCTTTTAGCCTACTTTTTTATTTTGGGCCTATATCTGTGTTTCCTCCTCATTCCTGCCCATTGCCCAGCCACTGCTAGATGAGTCTGCTGGTACATTGACACTGACCACTACATTCCCCTTGCACTCTACACAGTCTGAATCTGACCCTGCTGAAACTCAGGTTCCCCTTCCCGCATACTATACCACCTTACATGGGGACAAAGAGGAAGGTGCAGATGAAAGTGCAGGTTCCTTCAACAGGTGGGGGGGGGCATACTCATTGGCGACGTCACTGGCACAGGGCCCCTCATAGTACGCAAAAGTGTCTCTGCTGGTGGGAGGCGCCCCCGCCGTCAATCACAACGCCGTACTTTGAGGGGCCCTGTGCCAGTGGCAATGCAAACGAGTGTGCTCCCCCTGCTTGCTCAGGATCACAGCACTTGCAAAGTTGAAATACTTACCTCTCCCTGCTCCACCGCCGTGACGTATTCCACATTTCCTGGGCCCAAGAAAAAATTGAGCCAGCCCTCCCCCCCCCCCAACTTTAACCAAATGACCCCCAATTTTCAATACCTAACTATTATTATAAGGTTAATTAAGATTGACAAGCTTAAGTAACCATAATTGATGTTTTTGACATTAAAATGGGCTCTGTAGGTGTTTTCCTGTCCTCCACTCACTGCCGACTTTTATTCCCCATTGACTTGCATTGGGTTTCGTGTTTCAGTCGGCCCCCGACTTTTCGCAATGATCGGCCGATTTCACCCGACCCGACTTTTGACAAAGTCGGGTTTCGCGAAACACGACTCGATCCTGAAAAAGTAAAAGTCGCTCAACCCTACTCCTTAGTATAATGTCAGAGGTGATCACTGTATTATCTGTACACTGACACTATATACAGAGCTCCTGTGTATAATGTCACCGGTGATAACTGTATTACCTGTACACTAACACTATATACAGAGCTCCTGGGTATAATGTCAGAGGTGATCACTGCATTACCTGTACACTATACACTATATACAGAGCTCCTGTGTACAATGTCACTAGTGATCACTGTATTACCTGTACACTGACACTATATACAGAGCTCCTGTGTAAAATGTCACAAGTGATCACTGTATTACCTGTACACTGACACTATATACAGAGCTCCTGTGTATAATGTCACTGGTGATCACTGTATTACCTGTACACTGACACTATATATAGAGCTCCTTTGTGTAATGTCAGAGGTGATCACTGTATTATCTGTACACTGACACTATATACAGAGCTCCTGTGTATAATGTCACCAGTGATCAATGTATTACCTGTACACTGACACTATACATATGTAACTTCTGTGTATAATGTCACTGGTGATTCCTGTATCACCTGTACCTGACACTTGTGTATAATGCCACCGATGATCACTGTATTACCTGTACAATGACACTATATACAGAGCTCCTGTATATAATGTCACTGGTGATCACTGTATTACCTGTACACTATACACTATATACAGAGCTCCTGTGTACAATGTCACTAGTGATCACTGTATTACCTGTACACTGACACTATATACAGAGCTCCTGTGTATAATGTCACTGGTGATCACTGTATTACCTGTACACTGACACTATATACAGAGTTCCTGTGTATAATGTCAGAGGTGATCACTGTATAATCTGTACACTGACACTATATACAGAGCTGCTGTGTATAATGTCACTGGTGATCACTGTATTACCTGTACACTGGCACTACATACAGAGCTCCTGTGTATAATGTCAGAGGTGATCACTGTATAATCTGTACACTGACACTATATACAGAGCTCATGTGTATAATGTCACCGGTGATCACTGTATTACCTGCACACTGACACTACATACAGAGCTCATGTGTATAATGTCACCAAGGATCACTGTATTACCTGTACAATATACACTATATACAGAGCTCCTGTGTATAATGTCACTGGCGATCACTGTATTACCTGTACACTGACATGATATGCAGAGCTCCTGTGTACAATGTCACCGGTGATCGCTGTATTACCTGCGCACTGACACTATATGTAGAGCTCATCTGTATAATGTCACTGTTGGCAATAAGTGTTGTTAGTATTGTGGGTTGTATTCATGATCTGTATTGTAGTATCCGGTTACTATGTGGTGGTAGTTTGTGGTTCTGGTCACGGTGTGGCAGTATTTCTCCTTGTATGTGGCATTATTTGGTCCCTATATGCTGGTAATATGTCATATTATTTGGTCACAATGTGGTGGTAATATGTAGTCTGATCATATTGTGTTGGTATTTGTTCCTTGTACGTGGTATTATAAGGTCACTGTGGTGCTAACATGTGATCTGATCATGGTGTGGCAGTATTTGTTCCTTGTATGTAGCATTACTCGGTCACTATGTGGTGGTAATATGTGGTCCAGTCCTGGTGTGGAGGTATTTCTTCCCTGTATGTGGTATTATTGGTCTTGGTATTGTGGATTGTGTTGTGTATTGCTGTCATTTGTTCTCTTTGATATTAATTAGAAGATTCTTTATTTCTATTAGAGATTAGATACTTGGAACACAGTGGCAGAGGTGCACTTACAGGGGTTCTCCTGTGGAAAAAAAAAGTAGTCACCTCTCTACAGGATAAGTGATAACATCAGAAAAAGAAAAATTGTACACAGGAACTAATCATAATAAAAAATACAAAATTTTATTGACGAAAAAGAACAAAAAAGACAGACAAAGTTATTCAAAAGTGGGAAACCCAAAAATGTACACTAGGAACCCACCACATGTTATAAAGAGGTTGTACATGGAGATTGATAAGCTAGCATACTTCACAGGATAATGCATCCAAGAAAGAGCCAAAAATTCCTAGTGAAAAAAACTTTGAAGAAGTAGTTAGCCCAGAAGAAGGCAATAGGCGAAACCTGTATAGGGGCAGCACCGACACCCACCAGAGACAACCTTTGTACCATCTTTATTCCCTTGCAGTCCTTCACACTCCTTCAAGATGAAGTTTTTTTCACTAGGAATTTTTGAATCTTTCTTGGATGCGTCATCTTATGAAGTGCGCTAGCCTCTTCATAACATATGGTAGGTTCCTGATGTCAATTTTTTGGTTTCCCGCTTTTGAATAACCTTGTCTATCTTTTTGGTTCTTTTTTTGTCAATAAAATGTTGTACTTTTTATTATGATTGGTTCCTGTGTATATTTCTTCTTTTTCTGATTCTACAGTATTGTACTGAACCCTATATATGTCCATTTTTGTTTGGCACTTTATCATTATCTCTTACGTATTGTATTTGGTGCATTTTGATTTGATGCCCTAATTATTGTCCCAACTCCTGCATATAGGAGAAGTGATAACATATTGATTGATGGGGGTCTGACTGCTTGGACCCATTCAGCAAAATGTGGAACTTTTTATCCCCATTAGACTGGAGTAACATGTCCGACTTGACCACTGATCCATTCATTCCCTCAATGGCTGCACTTGTTTTTTTCTGGAAGCCTTAAAGAGAATGAATGGAGCCATGGTCAGACATCTCACAAGCCGCTGCATTTTAAAATGGGGATAAGTGTCCTATCAGGGATAAAACTTCCTCATTCTTCCGATCAGTGCAGTTTCTAATGGTCGGACCTAAGCGATCACCTATCCTATGGAGCCCATGGATAGGTGATAATTTGTTTTAACCAAAGAACCTTATTAATGTAAACTACCGTAATTGTACATCCCAGTTATGGGGGCGCACAGTAGATGTGCAGGAGCCACCGCTGTTTTACAGTCGATGCCCACTATAATGGGGATAACGACTGACAGATATTTGCATATAGCTGTAGGGTGGGCCCCTAGAGTCCATTCCTCTGGTGGGCCCCAGACACCCCAATCCAACCCTGTATAACACTAGAAAAAAAGTTAAAAAATTTTGCTGGGCTACACTTATCAGCCAAACAGTATTACATGTTTTTGGGTACATTTCCTTGGTATATCACCCTCAAAAAACTTGTTTAAAAATGTATCGATATTATATTGCTCACCCTTAGGGTATTACATCTATTTGGGTACATTTCGTTGCTATAAAAGCCACAAGAAACTTGTTTAAAATGTTATCGCTTTATAATGCTTATCTATAGACTATTCCATGGTCTGAAGTACATTTTTTTTCTATACTAGTTGAATAGCCCGGCGTTGCCTGGGCAAAGTAACTAACTGCCATCCCGCTCTCTCCCTCCATAGCCCTGCTCTCCACTCAATGTCCCGCTCTCTGCCTCCGAAGCCCAACTCTCCACCCGCCTTCCCACATTCTCCCTCAGCAGCCCCGCTCTCCATCCACAGTCCTGCTCTCTCCCTCTGCAGTCCCTGTCCCCACTGACCGTCCGGCTCTCTCCCTTAGCAGCCCCCCTTTCGCTCTGCAGCCCCGCTGTCTCCGTCTGCAGCCCAACTCTCCATCCTCCATCATGCTCTCTCCTTCTGCAGCCCCACTCTCCAATTGCTGTCCCGCATTCTTCCTTCACAGCCCCACTCTCTCCCTCAGCAGCCCGTCTCCACTGGCTGTCCCGCTCTCTCCCTCCACAGCCCTGGTCTCCACTGGCCGTCCCGCTCTCTCCCTCCGCAGCCCCGCTCTCCTCTCGCCTTCCCATTCTCTATCTCCGTAGCCCCTGTCTCCACTGGCTATCCCGCTTTCTCCCTCAGTAGCCCAGCTTTCCACCCAAGTCGTACTCTCTCCACCTGCCATCACGCTCTCCCTAAACAGCCCTGCTCTCTCCTTCCACAGCCACACTCTCTCCTTCCACAGCCTCACTCTCTCCTTCCACAGCCTCACTCTCTCCCTCCACAGCTCCGCTCTCTCCCTCCACAGCTCCGCTCTCTCCCTCCACAACCCCGCTCTCCATGCTTCATCCCGCTCTATCCCTCCGCAGCCCCACTCTCCATCCATGTCCTGCTTTCTCTCTCGCAGTTTCGCTCTCCACCAACGTCCCACACTTTCCCTCTGCAAAGCCACTCTCCAGATACCAGTGAGCCGGGCTATGTGGAGTGGGTGTGGCTTGACACATATACACACACACATACATACACTCAGCTGTAAGGCCCATTTCACACTTCCTGATATTTCTTGTACCGGAAAAACCAGTACCGGAGATATGTGTTCCTTTGTGTACTAGGTGTGGCACACGTGTGGCAACCGTATGCCACCTGTGTGCTGCATCAGTACCACACAGATGGCCGCAGGGGAAGCAGACGGACACACGGACACTGATATCTCCAGTTTTTCTGGTACCGGAAATATCAGGATGTCTGAAGCTGGCCTAAAATGTATTGGTATTTTATTGCTCATCAATTGGATATTACATCTTGTTGGGTACATTTCTTTGCTATATAACCCTCAAAAAGCTTGATGAAAAAGTTATTGCTATTATAATGCTAACCTATAGACTGTTCCATTGTCTTGAGTACATTTTGTTGGTATACAACCCTCAAAAAATGTGTTCAAAATTGTAGGCTGTGTGCACATGTAGCAGATTTGGTGCATTTTTGTTGTGTTTTTTATTTCTGTGCAAATTTGTGACAAAACCTGAAGAAAAACCTGATGCCGGCAAAGTGAATGAGAAACCTCATGCACACGGTGAGTTGTTTTAACTTCTCTGTGCGTTTTTGCTCTGCAATTTTCACCATTAACTTCACTCAAATCAATCAAAAACACAAGCAACAACACACCAAAAACAAACCAAAAACACACAATTTTGCAGCTAAGTTTTTCCTGCCAAGAGATGCAGAAATTTTATGCAACATGTGCACATACCCTTATCGGTATTATATTGCTCACACAGATTGTTCCATGGTCTGAAGTACATTTCCTCGGTATATAACCTTCAAAAATGAATAGCCTTTATGAGTCTAGGAGTACCAATACATGACAATTTTCACAGAATGCATATGAGGCCCTCCTTTATGTCTAAGGCTGGAGTCACACTCAGCGTAAGACAATACGGTCCGTTTTTTACAGCCGTAATACGGCCGTAATACGGAGAAATGTTCCCAAAATAGTGGTCCGCATGTAATCCGTAGGCAGGGTGTGTCAGCGTATTTTGCGCATGGCATCCTCCGTATGTAATCCGTATGGCATCCGTACTGCGATATTTTCTCGCAGGCTTGCAAAACCGACATCTAATGGATTTATGTGCTCAAATGTCCGTTAAAACATATATACAGTATATATATACAGTATATGTCATTGAGACACATATATATATATTCTGTATTTATATTTAATTCAGCGCGATATATGTGAAAAGCCGGTAATTCAATTGCCGGCTTTTCATTTCTCCTTCCCAAACCCGACAGGATATGAGACATGGTTTACATACAGTAAACCATCTCATATCCCCCTTTTTTTTGCATATTCCACACTACTAATGTTAGTAGTGTGTATGTGCAAAATTTGTTTGCTGTAGCTGCTAAAATAAAGGGTTAAATGGCGGAAAAAATTGGCGTGGGCTCCAGCGCAATTTTCTCCGCCAGAATGGTAAATCCAGTGACTGAGGGCAGATATTAATAGCCAGGAGAGGGTCCATGGTTATTGCCCCCCCCCCCGGCTACAAACATCTGCCCCCAGCCACCCCAGAAAAGGCACATCTGGAAGATGCGCCTATTCTGGCACTTGGCCACTCTCTTCCCACTCCCGTGTAGCGGTGGGATATGGGGTAATGAAGGGTTAATGCCACCTTGCTATTGTAAGGTGACATTAAGCCAGGTTAATAATGGAGAGGCGTCAATTATGACACCTATCCATTATTAATCCAATTGTGTGAAGGGGTTAAAAACACACACACACATTATTAAAAATTAATTTAATGAAATAAACACACAGGTTGTTTTAGTATTTTATTGCTCTCTCAATCCACCTGAAGACCCACGCTTGGCAAAATAATAAACCCACAATATACATACCATCCAAGGATCTGTCAGGTCCCACGATGTAAATCCTTCTGAAGGGGTTAAATCAATTTACATGCAGGAGCTGCGCTAAAGCACTCGCTCGTGCCTGTAATCCCCGGGTGCTGAAAGGAAAGCTGGGTGATCTGTACTTACATTGAGTCGCGGTGAGGCGCCCTCTGGTGGATGTCCTCATGAACTGGAGCCTTGGAAAAGTTCCCACGCTCGAGTTCATATGAGTTCATCCACCAGAGGGCGCCTCACCGCAACTCAATGTAAGTACAGATCACCCAGCTTTCCTTTCAGCACCCGGGGATTACAGGCATGAGTGAGTGCTTTAGCGCAGCTCCTGCCTGTAAATTGATTTAACCCCTTCAGAAGGATTTACATCGTGGGACCTGACAGATCCTCGGATGGTATGTATATTGTGGGTTTATTATTTTGCCAAGCGAGGGTCTTCAGATGGATTGAGAGAGCAATAAAATACTAAAACAACCTGTGTGTTTATTTCATTAAAATAATTTTTAATAATGTGTGTGTGTGTTTTTTAACCATTTCATACAATTGGATTAATAACACTGGTCAACAGCATTTTTGGTGCCAAAGATATTTCATCGAATTTAGGGAATTTTTGGGGTGCTGATTCTGAATATGTCATCAGTTTTGCCAGATTGGCTCAAGTTTTTGAGATTTTTGGTATCTTATTTATAGCACTTGTTGGTAAATGCGACGCATCATCTCATTAATTTCTTTGGATTAGTACTTGAACTGAGCAGTTCTCAATATAGTTTTGTGTTAATTAGTGTTCTAAATAATAATAATAATAATAATCTTTATTTTTATATAGCGCTAACATATTACGCAGCGCTTTACAGTTTGCACACATTATCATCGCTGTCCCTGATGGGGCTCACAATCTAAATTCCCTATCAGTATGTCTTTGGAATGTGGGAGGAAACCGGAGAACCCGGAGGAAACCCACGCAAACACGGAGAGAACATACAAACTCTTTGCAGATGTTGTCCAAGGTGGGATTAGAACCCAGGACTCCAGCGCTGCAAGGCTGCTGTGCTAACCACTGCGCCACCGTGCTTCATAGCTTGATTTTTGCACTAACTTTATGTTGTTGTCTGTTTTCCAGTGAAAAGCATGAACTCATCAAGAAGAAGTTGTCTTAACGATCCAGACTCATTCTGTTACATTTGTGGTGAATACACACTGCCAAAACATAGAAGAAACATAACAGACTTCGTAAAAAAAGTGTATTTTGCCTATTTTGGGGTTATGCTTGGGGACCAAGACAAGTTTTGGGCACCACACATAGTGTGCAAAGCATGTATCGAATTATTACGAAAATGGAGCAAAGGACAAAGAAAAAGCTTCAAATTTGGTGTTCCAATGGTGTGGAGAGAGCCAAAAAATCATCATGATGACTGTTATTTATGGTAAACACAGGTACAGGCACATCTTCACAATGAGGGACAGGCCTTCTTGCAGATTCCATGTTACTCCCATTTTCGTTTCTTATGCTTATTGAATCCTTGCACTTGCACTGCACAGAAATAACAGTCATCATGATGATTTTTTGGCTCTCTCCACACCATTGGAACACCAAATTTGAAGCTTTTTCTTTGTCCTTTGCTCCATTTTCGTAATAATTCGATACATGCTTTGCGCACTATGTGTGGTGCCCAAAACTTGTCTTGGTCCCCAAGCATAACCCCAAAATAGGCAAAATACACTTTTTTTACGAAGTCTGTTATGTTTCTTCTATGTTTTGGCAGTGTGTATTCACCACAAATGTAACAGAATGAGTCTGGATCGTTAAGACAACTTCTTCTTGATGAGTTCATGCTTTTCACTGGAAAACAGACAACAACATAAAGTTAGTGCAAAAATCAAGCTATGAACAAACTTTTAGAACACTAATTAACACAAAACTATATTGAGAACTGCTCAGTTCAAGTACTAATCCAAAGAAATTAATGAGATGATGCGTCGCATTTACCAACAAGTGCTATAAATAAGATACCAAAAATGTCAAAAACTTGAGCCAATCTGGCAAAACTGATAGCATATTCAGAATCAGCACCCCAAAAATACCCCAAATTCATTAAAATATTTTGGACACCAGAAAAAAAAATTTTTTTTGTTGACCTGTGTAATGGATAGGTGTCATAATTGACGCCTCTCCATTATTAACCTCCATTATTAGTGTCACCTTACAATAGCAAGGTGACATTAACCCTTCATTACCCCATATCCCACCGCTACACGGGAGTGGGAAGAGAGTGGCCAAGTGCCAGAATAGGCGCATCTTCCAGATGTGCCTTTTCTGGGGTGGCTGGGGGCAGATGTTTGTAGCCGGGGGGGGGGGCAATAACCATGGACCCTCTCCTGGCTATTAATATCTGCCCTCAGTCACTGGCTTTACCATTCTGGCAGAGAAAATTGCGCGGGAGCCCACGCCACTTTTTTTCCGCCATTTAACCCTTTATTTTAGCAGCTACAGCAAACAAATTTTTGCACATACACACTACTAACATTAGTAGTGTGGAATATGCAAAAAAAAGGGGGATATGAGATGGTTTACTGTATGTAAACCATGTCTCATATCATGTCGGGTTTGGGAAGGAGAAATGAAAAGCCGGCAATTGAATTACCGACTTTTCACTAACACCGCTGCGTATTTCTCGCAAGTCACACTGCTGGTCCGTGTGGAATCCGTATTTGTCTCGCCCCCATAGACTTTCATTTGCGTATTTTTTGCGCAATACGCTGACAAATGCAGCATGCTGCGATTTTATACGGCCGTAGAAAGGCGTATAATACGGATCCGTAATATACGGCTGATAGGACCAGACCCATTGAGAATAATTGTGCCGTTTTTGTTTGGCGAGTTTTACGGACGTATTTTCTGCGCTCTTACGTCCGTAAAACTCGCTAGTGTGACTCCAGCCTAATACAGAGCGTATCTAAGTCCCTAATTTTTCGCAGTTCTTGCTTTCTTCATAAATTACACTGAAATTTCCTTATTTTTAAATTAAAAAAACAATTTTGGTTTACTTAAATTACATTTACTTTTTAAATATGGTCCTATATACAAGTCATTATACAGGAAAAAAAATGTTTCTTAACAGTTTTTTTTCCTTTAACCCCTTCATGACCTTGGGTTTTTTCGTTTTTCCGTGTTCGTTTTTCACTCCCCTCCTTCCCAGAGCCATAACTTTTTTATGTTTCCGTCAATTTGGCCATGTGAGGGCTTTTTTTTTGCGGGACGAGTTGTACTTTTGAACGACATCATTGGTTTTACCATGTCGTGTACTAGAAAATGGGAAAAAAATTCCAAGTGCGGTGAAATTGCAAAAAAGTGCAATCCCACACTTGTTTTTTGCTTGGATTTTTTGCTAGGTTCAATAAATGCTAAAACTGACCTGCCATTATGATTCTCCAGGTCACTTCGAGTTCAAAGACACCTAACATGACTAGGTTATTTTTTACCTAAGTGGTGAAAAAAAATTCCAAACTTTGCTAAAAAAAAAAAAATTGCGCCATTTTCCGATACCCGTAGCGTCTCCATTTTTCATGATCTGGGGTCGGTTGAGGGCTTATTTTTTGCGAGCCGAGCTGGCGTTTTTAATGATAGCATTTTGGTGCAGATACGTTCTTTTGATCGCCCGTTATTGCATTTTAATTCAATGTCACGGCGACCAAAAAAACGTAATTCTGGCGTTTCGAATTTTTTTCCCGCCACGCCATTTACTGATCAGGTTAATGCTTTTTTTTTTATAGATCGGGCGATTCTGAACGCGGCGATACCAAATATGTGTAGATTTGATTTTTTTTTTATTGATTTATTTTGAATGGGGCGAAAGGGGGGTGATTTAAACTTTTATATTTTTTTAATTTTTTTCACATTTTTTTTACTTTTTTTTTTACTTTTGCCATGCTTCAATAGTCTCCATAGTAGGATAGAAGCAGGCACAACCCGATCGCCTCTGCTACATAGCAGCGATCTCATGTTCGCTGCTATGCAGCAGAATTGCAGGTGTGCTGTGAGCGCCGACCACAGGGTGGCGCTCACAGCTACCGGCGATCAGTAACCATAGAGGTCTCAAGGACCTCTATGGTTACTGTTCTGACACATCGCCGACCCCCGATCATGTGATGGGGGTCAGCGATGATGTCATTTCCGGCCGCCCGGCCGGATATGGTGGTTAAATGCCGCTGTCTGCGTTTGACAGCGGCATTTAACTAGTTAATAGCGGCGGGTGAATCGCAATTTCACCCGCCGCTATTGCGGGCACATGTCAGCTGTTCAAAACAGCTGACATGTCCCGGCTTTGATGCGGGCTCACCGCGGAGCCCTGCATCAAAGCAGGGGAGCTGACCTCGGATTTACTATCCCGTCTGAGGTCAGTAAGGGGTTAAAATATAATTTCTCAATGGTTTGGAATTTTTTTTGTCAGTCCTTAAAGTGGAGTAAAGGTGATCTGGGAGTCAGAGATACTTCCAGGGGACTTCCCCATGCTGTTCTCCCTTCAGCTTTCCAATTTACTCGCATTATACTTGTTAATCGAAACAAGTATGCAAAGTATTAGGAATCGTTTCAAGCAACGAGCACCCGAGCATTTTAGTGCTCACTCATTTCTAGTGGGAATCCCTTCCTCACTATGCTTCAATTTATTTGCCTTAACAAATCTGCCCTCTCTTGATTCTCCTCCTATTTCTGTGGCCATTTTTAAATTTCTCACTTCCTGACTGTACTTCTTTACCTCTTCCCCTTTCCTTTCAGGTTTCATCAATGTTCAATCCTAGTTCCATTCAAAATATCAGCAGATTTGACTTTCAGTAAAACCTACTGATTGATGATGATACCCAATTATATACCCTTTCTCCTAATATCACCCCATCACTAATACAGAACATCAAGGATTGTTTGCGGTATCTAAAATTAGGTTCTCCCTCTATCTGAGATTGAATCTTTACAAAATAGAACCTATTTTTACTCCCACTATTAATTTACCTAAACCTGATATTTCCATTTCCATGTGTTGTACTATAATCCCAGGCAGCATCCTTGCTATCTTAAGGTAATGTTTTAATCAGATCTTTCCTCTAATTCTTATATCCAATCATGTGTATGCTCTTGACACCTTATACCTCTTTTCCTAAAGCACCACTCCAGAGGGATTTTTACTTCATTGATGGAGTGGTGCTTTAAAGCCCTGTGCCCCCAGTCACATACTTACCCTCCTGCATCTTCACAGTTTTTTCTATGTCACTACGGTCACCCTGCACCATGCATTGAGCACAAGGGTGCAATGCAAGTCTATAGGAGCGATGAGGCTCTAATAGACTTGTACATGGACAATGACCACTACTTTAAGTGTGCCCTAAACAGGGATCTCTTTAGACAGGCCAATCACATCACTTCACTAATCCAACTTTAATCAGATTCTCACTTCCCCAATTTTTCCTCAGAATCTGGACCTTTTATCTATAGTTTCCCACACCGTCCATGCAATCAGTAGTTTTTCTCACGGTGCTAGAGGGGATCTCACCGAGGTCACGGCAGTTCAGCCCCTGTCCCATATGTACCTTCAGCATCACCAGCTTCCTGTCAGCCCCTTGTCCAGTTCCAATAGGGAAAGGTGCCTGCAACACCATCTCAGCTGCTCCTGCCCTGGTCGTAGACCCCAGATCCTTCTTGGGGATGGTCCTGTTGAGCTGGTGCCCGACTGCACTATTCTTCAGCCAGGGGGCCCCTTACTGCCCTTTGCTGACTCATCCCCCACAGTCTGTAACTGTCTCACTGTATGCGTTCTGACCTTTGGGTGTCTGACAGAACTAGGAAGTGTCTGACCTATATCTCCCTGCTCTGTGCTGCTCTGCTCTGTGCCTTCTCATCTACTTAACTCCTTGCTGCCTGTGCCTAAACTAACATTCTTATCTATCCTATTCTCTACCTTTAATCTTCCCCCTATTCTAAACCCCCTATGGTCCTAAACTGTCCCTAAGTTTACACGCAGTGTTTAACAAATGCATCACATTACAATACATGACACACATTAATGAACATTAGGGAACGGCACATTACATTAGCATTAGTGAACATGAATAACCATCAGAGTGCCGTACATGACACATGTGCTCAGTGTTCAGGAGAGACCAAGCACACGAGAGTCACTGCCACCTCCTTACACGCCTCCCTCCTAAAACATGGTTGTCCCCGACCATAGCAACACCTGTAAACTTAATACTGTTAGAAAAATTCAGATTTTTTAAAAAACATATATACAATTAGAACAGTCTTTATCTTGTGGGTCCACCGTGATCCTGGCTCCCCTTGGTTGAAGCACTGGAATAGAAAGTTCAAGTCTCTCTTAACTTGTGTCTAACTGACACCAGTCCCCTTGTTCCTGGGACTCAGACACATACAGTGTCACACAACAACCATTCGGGCCCATGGACCAGTACTTTCTCACTCCGGGTAGCCAAACATGGGAAGTCTCTTAAAACACATGACCCGTTGGCCAACTCAGCAGCCCTTTCAGTCCGAACCCAGATTGCTCCTCGGGTCCTCCTGCACAAGTTCTCCCTCCTTTTAGTGGATTACGGGCCCCAAACACAAGTGGGCTACTTTATCGAGGAACAGTTCAAGGTTAAGGTAAAATTTGGGGCAAATACAGGGAAGATCAGGGCCGTATTTGCCACTAGGCAATTGAAGGCATGTGCCTAGGGTGGGAGGATGCGAAGGGGCGGCACCTGAGCAAGGGTTTTTTTTTTCTTTTTTTTATCCCGAGGAGTCAGCCCCCGCCCACTCACCTCAGTTTTCCTGCTGCTGCTGTGCGCACCTTCACTGTTGTGAATTCTGCTCTTGGGCTCCCTCCGGTGGTTGTTGGCTAGTTGGTTTACTAAAATTGACCTTCAGGGGGCATATAATCTTGTTCGTATTAAGCAGGGTGACGAATGGAAAACTGCATTTAATATGCCCGAAGGCCATTTTGAATACCTTGTGATGCCATTCGGGCTCTCTAATGCTCCATCTGTTTTTCAGTCCTTTATGCATGATATCTTCCGGAATTATCTTGATAAATTCAAGATTGTATACTTGGATGATATCTTAATTTTTTCCGATGATTGGGAGTCTCATGTGAAACAGGTCAGGATGGTATTTCAGATCATTCGTGATAATGCTTTGTTTGTGAAGGGGTCTAAGTGTCTCTTTGGAGTGCAGAAGGTTTCTTTTTTGGGCTTCATTTTTTCTCCCTCATCTATAGAGATGGATCCGGTTAAGGTTCAGGCCATTCATGATTGGATTCAGCCCACATCTGTGAAGAGCCTTCAGAAATTTTTGGGCTTTGCTAATTTTTATCGCCGTTTCATTGCTAACTTCTCCAGTGTGGTTAAACCCCTGACCGATTTGACGAAGAAAGGCGCTGATGTAACGAATTGGTCCTCTGTGGCTGTCTCTGCCTTTCAGGAGCTTAAACGCCGATTTACTTCTGCCCCGGTGTTGCGTCAGCCAGATGTTTCTCTTCCGTTTCAGGTTGAGGTTGACGCTTCTGAGATTGGGGCAGGGGCCGTTTTGTCTCAGAGGAATTCTGATGGTTCCTTGATGAAACCGTGTGCCTTCTTTTGCCATAAGTTTTCGCCTGTTGAACGCAATTATGATGTCGGCAATCGGGAGTTGTTGGCTATGAAGTGGGCATTTCAGGAATGGCGACATTGGCTTGAGGGAGCCAAGCACCGTATTGTGGTCTTGACCAATCATAAAAATCTGATTTACCTCGAATCTGCCAAACGGCTGAATCCTAGACAGGCTCGATGGTCCCTGGTTTTCTCCCGTTTTGATTTCGTGGTCTCGTATCTTCCGGGTTCTAAGAATATTAAGGCTGATGCCCTCTCTAGGAGTTTTTTGCCTGATTCTCCTGAGGTACTTGAGCCGGTCAGCATTCTGAAGGAAGGGGTGGTCCTTTTTGCCATTTCCCCTGATTTGCGACGGGTTCTGCAGGAATTTCAGGCTGACAAACCTGTCCGCTGTCCAGTGGGGAAACTGTTTGTTCCTGATAGATGGACTAGTAGAGTGATTTCTGAGGTTCATTGTTCTGTGTTGGCTGGCCATCCTGGTATTTTTGGTACCAGAGATTTGGTTGGTAGGTCCTTTAGGTGGCCTTCTTTGTTGCGTGATGTGCGTTCTTTTGTGCAGTCCTGTGGGACTTGTGCGCCGGCCAAGCCTTGTTGTTCCCGTGCTAGTGGGTTGCTTTTGCCTTTGCCGGTCCCTGAGAGGCCCTGGACACATATTTCTATGGATTTTATTTCGGATCTTCCGGTTTCCCAGAGGATGTCGGTTATCTGGGTGGTTTGTGACCGGTTTTCTAAGATGGTTCATTTGGTGCCTTTGCCTAAATTGCCTTCCTCTTCTGATTTGGTTCCGTTGTTTTTTCAGCATGTGCTTCGTTTGCATGGTATTCCGGAGAATATTGTGTCCGACAGAGGTTCCCAGATTTTTTCTAGGTTTTGGCGGGCCTTTTGTGCTAGGATGGGCATTGATTTGTCTTTTTCTTCCGCGTTTCATCCTCAGACAAATGGCCAGACTTTGGAAACTTATTTGAGATGCTTTGTGTCTGCTGATCAGGACGATTGGGTGGCTTTCTTGCCATTGGCCGAGTTTGCCCTTAATAATCGGGCTAGTTCGGCTACCTTGGTTTCGCCCTTCTTTTGTAATTTTGGTTTTTATCCTCGTTTTTCTTCGGGGCAAGTTGAACCTTCTGATTGTCCTGGTGTGGATTCTGTGGTTGATAGGTTGCAGCAGATTTGGGCTCATGTGGTGGACAATTTGGTGTTGTCTCAGGAGGAGGCTCAGCGTTTTGCTAACCATCGTCGGTGTGTTGGTTCCCGGCTTCGGGTTGGTGATTTGGTCTGGTTGTCTTCCGGTCATGTTCCTATGAAGGTTTCTTCCCCTAAGTTTAAGCCTTGGTTTATTGGTCCTTATAGGATTTCTGAGATTATCAATCCGGTGTCTTTTCGTTTGGCCCTTCCGGCCTCTTTTGCCATCCATAATGTTTTCCATAGATATTTATTGCGGAAATATGTGGTGCCCGTTGTTCCCTCTGTTGATCCTCCTGCTCCTGTGTTGGTTGATGGGGAGTTGGAGTATGTGGTTGAGAAGATTTTGGATTCTTGCTTTTCGAGGCGGAGGCTTCAGTACCTTGTCAAATGGAAGGGTTATGGCCAGGAGGATAATTCTTGGGTTTTTGCCTTTGATGTCCATGCTGCTGATTTGGTCCGTGCCTTTCATCTGGCTCTTCCTGATCGGCCTGGGGGCTCCGGTGAGGGTTCGGTGACCCCTCTTCAAGGGGGGGTACTGTTGTGAATTCTGCTCTTGGGCTCCCTCCGGTGGTTGTTGGTGGGAGTGCAGTTGTCTTGGGGTTGTAATCCAGGGCAGGTGTTTCTGCTGATTGCAGCTCTACTAGGTATTTAGGTTTGAAGGATCCATGAGTCCTTGCCAGTTGTCCATTGTTTTTGGAGGGATTGCATCTCTCTCTGTGTCCTCATGCCCTGCTGCCAATTCAGCTAAGATAAGTGTCTGGTTTTTTGTCTCTGTGCACACATGCAGTGTGCTTTGCAATTCAGTGCAATTCATTGTTTTTGTCCAGCTTAGACTTTGTTTGGATTTTTCAGTCATGCTGGATTCTCAGGAGATGCAGATATACTTTTTATGTCTTTAGTTAGATGTAGTATATTTGTATTATCTGCTGTGGATATTTTTAGGATTTTAATACTGACCGCTTAGAATTCTGTCCTGTCCTTTTCTATTTAGCTAGAAGTGCCTCTTTGCTAAATCCTGTTTTTCTGCCTGCGTGTGTCTTTCCTCTTATACTCACAGTCAATATTTGTGGGGGGCTGCCTATCCTTTGGGGTTCTGCGCTGAGGCAAGATAGAATTCCCATTTCCATCTATAGGGGTATTTAGTCCTCCGGCTGTGTCGAGGTGTCTAGGACCATGCGGTCAGTACAGGTACCACCTACTCCTGAGAAAGTCTCTCATGTGGCTCCACGGTCACCGGATCATAACACTTCACTCTGCCCCTGTTCACATGGCGGTGACTTGCACTGGTTACCTTCATCATGAATCAGCTCCGCCACTGATCACATTATGATGGCGTCACCACAGGTCCTTCAGCTCTTGCTCTGGGCACCTTCATCATGAATCAGCTCCGCCCCTGATCACATGTCGATGATGTCACCACAGGTCCTTCAACTCTCCCTGCAACTTCTCCTTCTTGGTGTGCTGTGCAGCTCCTGTTCTCTGGTATCAGCCAGCAGCAGATTTCTGGTTCCCACCAGAACTGTGGGAATGGGCATGTGGGAATGGGAATCCATGGGCATGCGCAGTGCATATCTTCGCATCTCACTCCCCTCCTTCCGGCTTCTTCAGACTGTGCGGCGTCACGGCCGTGGCATGCTATTAGGGATCAGCTGACGACGCACAGTCTGAAGAAGGCAGAGGGAGATGAGTGAGAGCCTGAGGTGAAGATATGCACTGTGCATGCCCATGGATCCCAGACCCGCAGTGTGATTAAATCAGAAGAGACTGCGAGGCGGGATCTCGGGCTGCGCGGCCGCACAGGCGCAGGCAGCCTGACAACAAATGATGTCAGAAGACTGGCAGCGCTAAATGCGCATGGCCAAGGTTGAACATAACAGCGCAGGCTACGGGACAGAATCAAACAATGCTGAGGAGGCGGCGCACGGCACCAAGGGGGTAGGAATGACGGCTGTGCTGGCTCCCATTACGAAGGAAAGTTCCACCTCCGGGACGGTTTCACGGTATGAGGGGACACATTTTATAAGTGTTAAGTTCTGCGTGTGCAAGGAGCTAAACTAAAAGAGCTACCTTTTCCTTGTGCAGCATTACTGCTGCACAAGGTGGCTCTTTCAGTAACAAACGCCTGAGGGGGGGACAGGTTCCCTTAAATTTCAGTAGTTGTGTCAGCATGGCAGTCGCAGGACACATTGCCAGCTACACAGCTGGGGATCAGCTGACGTTACTGAAACCCAATAACACTGGGTCATGTGTTTTGACTGTGCAGACGGCACTTCTGAGCATCAACTGGCGGTGTTGGAGCCCAGGGATTACAGTTCAGGTGGTAGAAATATGAACGCAACAGGAGACCTGGATACTGTAGCCAACCAATTATTTAATCTGGAAGAGGAGTGGCAAATTCCTGCGAGATCCAGGCCTTGTTCATTTTCAGAAAAGTAAACCGGTCAACGTTATCGGAAGATAGTCGCATGCGACGGTCTGTTAGTACACCACCTGCGGCACTAAAGACGCGTTCCGATAATACACTAGCAGCAGGGCAAGCCAGCACCTCCAATGCATACTGGCTTAACTCTGGCCATGTATCCAGCTTAGAGACCCAAAATTTGAAGGGGGAAGAGCCGTCTGGGAGTACAGTAAGAGGGCAAGACATGTAGTCTGTCACCATCTGACGGAAACGTTGCCTCCTGCTGACTGGAGCCGTCTGTGATGGTGTAGACATGTGTGGCGGGCACACAAAACTGTGCCACAGTTGGGCCATACTGGTCTTGCCTTGTGCTGAGGCACTGCTTCTGCTCACTCTTTGTGCAGAGCTTCCTCCACTGCCTCGACGCACTGAGCTGCTTTGTAAAGCACTAGCAGCACTGCTCTCATTTGGACTGAAGAAGATGATTGAATTCACCAGTGTGTCTTGGTACTCCCGCATTTTACGCTCCCGGTTCAACGGTGTTATGAGGCTTTGAAAGTTGTCCCGGTAGCGAGGATCTAGGAGGGTGTGTACACCCAATAATCAGCCGTGTTGAGAATGTGGGCGATGCGGCGGTCGTTTCTCAGGCACTGCAGCATGTAATCAGCCAGGTGCTGCAGACTATCCACCTACAAAAAAAGGCACCACACATTGATAATAAAAACCACTTTATTAATATCAAAAGAAGACCAAAAATGGCCATAAAATAGCCTAAATAGGCAGCAGGTGAGAGATAACAAACACAAGAAAAAAAAAAAAAAAGGTAGACAACTGGCACAGGTTACAAAAAATTATTACCCATACATATGCACACTGGTGTGTCCAAATAACTCACATTACAAAAACAGGGGGGCACATGGTAAGCTTTTAACAGCTATATATAGTATAATACATTAGCAGGAAATGGTTACAGAAACATTATACTTAGAGATAGGCATGTAATCTAATTATCAAAGGCCAATGTGCCATGTATAAACACATGCAGATTATCCAAAAACCACCGCCTGCTATCAAAATGTTACTTTGCCCACTAACACATATTTACCGAGTAATGGAGAAAGAGCCAGGAGTCCACCACACCCGACGCGAGTTTCGCACTGAAATGCTTCGTCCATGTGCTGCAGACTGCCAACTGGCCAAGAAACGCTGTCCCCTGCTTGAGGCGTGATCTCTGCCTGCTCTGCATCACCCCACCCTCGCTCTACACACTGACAACTGGAGAATTGTGTAACTCCCTCCTCTGGACCGATGTCTTCCTCCTCCATTGACTCCTCCTCATCCTCCTCACAAAGTGTCCCCTGCCTAGGCCTTTGTGATGAACCATGTAGCGCTGACTGTCCAGAAGCTGATGGAATTGGTGACGCCTCATCCTCCACCTCTTCCACAACATCATCCCTTAGCGCTTGCAGTGTTTGTTGAAGCAGGCAGATAAGGGGGACAGTCATACTGACTAGTGCATCATCTGCACTCGCCATCCGCATTGAATCATCGAAGGAACACAAAACCTGGCAGACGTCCTTCATAGTGGCCCACTCAGTGGTTGTGAAGTCTGAACGGCGCGGAGTGCGATTTCTTTGTGCCTGATGCAGATGGTACTCCATTACTGCTGGCTGCTGCTCACACAACCGCTCCAACATATGTAACGTGGAATTCCACCTGGTGGGTAGGTCACATATGATGCAATGTTCCGGAAGGCGGAATCAGCGCTGCAGAGCTGCAATGCGCGATCTTGCCATGCTGGTACGCCGCAAGTGAGCACACTCTAGGCGGACCTTGTGCAGCAGTGCATCAAGATCTGGATAGTCCCTCAAAAAACTCTGCACGACCAAGTTGAGCACATGTGCCAGACATGGGATGTGAGTGAGGTTGCCTAGGGCAAGAGCTGCCACCAGATTTCGGCCATTGTCACACACTACCATGCCAGGCTGGAGATTCGCTAGCACAAACCACACGTCGCTCTCCTGATGATGACATTCCAGAGCTCCTGCACTGTGTGGCTTCGATTCCCCAAAGAAATTAATTTCAAGATGGCCTCTTGACATTTGGCCACAGCTGTGCTCATGTCAGTCGTAACAGGTAAACGTTCACGGGTCAATGTGGAGGTGGACTGTGACGGCTCCTGCAGCGATGATTCTGAGGAACTTGTGTATGAGGAGGAGTCAATGCGTACAGACTGGATTCCTGCAATCCTTGGAGTTGGCATAACACGCCCTGCGCCACTCGCACGATCTGTACCCGGCTCAACAACATTAACCCAATGGACAGTGAGGGAAAGGTATCTGTTATGGACTGGTAATTTAGGAGCGACATGCGACTAGCTCTGAGCAGGTGGTAACTATACAGACCGCAGTTCCTGATCTTAACACAACACTAGCAGTAGCCGTGGGATGTTCCTGTCACTCCCTGGACACCTCGTCACAGCTGGAGAACTAGCTACCCCTAAAGGTAGGAATAGGAAAGCTATCTTGCCTCAGAGAAGATCCCCAAAGGATAGGACAGCCCCCCACAAATATTGACTGTGAGAGGAGAAGGAAATGACATACGTAGTATGAAACAAGATTTAGCAAAGGAGGCTGTTGTGAATTTGGATTCTGGGCTCCCCCGGTGGCTACTGGTGGAATTGAACTTGTGACATCATCTTCCCTGTTCACCTGTTCTGATTAGATCTGGGTGTCGCTATATAACCTGGCTTCTCTGTTAGATGCTTGCCGGTCAACAATGTTATCAGAAGCCTCTCTGTGCTTGTTCCTGCTCCCAGACATCTACTAGATAAGTTGGACATTCGTCCATGTTTTGTTTTTGTATTTTGGTTCCAGTTCACAGCTGCAGTTTCGTTACTGTGTCTGGAAAGCTCTTGTTGATCAGGAATTGCCACTCTGGTATTATGAGTTAATGCCAGAGTCCTAAAGTAATTTCTGGATGTGTTTTGTTAGGGTTTTCTACTGACCATGAAAGTATGCTTTCTGTCTTCTGCTATCTAGAAAGCGGACCTCAAATTTGCTAAAACTATTTTCCTGCTGCGTTTGTTGTTTCATCTCATATCACCGCCAATATATGTGGGGGGCTTCTGTCTCCTTTTTTTTGGGCATTTCTCTAGAGGTGAGTCAGGTCTTATATTTCCCTCTGCTAGCATTATTTAGTTCTCCGGCCGGCGCTGGGCATATAGGGATAAAAAGTAGGACATGCTACCTGGCTACTTCTAGATGATGCGGTAGGTTTAGTTCATGGTCAGTATAGTTACATCTTCCAAGAGCTTGTTCCTATAGAGGCTTATGCTAGTTCTCTGGCCATGGAGATCATGACAGTTTGACCGGCCCACTAAAGGGTTAAAATCCTTGGCTGAGAAAGGAGAGAAATAAGAAGTCTGCTGAGAGTTTTTTTTTTTTTTTTCTGTGCTCTTAATTGGATCACTTGCCAGTCTGTCTATGCTGCAGTCTTTCTTTTTTTTCTCTCTCCTTATAATCTTTGAATGGCTTTGTGTTCACCTGTTAATAATGGATCTTCAGAGTGTAACTGCAGGTTTGAATAATCTCACCACGAAAGTACAAAATTTGCAAGATTTTATTATTCATGCTCCGGTATCTGAGCCGAGAATTCCTTTGCCGGAATTCTTCTCAGGGAATAGATCTAGCTTTCAGAATTTTAGAAATAATTGTAAGCTATTTTTGTCCCTGAAATCTCGTTCTGCTGGAGACCCTGCACAGCAGGTTGGGATTGTGATTTCCTTGCTCCGCGGCGACCCTCAAGACTGGGCTTTTGCATTGGCACCAGGGGATCCTGCGTTGCGCAATGTGGATGCGTTTTTTTTGGCCTTGGGCTTGCTGTATGAGGAACCTCATTTGGAACTTCAGGCAGAAAAAACTTTGATGTCCCTATCGCAGGGGCAAGATGAAGCTGAAATTTACTGCCAAAGATTCCGTAAATGGTCTGTGCTTACTCAGTGGAATGAGTGTGCCTTGGCGGCTACTTTCAGAGAGGGTCTCTCTGATGCCATTAAGGATGTTATGGTGGGGTTCCCTGTGCCTGCGGGTCTGAATGAGTCCATGACAATGGCCATTCAGATCGATAGGCGTCTGCGGGAGCGCAAACCAGTGCACCATCTGGCGGTGTCCACTGAGAAGACGCCAGAAAGCATGCAGTGTGATAGAATTCTGTCCAGAAGCGAGCGGCAGAATTTTAGACGGAAAAATGGGTTGTGTTTCTATTGTGGGGATTCTACTCATGTTATATCAGCATGCTCTAAACGTACTAAAAAGCTTGATAAATCTGTTTCCATTGGCACTTTACAGTCTAAATTTATTTTGTCTGTGACCCTGATTTGCTCTTTGTCATCTATTACTACTGACGCCTATATCGACTCTGGCGCCGCTTTGAGTCTTATGGATTGGTCCTTTGCCAATCGTTGTGGGTATGATTTAGAGCCTTTGGAAACTCTTATTCCTCTGAAGGGGATTGACTCCACCCCATTGGCTAATAATAAACCACAATACTGGACACAAGTGACTATGTGTATTAATCCGGATCACCAGGAGACTATTCGTTTTCTAGTGCTGTATAATCTACATGAGGATTTGGTGCTGGGATTGCCATGGCTGCAGTCTCACAACCCAGTCCTTGACTGGAGAGCTATGTCTGTGTTGAGCTGGGGATGTAAGGGGGCTCATGGGGATGTACCTTTGGTGTCCATTTCATCATCTATCCCCTCTGAAATCCCTGAGTTCCTGTCTGACTATCGTGACGTCTTTGAAGAACCCAAGCTTGGTTCACTACCTCCGCACCGTGAGTGCGATTGTGCTATAGATTTAATTCCGGGTAGTAAATACCCAAAGGGTCGTTTATTTAATCTGTCTGTGCCTGAACATACTGCTATGCGAGAATATATAAAGGAGTCCTTGGAAAAGGGACATATTCGTCCGTCGTCATCTCCCTTAGGAGCCGGTTTTTTCTTTGTGTCAAAAAAAGACGGCTCTTTGAGACCATGTATTGATTATCGGCTTTTGAATAAAATCACGGTTAAATATCAATACCCATTGCCGTTGCTGACTGATTTGTTTGCTCGCATAAAGGGGGCCAAGTGGTTCTCTAAGATTGATCTCCGTGGGGCGTATAATTTGGTGCGGATCAGGCAGGGGGATGAGTGGAAAACCGCATTTAATACGCCCGAGGGCCACTTTGAGTATTTGGTGATGCCTTTTGGTCTTTCTAATGCCCCTTCAGTCTTCCAGTCCTTTATGCATGATATTTTCCGCGATTTTTTGGATAAATTTATGATAGTGTATCTGGATGATATTCTGATTTTTTCGGATGACTGGGACTCTCATGTCCGGCAAGTTAAGAGGGTTTTTCAGGTTTTGCGGTCTAATTCTCTGTGTGTCAAGGGTTCTAAGTGCGTTTTTGGGGTTCAGAGAATTTCCTTTTTGGGATATATTTTTTCTCCCTCTTCCATTGAGATGGATCCTGTCAAGGTTCAAGCTATTTGTGATTGGACGCAGCCCTCTTCTCTTAAAAGTCTTCAGAAATTTTTGGGCTTTGCCAACTTTTATCGTCGATTTATTTCTGGTTTTTCGGATGTCGTTAAGCCATTGACCGATTTGACTAGACAGGGTGCTGATGTTGCTAATTGGTCCCCTGATGCTGTGGAGGCCTTTCAGGAGCTTAAGCGCTGTTTTTCTTCTGCCCCTGTGTTGCGTCAGCCTGATGTGACTCTTCCTTTTCAGGTTGAGGTCGACGCTTCTGAGATCGGAGCTGGGGCAGTGTTGTCGCAGAAAAGTTCTGACTGCGCCGTGATGAGGCCTTGTGCCTTCTTTTCCCGTAAATTTTCGCCCGCTGAGCGGAATTATGATGTTGGGAATCGGGAGCTTTTGGCCATGAAGTGGGCGTTTGAGGAGTGGCGCCATTGGCTCGAGGGGGCCAGACATCAGGTGGTGGTATTGACTGACCACAAAAATTTGATTTATCTTGAGACCGCCAGGCGCCTGAATCCTAGACAGGCGCGCTGGTCATTATTTTTTTTCTCGGTTTAATTTTGTGGTATCGTACCTACCAGGTTCTAAGAATGTTAAGGCGGATGCCCTTTCTAGGAGTTTTGAGCCTGATTCACCTGGCAACTCTGACCCCACAGGTATTCTTAAGGAGGGAGTTATCTTGTCAGCCGTTTCTCCAGACCTGCGGCGGGCCTTGCAGGAGTTTCAGGCGGATAGACCGGATCGTTGTCCGCCTGATAGGCTGTTTGTTCCTGATGATTGGACCAGTAAAGTCATCTCTGAGGTGCATTCTTCTGCGTTGGCAGGTCATCCTGGAATTTTTGGTACCAGGGATTTGGTGGCAAGATCCTTCTGGTGGCCTTCCCTGTCACGAGATGTGCGAGGCTTTGTGCAGTCTTGTGACGTTTGTGCTCGGGCCAAGCCTTGTTGTTCTCGGGCTAGTGGATTATTGTTGCCCTTGCCTATTCCTAAGAGGCCTTGGACACACATCTCGATGGATTTTATTTCAGATCTGCCTGTTTCTCAGAAGATGTCTGTCATCTGGGTGGTGTGTGACCGTTTTTCTAAGATGGTTCATTTGGTTCCCCTGCCCAAATTGCCTTCTTCTTCCGAGTTGGTGCCCCTGTTTTTTCAAAATGTTGTTCGTTTGCATGGTATTCCTGAGAATATCGTTTCTGACAGAGGAACCCAATTTGTGTCTAGATTTTGGCGGGCATTTTGTGCTAGGATGGGCATAGATTTGTCTTTTTCGTCTGCTTTTCACCCTCAGACTAATGGCCAGACCGAGCGGACCAATCAGACCCTGGAGACATATCTGAGGTGTTTTGTGTCTGCTGACCAGGATGATTGGGTTGCTTTTTTGCCATTGGCGGAGTTCGCCCTCAATAATCGGGCCAGCTCTGCCACCTTGGTTTCCCCGTTTTTCTGTAATTCGGGGTTCCATCCTCGATTTTCCTCCGGTCAGATGGAATCCTCGGATTGTCCTGGAGTGGATGCGGTGGTGGAGAGATTGCATCATATCTGGGGGCAGGTGATGGACAATTTAAAGTTGTCCCAGGAGAAGACTCAGCTTTTTGCCAACCGTCACCGTCGTGTTGGTCCTCGGCTTTGTGTTGGAGATTTGGTGTGGTTGTCTTCTCGTTTTGTCCCTATGAGGGTCTCATCTCCTAAGTTTAAGCCTCGGTTCATCGGTCCGTATAAAATATTGGAGATTCTTAACCCTGTTTCCTTCCGTTTGGACCTCCCTGCATCCTTTTCTATTCATAACGTTTTTCATCGGTCGTTATTGCGCAGGTATGAGGCACCGGTTGTGCCTTCCGTTGAGCCTCCTGCTCCGGTGTTGGTTGAGGGTGAGTTGGAGTATGTTGTGGAAAAAATCCTAGACTCCCGTGTTTCCAGACGGAGACTCCAGTATCTGGTCAAGTGGAAGGGATATGGCCAGGAGGATAATTCTTGGGTCACTGCATCTGATGTTCATGCCTCTGATCTGGTTCGTGCCTTTCATAGGGCCCATCCTGATCGCCCTGGTGGTTCTGGTGAGGGTTCGGTGCCCCCTCCTTGAGGGGGGGGTACTGTTGTGAATTTGGATTCTGGGCTCCCCCGGTGGCTACTGGTGGAATTGAACTTGTGACATCATCTTCCCTGTTCACCTGTTCTGATTAGATCTGGGTGTCGCTATATAACCTGGCTTCTCTGTTAGATGCTTGCCGGTCAACAATGTTATCAGAAGCCTCTCTGTGCTTGTTCCTGCTCCCAGACATCTACTAGATAAGTTGGACATTCGTCCATGTTTTGTTTTTGTATTTTGGTTCCAGTTCACAGCTGCAGTTTCGTTACTGTGTCTGGAAAGCTCTTGTTGATCAGGAATTGCCACTCTGGTATTATGAGTTAATGCCAGAGTCCTAAAGTAATTTCTGGATGTGTTTTGTTAGGGTTTTCTACTGACCATGAAAGTATGCTTTCTGTCTTCTGCTATCTAGAAAGCGGACCTCAAATTTGCTAAAACTATTTTCCTGCTGCGTTTGTTGTTTCATCTCATATCACCGCCAATATATGTGGGGGGCTTCTGTCTCCTTTTTTTTGGGCATTTCTCTAGAGGTGAGTCAGGTCTTATATTTCCCTCTGCTAGCATTATTTAGTTCTCCGGCCGGCGCTGGGCATATAGGGATAAAAAGTAGGACATGCTACCTGGCTACTTCTAGATGATGCGGTAGGTTTAGTTCATGGTCAGTATAGTTACATCTTCCAAGAGCTTGTTCCTATAGAGGCTTATGCTAGTTCTCTGGCCATGGAGATCATGACAGGAGGCCACTTCTAGCTAGATAGATAGTACAGGAAAGAACACTGTGCGGTCAGTAATAAAAACTAGAAAAAGTCCACCGCAGAGATATGCAAAAATCTCCACACCTGACTAAAGGTGTGGAGGGCAAAATCTGCAGCCCAGAGCTTCCAGCTTAGCTGAATAGATCCATACTGATAAGCTGGACAAATGCGCAAAACATAGAATGTGTTGAACAATAAAGTCCACAACAAGTGGACTGCAAAAGGACAAGCAAGGACTTATCTTTGCTGAACTGGACAGAGTGTCAGGGAAATCCAAAAGAGTAGTGGCTCCAAGCAGGAACAATTGACAACTGGCATTGATTGAGGGATAAGGCCAGACTAAAATAGCCGAGCCAGAAAGACGATCAGTGGAAGCAGCTGCTGATGCTAAATCCAAGAAGCAGCTATACCACTCAAAACCACAGGAGGGAGCCCAAGAGCAGAATTCACAAAAGTGCTACTTACAACCACCGGAGGGAGCCCAAGAGCGGAATTCACAACAGTACCCCCCCTTGAGGAGGGGTCACCGAACCCTCACCAGAGCCCCCAGGCCGATCAGGACGAGCCAAGTGAAAAGCACGAACCAAATCGGTAGCATGGACATCGGAGGCAACCACCCAAGAATTATCCTCCTGGCCATAACCCTTCCACTTAACAAGATACTGAAGCCTCCGCCTCGAAAAACGAGAATCCAAAATTTTCTCAACCACATATTCCAACTCCCCCTCAACCAACACCGGGGCAGGAGGATCAACAGAGGGAACAATGGGTACCACATATCTCCGCAACAAAGATCTATGGAAAACATTGTGGATGGCAAAAGAGGCTGGAAGGGCCAAACGAAAAGACACTGGATTGATAATCTCAGAAATCTTATAAGGACCAATAAACCGAGGCTTGAACTTAGGGGAAGAAACCTTCATAGGAACATGACGAGAAGATAACCAGACTAAATCCCCCACACGAAGCCGAGGACCAACACACCGACGGCGGTTAGCAAAACGCTGAGCCTTTTCCTGAGACAACGTCAAATTGTCTACCACATGAGTCCAAATCTGCTGTAACCTGTCCATCACAGAATCTACACCAGGACAATCAGAAGGCTCAACCTGCCCTGAAGAAAAACGAGGATGGAAACCAAAATTACAAAAAAGGCGAAACCAAAGTAGCCGAACTGGCCCGATTATTAAGGGCAAACTCGGCCAACGGCAAGAAAGCCACCCAATCATCCTGATCAGCAGACACAAAGCATCTCAAATAGGTTTCCAAGGTTTGATTAGTTCGCTCAGTTTGGCCTTTTGTCTGAGGATGGAACGCCGAAGAAAAAGACAAATGAATGCCCATCCTAGCACAAAAGGCCCGCCAAAACCTGGAAACAAACTGGGAACCTCTGTCAGACACAATATTTTCCGGAATGCCATGCAAACGAACCACATGCTGAAAAAACAATGGAACCAAATCAGAGGAGGAAGGCAATTTAGGCAAAGGTACCAAATGGACCATTTTAGAGAACCGGTCACAAACCACCAGATAACAGACATCCTCTGGGACACAGGAAGATCCGAAATAAAATCCATGGAAATATGCGTCCAGGGCCTCTCAGGGACAGGCAAAGGCGAAAGCAACCCACTAGCGCGGGAACAGCAAGGCTTAGCCCGGGCACAAGTCCCACAGGACTGCACAAAAGAACGCACATCCCGCGACAAGGAAGGCCACCAAAAGGACCTAGCCACCAAATCTCTGGTACCAAAAATCCCAGGATGACCGGCCAACACCGAACAATGGACCTCAGAAATTACCTTACTTGTCCATCTATCAGGAACAAACAGCTTCCCCACAGGACAGCGGTCAGGTTTATCAGCCTGAAATTCCTGAAGCACCCGCCGTAAATCAGGGGAGATGGCAGAAAGAATCACCCCTTCCCTAAGAATGCCAACCGGCTCAAGAACTCCAGGAGAATCAGGCAAAAAACTCCTAGAGAGGGCATCCGCTTTAACATTCTTAGATCCCGGAAGATATGAAACCACAAAATCGAAACGGGAGAAAAACAGGGACCATCGAGCCTGTCTAGGGTTCAGCCGCTTGGCCGACTCGAGGTAAATCAAGTTCTTATGATCGGTCAAGACCACAACGCGGTGCTTGGCTCCCTCAAGCCAATGTCGCCACTCCTCAAATGCCCACTTCATAGCCAACAACTCCCGATTGCCGACATCATAATTGCGTTCCGCAGGCGAAAACTTTCGGGAAAAGAAGGCACATGGTTTTATCAAGGAACCATCAGAATTCCTCTGTGACAAAACAGCCTCTGCCCCAATCTCAGAAGCGTCAACCTCAACCTGAAAAGGAAGAGACACATCCGGCTGACGCAAGACAGGGGCAGAAGTAAAACGGCGCTTAAGCTCCTGAAAGGCCTCAACAGCCTCAGAGGACCAATTTGTCACATCAGTGCCTTTCTTCGTCAAATCGGTCAGGGGCTTAACCACACTAGAGAAGTTGGCAATGAAACGGCGATAAAAATTAGCAAAGCCCAAAAATTTCTGAAGGCTCTTCACAGATGTGGGTTGAATCCAGTCATGAATGGCTTGGACCTTAACAGCATCCATTTCTATAGACGAAGGAGAAAAAATAAACCCCAAAAAAGAGACCTTCTGAACCCCTTCACAAATAGAGCATATCACGAAGGATCTGGAATAACATCCTGACCTGCTTCACATGAGACTCCCAATCATTGGAAAAAATCAAAATATCATCCAAATACACAATTAAGAATTTATCAAGATAATTGCGAAAAATGTCATGCATGAAGGACTGAAATACAGAAGGAGCATTAGAAAGCCCGAAAGGCATCACCAGGTATTCAAAATGGCCTTCGGGCGTATTAAATGCAGTTTTCCATTCGTCACCCTGTTTAATACGAACAAGATTATATGCCCCTCGAAGGTCAATCTTGGTAAACCAACTAGCCCCTTAATCCGAGCAAACAAATCAGAGAGCAAAGGTAAAGGGTATTGGAATTTGACCGTGATCTTATTAAGAAGGCGATAATCAATACAGGGTCTCAAGGAGCCATCCTTCTTGGCAACAAAAAAGAATCCCGCTCCCAATGGTGACGAAGTTGGCCGAATATGCCCCTTCTCCAAGGACTCCTTAACATAGCTCCGCATAGCGGTATGTTCTGGCACACACAGGTTGAAAAGTCGGCCCTTAGGGAACTTAGAGCCTGGAATCAAGTCAATAGCACAATCACAGTCCCTATATGGAGGAAGGGAACTGGACTTGGGCTCATCAAATACATCCTGGAAATCTGACAAAAATTCAGGAACATCAGAAGAGGGGGAAGAGGAAATTGACATAAAAGGAACGTCACTATATACCCCTTGACAACCCCAACTAGTCACAGACATCGATTTCCAATTCAACACTGGATTGTGTACTTGTAACCATGGAAACCCCAGTACAACAACATCATGTAAATTATGCAACACCAGAAAACGACAATCTTCCTGATGTGCTGGAGCCATGCACATAGTCAGCAGAGTCCAATACTGAGGTTTATTCTTGGCCAACGGTGTAGCATCAATACCCCTCAAAGGAATAGGCCTCTGCAAAGGCTGCAAAGAAAAACCACAGCGCCTGGCGAATTCTAAGTCCATTAAGTTCAGGGCAGCGCCTGAATCCACAAATGCCATGACAGAGAAAGATGACAATGAGCAAATCAGGGTCACAGACAGGAGAAACTTAGGCTGTACAGTACTAATGGTAACAGATCTAGCGACCCTCTTAATACGCTTTGGGCAATCAGAGATAGTATGAGCTGAATCACCACAGTAAAAACACAGCCCATTCTGACGTCTGTATCCCCTCTGTTCCGCTCTGGTCAGAATCCTATCACATTGCATAGGCTCAGAACTCTGTTCAGAGGATGCTGCCATATGGTGCACCACTTTGCACTCGCGCAGGCGCTGATCAATCTGAATGGCTAGAGACATAGATTCGCTCAGACCAACAGGCGTGGGGAACCCCACCATAACATCTTTAAGGGCTTCAGAAAGACCCTTTCTGAAAATTGCTGCCAGAGCGTCCTCATTCCATTTAGTGAGCACAGACCATTTTCTAAATTTCTGGCAGTATAATTCTGCCGCTTCCTGACCCTGGCACAGGGCCAACAAGGTTTTTTCCGCATGATCCACAGAGTTAGGTTCGTCATACAATAATCCGAGCGATTGAAAAAATGCATCTACATTAAGCAATGCCGGATCCCCTGACTCAAGGGAGAATGCCCAGTCCTGAGGGTCACCACGCAGCAGAGAAATAACTATTTTAACTTGCTGAGTGGGGTCACCAGAGGAACGGGGTTTCAGAGCAAAAAACAATTTGCAGTTATTTTTAAAGTTCAAAAACTTAGATCTATCCCCGTAAAACAAATCTGGAGTAGGAATTTTAGGCTCTAAGGCTGGAGTCTGAACAACATAATCCTGGATACTCTGAACTTGTTGTGAAATTGGAATCTGGGCTCCCCCGGTGGCCACTTGTGGAATTTAACTTGTGTGCATCATCCCCTCTGTTCACCTGCTCCTATCAGGATGTGGGAGTCGCTATATAACCTTGCTCCTCTGTCAGTTTCATGCCGGTCAACAATGTAATCAGTAGCCTTTCTGTGCATGTTCCTGCTACTAGACAACTCCCAGCTAAGTTGGACTTTTGTCCTTGTGTGTTTTTGCATTTTGTTCCTGTTCACAGCTGCTGTTTCGTTACTGTGTCTGGAAAGCTCTTGTGAGCGGAAATTGCCACTCTGGTGTTATGAGTTAATGCTAGTCTTAAAGTAATTTCTGGATGGTGTTTTGATAGAGTTTTCTGCTGACCATGAAAGTGCCCTTTCTGTCTTCATGCTATCTAGTAAGCGGACCTCGATTTTGCTAAACCTATTTTCATACTACGTTTGTCATTTCATCTAAAATCACCGCCAATATATGTGGGGGCCTCTGTCTGCCTTTTGGGAAAATTTCTCTAGAGGTGAGCCAGGACTGTCTTTTCCTCTGCTAGGATTAGGTAGTTCTCCGGCTGGCGCTGGGCATCTAGGGATAAAAAAAACGTAGGCATGCTACCCGGCCACTTCTAGTTGTGCGGCAGGTTTAGTTCATGGTCAGTATAGTTTCCATCTTCCAAGAGCTAGTTCTCATATATGCTGGGCTATGTTCTCTCGCCATTGAGAATCATGACAGTTTGACCGGCCCAAAAAAGGGTTAAATTACTGGCTGAGAAAGGAGAGAAAAAAGAAGTCTGCTACAATTTTTTTTTTTTTTTTTTTTTTTTTTTTCCCTCTAGTTTTGAGTGTGCTCTTAATTGAATCACTTGCTAGTCTGCCTATACTGCAGCCTTCCTCTCTTCCTCTCCTTCTAAATCCTTGAATGGCTCTGTGTTCACCTGTTTCAAATGGATCTTCAGAGTGTAGCTACAGGTTTGAATAATCTCGCCACAAAGGTACAAAATTTGCAAGATTTTGTTGTTCATGCACCTATGTCTGAGCCTAGAATTCCTTTGCCTTAATTCTTCTCGGGGAATAGATCTCACTTTCAAAATTTTAAAAATAATTGCAAATTGTTTTTGTCCCTGAAGTCTCGCTCTGCCGGAGACCCTGCACAGCAGGTCAGGATTGTAATTTCCTTGCTCCGGGGCGACCCTCAAGACTGGGCTTTTGCATTGGCACCAGGGGATCCTGCGTTGCTCAATGTGGATGCGTTTTTTCTGGCCTTGGGGTTGCTTTATGAGGAACCTCATTTAGAGCTTCAGGCGGAAAAGGCCTTGATGTCCTTGTCTCAGGGGCAAGATGAAGCTGAAATATACTGCCAAAAATTCCGCAAATGGTCTGTGCTTACTCAGTGGAATGAGTGCGCCCTGGCGGCGATTTTCAGAGAAGGTCTCTCTGATGCCATTAAGGATGTTATGGTGGGGTTCCCTGTGCCTGCGAGTCTGAATGAGTCCATGACGATGGCTATTCAGATCGATAGGCGTCTGCGGGAGCGCAAACCTGTGCACCATTTGGCGGTGTCTACTGAGAAAACGACAGAAAATATGCAATGTGATAGAATTCTGTCCAGAAGCGAGCGGCAGAATTTTAGACGAAAAAATGGGTTGTGCTTCTATTGTGGTGATTCAACTCATGTTATATCAGCATGCTTTAAGCGTACTAAGAAGCCTGACAAGTCTGTTTCAATTAGCACTTTACAGTCTAAGTTTATTCTATCTGTGACCCTGATTTGTTCTTTGTCATCTATTACCGCGGACGCCTATGTCGACTCTGGCGCTGCTTTGAGTCTTATGGATTGGTCCTTTGCCAAACGCTGTGGGTATGATTTGGAGCCATTGGAGGCTCCGATACCTCTGAAAGGGATTGACTCCACCCCATTGGCTAGTAATAAACCACAATACTGGACACAAGTGACTATGCGTGTTAATCCGGATCACCAGGAGGTTATTCGCTTTCTGGTGCTGTATAATCTACATGATGTTTTGGTGCTGGGATTGCCATGGCTGCAATCTCATAACCCAGTCCTCGACTGGAGAGCTATGTCTGTGTTAAGCTGGGGATGTAAAGGAACTCATGGGGACGTACCTTTGGTTTCCATTTCATCATCTATTCCCTCTGAGATTCCTGAATTCTTGTCTGACTTTCGTGACGTTTTTGAAGAACCCAAGGTTGGTTCACTACCTCCGCACCGGGAGTGCGATTGTGCCATAGACTTGATCCCGGGTAGTAAATACCCTAAGGGTCGTTTATTTAATCTGTCTGTGCCTGAACACGCTGCTATGCGAGAATATATAAAGGAGTCCTTGGAAAAGGGACATATTCGTCCTTCGTCATCTCCCTTAGGAGCCGGTTTTTTCTTTGTGTCTAAGAAAGACGGCTCTTTGAGGCCGTGTATTGATTATCGACTTTTGAATAAAATCACGGTTAAATATCAATATCCGTTACCACTGCTTACTGATTTGTTTGCTCGTATAAAGGGGGCCAAGTGGTTCTCTAAGATTGATCTCCGTGGGGCGTATAATTTGGTGCGAATCAAGCAGGGGGATGAGTGGAAAACCGCATTTAATACGCCCGAGGGCCATTTTGAGTATTTGGTGATGCCTTTTGGTCTTTCAAATGCCCCTTCAGTCTTCCAGTCCTTTATGCATGACATTTTCCGCGATTATTTGGATAAATTTATGATTGTGTATCTGGATGATATTCTGATTTTTTCGGATGACTGGGACTCTCATGTCCAGCAGGTCAGGAGGGTTTTTCAGGTTTCGCGGTCTAATTCCTTGTGTGTGAAGGGTTCTAAGTGTGTTTTTGGGGTTCAGAAGATTTCCTTCTTGGGATACATTTTTTCCCCCTCTTCCATCGAGATGGATCCTGTCAAGGTTCAGGCTATTGGTGATTGGACGCAACCCTCTTCTCTTAAGAGTCTTCAGAAATTTTTGGGCTTTGCTAACTTTTATCGTCGATTTATTGCTGGTTTTTCTGATGTTGTAAAACCATTGACTGATTTGACTAAGAAGGGTGCTGATGTTGCTGATTGGTCCCCTGATGCTGTGGAGGCCTTTCGGGAGCTCAAGCGCCGCTTTTCTTCCGCCCCAGTGTTGCGTCAGCCTGATGTTGCTCTTCCTTTTCAGGTTGAGGTCGACGCTTCTGAAATCGGAGCTGGGGCGGTGTTGTCGCAGAGAAGTTCCGACTGCTCCGTGATGAGACCTTGTGCTTTTTTTTCCCGTAAATTTTCGCCCGCCGAGCGGAATTATGATATTGGGAATCGGGAGCTTTTGGCCATGAAGTGGGCTTTTGAGGAGTGGCGTCACTGGCTTGAGGGGGCCAGACATCAGGTGGTGGTATTGACTGACCACAAAAATTTAATTTACCTTGAGTCTGCCAGGCGCCTGAATCCTAGACAAGCGCGCTGGTCGTTGTTTTTCTCTCGGTTTAATTTTGTGGTGTCTTACCTACCGGGTTCTAAGAATGTTAAGGCGGATGCCCTTTCTAGGAGTTTTGAGCCTGACTCCCCTGGTAATTCTGAGCCCACAGGTATCCTTAAAGATGGAGTGATATTGTCTGCCGTTTCTCCAGACCTGCGGCGGGCCTTGCAGGAGTTTCAGGCGGATAGACCTGATCGTTGCCCACCTGGTAGACTGTTTGTTCCTGATGATTGGACCAGTAGAGTCATCTCTGAGGTTCATTCTTCTGCGTTGGCAGGTCATCCTGGAATCTTTGGTACCAGGGATTTGGTGGCAAGGTCCTTCTGGTGGCCTTCCCTGTCACGAGATGTGCGAGGCTTTGTGCAGTCTTGTGACGTTTGTGCTCGGGCCAAGCCTTGTTGTTCTCGGGCTAGTGGATTGTTGTTACCCTTGCCTATCCCGAAGAGGCCTTGGACGCACATCTCGATGGATTTTATTTCTGATCTGCCTGTTTCTCAGAAGATGTCTGTCATCTGGGTGGTGTGTGACCGTTTCTCTAAGATGGTCCATCTGGTTCCCTTGCCTAAGTTGCCTTCTTCTTCCGAGTTGGTTCCTCTGTTTTTTCAAAATGTTGTTCGTTTGCATGGTATTCCGGAGAATATCGTTTCTGACAGAGGGACCCAATTCGTGTCTAGATTTTGGCGGGCACTCTGTGCTAGGATGGGCATAGATTTGTCTTTTTCGTCTGCTTTCCATCCTCAGACTAATGGCCAGACCGAGCGGACTAATCAGACCTTGGAGACATATTTGAGGTGTTTTGTGTCTGCGGATCAGGATGATTGGGTTGCTTTTTTGCCTTTGGCGGAGTTCGCCCTCAATAATCGGGCCAGCTCTGCCACCTTGGTGTCCCCGTTTTTCTGTAATTCGGGGTTTCATCCTCGATTTTCCTCCGGTCAAGTGGAATCTTCGGATTGTCCTGGAGTGGATGCTGTGGTGGAGAGGTTGCATCAGATTTGGGGGCAGGTGGTGGACAATTTGAAGTTGTCCCAGGAGAAGACTCAGCTTTTTGCCAACCGCCGTCGTCGTGTTGGTCCTCGGCTTTGTGTTGGGGACTTGGTGTGGTTGTCTTCTCGTTTTGTCCCTATGAGGGTTTCTTCTCCTAAGTTTAAGCCTCGGTTCATCGGCCCGTACAAGATATTGGAGATTCTTAACCCTGTGTCCTTCTGTTTGGACCTCCCTGCATCCTTTTCGATTCATAATGTTTTTCATCGGTCATTGTTGCGCAGGTATGAGGTACCAGCTGTGCCTTCCGTTGAGCCTCCTGCTCCGGTGTTGGTTGAGGGTGAGTTGGAGTACGTTGTGGAAAAGATCTTGGACTCTCGTGTTTCCAGACGGAAACTCCAGTATCTGGTCAAATGGAAGGGATACGGTCAGGAGGATAATTCTTGGGTCACTGCCTCTGATGTTCATGCCTCCGATCTTGTCCGTGCCTTTCATAGGGCTCATCCTGATCGCCCTGGTGGTTCTGGTGAGGGTTCGGTGCCCCCTCCTTGAGGGGGGGGTACTGTTGTGAAATTGGATTCTGGGCTCCCCCGGTGGCCACTTGTGGAATTTAACTTGTGTGCATCATCCCCTCTGTTCACCTGCTCCTATCAGGATGTGGGAGTCGCTATATAACCTTGCTCCTCTGTCAGTTTCATGCCGGTCAACAATGCAATCAGTAGCCTTTCTGTGCATGTTCCTGCTACTAGACAACTCCCAGCTAAGTTGGACTTTTGTCCTTGTGTGTTTTTGCATTTTGTTCCTGTTCACAGCTGCTGTTTCGTTACTGTGTCTGGAAAGCTCTTGTGAGCGGAAATTGCCACTCTGGTGTTATGAGTTAATGCTAGAGTCTTAAAGTAATTTCTGGATGGTGTTTTGATAGAGTTTTCTGCTGACCATGAAAGTGCCCTTTCTGTCTTCATGCTATCTAGTAAGCGGACCTCGATTTTGCTAAACCTATTTTCATACTACGTTTGTCATTTCATCTAAAATCACCGCCAATATATGTGGGGGCCTCTGTCTGCCTTTTGGGAAAATTTCTCTAGAGGTGAGCCAGGACTGTCTTTTCCTCTGCTAGGATTAGGTAGTTCTCCGGCTGGCGCTGGGCATCTAGGGATAAAAAAAACGTAGGCATGCTACCCGGCCACTTCTAGTTGTGCGGCAGGTTTAGTTCATGGTCAGTATAGTTTCCATCTTCCAAGAGCTAGTTCTCATATATGCTGGGCTATGTTCTCTCGCCATTGAGAATCATGACAGAACTCTTGCAGCAAGCTGATCCACACGAGAAAACAAACCCTGAACATCCATGTCCGCGCCCAAATCCACCCAGAAATTAAGAGGAAGGAAAAAGACAAAACAGACTAAAGAAAAAAAAAATGGCTCAGAACTCTTTTTCTTTTCCTTCTTTTGAAATGCATTAAACTCATATTTTGCCAGTTGTACTGTTATGGACTGGTAATTAAGGAGCGACATGCGACTAGCTCTGAGCAGGTGGTAACTATACAGACCGCAGTTCCTGATCTTAACACAACACTAGCAGTAGCCGTGGGATGTTCCTGTCACTCCCTGGACACCTCGTCACAGCCGGAGAACTAGCTACCCCTAAAGGTAGGAATAGGAAAGCTATCTTGCCTCAGAGAAGATCCCCAAAAGATAGGACAGCCCCCCACAAATATTGACTGTGAGAGGAGAAGGAAATGACATACGTAGTATGAAACAAGATTTAGCAAAGGAGGCCACTTCTAGCTAGATAGATAGTACAGGAAAGAACACTGTGCGGTCAGTAATAAAAACTAGAAAAAGTCCACCACAGAGATATGCAAAAATCTCCACACCTGACTAAAGGTGTGGAGGGCAAAATCTGCAGCCCAGAGCTTCCAGCTTAGCTGAATAGATCCATACTGATAAGCTGGACAAATGAGCAAAACATAGAATGTGCTGAACAATAAAGTCCACAACAAGTGGACTGCAAAAGACAAGCAAGGACTTATCTTTGCTGAACTGGACAGAGTGTCAGGGAAATCCAAAAGAGCAGTGGCTCCAAGCAGGAACAATTGACAACTGGCATTGATTGAGGGATAATGCCAGACTAAAATAGCCGAGCCAGAAAGACGATCAGTGGAAGCAGCTGCTGATGCTAAATCCAAGAAGCAGCTATACCACTCAAAACCACAGGAGGGAGCCCAAGAGCAGAATTCACAAAAGTGCTACTTACAACCACCGGAGGGAGCCCAAGAGCGGAATTCACAACAGGTATCACCCCTGTCCATGGTGACTGGTCCATGCATCGGTGGTGAAGTGGACCTTGCTACTGATGGCGTTCAGTTGCGCGTGTTTTATGTGCCCCTCCACATGCTTGTGCAGGGCAGGGATGGCTTGCCTGCTCAAATAAAAGCGGCTGGGCACATTGTATTGTGGGACTGCCAATGCCATCAAGTTACGGAAGCTGTCAGTCCCCACCAGCCTGAATGACAGCATTTCAAGGGACAGTAGTTTTGCAATGCCAGCATTCAGAGCCTGTGCTCGGGGGTGGTTTGCTGCCAAGAATGGCTGCCTTTTCTCCCATGCCTGTGCTACCGATGGCTGTAGACTGGGCTGGGAGTGTGAGGATGACTGGGAACGTGGTGCTGTGGGTGGAATTACAGTGGGTCTCTGGACAACAGTGCCAGAGGTTCTTCCATGGCGATCCTGTGAGGAAGCTGAACCAGCTGTGTGTGAGCTGGACGAAGAGGCAACAACACGAGCTGAAGAGGTGGTAGGTGCCGCTGTTGGTTGGCCTAGGTCTTCAGTGTGTTTTTGTAACTCCACCGCATGCTTGGTCCGCACATGTTTCCACATATTTGTGGTATTGAGGTTGCTGACATTTTTCCCTCTTTTGACTTTCTGATGACACACCTTCCATTTGACAAAGCAAATGTCATCTGCAACTGTGTCAAAAAAGGACCAGGCACTGCAAGTCTTGGGAGCGCCCGTTTTGGCTTTTGGAAAAGGCATGCTCCTAATGGGTGCCGAAGTGGAGGCTACAGGAACCGCAGTCTTCCCCCTCCCTCTCCCTCTTTGGCCCATTCGGGGAATCTCTTCCTCAGAGCTGCTCCCACCACCTTCCTGTACCTCACGCCATGATGGGTCAAGGACCTCATCATCTACACTACCCTCTGCCACCAACTGCTTCTCCTGGGTAGTCTCGGCAGCACAGTACGCACCAGAAAGTGGCACCTGAGTCTCATCATCAGATGCGTACTGCGGTGTGGTGACCGGAGGCACTGGCCCACCCGTCTCTTCAGAGTCACAGAGACAAAGCTGTTGGGCATCACTGCATACTGCCTCTTCTTCCATTTCTTCAATGCTGCTTGGCTGGCCCCCTGTTTCCAAGCCAAGAGATTCAGAGAACAGAAGTAGAGATGGCTCCTGTCCTGGGCTCTCTGACTGCCTGGGCAATTTGGCAGGTGATGAAGAGACAGATGGGTGCTCTCCAGTGCTCTGTGCCTGAGAGGATGTGACACTAATTGAAGTTGATGTATTAGCTGCCATCCATCCAACAACGGCTTCAATTTGTTCTTCACGCAGCAGCGGTGTGCGGCGATCTCCTACAAAGCTGCGCGTGAAGGACTGTTCCCTGCTGAAACTGGGTGATGATGAGTCACTGATGCCCGCAGCAGGCACAGAATCCCCACATCCTCTCCCTGCTCTGCGCCCACGCCCATGCCCACGTGCCTTACTCCCTGCCTTCTTCATCTTGGTTGACTGATAAAGATAAGCAGAAAAGTACTAAGGGCTTAGTGTGCTTATTCCTGAACAGCTCCTAACAGGTATAAGAAACACTTATTTTCTAAAGTGTGGACTAGACTTTAATATGAGCTAACGTGGCCTACACAACTGTAAAGTGGTGTGTTTGGTGAACTTTATTAATTTTTTTTTTGCAGAACTGACTAGAGTGAGCTGCACTCACACACAGACCGTGCAGACAGCCGTGAATGGTGCTGCAAGGCCAAAACAAGCTCCTCTATGTAATCCTATTTAGTGTTTTTCCACAATCTAGCAGGATACGGAGAGAAAGCCACTAATAGGATAAATTAGAAAAAATGTGCAGCAGGCTGCACTAATTGCAGAAAAGGACAATGGATTGAACGGTATGAGGCAGTCACGCACCCTGAGCTGACTACAACTGGCTGTGGCTGCGGACAGACTCCAGAGCGATGAGCACTCACGCAGAGACCGTGCAGACAGCCGTAAATGGCGCTGCAAGGCCCAAAAAAGCTGCTCTATGTAATCCTATGTAGTGTTTTTCCACAATTTAGCTGGATACGGATGGAAAGCCACTAATAGGAAATATTTTAAAAAATGTGCAGCAGGCTGCACTAATTGCAAAAAAGGACAGTGGATAGAACAGTATGAGGCAGTGATGCACTCTGAGCTGACTACAACCGGCTGTGGCTGTGGACAGACTACAGAGCAATGTGCACTCACACACACAGAGACCTTGCAGACAGCTGTGAACAGCGCTGCAAGGCCAAAGCAAGGATCTCACACAGCGGTTGCTAAATTAGCCTGGGTAAAGCACAATGAAGCAAATCGCTATCTCTAAACTGGCCCTCAGTCAGAACACAGCGTCCTGTCCCTAACTGAATTCACAGCAGATTGAGCCCTAAATGGCGGAAGCGACTTTTATAGTGCATCATGACATGATTTCAGCAGCCAATCACAGCCATGCCAGTACTTACATGCCCACCATGCAGAACAGGATGTGCCCACACTTCTAATCATTCCTCATTGGCTGAATTCGGGCACTTTGAATTGTGGGAACTTCCGATTCCGGTATCCGATATACTGAAAATATCGGAACTCGGTATCGGAATTCCGATACCGCAAATATCGGCCGATACCCGATACTTGCGGTATCAGAATGCTATTGTTAAACCTATAAAAACAGA
Organism: Ranitomeya variabilis; assembly: GCF_051348905.1. Taxonomy (NCBI): domain Eukaryota; kingdom Metazoa; phylum Chordata; class Amphibia; order Anura; family Dendrobatidae; genus Ranitomeya; species Ranitomeya variabilis. The sequence goes on from NC_135232.1 coordinate 628,045,226, forward strand.
AAAGAAAATATTGCCAAATAAGAAACAGACGAATAAGAAACCAACTTCAGCCTCGTGGAGAGTGTGGGGTGAGATCAGAGCTCTTCCTGCAGAGGCTCCTGCTCCATGTGACTGCGACTCCTCAGTGATTTGGACGTGCAGCATTGTATGGGACTGCACATGATGAAATTGGGAAAGGAGACTGCACATGATGAAATGAAAGGGTGATAGGGGGCTGCAAATGATGAAGGGGCATTGCAGATGAAATGAAGTGGTGATGGGGGACTACAATGGATGAAGTAAGGTGACTTCAAATTAAAGCGGGGGACTTCAAATGATGAAGTGGGGGACTGCAAATAATGAATTCAGTGTGAAGGACAGGGGACAGCAATTTAATTGAAGGTGGGGAGTGGGTAGAGCAAATGATGAATTGAAGGTGGGGGTTGGGGAGAGCAAATGATGATCTAAGGGGAGAACAAAATGAATTTTGAGGGTGGGGGAGTAATGTATGTAATGGATGTATTGAATGTTGGGAAGAGCAGTTGATAATGAATAGAGGGTGGGAGAGAAAGACATGACAGTGGGGGTCATTGAGGATGAAGTGACTGGCAATGAATTGGGGGAAAGAGTACAGGTGCTAATTAATTTATATATTAAATGGGGAAGTGGCTATTGATAGTTAGTGGGGGCACAGTGGTGGATTATAACTGGTATGATGGGTTGCATAATAAGCAATTATATATTAATGGTGCATATGTTATCAGATGAGTAGTGTAGAAGAAAGGGAAAAAGTGGGGAATGTGCTCTGGAAGTGATGCTCAAGGTAACTGTGTTATTTTATGCAGAGAAGAGTCCTGGCTGGAAGAAGTGACCGCAGTCTGTGCAGGATGAAAAAGAAAAGCAAAGATGAAGGACTTCAGCTATAAACGTCACTGTTGAGTCAGTGTGTTACCTGTACACTGACACTATACAATGTATATTATATACAGAGTTCCTATGTACATTATCACCGGTGATCACTGTATTACTTGTACACTGACACTTTATACAGAGATCCTGTGTATAATGTCACTGGTGATCACTGTATAACCTGTACACTGACACTACATACAGAGTTCCTGTGTACATTATCACCAGTGATCACTATATTACCTGTACACTGACACTTTATACAGAGCCTCTGTGTATGTCACTGGTGATCACTGTATTACATGTGCACTGACACTATACACTGTATATTACATACAGAGGTCCTGTGTATAATGTCACTAGTGATCACTGTAATATATGTGCACTGACACTGTACACTGCATACTATATACAGAGCTCCTGTGTATAATGTCACCAGTGATCACTGTATTATCTGTACACTGACACTATATACAGAGGTACTGTGTATAATATCACTGGTCATCACTGTATAACCTGTACACTGACACTATATATAACTCCAGAATAAAATGTCACCAGTGATCACTGTATTACCTGTACACAGACACTATATACAGAGGTACTGGGTATAATGTCACTGGTGATCATTTTATTATCTGTGCATTATACACTATATACAGAGGTACTGTGTATAAAGTCACTGGTGATCACTGTATTACCTGTACACGGACACTATATACAGAGCTACTGTGTATAATGTCACTGGTGATCACTGTATTACCTGTACATGGACACTATATACAGAGGTACTGTGCATAATGTCACTAGTGATCCCTGTATTACCTGTACACTGGCACTATATACAGAATTACTGTGTATAATGTCACAAGTGATCACAGTATTACTTGTACACTGACAGTAAATACAGAGTTCCTGTGTACAATGGCACTTAATATAGTGTTTTTTTAATTAATGATCAGTGTTGTAGTATTCAGTCACTTTGTGGTGGCAATATGTGGTCTGGTCATGGTGTGGCAATATTTGTTCCTTGCATGTGGTATTATTCAGTCACTATGTAGTGGTAATATGTGGTCTGGTTATGGTGTGACAACATTTGTCCCTTGCATATGGCATTAATGGTCATTAAAAAAAGTATGTGACTTTTTCCCTTAAAGAAAAATTTATAAACATATATTTATTTTTAATAGTTTACAGTAGAGTAAGGCCCAGCCAAAAGAGTCTATCGTGTCATGGTGGCTGCTTAACCCCTTAAGCCCCAACAGTGGTTTGCACGTTAATGACCAGGCCAAATTTTACTGTCCTTTTATGAGGTTATAACTCTGGAACACTTCAACGGATCCTGATGATTCTGACATTTTTTTCTCGTGACATACTGTACTTCATGATAGTGGTAAAATTTATTCGATAAGACTTGTGTTTATTTGTGAAAAAAATGGAAATTTGGCGAAAATTTTGAATATTTCTCAATTTTCCAACTTTGAATTTTTATGCCCTTAAATCACAGAGATATGTCACACAAAATACTTAATAAGTAACATTTCCCACATGTCTAGTTTACATCAGCACAATTTTGGAACCAATTTTTTTTTATTAGGGAGTTATAAGGGTTAAAAGTTGACCAGCAATTTCTCATTTTTACAACACCATTTTTTTTTAGGGCCCACATCTCATTTGAAGTAATTTTAAGGGGTCTATATGAAAGAAAATAACCAAGTGTGACACCATTCTGAAAACAGCACCCCTCAAGGTGCTCAGAACCGCATTCAAGAAGTTTATTAACCCTTCAGGTGTTTCACAGGAATTTTTGGAATGTTTAAATAAAAATGAACATTTAACTTTTTTTCACACAAAATTTATTTCAGCTCCAATTTGATTTATTTTACCAAGGGTAACAGGAAAAAATGGACCCCAACTGTTGTTGTACAATTTGTCCTGAGTATGACGATACTCCATTTGTGGGGGTAAACCACTGTTTGGGAGGATGGCAGAGCTCGGAAGAGAAGGAGCGCTATTTGACTTTTCAATGCAAAATTGACAGGAATTGAGATGGGACGCCATGTTGCGTTTGGAGAGCCCCTGATGTGCCTAAACATTGAAACCCCCCACAAATGACACCATTTTGGAAAGTAGATCCCCTAAGGAACTTATCTAGATGTGTGGTAAGCACTTTGACCCACCAAGTGCTTCACAGAAGTTTATAATACAGAGCTGTAAAAATAAAAAATCATATTTTTTCACAAAAATTTTTCGCCCCCAATATTTTATTTTCCCAAGGGTAAGAGAAGAAATTGGACCCCAAAAGTTGTTGTGCAGTTTGTCCTGAGTACACTGATACCCCATATTTGGGGGTAAACCACTGTTTGGGCGCATGGCAGAGCTTGGAAGGGAAGGAGCGCTATTTGACTTTTCAATGCAAAATTGACAGGAATTGAGATGGGATGCCATGTTGCGTTTGGAGAGCCACTGATGTGCCTAAACATTGAAACCCACCACAAGTGACACCATTTTGGAAAGTAGACCCCTAAGGAACTTATCTAGATGTGTTGTGAGAGCTTTGAACCCCAAAGTGTTTCACTACAGTTTATAACGCAGAGCCGTGAAAATAAAAATTATTTTTTTCCCACAAAAATTATTTTTTAGCCCCCAGTTTTGTATTTTCCCAAGGGTAACAGGAGAAATTGGACCACAAAAGTTGTTGTCCAAATTGTCCTGAGTATGCTGATACTCCATAAGTGGGGGGGACCACTGTTTGGGCGCATGGCAGAGCTTGGAAGGGAAGGAGTGCCATTTGGAATGCAGACTTAGATGGATTGGTCTGCAGGCGTCACATTGCGTTTACAGAGCCGCTAATGTACCTAAACAGTAGAAACCCCCCACAATTGACCCCATGTTAGAAAATAGACCCCACAAGGAACTTATCTAGATGTGTTGTGAGAACTTTGAACCCCCAAGTGTTTCACTACAGTTTATAACGCAGAGCCGTGAAAATAAAAAATCTTTTTTTTCCACAAAAATTATTTTTTAGCCCCCAGTTTTGTATTTAACCAAGGGTAACAGGAGAAATTGGACCCCAAAAGTTGTTCAATTTGTCCTGAGTATGCTGATACCCCATATCTGTGGGGGGAACCACCGTTTGGGTGCATGGCAGGGCTCGGAAGGGAAGGAGCGCCATTTGGAATGCAGACTTAAACGGATTGGTCTGCAGGCGTCACGCTACATTTGCAGAGCCCCTGATGTAACTATACAGTAGAAACCCCCCACAATTGACCCCATATTGGAACCTAGACCCCCCAAGGAACTTATATAGATGTGTTGTGAGAACTTTGAACCCCCAAGTGTTTCACTACAGTTTATAACGCAGAGCCGTGAAAATAAAAAATCATTTTTTCCCACAAAAATGTTTTTTTAGCCCCCCAAATTTTGATTTTCCCAAGGGTAACAAGAGAAATTGGACCCAAAAGTTGTTTTCCAATTTGTCCTGAGTACGCTGATACCCCATATGTTGGGGTAAACCCCTGTTTGGGCGCACGGGAGAGCTCGGAAGGGAAGGAGTACTGTTTTACTTTTTCAAAGCAGAATTGGCTGGAATTGAGATCGGATGCCATGTCGCGTTTGGAGAGCCCCTGATGTGCCTAAACAGTGGAAACCCCCAATTATAACTGAAACCCTAACCCTAGCCCCAACCCCAACCCCAACCCTAGCCCCAACCCTAGCCCTAACCCTAGCCCTAACCCTAGCCCTAACCCTAGTCCTAATCCTAACCCTAGCCCTAATCCTAACCCTAGCCCTAATCCTAACCCTAGCCCTAGCCCTAACCCTAACCCTAGCCCTAACCCTAATGGGAAAATAGAAATAAATAAAATTTTTTATTTTATTATTTTTCCCTAACTAAGGGGGTGATGAAGGGGGTTTGATTTACTTTTATAGTGTTTTTTTAGCGGATTTTTATGATTGACAGCCGTCACAGACTAAAAGACGCTTTTTATTGCAAAAATAGTTTTTGCGTCTCCACATTTTGAGAGCTATAATTTATCCATATTTTGATCCACAGAGTCATGTGAGGTCTTGTTTTTTGCGGGATGAGTTCACATTTTTATTGGTAACATTTTCGGGCACATGACATTTTTTGATCGCTTTTTATTCCTATTTTTGTGAGGCAGAATTACCATAACCAGCTATTCATGAATTTCTTTTTGGGGGGCGTTTATACCATTCCACGGTTGGTAAAATTGATAAAGCAGTTTTATTGTTCGGGTCAGTACGATTACAGCGATACCTCATTTATATCTTTTTTATGTTTTGGCGCTTTTATACAATAAAAATTATTTTATAGAAAAAATAATTATTTTTGCATCACTTTATTCTGAGGACTATAACTTTTTTACTTTTTCGCTGATGATGTAGTATGGAGGCTCGTTTTTTTGCGGGAGAAGATGATGTTTTCAGCGGTACCAAGGTTACTTATATTCGTCTTTTTGATCGCGTGTTATTCCACTTTTTGTTCGCCGGTATGATAATAAAGCATTGTTTTTTGCCTCCTTTTTTTTTTTTTTTTCTTTACCACATTCACTGAAGGGGTTAACTAGCGGGACAGTTTTATAGGTGGGGTCGTTACAGATGCGGAGATACTAAATATGTGTACTTTTACTGTTTTTTTATTATTATTTAGATAAACAAATGTATTTATGGGAACAATATTTTTTTTTTCTTTATTTAGGAATTTTTTTTTGCACATGTGAATATTTTTTTTTTTACTTCACAACATTGCCCCAGGGGGGCATCATGTTATAGGGTCAGATCGCTGATCTGACATTTTGCACAGCACTGTGTCAGATCAGCGATCTGACAGGCAGGGCTGCAGGCTTACCAGCGCTTGCTCTGAGCAGGCGCTGGTAAGCCACCTCCCTGCAGGACCCGAATGCAGCCCCGCGGCCATTTTGGATCCGGGGCCTGCAGGGAGAAGAAGGTAGGAGACCCTCGGAGCAATGCAATCACTTCACGTTGCTCTGAGGGTCTCAGGGAAGCATGCAGGGAGCCCCCTCCCTGCGCGATGCTTCCCTATGCCGCCGGAACGCTGCTATCATGTTTGATCGCAGTGTGCCGGGGGTTAATGTGCCAGGGGCGGTCCGTGACCACTCCTGGCACATAGTGCCGGATGTCAGCTGCGATAGTCAGCTGACACTCGGGTGTCCGCGATCGGCCGCGCTCCTCCCGTGAGCGCAGCCGATCGCATATGACGTACTATCCCATCACTGGGAATTAAGTACCAGGTCACCTCGACGGGATAGGACATCATATGGGATTAAGGGGTTAAAAATTATTTTGGCCAGAACAAAAGCTGCTGGTTATATGTGTGATTTGGTGTTTGATGGGAACTGTTAATATCTGATAGGTGAGGACATGGTGGAGAAGTTGAATTTTTCCAAGAGTTGGCGGTAGGACGGTGGGACGGTGGAGGCAGAGCTGGTGTGGAGCCTGGGCGGAGTCTCAAGGGGACCCAAAAATTAAGAATGAATGAGGCCAAACACAGTGTTGCTGTTGTTACGGATCTGCAACACAGGACTAAGGTAGAAGGGGGAAAACTGACCTGCACTATGACTAGGCTGAAACTTTATGATGGAGTGGGTGACCCATTCCTTGCGAATAGACCCACCGACGATCCTAGGTTAATCTCAAGCGAAGACCTATATATGGGGAAGGGGTTCCCTAAAAGAACTAAGGACTGGATACAAAAACGGGTCACCTCCTAATAGAAAACAAAGAGAATGCTGCAGAAACCAATAGAAAACAGAAACTAAGGCTAGCAGAACCAGAGGTACCAGCACTGCACAAATAACACACACAGAAGTCAAAGCAAAGCACTAAGTTAGAGCTCAAACAGATAAACACTGTTGTCCAGCAAGGACTGGGAGGCAGGTGCTGGTTAATAAAGAGTGAAACAAACACCTGACCCAAGACAAATGCAGCAGCAGAGGAAAAAGACAAGCAGCCAGAACTCCACAAGAAAATGGGGGATAGTCACAAACTAAACAGATTCTAACAGTTGTAAGTGATCCGTTATGCAGCAGATGTGGAAAAGCTGCCGGATCTGCCGTGAATGGCAAAAATCGCTGATGTGAAAGTAGCCTAAGTCATTGCCGACAGTGCCTGCATTAGTCATACTCACCAATGGGGGAGGCAGCACTAAAAGTGCCTAAGGCAGCATAAACTCTAAATACGGCCCTGGGTAAGATTTAGGGTTAAAACAACACAGTCCTTAAAGGGAACCTGTCACCCCGTTTTTTCCATATGAGATAAAAATACTGTTAAATAGGGCCTGAGCTGTGCATTACAATAGTGTATTTTGTGGACCCCGATTCCCCACCTATGCTGCCGAAATACGTTACCAAAGTAGCCGTTTTCGCCTGTCAATCAGGCTGGTCTGGTCAGATGGGCATGGTGTCTTCCCCCAGATCTTGCTTATTTTTCCGTTGGTGGCGTAGTGGTTTGCGCATGCCCAAGTCCAGAATCCACTGCACAGGGGAGGGAAAAGAGCCATCTTCCTGTGGCCACGCGTGCGCAGATGGAGCACTCTGCTGCCCGGGGCTCCAGAGCGCTCCATCTGCGCACGCGCGGCCACAGGAAGATGGCCGCCCCCACCGATCACCAGGGGAATAGCGCAGATCGCGCTCTTTTCCCTCCCCTGTGCAGTGGATTCTGGACTTGGGCATGCGCAAACCACTACGCCACCAACGGAAAAATAAGCAAGATCGGGGGGAAGACACCACGCCCATCTGACCAGACCAGCCTGATTGACATGCGAAAATGGCTACTTTGGTAATGTATTTCGGCAGCATAGGTGGGGAATCGGGGTCCACAAAATACACTATTGTAATGCACAGCTCAGGCCCTATTTAACAGTATTTTTATCTCATACGGAAAAAACGGGGTGACAGGTTCCCTTTAAAGCAACCGCACACTCAGTCCACGGTGATCAACCCTTTCAGGGCTCCAGTCACGTAATTTAGCAGGAGATGCGCAAATGAAACTTGGATGAGGAAGGGTGAAAATAAAAACAACTGTCTTTTATCCATGACCATTCGGGTCAACACCGACACTCAATTCTGGTGCTGTCCAGGGCTCACTGCCTTCATGAGACGCGGAACAGTCTCTCATTTAGTGCAACTGGCACAACTATGCCCACTAAAAGGGGTCCTCACTAGTCAATGCAAGGCTGCTTTCACTCCTGGTGGACGGAATCGTGGGCTGCACTGTGGCTCAAAGACCCACTGGAGGACAACTCATCACTCTTCCTCTGGCTTCTTTCCTCTGGAAATGGCCGGCTCAGCAAACGTGGAGCCTCCTGCTCCTATGACCCAACTGTGGCCACCAATTTCTTTAAAGACGCCTCTGCCCTCTGGCTTTCTGTAGGGGCCGCGCATCATTCGGTCAGACATGGTTCCTCCACCGGGGTGCTGCAGCTCCTTTAAAATTTGGCTTTCCCACCATTTCTTTTCTTCTATAACTTCCTTCACCCACCGAACCTCTCTTGCTATAGGGACACGGGTCTCGTCTGGGTACCCACTGTGGGGAGTTGTGGAGACTGGAGAAGGTGTCTGGGCCAAAACAGGAGCAGGGACTGGGGTGAGGGACCGGTGATACACTCACAGAGGTGGCAGCCAGATGCAATGGTCCTCCACTGCAGCCACGCGAACTTGGAATCACTGCTACCATTGGTCCCCCTCTCCTCGACTTCCGGTTTCTTTATTACTTCTTCCAGCTCCAGCTTTCCCACATCCACGGTGTCCTCGCTTCCGGCGATCTTCATCTGCACAGGTATGTCACTTGGCAATGGCATCTCTTTTCCGGACACTCCGTCTTGCTCTTCTGGGCTCCACACGTTCGTAGGTGGAGTTAATTCTGGCTGCTCCACCCATTTCCTCATGCTTTGCTAGAAAGGCTGAAGCTTCTTCGCCCATACCCATTTTGGGAGGGCATTATTCACAGGGATGTGTAGCCTTCTTCCTTTTGGCACCAAATTCCTTCCATGATGCCCATGAAAGGTGGCACCACCCTTCACTTTCGCGCCACTGACCACCGTCTACTTGTCAGTGTTTGGCGCCATCTCAAAGTCACTGTCAGCCACCATCATTAACTCTTTCATGGCTGTCACTAACCCAAAAATCCCGGGAGTCTTTTCAATCAGTCTCATAGCTGCAGGGCTGCTGGATTCGATCCTGCCAACTACACCAAATGTAACAGGGTGGCACGGGGTGGTAGTTATGGGCAAGTTCATTAAGCAATAGTTAGTGAACACCTCGGCACCTTGTACATGGAAAGATAAATAAAGTCCCTTGTGCTGCATGTGCAGCATGCACCACAGCACACTCACAGGCTCTGTCAGATTCCCCTCAGCTGCTGCCATGCCGACTCCTCATTCTTGAGCTCTGCAAATCCCTTCAGAGACGAGGTCTTTTTCCACCAGCTTAACTTTACTATACAGCAGCATATTCATCTCACAGACAGCGCAGTTGAAACACAGAGACATCTTCTTATCTGCATTCTTCACATCAGTAGCACAGTTTACACAGTTTCCCTTCTTCTGCCATACGGGCAGACTCTAGTATCTGTCATTTCTCTCTCTTTACTCTCGGCATTCATGGCCGTACCTCTAGACAGACTCTGTCCTGTCTGCGCTTTCCTTTCCTCTGCCATTCTGGCAGCATCTTTGGACAGTTCATGTCCCATCTGTACCTTCAGCATCACCAGCTCCCTGTCAGCCCCTTGTCCGGTTCCAATAGGGAAATGTGCTGGGAACACCATCTCAGCAGCTCCCGCCCCAGTTGTAGACCCCGGATCCTTCTTGGGGATGGTCCTGTTGAGCTGGTGCCCGACTGCACTATTCTTCAGCCAGGGGGCCCCTTACTGCAACAACATGTAACTGTCTCACTCTATGTGTTCTGCCCTTTGGGCAGACTGCCAAGGTGTCTCACAGAGCCAGGAAGTGTCTGTCCTATATCTCCCTGCTCTGTGCTTCTCTTCTCTGTGCCCCTCTCATCTACTTAACTCCTTGCAGCCTGTGCCTAAACTAATACTCTTATCTATCCTATTCTATATCTCTAATGTGCCCCCTCTATTCTAATCCCCCTATGGTCCTATACTGTCCCTAAGCTTACACACAGTATATAACAAATGCATCACATTACAATACATGACACTCATTAATGAACATTAGGGAACCGTACATTACATTAGCATTAGTGAACATGAATAACTGTCAGGGTGACACATGTGCTCAGGGTTCAGGAGAGAGGAAGCACACGAAGGTCACCTCCTCACACACATGCAAACTATAATTTTTAAAGAATGTTGTGTAGTCTGTGAGGAAGGCTGCAATATTAACCATATGTTTCCCAGGTTAGAGAGAGTATATCTATATTCTTGTAGAGCATTGGACAAATATATGGCTACTCTGATCCAGTTGACACCACTAGGTATGTTCTTTACTCAACAAATCTCAGAATGCAACACTTTTTTGGCTTATAGGTCTATCTTCAAGTCTTCAAGTAAAAGAGATTGATGTACAACTGACTAGAAAGCATCGCTTTGAATACAAAATAAACTGGAGCAAATACCATTTAATGACACTTAGTGGGCAATATCGTCAATGGTTTGGTGCCAGTTACACAATAGGTGCACAATCCAATCTACTGCATGTCCCCCCCAACAATCATAGAAGGACAGGAACAAGAAACGAAACTTGATGAGCTTGAGATAGACTAATTGAATTACTGTCGCAGCAGAAGAGTATGGAATGCTACATGTGCATGGTTGTGGCTATGAGGGAAGCAAGAATAGTATCTGCTATTTCCAACTTCTCTGATGCCTACAGGACTGGGTGGCACTTAAATGGACATGAGGCCACTGTTCTGAGAAAAAGAATGGCTAGATTAGAGGAGTGTTTGAACTAGGAACTGGGGGGAGCACAATTACTGTGCAGAACAGGGAGATAGCGAAGTTAGTGGGCCAAAATAATTAAATTGGGGATGGCATAGGGTATAGATAAATACATAAAGTGCATGTACACTAATGCCGGAACACTCACCAACAAGAGTGGGAAATTACAATTATTATTGTTGGCAGAAAATTATTGAAATTAGGGGATAACAGTCAACCCTAAAAAACACTAAATTAAAAAAAATCATTGGGCCTGAAAGGGATACTACTCTTAGTATGTCAGGAATTCCGTACTGTGATAGACAGGCCATTATTTCTAAGATTCACAGATTGTATAATAATAGGGTCTGTACCATAGCAAATATTATAGTAATATTCAAAAAGATAACAAAATTCAGCTTGTAAACCAGGGGTGTAACAATCAATTGGGCCTGTGCGGCCAGTGACACCAGTGCATATTGTAGCCGGATGTACATCCGAGGAAGCACATTCTGCTGAAATGCATTGCGGCGCAGGGGCCTGCTGGGTCCCTGCCTGCAATACATACCACCGGCCAATCAGAACTTGGCAGCTGGCATTGGCGTGCAAGTCCTTGTTACCACATGGTAGTGACATCATGCTCTTCCCGTCGCTTGCAAGTTGCAGTCAGCTGTCTGCTGGAGCAGGACAAGATAAGTAGATTATTGTTCTTTTTTATACGTTAAAGAGTAGCAGCAGAATGCTGAACATATATACCAGGATGTGTTGACCCCCCTCCCCTAAATGTACTAATGTCCTCCATCCTGTACTAATGTACCCCATCCTCGGCCCTTTCCAAGTATATATGTCTCCCATCCTGTTATATATGTCCTCCACCCTGAGCCCCATCCTGGTATATATGTCCTCCATCCTGGGCTCATCCTGGTATATATGTTCAGCATTCTGCTGCTGCTCTTTATCTTATCTTTTCCTGCTCCAGTAGACAGCTGACTTCAACGTGCAAGTGGCGGGAAGAGCATGATGTCACTGCCATGTGCCAACAAGGACTTGCACACCGACACCAGTTGAAGTTCTGATTGGCCGGTGGTTTGTATTGCAGGCAGGGACCCAACAGGCCCCAGGATGGGGGACATACAAACCAGGATGAGGCTCAGGGTGGAGGACATGGACATATATAACAGGATGGGAGACATATATACTTGGAATGGGCCCAGGATGGGGTACATTAGTACAGGATGGAGAACATTACTACATTTAGGGGAGGGTGGGTCAACACATGTCTTTATAATGCTGCAATGGCCCATACATCTGACCAACATGTGGGGGAATGGAGGGCAGATCAAAGTTTTGCAGCAGATCCCATTGGAATTTAGCTATGCCACTGCTGGAAACTATAGGTCTGTAAGTTTAACCTCCAGCTCAATTCTGCACCAGGGTAACCCCATGGATGTTGTCTGTCTGGACTTTCCAAAGGCGTTTGATACAGTGCAACATAAAAGTTTGGTGCAAAAAGTTAGACCAATGGGGAAATACGTGTAATTGGATGATAGGAAACAAAGGTTATCAGTGGAACACATTCTGATTGGGTGGCAATTAAAAGTTGTATGAATACTATGCAATTTGGAATATTGCAGCAAAAATAATGATTTTTTTTTTCCAGGAGCTGTATGATGTAATCCAGTACTGTGGAAACATGTAAAAGCCAGCCTTATATCAGTTTCCTTCAGCCTAATGATGTCTATTGTAAAATATGGATAATCAACATCCAGACATGAACCAGTCTAACTCCATAGCAGTAGGAGGATATAATTAATGCCCTTTTTTTTCAATAACAAGTTATTCATTCCACTTTAGGGACTAATATTTATTTAAAACAATCATTTTATTGATCTGAACTACATTATTTCATCAAAGTGCGCTGTGTGTTTATTCAAAACATAATTGCTGCCATTCAAATTGCTCTGTTCGCAGTGTGGGCGTACAATGGCATCCCGCATTCTGTTAATTTCAGGGACTTTCTCAGAGCACATTTATCAGCATAGATAAATGTAGATTCAGATTCCGTTCCTAATACCTTTCCCTTAGCCCAGTTAAGCCCAGCCTACAAGCACACCCTATGCATTTCTACAGCCTGACTACACATCAAGGGTTAGTTTGGCAACATTGATTAATTTGTAAGATTTGATCTGCTTTTGTAATAGCCAATTGATGTCACCCATGTGTGCTCTGCTGCATGATGACTATTTATGGAATTTGTTCCATTCCTGACATTACAGTAAACACCTGCCTCCCAGGCCATCACAGCATAAAATGACAGATGTGCTTGCTCATATCACTATTGGGTCTCCAAGCCATCCTCCATGCCAAAAAGTAAGCGTGTTCTGACAAAAACCTCCCCCCCCCCTGGTTTCCCGGGCAAGAGTAGCCATTTTCCCCTGGACCTTGAGTCTAAGGGCTCATACTCACGTGCGAAAAACTCAGATGAGTCTCGCACGTCAATACCCGGCACTGCACCCGGCACTCAGGAGCGGAGCGTGTGGCTGCATGTATTGCTACGAGGCCGCACGCTCCGACCTGAGTGCTGGGTGCAGTGCCAGGTATTGACGTGCGAGACTCATCTGAGTTTCTCGCATGTGAGTATGAGCCCTTACACACTTGTTCCTGGCTCTCTTCCTGCAGATCATTGCTCTTGCTAAGCTGATTCTGATGAGGCACAAATGTACATACATGTGTGTGTTATGTAAGAATCTGTTATATGCAGCCACCGTGCAATGTACTGTGTAGTTAGGTATATTGTGCAGTGTATCCAGCACTTTATTATAATGATTTGCACTGCTTACAGATAGATTGCATTTCTATATAGAGCAGAACAGTGTTGCAGCATGTACTTTGCCTTAGATAGATATTATAACTGCATTCCTGTGTTGTAATGTTACTGTGCAGCCTCTGTAATGTGAGTTACTGATATAATTGCACTCTGTATCATGCTTTTGTCTGTTATGTGCCAGTACTGATACACTGCTTATTCCCTTTGTAGTTTTTACCCATGAACATCCACTGTTCATCATCTCAATAAATATAGACTTAAGAATCCATACTGTCTGTTTACTGGGAAGTGGATGAGGATTAGCCGTATGCTGAAATCCACACGGCACCATACGTGGAGGACGGCAGAACACTTACAATCAAGAAAGCAGACATTTTGACAAAACTGCAAAAATCCATCGAGTCATCAGCTCAAATAGATTGAGTACAATAATACCCTCCTTTTCAATAAGATCAAGCATTAATTTGCTGCATCCATAACAATGGCCATCAGTTATTCTGCACAGCTAATTTTTGTGTACGATTGATCATACAACTGAAAACAAAGTTGTAAAAAAAAAAAAAAATTGTACATATACTGATGACCTGTCACTCGCGCAAAATGTAAAAACTTGTAAAAAAAAATACACAAGTTCCCCTGACTCTGTCACTCTTTTATTTTCTGCTGCACTGCTCCATTGCATAGATATTCATATTTATTAGTTTTGGAGCGCAGTGTGTGAAATCTCTGTAGTGCAACTCGGCGTTCCTCCATGGTCTTCTCTGGTGTGAAGTGCTTTCACCTCTTCCTTCCAGATGCTACCATTCACAGCTTTTGCAGCATCTGAGACTACTAGATCAGAATCCGAGCTGTGATTGGCAGCATTTGGGATGGTGAGATGAAAATCCCCCCCACCCCAGAGAAGACTCTAATGAAACATTCAGTTTAACCACAAGCAAAAATGTCACATATTGAGCTCCAGAAGAAATGAATGAGAATATCTCTGCAAAGGAGCAACAGTGCAAAACAGAAAGGAGGAGCAGAATCAGGGGAGCTCAGGGTCATTTGCAAATTATTTAAAACTTTTTTTTTATTAAAGACCAGTCCTCTTAAAGGATATCTGTCAGCAGGTTTTTGCTATGTAATCCGAAGATCGCATGCTGCAAGGGTTAAAACACAGATTTCAGGGATGTCTCCCTTATCAGGCTATGAGCAGGGTGTTCCTCCTGGTCGAGCAACGCCCACTTCTGTGATAGGTACCTTACTGTCTATAGACATTGTATTTACAGAGTCTGATGTTTGCAGGGTTAAGCTTCCTCAGCTCGGCTTCATGCTAAATCTATAAAAAGCTGGAAGGAAAGCAAAGCACAATAGGGTCTTATCTGGGTATTAAGAGATACCTCTAATCAGATTTTATTCACCAGATAGAGCCAAACACAGGCTCATAGAAATATTAGCTGCTGCAGATCCACCGGTCTCTTCGTGACCAGCCAGAGTAAGAAAAAAAAAATGGGATAAAAAGGTGGATTAACTCTGCGCTGCTTGAAAGTTAGAAGTCCAAATGGATATTCAGATGAAAAGTGGCTTTATTCAACACGTTTCGGAGTACGATGACTCCTTAATCAGGACACCACTAATATACTTTATATAAATCTTGTAATCTGGTTTACAGATGCCAGGGTAAACAGGAGTGTTGGTTGTTGTCCTCCAATGGAAGATGCATCACTCCATCAGTCCCGAAAACGCCCCAAGTCAAAATAAAAGCTGGTTCTCTTAATAACATTCTGTACAGCAACAGATCAGGTTTTCAGGATTTCCTTAGAATTGTCCAGGTGATGGAGCCACTGTGCAAGAAGTGTGATTTTTTGGTCACTTCTCCACTTATGGTGAGAAACTTTATTATCAAGATACTGTAGATACTGTATATTTATGTGTATACACTCCAACAGTGAAATGCTATAGCTTAAAGGAAAGATCGTGGAATTATGGAAATCACAGAATAGACATGGTAAATAAATTGTGAAAAAATAAACTACATTTTCAAAAAATCTTGATTTCTTCAGTTTCAAGTATGAGCACCACGTGCAGAAATCCTGCACTTATGCATCTTGGCTGCTATCAATCAATGGTTGTCTGAAGAATGTTCTGCCATGCTGAATGCACTTGGGAATCAAATTATCAAGATCCACTGTTACTGTAATTCTGTGAGAAGGATCACTGTGATATCCCATCGTGAAGGCCTCTTCATGGTGTTACCCACGTGGTCTTCAGAACCAGAATGGTTCTGGAATGAAGCAATGGTGGCTAGAATGGAAGCTTATCCTCCTCATGGCTGACATAATGTACAGTAGCTAGACCCCTGAATTCTTTATTCTGGGTGAAGTTACAGCTCAATTCTTATTTGGTTGTGGAATCAGTGATGCAACCATTTCTCCAGTGTCTCATGAAACACCTGTTGAAAATGTCTTATAGGACCCCGGAGAAATGGCTGCATCACTGTTGCTCGTGTCAGTGTGAGAAGACTCTATGGCATAAATGTGCTATCATGGCCTGAAATATACTTGGACTTGACGCTCATTGAGCACATCTGGGACATCATTGGTCGGCAATTATAAAGGGAGCTGCCAGAAGCAGATCTTGATGATTTTCCCAAGTGCATTCAGAATGGAAATATTCCTCAGATGACCATTAATAACCTCACCGGATAGCATCTAAGGCTGGAGACACACTATCGATTTTAAAATCGGTCCGATTATGATGCAGGAGAGTCGGAAGAGTGTAATGCGAGTGTCATGTGTTTTTCATGCGAGTACAATCCGATTTTTCACACCTAGCATCCGATTTACATCCCAAAGCAGTGTGATTGCAATCCGACTGCAATGTTATTTTAACATGAGCATTTACATAGAAAAATTATTTGCACATCATTTTCAAAGGAAATATTCTTCAAAACATAGATAGATAGATAGATAGATAGATAGATAGAATAGATAGATAGTAGAAAAAACGGCAATTCCTGTGTGCATACAGTAAAATCACACTGACAGGTTAGGCCTCTTTCACACTTCAGTCTTTTTGTTTCTGTCAATATCCATTGCTTTATGAAAAAAACGGATCCAGCAAATGTTGCTGCTGAATCCATTTTTTTCTCATAGACTTGTATTATGATTGTGACGGATGGCAGGATCCGTCATAAATTCAATGTCCGTCGCCCGGAGACAACGGACATAGTAAGGTTTTTTGTGTACGTCGAAAAATCGGACAGCGGCGGATCCTGTGCTCTCCGTTGTTGGCTATAATGGAAGCCTATGAACGCAGGATCCATCGCTGTCCGTCAAAAGACGGAATCCAGAGATGGATTCCATTTTTTGAAACTGAGTATGCCTGGAAGAATTTCTAATTCCTGTAATTTAACCCATTTTTCCATTCAGGGAAAAAATCTCTCTCTCTCAAATTTTGTTCCTTTAAATTCCAGCAGCAGCTGCTTCGACGGATCCGTCAAAAAAATGGATCCAGTGCATCAGTTTTTTACAATCTGCACAGGATCCGTCTTTTCAACACTTTGACGGATTGTGACTGATTTTAAAAAACTGATTTGTGAAAGAGGCCTTAGAATAGATATAAATACATATACATACTGTATATATATATATATACATACAGTATATTTATATGTATATATATATATATATATATAACACAAAAATTGAGCTTGACTAAAGTTGGTACACATGCAGCACAGAAACACATGTTCACATTGGCTATAAAACATATAACACCTACAAGAGAAAAAATTAGCAAAAACCCTGCTGTAACTAAGCAAAAAGTGCATCTAAATAACACAGAGTTTTTAGTAATACTGTTTTTGATCAAAAACAGCATAAAAGCCATCCCACCACAACAAGGTACCGTATATACTCGAGTATAAGCCAACCCGAGTTTAAGCCGAGACTCCTAATTTTGCCACAAAAAACTGGGAAAACTTAATGACTCTAGTATAAGCCTAGGTTGGAAAATGCAGCAGCTACTGGTAAATTTCAAAAATAAAAATAGATACCAATAAAAGTAAAATTAATTGAGACATCAGAAGGTTACGTGTTTTTGAATATCCATATTGAATCAGGAGCCCCATATAATGCTCCATATAGTTCATGATGGCCCCATAAGATGCTCCATAATAAAATATGCCCCATAAAATGCTCCATAAAGTTTATGATGGGCCCCATAAGATACTTCATAGAAAATATGCCCCATACAATGCTGCATAGGTTGATTATGGCCCCATAAGATGCTCCATAGATAATGTGCCCCATACAATGCTGCATAGATTGATTATGGCCCCATAAGATTCTCCATAGATAATGTGCCCCATATAATGCTGCATAGATTGATTATGGCCCCATAAGATGCTCCATAGATAATGTGCCCCAAATAATGCTGCATAGGTTGATTATGGCCCCATAAGATGCTCCATAGATAATGTGCCCCATGTAATGCTGCATAGGTTGATTAGGGCCCCATAAGATGCTCCGCTGAAACATTTGCCCCATATGCTGCTGCAATAAAAAAAAATCACAAACTCACCTCTTGTCCTGAGCAGGCCCCCGGCACTTGCAATATTCACCTGTCCGCGTTCCACCGCTGGGCACCGCTGTGTCTTCCACGTCCTCCGCAGCGACTGTTCAGGCAGAGGGTGGTGCGCACACTAATCGCGCCATCACGCCCTCTGTCCTGAACGTCACAGGGAGAGGATGCAGAAGGCACAGAGGCACCTGTCGGTGGAACGCAGACAGGTGAATATCGCGCAATACTCACCCTCCAGTCCCCATTATACTCACCTGCTCCCCGCACGGTCCCTGGCAGCTTCTCACTGACAGGCGATATTCGGCACCTGCAGCTTCTTCCTGTGTTCAGCGGTCACATCGTACCGCTCATTAAAGTAATGAATATGCATTCATATTCATTACTTTAATGAGCAGTACCACGTGACCGCTGAACACATGAAGAAGCTGCTGACGCTGGAGAAGCAGTAACGTGCAGAGATTTGCCAGGAGCATGTAAGTAAGATTTGATGGCTGCCACTCCCCCGCCGACCCCCTGGGGCAATGACTCGGGTATAAGCCGAGAGGGGCACTTTCAGCCCCCAAAAATGGGCTGAAAATCTCGGCTTATACTCGAGTATATACGGTAACTCTGATCGGGACAGTTCTACACTGTCTAAAATTAAAAACCTTAACATGTGTCAATGTTGACCTCAGTGTGAATAAGGGCACAAAAAAAGGACCGGCCCAACCAGTGAAACACCAGTCTGGGGGAGGCTTATATACTGTATATATATATATATATATATGTCAGTGACACACACATATATAAATATATATATAAGAGCGCCCGCTAGGGGCCTGGAGTAATCGGGTCGGGTTTGGTGGTCGTTAAAGGAGTGGTCATGGTGGCAGTGACCCTGTCTGTGGCCCTGGGCATCCAAGTAAAAGGAAAGGACTTTAAAAGGGGGTTATTTGAATAACAAATAAAGTTTGTTCGAGACGCCACCTGTGGTATTCGGTCAGGGATGACCGATGCTGCTTAAAGGGGTCCACTGGAGTGATGCTATGGCAGCAGGGATGGTATGGCTTCCCACAGGTGAAGCTGGGCCCCCAGGTTCCTGTTTACTGGTGGGCCAGCCATAGTCCAGGGTATGGATCACAGGTGCTGGTGTGGTCCGGCCAGCTTGGAAGCGATTCAGGAATCCCCATAGCCAGGTGGGGTTGGAAGCCTTCTTCTCTGTGCTGTGTTGTAGTCCCTTGCTGCCTTAGGCCTCACACAAGGTCCTCAATTTCTCTCTGTCCCTTTAGGTAGGACACTACTCGCATGGCAGGCAACTCGAGCCTTTTTACAGGTGTCTCTGTGATGACTCTGGGCTCTATGTGCTGCTGTGCCTTCGGATGTTAATGGTGGACAGGCGACCCGCAATCTCCTGTCTGCCTGTTTCTGCTGTGGGGCATACAGTTACCCCACACAACCTAGGTCTTCCGGCTACCAGTTTCTTGCGCTTCAGCTTGGCGGGAGCTCCGTCGCAGCTTCCCTCCAGCTCTTTACTTTCCTTTGCTTCACTTCCCCTATCAGTCTCCTACAGACTGCTCTGTTTATCTCTCCTTCCAGGAGCTGCAGAACCACTTGTCTGCATGGCCCCAGCTTTCCTTTCTCGAACTTTCTCTGTCTGCTTCCTCTCTCCTCACTTTCCTCTCACAATCTGACTAACTCCTCATCCAGCCAGAATATATAGGGAAGTTCCCCTGAATCCGGGTCTCAAGCTCCCCCTTCTGGCCTGGAGTAAAAACAGTGTTGCATGTACTGGTTACCTGTTAAAGGGATCCTTCCTCACTTCCAAGCATGGCATCACCCTCCCAGTTAGGAAGGCAATACCACTGTAACAACCGGTTACCTGGGGTGTTACATATGCAGTGTCTTGTGAAAGTATTTGGCTCCCTGGAACTTTTCAACCTTTTCCCACATACCATGCTTCAAACATAAAGATACCAAATGTAAATTTTTGGTGAAGACTCAACAACAAGTGGAACACAATTGTGAAGTTGAACGAAATTTAAAATTTTTGTGGAAATTCAAAAACTGAAAAGTGAGTCGTGCAATATTATTCGGCCCCTTTAACTTAATACTTTGTTGCGCCACCTTTTGCTGTGATTACAGCTGCAAGTCGCTTGGGGTATGTCTCTATCAGATGGAGATCGTTTGATGGAGATCATTTGTGAACAGCAGTTTTCAGCTCTTTCCACAGATTCTCGATTGGATTGAGGTCTGGATTTTGACTTGGCCATTCTAACACCTGGATACGTTTTTTTGTGAACCATTCCATTGTAGATTTTGCTTTATGTTTGGGAGCATTGTCTTGTTGGAAGACAAATCTCCATCCCAGTCTCAGGTCTTTTGCAGACTCAAGCAGGTTTTCTTCAAGAATGGTTCTGTATTTGGCTCCATCCATCTTCCCATCAATCCATCAATTTTAACCATCTTTTCTGTCCCTGTTGAAGAAAAGTAGGCCCAAACCATGATGCTGCTACCACCATGTTTGACAGTGGGGATGGTGTGTTCAGGGTGATGAGCTGTGTTGCCTTTACGCCAAACATTTCATTTGGCATTGTTGCCAAAAAGTTCGATTTTGGCTCCATCTGACAAGAGCACCTTCTTCCACATGTTTGGTGTGTCTCCTAGGTTGGCTTGTTGCAAACTTTAAACAACACTTTTTATGGATATCTTTGAGAAATGGCTTTCTTCTTGCCACTCTTCCATAAAGGCCAGATTTGTGCAGTGTAGACTGATTGTTGTCCTATGGACAGACTGTCCCACCTCAGCTGTAGATCTCTGCAGTTCATCCAGAGTGATCATGGGCCTCTTGGCTGCATCTCTGATCAGTCTTCTCCTTGTTTGAGATGAAAGTTTAGAGGGACGGCTGGGTCTTGGTAGATTTGCTGTGGTATGATACTCCTTCCATTTCAATATGATCGCTTGCACAGTGCTCCTTGGGATGTTTAAAGTTTTGGAAATCATTTTGTATCCAAATCCGGCTTTAAACTTCTCCACAACAGTTTCACGGACCTGCCTGTTGTGCTCCATGGTATTCATGATGCTCTCTGTGCTTCAAACAGAACCCAGAGACTATCACAGAGCAGGTGTATTTATACAGAGACTTGATTACACACAGGTGGATTATATTTATCATCATTAGGCATTTAGGACAACATTGGATCATTCAGAGATCCACAATGAACTTCTGGACTGAGTTTGCTGCACTGAAAATAAAGGGGCTGAATAATATTACACGCCCCACTTTTCATTTTTTGAATTTCCCAAAAAATGTAAAATAACCAATACATTTCGCTAAACTTCACAATTGTGTTCCACTTGTTGTTGATTCTTCACCCAAAATTTACATTTGGTATCTATATGTTTGAAGCATGATATGTGGGAAAAGGTTGAAAAGTTCCAGGGAGCCGAATACTATCGCACGGCACTGCATATATATACAGTATATATATATATATACAGTGGGGCAAAAAAATATTTAGTCATTCAGCAATAGTGCAAGTTCCACCATTTAAAAAGATGAGAGGCATCTGTAATTTACATCATAGTTAGACCTCTACTATGGGAGACAAACTGAGAAAAAAAAATCCAGAAAATCACATTGTCTGTTTTTTTATCATTTTATTTGCATATTATGGTGGAAAATAAGTATTTGGTCAGAAACAAACAATCAAGATTTCTGGCTCTCACAGACCTGTAACTTCTTCTTTAAGAGTCTCTTCTTTCCTCCACTCATTACCTGTAGTAATGGCACCTGTTTAAACTTGTTATCAGTATAAAAAGACACCTGTGCACACCCTCAAACAGTCTGACTCCAAACTCCACTATGGTGAAGACCAAAGAGCTGTCAAAGGACACCAGAAACAAAATTGTAGCCCTGCACCAGGCTGGGAAGACTGAATCTTGGATAGCCAACCAGCTTGGAGTGAAGAAATCAACAGTGGGAGCAATAATTAGAAAATGGAAGACATTCAAGACCACTGATAATCTCCCTCGATCTGGGGCTCCACGCAAAATCCCACCCCGTGGGGTCAGAATGATCACAAGAGCGGTGAGCAAAAATCCCAGAACCACGTGGGGGGACCTAGTGAATGAACTGCAGAGAGCTGGAACCAATGTAACAAGGCCTACCATAAGTAACACACTACGCCACCATGGACTCAGATCCTGCAGTGCCAGACGTGTCCCACTGCTTAAGCCAGTACATGTCCGGGCCCATCTGAAGTTTGCTAGAGAGCATTTGGATGATCCAGAGGAGTTTTGGGAGAATGTCCTATGGTCTGATGAAACCAAACTGGAACTGTTTGGTAGAAACACAACTTGTCGTGTTTGGAGGAAAAAGAATACTGAGTTGCATCCATCAAACACCATACCTACTGTAAAGCATGGTGGTGGAAACATCATGCTTTGGGGCTGTTTCTCTGCAAAGGGGCCAGGACGACTGATCCGGGTACATGAAAGAATGAATGGGGCCATGTATCGTGAGATTTTGAGTGCAAACCTCCTTCCATCAGCAAGGGCATTGAAGATGAAACGTGGCTGGGTCTTTCAACATGACAATGATCCAAAGCACACCGCCAGGGCAACGAAGGAGTGGCTTCTGTTGTGAATTTGGTTTCTGGGCTCCCCCGGTGGTTTCTGGTGGTACTGCACTTGTGTGCTTCATCTCCTCTGTTCACCTGTTTCCATCAGGATGTGGGAGTTGTCTATTTAGCCTTGCTCCTCAGTCATTTCTATGCCGGCCAACAATGTTACCAGAAGCCTTTCTGTTGCATGTTCCTGCTCCTAGACTACTATCAGCTAAGTTGGACTTGTAGTCCTAAGATTGTTTTGCATTTTTGTTCCAGTTCTCTGTGTTTGAATATTTCTGAGGCTGGAAGCTCTTGTGAGCTGAAATTGCCACTCTGGTGTCATGAGTTGATATTAGAGTCTTAAAGTAATTTCAGGATGGTGTTTTGAAAGGGTTTTCAGCTGACTGTGAAGTTCCCTTTTCTGTCTTCCTACTATCTAGTAAGCGGACCTCAATTTGCTAAACCTATCTTCATACTTCGTATGTCAATTTCCTCTAAAATCACCGACAATATATGTGGGGGCTACTGTCTGCCTTTTGGGGAAAATTTCTCTAGAGGTAAGCCAGGTCTGTATTTTCCTCTGCTAGGGTCAGTCAGTCCTCCGGCTGGCGCTGGGCGTCTAGGGATAAAACGTAGGCACGCTACCCGGCCACTGTTAGTTGTGCGGTAGGTTTAGCTCACAGTCAGCTCGAGTTTCCATCTTCCAAGAGCTAGTCCTTTTGTATGCTTTACTACGGTCTCTTGCCATTGAGAACCATGACAGTTTGGCCGGCCAAGGGTTAAAATAATTGGCAGAAGAAAGGAGAGAAAAGAAGTCTGCAGAGAATTTTTTTTTTTTTTTTGTGAGTTTGCTCATTAGTTGATTCACTTGCATCTCTGCTTACTGCAGCCTTCGTCTCTCTCTCCTTCTAATCCTTGAATGGTTCTGATTTCACCTGATTAAAATGGATCCACAGAGTTTAGCTATAGGTTTGGATAATCTCGCTATGAAGGTTCAAAGTTTACAGCATTTTGTAATTCATGCTCCTATATCTGAACCTAGAATTCCTTTACCTGAATTTTTCTCCGGGGATAGATCTCGCTTCCAGAATTTCAAACATAATTGTAAATTATTTTTGTCTCTGAGATCTCGCTCCGCTGGAGATCCTGCACAGCAGGTCAGGATTGTAATTTCCTTGCTCCGAGGCGACCCTCAGGATTGGGCATTTGCTTTGGCACCAGGGGATCCTGCGTTGCTCAATGTGGATGCGTTTTTCCTGGCTTTGGGGTTGCTTTATGAGGAACCTCATTTAGAGATTCAGGCTGAAAAAGCCTTGATGGCCCTGTCTCAAGGGCAAGATGAGGCTGAAATATACTGCCAAAAATTTCGTAAGTGGTCTGTGATTACTCAGTGGAATGAGTGCGCCCTGGCGGCGAATTTCAGAGAGGGTCTCTCTGATGCCATTAAAGATGTTATGGTGGGGTTCCCTGTGCCTACAGGTCTGAATGAGTCCATGACAATGGCTATTCAGATTGATCGGCGTTTGCGGGAGCGCAAACCTGTGCACCATTTGGCGGTGTCTACTGAGAAGGCGCCAGAGATTATGCAATGTGATAGAATTCTGTCCAGAAGCGAACGACAGAATTTTAGGCGGAAAAATGGGTTGTGCTTCTATTGTGGTGATTCAAGTCATGTTATATCAGCATGCTCTAAACGTACTATGAAGGTTGATAAGTCTGTTTCAATTGGCACTTTACAGTCTAAGTTTATTCTATCTGTGACCCTGATTTGCTCTTTATCGTCTATTACCGCGGACGCCTATGTCGACTCTGGCGCCGCTTTGAGTCTTATGGATTGGTCCTTTGCCAAACGCTGTGGGTTTAATTTAGAGCCTCTGGAAGTTCCTATACCTCTGAAGGGTATTGACTCCACGCCATTGGCTAGTAATAAACCACAATACTGGACACAAGTAACTATGCGTATTAATCCGGATCACCAGGAGATTATTCGCTTCCTTGTGTTGTATAATCTACATGATGTATTGGTGCTTGGATTGCCATGGCTGCAATCTCATAACCCAGTCCTCGACTGGAAAGCAATGTCTGTGTTAAGCTGGGGATGTCAGGGGACTCATGGGGACGTACCTTTGGTTTCCATTTCGTCATCTATTCCCTCTGAGATTCCGGAATTTTTATCTGATTATCGTGACGTTTTTGAGGAGCCTAAACTTGGTTCACTACCTCCGCACAGAGATTGCGATTGTACTATAGATCTGATTCCAGGCAGTAAGTTTCCAAAGGGTCGTTTATTTAATCTATCTGTGCCTGAACATGCTGCTATGCGGGAATATATTAAGGAGTCCTTGGAAAAGGGACATATTCGTCCTTCGTCATCTCCTTTAGGAGCCGGTTTTTTCTTTGTATCTAAAAAAGATGGCTCTTTGAGGCCGTGTATTGATTATCGGCTTTTGAATAAAATCACGGTTAAATATCAGTATCCTTTGCCACTGCTTACTGATTTGTTTGCTCGAATAAAGGGGGCCAAGTGGTTCTCTAAGATTGATCTTCGTGGGGCGTATAATTTAGTGCGAATTAAGCAGGGGGATGAGTGGAAAACCGCATTTAATACGCCTGAGGGCCATTTTGAGTATTTAGTAATGCCTTTTGGTCTTTCAAATGCCCCTTCAGTCTTTCAGTCTTTTATGCATGACATTTTCCGTGAATATTTGGATAAATTTATGATTGTGTATCTGGATGATATTTTGATTTTTTCGGATGACTGGGACTCTCATGTCCAACAGGTCAGGAGGGTTTTTCAGGTTTTGCGCTCTAATTCCTTGTGTGTAAAGGGTTCTAAGTGTGTTTTTGGGGTTCAAAAGATTTCGTTTTTGGTGTACATTTTTTCCCCCTCTTCCATTGAGATGGACCCTGTCAAGGTTCAGGCTATTTGTGATTGGACGCAACCCTCTTCTCTTAAGAGCCTTCAGAAGTTTTTGGGCTTTGCTAATTTTTATCGTCGATTTATAACTGGTTTTTCTGATGTTGCTAAGCCGTTGACTGATTTGACTAAGAAGGGTGCTGATGTTGCTGATTGGTCCCCTGCTGCTGTGGAGGCCTTTCGGGAGCTTAAGCGCCGCTTTTCTTCCGCCCCTGTATTGCGTCAGCCTGATGTTACTCTTCCTTTTCAGGTTGAGGTCGACGCTTCAGAAATCGGAGCTGGGGCGGTTTTGTCGCAGAAAAGTTCCGACTGCTCCGTGATGAGACCTTGCGCGTTCTTTTCTCGTAAATTTTCGCCCGCTGAGCGAAATTATGATATTGGTAATCGGGAGCTCTTGGCTATGAAGTGGGCTTTTGAGGAGTGGCGTCATTGGCTTGAGGGGGCTAGACATCAGGTGGTGGTATTGACCGACCACAAGAATTTGATTTATCTTGAGTCTGCCAGGCGCCTGAATCCTAGACAGGCGCGCTGGTCGTTATTTTTCTCTCGGTTTAATTTTGTGGTTTCTTACCTACCGGGTTCTAAAAATGTGAAGGCGGATGCCCTTTCTAGGAGTTTTGAGCCTGATTCCCCTGGTAATTCTGAACCTACAGGTATCCTTAAGGATGGAGTGATATTATCTGCTGTTTCCCCAGACTTGCGACGGGTCTTGCAGGAGTTTCAGGCGGATAGACCTGATCGTTGCCCGCCTGGTAGACTGTTTGTTCCGGATGATTGGACCAGTAGAGTCATCTCGGAGGTCCATTCTTCTGCGTTAGCTGGTCATCCTGGAATCTTTGGTACCAGGGATTTGGTGGCTAGGTCCTTCTGGTGGCCTTCCCTGTCGCGAGATGTGCGAGGTTTTGTGCAGTCTTGTGATGTTTGTGCTCGGGCCAAGCCTTGTTGTTCTCGGGCTAGTGGATTGTTGTTATCTTTGCCTATTCCGAAGAGGCCTTGGACTCACATCTCCATGGATTTTATTTCTGATCTCCCTGTTTCTCAGAAGATGTCTGTCATCTGGGTGGTGTGTGACCGTTTCTCTAAGATGGTCCATTTGGTCCCCTTGCTTAAATTGCCTTCCTCATCCGAGCTGGTTCCTCTGTTTTTTCAAAATGTGGTTCGCTTGCATGGTATTCCGGAGAATATCATTTCTGACAGGGGAACCCAATTCGTGTCTAGATTTTGGCGAGCGTTCTGTGCTAGGATGGGCATTGATTTGTCTTTTTCGTCTGCTTTCCATCCTCAGACTAATGGCCAGACCGAGCGAACTAATCAGACCTTGGAGACTTATTTGAGGTGTTTTGTGTCTGCGGATCAGGATGATTGGGTTGCCTTTTTGCCCTTGGCGGAGTTTGCCCTCAATAACCGGGCTAGTTCTGCCACCTTGTTTTCTCCTTTCTTCTGTAATTCGGGGTTTCATCCTCGTTTCTCTTCCGGTCAGGTGGAGTCTTCGGATTGTCCTGGAGTGGATGCTGTGGTGGAGAGGTTGCATCAGATTTGGGGGCATGTGGTGGACAATTTGAAGTTGTCCCAGGAGAAGACTCAGCAGTTTGCCAACCGCCGTCGTCGTGCTGGTCCTCGTCTTTGTGTTGGGGACTTGGTGTGGTTGTCTTCTCGTTTTGTCCCTATGAAGGTTTCTTCTCCTAAGTTTAAGCCTCGGTTCATCGGCCCGTACAAGATATTGGAGATTCTTAACCCTGTGTCCTTTCGTTTGGACCTCCCTGCATCTTTTTCTATTCATAATGTCTTCCATCGGTCATTGTTGCGCAGGTATGAGGTACCGGTTGTGCCTTCCGTTGAGCCTCCTGCTCCGGTGTTGGTTGAGGGTGAGTTGGAGTACGTTGTCGAGAAGATCTTGGACTCCCGTGTTTCCAGACGGAGACTTCAATATTTGGTCAAGTGGAAGGGCTGCGGTCAGGAGGATAACTCTTGGGTGACTGCCTCTGATGTTCATGCCTCCGATCTGGTCCGTGCCTTTCATAGGGCTCATCCTGATCGCCCTGGTGGTTCTGGTGAGGGTTCGGTGCCCCCTCCTTGAGGGGGGGTACTGTTGTGAATTTGGTTTCTGGGCTCCCCCGGTGGTTTCTGGTGGTACTGCACTTGTGTGCTTCATCTCCTCTGTTCACCTGTTTCCATCAGGATGTGGGAGTTGTCTATTTAGCCTTGCTCCTCAGTCATTTCTATGCCGGCCAACAATGTTACCAGAAGCCTTTCTGTTGCATGTTCCTGCTCCTAGACTACTATCAGCTAAGTTGGACTTGTAGTCCTAAGATTGTTTTGCATTTTTGTTCCAGTTCTCTGTGTTTGAATATTTCTGAGGCTGGAAGCTCTTGTGAGCTGAAATTGCCACTCTGGTGTCATGAGTTGATATTAGAGTCTTAAAGTAATTTCAGGATGGTGTTTTGAAAGGGTTTTCAGCTGACTGTGAAGTTCCCTTTTCTGTCTTCCTACTATCTAGTAAGCGGACCTCAATTTGCTAAACCTATCTTCATACTTCGTATGTCAATTTCCTCTAAAATCACCGACAATATATGTGGGGGCTACTGTCTGCCTTTTGGGGAAAATTTCTCTAGAGGTAAGCCAGGTCTGTATTTTCCTCTGCTAGGGTCAGTCAGTCCTCCGGCTGGCGCTGGGCGTCTAGGGATAAAACGTAGGCACGCTACCCGGCCACTGTTAGTTGTGCGGTAGGTTTAGCTCACAGTCAGCTCGAGTTTCCATCTTCCAAGAGCTAGTCCTTTTGTATGCTTTACTACAGTCTCTTGCCATTGAGAACCATGACAGGCTTCGTAAGAAGCTTTTCAAGGTCCTGGAGTGGCCTAGCCAGTCTCCAGATCTCAACCCTATAGAAAACCTTTGGAGGGAGTTGAAAGTCCGTGTTGCCAAGTGAAAAGCCAAAAACATAACTGCTCTAGAGGAGATCTGCATGGAGGAATGGGCCAACATACCAACAACAGTGTGTGGCAACCTTGTGAAGACTTACAGAAAACGTTTGACCTCTGTCATTGCCAACAAAGGATATATTACAAAGTATTGAGATGAAATTTTGTTTCTGACCAAATACTTATTTTCCACCATAATATGCAAATAAAATGATAAAAAAACAGACAATGTGATTTTCTGGATTTTTTTTTCTCAGTTTGTCTCCCATAGTTGAGGTCTACCTATGATGTAAATTACAGGTGCCTCCCATCTTTTTAAGTGGTGGAACTTGCACTATTGCTGAATGACTAAATACTTTTTTGCCCCACTGTATATATATATATATATATATATATATATATATATATATATATATATATATATTGCATAGAGAGAAGAAAAGCCGATTATACATCTGTCGAGTTCTGTAAATTCACAGCAGGAGCTGACCGGATAGAAGAGATGGATAACATGCAGTAAATACATATAAAATAGGTAGATATTTACATGTCTGTGACAAATACAATTAGTACAGTGTGTGTGCAAATTACTGTACTTGCATTTAATTAATTATTTTTTTGCGGGAAAACATGGCGTGGGCTCCCGTGCAATTTTCAAATCCAGCAGGGGGAAAACCAGCGACTGGGGGCAGATGTTTATAGCCTGGGAAGGGGGTAATACTCATGGAGCTTTCCAGGCTATTAATATCAGCATACAACTGTATACTTAGCATTTTCTGGCTATTAAATGGGGAGCCCCCCCAAAAATGATGTGGGGTCCCCCCCATAATTATTAACCAGCAAAGGCTATGCAGACAGCTGCGGGTTGATATTAATAGCCTAGGAAGGGGCCATGGATATCTCTAAGATGCGCCAATTCCAGCATTTAGCCTTTCTCTTCCCACTTACCCTGTTGTGGCAAGTGATGTAATAGTTGTGGGGGTTGATGTCACCTTTGTATTGTAAGGTGACATCAAGCCCGGCTTAGTAATGGAGAGGTGTCAATAAGACACCTATCCATTGCTAATCCTATAATTGTTATAGGTTAAATAAAAACACAGCCAGAATAAAGTATTTTAATTGAATAAAACACTAAACACAGTTTGCCATCTTTATTATCCAGCTAATACATGTGACGTTCTCATTCTCTTGTAATAAAAATAAAAATAGCAAACCAACAATACCTGTCCCTCGTTTCCCACACCATAATCCATATCTGGGGTATATACAGTTTTCAATGAGGACGGTGCCAAAATGCAACCGCCCCAGCTGAAAACTACTGGTGAATGAGCAGATGCTGGGAGCGGAGCAGTGACGTCACTGAAGCTGCGCTCCCTCACAGCTTGAACTACAGTGAACTCTGGAGCGTGGGAAAATGCCAGTGCATTCTCCAATGGTCAGAAGGTCATCCCAGTTCAGCACAGATGTGATGGTGCGTGGGAAAATGCCAGTTAATTTTCCCATGCTCCAGAGTTCAGTGGGGGTCAGGCTGCGAGGGAGCACAGTATCAGTGAGGTCAGCGCTTGTTTCTGAAGCAGCGCCGGCATCTCATTCATTCACCAGTAGTTTGCAGCTGGGACGGTCGCATCTTAGCACCATCCTGGTTGCAAACTGTATATGTCCCAAATATGAATTACTATGTGGGACAGAACGATGGACAGGTATGGTTTATTGTTGCTTTATTATTTATGTTTATTACAGGAGAACGAGGGCATCGCAAGAATTAGAAGTTTAATAAAGATGGGAAACTGTGTTTGATTACATTAAAATACTTTATTCTGGCTGTGTCTTTATTTAACCCCTTAACATCTATTGGATTAGTAATGAATAGGTGTCTAATTGACACCTCTCTATTACTATGCCATGGGCTTGATGTCACCTTACAATACAAAGGTGTGACGTTAGTCACTACTCATGCACAAGCCCTGAGGCAGAAGAGTCAGACATTCCATGATCAATACCAAGAGAGTACGTAAATAACCAAGGGAAAAGATAAAGGTGTAAAGGTACCTTCACACTGAACAACTTAACAACGATATCGATAGCGATCCGTGACGTTGCAGCGTCCTGGATAGCGATATCGTTGTGTTTGACACGCAGCAGCGATCAGGATCCTGCTGTGACATCGTTGGTCGGAGCTAGAAGGCCAGCACCTTATTTCGTGGCTGGATCACCCACTGACATCGCTGGATCGGTGTGTGTGACACAGATTCAGCGATGTCTTCACTGGTAACCAGGGTAAACATCGGGTTACTAAGCGCAGGGCCGCGCTTAGTAACCCGATGTTTACCCTGGTTACCAGTGTAAATGTAAAAACAAACAAACACTACATACTTACATTCCGGTGTCTGTCAGGTCCCCCGGCGTCCGCTTCCCTGCACTGTGTCAGCGCCGGCCGTAAAGCAGAGCACAGCGGTGACGTCACCGGCATCATTGGTCGCTGGAGAGCTGTCTGTGTGACAGCTCTCCAGCGACCACACAGCGACTCTGCAGCGATCGGCATCGTTGTCTATATCGCTGCAGCGCCGCTTAATGTGACAGTACCTTAAGTCAGATCACAGTCCAGGGTCAATAACAAGAGATAACGGATTAAAAGCTGAAGGACAAGACAAACAGATCGCCAGAACACGGTCCAAAGGGTCAGGCAGGCGAAGATCAGAACTCAGAGCAACAGAATCAGGCTAACACTCACCAAGAAGCATAAAGTACATCTGGCAGGGATCAGAGGCAGACAGCTCAGCTAAGAAGCCATGCAATTACCAGACCACTGAACACCTGCAGAAAGTTCCACACACCCTGGACACAGATTGGACCGCTAAGCTGTCAGTTAAGGCACCACCAGCCCAGCAAACCCACCCCAGTATTGGACAACAAAACTGTCAATCAAGACAGACAGCTCAGCAAGAAAGTCTCCATAGAACAGCATAGCAATCATTCACTGAGCGGAGGAATCGTGACAGTACCCCCTTTTCTAAGGGGAGGCCACCGGACCCCAGGTTTCCCAGGAAACTGATTTGAAAGGCCCTGACCAGATGATCAGCATTGACAGCTTGAGCAGGGGCCCAATATCTCTCTTCCAGTCCATAACCTTTCCAATAAATTAGGTACTGGAGGGAATTACAGACTTTCCAGGAAGCAGAAATCATTTGAACCTCAAACTCAAAACTGTCATTGACAGAAATCGGTGGAGATGGAGATGAAGGAGGCAACATGGAAGGGATAAACTCTTTCAGCAGTGATTTATGAAATACATTTGGAATGAGAAAAGATGGAGGGAGTTTTAATCTGAAAGCCACTGGGTTAATAATCTCCAAAAACTCATATGGACCAATAAATGTAGGACCCAACTTGGCTGATGGCACTTTCAATGTAATTTTTTTGGTAGAAATTCAGACCTTATCACCAATCTTGAATATGGGACCCCCTGAACATTTCCTATCGGCCTTCCGTTTCTAGCAACTCTGGGCTACCTCAGTATTCCTCTGAACCTCCCTCCAGACAACCCCCAGTTGTTGTATAACAACCTCCACTCCCGGACAATCACAACTCATCCTCGAGAATTCACGAAAATGAGGATGAAAACCATAATTACAAAAAAAGGCAAGGTTCCAGTAGACTGGTTAACCTGACTGTTAAGGCCCCGTCTCACATAGCGATTTACCAACGATCACGACCAGCGATACCACCTGGCCGTGATCGTTGGTAAGTCGCTGTGTGGTCGCTGGGGAGCTGTCACACAGACAGCTCTCTCCAGCGACCATCGATCAGGGGAACGACTTCGGCATCGTTGAAACTGTCTTCAACGATGCCGAAGTCCCCCTGCAGCACCCGGGTAACCAGGGTAAACATCGGGTTACTAAGCGCAGGGCCGCGCTTAGTAACCCGATGTTTACCCTGGTTACCAGCGTAAATGTAAAAAAAAAAAAAACCGTACATACTCGCCTCCTGATGTCCGTCAGGTCCCTTGCCGTCTGCTTCCTGCTCTGACAGTGCCGCTGTACAGTGAGAGCAGAGCGCAGCGGTAACGTCACTGCCGCGCTCTGCTCTCACTTTACGGCCGGCGCTCACAGTCAGAGCAGGAAGCAGATGGCAAGGGACCTGACAGACATCAGAAGGCGAGTATGTACGTTTTTTTTTTTTTTACATTTACGCTGGTAACCAGGGTAAACATCGGGTTACTAAGCGCGGCCCTGCGCTTAGTAACCCGATGTTTACCCTGGTTACCAGTGAAGACATCGCTGGATCGGTGTCACACACACCGATTCAGCGATGTCAGCGGGACCTCAACGACCAAAAAAAGGTCCAGGCCATTCCGACACGACCAGCGATCTCACAGCAGGGGCCTGATCGCTGGTACGTGTCACACATAGCGAGATCGCTACTGAGGTCGCTGTTGCGTCACAAAACTTGTGACTCAGCAGCGATATCGCTAGCAATCTCGCTATGTGAGACGGGGCCTTTAAAGGCTAATTCAGCCTGAGGTAAGAATGAGGACCAGTCCTCCTGCTGAGCCATAACAAAACACCTTAGAATTTGCTCCAAAGATTGATTTGTCCTTTCCGTCTGATCATTGGTTTCAGGATGGTACGCAGAGGAAAATGACAGGTCAATCTCCAATCTCTTACAAAACACTCTCCAGAATTTAGAGACAAACTGCACACCCCTATCAAATACAATGTTCAAAGGAATGCCATGCAGTCTCACCACATGATTGGTGAATAACCTGGAAAGCGTCTCCGCATTAAGTAACCCTGATAATGGAACAAAGTACGCTTGTTTACTGAATTGGTCAACCACCACCCAAATAACGGTCTTCCCACTAGACAAAGGCAAATTAGTGATGAAATCCATAGACAAATGCAGCATCAATAGTAAAAGGATATAATGTTAAAAATAATAATAATAAAAAAATCTTGATATTCTCACCTTCCGGCATCCACGGCAGCTTTTCCTGCTCCTTGCGATGCTCCGGTCCCACCGTTTCGCTAATCAGCGACATAGGCGCGAGATTTAAGCACCGCTTCGCTGATTGCTAGCCCCCGGCCAGCCGTGACCAATCAGCGACATTGGCGAGGGATTTAAACACCACTTCGCGGATTGGTCGCGCCTGGCAGGCCGTGACCAATCAGCAACATTGGCGAGGGATCTAAACTACGCTTCACTGATAGGACGCGCCCAGCGGCCGCAACCAATCAGCGACAGGCGCTCTCCGGCCGCGAATTGGCGCGGGATTTAAACCACACTTTTCTGATTGGTCGCGCTCGGCCGCCACGACCAATCAGCGACATTGGCACGGCATTTAAATCATGCTTCGCTGATTGGTCGCGGCCGCCCGGCCACGACCAATCAGCGACATTGGCACGGCATTTAAGTCATGCTTCGCTGATTGGTCGCTCTCAGCCGGCCACGACCAATCAGCGACATTGGCACTGCATTTAAATCATGCTTCGCTGATTGGTCGTGGCCGGCCGGGTGCAACCAATCAGCGACCATCCCGGACCAACTTTTTACTATTGCTGCTGCCTATGCAACATCAATAGTAAAAGGATATAGTGTTAAAAATAATAAAAAATAAAAAAATCGTGATATTCTCACCTTTCGGTTTCCGCGGCAGCTTTTCCTGCTCCTCGCGATGCTCCAGTCCCACCGTTTAGCTGATTGGTCGTGGCCGGCCTGGACCAATTAGCGACATTGGCGCAAAATTTAAACACCGCTTCGCTGATTGGTCGCGCCCAGCCGGCTGCGACCAATCAGCGACATGCTGGGCTGCGACCAATCAGCGACATTGGTGCGGGATTTAAACACGGCTTCGCTGATTGGTCGCGCCTGTCCGGCCGCGACTAATCAGCGACATTGGCGTGGGATTTAAATCACGCTTCGCTGATTGGTCACGGCCGGCTGGGTGCGACCAATCAGTGACAGGCGCTGTCCGACCACGAATTGGTGCGGGATTTAACCCAAGCTTCGCTGATTGGTCACGACCGGCTGGCCGCGATCAATCAGCGACATTGGTGCGGGATTTAAATCACGCTTCGCTGATTGGTCATCCCCGGCCAGCAGCGACCAATCAGTGACCATCCCGGACCAACTTTTTACTATTGATGCTGCCTAGTGTTGAGCGATACCGTCCGATACTTGAAAGTATCGGTATCGGGAAGTATCGGCCGATACCGGCAAAGTATCGGATCTGATCCGATACCGATACCCGATACCAATACAAGTTACAAGTCAATGGGACTCAAGTATCGGAAGGTATCCCTGATGGTTCCCAGGGTCTGAAGGAGAGGAAACTCTCCTTCAGGCCCTGTGATCCATATTAATGTGTAAAATAAAGAATTAAAATAAAAAATATTGATATACTCACCTCTCCGACGCAGCCTGGACCTTACCGCTGGTAACCGGCAGCCTTCTTTGCTTAAAATGAGCGCGTTCAGGGCCTTCAATGACGTCGCGGCTTCCGATTGGTCGCGGCCGCCCATGTGACCGCCACGTGACCAATCACAAGCCATGACGTAATTCTCAGGTCCTAAATTCCTAATTCTAGGAATTTAGGAACTGAGAATTACGTCACGGCTTGTGATTGGTCGCGTGGCGGTCACATGGGCGGCCGCGACCAATCACAAGCCGTGACGTCATCTAAGGGCCTGAACGCGCTTATTCTTAGGAAGGAAGGCTGCCGGAAAGAAGCCGAGGGTGAGTATATTCCTATTAGGTATATACTCACCCTCGGACGTGCCCTGCTTCTTTCCGGCAGCCTTCCTTCTTAACAATGAGCGCGTTCAGGGCCTTAGATGACGTCACGGCTTGTGATTGGTCGCGGACGCCCATGTGACCGCTCACGCGACCAATCACAAGCCATGACGTCATCCCTCAGGTCCTAAATTCCTAGAAGGGAATTTAGGACCTGAGGGATGACGTCGCGGCTTGTGATTGGTCGCGTGGCGGTCATATGAGCGGCACGCGACCAATCAGAAGCCGTGACGTCATGGAAGGTGCTGAACGCGCTCATTTTAAACAAAGAAGGCTGCCGGTTACCAGCGGTGATGTCCAGGGGCCTCCGGACAGGTGAGTATATCAATATTTTTTATTTTAATTCTTTATTTTACACATTCATATGGATCCCAGGGCCTGAAGGAGAGTTTCCTCTCCTTCAGACCCTGGGAACCATACACTGGAAACTTCCGATTCCAATTCCCGATACCACAAAAGTATCGGATCTCGGTATCGAAATTCCGATACCGCAAGTATCGGCCGATACCCGATACTTGCGGTATCGGAATGCTCAACACTAATGCTGCCTATGCAGCATCAATAGTATAAAGATATCATGTTAAAAATAATAAAAAAACATTATATTCTCAGCTTCCAAAGTCCGCCGCAGCCTTTCTCGCTCCTCGCGCTCTGGTCCCAAGAATGCATTGCGGCAATGCCCCGAAATCACGTGGTGGTCTCTCTACATGATCATGGGTTATTGCCGCTAGGCATTACTGGGAATGAAGCGTCACAAGGAGCATCAGTAAAGGCCTCAAATGGATCAGGGGGCCGACGGAATGTGAGTATATAACTATTTTTTATTTTAATAGTTTTTTTAACAGGGATATGGTGCCCACATTGCTATATACTTGCTATATACTATAAACCCTACAGAGAAATACTGCGTAAACCGGGATATACAAAAATGTTTAATTTTATTGATTCAATATAAAAGATTATAGTGACAGACACAAAGACAGGATGCTTAAAAGGTGAAAACTACAAAGGGGGCCGCAGATCGGAGGCTAAACACATGCTATTATAATTGCCAAAGTCCACACACTACATACAGTGGTGTAAATAGCAAGTCCATGAGTAGGAACAATACGCTAAGCTGGTGGAGGGCATCCAGCAACAACACCTAAGGCAGACATCGAAGAAATATAAAGGCTAAAGCAGAGCATAGTTACCTCGGACCTGCGGCGCCACCACTCCACTGTGGTGGTGCCGCAGGTCCGAGGTAACTATGCTCTGCTTTAGCCTTTATATTTCTTCGATGTCTGCCTTAGGTGTTGTTGCTGGATGCCCTCCACCAGCTTAGCGTATTGTTCCTATTCATGGACTTGCTATTTACACCACTGTATGTAGTGTGTGGACTTTGGCAATTATAATAGCATGTGTTTAGCCTCCGATCTGCGGCCCCGTTTGTAGTTTTCACCTTTTAAGCATCCTGTCTTTGTGTCTGTCACTATAATCTTTTATATTGAATCAATAAAATTAAACATTTTTGTATATCCCGGTTTACGCAGTATTTCTCTGTAGGGTTTATATATTTGCTGCATGGGATTTTGCATATCTAATCCCCTGATTGGGCACAGGTGTATTGTAATCACACACTGTGTATTGTGCATCATTATTGGTTTTTATTGCTATATACTATGTGGGCTGTGTTATATACTATGTCGGCTGTACTATATACTGTGTGGGCTGTGTTATATACTATATGGCTGTGTTATATACAGCATGGACTGTGTTATACAATGCGTGGCCTGTGTTATATACTGCGTGGGCTGTGTTATATACTACATGGGCTGTGTTATATACTACATGGGCTGTGTTATATACTGCGTGGGCTGTGTTATATACTGCATGGGCTGTGTTATATACTACGTGGCTATGCTATATGCTACGTGGGCTGTGTTATATAATATGTGGCTGTGTTATATACTGCGTGGGCTGTGCTATATACTACGAGGGCTGTTTTATATACTACGTGGGCTTTGTTATATACTATGTGGCTGTGCTATACTCTGCGTGGGCTGTGTTATATACTGCGTGGGCTGTGTTATATACTATGTGACTGTGCTATATACTACATGGCTATGCTATATACTAAGTGGCTGTGCTATATACTATGTGGCTGTGCTATATACTACGTGGGCTATGTTATATACTATGTGACTGTGCTATATACTACATGGCTATGCTATATACTAAGTGGCTGTGCTATATACTATGTGGCTGTGCTATATACTACGTGGGCTATGTTATATACTACGTGGCTGTGCTATATACTACGTGGCTGTGCTATATACTATGTAGGCTGTGTTATATACTATGTGGCTGTGTTATATACTACGTGGCTGTGTTATATACTAAGTGGCTGTGTTATATACTACGTGGACTGTGTTATATACTACGTGGCTGTGCATTCTAAAATACCCGATGCGTTAGAATAAGGCCACCATCTAGTTTTCTAATAAATGGATTGACCGAAGAGGCCCACTTGATTGGCCGGCACCTTCACCAGACTTGACCCCAATGGATTTTTTTATTTTGGGGAGTACTCAAGGACAAAGTTTATAGTCGAAAACCAAAAAGTATCAGTGATTTGAAAAATTACATAAGAGGTGCATTTCAAGAAATTAATACCCAAAGAGACTTGTGCAAAAAATGTTTGTTGAAGGGTAAGAGGCAGACTTCAAAGCTGTTCAAATTGTGATGGAAAACAGTTTGAGCACCTGCCTTGATAAAATTTAAGCGCTTTTGTATTATTGTTCAGAATAAAATTTAATTGTCAATGTTAATTTTGTGTTAGTAAATGTAATTTTATGTATAAATCAAAATAAATGTTATTATTTTCTGTCCACCTACATTTGGACCACCCTGTATATATATATTCTATGTGTGTATATGTATTCTATCTTTTCTATTCTAACCTGTCAGTGTGATTTTACAGTAGCCGCATATGAATTACCGGCTTTTCAAAGGACACCGGTGTGTAAAAATTGGACAGCACTCGCATGGTGCGAGTGCTGTGCGATTTTTTTCTCGCACCCATTGACTTCTATTGTGGGATGCGATCCGTTTTCTGATTACAATCGCAGCATGCTGCGATTTTTTTCCAGCTCGATCGTGATCAGATCAGATCAGATGTGAGCTGGAAAAAAAACGCAGATGAGCACACCATCATAGATTAACATTGGTCCAAATTCAATCCGATTTTTTATTGGATTGAATTCATCCGATTTCATCGCAAGTGGGCATGAGCCCTTAGGCTGTAAGTACGGGGATTTCTGCACATGGCTCAAACTCGATGCTGAATAATTCCACATTTTTGGACATTTAGTTTCCTTTTTTTCATTATTTGCATATCAGTAACATGTCTATCAATTATGTGATTTCCATAATTCCATGAATTTTCCTTTTTGGCATTCAGTGTTGAGGAGTAATATGTAATTCAGAGAGCTATGATTTTAATTTTTCAGAAATACAGCTTGTTTTTCGTAAAATTAGTTATTGAACTGGATTGAAAGTTTTTACTATACCTTTAACCTCTGGCAAGAAGAATGGAAAAAAAAAGACCACACTGTTAATTAGAAGTTAGCATTTTACCAACCTAATATGTCATTTTTAAGTTTCGCTTTTTCTTTGTCTCACCGGATTTTGAGATGAACCATTTCTCGTTTTGATAGACTGGAATGAGGTATTTTTCTAGGCTGATGTGTAAGCTATTATTATTGGATTTTTGGGCACCTGACATTTTGATCACTTTTTGTTTTCCAGATGAAAATTATAATTCTTTTTTTCAGCATTCATATTGCTGTATAGATGATGTTTAGTTCATTCTAAGGGATACCAAGAACAAAGATGCCAAATTTATATAGTTTTAAATTTCATGCAATGTTTGTATTTTTTTTTTATTTTTGCAGTACAAGCATATGACATCTTTACCAACTTTTTTTGGAAGCAGAAAAATCTTAAAGAGGGTAATACAGCTAAAGTATTGTTCAAATATGTAAAGCAGACATGTATATCTCAGGAAGTCGCTTTGCAATGAGTGGGACTTGGTGGCGTGAAAGGGAGGGCCTAACAAAATAGGGGCAGGAATTAGTTGAGGAGCGCTAAAGGCTCAGAGAGGTCGCATGTTCCTGCAAATGTGAGGGATGTGCGGTAGATGCTTAGGATGTTTGTAATGAGTGATGAGTATCATGAGTTGTTGGTGCCATGTTTGTAAGGATTACAATTAGTGATGAGCAAGAGTACTCATTGCTCGGGTTTTCCCGAGCACGCTCGGGTGACCTCTGAGTATTTCTCTGAGATTTAGTTTTCATCCTGACAGCTGAATGATTTACAGCTATTAGCCTGCTTGATTACATGAGGAAATTCACTAGCAACCAGGCAACCCCCACATGTACTCAGCCTGGCTACTAGCTGTAAATCATTCAGCTGCCGCAATGAAAACTAAATCTTCGAGCAGTCATAAATACTCGGAGGACACCCGTGCGTGCTCGGGAAAACCCGAGCAACGAGTACACTCGCTCATCACTAATTATAATCTTTTCTGATTACATCCAGTGCATGACTGGTGTGTGTATATGGCATATGTCTAGTGTGGCCAAGTACATTCAGCATGGGGAACAGTCCTCAGACAACCATTAATAACCTCACTGATAGCAGCCAAGGCTGTGGGTGCGAGGATTTCTGCATGTGGTGCTCATACTCCATACCGAATAAAGCCAGATGTTTTGAAAATTTTCTTTCCATTTTTTCACTAGTAAGTAGTAACAAGTCTATTAATCCTGTGATATTCATAGCTTTTCTTACTTGTTGTTGCAATTTGCATATTATATCTCTCCTTGCTCAACCTGCCCAAATTTTAAAAAAATTGAAAATATCATAAAATCGCAACAAAAAAAATCACATTTTCTGCAAGACAAATGTTTGCCAAAATGTGATGCTTTTTTCCCACCAAAAAAGTGTTGTACAGGCTTGCAATTGTTCCCTCTTCCCCATGTGTTTTTGAAAACAAGATTAAAGGGAACCTGTCACCCCGTTTTTTCCGTATGAGATAAAAATACTGTTAAATAGGGCCTGAGCTGTGCATTACAATAGTGTATTTTGTGGACCCCGATTCCCCACCTATGCTGCCAAAATACGTTACCAAAGTAGCCGTTTTCGCCTGTCAATCAGGCTGGTCTGGTCAGATGGGCGTGGTGACATCGCTGTTTCTTCCCCCAGATCTTGCTTATTTTTCCATTGGTGGCGTAGTGGTTTGCGCATGCCCAAGGTCCCGAATCCACTGCACAGGGGAGGGAAAAGAGCGCGATCTGCGCTATTCCCCTGGTGATTGGTGGGGGCGGCCATCTTCCTGTGGCCGCGCGTGCACAGATGGAGCACTCTGCTGCCCAGGGTTTCAGGAAAATGACCGCAGGATGCCGCACTTGCGCAGATGGAGATCGCGACGGCCATTTTCCTGAAGCAGAGTTCGCATCTCGGCTTCAGGAAAATGGCCGCCGCGATCTCCATCTGCACACGCGTGGCATCCCGCGGCCATTTTCCTGAAGCCCCGGGCAGCAGAGCGCTCCATCTGCGCACGCGCGGCCACAGGAAGATGGCCGCCCCCACCGATCACCAGGGGAATAGCGCAGATCGCGCTCTTTTCTCTCCCCTGTGCAGTGGATTCGGGACCTTGGGCATGCGCAAACCACTACACCACCAACGGAAAAATAAGCAAGATCTGGGGGAAGAAACAGCGATGTCACCACGCCCATCCGACCAGACCAGCCTGATTGACAGGCAAAAATGGCTACGTTGGTAACGTATTTTGGCAGCATAGGTGGGGAATCGGGGTCCACAAAATACACTATTGTAATGCACAGCTCAGGCCCTATTTAACAGTATTTTTATCTCATATGGAAAAAACGGGGTGACAGGTTCCCTTTAAAAAAACTATTTAAGTAACTAGTTGAGCAAAACACCTAAAATGCTACTAAAATGTCATACCCAATACTGAACACAGTAACCTACAGACACTGTCAGGTTGGCGCCGTTAAAATGATACCTTGGTTGATGAAATCCGTCTTGTGGTTGTTCTTTAATCTTTATTTTCAGTTTTGACTTAATGATATGCCTGTGATCCAGGGAGGACCTGGGTCTGAAAATAGCGCCCCTCATGTGCAGTAGCAGCTATCAAAGTATATAGAGGTGATCCAATAGCTGCTATACACGGATAGCTGCTACTGTACAGACATGTGCCATTTTCAAATGGATTTTTTTTTTCTTTGAAATATCAGGGTAACCTCAACCATAATAATTATATGCACATTGCACATTACATATGCGATTATGCAGCAGTGCAGGTGTCACGGCTGGCGCCTGCAGAAGGTTTTTTTTTCAGTATGTATATATAATATTCAGTATGTTAGCTAGGGGGCAGGTCAGTGAGGGATCACTGACCTCTCAGAAGCCATAGAGAGGAACATAATCAGAGCATCTCATGAAGACTCCCCCAGGTTGCCCCGGAGTACGAGAATCTCATTAACTCAAAATTGCATATAAAGATTACAC
Organism: Ranitomeya variabilis; assembly: GCF_051348905.1. Lineage (NCBI taxonomy): Eukaryota > Metazoa > Chordata > Amphibia > Anura > Dendrobatidae > Ranitomeya > Ranitomeya variabilis. Next base: position 628,087,205 of record NC_135232.1, read on the forward strand.
AACAACCACAAGACGGATTTCATCACGAGGTATCAGTGTAATCAGTATAACAGCGCCGACCTGCCACTGTCTGTAGGTTACTGTGCACAATCCTGCTGACAGGTTCCCTTTAAAGCCAGAGTCACACTAGAGTGTCACATCCGATGCGATAGCGGGAGCCAAGTGTCAGTGTGCTGTGCTTCGATTCTCTCGTATCAGAGGATCGTAGAACAGCAGTGGAGGACATTGGGAAATACGTTTCTCCATCTCCTCTGCTGCCGGCATCGGCAGGAATCACATTGCACTCGGATATCGATGTTTCACACATACCCATAGACAGAGGTGTATCTTAGTTTTCTGGCACCTGGGGCAAGAATTCATTTTGGCGCCCCCCCAAGGACAAATGTGATTTGCACACTTAGTCATGTACCCACAAGCTTCTCTCTCTAATGCTCTCAATGTTCAGTGAAAAACTGAGAGAAGCAGGAAGAGAAGCTCGGTGTCACAGGACCATAAATATGAAAGTCACATGAGTGAAGTGTCCATGTGACAACTACTGGAACCTGCAGAGCTGGATCCTGACATCGCAGCTTCTGAAATCTCACAACTAATGCACTGCACAGTTCTAGGATTCTCCCTTGCCAGTGGACAGTCATTTCAGCACAAGCATGTGATTTGTATACCTCTGACCACATTCCGACTAGACGTGCCCGACCTTGCTCAGTTCATTTTCATTGAGTGAGGCCCGCATGTCTAGTCAGCACGTGACCGCATGTATGTAACTCGCTAGCACGAGAGAATCCTGACAGCGTGCAGTGCGCACTGTGAGAACTCAGAAGTCTGCAGTCACAAAGAATGACTGCAGACTCATTACAAACCTGGACATTCCTTTTAATGCTCCTAACATAAATAAAAACATGAGAATTAGTCAGTATCACAAATAACATTTACATCCAGGTACCTTATAGGTACCTTATAGATGTCGTCGTCTCTGGAGTCGTTCTCCTTCTTTTCTTCATCTTGTCCAGAACCCATGATGAGTTTTCTCATCCACAGCCGTCTCTGCAGACTTCCATCTTCTCTGCTCTTTTGCAGAAAATCTCCACATAATGCCCTTAAAGATAGAAGTGTCCTTAGAATGCTCCTGAATAAAAAATTGCCCCTCACTATATTGTCTGCACAAAATATGACCCCCACACTGTCCCTCTTATGGTAAATGCTCTTTACACTGACTTCTCCTTTCCATACCGGCCCCCTCTTCACACTGTCCTCTCACACTGTGTCCTCCCTACAGGGCCCAGTCTCTATACTGTACTCTGTCATCACACTCCCCCTCCTTGGTATACTGTCATCTCCTGGCTGTACCCTTACACTGTCCCTCCATGCTACGCTCCCACTACTCAGTTTCTATTCTGTGCCCACTCACTTTTCTCCCCCCATACTGTCTCCTCACACTATTCTCCTCCCTCCTCATACTGTCTCCTCTCACATCCCCCTGTTCACCATACTGTTTCCTCATATATTTACCCCTCACTTTCTATATTGCCTGCTCACCTGACTCCCCATACTGTGTCTGCACACATCCCATCACCCTCACTCTCCATACTCTGTCTCCCCACACATAATAAATCCCCCCATCCCCACTCAAATTGTCCCCTTTCCCTCCGTGCACTTAATCTTCGCTGTCTTCAGCTCCACTGGAGAACTTACCACCAGTGTTCGCCTCTGCAGCGCGAGTAAGCGACGTCAGCAGCATGATCACATGATCACCTCGCGACCCCTGACTTAAAAAAAACATACTCAAGTGCCACCCTCCCATATCCTGGCGCCCTAGGCACATGCCCTCAAGCGCCTAGCGGCAAATACGGCCCTGCCCATAGACTTACATGTGAGCATGCGATCTAAATTTGCCATGCAATCGCGGCTTCTGTGTTTTTTTTCCTGCCTGATCTCGATCTGATTGGAGCAGAAAAAAAAGCCATTGAGAACAGAATCATAGGATTAAATTGGTACAAACTCAATCCGGCTTTTATTCAGATTGCATTTCTCTAATTTAACCGTAAGAGGGAGCGAGACATAATATTGAAAAGCAAAAACTCCACTCATTGTAAAAACAACAACACATCACAATCTAAAAAGGCATCGTATGTACTACATTTTGTATTTTAACACAGACTTTAAAAGGATCTATGAGCCAGGTGCTCTGCATCTCCTGTGTGTGAACAATGCCACATACAGATTGTATCTTTTTTGCACTGGTATACCAAACAGCCAATCCCTCATTGTAGGCTGACTGTCTCATCGGTATTATTGCACCTGTGTAGCCGCCATCTTTTTTTGGATACACTACACCTTGATAGTGCATTTGTTTTGAGGCCTAGGCAGGTAAACGTCTCTGCCTATTTCCCAATATACATTGCACACACAAAGCTGCCAATCCATGGTATGGGTGGGATCATACACAAAAACCTGCCAATCAGGGATGTGGGTGGGGTTATACACAGGAACCTGCCAATCAGGGATGTAGGCAGGGTTATTCACAAGAACCTGCCAATCAGTGATGTGGGCAGGGTTATTCACAAGAACCTGCCAATCAGTGAGGTGGGCAGGGTTATTCACAAGAACCTGCCAATCAGTGATGTGGGCAGGGTTATTCACAAGGACCTGCCAATCAGTGAGGTGGGCAGGGTTATACACAAGAATTTGCTAATCAGGGGTGTGGGTGGGGTTCTACAGGGCTCAGCATTCAGAGAACTCCAAGATCTACTGTCAAGAAAACTGCGATTCCATCACAACTTATGCACTGAATAAACTAAGTGATACATCGCTGGAATCAGAGTCTCTGTCTCTACATCATGCTGGTGTCGGATCACATAGCAAAACATGCTGACAGCTTCCCTTTAAAGAAACATCTGACCACAAATTTAGTGAAAAAGCAAAAATACAAAGAAAATATATCACTCAAAAGAGATAAAAACTCTCTAGGTGAATCTAGAGTGAGCATGATTAAAAAAAAATACTTGGTAATATTTTGGTATCTGTAAAAGAGGTAACAGTGTAAAGGAAATGGACACGGGCACTGATATTCTGGAAAATCTATGAGTGATATTCTCCCCTGGTAGTTATGGTGGAAAAAGGAGTGGAGGAAAGCAGACATCAATGGCTGCGGGGGGCCATGGGGACACATTGCTAGTGTAAACAAGGAAGCCACCTGATGCGTCTAAGGTCAGATAAGACCCTCGACACATAATAAACAGGTGCTTCCTGTGAAGAATAATGAGCATCCTCATATCCAGCCTCGTTCAATGCAGCAAGTATTTATTGTAAAGGGCCGTCAGTGTTTAAGTGGGCATAAAGGGTAATTATCTACCAGTAACAGCCCCTCGTGTTATAATGTATCCCACAACACACTTCATCACTTCTAATGATCAGCAAACGATTCTACTAATCACTTAATGCAATGGCCGGACCTTTATGAAATGACATAATTATCTTTTATTATCTCTGAATGTACGCTTGCATTAGATGTGCGTTCGGAGCTGTCTTTTGTACTCTCCAGGAGGGTGCACAGCCCAAAAGAATTATAGTCACTGGGGACCCGGATTAACTAATGCGAGTGACGTTTCTATAGAAACAATATTATGTTCCAGCGCCAAGACGAGAAAGAAATACCAGGAGCACAGGGCAACAGTGGACACTTCATTAGGGAGATTAGGAGACAGATTCTCAGCACAGACAATTAGCGCAAGTCTCTGCCTGAACTCCAAGGGGAGGTTAGGGCTGTTTAACCCTGTGTGTGAGGTGGCTGGAGATAGTGATCAAAGCCTACTTTGCCAGCATGAATTAGCAGCACTTTAAAATGTGTATTTATTTGTGTCTACCCTTTCCCAAATTTCCATCTCTGGTTAACAGGGATGAGCGCAAGTGTTCAGTGATTCTCAGTTATCACTCAAGTATCATGGTGCACGGATGTGCTCGTTACTCCGCAAAGTAATGGGCAGTGCTTGATGTAAAACTCGAATCCCTGCCCCGCATCTTTGGCGCCTGTTACGATGCCAGTAACTATGTAAGGATCGCCTGTGAGTCACAGTAATGCCGTAGCAATCTTGGCTGTGGAATTTGTGAAGGGAATCATATACGAGGGTCAGTATGTGCATATAGAGACATATTGAAACCGCTGGAGCACATTGTGATTACAGCAAAATGTCTGTGATTAAAAGGCAGAATAAAATTGAGTGTGGATTTGGTCAAAGTAGTTGACCAAGTCAGATTTTAGGAAAACCCAACATAGGCTTTTATTTTTGAAGAGATTTTGCAGGTTTGGTAGTGGGGCGAATCTCTCCCTCCACTCCCGGTTTTGTGAGTGGCACATGTCCACAAGACCCATTTAAACTTTCAGATTAGTAAGGCCGTACTGGGCCGCAGGCCTTCAAAGGGAGGACGCCATGACAGGGTTAAGTGATAATACATGAGAAAGCATTGGGTTGAGGGAATTTTGGGTGGGGAAGGGTTAATAAATTTGAATCAGGGGAATGATGTATGGCTAGGGGGAGGGGGAATGGGGAGAAGAGGCGGAGTAAGGGCGGGCAGTATAAGGGGCAACGGCCATCTCAGTGGGGCAACCATTTTAGGTCCCCCACCGTACTAGAAACAAGCTCAGAGCTGATTTTAGTTATGGAGATTGAGGCGATTTTGCAGCAATTGAGAGCGGCTGCGGGAACCAGAGGTGCGGGATGGCTGCAGGCATCCATTCAGGGCCTGCTGCCTGATGAGGGAGCCGACCAACCCCAAGGTTTAAGTGCAGGGCGACGGACTCGGAGGTCTAGGCCTCCGGAGCGCCTCAGCCCTGAGGCTACCCCCAGGGCCCGGCGCCATATAAGGAGCCCCTCTAGGGACCCTCCGGCCACGGTCACGAAGCGTCGGCAGCCGGCGCGTAAACCTGCGGCTGGGAGGAATCCGCAACACCGGCGGGGCCTGCAACAGGGGGAGGTGTCGGCCTCCCCTGCAGCGATGGCGTCTGGAGGAAGCGTGGATCCAGGAGCAGGAGCGGCCGCTGCCCAACCAGGAACGGGCTCGGCTCGGCGGGGCAGAGAGGTACTGAGGAGCACACGAGGGCCTGCTAGTCAGGTGCCTTCAGCGCAGGGGGGAAGCCGGCAACGCGAGCACTCACCAGCAGCAGATGGAGCCAGGGATCCGGGGTCAGGAACGGCTGGGGCCCCTTCGGTTCGGCCCCAGGCTCGGCATTCATCCAGCAGCAGTGAGGAGTCGGCGGGGCGAGCATCAGCACGCAGGGCGGCTGGTGAGTGGCAGTGGGGAGTCTCCTCCTGCTCATCGGCTGCTGCTGCTGCTACAGAGAGCAGAGCTGGACGTCCCTGTGCTGCAGCTGGGAGGGGGAGGGGGAGGGGGAGGGGGGGCGAAGCTGACCGCAGGCATGGAGGAGATCGCTGTGTAGTAGGAGGGAGGGAATCTCTGGCCACTGGGGAGGGGGAGAGGAGGGGGGAGCATGGATTAGGCCATTCATTTAGAAGAAGAGGATCATCAGATGGATTTGAACCAGGACATGTGGGACGTATGGACACTGGGGACGCAGCGGTCGAGTCAGGCTGGCTGCACACTGCATCAACTTCCATGGGACAGCACGAGGATGGAGGAAGCACGCGCCCAGAGAGATCGCGTCAGGACGCCGGATTGGCGGCTGCTGGGAACACAGCACCCAGGCAGCCAGGTGAGCGAGACTGCACTTCTTTTTACTTACCTGCACTAGCCTCAAATGTGAATGCAAGGGGGAGGAATTATCTGTTGGGGGGGCTAGTGGCGGCTCTGGTGTTTTATTACAAAGTCTTAAAGATTTAGTGCGGTTATGGGAGGCGGGGAGTGCGCAGGGTACGTTATCTCCCTCGGCGGATTGGTTAGGTAATAGAAGGGGTATAGGGGATGAAGAAAGAAGTCTGGAGTCACGTCCTGTGGTACAGAGCGAGGTAACGGGGGTTACTGCGGCGGCTGGGGACGAGGCGGCTTCGGGCAACGCAATAACGGGTCAGGTATCCACGGCGGTTGATAACGGGGGCAAAGATAAAGATGAAGCAGTGCGTTTAGGGGATGCTGCAAAATGTGAAGTGTATGTCTGTTTTGAGGGGCCTCTGGGAACACATTTAAAGCAGGAAGTAAGGGATAGGATTTGGAAGGGGGAATACGTGGAGATATTCTCACTTCTCCCACTCGAACGTTTTAATTTAGACAGGGTCAGACGGGATGAGTATAAAAAGGAAGACGAGGAGAGGAGACGTTTTCGTTTGATACCCCGCACATTCAACAATTGGTTACAGGCTTTCGCTATATTGGCTAGTGTGATTGGGGAAAAAGCGCCAGAAAATTGTTCGCCCCTATTCTGCTATATGGATACCATAGGGGAGGCATATAGAGTATACGGGGGACAAGGATGGTTGAGATATGATGAACAATTCCGCCAGAGGAAAGCAGTTCGTCCAAACATTAGATGGGAACATAAAGACATAGCTCTATGGATGAGAGTGACGGCCCCTGGAAAAGGGGGTTCGGGTTCACAATCGTTTCTTGGGGGCACCGGGGGTTCAGGGCAGTCAGGGCACTCGGTGGCAGTACAGAAAGGACTGTGCTTCTCATACAATGACGGCGCATGCAGGTTCGGCGCCAAGTGCAAATTCAAACACGAGTGTTCCGCCTGCGGAGGTAATCATGGGGTGTCGAAGTGCTTCAAGGGAGGAAAACAGAAGGGATCTGAGGGTTTTGAAAAAAGGGGTGACACCGGTTCGGCTGGAAGAGATGGAGCACTTCCTAAATAAATACCCTGACAAAGAGGCTGCAAAATTGTTGCGTGATGGTTTTCGGGAGGGATTCAAGATCCCTTTTGTTGACATGGAGGTGAGGTTATCAACCAGGAATTTGAAATCAGCCAGGGAATTCCCAGAAGTGGTCACTGAAAAATTGCAAAAAGAAGTGGCTTTAGGTAGAATGGCTGGGCCGTTTGACACAGCCCCCATGGTTAACCTGAGAGTGTCGCCATTGGGGGTTGTACCAAAAAAGGAGCCTAACAAGTTCAGGTTGATTCATCACCTCTCATTTCCGAAGGGCTCTTCGGTAAACGATGGAATTGACCCCCAATTGTGTTCTGTGTTATATACTTCTTTTGATTCGGCAATGTCATGCGTCAGAAAATGTGGACAAGGGGCCATGTTGGCAAAGACGGACATTGAGGCAGCGTTTAGACTGCTACCAGTTCATCCGGACAGTATGCATTTGCTTGGTTGTTTTTGGGACGGGGGATTTTTTGTGGATCGTTGTTTACCGATGGGGTGTTCATTGTCATGTGCCTATTTCGAAGCATTTAGTACGTTTTTAGAATGGGTAGTTAAGGACGTGACAGGACTCGGTTCTTGTGTTCATTATCTGGATGATTTCTTGTTTGTTGGGTCGGCCTTTTCTTCGGATTGTTCGGTTTTACTTCACTCGATGGAAGGGGTGGCTAAAAAATTTGGCGTTCCGTTGGCAGCGGAAAAAACGGTTGGGCCTGTTACATCTTTGAGTTTTCTGGGTATTGAAATCGACACGGTGGCAATGGAGTGTAGATTGCCTGAGGACAAACTGGTGAACATGAGATTGGAGGTGAAGCGTGTGGGTAGCTTGAAGAAGGTAACACTTCGTGAGGTCCAGTCGTTGCTTGGTAAACTGAACTTCGCATGTCGGATCATGCCAATGGGAAGAGCCTTTTGTCGTAGACTTTCATTGGCCACGGTTGGGATTAGGGCGCCAAATCATTTCATACGGCTTAGAAGGGATCTGAAGGATGATTTGAAAGTTTGGGAATTTTTTCTGGATTCATACAATGGAAAGTCACTCTGGATTGCGCCGGTGGTGTCGGCGGAGTTTCTCGGCATTTTGGTCGGTTCAGCGGACGAATCGGGTTTTTCTTTGTTTTTTCGGAACGAATGGTTAGTGGCCGAGTGGCCAAAAACGTGGAAAGAGAACGGTTTAGTGGCTGATATTACACTACGCGAAGTTTTTCCTATCGTGGTAGCTTTGACACTATGGGGAGGCAATGTTCGAGACAAGAAAATATGTTTTTGTTGCGGCTCAGTTGGGGCCATGGAGGCTATTAATTCGTTGTCATCATCAAAACACTCTCTTCTGCGAGTTTTACAACAATTGGTTTGGGCTGGTTTGAATTTTAATTTGTGGGTCACGGCGGAGCTTGGGGTTTTGAAATATAGCAAAATTCTTGAAGCTCTTTCTTCTTCGCAGTGGGATCGTGTTCGGGAGTTGGCACCTCAAGTGGAACCCACGGGGAAGGTTTGTTCAGAGGAGCTTTGGAATCTTCCGCTGGGGCAGTGAGAGACTTGTTGGCCAGATCGCTGTCGGCTGGAACTTGGTTGCACTATACGAGGGCCTGGGATTCTTGGGTCCGGTGGAAAAATCAGATGGGTGCGGATTTAGAGGACGAAAGCAAATTGATTTTATTTATCGGTCATATCTGGGAGTCAGGTTGGTCAGTGTCAAAAATCAATAATTCATTATCAGGCTTGGCTTTTGGCTTTAAACTTAGAGGGTTGCAGGATTTGACAAAATCGTTTCTGGTCCGGCAGGTGGTAAAAGGCTGTCGTAAAGGCTGGAAGGTGTCAGACGGTAGGCGGCCGGTGTCATATGAAGTTTTATTAAATCTGGAAAATCAGTTAGAGGCTGTGTGTTCGGATATGGGGGAAGTAATTTTGTTTAGATTAGCATTTTCTCTAGCATTTTTTGGTGCGTTTCGGTTAGGTGAATTGGTTAGTCCTTCCAAGTGTAAGAAAGGTGGTATACTGAGGCAGGATGTGGACATGTTTGGGGACAGGCTAGTGATAATTGTGCGTTCTTCCAAAATGGATACTGCAGGTAAAGGTTGTCGAGTGGTTCTTTTTGAGGTAAACGGCTCTCCAGTTTGCCCGGTAAAATGTTTGAGGGAGTTCCTGTCTGGTCCAGGTGCGGGGGATTGCCCATTGTTAGTGCATAAGGATGGGTCATTTCTCTCCCGTTTTAAATTTTTGACTGTATTTAGACGTTGTTTGGAAAAAGGGGGCATTTCAGCGAAGAATTTTAGTGGGCATTCATTCCGGATTGGGGCGGCAACGGAGGCTGCCAGGAGGGGTCTAGGAGATGAAATGGTTCAGAGGATCGGTCGGTGGGAATCAGTAAGATTTCGTTCTTACATTCGCCCGTCTTTGTTGTAACGGATTGATCTAATTGACCGCAGTTTTCCTTTTCAGTTATACGGTGTTGATGTTTCCTTTTCTATTTTCAGAGCCGAGGCAATTGCTTATTTGGATCATGGGTCATTCATTTGTATTCTGGGCGGCATTGAGGGCCGACGTTCGGCCGGACGGGAGACAACTGGGAGTGCCCCGATCGCGTGGAACCCTGAGGTGGATCGGAAAAAGGGGTATGATGTGGAAGCAATTGCTGTCGGAATTCCACAGATTTGTTCGATTGGATCGGGTGCCAGACTTGTTGGTGGTTCATTTGGGGGGCAATGACTTGGGCAAACGTCCCTGTAGGGAACTAATTAAGGATATCAAGTTTGACATGTTACGGCTTTGGTCTATGTTTCCACGTTTGGTGGTTGTTTGGTCGGACATTGTGCCCAGGAAGGTTTGGCGCGAGGCAAGATCTGTTCATGGTGTGAACAAGGCGAGGATTAAGTTAAACAGAGCGATTTCACGTTTTATGGTGAGAAATGGGGCACTTGTGGTTCGGCATAAGGATCTGGAGTCTGGGCAAGGGGAATACTGGAGGAAAGATGGGGTCCATTTAAATGCGATAGGTCTAGATTTGTGGTGTCTGGCGATTCAAGAGGGCATTGAGAAAGGTATTTTGATATGGCGTGACATTAATGTTTGAGGGGTCAGAACATTTATGCTGGTGGCGTGGGGGGGAGGTCCTCGAGGTTGGTGGTGATGGAAATGGTGGATCGGAGGGGGGGGGATCTCTAAGGTCCTGGACTCCCCCGTGGGTGAACAAATTTGGAATGGAACAAAAAGATCACATGGAGGTGATAATTAGGATATATGGGTAATTTTGGAGGAAATTGGCCGGGTGAGTCTATGGGCGTCTCTGAGCTGGAGCGTAGCGGCTAGAGGCAAGACGTGACCTGGAGGCCAAGTTTTACGGTTATGGAAGACAAGTTTTTATGGTCTGGAGGCCAAGTTTATTACATTTTGGGGCTTCGAGGACCACCCTCCCCGTGGTTAATGTTTAATAAATAAACTGTTTGTTATTATGTGTTAATAAACGGCTGCTGTGGCCAACTTATCCAAATACCATTGTGGTCAGTTTTTTATTTCAGATAAAGCGGTCGGGCCGTTTGGTTGAAGGGTAAAAATGAGGAGTAAAAAAGGTGGGTAGAGAAACTCATGGGGATTCACGTATACCAACTGTCAAGTAAGGCCGTACTGGGCCGCAGGCCTTCAAAGGGAGGACGCCATGACAGGGTTAAGTGATAATACATGAGAAAGCATTGGGTTGAGGGAATTTTGGGTGGGGAAGGGTTAATAAATTTGAATCAGGGGAATGATGTATGGCTAGGGGGAGGGGGAATGGGGAGAAGAGGCGGAGTAAGGGCGGGCAGTATAAGGGGCAACGGCCATCTCAGTGGGGCAACCATTTTAGGTCCCCCACCGTACTAGAAACAAGCTCCCACCCACCCTCCCTTTTTTGTTGGTTGCTTTGGAAACGTTCATAGGTGATGTCAAGGTCGTTAAGAAAAAGGGGTTATTATCGTTGTATTGCTCGAATTATTGCGTTATGTTTTCTGTTGTTTTGTCGCGGCAGCAAGGCGTGGGGGAGGAGGTCCTCGAGGTTGGTGGTGATGGAAATGGTGGATCGGAGGGGGGGGGATCTCTAAGGTCCTGGACTCCCCCGTGGGTGAACAAATTTGGAATGGAACAAAAAGATCACATGGAGGTGATAATTAGGATATATGGGTAATTTTGGAGGAAATTGGCCGGGTGAGTCTATGGGCGTCTCTGAGCTGGAGCGTAGCGGCTAGAGGCAAGACGTGACCTGGAGGCCAAGTTTTACGGTTATGGAAGACAAGTTTTTATGGTCTGGAGGCCAAGTTTATTACATTTTGGGGCTTCGAGGACCACCCTCCCCGTGGTTAATGTTTAATAAATAAACTGTTTGTTATTATGTGTTAATAAACGGCTGCTGTGGCCAACTTATCCAAATACCATTGTGGTCAGTTTTTTATTTCAGATAAAGCGGTCGGGCCGTTTGGTTGAAGGGTAAAAATGAGGAGTAAAAAAGGTGGGTAGAGAAACTCATGGGGATTCACGTATACCAACTGTCATGTCTGGGCTGTGTCAGTGTTTGTTTGCAAGCTGCAGAGGAGGAGGCTTTGTGCAGCCCAGGCCTGTGTGAGGTTGAACACAGAGCCCTGGACAACAGCGCTGCTGACGCACCAAAGAGGTATATGGTGGTTCAGTCGCCCACAGCAATGGGTTTGGACACTGACTATTTGGATGACCCGGCTGCGAACCAGAGGATACCACTTACCTTGTTTTGTGAGTTTCTGGAATAAAGACGTTTTACGTTGAACTTTTTTGAGTTCCAGCCTATCTTTTATACTGTGTGAACACCGCTGCACTACACATTCCTGTGATTGGCTGTCTGTCTGACATAATCAGGGATTATAAAAGGATAGGCGCCGCCCAGCTCGGGACAGTGATGCCATTGCACAGCTGTGACACTTCGTATTGGAGGTAGAGTGCTTGTCAAGACCCATGTGCACAGTATAACAAATCAGAAACCTGTAGTCTTGATACTGGTGCTGAAGCTGAGCCATCATACTAACAGCCCTTCTAAGGGCTGATTATTTGCGCACATATAATCTACAAGAAACACACCCATACACAACACATACGTTCATCTCCCACTCTGCAGGCACAGTACACTACATCTAAAGCCAGAGCAGTGCACACAGGTGGTCAGTTGGAAAGCAGATAATGCTTTTAACAGGCTTGGCAGCACCACCCAGTTTTTCACACCATCCAGTCTCACCAGGTTAAATTCTAGATCACTTACACCTCACAGTGATCTTCCTTCCTCCCACCATGTTAAGTTCTAGGAGACTAGTAATCCCACACTAGAGCACTCCAAGGAGCTCTTTATCACAACATTTCTTGATTGTGGCCTCTCAAGCTGCAAGTTCCAAGATGGACAGGAGTTCATGCTGTTTAGTGCTGCACAAATCTTAGAGCAGCCATGGACACAATAACATGACAACGGGGAATGGCAAATTTGGGATAAGGGGGAAGAGGATAACGATGAGACACAGTTGTTGCAAAGTCTTGTTGTTGTTAAGTCACGAAGTTAGGAGGACCAGGCTGTAGGGAGATGAGGTGGTGGATGACAAAGTCACCGAACCAACCTTAGAAGCTGGCATTCAGAGTGAGGTCAGCAGTGCTGAAGGGGAGCAATAGGCAGCACCAAAACAGACAGGAAGAGGCAGTGGGGTGACCAGAGGGAGAAGGCGGGCAACCGTTCAACAGAGCACTGACACTCCTGAATTTCTCCTTCAAAGAGTTATGTGCTCCCAAGTCTGGGACTTTTTAAAAGAGAGGTCTGAGAAAAACAAAATGACTATTTGCAACCTATGTCATGCCAACATCAGCAAGGACCTAACCACTAAGAATCTAACCACTATCAGCATGATAAGGCATATGTCATATAAGCACCTGACTCGGTGGGCAGAAAGCCTGGAAACATGGTTGGTGCCAAAAAGGTGACATGACTGCCTTTTCCCCTGTGCTAGATAATTCCCAATCCCCTTTCCAAAACACTGGCACAGATGCCTCCTGCTCTATACCTATCCATGCACATTCTGACTAACCATCATCGGGGACTTTCAAATCCTTGTCCAAGCCCAGCATTCCACTGTCTTTACCCCAGACTGTAGAACAGAAAAAAAGTTTCTAGTCACCACCCACAGGCTCAAATGCTTGCCGCGGATGTGTTGCAATTTAGGCTAATAGACACAGGCGATTTCTGCTGGCTCATGGCGGCAGCCGTACCTCGGTACTCGGTGCCCAGCTGCCACTTTTTTTTGTGGTGTGGCATCACTACCTTGTATCACCACTTATACATTAACCTGTGCCCTTACCAATGCACTCACTGGCATTGTCCTCTTAACAACCAACACATGGACAAGCACTTGTAGCCAGGGATGCTGCATTTCCCTGATAGCACACTGGGTGAACATTGTGGAGGCTGGGGCCGAGTCATATCCTGGCATGGCGCATGTGTTCCCAATGTCGAGGTTTGCTGCCCCTTTTTCTATCAGGGTTTCCTCCACTTCCTACAGCAGTGCCTGCTCCCCCTCCAGCTCTTCCTTATTCAACATCTCCAATATGTTATCTCAGAGCACATCATCCACATCAGCCGGAAACTGGAAGCTCTGCAGCACTGCCTCACGAAGCGGCAACGGGGTCTGCTGAAGCTAATTAGTATAGGAGACAAACCACACTCCGCTGCAGAGTTAAAGGTATAACAGACCAAACAGACCTGTTGTTTTTGCCACTGAACCTCCAACCAGGCATGGTCATGTGTGATAATGGGCGTAACCTGCTGACGGATGTGAAGCTTGGCAAGCGCACACACGTACCATCCTTGGCACATGTGCTCAGCTTGGTAGTTCAGTGGTTTCTGAAAACATACTCAGATTTTCCAGAGCTATTTGGCAAGGTACGCCGTGTCAGCACCCATTACTGCCACTCAGTTACAACTGCAGTCGCTCTCGCAGTGCTGCTGCAGTGCATGCAAGTTCCAGCTCCCCAACTGCTGTGCAATATCGCCACGTACTGTAACTCCACACTGCACATACTGGCAAGGCTTTGTAAGCAGAATAGACCAGTGGTTGAATACCGGTTCCAACACGCCCATCGGTATTCTGGTCAGCCTTCGCATATAATAAATGAAAAGTGGGAATGGATATCTGACATTTGTTTGGTTCTCCAAGACTTTGAGGAGTCCACAAAAATGGTTAGTGGCAATAATGCCATAGTCAGCACAACTATCCTGCTTCTGTGCCTATTTAAACATTCTCTGCCCCCAATTAAACATGAAGCTTTGCATGCGGACAAGGTAGGTATGGAGGAAGATATAACACAGAGAGACTATAGAAAGCACAGTCTCATCTCATCTGCTCAGCGCAGATTGGGTAACTGTCACGAGTGTATCAGGTCTTTGCAATTAGCTCAAGCACCTTCTTGAGTTTTTGTATCTCTGTTGTGGAGCGATATCCCTCTCCCTTTATGGCCCATCCATTACCTCCACCTTATGCTACTAATTAGACATCTGTGCAGAAGGTTTATATTAATTTCATGTCTGCAGCGTGCTGCTGGTGTTAGCTCTTACATGTCTTTTTCTAGTTGGATGTGCCAACAGTCGGTTAGTTTCGTGTCAGAGTACTATTGGAGAATTGCTGGCGTGATATCTCAGTTGTCTTCTCAAGCTAAGTGTCCCCTTCTTTGTCTACCTGCTTTGTTTTTAGTGGTATTGGGGACTGACTAGTGTATGCCCCATCCCCTCTCTAACCAGGGCCTATCACTAGGGTCAGGCAGGCATTAGGTTCCTGCTCAGCGATAGGTGTAGAACCTATATAGGGATGGTTAGGGCAGTAAGGCTGATTTTAGATCTGTCTAGGGGTCTCCACTCCCTACTTTCCTAGTGTTTGGGCTCACCCCTTGCTTTCCCCTTTGTTGTGCACTTACTTATCCATCACCCGGCGTGACAGTATCAATGAGGAGGTGGACGCTGAGTAGGAGGGAGAGGAGGAACATGAGCTTGTGGCTAGTGCAACAGAGGCTAGTAGCCACACAACCTTTGTCTCCCATTTCTACCACGTGGATGGGTTGAGGATGGGAATGAGGAAGAAGAGAGGTAGGAGGAGGAAGAGGAGATGAAGAGTTGACATCATGGTTGACACAGGAAAGTTGTTGGCTGTATGGAGCTTGGCACATATGGCCGACTTCATGTACCACTGCCTTTCCTGTCACCCTTGTTTTACATTCATCTTGGCCAAAAAATAGTACTGGTTGTTCACCCTGCTAAACTTGCACTACAAGGAGAACTTTGCATCTCTTCTTCCTGAGGTGGAAAGGTCTTCTAAAATGGTGTTATACCAGAAGGCCATTGTGGAAAACATGTTGAAAAAATTCCCATCAGACAACGCCAGTGGCAGGAGGCAAGCTTCCTTGTGCAACCAAGGAGGAGAGGCCTGGGAGTACACTGTCAAAGGCTTAGGCCAATTTCACGACTCCAGCCCAGTGCCCATGGGCTGATGACCAGATATTTTTGACAAGGAGGGAAAAGTTTTTAAGGATAGTCAAGCAAAATCTGGTCGACCAACCCACCGTACTCCCTAATTCCACTGCAACTTTCAACTATTGGGTCTCAAAGCAGGACACCTGGCATGAGCTGTCCGTCTATGCATTGGAGGTGTTGTGCAGCCCTTAGAGTCTTGTCTGAGTGGATTTTTAGTGCCGTCGGGGGGTCATAAAAGACAGGCACTTTCAGCCGTCAGCAGAGAATGGAGACAGGCACACTCTCATAAAAATGAACAAAGCTTGGATTAGCCCACACTTTTCCACACCTCCAAATAACAGCAACACATAAAGTGTTTGTAATATTATATTTTTTAATGAGGCTGCCTGCCAGTTGTTGCCTTTCAGGGGTTTATGGATAACTCTAATCATATTTTCTGTCTGGCTTTGTGCTTCCTGTAAAGCTTTTATGACTGTATAAGTGCATCAACTAGACTTTCAAACAATTTTAGTTCAAAATGTTCATATGGATTCAATGACTCATCCATACAGTTTAACACTGTTATTGTTGCATTTCGATGGTATGTAAAACGTACAAAAAATAGTTCAGTATTAGATTACTCATCCATGCAGTATTACATGCTTTATGTTACATTTTGGTGATATATAACAGTAGACAAAAGTTAACAAAATGTTACTTGTTTCTTTGCCTTTCTTACCCAAATACTATTCCATGTTCTGGGGTACAATTTTTGATATATAAGACTCAACAAAATAAAAAAAAATTGCTGGGTTACAGTTCTCAGTCATACAGTATTACATGTTCTTGGGTACATTTCGTTTTTATAAAAGTCTCCAAATTCTTATTAAAAATATTATTATATTGCTTACCCGTGGACTGGAGTACATTTCATTGCTATATAGGCCTCAAAAATATTGTTCCAAATTTATCAGTATCATATTGTTCACCTATAGGTTATTGCATCTTCTCTGGTACATTTCATTGCTATAAAAGCCTCCAGAATTTTGTTAAAAGTGTATCGGCATGATATTGCTCACCTATAGACCATTCCGTAGTCTGGAGTACATTTAGTTACTATATAACCCTCAAAAAACTTGTTAATTTTTTTTTTTCATTATTAGGCTGTGTGCACACGTTGAAGATTTGGTGCTTTTTTTTCTGCTCGTAGTTGTGCAAAACCTGAAGTGAAACCTGATGCCAGCAAATTGAATGAGAAACCTTAAGTGTCATGTATATGTTCAGTATTTTTGACTTGCAGATTTGGTGCACAAAATAATCTGCAGCATGTCAATTCTCTGTGTGTTTTCCCTGTGTTTTTCACCATTGACTTCACTCAAATTAATTGAAAACTCACCAAAAACGTGCATTTTGCACCTGCATTTTTCCTGCATGAGATGAAAAATCTCAATGTGTGCACATACCCTTAGGCTGGATATACACTAGAGATTTAAAAATCGGTCCGATTTTGATGCAGGAGAGTCGGACGAGTGCAATGCAATTGTCATGCGAGTGCCATGCATTTTTGTGCGAGTACAATCTGATTTTTTACACCTAGCATCCAATTTAAATCCGAATGCAGTGCGATTGCTATCAGACTGAAGTGCAATTCTAACATGAAATTCTCTACATCTTTTACACATAATTTTAAAACTAAATATTCATCAAAACACACATATATATATATAATATATATATATATATATACAATAGATAGATAGATAGATAGATAGATAGATAGATAGATAGATAGATAGATAGATAGATAGATGCATTCGTGCACTATTATTCGTGTACTTTTATTCAAAGTACTTTCTAAGTATTCGGCAGTTATAACATGGAAGTTAGACAGGGCAGGAGACAGGTAAGACAATCTAAACCTATTCCCTATTCACTTGAAACAGAACAAATACTCACCATATGTATCTGTATAATCTATATCCTGGCTGCTGCATTAACTCACATTCACCGCCCTTGCATAAACTCTTTACACTCCATCCATATCGGCCCCTCTGTCCTTGCCTTTCCTATGTATAGCACTCATGCTCTGTTCACATTGCTTAACAGCGCAGATCCATTTAGTCCCACCATCCAACACAAGAAACGCTCTCACAAATCACTTAACCATCTGCGCACTCTTTCTATCCTCCTTCTCCTAGTCGCTGGAGACATCTCTCCCAACCCCGGCCCCCCATGTTATAGCCAGTCAAACCTCCCAACTGCTACACCCAGAAACCCCTCTAACCTTATTAATATTCCCTGCATGCTTTCTGTCTCTTTCAATTGTGCCCTTTGGAATTCTCGCTCTGTGTGTAATAAACTCTCCTTCATTCATGACTTTTTCCTTTCTAACTCTCTTAATCTCCTGGCTCTTACTGAAACCTGGATCCAGCAGTCAGACACCACGGCTGCTGCTGCTCTTTCATATGGTGGACTACACTTTTCTCATACCCCAAGATCAGACAACAGAGCAGGTGGAGGCGTTGGTCTGCTCCTTTCACCCAAATGTACCTTCCAAGTTATCCCCCAAGTACCCTCACTTGTATTCCCTTCCTTTGAGGTCCATGCTGTTAAACTCTACGTCCCCTTCTCCATGCGAGTGGCGGTGGTGTATCGTCCTCCCGGCCCCTCTCATCAGTTCCTGGATCACTTTGCCACCTGGCTTCCACACTTTCTCTCCTGTGACACCCCCACCCTTATCATGGGTGATTTCAACATCCCCATTGCTTCTCCCCTCTCCCCATCTGCTTCTCACCTTTTATCTCTAACCTCCTCTTTCGGCCTCTCGCAGCATACTAACTCTCCAACACATGAAGATGGAAACTCCCTTGACTTGGTCTTCTCCCGGCTTTGCTCAGTGGATGATTTCACAAACTCCCCTCTCCCGCTCTCTGACCACAACCTTCTTTCATTCTCTATCAAGAACTGTCATTCCACTCAGGTCACCCCCACTTTCCACACTTATAGAAACATACAGGCCATTAACACCCAGAAACTTATAAAGAACTTGCAGTACTCATTGGCCCCAATCTTCTCCATCTCATGTCCTGATTCTGCTCTGAAGTATTACAATGAAACCCTGCGAAGTGCCCTGGATGAAGCTGCACCTCCTATACATAGAACAACTCGGCACAGACGGCGACAACCGTGTCACACGCTGCAAACACGTTTCCTGCAGCGGTGCTCCAGGTGTGCCGAACGTCTGTGGAGAAAATCTAATCTACCCGAAGATTTCATCCATTATAAGTTCATGCTAAAAACATACAACTCTTCCCTTCACCTCTCCAAGCAAACCTATTTCAACACCCTTATCACCTCACTGTCAAATAACCCTTAACGTCTCTTTGACACTCTCCAGTCCCTAATCAACCCAAGAGAGCAGGCTGTTGTGAATTCTCTTGGGCTCCATCCGGTGGTTGTTGGTGGTAGTGCAGTTGTCTTGGGGTTGTAATCCAGGGCAGGTGTTTCTGCTGATTGCAGCTCTATTAGGTATTTAAGTGTGCAGGATCCATGAGTCCGTGCCAGTTGTCCATTGTACTTGGAGGGATTGCATCTCTCTCTGGCTCCTCATGCCCTGCTGCCAATTCAGCTAAGATAAGTGTCTGTTTTTTTGTCTCTGTGCACACATGCAGTGTGCTTTGCAATTTAGTGCAATTCATTGTGTTTTTGTCCAGCTTAGACTTTGTTTGGATTTTTCAGTCATGCTGGATTCTCAGGAGATGCAGATATACTTTCTATGTCTTTAGTTAGATGTAGAATATTTGTATTATCTGCTGTGGATATTTTTAGGATTTTAATACTGACCACTTAGAATTCTGTCCTATCCTTTTCTATTTAGCTAGAAGTGCCTCTTTTGCTAAATCCTGTTTTTCTGCCTGCGTGTGATTTTCCCCTTATACTCACAGTCAATATTTGTGGGGGGCTGCCTATCCTTTGGGGTTCTGCTCTGAGGCAAGATAGAATTCCCATTTCCATCTGTAGGGGTATTTAGTCCTCCGGCTGTGTCGAGGTGTCTAGGACGTGTTAGGTACATCCCACGGCTACTTCTAGTTGCGGTGTTAGTTTAGGGTTTGCGGTCAGTACAGGTATCACCTACTCCTGAGAAAGTCTCTCATGCGGCTCCAAGGTCACCGGATCATAACAGCAGGCCCCAACCACGGAATTCCGTGCTGACGATCTGGCCAATTACTTCAAAGAAAAAAATTGACCACATTCGACAGGAAATCATCTCCCAATCTCTTCATACCATGCACTGTCCTCCCTCCCCCACTGCATCTAGTTCACTCTCTGACTTTGAACCAGTTACAGAAGAAGAAGTAGGCAGGCTCCTTGCATCTTCTCGCCCGACCACTTGCACCAGTGACCCCATTCCGTCACATCTCCTCCAGTCCCTTTCCCCGGCTGTCACCTCTCACCTAACAAAAATATTCAACCTTTCCCTCACTTCCGGTATTTTTCCCTCCTCATTTAAGCATGCCATCATACATTCATTACTTAAAAAACCATCCCTCGATCAAAACTGTGCTGCTAATTATAGACCTGTCTCTAATCTTCCCTTCATCTCTAAACTCGTCGAACGCCTGGTCCACTCCCGTCTTACCCTCTATCTCTCAGATAACTCTCTTCTCGACCCTGTTCAATCTGGCTTCCGCTCTTTACACTCTACTGAAACTGCCCTCACTAAAGTCTCTAATGACCTACTAACAGCTAAATCTAATGGTCACTACTCCATGCTAATTCTCTTGGATCTCTCTGCAGCATTCGACACTGTGGATCATCAGCTCCTCCTCACTATGCTCCGCTCCATCGGCCTCAAGGACACCGTTCTCTCTTGGTTCTCCTCCTATCTCTCTGACCGATCCTTCACTGTATGTTTTGCTGGTTCCTCCTCCTCTCACCTTCCCCTTACTGTTGGGGTTCCTCAAGGATCAGTCCTAGGCCCCCTCCTCTTCTCTTTGTATACTGCCCCTATTGGACAAACAATCAGTAGATTTGGTTTCCAGTACCATCTCTATGCTGACGACACCCAATTATACACCTCTTCTCCTGTTATCACGCCGACCTTTTTAGAAAACACCAGTGATTGTCTTACTGCTGTCTCTAACATCATGTCCTACCTCTATCTGAAACTGAACCTGTCAAAAACTGAACTCCTCGTGTTCTCTCCCTCTACTAACCTACCTTTGCCTGACATTGCCATCTCCGTGTGTGGTTCCACCATTACTCCAAAGCAACATGCCCGCTGCCTTGGGGTTATCCTTGATTCCGAGCTTTCATTCACCTTCCACATCCGATCACTGGTTCGCTCTTCTTATCTGCATCTCAAAAACATTTCTAGAATTCGCCCTTTTCTTACTTTCGACTCTGCAAAAACTCTTACTGTCTCACTTATTCATTCTCGTCTGGACTATTGCAACTCTCTACTAATCGGCCTCCCTCTCACCAAACTCTCCCCGCTCCAATCTGTCCTGAATGCTGCAGCCAGGATTATATTCCTCACCAACCGTTACACCGATGCCTCTACCTTGTGCAAGTCATTACATTGGCTACCCATCCACTCCAGAATCCAGTACAAAACTACTACCCTCATCCACAAAGCACTCCATGGCTCAGCACCACCCTACATCTCCTCTCTGGTCTCAGTCTACCACCCTACCCGTGCCCTCCGCTCCGCTAACGACCTCAGATTAGCATCCTCAATAATCAGAACCTCCCACTCCCGCCTCCAAGACTTTACACGTGCTGCGCCGATTCTTTGGAATGCATTACCTAGGTTAATACGATTAATCCCCAATCCCCACAGTTTTAAGCGTGCCTCAAAAACTCATTTGTTCAGATTGGCCTACCGTCTCAATGCATTAACCTAACCATCCCTGTGTGGCCCATTCAAAAAAAAAAAAAAAAAACATAATCAGGTTCCTCTCATCATGTTCTCATACACTTTATGCAGTTAATAGCACTCTATGTCTGTACTGCTACATACTTAGGCAGTTAACTGGTTCATGCAGCTTTACATGAAGACCCGAGCCTTACACTATGGCTGGTCCAAATAACTAAAGCAATTGTTACCATCCACCTCTCATGTCTCCCCTTTTCCTCATAGTTTGTAAGCTTGCGAGCAGGGCCCTCATTCCTACTGGTATCTGTTTTGAACTGTGATTTCTGTTATGCTGTAATGTCTATTGTCTGTACAAGTCCTGTTGTGAATTCCGTTCTCGGGCTCCCTCCTGTGGTCATGAGTGGTATTGTGTGAGTTCTGTTCTTGGGCTCCCTCTGGTGGCCTTTAGTGCTTACTGCGGGTTTGTAGCTGGAATCCAGCTGCCTCTTTTTCTGCTTGTCTGGCCTCTATTTAACTCCACCTGGACCTTCACTTTTTGCCTGCTGTCATTGTATTCAGTACTGGTTCTGATCTCTCTGGACTTTCCTTGTGACCTGTCTCCTCCTGAGAAGCTAAGTCTTGCTAGTTCATGTTTTCTCATTATTTCCTTGAAAATGTTTCTCTGTATATGATGAGTTCTGTCCTGCTTGCTTATATGTAATATTCTCGCTTGCTGGAAGTTCTGGGGTGCAGAGTTGCGCCCCTCACATCGTGAGTTGGTGTGGGGGTTCTTGTAATCTCTGCGTGGATTATTTTTGATAGCATTTTATACTGACCTTGCTGTCTTCTGTCTATTTAGTGTTAGCGGGCCTCATTTGCTAAAAAACCTGTTTTCATTTCTACGTTTGTGTTTTCCCCTTAACTCACCGTTATTATTTGTGGGGGGCTTGTTGTGAATTTGCTTTTTTGCTCCCTCTAGTGGTTACTAGTTTTTTGACTCTGGTTTTTCTGTCATTCCTTTTATCCGCACCTGGGTCGTTAGTTAGGGGTGTTGCTATATAAGCTCCCTGGACCTTCAGTTCAATGCCTGGCAACGTAGTTATCAGAGCTAGTCTGCTGTGCTCTTGTCTACTGATCCTGGTTCCAGTTATATCAGCTAAGTCTGCCTTTTGCTTTTTGCTATTTGTTTTGGTTTTGTATTTTTGTCCAGCTTGTTCCAAATCTATATCCTGACCTTTGCTGGAAGCTCTAGGGGGCTGGTGTTCTCCCCCCGGACCGTTAGACGGTTCGGGGGTTCTTGAATTTCCAGTGTGGATTTTGATAGGGTTTTTGTTGACCATATAAGTTACCTTTCTTTATTCTGCTATCAGTAAGCGGGCCTCTCTGTGCTAAACCTGGTTCATTTCTGTGTTTGTCATTTCCTCTTACCTCACCGTCATTATTTGTGGGGGGCTTCTATCCAGCTTTGGGGTCCCCTTCTCTGGAGGCAAGAAAGGTCTTTGTTTTCCTCTACTAGGGGTAGCTAGATTCTCCGGCTGGCGCGTGTCATCTAGAATCAACGTAGGAATGATCCCCGGCTACTTCTAGTGTTGGCGTTAGGAGTAGATATATGGTCAACCCAGTTACCACTGCCCTATGAGCTGGATTTTTGTATTCTGCAGACTTCCACGTTCCTCTGAGACCCTCGCCATTGGGGTCATAACAGTTTGCCAGGCCAGTATTAAATGTTTAATGCATTGCAGAAGAGGGATTATAAGAAAGAAGATTCTGAGGTTTTTTTTCTCCTTCCCCTTTACCTCAGAGTGGCTATGCTTGCTGCAGACATGAATGTCCAGACCTTGATTACAAGTGTGGACCAGCTGGCTACTCGTGTGCAGGGCATACAAGACTATGTTATCAGAAATCCTAGGTCAGAACCTAAAATACCGATTCCTGAACTGTTTTCCGGAGACAGGTTTAAGTTTAGGAATTTCGTGAATAATTGTAAATTGTTTTTGTCCCTGAGACCCTGTTCATCAGGAGATTCTGCTCAGCAAGTAAAAATTGTTATTTCGTTCTTACGGGGCGACCCTCAGGATTGGGCTTTTTCTCTGGCGCCAGGAGATCCGGCATTGGCTGATCTTGATGCGTTTTTTCTGGCGCTCGGTTTACTTTATGAGGAACCCAATCTTGAGATTCAGGCAGAAAAGGCCTTGCTGTCTATGTCTCAGGGGCAGGACGAGGCTGAAGTGTATTGCCAAAAATTTCGGAAATGGTCCGTGCTGACACATTGGAACGAGTGTGCACTGGCCGCTAATTTTAGAAATGGCCTTTCTGAAGCCATTAAGAATGTTATGGTGGGTTTTCCCATTCCCACAGGTCTGAATGATACTATGGCACTGGCTATTCAAATTGACCGGCGGTTGCGGGAGCGCAAAACCGCAAATTCCCTCATGGTGTTGTCTGAACAGACACCTGATTTAATGCAATGTGATAGAATCCTGACTAGAAATGAGCGGAAAATTCATAGACGCCGGAATGGCTTGTGCTACTACTGTGGTGATTCTACACATGTTATCTCAGCATGCTCTAAACGTATAGCTAAGGTTGTTAGTCCTGTCACCGTTGGTAATTTGCAACCTAAATTTATTCTGTCTGTAACTTTGATTTGCTCACTGTCATCTTATCCTGTCATGGCGTTTGTAGATTCAGGTGCTGCCCTGAGTCTCATGGATCTCTCATTTGCTAAGCGCTGTGGATTTACTCTTGAACCATTAGAAAATCCTATTCCTCTTAGGGGTATTGATGCTACACCATTGGCAGCAAATAAACCGCAGTATTGGACTCAGGTTACCATGTGCATGACTCCTGAACACCGCGAGGTGATACGTTTCCTGGTTTTACATAAAATGCATGATTTGGTCGTTTTAGGGCTACCATGGTTACAGACCCATAATCCAGTCCTGGACTGGAAGGCTATGTCAGTCTCAAGTTGGGGCTGTCGTGGTATTCATGAGGATTCCCTGCCTGTGTCTATTGCTTCTTCTACGCCTTCGGAAGTTCCGGAGTATTTGTCTGATTATCAGGATGTCTTCAGTGAGTCTGAGTCCAGTGCACTGCCTCCTCATAGGGACTGTGACTGTGCTATAGATTTGATCCCAGGCAGTAAATTTCCTAAGGGAAGACTGTTTAATCTGTCGGTACCTGAACATACCGCTATGCGTTCATATATCAAGGAGTCTCTGGAAAAAGGACATATTCGTCCGTCTTCTTCCCCTCTTGGTGCGGGATTCTTTTTTGTGGCAAAAAAGGACGGATCTTTGAGACCTTGTATTGATTATCGGCTTTTAAATAAGATCACTGTCAAATTTCAGTATCCTTTACCGCTGTTGTCTGACTTGTTTGCCCGGATTAAGGGTGCCAAGTGGTTCACCAAGATAGACCTTCGTGGTGCGTACAACCTTGTGCGCATTAAGCAAGGTGATGAATGGAAAACCGCATTCAATACGCCCGAAGGTCATTTTGAGTACTTGGTGATGCCTTTTGGGCTCTCCAATGCGCCTTCAGTTTTTCAGTCCTTTATGCATGACATTTTCCGGAAGTATCTGGATAAATTTTTGATTGTTTATCTGGATGATATTTTGGTTTTTTCTGATAATTGGGATTCGCATGTGGAGCAGGTCAGGTTGGTCTTTAAAATTTTGCGTGAAAATTCTTTGTTTGTCAAGGGCTCAAAGTGTCTCTTTGGTGTACAGAAGGTTCCCTTTTTGGGGTTCATTTTTTCCCCTTCTACTGTGGAGATGGACCCAGTCAAGGTCCGAGCTATTCTTGATTGGACTCAGCCCTCGTCAGTTAAGAGTCTTCAGAAGTTCTTGGGCTTCGCTAACTTCTACCGTCGTTTTATCGCTAATTTTTCTAGCATTGTGAAACCTTTGACGGATATGACCAAGAAGGGCTCCGATGTAGCTAACTGGGCTCCTGCTGCCGTGGAGGCTTTCCAGGAGTTGAAACGCCGGTTTACTTCGGCGCCTGTTTTGTGCCAGCCTGACGTCTCACTTCCCTTTCAGGTTGAGGTGGATGCTTCGGAGATTGGGGCAGGGGCCGTTTTGTCGCAGAGAGGCCCTGGTTGCTCTGTTATGAAGCCTTGTGCCTTTTTCTCTAGGAAATTTTCGCCTGCCGAGCGAAATTATGATGTGGGCAATCGGGAGTTGTTGGCCATGAAATGGGCATTTGAGGAGTGGCGTCATTGGCTCGAGGGTGCTAAGCATCGTGTGGTGGTCTTGACTGATCACAAAAATCTGATGTATCTCGAGTCTGCTAAACGCCTTAATCCGAGACAGGCCCGCTGGTCATTGTTTTTCTCCCGCTTTGATTTTGTTGTCTCGTATTTACCAGGTTCAAAGAATGTGAAGGCCGATGCTCTTTCTAGGAGCTTTGTGCCTGATGCTCCTGGAGTCGCTGATCCTGTTGGTATTCTTAAAGATGGAGTTATCTTGTCAGCTATTTCTCCGGATCTGCGACGTGTGTTGCAGAGATTTCAGGCTGATAGGCCTGAGTCTTGTCCACCTGACAGACTGTTTGTCCCGGATAAGTGGACCAGCAGAGTCATTTCCGAGGTTCATTCCTCGGTGTTGGCAGGTCACCCGGGAATTTTTGGCACCAGAGATCTGGTGGCCAGGTCCTTTTGGTGGCCTTCCTTGTCAAGGGATGTGCGGTCATTTGTGCAGTCCTGTGGGACTTGTGCTCGAGCTAAGCCTTGCTGTTCTCGTGCCAGCGGTTTGCTCTTGCCCTTGCCTGTCCCGAAGAGACCTTGGACACATATCTCCATGGATTTCATTTCTGATCTTCCGCTATCTCAGGGCATGTCCGTTATCTGGGTGATATGTGATCGCTTCTCCAAGATGGTCCATTTGGTTCCTTTGCCTAAGCTGCCTTCCTCTTCCGATCTGGTTCCTGTGTTTTTCCAGAACGTGGTTCATTTGCACGGCATCCCTGAGAATATTGTGTCAGACAGAGGATCCCAGTTCGTTTCCAGGTTCTGGCGATCCTTTTGTAGTAGGATGGGCATTGATTTGTCGTTTTCGTCTGCTTTCCATCCTCAGACTAATGGACAGACGGAGCGAACCAATCAGACTTTGGAGGCTTATTTGAGGTGTTTTGTCTCTGCTGATCAGGACGATTGGGTGACATTCTTGCCGTTGGCTGAGTTTGCCCTTAATAATCGGGCTAGTTCCGCCACCTTGGTTTCGCCTTTTTTCTGCAACTCTGGTTTCCATCCTCGCTTTTCTTCGGGTCATGTGGAGCCTTCTGACTGTCCTGGGGTGGATTCTGTGGTGGATAGGTTGCAGCAGATCTGGAATCATGTGGTGGACAACTTGAAGTTGTCACAGGAGAAGGCTCAGCGCTTTGCCAACCGCCGCCGCGGTGTGGGTCCCCGACTACGCGTTGGGGATTTGGTGTGGCTTTCTTCCCGCTTTGTTCCTATGAAGGTCTCCTCTCCCAAATTTAAACCTCGTTTTATTGGGCCTTACAAGATTTTGGAAATCCTTAATCCTGTATCTTTTCGTCTGGATCTTCCTGTGTCGTTTGCTATTCACAATGTATTTCATAGGTCCTTGTTGCGGCGGTACATTGTGCCTGTAGTTCCTTCTGCTGAGCCTCCTGCTCCGGTGTTGGTTGAGGGCGAGTTGGAGTACGTGGTGGAGAAGATCTTGGATTCTCGCCTCTCCAGGCGGAGGCTTCAGTACCTGGTCAAGTGGAAGGGCTATGGTCAGGAGGATAATTCCTGGGTGGTCGCCTCTGATGTTCATGCGGCCGATTTAGTTCGTGCCTTTCATGCCGCTCATCCTGATCGCCCTGGTGGTCGTGGTGAGGGTTCGGTGACCCCTCACTAAGGGGGGGGTACTGTTGTGAATTTGCTTTTTGCTCCCTCTAGTGGTTACTAGTTTTTTGACTCTGGTTTTTCTGTCATTCCTTTTATCCGCACCTGGGTCGTTAGTTAGGGGTGTTGCTATATAAGCTCCCTGGACCTTCAGTTCAATGCCTGGCAACGTAGTTATCAGAGCTAGTCTGCTGTGCTCTTGTCTACTGATCCTGGTTCCAGTTATATCAGCTAAGTCTGCCTTTTGCTTTTTGCTATTTGTTTTGGTTTTGTATTTTTGTCCAGCTTGTTCCAAATCTATATCCTGACCTTTGCTGGAAGCTCTAGGGGGCTGGTGTTCTCCCCCCGGACCGTTAGACGGTTCGGGGGTTCTTGAATTTCCAGTGTGGATTTTGATAGGGTTTTTGTTGACCATATAAGTTACCTTTCTTTATTCTGCTATCAGTAAGCGGGCCTCTCTGTGCTAAACCTGGTTCATTTCTGTGTTTGTCATTTCCTCTTACCTCACCGTCATTATTTGTGGGGGGCTTCTATCCAGCTTTGGGGTCCCCTTCTCTGGAGGCAAGAAAGGTCTTTGTTTTCCTCTACTAGGGGTAGCTAGATTCTCCGGCTGGCGCGTGTCATCTAGAATCAACGTAGGAATGATCCCCGGCTACTTCTAGTGTTGGCGTTAGGAGTAGATATATGGTCAACCCAGTTACCACTGCCCTATGAGCTGGATTTTTGTATTCTGCAGACTTCCACGTTCCTCTGAGACCCTCGCCATTGGGGTCATAACAGGGGCTGTCTAAAACTTTGGGGTGATTTCTCTGAGGCAAGTGAGGCTTGCTTTCTCTCTAGGGGTAGCTAGTTTCTCAGGCTTTGACGAGGCGTCTAGGATTTTAGGTAACGCTCCACGGCTGCCTATAGTGTGTATTGATAGAATCAGGGTTGCGGTCAGTATAGCTCCCACATCCCCAGAGCTTGTCCTAAGGATTTCTGTTACTTAGCAGGTCAGTTTGCGATCCTTGCCACCAGGATCATAACAGTGTCCCCTCTATAATTTGTAAAGCGCTGCGGAATATGTTGGCGCTATATAAATAAAAATTATTATTATTATTATTATAGATACCGTATATACTCGACTATAAGCTCAGCCCACTTTTTTGGGCTGAAAGTGACCCTCTTGGCTTATACTCGAGTCAGTGTTGGCGTGGGGTCGGTGGGTGAGGGGGAGCTGCGGCTGCCACATACTCACCTGCTCCTGGCACTGTCCCTGCATGTCCCATGGTATCCGGGCAGCTCTTCCTGTGTTCAGCGGTCACGTGGTACCGCTCATTACAGTAATGAATATGCACGCATATTCATTACTGTAATGAGTGGTACGTGACCGCTGAACTAAGGAAGATGCCGCCGGCTCCCGGAAACCGTCTGACAGTGAGACGCTGCCAGGGACCGTGCCGGGAGCAGGTGAGTATATCGGGGGAGGTGAGCATTGCACGATAGTCACAATCCTCATTCCACCGCTGCATTCTGCTCTGTCTTCCGTCCTCTGGCTGTGACTGTTCAGGTCAGAGGGCGCGATGACGCGATTAGTGTGTGCGCCGCCCTCTGCCTGAACAGTCAGTGCAGAGGATGGAAGACAGAGCAGCGCGCAGCGATGGAACGAGGAAGGTGACTATTGCAAGTGTCGGGGGCCTGAGCAAAGAGAGGTGAGTATGTGATTTTTTTTATTTTAATCACAGCAACAGCAAATGGGGCAAATGTATGGAGCATCTTATGGGGCCACAATGTATGGAGCATCGTATGGGGCCATAATGTGTGGAGCATCTCATGGGGCCATAATGTATGGAGCATCTCATGGGGCCATAATGTGTGGAGCATCTCATGGGGCCATAATGTATGGAGCATCTCATGGGGCCACAATGTGTGGAGCATCTCATGGGGCCCCAAATGTGTGGAGCATCTCATGGGGCCCCTAATGTGTGGAGCATCTCATGGGGCCCCTAATGTGTGGAGCATCTCATGGAGCCATAATGTAAGGAGCATCTCATGGGGCCATAATGTGTGGAGCATCTTATGGGGCCATAATGTGTGGAGAATCTGATGGGGCCATAATGTGTGGAGCATCTCATGGGGCCACAATGTATGGAGCATCTCATGGGGCCACAATGTATGGAGCATCTTATGGTGCCATAATGTGTGGAGCATCTTATGGGGAATTATGTTTTGAGCATCTTATGGAGACAATGTATGGAGCATCTTATGGGGCCATCAACCTTTATGCAGCATTGTATGGGGCAAATGTTTCTATGAAACATCTTATGGGGCCATTATTAACCTTTGTGCAGCATTATATGGGGTATATTTTAATATGGAGCATCTTATGGGGCCGATCATGAACTGTATGGAGCATTATATGGGGCTCCTGATTCAATATGGATATTCAAAAACACTTAACCTACTGATGTCTCAATTAATTTTACTTTTATTGGTATCTATTTTTATTTTTGATATTTACAGGTAGCTGCTGCATTTCCCACCCTAGGCTTATACTCGAGTCAATAAGTTTTCACAGTTTTTTGTGGCAAAATTAGGGGGATCGGCTTATACCCGGGTCGGCTTATACTCGGGTATATACGGTAGATTAGATAGATTTAAAGCCGGCAAATGATCTGGTGCATACAGTATAGAATAGGTTAGAATAGAATAGATATATACACATAGAATAGGTGTGTGTGTGTGTATATATATATATATATATATGTGACACACATATATATATATATATATATATATATATATATATATACATATATCTTTATATTTCATTGACAGATAGATAGATGAATAGCTGTTAATTCATTTGTCGGCTTCTGTAAAATCAATGCAGAAGCCGACAGGATAGGAGACATGAATTACATACAGTAAATCCAAGCAGAATAATTAGCTATACAGATGTCAGTGACCAATATAGATAGTATAGTGTGTGCAAATTAGGGGACATGTATGTATTTAATAAAATAATCTTTTCGGGGAAAAAATGGCGTGGGCTCCCCCTCAATTTTCTTCGCCAGAGAGGGAAAGCCAGTGACTGGGGGCCAATGTTTATAGCTTAGGAAGGGGTTAATACCCATGGATCTTTCCAGGCTATGAATCTCAGCTCGCAGCTGTATATTTAGCCTTTACTGGCTATTAAAATAGGGGGACCCCTCAAAAAAATGACTTGGGGTCCCCCTATAATTAACAGCCAGAAAAGACTATGCAGACAGCTGCAGGATAATATTTGTAGCCTAGTGAGGGACCATGGTTATTCCCCCCCCCCCCCGGCTACAAACCCCAGCTCACATCCGCCCCAGAAGTGGTGCATCTGTAAGATGCGCCAATTCTGCCACTTTATCCTCTCTCTTCCCACTGATTTGTAGCAGAGGCATATAGGGTAAAAGAGGGTTAATGTCACCTTTGTATTGTAAGGTGACATCAAGCCAGCTTAGTAATGGAGAAATGTTCATTCTTTGTGCAGAAACTGTCTTTTCTGGGATTCATTATATCAGGAGAGGGGTTCCGCATAAATCGTAGGAAGGTTCAGGCCGTTACGGATTGGGTGCAGCCTCATGACCTAAAGGGGTTACAGCGATTCCTGAGCTTCGCTAACTTCTATAGGAAGTTCATCAAAGGGTTTTCGCAGATGATGAAACCCTTGACGGACCATATTCTCAAAAGGTCGGATGTAAAAAATTGGTTTGCGGCTGCAAAAAATTCCTTCCTGACATTGAAGAAATGTTTTACTTAAAAGGAATCTGTCACCTAAATTTAGCGGGACCAGTTTTGGGTCATATGGGCGGGGTTTTCGGGTGTTTGATTCACCCTTTCCTTACCCGCTGGCTGCATGCTGGCCGCAATATTGGATTGAAGTTCATTCTCTGTCCTCCGGAGTACACGCCTGCGCAAGGCAATATTGTGGCAGAAGTCTCATCTGAGTTACAGAGAGAGAGATTCTGGAAGCACAAGCACGAGCTCCTATTAATAAACCCCCCGGTAAATTCTTGGTACCTGAACATTTCCGTCTCACACTCCTGCAGGAGTTTCATGATGCTGTTTTAAATGCACACCCTGGGATTGCAGCTATCGGGGGGGGGGAGCAGTGGCTAGGGGTTTTTGGTGGCCCTCTATGGTTGGTGATATCAAAAAGTTTGTGAGTACTTGTGGGGTATGTGCTCACTCTAAATGCTCTCAGGTCCGGCCGGCCGGAGAATTGGTGCCTTTGCCAATTCCGAATAAGCCATGGACACATCTGTCCATGGACTTTATCACTAATCTTCCTCCTTCCAAGGGCAAGTCTGTGGTATGGGTGGTGGTTTTCTAAACAAGCCCATTTTGTTCTGTTACCGCATTACCGGCTGCTGAAACCTTGGCACACTTATTTATACAGCACCTAGTTCGGTTGCATGGGGTATCGGTGAATGCAGTGTCAGACAGGGGTGTGCAATTTGTGGCCAGGTTTTGGAGAGCGTTATATAAGAAGTTGGGCTTCACGTTATCATTCTCCTCTGCTTATCACCCAGAATCTAATGGACAGACTGAATGCACTAATCAGTAGTTGGAGCAAATTCTGAGATGCCTGGCCTAGTCCAGACAGGAAGACTGGTGTGAGGTATTACCCGACACAGATACAGATTTTACCGGGTTGACAAAAGGTCCCAGGTTACAACATGGACCGTTATCCTTACATCCCCATTGAGTGATCTCCCCCGTCACCCAATCAATGACAGGACTGTTGCGTTGCAGCCAAGGCATCCCCAGTACCAATCCTGAAAGCAGATTATTCATAGCAAAACAACTTAATTTTTCTACATGAGTGGAACCCACTTTCAGGGAAAAGATCTCAGACATGAAAAAAATTCCATCCCGGAGGGATGAATCAACAGCCACAATTTTAACAGGGCCTTTCAGCCTGATGGTCCCTATCTTATTAAGTGTCACAACTTGGGCATCAATCAAATTAATGGAGGAACCGCAGTCAACAAAGGCGGTGGTCATGACAGGACCGCCGGCAAGTTCCAATTCCACATGGAGCACAGTTTTAGCAAGCGAGGAAAAATGTACCTTGGAGTCTGGACAACCTCCTCGATTGTTGTCCAGACTCAGTCATTTTCAGATGGTTTCACTGAAATAGGGCAGGAGGGACAGTCCCTTTTCTAATGTCCAGAGGCTCCACAGAAGAGCAAAGTAGGTTGTCTCTACAGTGCTTTCTCACTCTTTCCTTTACCGAGATAGACCCAATCTCCATGGGCTCAGGTACGGGTGCAGCGTCACACAATTTGGAGTACTAGGGAGTCTCTTGTTGCATCACTCCTCTAGCACGGAATCTCCGATCCATATGGACTGTCTGCACCATGGCGTCCTCCAGGGAATCAGTAGGAGAATGCAATGCCAGAGCGTCCTGTAGATGGTCAGACAGGCCTCTGTGGAACAATCCCCTCAGGGCGCCATCATTCCAAGATACTTCAGCTGCCCAATGCCTAAACTCTGAGCAGAACCATTCAGCCTCCCCTTTGTCACACTCATCACCATATCCTCTGCCAGATGCACTCTATCAGGCTCATCATAAATGTGCCCCAGAACCTCAAAGAACAGATTCACAGACATATGTTCAGGAGCAGAGGAAGAGAGAGAGAAAACCCATGCCCGTAGAGCCCCCCTTAGCAAGGACATTACGACCCCCACCCTCTGCCTTTCATTTCCAGAGGCCCGGGGATGCAATTTAAAGAACAACTTGCATCCCTCCTTGAAGACTCTAAACAATTTTAATGAAATAAAACACTAAGCACAGTTTGACCATTTTATTGTTACTGCTAATCCATGCGATGCCCTCTATCTCCTGTAAAAAATAAAAAAACAACAATATACGCATACCTGTCCGGCGTTCAGTCCCACGCCGTGATCCATATCTTGGGAATATACACTTTACAGTTTGCAGTGCTAATGCAACTGCCCCGGCTGTAAACTACTGGGGAATTAATGAAATTGTCACAACTCTAGGGTATACTGCTGAAGTGAGAGCTACGTGCCACAGCAAGGGAGCTGAGAGCAGAACTCACCGAAGAGCAAATAGGACCTGAACCACATGGAAGGAGGTGGTCGAGGGTGGCACCAGACGCCAGAGTGTAGAGGAGACGATATACACTGGAGAGTAGTTAAACATGCCAAGATCAAAACCAGGAGATATCAAGGTAACCAAGGGGTGAGGCAGAGGGATAGTCAGAAAGGGAGCCAATGGTCAGAAAACCAGCAGAACAAACAAGCAGAGTAAAGCACGGAGAGCAAAACAAGCAAAAGCAAAACCAAGCACACAACTCAAGGGGTCAGACACACAGACTAAACGAACGTATAGCTGACAGGGAATCCTAGTCTGGAGTGTGTATAAATACCCCTCCCAGATCCAAAGAGAGGCCAGCAATATTATCCCTGAGAGAGCAGGACATGAACCATGTCCTATATCGTGTCAGAAAAGCTGCCAGCGCAGCTTCAGTGACTAGCTCTGAAGTCACTGAAGCTGCGCTCCCTCTCAGCCTGATCTCAGATGAACTCTTGAGCATGGGAAAATGCCAGCTGATTTTCCCATTCTCAAGATTTCGTCTGGATTCAGGCTGTGAGGCAGCCCAGCTTCAGTGACATCAGCGCTAGTCACTGATGCTGCCGGCGGCAGCTTCTCATTCATTCATCAGTGGTTTATAGCCAGGGCGATCGCATCAGCACCGCTCCCGGTTGTAAATTGTATATACCCCAGATATGGATTACGTCGTGGGACTGATTGCCGGACAGGCATGGGCATATTGTTGTTTTTTTATTTTTTACAGGAGATCGAGGGCGTCGCATGGATTAGCAGTAACAATAAAATGGTCAAACTGTGTTTAGTGTTTTATTTCATTACACTGTGTTACAAATTATTATGCAAATAATATTTCCTCATATTTTCTCTAAATTGCCTATCTGAATTACAGTCATTGTTATTTTCCAGTCATCTACTATTCTAGTATAATTGCAATGTTTTGGAACAAACTGCCTATGAAAGCAGTATCTTTATAAAAAAAAATAAACACTCAAAATGCATGTTCAAAATTATTATGCACAGCAGAGTTTTCAACCTTTTTTTTTATTTTGAACCAAAAAATGGTCAATTGTGAAGTTATAAGCATTATGAGCTTATTACAAAATGAAATCAAACAGTTTTCAAGTGAAAACTTTATTCTAGGTGATGTTACATTCGCACATAGGACCTCTTGTTCGAAAGAAGCTTCTGAACTCTCTCGTCCATTGAATTTGTCAGTTTTTGGATGGTTTCTGCTTCAATTGTTTTGCATGTGGACAGAATACCCTCCCAGAGCTGTTGCTTAGATGTGAACTGCCTCCCGCCATCATAGGTACTCCTTTTGATGATGCTCCAGAGGTTTTCAATGGGGTTGAGGTCAGGGGAAGATGGTGGCCACACCATAAGTTTGTCCTCTTTTATGCCCATAGCAGCCAGATATGCAGATGTGTTTTTTGCAGCATGAGACGGTGCATTATCATGCATGAAAATGATCTTGCTGCGGAAAGCACAGTTCTTCCTCTTGAACCATGTTAGGAAGTGTTGTTTAAGAAACTCCACATAGATTATGGAGTTCATCTTTACCCCTTCAGGGATCATAAAGGGGCCGACAATCTCTCTCCCCATGATTCCAGCCCAAAACATTACTCCACCTCCTCCTTGTTGGCGCCTTAGCCGTGTTTTCATGGGGTGTCCATCAACCAGCCATCCTCCACTTCATCCATCTGGCCCATCGAGCGTTGCACGGCATTCATCGGTGAAAAAAACAGTTTGGAAGTCAGTCTTCATGTATCGTTTGGCCCACTGGAGCCGTTTCTGCTTGTGTGCAGTGGATAGAGGTGGTCGACAGGATGGCTTACACACAGCTGCATACCTCTGAAGGACCCTGCATCTTGTTGCTCTGGGGACGTTGGAGGCACCAGCAGCTTCAAAAACTTGTCTGCTGCTATGACAAGGTATTTTTGCAGCTGCTCTTTTAAGCTTACGCAATTGCCTGTTGGAAAGAGTCCTCAATTTTTCCTTATCAGCACGCACACGTGTGTGCTGGGAATCAGCTACATACTTCTTGATTTTGCGATGATCACGATGAAGTGTCTTGGCAATGTTGATTGTAGTCATGCCTTGACCTAAATATTCCACAATTTGTTGCTTCTCAGCAGCCGACACATCCTTTTTCTTTCCCATTTTGGCAAAAAATGTAGGCTGCTTAATAATGTGGAACAGCCTTCTTAAGTAGTCTTGCCTTTATTTGGACACACCTGCCAAACTAATTTGCACAGGTATCTGCAATTGCTTTCAGTGATATAAAGAGCCCTAACACACATCACCATCAATGAGTTTAAATGACAAACAAAAAAGTTCTAACCTTATCACTCCTAAACTCTTTGTGCATAATAATTTGGAACACAGTGTAAAAGACTTTTTTCTGGCTTTGTCTTTTTTAACCCATTAATAACTTTAGGATTAGTAATGGCTAGATGTCTTATTGACACCTCTCCATTACTAAGGCAGCTTGATTTCACTTTACAATAGGTGACAAAGGTGACATTTACCCCCTATTACCCCATATGCCACCGCTAAAGGGCAGTGGGAAGAGAAAGGCTAAGTGCCGGAATTGGCGCATCTTAGAGATGTGCCATTTCTAGGGCGGATGTGACCTGGTATTTGTAGCCGGGGGGCAATAACCATGGTCCCTTCCTAGGCTATGAATATCAGCCCGCAACTGTCTGAATAGCCTTTTCTGGCTATGAATTATAGGGGACCCCAGGTCATTTTTTGGGGGGTCCCCCTAATTTAATAGCCAGTAAAGGCTAAATATTCAGCTGCGGGCTGAGATTCATAGCCTGGGAAGATCCATGGGTATTAACCCCATCTTAAGCTATAAATATTGGTCCCCAGTTGCTGGCTTGTCTCTCTGGCACAGAAAATTGCGCGGGAGCCCACGCCATTTTTTTCCCCGAAAAGATTCTTTTATTAAATGCCCCATAATTTGCACACACACTATACTATTTATATTGGTCACTGACATCTATATAGCTAACTATTCGGCATGGATTTACTGTATGTATTCCATGTCTCTTATCCTGTCGGCTTCTGCATTGATTTTACAGAAGCCGACAAATGAATTAACAGCTATTCTTCTATCTCTCTGTCCATGAAATATAAAGATATATATATGTATGTGTGTGTGTGTCACTGATATATATATATATATATATATATATATATATATATATACAGTATATATACTATATATATATATATATATATATATATATATATATATATATATATATATACTATGTGTATATATATATATATATATATATATATATATATAAAATGTATCTGTTCTATTCTAACCTGTCAGTGTGATTTTACACTAGCCACATATGAATTGCTGGCTTTTCAAAGGACACTGGTGTGCAAAAATCACACAGCACCCGCATGGTGCAAGCGCAGTGCGATTTTTTCCTCGTACCCATTGACTTCTATTGTGGGATGCGATCCGTTTTCTGATTACAATCGCAGCATGCTGCGATTTTTTTTCAGCTCGATTGTGATCAGATCAGATCAGATCCGAGCTGGAAAAAAAAACGCAGATCATAGATTAACATTTCTCCGAATTCAATCTGCTTTTTTATCGGATTTAATTCATCCGATTTTGTCGCAAGTGGGCATGAGCCCTTATTGATATTATATTGCTCACCCTTAAACTATTCTGAGGTCAGGAGTACATTTCCTTGGTGTATAACCCTCAAAAGTTCAAAGCCTTTGAATCTAGGAGACCAAGCAATACATGACAATGTGAACAGAATGTGTATGAGTCCTCCTTTATGTCTAATGCAGGATGTATCTGAGTCCCTTATTTTTGGCAGTTCTTCCAATTGTAAAATAAGTTAAAAAAAAACTAT
The DNA here is from genome assembly GCF_051348905.1 of Ranitomeya variabilis. NCBI lineage: Eukaryota > Metazoa > Chordata > Amphibia > Anura > Dendrobatidae > Ranitomeya > Ranitomeya variabilis. The sequence goes on from NC_135232.1 coordinate 628,124,194, forward strand.
TTTTGTTTACAAAAATTATAATTTTTAAAAAATCCTTTTAAAATTTTGCCTCATATATGAGTCATTATACAGGAAAGAATGTTTCTTGACATTTTTATTCCTGGAAAAAAAAAGAAATTTCTCCACGGTTTGGAATATTTTATTGTCACTCCTTAAAGTGGAGAATAAGTCTGGCACCATTGTTCTCAGCAGCGATCTGGGAGTCAGAGATGTTTCGAGGGGTCTTTCACATGCTATTCTCCTTCCATTCAGCATTTTTTCCATGCATTTCAACATTTTACTGCCCCCCCTTCCCCCCCCAGATTTCCTTGTAGGGTCTGCAGGAAAATTATTAACTCTCATTATACTCGTCATTAGAAACAATCATTCGAGCAACAAGCACCCAAGCATTTTAGTGCTCTCTTAAGTTAAATAACTTTTGCGTATTTTCACTTTAGTGCACTCCCTTCAACTCTGTCACTCCATATTTAACGAATGTCGCACCTTCAAGGCATTATCCAGTCACAAGATATCGATGCCCTTTCCCTAATATCATATTAGTGGGGGTCTGACACTCTGCACTCCCAACAAACTGTTTTCATTAGCTCCGGCCTGATGTAAATACATTGAATGGAGCTCGATCAGATGAGATGATATCAGTTGAGAGGTGTCAGACCTAAACTGATCTGATATTAATGACAATAGATGAGCAGATCGCTTCAGAGAGGATCGACTAAGGGTACTGTCACACAGTACCATTTTGATCGCTACGACGGCACGATCCGTGACGTCGCAGCGATCGTATGATTATCGCTCCAGCGTCGTAGACTGCTGTCACACGTTGCAATCACGGCGCTGGAGCGATGCCGAAGTCCCCGGTAACCAGGGTAAACATCGGGTAACTAAGCGCAGGGCCGCGCTTAGTAACCCGATGTTTACCGTGGTTACCAGCGTAAACGTAAAAAAAACAAACAGTACATACTTACATTCTGGTGTCTGTCCCCGGCGTTCTGCTTCTCTCCACTGTGTAAGCGCCATAGCCGGCAAGCACAGCGGTGACGTCAGACGCTGTGCTCGCTTTCCGGCTGGCAGACGCTCACACAGTGGAGAGAAGCTGAGACGCTGGAGGACAGACACCGGAATGTAAGTATGTACTGTTTGTTTTTTTACGTTTACGCTGGTAACCACGGTAAACATCGGGTTACTAAGCGCGGCCCTGCGCTTAGTTACCCGATGTTTACCCTGGTTACAAGCGAACACATCGTTGGATCGCTGTCACACACAACGATCCAGCGATGTCAGCGGGTGATCAAGCGACGAAAGAAAGTTCCACACGATCTGCTACGACGTACGATTCTCAGCAGGATCCCTGATCGCTGCTGCGTGTCAGACGCTGCGATATCGTAACGATATCGCTAGAACGTCACGAATCGTACCGTCGTAGCGATCAAAATGGTACTGTGTGACAGTACCCTAAGAGTTGTATTTCCTGAAATTTGCAGGTCTCTGAGAATTTGAACACTGTACAATTTATTTCACAGCTATCACATCACATAGCCCACCAGACTGGCTGCATTGGACAATCACAGGCAGTATGAAAAATAAAGAGAGATCCTATTCCTCCACTGGACAAGCTCTTTATCTCTTCTCTCTCGCTTAAGGTACCTTCACTCTAAACGACTTTGCAACGAGAACGACAACGATCCGTGACGTTGCAGCGTCCTGGATAGTGATATCGTTGTGTTTGACACGCAGCAGCGATCTGGATCTGCTGTGATATCGCTGGTCGTTGCTGAAAGTCCAGAACTTTATTTGGTCATCAGATCGGCGTGTATCGTCGTGTTTGACAGCAAAAGCAACGATGCCAGCAATGTTTTACAATGGTAACCAGGGTAAATATCGGGTTACTAAGCGCAGGGCCGCGCTTAGTAACCCGATATTTACCCTGGTTACCATTGTAAAAGTTAAAAAAAACACTACATACTCACCTTCTGATGTCTGTCACATCCCCCGGCGTCCGTGCTGCTGGTCAGAGCTTCCTGCACTGAATGTGTCAGTGCCGGCCGTAAAGCAGAGCACAGCGGTGACATCACCGCTGTGATTTAGGGCCGGCGCTTACACAGTGCAGGAAAGCTGAAGGCAAGGGACGCGACAGACACGGCAATGTAAGTATGTAGTCTTTGTTTTCTTTTACATTTACACTGGTAACCAGGGTAAACATCGGGTTACTAAGCGTGGCCCTGCGCTTAGTAACTCAATGTTTACCCTGGTTACCTGGGGACTTCAGCATCGCTGGTCGCTGGAGAGCTGTCTGTGTGACAGCTCACCAGCGACCAAACAGCGACGCTGCAGCGATCGGCATCGTTGTCGATATCGCTGCAGCGTCGCCTAATGTGACGGTACCTTTACTCTCCATCTCTCTGTTTCACTACCTCTCTCTTTCTATCTCTCACTTAATGTCTCTTCTCTCTCTATTACTATTTCACTATATTTCTCGCTTCCTCTCTTTTCCTCTTTCTCCATCTCTCTTTTTCTCTCTCTCTCGCTTCCTCTCTTCTCTCTCTCACTTTCAGTCTTGCTAGCTTAATCTCTCTTTTGTCCTCTTCTCTAACACTCTGGCATCCTCTCTCTCTTCTTAGCGCTCTCTCGCTCGCTTCCTCTTTCTCTCACTATCGCTGTCTCGTTTTCTATCTTTCTTGCTGCCCCGCTCCTCTTTTTCCTCCATCTTTTTTTATCTCTCTTGCTTCCTTATTCTCATCCTTTTCTATCGCTCTCTCTTTTTCTATCTCTCTCACTTCTCTCTACCCATTTTTTCTCTTTTTTTCTCTCTTGTTTCCTCTCTCTTCTGTCTCTTATTCTCTTTCAATTCCTCTCTTCCGTCTCGCTCTTTTTCTATCTCTCTTGCTTCCTCTATTTATCTTGCTCTTCTCTCTCTCCCTCTCTTTTTCTACCTATCTCTTTCTTTTCTCTCTCCTCTCTCTCCACAAATTGGGACTTTTGAGGCAAGTTGAACATGGTTTTTAAAGACTGCTGTGATGTATTTACAGCATGCAATTATTTTTGCGACTTTTATATAGAAATGCATTCATAAATATGTAACACCCCAGGAAACCGGTTCTTACAGTGGTATTGCCTTCTTCACAGGGAGGGTAATGCCATGCTTGGAAGTGACAAGGATCCCTTTAACAGGTAACACGTACACACAACACTGCTCTGACTCCAGGCCAGAAGGGGGAGCTCTAGACTCAGATTCAGTGTAGCTTCCCTATATATTCTGGCTGGAGGAGGACTTAGCAGCTCAGTCAAGAGGAGAGTTGGAGCCATGCAGACATGAGGTTCTGAAGCTCCGGACAGGAGTCAGTCAGTCTGTAAGAGACTGTGAGGGGAGAAGAGGCAAAGGAGAGGAAAGATACTGGGAGTGGAGCTGAGAGTGAGCTCACTCCAGAATCAGCGCAAGTAACCGGAGGCCAGAATTCTGAGGTTGTGAGGGTAACTATATGCCCTGCAGCAGAAACTGGCAGGCAGAAGATTCCAAGTTTCCTAGACACCACTACACCCGAAGGCACAGCAGCAGATAGAGCCCGGAGTCACCACGCGAGAGGGACCCCTGTAAAAAAGGCTCGAGTTGCCTGCCATGCGGGTAATGTCCGACTAAAAGGACAGAGAGAAAGAGAGATATGACCTTGTGTGAAGCCTCAGGCAGCAAGGGACTTAAGACACAGTGCAGTAAGGAAGTCTTCCAACCCCACCTGGCTAGGGGGATTCCGAATCACTTCCAGGCTGCCCGGACCTCACCATCACCTGATGCCTGTACCCTGGACTGTGCCTGCATTCTACCAGTAAAAGTAAAGAGACTGCAACCTTGTGTCCTCTAATTCTTTCCTACACCTCACCATCAATTATCCTTACCAACTACACCGGGGCCATGTCTGGAGACTAAGATCTACCTGGGAGGAACTAGACTATCTATACTATCATCCACAGAGGACCCCTTTAAGCAGCGTTGGCCACCACTGGCTGAGTACCATAGGTGGCGTCACAAACATTCCTCTTTAGAATTTATTTCCCACTGCACTTAACCCCCTTTTATAGGACACACAGGGCCAAAGACCGGACCATTGCCACCGTGACCACCTCTTTAAGAACAGAACTGGCCCAGTACCGAGTATCCCAAGGTCCTAGCGGGTGCTCCAAATATGTCATACTTCATGGCAAAAGGATAACCACTTCCTTTTCTCATTTTTTTGTCTTGTCAAAGGTACTAAAAGTAGTGCATCAAAATGTGTAATTTGACAACATTGGTGCATACACATACATTAACCCCTTAGTGACAGAGCCAATTTGCAGCTTAACCCTTTCACGACATGTGCCGTACTATTACTGCGCATGTCGTGTCTCCCCCTTTGATGTGGGCTCCGGCGCTGAGCCCACATCAAAATCACGACATGTCAGCTGTTTTGTACAGCTGACATGTGCGCGCAATAGCGGCGGGTGAAATCGCTATTTACCCGCCGCTATTAACCTGTTAAATGCCGCTGTGAAATGCTGACAGCGGCATTTAACTACCGCTTCCGGCCGTGCGGCCGGAAATGAGCGCATCGACGACCCCTGTCACATGATCGGGGGTCGGTGATGTTTCAGGACAGTAACCATAGAGGTCCTTGAGACCTCTATGGTTACTGATGCCGGCCTGCTGTGAGCGCCCCCTGTGGTTGGCGCTCACAGCACACCTGCAATTCAGCTACATAGCAGCGATCTGATGATCGCTGCTATGTAGCTGAGCCAATCGAGTTGTGCCAGCTTCCAGCCTCCCATGGAGGCTATTGAAGCATGGCACAAGTAAAAAAAAAAATGTTTTTAAAAATATGAAAAAAATATAAAAAATATAAAAGTTTAAAACACCCCCCTTTCGCCCCATCCTAAATAAAACAATAAAAAAAAAAATCAAACCTACACGTATTTGGTATCGCCGCGTTCAGAATCGCCCGATCTATCAATAAAAAAAGCATTAACCTGTTCGCTAAACGGCGTAATGAGAAAAAAAATCGAAACGCCAGAATTACGTTTTTTTTGGTCGTCGCGACATTGCATTAAAATGCAATAGCGGGCGATCAAAAGAACATATCTGCACAAAAGTGATATTATTAAAAACGTCAGCTCGGCATGCAAGAAATAAGCCCTCAACCGACCCCAGATCACGAAAAATGGAGACGCTACGGGTATCGGAAAATGGCACTTTTTTTTTTTTCTTAAGCAAAGTTTTGAATTTTTTTTCACCACTTGGATAAAAAATAACCTAGATATGTTAGGTGTCTATGAACTCGTAATGACCTAGAGAATTACAATGGCAGGTTAGTTTTAGCATTTAGTGAACCTAGCAAAAAAGACAAACAAAAAACAAGTGTGGGATTGCACTTTTTTTGCAATTTCACAGCACTTGGAATTTTTTTCCCGTTTTCTAGTAAAAGACATGGTAAAACCAATGATGTCTTTCAAAAGTACAACTCGTCCCGCAAAAAATAAGCCCTCACATGACCATATTGACGGAAAAATAAAAAAGTTATTGCTCTGGGAAGGAGGGGAGCGAAAAACGAAAACGCAAAAGCGAAAAAGGGCCGCGAATTGAAGGGGTTAATGACCAGGCCAATTTTTACAATTGTGACCACTGTCACTTAAGTGAAGTTATAACTCTGGAATGCTTAAACGGATCCTGCTGATTCTGAGAATGTTTTTTCGTGACATATTGTACTTCATGTTAGTGGTAACATTTCTTTAATATTACTTGTGTTTATTTATGAACAAATGGAAATATGGTGAAAATTTTTAACATTTTGCATTTTCCAAATGAATTTTTACTCCCTTAAATCAGAGAGATATGTCACACAAAATAGTTAACAAATAACATTTCCCACATGTCTACTTTACATCAGCATAACTTTGGAAACAACATTTTCTTTTGTTAGGAAGTTATAAGGGTTAAAAGTTGACCAGCAATTTCTCATTTTTACAAAAAAATTTACAAAACCATTTTTTTAGGGACCATCTCACATTTAAAGTCACTTAGCGCCGTTTGGCTTTTTCAATGCAGAATTGGCTGGAATTGAGATCGGACACCATGTCGCATTTGGAGAGCGCCTGATGTGCCTAAACAGTGAAAACCCAACACAAGTGACACCATTTTGGAAACTAGACCCCTTAAGGAACTTTTCTAGATGTGTGGTGAGCACTTTGAACCCCCAAGTGCTTCACAGACATTTATAACGCAGAGCCATGAAAATATAAAATCTTTTTTTTTCCTCAAAAATGATTTTTTTATCCCGCAATTTTTTATTTTCACAAGGGTAACAGGAGCAATTGGACCCCAAAAGTTGTCTTCCAGTTTGTCCTGAGTACACCGATACCCCATATGTGGGAGGGGACCACTGTTTGGGCGCACATCGGGGCTGAAGTAGTGATGTTTTAAAATGCAGATTAAGATAGAATGGTCTGCGGGTGTCATGCTGCATTTGCAGAGCCCCTGAAGTACCTAAACAGTAGAAACCCCCCACAAGTGACCCCATTTTGGAAACTAGACTCCTCCCAAGGAGCTTATCTAGATGTGTGGTGAACACTATGAACCCCCAAGTGCTTCACAGAAGTTTATAACGTAGAGCCGTGAAAATAAAAAATCATATTTTTTCCACAAAAATGATTTTTTTAGCCCCCAATTTTTTATTTTCCCAAGGGTAACAGGAGAAATTGGTCTCCAAAAGTTGTTGTCTAATTTGTACTTAGTACGCTGATGCCCCATATGTTGGAGAAAACTACTGTTTGGGCACACTTCAGGGCAAGGAAGGGAAGTAGTGATGTTTTGGAATGCAGACTTAATGGATTGGTATGCGGGCATCATGTTGCTTTTGCAGAGCCCCTGATGTGCCTAAACAGTAGAAACCCCCACAAGTGACCCCATTTTGAAAACTAGATCCCCCCAAGGAGCTTATCTAGATGTGTTGTGAGCACTTTGAATGCCCAAGTGCTTCACAGAAGTTTATGACACAGAGCCGTGAAAATAAAAAAATCATTTTTTTCCACAAAAATTATTTTTTAGCCCCCAATTTTTTTATTTTCCCAAGGGTAACAGGATAAACAGGACCCCAAAAGTTGTTGTCCAATTTGTCCTGAGTATGTTGATGCTCCATATGTGGAGATAAACCACTGTTTGGGCGCATGGCAGAGCTCAGAAAGGAGGGAGCACCATTTGACTTTTTGAATGCAAAATTGTCTGGAATCAATGGTGGAGCCATGTCACATATGGAGACCCCCTGATGTACCTAAACAGTGGAAACCTCCAAATTCTAACTCCAGCCCTAACCCCAACACACCCATAACCATTGTCCCAACCCTATCCATAATCCTAATCACAACCCTAACCCCAACACACCCCTAATCCTAATCCCAACCCTAACCATAACCCTAATCACAACCTTAATCACAACACACCCCTAACCCTACTCCCAACCCTATCATAGTGACCAAAATGAACCAATAGTAAAAATCTTCCTATTGTTGCCGGGTGCCGGCCGGCAGATCTCGGTGGGTGCACTGTGCATGCGCCTGCCATTTTCTTCATACAAAAAGATGGCGGCGCCCATGGGGGAAGCAGGAGGGCCGTGGAGAACCGGGAGGTAGCAGGGGGGGTCGGGGACCCTATTTCTCTCTCCTCTGATTTGTGATCACATCAGAGGAGAGAGAAATTAAATGGCACATCTGACTTTTTTTTTTTGCGACCACCGTTACACGGTTAGTAACAGTGATTGCAAAACAAGGGTCGGTAAAAACCGACCCGAATCATGTTCTTTGGGGATTCGGGTGCCGGAGATCAGATCTCGGCGTGTGCACTGCGCATGCGCCCGCCATTTTCTTCCTGGGAGAAGATGGTGGCGCCTATGGGGAAGCACGAGGTCGCAAAACCGGGGTCGGTAAAAAACAACCCAAATCATATTCTCTGGGGTTTGGCTTGCAAGGAGTAGACGAGACCCCAGAGAATATGATTCGGGTTGGTTTTTAAAAATCCAACTCTGGGGGGCACTATACACTTTTTAAACAGTGCTGTAAATTAACGGTGCTGTGGTTTAAGTACCCTTAACTACCGCCATTAAAAGGTGTATCAGTGGTCGTTAAGAGGTTAAAGAAATTTTAAAAAATTAGCAAAATGTTGGAAGTAATTGGAATGATGAATGTTCTATGTGGGCAGTTTTGTAAATACATTACACTTTTATCTTTACTAGTGTCTAAATGATGTTTTTCCTGCATCTGAAATGATGGTCACTTTTCTGTTGCCTCATGCGCCATAGCTTCCATGTTCATGCTACGTAGGGACCTGACAGCGTAGTGGCTGATACTATATGGTTATGAGTAATGCCGTAACTTGAGTTCAGGCCAATATTTGCATCTATTTTCCCCTCAAGGACCCACATCTAGCTGAAAATAGCAACAACCAAGGGGCCTGTCATGGCTCAGTTTGATGATTTAATCCAGTGACCTCTTGCGACATGGTTGGTTCTCCTGTTTTCTCAACTATTGTCATTTTTGTTCCCTGCCCCTATGCTGATGGTTCCTATTGCCTTTATTTGTGTATGCCCTTTATATAACCTATATCCTCATTTTCACCAGTTTTCCTCTCTTTATAATCTATTTAAAATTTTCAATTTTGACCAAGCTAGAGAAAGAGAACAAGCTGCTATGATGACTCCATCTCTATGATGAGGTAAGAGACCTGTTTGAAAGCTCCACACAATCTTTCCGTGTCTTTCTCTGCCTGTTTACTCACTAAGTTTCTTTATCTCCCCTCTCCATAGGGTAGAATGAGAAGTTTAACCTGACAGCATAGTGAGCTGGTTATCCAACTAGTCTTAAATAAGATGGAGTTGATCTGCTTTTTTTTTCAGAGTAGAAGGCAAGTTCAGGGGATGTGGATGGGGTTTGGAGAAGTGACTCATAAGTGTAGAAAGAAGCTGAAATCTCTGATAACATGTATAAGAAACTTTCTTATATTCTTTCTAATATTTATGCAAAGCTTGTTAAAAAGTACAGTTCCCATTTAAGGAGTTAAAACATCCAAAACAAAGCATATTAAAACCTTAAAATATCTTAAAGTATGAGCCCCCAAGAGTACATTTTTTGTGTGGATAGCTGAAATGTTCTTGCAGGCAAGAAATAGGCATAAATGGTCCTTGATACATGTATGATGGAACTTATGCTTAGTAGGTGGTTGTTCATGACAAAGGTCATTTTGGGAATTAAAATGGGTCAACTGGCAGTGTCTTGTAAGCCAGTGCAAAACTCTGGAAGAGGAAATGCTTCTGCCTGTTAAAGTTCCTGTCTTCTCTATCCTTCACACACTGTCTATTCTTGGTATTTCCGACAACAACTTGACCATTGACGTCAAAATTACTCAACAGTTGTTTTCAGGAAAAAGATGATTTGCATTTGAATAGAAAGAGTTTTTAAAGGATCTCAAACAAGGTGCAAAGGGGAGTGATGCCTGGAAACAGTTTGTAATTGCTTCTCCAGCTAAAATCTTAGGTTATTTGGGGTTCCTGCCAAGAAAAAAATAATTACCGCATAAAAGTTGTGTATATATGTATCTATTTAGGAGAAGATCCCTAGGTTACTAAGAAATGTGAGGATAGAAACGTAGTACACAGCTGCTCAAGTCAGCCTTAACAAAATGAATTCCTTCCTCTCTGATGTACACAACCCCCCTTTCGTTTCCAGTTTCCTGCCCCAAAGGAACCTGCATGCCAAATTCAAAGACTCTGATAGAGATCCTTTTGACCTGATATGTTTTTAGAAATCACATGACAACAGCTTCTCTTCCCACGGCAAAACAATAGGGAAACAATTTATTAAGAAACGCACACATGACCCATGCTTAGAGTTAACAATTACCTCCTATTAATATTTTGCCGTAAGAGCATTTTCGGTAATTAATGAGTACTATCTCCTCTTCCTGTAAATTACTGCTCTTAACATGACGGAGTAGCATTAAAGTAATTAACCTGTTCATGGATAACATAGGTCAGCAAGGAATGGGTTAATAGTCTAGTCCCTTTGTTTTGCAATCATATATCCTTCCCATTCCACAGAGGACACATACAGACTCTGTTGGCTCAATGCTACTTAGCCTACAAATGTTTTTTGACCTTTGCCCTTCACAAATCCTGAATCACAGTTTTATTTCCCAAAACCTGGATATCCTACTGATAATTTTTAGCCTGCATGAACTATTTTTAAGGTGTCTGTTTTATTGTGTGTTACACAGGATTCCCTTCCTCTCATTTGAATGGTATGCAATAAACATGCTGGGCAGCTCATCTATCATCCTATTTCTCCAGAATAATAGTCTACAATTTTAAAATAAAACCATATCCATCAGACAATGATGCCTCCTGAAAGAATGGGGAATGGAGATAGTAGGTGAGAGTAAAAGCTGCTGAAAGGTAGAAGGATTTTTGCACTTGCAAATTGCAGTCCTTATTGAAAAGAGGTGTGTGACGCTAGTCACTTCTCACGGCCAAGCTGTGAGTCTGAATGGTCAAGGATCCAAGGTCAAAAGCTAAGAGGGAACTTCAAAAACAGAAGGAAGAGACAAAAGCATAGACAGGTAACATTCCGAGGTCTTAATACCAGGAGGATAACGGATCAGAGCAGAAGGGGTTAAACAGATGGATGGTCAGAAAGAAGTCCAAGGTCAGGCAGCAAAAGATCAAGCATACAGAACTCAAGGCTCAGGAAGCACAAACCTCACTAGCTGAAGGTACGTCTGGCAGAGATCTGGAAGAAACAGCACAGTTCAGTAGCCTGGCAATCACCGGGAATAATGACCACTTGAAGACAGCTGACACCCCCCAGTCTCAGACTGGATAATCAAGCTGTCAATCAACACACTGACAGCTCAACATACCCCTGTACCAGATTGGATAGCTAAGCTGTCAGTAGCTGCATCCTAGACACACTGAGGGGTTGAACCGTGACAGTGGTTTTGAGGTTGTGTTTGAAGGTCAAAAGGCAGGAGAGAATCCAATCTCAAAATTTCTGTGAGATTTAAAGTTATGCCAAAGTGTGTTGGTTTGCATAAAAGTTTGATCACACATATTCTTTTTATTGCTGATTTCCCCTGTAACTTTGGTTGATATATTATACCGAGTAACGGGGGAAATTCTGCCTCCTGCCTGCACAGCAGAGCTGACCAAGTCTCCCAGGAGCCAGCAGCTCCTGTTCCTTCCCTACACTCATATGTGGAGAAAACATTTGCCGCGTTTCCTATACCATACATTCCATGCTTGTGCATACAGTGATCAGGAAGGCAGACATTGTAATAAACTATCTCTGCCTTCTTTACTGGCAGTTGGATATATCTGACAGCCAGATTCCAGATGCATGATCTTGTGCAAGCAGCTTGGTTTGCATTGACATTTTAGAACGTCAGTGCAGAGCAAATTGTGGACCACCCGGACATTTAAAGTTTGGAACTGGTTAACAAATTTTTAACAGCAAGTACTTGCACCCCAAGAGAATTATTATTCATTCGTTCATCAGGTCAGTACTAAGAAAATTAAAAAGTTGGTGAAATATTAGATTCACATGTGCAATTTTTGAGGGGTTTCTTTTTTTTTTTTTAAACTAAAATTGCTTTACTGGTTATATATGCAGTTGTATTTTGTTGTAAAATTTATAATTCTAAAATTATTTTGCGTTAAACAAGCTACACGTTATGGGTATAAGATTTCTGGAGATGGATTTTTGATACAGTAATTTATTCTAGTTGCAGTAATTGACGATGGAAAGTAATTTGTATTTTGGGGCAAATGTTATCCACCTTTTAGGGGTTTTGTCTTCTTCATGATCAACTTAGTAAGCTGGAATTGATTAATTTATCTCTTTCTCACCCTTCCTAGAGGCCACAAGTATGTTATTTTGCTGTATATTTGCCATTTAAACCACTAACTATGTTTTTGAGGCTATGTGCCCACGTTGCAGAAATGCTGCGGAAATTTCCGCAACTCCCTGCCACTGGTAAAACGCATGCGGAATTCGCATGCGTTTTCCCACAAAACACAAGCGTTTTGCAAGCGTTTTTAGCTTGCAGAATGCTTTTGCTTTTACAAGCGATTTGAAGCATCGCTTGGAAAAGTGACTGACAGGTTGGTCACACTTGTCAAGCACTATGCTTGACAAGGGTGACCAACTTTTTACTATTGATGCTGCCTATGCCATCCGGGGCCGTCAGAAGGTAAGTATATCCCTATTTTCTTTTTTTACAGAAATATGGTTCCCAAGGGCCTGGAGGAGAGTCTCCTCTCCTCCAGACCCGGGTACCATCCTCACATGAAGCGCTCACTTTATGCATGGTGGGCATAGCCACATGCATAAAGTGAGTGTTTCAATGTAATCCTATGGCTGCGGAATCGCCGCGATTCCGCGGAAATTATGAACATGCTGCGGATTTTACCTCTATGCGATTCCGCAGCCGAAAATCCACAGCAAGAGCACAGCAACTGCGGAATCCCAAAGGATTGCATGGGAATGCATTTTTAAAGCATTTTTAAGCGTTTCCACTGCGGCAAAAAAATGCGGCAGAAACTCAAAAAACGCAATGTGGGCACACAGCCTAACAGTATGCAGGAGGAAAGCCCATCATGTTCTTCAATTCTGTCAAAAACTCCATCCCAACAAGGACAGGCAAAGCTAAGCACATACGTTGTTTGAGTAAAAGTAAAAAAATATTTTTTGAAGTGGAAAATAATTCTACAGTTGCACCATTTTGTTTTTGCAGAATACTTTAACCGCTTCATGACCGGAGCTTTTTTCGGTTTTGCGTTTTTGCTTTTCGCTCCCCTCCTTCCCAGAGCCATAACTTTTTTATTTTTCCGTTAATATGGCCATGTGAGGGCTTATTTTTTGTGGGACAAGTTGTACTTTTGAACAATACCATTGGTTTTACCCAGTCGTGTAACAGAAAACAGGAAAAAAATTCCAAGTGCGGTGAAATTGCCAAAAAAGTGCAATCCCACATTTGTTTTTTTTGGCTTTTTTCCCAGCTTCACTAAATGCTAAAACTGACCTGCCATTATGAGTCTCCAGGTCATTACAAGTACATAGACACCAAACATGTCTAGGTTCTTTTTGATCTAAGTGGCGAAAAAAATTCCAAAGTTTGCTAAAAAAATAAATTAAATAAATTTGCGCAATTTTCTGATACTCGTAGCATCTCCATTTTTCATGATCTTGGGTTGGACAAGGGCTTATTTTTTGTGTGCCAAGCTGAGTTTTTAATCATACCATTTTTGTGCAGATACGATCTTTTGATCGCCCGTTATTGCATTTTAATGCAATGTTGCGGCAACCAAAAAACGTAATTCTGGAGTTTTGATTTTTTTCTCACTACGCCGTTTAGCGATCAGGTTAATCCTTTTATTTTATTGATAGATCGGGCGATTCTGAATGTGGCAAAAGGAGGGTGATTTGAACTTCTATATTTTTTATTTTTTCATATTTTTAAAAACTTTTTTTTTACTTTTGGCATGCTTCAATAGTCTCCATGGGAGGCTAGAAGCTGCTACAACTTGATCGGCTCTGCTACATAGAGGCGATGCTCAGATTGCCTCTATGTAGCTGAATTGCAGACTTGCTATGAGCGCCGACCACAGGGTGGCGCTCACAGAAATCCGATGGCCGGAAGCACTTGTTAAATGCTGCTGTCAGCGTTTGACAGTGGCATTTAACTAGTTAATAGCCGTGGACGGATCGCGATTTCGCCCTCTGCTATTGGGGACATATGTCAGCTGTTTAAAACTGACAAGCTGACATGTCCCAGCTTTGAGGTGGGCTCACCGTCGCTCTTTTCTGAACTTGCTACAGTTTGGTGATGTCTTTTTTAAAATGTGGTGCCCAAAACTGAACACTGTATTCCAGATGAGGTCTGACCAAAGAGGAGTAGAGGGCAATAATGACTTTACGTGATCTAGACTGTATGCTTCTGTTAATACATCCCAGAATTGTATGTGCCCTGTTTGCTGCTGCATCACACTGTTAACTCATGTTCAGTCTGTGATCTATTAGTATACCCAAGTCTTTGTCACATGTGCTGTTGCTTAGCCCTATTCCTCCCATTCTGTATATGCTTGTTTCATTTTTATTGCTCAGATATAGTACTTTGCATTTTTCCCTGTTAAAAATCATTCTGTTAGTTGATGCCCACTGCTCCAGTTTATTTATATCTTTTTGAATCCTCTATCTCTCTTCTCTAGTATTTGCTATCCCTCCTAGCTTTGTGTCATCAGCAAATTTAATCAGTCTACCCTCAATTCCTTAATCTAAATCATTGATAAATATGTTGAATAATTCAGGGCTCAGGACAGAGCCTGTGGTACCCCACTTGAGACATTCTTCTAACTGGTGTAGCCATTTATGACCACTCTTTGGGTCCGATCACTAAGCCAGTTATGAATCCACCTAACAGTTGCCTTGTCCATTCCATACTTAGTCATTTTTTTTCAATAAGGATTGTGTGAGACACTTTGTCATGCTTTGCTGAAGTCAAGGTATACTATATCTACAGCATTTCCCTGATCCACCCAGTCAGTGATTCTGTCATAGAAGGAAATTAAGTTAGTCTGACATGACTTCTAAGTTAAAAACCCATGTTCAAAGATCTTTCCTGGTATAGACATCAGACTCTCCAGCCTGTAGTTTTCTGGGTCCACCTTCTTCCCCTTTTTTGAAGATAGGAACAACATTTGCTCTTCTCCAGTCTTCTGGGACTTCTCCTGTTCTCCAAGAATTTTCAAAGATTATGGAGAGTGGTTCAAAAATGTCTTTCGCTATCTCCTTCAGTAATCTGGGGTGTAATTCATCTGGACCTGGAGACTTGAATTCATGTATATTAGCTAAGTGCTAACTGTGAGTTGATATTAATAGTCTTGGAAGCTCCATGGGTATTACCCCCTTCCCAGACTATAAACATCGGCCCCCAGCTGACAGCTTTCCCTCTGCTGGTTAAGAAAATTATGTGGGAGCCTACGCCATTTTTTCTGAAAAACTATCTTTTATTAATTAAATACATGCACAGGAAGCTGCACACACACTGCCCTATTTGAATTCGTTGCTGACATCTATATATCTACCTATTCTATGTGTATTTACTGTATATAATCCATTTATTTTATCCAGTTGGCTCCTGCTGTGATTTTACACTACGCGGCCGCAGAATTGCCGGCTTTTCATCTATCTATCTATCTAATATATATATATATATATATATATATATATATATATATATATATATATACCCATCCTATGTGTATATATCTATTCTATCTATTCTATCCTGTTGGCTCCTGCATTGATTTTACACTTCGTGGCACATGAATTGCCGGCTTTTCTTCTTTCTATGTAATATATACATATATATGTGTGTGTGTCACTGACATGTATATATAAATATATATATATATATATATATATAAATATATATATATATATATGTATTCTATGTGTGTATATATACAGTATGTATTCTACGTATACTATTCTAACCTTTCACTCTATGATTTTACTGTATGCAGCACATGATTTGCCGGCTTTTCAAAGGACACCGATGCATAAAACTCGGACAGCACTTGCATGGTCCGAGTGCTGTGCGTTTTTTTTCTCGCACACGTAGGCTTGCATTGCGAGTTTCGTCCGATATCAGCTGAGAAAAACATCGCAGACGATATGCAACCCATTGAATAACATTAGTCAGAGTGCAATTTGATTTTTTATTGGATTCCACTTGTCTGTTTTTCTTGCAAATGAGTATGTGCCCTTAATCTAAGAGCAGCATAATGTACGAGCACAGCCTGATTCCAATGATGTGTAACTTGCTCAGCAGCTTGTGGTAATTCAAATACAAGCAGAGGTTTAATAGCAGTGATAAAACATGCAACTTGCATTAAAGCACCACTCCAGCAGGATTTTTTTCAGCGCTGGAGTGGCGCTTTAACCCCTTAACGATCAGAGGCATTTTCATTATTCCTTTTTCATTTCTTGCTCACCCTTCTTCCCAGAGCCATAACTTTTATATTTTTTGGTCAAAATGGGGATGTGGGGGCTTGTTTTTTGTGGGACAAGTTGTACTTTTGAACAAAATGGTTGGTTTTAACATATCCTGTACTGGAAAACAGGAAAAAAATTCCAAGTGGGGTGAAATTGCAAAAATAGTGCAATTCCACACTTGATTTTTGTTTGGTTTTTTACCATGTTCACTAAATGCTAAAACTGACCTGCCATTATGATTCGCCAAGTCATTATAAGTTGATAGACACCAAACATGTCTAAGTTCTTTTTTATTTACAGTGGGGCAATTAAGTATTTGATCCCTTGCTGATTTTGTAAATTTGCCCACTGACAAAGACATGAACAGTCTATAATTTTAAGGTAGGATAATTTTAACATTGAGAGATAGAATATCAAAAATAAAATCCTGAAAATCATATTGCTTAAGTTATACAAATTTATTTGCATTTTGCAGCCCCCACACATCTATTGTTATGATGTGGTGGCCTCCAGGAAAATGGCCGCTGGAGGTGGTGCATGCTCAGATTGATAGATTGGGTGATTCTGAACGTGGTGATACCAAATATGTGTATGCTTGATTTTTTTTATTGTTTTATTTAGAATGGGGCGAAAAGCGGGTGATTTGAACTTTATATTTTATTTTTTAATATATTTTAAAAAAAAAATTTTTACTTTTTGCATGCTTCGATAGTCTCCATGGGAGATTAGAAGCTCCAGTTGTCTGATTGGCTCTGCTACATACAGGTGATGATCAGATCACCTGTATGTACCACCAGTTGTCATGCCAACCCATAGGTGACCCGCGATCACGTAACGGGGTCACCAATGGGCGGGATTTCTGGCGTGCTTACTGAAAGCATGAGTTAAACGTTGCTGTCAGAGATTGACAGCAGCATTTAACTGGTTAACAGCCATGGGTGGATCGTGATTCCACCCGTGGCTGTTAGAGACATATGTCAGTTGTTCAAAACAGTTGACATGTGTCGGGAAAGATGTGGGCTCAGCAGCGGAGATCACATCATAGGGAGGGATTCCAACATGGGCGTACTATTATGCCCAACATTGGAAAGGGGTGAAATCTAAGTCCTTTTCTCCCAGT
Organism: Ranitomeya variabilis; assembly: GCF_051348905.1. Lineage (NCBI taxonomy): Eukaryota > Metazoa > Chordata > Amphibia > Anura > Dendrobatidae > Ranitomeya > Ranitomeya variabilis. The sequence goes on from NC_135232.1 coordinate 628,141,373, forward strand.
CACATACTCGGTCTGAGAAATCTTCACCATTTTTTGTTGCCGGCCCAAGCCTGTGGCGCAATCTTGTGACATTAGCTTCTGACTGGCCAGAAGTCAGAAGCTACATCACAAGCTCTCAGTACAAGTCTATGAGAGCCAGAACGAGGTTGTCATAGACTTCTATTTAACCCCTTCAAGACACGGCCCTTTTTCGTTTTTGCATTTTCATTTTTCACTCCCCTCCTTCCCAGAGCCATAACTTTTTTATTTTTCTGTCAATATAGCCATGTGAGGGCTTATTTTTTGCGGGACGAGTTGTACTTTTGAACAACATAATTGGTTTTACCATTTCTTATACTAGAAAACAGGAAAAAAATTCCAAGTGTGGTGAAATTGAAAAAAAAGTGCAATCCCACACTTGTTTTTTGTTTGGCTTTTTTGCTCGTTTCACTAAATGCTAAAATTGACCTGCCATTATGATTCTCCAGGTCATTATGAGTTCATAGACACCAAACAGGTCTAGGTTATTTTTTATCTAAGTGGTGAAAAAAATTCAAAACTTTGCTAACAAAAAAAAAGCGTCATTTTCTGATACCCGTAGCGTCTCCATTTTTCGGGATCACAGGTCAGTTGAGGGCTTATTTTTTGCATGCCCAGCTGACGTTTTTAATGATACCACATTTGTGCAGATACCTTATTTGATCGCCAGTTATTGCATTTTAATGCAATGTCACGGCGACCAAAAAAACGTGATTCTGGCGTTTCAAATTTTTTTCTCGCTAAGCTGTTTAGCGATCAGGTTAATGCTTTTTTTTATTGATAGATTGGGCGATTCTGAACGTGGCGATACCAAATATGTGTATGTTTGATTTTTTTTAATTGTTTTATTTTGGATGGGGCGAAAGAGGGGTGATTTAAACTTTTAGATATTTTTTTTCATATTTTTTAAAACATTATTTTTTTTTACTTTTGCCATGCTTCAATAGCCTCCATGGGAGGCTAGAAGCTGGCATAGCCTGATCGGCTCTGCTACATAGCGCGATCATCAGCAGCTCCTAAGTAGCTGAATTGCAGGTTTGCTATGAGCGCCGACCACAGGGTGGTGCTCACAGCAAGCCCCAGCATCAGTAACCATAGAGTTCTCAAGGAGACCTCTGGTTACTATGCCGACGCATCGCTGACGCCCATCATGTGACGGGGTCGGTGATGCGCGCATTTCCGGATGCGCGGCCGGGAGCGGCATTTAATTGGTTAATAGTGGCAGGTGGATCGCGATTCCACCTGCCGCTATTGCGCGCACATGTCAGCTGTAGTGTTGAGCATTCCGATACCGCAAGTATCGGGTATCGGCCGATATTTGCTGTATCGGAATTCCGATACCGAGATCCGATACTTTTGTGGTATCGGGAATCGGAATCGGAAGTTCCCAGTGTATGGTTCCCAGGGTCTGAAGGAGAGAAAACTCTCCTTCAGGCCCTGGGATCCATATCCATGTAAAAAATAAAGAATTAAAATAAAAAATAGGGATATACTTGCCCTCGGACGCACCCTGGTAGTAACCGGCAGCCTTCTTTGCTTAAAATGAGCGGGTTCAGCACCTTCCATGACGTCACGGCTTCTGATTGGTCGCGTGCCGCTCATGTAACCGCCACGCGACCAATCACAAGCCGCGACGTCATCCCTCAGGTCCTAAATTCCCTTCTAGGAATTTAGGACCTGAGGGATGACGTCACGGCTTGTGATTGGTCGTGTGGCGGTCACATGAGCGGCACGCGACCAATCAGAAGCCGTGACGTCATGGAAGGTACTGAACGCGCTCATTTTAAGCAAAGAAGGCTGCCGATTCACAGCGGTAAGGTCCAGGCTGCGTCGGAGAGGTGAGTATATCAATATTTTTTATTTTAATTCTTTATTTTACACATTAATATGGATCCCAGGGCCTGAAGGAGAGTTTCCTCTCCTTCAGACCCTGGGAACCATCAGGGATACCTTCCGATACTTGAGTCCCATTCACTTGTATTGGTATCGGGTATCGGTATCGGATCAGATCCGATACTTTGCCGGTATCGGCCGATACTTTCCGATACCGATACTTTCAAGTATCGGACGGTATCGCTCAACACTAGTCATCTGTACAAAACAGCTGACATGTCGCGACTTTGATGTGGGCTCACCGCCGGAGCCCACATCAAAGGGGGAGACACGACATGCGCCGTACTAGTACAGGGCATGTCGTGAAGAGGTTAAAAGTGACCTCGGCACCCCTCCATGAAACACTGGTGCTCCCAGCAGGTCATTTTTTGCTGGAGACAGGGGGGAGCGGTGGAAAACAGATGAAACCGGAAGGTGAGTACCATCAAGGAGCAGGAGACTTACATTTAAAGCACCACTTCAGTGGTGCAATAAAACATATCCTGGACTGGTGCTTTAAGGAACTGAGAATCCTTGACTTTGCACGATAACAAAACAATTTTTATCATTATCTTGATAAATTAGGAATCTTATAATCCAAAAATCCTGTACAAATAGAAGTATAATACAGTGGATCAGTTAAAGTGAAAGGTATGGAAACATTTTAGTTTTCTAAATGTTAGGAAAAGAATAAAATAAGTTGTTATAGTATCTGTTAGGCGCCGGGATTTTTCCGCTGCACAGGATAGATCCCAAGCCTTGCCTGGTGCTGTGTCTCCCATTTAGGCCCGGCTACTGGGATGACTTGTCAGAAAAGACTCCAGTCTCAGCGTCTTGCTCTGGCTCGTGCTGTACGTGTGGTTACTGCTGGCTCTCCAGTTAAGTCTATGGTAACCACTGGTATACATGTGCAGCATTGCGCTCCAGAGCCTAAGTCCAGAAATCATGTTACTGAGCATATCCGTGAGGAGGCGCCGTCTCACTGATGCTCGGCTGTCAGCTGCTCTGGTGATGTGGCAGCTCCGGATTGGTCCACGGGCAAGATCATGTCTGACTGGACTTGAGCTTTACGTATAAAAGGCTCTCAGAGGCGCACACCGGTATGCTAGTATCAACCTCTTACCATGTGTGAATGAGACATTGCAACAGTGTGGTCCTTGTCAACATGTGCTCAGGGTCGGTGGTAAGCCGTTAGAATTCCAGCACCTCTGGAGAGGAGTTTGTCTATATGGATACATGGCTGGCGTCTAGCCATTAGAATTCCGGCACTTCCAGAGAGGATTCAGTTGAGTACTTTTGCTGACTGTGTGACCACTGTTTGCTACTTACCCCATTAGTGGGCTTTGATCCTCTGCGAGGTTAACAGGGATCGTATCTAGTGTCATATCTACTTTGCTACTGTGTGTGAGTGACACAGCTCTATAGCAGAGCATATATTCAGTTTACGTGTGCGAGTGACACAGCTTCGTGTTGCTGTTCACTGAGTGATGTCTAACTCAGTGTGTGCAAGCAATCGCTCGCTGTGTGTTCCGCCATTGTACACATTAGCTACAGTTTTACCTCTCTGCACGGTGGACCCCGGATTGCAATTGCACGCCTTTATTAAATTTATTTAGTGCAATCTACCGACCCTAACAGTATTGAATATTTCCAAAACTCACAGCGCTTTAAAGCATTTGTGTTTTTGTATGGATGTGGAATTCCAGGGAAAACTCTCAGATTTTGATGACAGATAAAGTGTAAAGAAAGGATGTGAAAAAAAGAGTCAGTGACAGAATTATACCGAATGTCTGCATAAGACAACATGCTCAGTTACTTGATTTTTAATTTATATATATATATATATATACACTCACCGGCCACTTTATTAGGTACACCATGCTAGTAACGGGTTGGACCCCCTTTTGCCTTCAGAACTGCCTCAATTCTTCGTGGCATAGATTCAACAAGGTGCTGGAAGCATTCCTCAGAGATTTTGGTCCATATTGACATGATGGCATCACACAGTTGCCGCAGATTTGTCGGCTGCACATCCCAAAGATGCTCCATACAAGGCAGGATGGATCCATGCTTTCATGTTGTTTACGCCAAATTCTGACCCTACCATCCGAATGTCGCAGCAGAAATCGAGACTCATCAGACCAAGCAACGTTTTTCCAATCTTCTACTGTCCAATTTCGATGAGCTTGTACAAATTGTAGCCTCAGTTTCCTGTTCTTAGCTGAAAGGAGTGGTACCCGGTGTGGTCTTCTGCTGCTGTAGCCCATCTGCCTCAAAGTTCGACGCACTGTGCGTTCAGAGATGCTCTTAGGCCTACCTTGGTTGTAACGGATGGCGATTTGAGTCACTGTTGCCTTTCTATCAGCTCGAACCAGTCTGCCCATTCTCCTCTGACCTCTGGCATCAACAAGGCATTTCCGCCCACAGAACTGCCGCTCACTGGATTTTTTTTCTTTTTCGGACCATTATCTGTAAACCCTAGAGATGGTTGTGCGTGAAAATCCCAGTAGATCAGCAGTTTCTGAAATACTCAGACCAGCCCTTCTGGCACCAACAACCATGCCACGTTCAAAGGCACTCAAATCACCTTTCTTCCCCATACTGATGCTCGGTTTGAACTGCAGGAGATTGTCTTGACCATGTCTACATGCCTAAATGCACTGAGTTGCCGCCATGTGATTGGCTGATTAGAAATTAAGTGTTAACAAGAAGTTGGACAGGTGTACCTAATAAAGTGGCCGGTGAGTGTATATATATATATATACACACAACATACAGTTGAAATCAGAAGTTTACATACACTATATAAAGAGACACATATTCATGTTTTTCTCAATATCTGACATGAATCAGAAAAAACCTTCCCTGTTTTAGGTCAATTAGGATTACCATAATTATTAATATTTGCCAAATGTCAGAATAATGAGAGAAGGAATGTTTTAAGGCATTTGTATCACTTATTGCAAAGTCAAAAGTTTACAAACACTAAGATTACTATGCTAAGGCCACCGGCATCAGGGGCTTATCTACAGCATTCTGTAATGCTGTAGATAAGCCCCCGATGTAACCTGAAAGATGAGAAAAACAAGTTATATTAAACTCACCCAGGGGCGGTCCCGGTGTGGTCCGGTCCGATGGGCTTCGCGGTCGGGGTCCAGCGCCTCCCATCTTTATAGGATGACGTCCTCTTCTTTGCTACCTGCCGCGGCTCCTGCGCAGGCGTATTTTGTCTGCCCTGTTGAGGGCAGAGCAAAGTACTGCAGTGCGCAGGTGCCAGGAAAGGTCAGAGAGGCCTGGCAAATATTAATAATTAAGGAAATCCTAAATGACCTAAAACAGTAAAAGTTTATTCTGATTTCATGTCACATAATGAGACAAACATGCTTATGTGTCTTTTTATATAGTGTATGGAAACTTTATAGAAAAGCTTTAGGCTAAGTTCACATTTGTACAGTAGTGGTTGAAATTTTGTGGACCCTTCAGATTTTTACATATGTCTGCACAATTTTAGATTATGAGCCCCAATGAAGACAGTGATGATGATGTTCATAAAGCATTGTAAAATAATAATAATAATTTAGACATAAATTACATCAGATTTTTACAAATGTCTTGAAAGAAGATCAAGAGAACCAAATCAAACAAATGAATGAAAAATATTGACTGACATTTTTGTAAGTGATTAAAATGTTTCACTATGACATGACTGAGTGGCAAAAGTATGTGAACCTGAAGGGTAAGTTCACACTAGGCTTTTTTTTAGCATTTTTTTCTGCAGCAAAACCTGACCTCTTGGCAGGAAAGAAGATGCAAAAATACAAACATGTTTTCCTTGTTTTTTCCTGCAATTTTTTCATGCTAGATTTGTCTCTTGTGCATGCTGATAAAGTTTAGAGTTAAAAAGCAAAGTCCTATTCCATAGAATCAGGCTTTGGTACAAAAAACGCAGCAAAGCCTACGTTTTGGTGCATTTTTTCACCACCCATTCTTTCCAATGAGTGAAAAAATGCTGAAAAAACGCTGAAAGTGGCATGCACTATTGTGCAAAAATACTGATGATAACGAAACGAAGGTGTGTGCATGAGATTTCTGAAATCTCATAGACTTGCTGGTACTGTAAAAAAAGCTAAAAATTTGTAGAAAAAAACACTGTAAGGCTATGTTCACACGTTCAGGATTTCCATCCTTTTTTTTTCCTGACTGAAACTGCAGGTCTCTGCAGAAAACGCAGGTGCGTTTTTGGTGCGTTTTTGGTGCGTTTTTGGTGCGTTTTTTAGTGCGTTTTTAGTGCGTTTTTTGATGCAGTTTTGTCTGCAGATTGTCTGTGTTTGACAGAAATAAAGTTTACTGCAGTGGGGGGGGGGAAAAAAAAAAAGAAATGATGTCATTTCCTTGTCCAACCCTTTTCTTCTTCCATCCTCCATTTTGGGACTAAACACCAAAATGAGTGGACGTGTTTTGAATGACAGCGCTCCGCGTTTTGCGCCGCATGCGTCACTGCAGCGCACGCATCCGGGCGCAGAGGACGCAGCAAGTTGCATTTTTGCTGCGTCCAAAATCAATCAAAAAAAGGACGCATGCGGTGCAAAACGCAGCGTTGTGCATGCGTTTTGCTGCGTTTTACTTTGCGTTGTGTGTTGCGGCGCCGACGCTGCGGCGCACAACGCAAATGTGAACATAGGCTAAGTGCCACGTGCCACGTATTTCAGTGTCACGTGCCACGTATTTCAGTGCCACGTGCCACGTATTTAAGTGCCACGTATTTAAGTGCCACGTGCCACGTATTTAAGTGCCACGTGCCACGTATTTCAGTGCCACGTGCCACGTATTTCAGTGCCACGTATTTCAGTGCCACGTGCCACGTATTTCAGTGCCACGTGCCACGTATTTCAGTGCCACGTGCCACAATTTAAGTGCCACGTGCCACGTATTTCAGTGCCACGTATTTCAGTGCCACGTGCCACGTATTTCAGTGCCACGTATCACGTATAAGTGACACGTGCCACGTATTTAAGTGACACGTATCACGTATTTAAGTGACACGTATCACGTATAAGTGACACGTGTCACGTATTTAAGTGACACGTATCACGTATAAGTGACACGTGTCACGTATTTAAGTGCCACGTATCCCACGAAGATTTTCCATGGAGAACAGACACATCCAGAGATATGTCTGCTCTCCACGGCTGCAGCAACACACTGACAGGAGCCATAGTTCCTGTCGGTGTGTCACTGCGCATGCGCGAGCGAGTTAACCGGCGGTCATTGACCCCGGCTCTCTCGCTTAACGGCAGTGCTGCGTGGGAAAGTTCAACGCAGCTGTACTGCCGTTAACCGAGACGCCGGAGTCATTGAACTCCGGAACAGTACGCGATACACTGCTAGGAGCTTCGCTCCTGGCAGTGTATCGCCGGAGAGCAGCCGATCGGCGTGGGACACTCGTTTTATGGATTCTGCGGACAGGGAGTATGGATTTGATTTTTTATTTTGTGATTTTTTCCTGGAGGATCGAGGGCTTCGCCTACAAGTGTGCTGTTGGTGAGTATATACTCTGTGTTATGTGTTGTATGTACTGTGTGTCATGTATGTGTATTGTGTGTGTTTTGTGTAACTTTACCATTGTGCTAAGTCGCTGGACACAGGGACAACTCTCCCATCCTAATACCGGATGGGAGTAGTAGTCCCATACGGCGACTTGGCACAATGGAGGCACTATCGTCGCATGGGGACACACAGACATACCAGATCAATCAGACGCCCGACATCGATCCCCATGCGACGGTATGCCTCCATGATGACAGTCTTCAGGAACGACACTCCGCCCACGCACTTCCGGCCCCGCACTTCCGCCGGCTTCCCCGCACTTCCTGCAGCTGCGGTTCTGCACATCAAACCGCAGTAAAACCCGCAGATATATTTTTGATCTGCGTGTTTTACTGCGATTTTGACCTCACAATGGAGGTCTATGGGTGCAGAACCGCTGCGGTTCAGGAAGAAGAATTGACATGCTCCTTCTTTTTTCCGGGAGCTATTCAGCGCGGCTTTTTTTTTAAATTTCCGGACCATGTGCACAGTGTGTCCTGTTTTCCATAGGGTACAGTGTACTGTACCCTGCATGGAAAACAGCTGCGGAACCGCAGCGGCAAAACCGCCGCGGTTCCGCGGTAAAAAACGCACTGTGTGAACATGGCCTAAATATACCTAGTGTTAATTTAGCCTTAATAGCAAAATTGCATAGAATTTGAAAATGAAATTAGAGTGTGCAGTTTTCCATCAATGAGATGGCAATGATGTGCGTGTGAATGATCCATTTTTATTTAAAGAACAGTGTTATATCATAGTCTGATCTTCACAACAAGTCTATGGAAATGCATCATGTTAAACTCTTGTCACCGATTCTCAATAAACTAGTGTAAGAAAAACTTTAATGTCTAACCTGCTTAACCTTACTTTCTTATATTAGTACTTTTATTAAAACATCACTTTTATTTAGGGCACTTAAAAGCGAAACATCAGTAGAATTAAGGTTCAACAACAAAAAAAAATATACATGTCATGGCCATAGTCACTTGTCACTGAATTAGGCAGTTATAGGGAATTTGGACATATATCCTATTATCAAGGCTGTCTTCTCCTTTCCTTACTGCGAAGGTTGGCACACTACATCTGCGCAATGGCGCCCCCACTCGTACGTTGACTCTCCCTATTCTTTCCTAGAAGACCCTATAGGGAGCCAGAGAAGGGGTGGGATAACCTCTTTTATCATTCAAAAATAAGGAAGAGTATATCTCGATGATAATTAGGTTTTGAAGGAGAAATGACAAAAGTCCCAAATTTTTCATAGTTAACTATTGTATATATGGATCATAGCACCAGTAGTCAATTCTCACCAAACACTCAAATGTAGATGACGCCAACTAGGTTTCTAAACTAATACCTAGTGGAAAAAGAAAGCAAAAAAATTGCCCTATGTTAAGTCTAGTGCGACCCTGCCTGAGAGTTGACTATTGGTTTGCCATTGCACAGATGTAGTGTGCCAACATCCGCAGTAAGGAAGGGAGAAGACAGCCTTGATAATAGGATATATGTTCAAATTCCCTAAAACTGCCTAATTCAGTGACAAATGACTTTGGCCATGATTTGTATATTTGCTGTTGAAACTTAATTCTACTGATGTTTCGCTGTTAACTGCGCTAAATAACTGTGATGTTTTAATTTAGGTATTAATACAGGAAGGTAAGGGTAAGCCATACATCAAATGTACTGTGAGACAACGATTTACGAAGGCTTCAGAAGTAGAGTTATTGATGCTCGTCAGGTTGGAAAGGGTTACAAAACCATCTCTAAAAAATTTGGACTGCCCCCATACAGTTAGACAGATTGTGCCCAAATGAAAGAAATTCAAGACCATTATTAACTTCCACCGAATTTTATAAGAAAATTCTATAGAAAAATATGTTAGGACTCCTGTCCTTAAACTGAATCTCAAGACAAAGTGGGTCATGCAGACCATTCTCCCGAAGCGAATGATGCAAAGCACAAGTCATTCTACAAATACGTGGTTAAAAAGGAAGAACGTTAAAGAGGACCTTTCACCAAATTTGTAATGTTGATCTGGACAAAGAATGTAATAGTGGCCGCTAAGAAGAATATTGAGTTTTTTTGTTGTTTTTAATTTTGCCTCTCCATTGCATAGATAATAATCAAAATTAAAAACAAAAACAAAAACATTTTATTCCACTCAGCAGCCACTATTACATCATGAGTCCAGTACTACATGAAAAATTTGGGGAAACCTCCTCTTTAAAGGGTTAAGAATAGGTTTTAAGTGCCTAAAAGTTGACCGGTTTAGTTGCCTATTTTCCTTGTGCATCCAGTTCAATAAGAAAACTTTGCTGAAAGACCCTCTTCAAGGCTTTGGAATGGCCAAGTCAAAATGCTGTGGAAGTACCTGAAGTAAGCAAAACCCGCAAACATAACCGAGCTTAAGCTGTTTTATGTAGTTTTAGGTCAAATGTAACCAGAAATACAAACATTTCTGAAGGATTCATACATTTTCAAGCACTAATGTATGTCTGCAGACTTGTCCCACTTGTCAAACTACACTGGGTATGGAAAGTATTCAGACCCGTTTAAATTTTTCACTCTTTGTTTCATTGCAGCCATTTGGTGAGTTCAAAAAAGATCATTTTTTCTCACTAATGTACACTCTGCACCCCATCTTGTCTGAAAAAAATAGAAATGCAGACATTTTTGCAAATGTATTAAAAAAGAAAAATTTAAATATCACATGGTCATAATTATTCAGACCTTTCGCTCAGACACTCATATTTAAGTCACATGTTGGTAATTTCCTTGTGATCCTCCTTGACATGGTTCTACTCCTTCATTGGAGTCCAGCTGTGTTTAATTAAACTGATAGGACTTGATTTGGAAAGGCACACACCTGTCTATATAAGACCTCACAGCTCACAGTGCATGTCAGACCAAATGAAAATCATGAGGTCAAAGGAACTAGCTAAGGAGCTCAGAGACATAATTGTGGCAAGGCACAGAGCTGGACAAGGTTACAAAAAAATGTCTGTTGTACTCAAGGTTCCTAAGAGCACAATGGCCTCCATAATCCTTAAATGGAAGAAGTTTGGGACAATCAGAAGTCTTCCTAGACCTGGCCGTGCAGCCAAACTGAGCAATGGTGGGAGAAGAGCCTTGGTAAGAAAGGTACAGAAGAACCCCAAGATCACTGTAGCTGAGCTCCAGAGATGCAGTAGGGAGATGAAAGAAAGTTCCACAAAGTCAACTATCACTGCAGGCTTCCACCAGTCGGGCCTTTATGGCAGAGTTGCCCAACTGAAGTCTCTCCTCAGTGCAAGACATATGAAAGCCCACATAGAGTTTGCTAAAAAACACATGAAGGACTCCCAGACTATGAGAAATAAGATTCTCTGGTCTGATGAGACGAAAATATACCTTTTTGGTAGTAATTCTAAGCGGTATGTGTGTAGAAAATCAGGCACTGCTCATCACCTGCCCAATACAATCCCAACAGTGAAACATGGTGGTGGCAGCATCATGCTATGGGGGTGTTTTTCAGCTGCAGGTACAGGATGACTGGTTGCCATTGAAGGAAACATGAATGCTGCCAAGTACAGAGATATCCTGGATGAAATCCTCTACCAGAGTGCTCTGGTCCTCACACTTGGCCAAAGGTTCACCTTCCAACAAGACAATGACCCTAAGCACACAGCTAAAATAACAAAGGAGGGGCTTCAGAACAACTCTGTGACTATTCTTGATGGGTCCAGCCAAAGCTCTGACCGAAACCCAATTGAGCATCTCTGGAGAGACCTGAAAATGGTGGTTCAACAATGTTCACCATCCAACCTGACGGAACTGGAGAGGATCTGCAAAGAAGAATGGCAGAGGATCCCCAAATCCAGGTGTGAAAAACTTGATGCATCATTCCCAAGAAGACTCATGGCTGTACTAGCTCAAAAGGGTGCTTCTACTTAATACTGAGCAAAGGGTCTGAATACTTATGCGAAATTTCAGTGTCACGATCCATTTTTGGATTTGTGGCAGCTCTGGTTCCACTCAGTTTAAAACTTTTAAAACTCAAGCATCAACTACAGAAAAGCAATGTTTTAGAGTGAATAAAACAATAACAAATCTCAACTTCACAAATCTCAACTTCACACTCTGGCCACCAGGGGGAGCAAAAGGTTCTATCTATTAGGCCACTCCTCACACTCAGGTAAAACTGGGGGTTGGATAGGAAGTTAGAGAGAAAGCTGCCTGGGTGAGACCCAGAGAAGACCTGTCAGGCAGACAGAGAGAGAGAAGGAGGAACATCTGAGCTGCAGACAGAGGTCCCTGTCAGGGGTGGGATCCTGACAGAGACATAGCAAGAGATAGAACGTTATGGAGCTGCACCTGCACCTCATTGTGGCAGCATCCTAAGAAAGGACAAGAAGCGAAGTATATTGTGGAGAAGTGAGATCACAGCACAAGGAGATAATACTGGGAGGAGTCTTGCCTTAAGACCGGCAACATCCTTCTGAGGCGAGTAGCCGGTGGCCGGAACACCGAGGGAGTAATTGGCTATACGCATTACTTCAAAACATGGCAGGACAGTTATTTCCAAGTTGGCTGCCCGACCTTTAACCCCTTCACCCCCGGAGCTTTTTCCGTTTTTCCGTTTTCGTTTTTCGCTCCCCTCCTTCCCAGAGCCATAACTTTTTTATTTTTCTGTCAATTTGGCCATGTGAGGGCTTATTTTTTGCGGGACGAGTTGTACTTTTGAACGACATCATTGGTTTTACCATGTCGTGTACTAGAAAACGGGAAAAAAATTCCAAGTGCAGTGAAATTGCAAAAAAAGTGCAATCCCACACTTGTTTTTTGCTTGCCTATTTTGCTAGGTTCACTAAATGCTAAAACTGACCTGCCATTATGATTCTCCAGGTCAGTACGAGTTCATAGACACCTAACATGACTAGGTTCTTTTTTACCTAAGTGGTGAAAAAAAATTCCAAACTTTGCAAAAAAATAAATAAATAAAATTGCGCCATTTTCCGATACCCGTAGCGTCTCCATTTTTCGTGATCTGGGGTCGGGTGAGGGCTTATTTTTTGCGTGCCGAGCTGGCATTTTTAATGATAGCATTTCGGTGCAGATACGTTCTTTTGATCGCCCGTTATTGCATTTTAATGCAATGTCGTGGCGACCAAAAAAACGTAAATCTGGCGTTTCGATTTTTTTTTTCATTACGCCGTTTAGCGATCAGGTTAATGCTTTTTTTTTATTGATAGATCGGGCGATTCTGAACACGGCGATACCAAATATGTGTAGGTTGGGCTTTTTTTTATTGATTTATTTTGATTGGGGCGAAAGGGGGGTGATTTAAACTTTTATATTTTTTTTATTTTTTTCACATTTTTTTTTACTTTTTTTTTTAACTTTTACCATGCTTCTATAGCCTCCATGGGAGGCTAGAAGCAGGCACAGCCCGATCGGCTCTGCTACATAACAGCGATCATCAGATCGCTGTTATGTAGCTAAAATGCAGGTGTGCTGTGAGCGCCGACCACAGGGGGGCGCTCACAGCCACCGGCGATCAGTAACCATAGAGGTCTCCAGGACCTCTATGGTTACAATGGAGGAGCATCGCCGACCCCCGATCATGTGACAGGGGTCGGCGATGCGCTCATATCCGGCCGCACGGCCGGATGCGGTAGTTAAATGCCGCTGTCTGAGTTTGACAGCGGCATTTAACTAGTTAATAGCGGCGGGTGATCGCGATTTCACCCGCCGCTATTGCGCGCACATGTCAGCTGTAAAAAACAGCTGACATGTCGCGACTTTGATGTGCGCTCACCGCCGGAGCGCACATCAAAGCGGGGGTCCCGACATGTGACGTACTATTACGTCACATGTCGGGAAGGGGTTAACCTAATGAAGACAATGGAGGCAAATTGTGGGAGAGGGGCGTCTCTAGGGTCCCTATAAAATAGCTCCAGGCCTACCCCGTCATACGGGTCGTCCTAGCCATACCATCTGGGGGACGGAGAGAGAACATCAGAAATATACACGAGAGTTGTGAGGACTATCCCGTGATGCTCACCAGGGAGGTACTACAACACACAGGCGCTAGTAGGAAGGCTACTGATTTCCACCTGCAAAGGGAACTCTGGATGTGCCTTTGGACCGGCTGGACTTAGCCTGCCCTGTGAACGGTACTCTGGACTGTGGACGCTGAAGTCTTCAGTAAAAGGTAAAGAGACTGCAACCTTTGTGTCCTCGTTATTCATCGCGCCTTATAACATCCACCATTACCACCTACTCTTTAAGGGAAGCCCTGGGGACATACTTCACCTGTGGAAAGGTATAACATCTAGCTGCCATTCCATCACCCCAGCGGACCCCTAGCAGCGTCGGTCACCCTGACCGAACACCACAGGTTGCGTTACGAACACTTGACAAACTACACCTTTAATTGGGCGCCCCTTAGCAGGGCCACGGACCGGGTCGGGCCACCGTGACATCCCCAGAACCGAGACAGAGGGACCCGGTACCGAGTACCCCACTGCCCTGCGCCTGGGGGCGATCCACAAACACTGGGAAAACATTCAAACTCCTTGCAGATATTGTCCTTCGGGGGATTTGAACCCAGGACCCCAGCGCTGCAAGGCTACAGTGCTAATCACTGAGCCATGGTGCTGCCCCAGTTACTGTCTATTTCTGTGGGACAGAAGCGCATTGTGCTCTAACTCCACCCACAGAATACATCCTGATCATCGTAATCTTCATTTGCACGCTACTAAGCATCCTGTAGTGATCGCTGCATGCGCGTGCTTGCAGAGTAATAAGAAATTATAGAGCCAGGAGCTGTTGAAATGCAGCTACCGGCCTGAACACTTCACTTACCGGAAATCTGCCCAGGAGCCGGACAAAGAAGAACCATTTAAAGATGAACTAATTTTTTATTTACAGTACTTGTTATTGATTGATATTTGCAAAGCTGTTGTGAACTCTATTTCTGGGCTCCCTCTTGTGGTCACAAGTGGTACTGTGTGAGTGCTGTCTTTCTGCAGGTTTGTGACTGGCATCAGCTGTCTCATTATCTGTGGGCTGGTTTTCTATGTAAGCTCACTTGGACTCTCAGTCTATGCCTGCTGTCGTTGTATTCAGTGCTATTCTGATTCCTCCTGTCTACATCCGTAATCAGTCTCTCCATGAGAAGTTAAGTTCTGTTTGCTTATTCTTGCTCATCTATGTTCAATATGTTTCCTAGAATATTATGAGTTTTGTCCAGCTTGCTAATATGTGATTTCTCTGCTTGCTGGTAGCTCTGGGGTGCTGAGTTGCTCCCCCCACATCGTTAGTTGGTGTGGGGGTTCTCGCATTCTCTGCGTGGATATTTTTGTATAGGGTTTTTTACTGACCGCACATATCCCTTGCTATTTTCTGCTATCTAGTGTTAGTGGGCCTCATTTGCTTAACCTGTTTCATCTCTGCGTTTGTCTTTTCCTCTTAACTCACCGTTATTATTTGTGGGGGGCTGTTCTATATCTTTGGGGTTATTTCTCTGAGGCAAGTGAGGTCTTACTTTATCTCTAGGGGTAGTCAGTTTCTCAGGCCGTGAAGAGACGTCTAGGATTTCAGGAAACGTTCCACGGCTACCTTTAGTGTGTTTGGTTAGGATCAGGTTTTGCGGTCAGTCCAGTTACCACATCCCCAGAGCTTGTCCTATTTTCTCTGACTTAGCTGGTTAGATTTGTGATCCTAAGCCACTGGGATCATAACACAAAGCTATGAATTTTGTAGTCTATACCATTGTCTACTCTTGCTTCCTTTTCAACACTCCATGCTGAAAATGCTGTGTGAACTGCTGTGTCAAAAACTTATAGTAAAAAGCTTGAATTGCAGGTCTAGAAAATACCGATACTTTAGTCTGAACTTCTTTTCTCCCTTCCCCAGGCACAGACTCTCCATTTACGAGCACAGGGGAAGGGAACGGAGAAGCTCCCCTGCAGTTCAAAATAGCTTCACTAAGTACAAGGTAGTTAAAACAGCACTTTCAGCATGGAGTTTGAGAGAAAATGAAGCAAGATTAGTGATTGTAGTGAAGTATATACAAAGTTTCATAACTTTGCTCAGACTGATCAATAATTTAAAAAAAACTCAGATTACTCAGAAGTAGGGTTGAGCAACTTTTGTTTTTTTAGGATCGAGTCGGGTCTCGTGAAACCCGACTGTCTCGAAAGTCGGATCGTGTGAAATCAGCCGATTATTGTGAAAAGTCGGGGGCCAACCGAAACACGAAACCCAATGCAGGTCAATGGGGATTTTTCTCTCTCTCTCTCTCTCTCTCTCTCTCTCTCTCTCTCCGTCCCTGCAAAGTTCGTGTTTCACTGTGCAAATCGCTATGTCCCAAACGTTAAGATGGCGATTTTACCCCCTGTGACGCCGCACAAAGCAAGCCGGAACCTATGTCATCACGCTGCCCACACTCCTTCATTGGCTGAAAAAATGGTGGGGAAAGCGTCATATGAAACGCGACTTTGGCGCAAAGATCGCCGACCGCATGGCCGATCCCACAGTGGGATCGGGTTTCATGAAACCCGACTTTGCTGAAAGTCGGCGACTTTTGAAAATGTCCGATCCATTTCGCTCAACCCTACTCAGAAGATATCAAAGTAAAATCATTCAACAAATAAATTATTCTCCAATTCCAGCCTAGCCATAGGCACTTGTTACCACCTTACATAATTGGGGAAAATGTGCCAAATTGTCATCCTTCCATGAATAAGACACACACATATCACTTCTTCTTCACTTGCACAGCATTTTTACCATCTTACAGGCTTTAGTAACCTGTGACGAAGTCTAAGGGGATCTGAAAGGCATAAAAAAAGACTATGAATGATGAAAATGGCATTGAATGCTAAGAAATTGACCAGTAAATTGCTGTATAGAAGGATAAAATCTCAATATTCTAGACAAAACTCCAGTATTGATTTTATATATCTCTTTATTATTTTTGAAACTTTTTTAATCAGGCAAAAAGTAACACATTTTCAATTAGAATAATCTTAAAAAAGTACACCTGTTTAAAGATAGTGCTGTTACATAGTTATTATGGCACCATGTGGTGTCCATTTAATTTCCTCTTAGATATTCCATCAATTGTGCCCAGTGCCAGCGGTCACACATGTACAGTAGACGAGTTCTGTCTATCGTACAGGTCAGACAATATTATGTGGCACGAAAGAAGAAAAATCATAATCCTTAATTTAGACTCTGAAACATTTTAAAATAAATTATTCTAATTAGAAAAATTAGCTCCACATATGTCTAGAGACACAATGAAAAGGGCACTTCACAACACTATATATAACTAATCCCACACAAGTTTTTGTGGGAAGAACGAAGAGATCCCAATATAAAAACAAATAGTTTATTAATATTATTAAAATTTCACAATTAAAAAAGCAAAATTACCGTTGGGGACACCAAAAAAGACAAGGCAGAATATAAATGATCCATACTCGGTAATACTTAGATATTATCAGTGGATATTCAACTCCAGAATAATAGTAACCGGTAAATCGCACAATGGCTTCATTTATCCAAAATGTGTGGCGGTTACAGGTCCCCATATACCCACCATGGGGCGGTATCAAGATCACTGACACCATGGTTAAATATATAGTAACAATAGTCATAGGAAATCCTACACCAACCACGCTGGAGCAACCTAACTGACCATAACATCCATAGGAAAATAAAGAGATGGTATTACCTTGTGCTAATGGCGTCCCCTCACCCCGACGCGCGTTTCGCCTCCTGCTTCTTCCGGGGGCGTGCCAAGGTGAGGTGCAACCGTACTTTTTATAGGAGAGGTGAATATCAAGAAACACTGGCAGCTGACGGTGCATCGCGCGTGGCTCCGCCCCCACCATGACGCGCTTCCCATCACCGCTCAATGACACGCAAGCAGAAGCTATGCGTGTCAGTGTGTGAGCGTTTCAGGGAGCGACGAAGGGCTGAAGTCACTGCGTGTGCGCACATGCCTGATGTGGAGCGGTGAAGAAATAATTTAGCCGTGCGGCACAGGAGGAAGAAACCGAAGGAGTAGTAGATTGTGCCATACCCAGATATACCAGAAAGTGGCCAAATGGATAAAAACCTTTATAGAAAGACCCACTATATAAGTGATTAACCAATAATGTGCCAGTGCAATAAAAAAATAAATAATTAAAACAAATGAATGAAGTACAGTGTTTATTAAATTAATACTAATCAAAGAGCAGTGATATGTATAATAAAGTGCAAAAATTGGTAATAAATAATTAATTACCCCTATAATTTACCAATGTGCCCATAGATTCATGGTGTACTATAATTACATGAATTGGAGACCACAGTGAAATGAATAAAAGATAGATTAAACCTATATCTAGCAGTCTTACCTATTCTATACATACAGGGTATCCAACAATAGCCTATCCTAAAACACTACATACATATAGCTGACAAATCAATATAGCTCCCTATCCATATAACATATAAATATCTAAAGTGCATGCCCCCTATAAAAATACCCATACTGGACTATCCTGTACTTTCAATAATACACACCGAATACCTACCTATAGTATATAAAATACCAAAAAACTACCCATATACAATACAGTGCTCATAGTGTATTTATAATAGATTTTTTGAATCTTTGGAAGCTGAACAACAGGAGGTGAGTATAGTTCCATCTAATTTATTCACAAAATCCAAAAACTTCCCAGCCCTATGTTATATGGATAGGGAGCTATATTGATTTGTCAACTATATGTATGTAGTGTTTTAGGATAGGCTATTGTTGGATACCCTGTATGTATAGAATAGGTAAGACTGCTAGATATAGGTTTAATCTATCTTTTATTCATTTCACTGTGGTCTCCAATTCATGTAATTATAGTACACCATGAATCTATGGGCACATTGGTAAATTATAGGGGTAATTAATTATTTATTACCAATTTTTGCACTTTATTATTCATATCACTGCTCTTTGATTAGTATTAATTTAATAAACACTGTACTTCATTCATTTGTTTTAATTATTTAATTTTTTATTGCACTGGCACATTATTGGTTAATCACTTATATATTGGGTCTTTCTATAAAGGTTTTTATCCATTTGGCCACTTTCTGGTATATCTGGGTATGGCACAATCCACTACTCCTTTGGTTTCTTCCTTGTTATGGACTGGTAATTTAGGAGCGACATGCGACTAGCTCTGGGCAGGTGGTAACTATACAGACCGCAGTCCCTGATCTTAACACAACACTAGCAGTAGCCGTGGAATGTTCCTGTCACTCCCTGGACATCTCGTCACAGCAGGAGAACTAGCTACCCCTAAAGGTAGAAACAGGAAAGCTATCTTGCCTCAGAGAAAATCCCCAAAGGATAGGACAGCCCCCCACAAATATTGGCTGTGAGAGGAGAAGGAAATGACATACGTACTATGAAACAAGATTAAGCAAAGGAGGCCAATTCTAGCTAGGTAGACAGTAAGGAAAGAAACACTGTGCGGTCAGTAATAAAAACTAGAAAAAGTCCACCGCAGAGATATGCAAAAATCTCCACACCTGACTAAAGGTGTGGAGGGCAAAATCTGCAGCCCAGAGCTTCCAGCTTAGCTAAACAGATACATACTGATAAGCTGGACAAATGAACACAACATAAATGTGCTGAACAATAAGTCCACAACAAGTGAACTGCAAAAGGACAAGCAAGGACTTAACTTTGCTGAACGGGTCAGAGTGTCAGGGGAATCCAAGAGCCGTGCCTCCAGGCAAGAACAATTGGCAACTGGCATTGATTGAGGGATAAAGCCAGACTAAAATAGCCGAGCAGAAAGAAGATCAGTGGAAGCAGCTGCTGATACTAAATCCAAGAAGCAGCTATACTACTCAAAACCACAGGAGGGAGCCCAAGAGCAGAATTCACAAAAGTGCTACTTACAACCACCGGAGGGAGCCCAAGAGCGGAATTCACAACACTTCCTCCTGTGCCGCACGGCTAAATTATTTCTTCACCGCTCCACATCAGGCATGTGTGCACGCGCAGTGACTTCAGCACTGCGTCGCTCCCTGAAATGCTCACACACTGACACGCATAGCTTGTGCTTGCGTGTCATTGAGCGGTGATGGGAAGCGCGTCATGGTGGGGGCGGAGCCACGCGCGATGCGCCGTCAGCTGCCAGTGTTTCTTGATATTCACCTCTCCTATAAAAAGTACGGTTGCCCCTCACCTTGGCACGCCCCCGGAAGAAGCAGGAGGCGAAACGCGCATCGGGGTGAGGGGACGCCATTAGCACAAGGTAATACCATCTCTTTATTTTCCTATGGATGTTATGGTCAGTTAGGTTGCTCCAGCGAGGTTGGTGTAGGATTTCCTATGACTGTTACTATATATTTAACCACTGTGTCAGTGATCTTGATACCGCCCCATGGTGGGTATATGGGGACCTGTAACCGCCACACATTTTGGATAAATTAAGCCATTGTGCGATTTACCGGTTACTATTATTCTGGAGTTGAATATCCACTGATAATATCTAAGTATTACTGAGTATGGATCATTTATATTCTGCCTTGTCTTTTTTGGTGTCCCCAACGGTAATTTTGCTTTTTTAATTGTGAAATTTTAATAATATTAATAAACTATTTGTTTTTATATTGGGATCTCTTCGTTCTTCCCACAAAAACTTATGTGGGATTAGTTATATCTAATTAGAAAAATGTAGGTTTTGTTTGATCTGACAGAGAAATAGAATTTTTACTCTTAGGACAATCCCTTTAATTTACATAAATAGGCAGCTAAAAATTTTAGTCGCAGAAAACAGACTAGACAGCCTTAACCCTTTCATTCTTCATGATGTAAGATTAACTCATGGAGTGTGTCAGGATGTTTGGAGAGGGTTCAGAAGTGCAGATACCAGGTTTATTACATAGCTGGCATCTGCCTTTAACAGCTGCAGTTAACGTCTTAAATGCCACTGTCAATCACTGACAGTGACACTTAAGCAATGTGATTGCGGGGATCTGATGGGTTGCTATGACAAATGGGGCGGCTGAAGGTCCCTATGTCTTTCATGTTATTTCTCCTGTGATGTCCAGTCACAGGATGGGTGTTATAGGAGATGCTGATTTTTACTATATACAACCATAGTTACAATTGCAGCTTTAAGTTCCCTATTGGAACTAAAAAAAAAAAGTGAAAACTAAAAAAAAATTTAGTAAAATGAAAAAAAAAACACAGAAAAATTAACATACTGCTGCATTCATTAACTAAATTGGTATAGGCTGTAAAGAGGAAAAAAATAAACATCAGAATTGTGTTTTTTATGAAGCAGCAACACCACATAAAAGATGGTATAAGAAGCAAAAATGACGCGGTATCTACCTACTATGGATGGCAAGAAGAACAAGCATCAATTTTGGAACAAATCAAAGGGAGGCATGTAACTTAAAGTTACGACTTGCCTACTTTGGACACATCATAAGAGCGATCACTGTAGAGTGACATTTTGGTGGGAAGAAGAAGGAACAAGGCGAAGAGGAAGACTAGCAACCTGATGGCTTGATGCTATCAAGATAATGGAGAAGACCTGATGGACCTATCTGGGCCTGTGCTTTCTTTAGATCGTTCATCCATCAAATCGCCATGGCTCGAGATCGAGCTGAAGGCCATTAAGGCCATTAATAATAATAATAATAATAATAATAATAATATCTACCCAAAAATGGTAGTGATAAAAAAGTCAGTTCTTGGCACTAAATACAAGATTTCATACAATATACGCTATATATGTTTTGAATGATCATAATCAAACAGACCTAAAGGATCATGTCATCAGGTAACATTTACTGCACAATTAAAGCCATAAAAGTAAAACCCAGGAAACAATGGAGGAATTGCAGGCGTTTGTTTTCACCATTTCACTGTATTTGGAATTTTTCTGTAATTTTCCTGCACACTATATAGTAAAATGAATGGTTTGATTCAAAATTGAAACTCAGCGGGCAAAAAAAAACAAGCTCTCCTATGTCTGTATGGACCTAAAAATGAAAAAAGTTGCTGCTATTTGAGTAAGGGAATGAGAAAATGAAAACACAATATGAAAACACAAAAAAGGAAAATTGGCTGTGTCTAGAGATGAGCAGATTGATTCACGGGATTCCCATCCAGTATCCAGGTCTGTGGTCCCTGTCATCTGGATAGCAGGTCCGCAAATCTCTTATCTTCTGGCCTTCGAGGAGCGACATTTGATTTGTTAGGGCTGGTGTGATGTCATGTGAGTGGTATGACGCATGCCGCTCCCCGGAGGTAGGAAGGTAAGAGATTTGCAGAGCTCTCATTCAGCTGACAGGTATCACACACCTGGATACTGGATGGAAGTCCCGCGAATCGATCCGCTTGTCCGTAGCTCCTTCCATACAAAGTTAAAATTTACCAAATTTATCATGCTATTTCATGAACTTGCTACATAGACTGTCCTTTACACTACTTGTTAGTTGGCTTATTTTGTCCCACAAATTTGCAAGAAAAGTTTGGGGCATTTTTGGAATCAAATGTTAAGCGATATGCAAGGAAAGCATGAATAAAGGAATGCTGCTTCTTAAAATTCTTTTACATTTTTTATGCTTTTTTGTCATTTTAAAGACCACCCCCTGATATCATATAAGGCTACAAATTAGTATACATATTATATAAAATGAACGTGAATCCATTTTTTGCTCCCTAAATTTGTGGCACATTAGTACTGTAAGGATGCAATCATGAATCACAATTTCGCATCTTGTTTATATATCTGCTTCATATGCATCATAGAACAGCTATTTCCCCTTTTTGTACGTATTTCCTGATTGAGAATTAGGCTTTTATGTGAGGGCACAACTGTGATATCTAAATATCTGATTTCAAGCTAAGTATGATGTGTAGAAGACCAGCAGGGATGGGGGCGTACAGTGTGTGAAATGGAAAAAAAAATCACTTGATGATTATTTCTCATGTACAGTATGCAAAAAAATAATACTTGCCAGTTATAGTTTGTACTGGTTACCAATTAACACGACTACTAAATATTTGTAACTTTGGGGCTTCATTCCATTCATGAAAAGGACAAATTGTAGATCTGACAAACATTATCCTTGTGAAATCTTTTTGTATAATATATAAATTGATTGCTAATGTTCTACATTTATATTAACTACAAAAACAAGGACTAATCATATCGGATTTGCATTTGTAGGAATATGTGTTGCCTAATTATTTTATTAAATGTATTGGCATTCTTAGGGCCTGATCCAGCAAAGCTTTGTGACAAAATTCTGGTGAAAAAGCTTTGAAAAGTCACAAAATGTAGGTGCAACTCAGAGTTGTACCTAAAGTTTGTGAATTTTGTGTTTACTCTGCTGAAACGGAAATTATATAGGCTTATGACTGAAGTTTAGCAAATACGAAGAAATTCAAATTTGCCAAATCATGTGGATTTTACCGGGAAATTGGATTTGCAGCGAATGTATTGCATGTCCCTTATTATTATGTGTAACGGGTATCTTCTGTCCAAAAAGACATTTTTATTGACACCAGCGTACACACTGAAAAAATAGCAACATTTTGGTGTTTATCAAGCCAAGAAGAAAACTGATATAGAGTGGTGCATGGGATATACCCTGTATAAATATCCCTTAGACCCTAGACCTTAGAAATAGTAAACATAAAATTTAGAAGAAAAAAAACACTATCTTCCTGCTAACCTCTGCTGGTCCCTGTACGGTCCCCTCGTTGCATCTGCTTACCACTGCTGCATCATCAAGCAGGGTCGCCCGGGCCTAGTCATGGTCAGACATCCCAGCCTAGTGTAAAGATGAAGAACAGCGGTGGTGGTAAGAAGATGTGCGAAGGATTGTATGGGGTACAGTGAGCAGCAGAGGTGAATGATGAGGAGAATATTATTTTTTCTCAGTTTCTCTAGCCCTCTATGGTTTAGTAAAAAAAAAAAAAAATCCCAAATTTGCAAGGAGCAAGTAACAAAAAAAAAATCTGCATTCTGGAGAACATGGATTTAAAAAAAAATCAAGTAGAATTAAATTCCACTCAAATAAATTTGCATGGTGGCGTTAAGTAAATGTACCGAGGACTGTAACAGGTAGAGTGAGCAGCAGAGCTGGCTGGGGAGGTGAGCGCTGAAGGGAGCAGTTTTTGTTAAGTTTTTTTTAGCCAGCCATCTTTGGTTCAGCGACAAATTCAGCTTTGCTGAATTCACAAAGTGCAAAAAAAAAAAATTGCATTCTGGAGAATACAGATTTTTGTAGAATTCAATTCCACGCCAATAAATTTGCCCAACCTGTTTTACGACAATTCAGTTAGTTTTTCACTTTTTAGCGACCAGTTTGCTCTTCTCAACTATAACTAATGACATGAAGTCATTCCTTATTTCTATATTTATCAGCTTTCAACACTTTACCCCTTATATATTCTTCCCGAAAAAAGTAAATTATTAAATTTAGAAATGTGAGTCACATTTACTGTATGCTCGAATCTTCTCATACCATGTCAATTCTTCACACCGTAGATCTGGAAATATTGTGTATTGTCCAGGAAGGGTTTATTTTGTCCTTAAAAGTTGGATGACATAAAGTCTTGTTATCTTCCTTTTTAAGTACATTTGTGTGTTCTTAAGGCACCTTACTTATTCAATTTCCATGAGTAATTCATTTGTATCTCAATAAGGAAGTTACCAATAGCCAGAGAAAGGAAATAGTTAAATCCCTTTTCATTCAGTACACCCCACTTCCCATCCCCACCCCATGAGAACAGGAAGCTGAAAAGGAAAAGCTTTCCCAAGTCCAGCAGCTGGGAACGAGGGACTCGGAACAATATATACACGAGTACCAACAATAAAATGACCCCCATCCCCCAAGCAGAGGAAACTAGACAGACACTTCTTCAAACAAGTACAACAGTATTTCTTTGTTACTACACAAACTGACATTTAGGATAAAGGTTACTTTTTTACCTATTGTATTTTAACCATTCTTCAAAACTGATCATTGACTCATGATTTTTCATTATTTTTGATGTTACATGTTATTTCCAGTAAAAATATACTAAAAGCATACAATCAGATAATTAAGAAAGGAGTTTTCCAGGATTTATTTTTTATGGTATAGGTTTACCCATTGTAACAATATTAAAATAAGCTTTACTCATCCACCGCAAATCCAGTGCTTGTGTCTACTACACTGGCATCATGCTGGAGTCGTGAAGGCAATGCTGCAGCTTGTCAATAAAGACTGGATGCAGAGGTAGAGAGGAATCACTGGACTAGCAATGGATGAGTAAAGCTCACTTTATTATTTTATATTGTGGGCATGCCAATCCAGAAAAAAAAAAAATCCTGGAAACCCCATGAAGTATTTGCTTCATCCATATAGGCAACATGTTGCAGAAAATGTATTTAACAAAATAGATTTGGACCAAAAATGAGTTGAGTTTTTAGCATCTTGGAGGTACCTAAAGACCTGTGATTCTGAATTTGGGTCTTGACTTTATAGTACTGTCAGTGCCCTAATAAAGTGGTTTCATGAACTCCCACTGAAGCTTATTACTTTATACGAAAAGTCTGAAGGTCCCTAGGATCACCACATCCACAAAAAAAATCACAAGGGCCAAATGATGTTCACAGTAACTAAGATCGAGGGTAGTAAATAAACCTTTCATTCTTTAAAGATGACCTGTCACTTGCTAAAAGTATTGTGTTGAATATTTTGCACAATTCCTACATTGCCTGGATTCTGCCACTGTTTTCAATTTTGTTCTGTGACCCTCCTTTGCTGAGATATTCATATTTGTTTCTTATGGAGAGCAGTATGTGAATTTTCCGTTTTGCCGTCCAACTCACCATTTCTTCAGAGTCTTCTCTGGGGGCGTGCACTTTCACTCCTCCCACATAGATGCTGCAAATCACAGCTCTTTAGTGTCTGAGAGTGCTGGCTCAAATGCTGGGCTCTGATTGGCAGAGTCTGAGTTGAGCAGTAAAAGTGCACGTCCCAGAGATGACGCTGAAGAACCTGAGAAAGGTCCAGGAATGGGACCAACACCATGTACGTTTAATCTGGTAGCATTTTTCTTTTGTTCTTGTTTTTGTATTTCATCATGCTTTTAACCCACTAGCAATAAAGGCAGTTTTAATCAGATGGCACCATTGGACTTCCCATTTACCTATCTACTAGAGTTGGACTGCAAAGCAGAAATTTCACATACTGCGCTCCAGAAGAAACTGAAGTTAATATATCTCTACAATGGACAGACGCAGAGTAAAATGGAAAAGAGTGTCAGAATCAGGGATACTCGGGGATTTTCCAAGTTATTTAACTTAATTTTTTTGAGCAAGTGACAGGTCCTCTTTAACAAAGTGGTCTATAACCAATAGGTTAAAGCAGTAAAAACATCAGGTTAAATAGTTTTTCTAAGATTTAAACACATAAAGAAGCAACCTGATAAGTGTCTATAGGAAACTCCTCTACTTTTCAAATGTTTTTTTTTATAAAATTTCCCACCACCTCTGTGAATCTTTCTTTTCAATGCTGGAAATTACCATCATTTTTACGTGTAGTATCATGCATGTAAAGTTGGAAAATTATACATCATTTATTAGTAGAAGTAAACAAAGAGTTGTTTGCATTTCTAAATGTTTAAGTATGAAATTGTTTCTATCCTTCTTTGTTTCTTTGTATCTAAGCAACATTCTGATCTGGTACAGCTGTAGAAAACAAGTATAATATTGCACTGCTCAACTATCATTAAAGCAGTTGTCAGAAAAAAAACTAATTAAAGAAGCACTCCTCCCATCAAAGTTTTTATCCTCATAATATATTGCAGTCATATATAGTATAAAACACTGTGTACTTACAGTTGCTGATTTTGCCTTTCTACCCAACTAATTCTTTTCTTTTCTCTTCTGTATGTAAAGACACATCCTGTTTCAGTTGCTCCGCTATTTCCCCTGCCATAGACTTTTGCAGTAACTCATGACTTGTGCAGAGAAAATTGACCTCCTGTTCCTACACAGAGCTTTGAAGGATTCAGCTACTCAGATTTTAATCACAAGATTTCATAGACCTAAAGGAAAAGAGTTAACTGGGAAGAAGGGCAAAATGAGCAATTGTAATTACACAGTGCTATGTGATATGATGATTCCAATATATTAAGAGAATAAAAATGTTGATGGGAGTGCGTCTTTAACTTCCAGCTAAAAGAATTTGTTGATCAATTCGGGTCCTCAGATCTCCACCAATTGGCAGAACTGGGATCTTTCATCACCGTTAGAATTGGGTGAGGCAGATGCACATGCACTCCAATAAATCTGTGAGCCTGACAAGAAATGCGCTCAGCTTTTTCCTGCAGCCAAATAGAGAATGAAATGTATTTGGTGTTTGTGTATGTGACCTTTTATGGTATTTTGCAATGAAGATAAAAGTTCCACATAAGGGGAAAAAATCCCCAATTCAATGACCACTCACAGAGACATATATAAGGCTACGTTCACATTTGCGTTGTGCGCCGCAGCGTCGGCGCCGCAACGCACAACGCAAACAAAAACGCAGCAAAACGCATGCACAACGCTGCGTTTTGCGCCGCATGCATCCTTTTTTTCATTGATTTTGGACGCAGCAAAAATGCAACTTGCTGCGTCCTCTGCGCCCGGACGCGGGCGCCGCAGGGACGCATGCGGCGCAAAACGCAAGTGCGACGCATGTCCATGCGCCCCCATGTTAAATATAGGGGCGCATGACGCATGCGGCGACGCTGCGGCGCCCGACGCTGCGGCGCAGACCGCAAATGTGAACGTAGCCTTAGTATAACATATAAGTGCAGATACAATTGTCACATTGCCAGGGTGTACTTACTGCTGCCGCTCACTGTCTACTAAGAGGTGATTCTGCATGCACTGGTCATGCTGCTATGGCGGAAAGCTGGAAGCTGCCAGGGGTAACAAAGTACATTTCTTCCTGGTAAACTCACTTTCAGTGCATCTGCTGGGCAGCTTAAAAATGCTATTACTCTGCAGATTAACCCCATATTTGCAGATTAAAGCACCCTCAGGGCTTTGCATGCTTATTTTTTTGTACTTGCATTTATTGTCTAAAAAAATAAAAAGCTTGGGGCTCCCCTTAATTTTCCTAACCAGCTGAGTGAAAGCCAACAGCTGAGGGCTGATGTTAATATTTTAGTAAGAGGCCAATAGCCATAAATAGGGTTGAGCGAAACGGATCGGACAAATTCAAAAATCGCCCACTTTCGGCAGTCGGGTTTCATGAAACCCGACCCGATCCTAGTGTGGAATCGGCCATGAGGTCCTTGATCTTTGCGCCAAAGTCGCGTTTTGTATGATGCGTTCAGCGCCATTTCTCAGCCAATGAAGGAGGACGCAGAGTGTGGGCAGCGTGATGACATAGGTCTCGGTCCCCACCATCTTAGAGAAGGGCATGACAGTGATTGGCTTGCTTTCTGCGGTGTCACAGGGGGTATAAAGGGGCGTGCACGCCGACCGCCATCTTACTGCTGCTGATCTGAGCGTAGGGAGAGGTTGCTGCAGCTTCATCAGAAGAAGGGATATAGTTAGGGAGGGAAGATTAACTCCCAAACCGCTTGTGCTGTAGCGATTTCCACTGTCCATCACCACCTTTTTTTTGCAGGGACAGTGGAGGCTATTTTTTTGTGCATCAGCTCTGTAGCTTATTAGGCTGCCTTATAAGGCTCCCTGATAGCTGCATTGCTGTTTGCACGGTGCTGTGCAAACCAACTGCTTTTTTAAAAGCAAAAATCCTGTTGCTCCTTTCTGCAGTTATCTTGTTTATTTGTCCACACTTTTGTGTGCAGCAGTCCTTTTTGTTGCTGCCATACTTGTCCCGAGATCATTGTAGGGAGATTGAAATTGTACTACAGTCCTTGGATTTTTTCAGATATCTTCCAGCCACTTTCTGCCACTTACATTGTGTTGTGTTTCACACTGGGCCTGAGTTGGGTCCACCAAAAAAAGGGAGATTCAAATTCTCACAAAGTGGATATATGTCAGTTCTGTTAGTTTGTCGTATATCAGCCAGCCACGTTCTGCCACTTACATTGTGTTGTGTTATAAACAGTGGCCTGAGTTGCGGTGCAGTCTCCCCCCCAAAAAAGGGTGTATCAAATTGTCACAAAGTGGATATACGTCAGTTCTGTTAGTTTATCGTATATCAGCCAGCCACGTTCTGCCACTTACATTGTGCTGTGTTATACACTGGGCCTGAGTTGCGGTGCAGTCTCCCCCCAAAAAAGGGAGATTCAAATTGTCACAAAGTGGATATACGTCAGTTCTGTTAGTTTGTCGTATATCAGCCAGCCACGTTCTGCCACTTACATTGTGTTGTGTTATACACTGGGCCTGAGTTGCGGTGCTGTCTCCCCCCCAAAAAAGGGAGATTCAAATTGTCACAAAGTGGATATATGTCAGTCCTGTTAGTTTGTCGTATATCAGCCAGCCACGTTCTGCCACTTACATTGTGTTGTGTTACACACTGGGCCTGAGTTGTGGTGCTGTCTCCCCCCCAAAAAAGGGAGATTCAAATTGTCACAAAGTGGATATACGTCAGTTCTGTTAGTTTGTCGTATATCAGCCAGCCACGTTCTGCCACTTACATTGTGTTGTGTTATACACTGGGCCTGAGTTGCGGTGCAGTCTCCCCCCAAAAAAAGGGTATTTCAAATTGTCACAAAGTGGATATATGTCAGTTCTGTTAGTTTGTCGTATATCATCCAGCCACGTTCTGCCACTTACATTGTGTTGTGTTACACACTGGGCCTGAGTTGTGGTGCTGTCTCCCCCCCAAAAAAGGGAGATTCAAATTGTCACAAAGTGGATATACGTCAGTTCTGTTAGTTTGTCGTATATCAGCCAGCCACGTTCTGCCACTTACATTGTGTTGTGTTATACACTGGGCCTGAGTTGCGGTGCAGTCTCCCCCCAAAAAAAGGGTATTTCAAATTGTCACAAAGTGGATATATGTCAGTTCTGTTAGTTTGTCGTATATCATCCAGCCACGTTCTGCCACTTACATTGTGTTGTGTTACACACTGGGCCTGAGTTGTGGTGCTGTCTCCCCCCCAAAAAAGGGAGATTCAAATTGTCACAAAGTGGATATACGTCAGTTCTGTTAGTTTGTCGTATATCAGCCAGCCACGTTCTGCCACTTACATTGTGTTGTGTTATACACTGGGCCTGAGTTGCGGTGCAGTCTCCCCCCAAAAAAAGGGTATTTCAAATTGTCACAAAGTGGATATATGTCAGTTCTGTTAGTTTGTCGTATATCAGCCAGCCACGTTCTGCCACTTACATTGTGTTGTGTTATATGCTTGGCCTGAGTTGCGGTGCAGTCTCCCCCCCAAAAAAAGGGTGTTTCAAATTGTCACAAAGTGGATATACGTCAGTTCTCTTAGTTTGTCGTATATCAGCCAGCCACGTTCTGCCACTTACATTGTGTTGTGTTATACACTGGGCCTGATTTTTGCTGCAGTCTCCCCCCAAAATAAAAAGGGAGATTTAAATTCTCAACAAATTTATATACACCTTCTACCTTGTTTTACAGTACCATATAACGGTTGTTATTTTGGTAACATTTTCCCAAAAATGAGGAAGTCTGGTGGAAGAGGCCGTGGGCTGTCGTTGCCAGCTGGTACTGATGGTGGTGGTGGTGGTGGAGCATCTGGTGGTAGTGGGAAAAGCAAAATAGCACCTAAGGCTGGAGGTGTTGAGCCAGCATCATCGTCTGGCTACACAAGGCCTCGAAGGCTCCCTTATTTTGGAGTAGGAAAACCATTTTTAAAGCCGGAGCAGCAGGAAAAAGTTTTGGCTTTCCTTGCTGACTCTAGCCTCTAGCTCTTTCGCCTCCTCTTCAGAAAGTTCAAAATATAAAATCAGCGAGTCGTCAATGGATGCTCCCGGTCAGGAAGAAGACGTTTCCTTGTGTCCTTCACCCAAACCAAAAGAACTGAAACACATACCTTGCCTGGCTCACACCTTGAACTTGGTGGTGCAGTGCTTCCTCAAAAATTATCCGGGGTTACCAGCCCTGCTCCTGAAGGTGCAGAGACTTTGCTCGCACATCCGCCGGTCGCCAGTACACTCCAGCCGTATGCTGAAACATCAGCGATCGCTGAATCTTCCCCAGCACCGCCTAATAATCGACATTGCAACAAGGTGGAACTCCACACTGCACATGCTTCAGAGGCTGTGCGAACAGAGGCGTGCTGTAATTTATTTGTGGGAGGATACACATACACGGGCAGGCACTTGGATGGCAGACATGGAGTTGTCTGGTGTGCAGTGGTCGAAGCTACAAGACCTCTGTCAAGTCCTTCAGTGTTTTGAGGAATGCACATGGCTGGTAAGTGCAGACGACACCATCATAAGCATGAGCATCCCACTAATGCGTCTGCTGATGCAAAGTTTGACGCACATTAAGGAGCAGGCGTCTGCAGCCGAAGAGGAGGGAAGCCTTGATGACAGTCAGCCATTGTCTGCTCAGGGAACTCTCCTGGATGAGGTGGCGGACGAAGAGGAGGAGGAGGAGGATGATGGGGATGAATATTTATGGGAGGAGGATGCTTCTCAGGGGGCAATAGAAACTGGTGGCGTTGCAAGGTCAGGTACAGGGTGATGTTGATTTGCAAGAAAGTGCTCCTCAACCCAGCACAAGCAGTGAATTGACACCTGGAACATTGGCCCTCATGGCTGAGTATGCCTTGCGTATCCTAAAATGGGACCCCCGCATTATCAAAATGATGCCCGATGATGATTACTGGTTGGCCTGCCTCCTGGATCCACGATATAAAGGAAAATGACAAAATATCATGCCACATGAGAACCTTGAGCAAAGGCTACCAAACAAGCAACTCTTGTAGACCGTTTGGTTCAGGCATTCCCAGCACACAGCGGCGGTGATGGTTCTCACACGAGCCGTAGTGGGCAACATGACAGAGGTGTTAGAGGTGCACAAATCCAAAGTGGCGTTGGACAGAGGGGTTTTATGACCAGGTTGTGGAGTGATTTCGCAACGACCGCTGACACGACAGGTACTGCTGCATCGATTCAAAGTGACAGGAGACAGCATTTTTCCAGTATGGTTACGAACTACTTTTCCGCCCTTATCGATGTTCTCCCTCACAGTTCATTCCCCTTTGATTATTGGGCATCTAAAATAGACACCTGGCCTGAATTGGCAGAATATGCATTACAGGAACTCGCATGCCCTGCTGCTAGTGTTCTATCAGAAAGAGTATTCAGTGCTGCTGGTTCAATACTGACCGAAAAAAGGACATGTCTGGCTACCCGAAATGTTGATGATCTAACCTTCATTAAAATGAACCAATCATGTATTTCAAATTATTTGGCCCCACCTTCCCCTGCTGACACGGAGCTTGCCTGAAAAATGTCTTGCTTTTGGCCTCCTGTTACTGACTTCTCCAATTCCTCGATTTGCAGCTGCTGAATGTCCACCATAGGCCATTTTTATACCTCTCTAAATGGCCTGACTCCCCCCACAGGGCCGTGGTCACCACCTGGCGCAAGCACCCGTGCGAGTGCCGTTTGCCTGGACAGGTGGGTGTGCCCACTCTTGGGCGATGTCACTGGCAAAGGGTCCCTCATAGTACAATGAAGTGTTTCTGATGGTGGTGGTGCACAACCAATATCAGACACACCGTCGTAATATGAGGGGCCCTGTGCCAGTACCGCCGCCCACGAGAGAGTGTTCCTCCCCAGCTCGAACTTACTTACCTCTCCCTGCTCCACCACTGTGTAGTCTGTGCTGTAAAATCCTTCAATCGCACTGCCAATACAAATTTGTTGAAATGATAGATGATAGTTAAAATATACAGGGGCCCTGAACTGCATTTTTCCTACTTACTTATTTGGGCCTACTCACTGTGTCAGCCTCTCATTACAGTTGTCCTCCACTGAACAAAGCAATGCCGCCTGTTTAGTCCTGTTACCAATTTTGAACTGCATTTAGCCTACTTTGTTATTTGGGCCTATATCTGTGTTTCCTCCTCATCCTGCCCATTGCCCAGCCACTGCTAGATGAGTCTGCTGGTACATTGACTCAGACCTCTACATTCCCCTTGCACTCTACACAGCCAGAATCTGACCCTGCTGAAAGTCAGGTTCCCTTTCCCGCATACTATACCACCTTACACGGGGACAAAGAGGAAGGTGCAGATGAAAGTGCAGGTTCCTTCATCAGGTGGGGGGGGCATACTCGTTGGCGACGTCACTGGCACAGGGCCCCTCATAGTACGCAAAAGTGTTTTTGCCGGTGGGAGGCGCCACCCGCCGTCAAACACACCGCCGTATTATGAGGGGCCCTGTGCCAGTGCCAATGCCAACGAGTGGGCCCCCACTGCTTGCTCAGGATCACAGCACTTGCAAAGTTGAAATACTTACCTTTCCCTGCTCCACCGCCGTGATGTATTCCGCGTTTCCTGAGCCCACGAAAAACTTGAGGCAGCCCTACCCCCCACAACTTTAGCCAACTGACCCCCAGTTTTCAATGCCTAACTATTATTATAAAGTAAATTAAGACTGACAAGCTTCAGTAATAAGAATTGATGTTTTTGGCATTAAAATGGGCACTGTAGGTGTTTTCCTGTCCTCCACTCACTGCCGACATTGATTCCCCATTGACTTGCATTGGGTTTCGTGTTTCAGTCGGCCCCCGAGCCTTTGTCTGCCATCCAACCCACAACATCCTCGCACTTGTCTGGGTTCGTTAGTGGTGTAGCGCACAGACCGAATTTTGACAGATAGCTAGAACGAGATAAAGTCACCTTCTGATTTGTCACATGGCCAGTGATCACCATCACATCCACATCCCCGTTCCTTAGTGTCACCCTTTCCTATACTGAATGCTTTGTGAAAAAAAAAATGCCCTGGCTTTAGTTGTCACAAGTACCCTCACAGAGGTGTTATGTACAAATACCCTGTATCTAGCAATGTGTGGGTATTTTTGTTAGCTATCAGCTTTATTACACACGGCAACAGCAGTCTCAGTTACACTACTGTTAAACAGTGACATTTGCGTATGTCAGCAGGCTTTACGCCAGACATGCAATTGCTAGATAAATATATGTTATTTCAGCAATAGGCGAGGAATATTATTTAGCTATAAAAAGAGCTATTTAGTATATGCTGGTACTGGATATTACACCCTGTCTCCCTCTCTCTCCTCCACAATCTGCAGCATGTACTTGCAATGCTAACACCCACGTGCCTGCTTTTCCCTCTCCCTGGTATTAAATCTCTCCCTACGTTCTCTGAACCTAACAGAGTACTAATCTTCACTCTAAGTAGCTCTTAAAAGAGCTTTCTAGACTCAGAAACTCTCCCTATACACTGCTTTCACTCTCCCTACGCTCACACTACGCTCTCACTACGCTGTTTCCAGCTGTAATGTGCACAAGATGGCACCGGCAGGGCTTAAATATCCCCCTATGATGCAAAGATGGTGCGTGCATTACTGTGATTGGCAAGCCAGCCCAGCATGTCAATTGGCTGCAAATACAGCACCAAACATGCTGGGTGGGTCACTCAAATATATCGAGGCGAATACCAAATTACTCGCCTATTAACAAATAGCCCGAATACCATACTATTTGTGCGAATAATGAATAGTGCCGAATGTATTCGCTCATCACTAATCTTTACATATACTGGGTAGTGCAGTTACGGCTGAAAACCATGTGGGCTGCAAACAAAAGGCCGCCAGAGTGGCATCACAGCTCATCGGAACAGCCAGATAACATTAGACAGGGCTAAAATTTGTATTCAAAGTCTGGTACTATTGCAAGGAGAAGATTAGGGACAAATAAAAAAATTTATATTGGACAAGCCCTTTAATTACTAGCAGACAGGTTGTTGGCTGTTATCAAAACTATAGATGCTTTCAACTTGTTCAAGCTGTTTGATGATTGATTAGCCCAGATGTATTGTGTTTAAGTAGGTCACATAAGGATTCCACCTGCACCTATGATTGTGCAGGTGTAGTTGGGAGCCCAGCTGCCATTGAATTGACAGGTGGTCAATGGGCACTCAAGAAAAAAAAATCTTACTGACTGTAACATATACTATATATAAGAACAAGAAATTCTGATGCTTGAATCGGAATTCTCTTGTAGCTGATTATATGATCACTGGGATTTCAATTGATTTATACATTTTCTTTGTTTAGAATGTACAGATTAGTCCTGAGTAGGATGGAAAACTCAACAAGTTTCAAAGAAAAAGTTGCAATGGGACACATTGGCATTTTTCGTCCCCAAGTGTCTTCTTTCACATCTTTTTGTTATTTCTTCCTCGTCGTTTTAGACCGCCAGTTGTTGTTTTTTATTTTAGCTTTTTTCCATTGTTTTTGGGTATTTTTTTATTG
Source organism: Ranitomeya variabilis (assembly GCF_051348905.1). NCBI lineage: Eukaryota > Metazoa > Chordata > Amphibia > Anura > Dendrobatidae > Ranitomeya > Ranitomeya variabilis. The sequence goes on from NC_135232.1 coordinate 628,176,302, forward strand.
GTATTTTCTGGTTGCTGTTTTTTCTCTTTCTACAAAGAAGAAACTTCTACTGATTTCTGAAGCAAAAATGCTGGAAAAGCATTAAAAACTATGCCTGGACATATTCTAAGCATCTTTTGAGCTTTCCCATTGACATGTGGTGTAAGTATAAAGCATCTTCCGAGCAGGAAACGTCTGAGGAACGGTCAGCTCACTTCTTTTACGTCTTTTGAAACTTAAAGTGATTAAAAGACTTACCAAAACAAGTTGTTTTTATAAAGAAATACTTATGTTCAATCATTTGACTATTTTCTGATTGCAGTTTCAGGCTAGCTTAGAAGCAGACGCACCTGAAAAAGATGGTATGTGTGTGGCGCCCCAGGGTCCTGGTTGTCACAGTGACATTGCTTTCCTCACGGGGAGAGTGATGTCACGCTTGGAAGCGATGAAGGATATCTCTTTATCAGGTAATCACAATGCACACAACATGTTCCGACTCCAGGCCACAAGGGGGAGCTTTTGATCCTATTCCTAGGTAACCCCTATATATATTGTGGTTTGGAGGGAAAGTTAGTCAGAAAATGCCAGGAAGCAGACTGGAGCAGTCTGAGGCAGAAAGAACGTTTGAAGAGCCGTGCAGCCACGAGAAAGTGCTGCAGCTCCTGGACAGAGCAACAGAAGGAAAAGACATTGTTCAGTGAGAGTGAAGGAGAGCGAAGCACAGGAGAGGGATATCAGGGGAGACCAGCTGCGAAGGAGCTGCCTCCCTCTGAAGCGCAGATAACCGGTAGCTGGATTACCGAGGTTGTAAGGGACTGCAAGTTACCTGTCCGCCACACACACCTGAAGGCACAGTGACACATAGAACCCGGGGCGTGATAGAGTCCCTGTAAAAAGGCTTGACTTACCTGTCATACAGGTATTGTCCTACCTAAAAAGGGACAGAGAGATGAACTGTGAGGACCTTATCTGAAGCCATAGGCAGTAAAGGACTACAACACCACTGCGCTAGAGGAAGGCTTTTAACTCCACCTGGTAAAGGGGACTCAGGATTTGCTTCCAAGCCGGCCAGACCCTGCCTGCCCTGTGATCTGGAACCCCGGACTGTGGCTGCCTGAAGTCTTCAGTAAACCAGGTAAAGAGACTGCAAACCTGTGTCCTCGTTCTTTACTGCGCCATTCACCATCTTCCATCTACACACCGGGAGCCCTGGGGATACACTTCACCTGTGGGAAGGTATACCATCTAGCTGCCATAACATCACCCCAGTGGACCCCTTAAGGCAGCGTCGGTCACCACTGACCGAATACCACAGGTGGCATCACGAACATAAACTTTATTCAATTTCCCCTTTTACATGGGCCCCCAGGGCCACCGACCGGGTCGCCACCGTGACATCCCCCTGTGAACACTGGACCCGGTACTGGGTACCCCACAGCCCTGGCGGGTGACTCATGTGCACATACCCTCATAGTACACAGTGTATTTTTCTTCTGAATCAGGAGACACTGTAAAAGCTACAGGAGGGGTTGCCATGTATAAATAAACAATACAATTTGTACATTTTAGTTATTACCAACACAATTCTTAAAGGGGTTGTTCTGGCTTTGGGCTTAAGTCTGCAGCTCCTTTTTTTAATTGCAGAATTGTGACTCCTCACAGCATGCACTGTGCTCACTGTCAGGATTCTCCAGTGTCGGTGGAAAGACAGAGTGCTCATGTGACCACAAGTGTGCTGTTTGCATACTTCCAGTCATAATATGACCAGCCTTGGTCAAAACACTTATATAGAGCAAGGATGCATACGTCTAGTGGGCAAGTGACTGCATGTATGCAAATCACACACTTACTATCATGTGCCTGCCAGGTGGCAGGTATAGCTAATTCAGAGAGCTCTGGATGTATAGAAAAATATCATAGAATCATAGAATGATAGAGATGGAAGGGACCTCCTGGGTCATCTGGTCCAACCCCCTGCTCAATGCAGGATTCACTAAATTATCCCAGACAGATGTCTGTCCAGCCTCTGTTTGAAGACTTCCATTGAATATCTTCCCTTAATGACCAATATGCTTTTTTACTAACCTGAACATTAAGAAACTATCCCTTACCCACGATAAGTGAAAATGCAGCTGATGTCAGCTGTTTCTAAACGGACAATATGCTGCATCGGCAATGATCAATGACAGCACCAATCATAGCCATCAATCCCCTATATGCTGCTTCCACTAGCGAAAGGTGCATCTAGGTTGTATCCAATTTAGCATCCTGCTATAGTGATCATTTGGCCCCAATGGTTGCAATAAAAACCTGAGGCAAAGTAATGGCCACAAGGTCTGCCAGATTTGAAGGCCTGTGATAATGGGAGCAATATTTTAGTGGAAAAATATTGTAATTTTTAATTCCAGTCATCCTTGTGATGCATCTGAAGGGTTAAACTATCTGACATCCATTCTGATTACTTTTAAGAGTGCCGTTTGAAGCTGGTATAACTCTTGGGGGTTTCCAATGTCATGTCAAAACTGAATAGATCTCTAAATAAAAAGACATTTTGTAAATTTCCTTGTAAAAAAAAATCAAAAATTGCTGCTAAACTTTTAACCTTTCAAACATCCTAACAAAATAAAAGGACATTTAGAAAATGATTCTGACAATGTATAGACAAATGGGAAATGTTGTTTGTTAAATATTTTGTGTAGTATGACTTTCTGGTTTACAGGCGCTCTCTTGTTCCAGACAATGTTCTGCACCAGCTGCAGATGGTTAAAAAATAAACCTTGTTGTACTCACCTTTAGTTGGTCCACCGGCAAGTCTTCTCTGCTGCTCCACATATATTATTATATTATATTATATAAATATTATATAATATATTATATCTTCTCTGCTGGCCCACAGGAGAACAGGAGAATCCTCTGGTGGGCCACTGCCCTCTTATATGAGCAGTACTTGGCACTATATACATGACTCACTATGTACAGACAAAGGCAGCATCTTATTAATTTCTCAATCTACCGAGACTAGTGTTGAGCGATACCGTCCGATACTTGAAAGTATCGGTATCGGCCGATACCCGAAAAGTATCGGATATCGCCGATACCGATACCCGATACCAATACAAGTCAATGGGACACCAAGTATCGGAAGGTATCCTGTATGGCCATGTGGCGCTCACGTGACCGCTCACGCGACCAATCACAGGCCGCGACGTCATCTAAGGTCTTTCAAGCGCTTGAAAGTCCTTAGATGACGTCGCGGCCTGTGATTGGTCGTGGAGCGGTCACGTGACCGCTCACGCGACCAATCACAGGCCGCGACGTCATCTAAGGACTTTCAAGCGCTTATTCTTAGGAACGGAAGCTGGCGGTTACATCGGTAAAGTCCAGGCTGCGTCGGAGAGGTGAGTATATCAATATTTTTTATTTTTATTCTTTATTTTTCACATTAATATCGATACCGATACCGATTCCCGATATCACAAAAGTATCGGATCTCGGTATCGGAATTCCGATACAGCAAATATCGGCCGATACCCGATATTTGCGGTATCGGAATGCTCAACACTAACCGAGACTTGATACAGGAAAGATATATATCTTGGTACCGTGTTAGCCAGTAGATAGAAAAATATTTAAAATTGAGAGTCCTCAGTGGTTGATACCTTTTAATGGCTAACTGAAAAGATGGTAACAAATTGCAAGCTTTCGAGACTACACAGGTCTCTTCATCAGGCAAAGACTGAAAGAAATTCTAAAGAATCACATATGAATCACAACATAGCACAGAAAAAAAAGGAAAAAACCATGAATAAGACAGGTGGCATGAAGCAGAATTACCATGAGTGATAAACAGTTATGTCCATAAATATTGGGCCAGTTCTTAGATAAGGAATGTTTTATTGTCCTCTGATTGGGGTTGGTTCTGTTGTGATGACCCCACATGGTCTGAGGGGCAAGTTCCTTAGTTGATGTAAAAAGACATAAATCCATGCGACACATTCATTCCTGCAGTAAGACTGTCAAAGGTCGTCATCAGTTTATATTCCCATACTCTTCTGTCTCTCTTAGATTTGAAGCTACCTTTTAACACAAGTAATTTCATGTCCATAATGTTATGATTTGGGAGACAAAAATGTATTGCCACAGGTAGATCCGTCCGATGTCAGTAAGGGGTTAAAAAATTCAGGTAAACTGATGAAACAAAACATCCAATCATTATAGGGTTGCTATGTGCATCACGGATGCAGGTAACAAAAACCACATATCACACCTATACTAAACAACTTGAGGTCACAGGTTCACTGGAATAAGTATGCTATTAGTAGTAAAACACTAATTGCCCCACTGGGAACCCATTAATAGTACAAGTCTATAACAAAATCTAAGACTGGACCTCACCCATATCAGTCGTGGTGTGTACGTGGAAACGCCAGCCCCTACGCGCGTTTCGCGTAGGCTTCTTCCGGGGGCCGTACAGTGTGTGTCACTAGCTAGATCTTTATAGGGCTACCGCACCTGATATAAATTACGAGATTCAATCAGCGGTGCATGCGCAAATGACGTCAGCGCCGGAACTAGCATCACCGCTTGGCTTTCCGGGCGAAGCGAGAAGCCAGGGAGCCACAGCCATGGCAACCATGACTCACACGCCTGACCCAATGGATGCCGGCGGCGATGCACCTTCACGCCCACGTCACAGGCATGAGCACAAGTCCCAAATGGATGAGCGATGAGAGCGGAAACTGGTATGTTGTACAAAGTATATAGGTGACATAAAGTGAAAATGTGCTAAAGTGCAGACTGCAGTGCAATGTTAAACAACACCTCTATAACCTATAATACACAATTTGTTCAATACAATACAATTACAAAAAGTGAAACAGATCCCGTTACATACAAGGAACGGAAAAAACATAATTATATAATACTCTAAAGAAATCCATAACTTCATATGATTCTCCCGGGAAGTGGTGTGAACAGATAAACAGATATAGTTCCCGCTTTCAATGTCTCATAAAATGGTGAGATAGACGTCAATCGAAATACTAATCCCATCATGATGAACTAAAAAAATATATAAAGGACAACATATGAATAAAAACATATAAAGACACACGAAGACATAAAAACCTAAGTCCAGATACTGATATATGATACTAGAGGAAAGGGGCAAAACTAATTTGCTCATTGAGCCCAAAGGGAACCAATGTGTTAAGGACAGTGATCCACCTGCATTCACGCTGAAATAGCAAGCGTTTAATATTGCCGCCTCTAATGACAGCGTGGATCCTGTCAATGCCCCACACTCTCAAATCATTTGGGTTACAGTTGTGTTTTTCCCTAAAGTGTCTAGGGATAGTTTTTAGGTTTCCCACATCACTTTCATCCCTTGCGGCCATAATCTCTCTCACATGTTCTCGTGTCCTCACACGCAACTCCCTAGATGTGAGCCCTATATAAATGAGGTCACACGTACATTTTGCATAATATATGACAAATGTGCTTTTACAAGAGATAAATTCTCTAATTTTAAACTCGTGTGCCCCATCCGAGGACGTGAAAGATATGGCTCTCTGATGGTTTTTGCGTGCCATACAATCCATGCAAGGAAAGAAACCTACCCTTGGTTTATTTGCTCCAAAAATTACAGGGGGTTTTGCCACATAGTGACTCTTTACAAGTATATCACGCAAGTTTTGACTACGCCTAGCTGTCATCAGTGGATTTTCAGATAGATGCTGATTGAGAACTGGGTCCGTTTTCAGGACAGACCAATGTTTGGATAGAATAGATCGTATATCATCCCAGTTTGAATTGAAGGTGGAAATAAACCTAGTCAACCCTTGTTGTCCATTCATTCCAACCTTCTTGTTTCCAGACACATGGTGGCATTGATCCTGGGATAACAAAGAGGTCCTATTTGTATGTTTGGCCCTTTTGTAACCTTTTTTAATACATTGCCTACTGTAGCCACGTTCCCTGAATCTCTCCCCAAGGTCCACTGCCTGACGTTCAAAAGCCTCTTCAGAAGTGCATATTCTCCTCATCCGGAGAAATTGACCAACAGGTACAGCTCTGATGGTTGATCTAGTATGTGCGGAAGACGAATGCAATAGTGCATTTACTGATGTCTTTTTTCTATATACATCCGTACCCAGTGAACCATCAGGCTGCACCTGTATCTTAAGGTCTAGAAAATAAATTTCCTTAGGATGCCAAGAATGAGTGAGTCTGATGTTGAAGTTGTTGCGGTTCAACCCGGAAACAAATAAATCCAAATCATTGACCGATCCCTGCCATATAAAAAAGATGTCACCTATGAAGCGGTACCAACCGAGAATTTGGGGGGGCGGCATGTGCGTCATCTGGAAAAATTTCCCTCTCCCAAAACCCCAAAAACAAATTTGCATACGAGGGCGCACATGCAGCCCCCATCGCGGTCCCACGCTTCCGCAGGAAAAATCGGTCTTTAAACGTAAAAAAATTATGTTCCAGGATGAACCGCAACAAGTCCAACACCATATCTCTGACATCCGGATCCAAATTACTCGACTCCAGGAAAAAACTTGAAGCCCTCATGCCATCCTCATGACCAATACATGTATACAGTGTTTCCACGTCAGCCGTCACGAGGAGCATGTCGGGCTCAATATGCAAGCCATCCAGACGTCTCAGGACGTCCATAGTGTCCCCGACATAGGAGGGCAACGTCTCCACCTGTGATCTTAAGTAGTGATCAATATATTTACAGAGTGGTTCATTTAGCCCTCCCATGCCAGAGACAATCGGACGCCCTGGAGGGTTCTGAGCATCCTTGTGGACCTTGGGGAGAAGATAAATTTTTTTGTAATGACCCCTCTCTCAAACGCCATTTCCAAGATATTACACACCTGTGCCTGGAAATTTTTCATAGGATTCTCCTTAAGCAAACATAGGTTTCTTTGTCCCTCAACTGTCTAAAGACTTCCCTTTCGTATTTCTCAACCGGCCAGCTTTTTGACTCCTTTTTCCTTATTTTATATATTGCTTGGGAGTTAGTTCTGTCTGAGAGAGGACCTATATGTGGCTCTGTTCTAATTAATTATATCCTTAAGAAATATGCAATGGATTGAGGGTGTTGCTCTCACCACAGAGGCAAAAAGTAATGTCTGACCTCTAGTGATGAGCAAGTGAACTCGTTGCTCGGGTTTTCTCGAACACGATTGGGTGACCTCCGAGTATTTGTTAGTGTTCAGAGATTAAGTTTTCATTGCGGCAACTGAATGATTTACAGCTACTAGACAGCTTGATTACATGTGAGGATTCCCTAGCAACCAGGCAACTCCACATGTACTCAGCCTGGATAATAGCTGCAAATCATTCAGCTGAGGCGATGAAAACTTACTCTCCGAACACTAACAAATACTCGGAGGTCACCTGAGCATGCTCGGGAAAACCCGAGCAACAAGTATATTTGCTCATCACTACTGACCTCTATATACCGCTAATATGCATTCTCGTAAACTGTCTTACACTTTATTCTATATTATTTAACCTCTTTAGTCCCGAGCCCTCTCTATAGTCTCTACATCTAGTCTTTACCTCCTTTCCAAAGTTGAGCGTAATAGTATGCCCACGTCAGAATCCCTCCCTTTGATGTGGGCTCCGGCACTGAGCCTACATTTTTCATGGCACATGTCAACTATTTTGAACAGCTGACACATGCCTCTAACAGCCGCGTCCGGGATTTCCGGAAGCCCGCCGGAAATCCCACCCATCGGTAACCATGTCACATGATCGCGGGTCACTGATGGGTTGGCATGACAACCAGAGGTCTCCAGCAGACCTCAATGGTTGTCATAGAGGGATTGCTATGAGTGCTGCCTGGTGGTCGGCGCTCATACCAAGTGAGCATTTCTGTAACATACAGGCGATCTCATCATCACCTGTGTGTCGCACAAGCGATTAGACAACTGCCACTTCTAGTCTACCATGGAGACTATTGAAGCATGCAAAAAGTAAAAAAAAAAAGTTTTTAAAAATATTTAAAAAATAAAAAAATATAAAAGTTCAAACAACCCCCTTTCGCCCCATTCAAAATAAAACAATAAAAAAATCAAACATACGTATGTTTCGTATAGCCGCATTTAGAATCACCCGATCTATCAATATAAAAAAGAATTAATCTGATAGATAAACGGTGTAACAAGAAAAAAAATGAAAACGCAAGAATTACGCTTTTTTGGTTGCAGCTATATTGCAATAAAATGCAATAATGGGTGATCAAAAAACCGTATCTACACCAAAATGGTATCATTAAAAACGTCAGCTCGGCATGCATAAAATAAGCTCTCACCCAGCCTTAAGTGGCGAAAAATGGAGACGCTACAGGTCTTGGAAAATGCCTTTTTTTTCACCACTTAACCCCTTCACGACATGCCCCGTACTAGTACGGCGCATGTCGTGTCTCCCCCTTTGATGTGGGCTCCGGCGGTGAGCCCACATCAAAGTCGTGACATGTCAGCTGTTATGCACAGCTGACATGTGCGCGCAATAGCGGCAGGTGGAATCGCGATCCACCTGACGCTATTAACCAGTTAAATGCCGCTGTCAAACGCTGACAGCGGCATTTAACTACCGCTTCCGGCCGCGCGGCCGGAAATGAGCGCATCGCCGACCCCCATCACATGATCGGGGGTGAGCGATGTGTCAGGATAGTAACCATAGAGGTCCTTGAAACCTCTATGGTTACTGATGCCGGCTAGCTGTGAGATCCACCCTGTGGTCGGCGCTCATAGCAAGCCTGCAATTCAGCATTTTTTGGTTGCCACGACATTGCATTAAAATGCAATAACGGGAGATCAAAAGAAGGTATCTGCACAAAAGTGGTATCATTAAAAACGTCAGCTCGGCACACAAAAAAATAAGCCCTCACCTGACCCCAGATCACGACAAATGAAGACGCTACGGGTATCGGAAAATGGCGCAATTTTTTTTTGCAGTTTTGAATTTTTTTCACCACTTAGATAAAAAAATAACCTAGACATGTTAGGTGTCTATGAACTCGTAATGACCTAGAGAATCATAATGGCAGGTTAGTTTTAGCATTTAGTGAACCTAGCAAAAAAGCCAAACAAGATACAAGTGTGGGATTGCACTTTTTTTGTAATTTCACCACACTTGAAATTTTTTTCCTGTTTTCTAGTACAAGACATGGTAAAATCAATGGTGTCGTCAAAAGTACAACTCGTCCTGCAAAACATAAGCCCTTACATGGCCATATTGATGGAAAAACAAAAACGTTATGGCTCTGGGAAGGAGGGGAGCGAAAAACAAAAACTCAAAAACGATAAAGGGCTGCGGCGTGAAGGGGTTAAATAAAAAATAACCTAAACGTATTTAGTGTCTAATGACTCGTAATGACCTGGAGAATCATAATGCAGGTCAGTTTAGCATTTAGTGAACATAGTAAAAAAAAAACTGTGGAATTGCAATTTTTTTGCAATTTCACTGCACTTGGAATTTTTTTCTCGTTTTCCAGGACAAAATATGTTAAAACCAATGGTGTCTTTGAAAAGTACAAGTTGTCCTGCAAAAAAACAAGCCCCCACATGGCCATTTTGACTGAAAAATAAAAAAGTTATGGCTCTGGGAAAAGAGGAGCAAAAAATGAAAATGCAAAAACGAAAATACCTCCTGTCGTTAAGGGGTTGAAGTAACAATTTGTATTCCCTTCATAATCCAACATGCAGAATTGTTAATGAATGAGCCATCAAGCATACAATGTGACATTATGACACCCTTCCCCTTTTTTGTAAGCAAATTAAGTTAATTTTTATTGGTTTTAGATTTTTTATAAATCAATTTTCTTGATCATTTGTGATTTTTTTGTTCACAAGTTTTGTTTTCTAATTAATATTTTAAAATTTTTCTTTAACCATTCCAGTGCCAAGCGTGTGCTATATTTGATTATATGAGGTCACATTCTGTAACTACCAGGGTTAAAACGAAAAAATCTGCAATATTATCCCATCATCACTTCTTTTTGTGCAGACACTTGGAAGTACAGGGTTCAGAAAGATTTGATGACCAAGAAGTCATTGATCACTTCCTGAACCTGGCGAATCAGGAAATTTGCTTGGAAATGTGACTTCCTGGTTCAATTACCCATTAATGTGACATGAGTGGCAGAGGGGTGAGTGATTTTGGTCTGTGACCAATGATGACATGTAGTAAACTCTTACTGACCCTTGGGGATTCATAAGGTAACCTTCATACATGTTATAACTCTAGTTGCCAATTAGAGATTGACCCCTTTTCTCTTGGGGGTCACATATATATGTGTCTTCTGGGAAGAAGAAAAGATTAAAATAAAAAACACTTTTTATTTCTGCAATTTTTTTGCTTTTTAGCTTTTTTCTTATCATACATACATAAATCCAGAGAAAAAAACAAGACTGAAGGCTAGAGATGCTGTATGTATACAAACGGTCTAAAATCTGAAAAGAAAATTAGCCTGATATTTTGTCATCATAGAATGCCTAAAATAGCACATCGATAAGATGTTTTATATCAAAAAGTAATTTATTTCTTAGCAATAATCATATGACATAATTGTACAAAAAAACATCAATATAACACTGCTAAATTCCAGAGGCAAGATATTTTTCCATATATTGCTTTGGAGAAACTTGTGTGACTGATTTTAAATAATAATAAATGAATGCCCATTATTGTAATTCAAATAGTAAATCTGTCTATCTCCTCAGTACTATACTACAAGTTACAAAGATGACAGGCATTCAAAAACATGCAAAGCAGATTTAGCATGATAAAAAGCAAGTACCCATTATGGCAGTCATGGCAGCACACTAGCCTGTCTCCCCCAACGCGCGTTTCGCATGTGGTGCTTTCTCATATTGAATGTGATGTCAAAAATCCCATTCACACTGCAAAAAAATCTAAACTATGCTTTGCATAATAGTTTTTTAAAACTGTCATTTCCTTTGCATGTGTCCATATCAGTCGGATACACAGCGTATCTGGATGAACGATTTGGATAATCTCTGCTTGTTTAAGTTATCCATGCACATTAGACTTAAGTCAGCCAAACCTACCAATATCAACAGGTTCAGTCAATGGTCTCATGTGTATGGGGGGCGCCGGTCAAATGATGGTCGGGAGTGAAGATTATCAGGTGTGTCCGATTTCAGGCTGACCATCACATTGTTCTCCCTGAGATAAGCCACCAGCCGATGTGTCAGTCCTCAATTTTCTCATAGAGAGCACAGGAGCGATCAGGCAAATGAGTACTCTTATGGGAGAGCCAGCTGAGATGGCTGTCAACCAAACTATCTTTTTGGCCCACAGCCATCTAATATGTTCGGCCAGATAGAGTATCCTGACAAGAAAATGATCAGAAAATGTCCCTTTGATAGAACACAAATAAAATCATCTGAGTATGTGAGAAAGTCATGTAATAAGTGCTCAATTTCTCAGAAGTGCTATGACAAAGGATATTCTACATAATTAATCGCCCATTCAAATCAATGAGGTGTACGACTTCTACATTAGAAAATTAAAACAGGTAAATGTGTGTATAATGTTTTCCTATGTTATTATATTTTAAATACTATTATCACCCCAATATAAAACCATAACTCAAAATGTTACTCTAGTTGGTAGTGTTGTAGAGTGGCTCACTCAGCAGGACACAGAGGTACACTGTCTCTTTAAGAAAATGGTTTATTGAAGACAGTATAAACCCAGCATTGGAAAATAAACACGGCCCTCTATGCAAAACAGCAAAACAAAGAAACAAAAAAGAAACACAGTGTTTTTCCTTGTGGGATCAGCCCGCTTACAGGTAGCAGTGTCCACAGTTCAGAGTTAGCACACTCTTTCCTGGAGTGCTCTCTCTCCAGGCACACACTAAACCCTGAAAGCTTTGGCAGTCAGCCTTATAAGCCAAGACCATGTGACTCCCCTATCATGTCACTGATCACATGATCTTGACATCACACAGGTCCTGTTAGGACTCTGCAGGTGGAGATAGGGTGGACATCCTCCCACCCGCTCTATGAATGTCCACTAAAACCAGGCCAGAACATAACTTTCATTTATCCCTCAACTGGTGAGGAGGGGTTTGCCACACCCCAGGGAATTTTTGTTCGGCTGCCATTCATTAAAAAATGCTGGTATGAGGATACGTGTCTCACTAGCTTCCATCCATTTCCTTGTCAACAGGATGTCGTCAAGGCCTCTCTCTCCTGGCCACGCATAACAGAGCTAGCTGTCGCTCGGTGCTGTCTTGGCCTTGCTGAACCCCACATCACCACTCATGTAATTCTTTTTTACACATTTTCAAATTTTTAAAACTTCTTTATTTTTATCAAAGTATTACATTTTCCGATACTTGTGGGTGTCAAAAATTTGTTATACTCATGTGTAATCAATCGCCAATAAGAAAACAATTAAAACAAACATGATCTTTGCATTTTCTGTAAAAATAAGAGATTTCTAAACACTGGTATAGGAAACCCCACATCACCAGTTGCGTGACAAAAACCCCACCTCACCAGTTGAGGGTTAATGCTCCCAACACATAGTGTTCTGGAGGAAACTCCTCTGGTTTTACATCACTGACGCCATCATGCGCAGTGACACATATGTCCCCTCCATCACTTCACCAGTGACTCTGTCACAGTAGGTACACTAATGGAAAAGAACTTGTGGCAATGACAGCAGTATTTATGTGGTGTATACGCTTGTTAATTGAACATGTAAAATAATGTAAAATTATATTTCTAGGCAGGTAAAAGATAATTTTCAGAAAAAGTCAGCATCCACGATTGTCAAATTTGACTAGTAAAACAGTTGTTAAAAAGATTAACTTTTTTTTTCTTTTTTTTTTTTTTAAATGCCTTAGAAAAAAATTGAACGTAAGTACCGTATATACTCCAGTATAAGCCGAGATTTTCAGCCCATTTTTGGGGGCTGAAAGTCCCCCTCTTGGCTTATACTCGAGTCATGCCCGGGGGTCGGCAGGGGAGGGGGAGCGGGGGCTGTCTAGTTATACTTACCTGCTCCTGGTGCGGTCCCTGCAGTCCCTGCTTCTCCCGGCACTGCATCTTCTTCCTGTATTGAGCGGTCACATGGTACCGCTCATTACAGAAATGAATATGCTGTTCCACCTCCCATAGGGGTGGAGCCGCATATTCATGACTGAAAATGAGCTGTAACTGTAACCGCTCAATACAGGAAGAAGATGCAGCGCCGGGAGAAGCAGGGACTGCAGGGACCGCGCCAGGAGCAGGTAAGTATACGGGGAGCGCTGCGCGATATTTACCTGCTCCTCGCTCCGGTGCGGCTCAGTCTCCAGCGTCCTCTGGCAGTGACACTCAGGTCAGAGGGCGCGGTGACGTAGTCAGTGCGTGCCCTCTGTGAGCGTCAGTGCTGGAGAGGAGACGGAGCCGCATGAGGAGCAGGTAAATATTGAAAGCGCCGGCGTCCTGAGCAAGAGAGGTGAGTATGTGATTTTTTTTTTTTTATTGCAGCAGCAGCAGCATTATATATGGCACAGCTTTATATGGAGTGCAGCGCCCCAGAGTCCTGGTCGTTGCAGTACTGTGGCTCCGCCGCTATGGGGAGCTACGGTGCGTCCGATGGCACTGAAGGAGTTCATCTGATCAGGTATCACAGACACCAATACATTTCACAGCTGGGCCTCCGGGGGGAGCTAAGGGTGCTATTCATTAGGCCACTCCCCACCATAGTGGGTAAACTGGGGGTCAGGCAGGAAGTTAGATCAGAAAGCTGACTGGATTGGACGAAGCAACACCTGGTGGCAGAGGGTGTTGTGGAGGAAGAGACAGTAGGGTCTCTGTCAGGGGTGGGATCCTGACAGAGGCTTGGCAACTTGAAAGAACGTAACAGGTCCGCGCCAGCTCCGGGAAGCGGCGGGGCCCAAGAAAGGACTAGAAGCGAGATAGATTGTGCTGAGTGAGAAACAAGATCAAGCAATAGGAGAATACCAGTAGGGGTCATGCTGTAAGACCGGAGCAACACCCTACTGAGGCGCATTACCGGTGGCCGGAACGCCGAGGGAGTATTATAACAATCAGCTTCAAGCAATACTCTAAACAGCGGCAGGACAGTCAGTCTAAGGCGGGCTGTCTAACACATATCACCTATGAAGTCTTGGGGGGCAACCTGTGGAGAGGGGCGACTCTAGGGTCCCGGAAGAGCTCCGAGCCTACCCGTCAAACGGGTGCCGTTCCAACCAGAATATCAGGGAGGGACGGAGGATTAGAAGAACATCATTTAATCGAGTTGTGAGGGAACTTAAGAAACAGACACAACGGTTGTGGGGACTTTCCGTAAGCACAGCAGGGAAGGACCGCAACACATAGCGCTAGAAGGAAGGCACCGATTTCCACCTGTGAAGAGAGCTCTGGAGGTGCCATTGGACCGGCCAGACTTGCGCAGCCTGGTGAACCGTATTCCGGACTGAGGACCCAGAGATCTTCAGTAAAGAGGTAAAGAGACTGCAACCTGGTGTCCTCGTTATTTGCTGCACCGCACCATCACCACCAACATCCACACCTATCATTCACTGTGCGCCCCACGGCAGGGTCACGGACCGGGGCCTAGCCGCCGTGACAACCCCAGAAGCAGAGACCCGTAGGCCCGGTACCGGGTACCCCTCGGCCCTGCGGCGGTGGGGGCGCTACAGGAGCATCTATGGGGCAATAATCAACGGTGCAGAGCATTATATATGGCACAGCTTTCTATGGAGCATCTATGGGGCCATAATGAACAGTGCAGAGCATTATATATGGGGCACAGCTTTATGTGGAGCATCTATGGGGCCATAATGAACGGTGCAGCGCATTATATATGGGGCACAGCTTTCTATGGAGCATCTATGGGGCCATAATGAACGGTGCAGAGCATTATATATGGCACAGCTTTATGTGGAGCATCTATGGGGCCATAATGAACGGTGCAAAGCATTCTATATGGGGCACAGCTTTATGTGGAGCATCTATGGGGCCATAATGAACGGTGCAGAGCATTCTATATGGGGCACAGCTTTATGTGGAGCATCTATGGGGCCATAATGAACGGTGCAGAGCATTCTATATGGCACAGCTTTATAAGGAGCATCTATGGGGCCATAATGAACGGTGCAGAGCATTCTATATGGCACAGCATTATAAGGAGCATCTATGGGGCCATAATGAACGGTGCAGAGCATTATATGGGGCACAGCTTTATATGGAGCATCTATGGGGCAATAATGAACGGTATGGAGCATCTATTTTTATTTTTGAAATTCACCGGTAGCTGCTGCATTTCCTACCCTAGGCTTATACTCGAGTCAATAAGTTTTCACAGTTTTTTGTGGCAAAATTAGGGGGGTCGGCTTATACTCGAGTATATACGGTAAATTTAAAATGTTATGTGGTGTAGTAGTTGCACACAGGTTCATTACCATAAACGAACATGTGGCCACAACATGCAGTATGGTCGTGGGATGTATAGTTGCTAAATTGGATAAATAAAACAGAAATTAAAAATGTAAAATGCTTTACAAAAATATGAGAAAACAACATTTTAGGTAGGTTCACATCTGAAAAGGGAGCATCTGCAATGGACGGTTGTAATTGTGTGGTCTGTACAGATCTAATTTTGGACTATTACAACCGCACACTTTGTAAGGTAGAAGGGTGTGCTTATGTTTTGTGATTATACAGACTTTCCTTTTGTCTTTGAAAAAAATGTAGCTTGCCCATGTCACAATCCAGGAAGCACAGTTCCTGTGACATACAACCTTTGGTTCCAACATTTTGGTTTAGTAGCAAAATTAGGACTGAGGGGTATTAAACTGCCCTTCTTTTTTCCAGTATGTGAAGAATTAAAAAAAAATGCTGTTATTAAGGTGCTGTTGCTGCAGTATATCCCCGATCAATTAGTTCACAGTCACGCTGACTCTGCAGGTCCAGCACCTCTCTATCACTTGGATCTTTGGATTTTTACTCATACACAGATTACCACTCATTTTCAATGTTGGTTCCAGCATCACAATCAGATTAGACCTTTTTCTTCCCTATTTGTGGAATGAGTTTAAGTTATGACCTCTGTCCTTGTGACAGCCCCCCTTGTTTGGAGCTCTAGACCATGTGATCTGAAAGCTGCAGAGTATTTTGGGGAAGCCTATGTAAGAGGGTGAGCATTGCTCAAGAAGATGCTGAGTCAAAGAGGAGTTCAATTTCATAAGAATTTTTTATTGTGATATGTATTTAGATATAAATCTTTATGACCAGCTTGTGTCTGTTTCCTGGTGGTTTTACCTCAAGGCCATACCTGGGGATTAGGGAGAGCTGTACACAGGGGATCCAGTGGAAAGTATAGGTATATTTTTAGTAGCACTTAGGGCAAGTTATAGCCCACATATTGGGAGGGGTTAGAACAAACAAAAAAGCAGAACTTCCTGAATGAGGATAGAATAGGAAGTTTCAGACAGTGTGAGGAGCATCCAAGGTCAGTGGATGCATAGGCTGCAAAGTCTCCTATCAGTCTCAAGCCTCCCAAACAGTATGAGGACACAAATTAAGTTTCGCACACATCCCTGGGCGGTCCAGGGCTTAGGGCCGAGAAGAGTTTTTGGATTCCATGTTTTTTTTTCCCTAAGTGGAAGAGGTCATTTCACAACAAGAGAGAAAGATGGTGGGCCTCAGAGAAGCTGTAATGCTGGATAGAAAGTCCCTGGTATCAACAGAAGCTGTTGAGGTGGGGGAAGTTTGGGCATAACGGAGGCAAAAACTGATAGTATACTGGGCAAAAGGAACACCAAGCAGAGGGGACTGCCTCATTCTGTATGCCGCAGCCGAATGTATCAGAATTACACAGTAAAGCCAAACCTGTTGAACTGGACCAAATGTCTCCTGTTGTATGTAGCTGTTTCCAGTCCCAAGGTCCTGCCCCCCCCCACATCTCTCGCCTACTCAACTGTGCCTGATGCCACTGGCCTGCTCTCGAAGTCTTCAGCGGTTTGTTAAATGGCTCAAACCATATCTTTTTTTTTTTTCTTTTGTCAATTTTTGGAAATCAAATTTCAATTTTATCTAATTTGCGAAGTGGGACAGCCACTGTTTGAGAAAACTTCCTGGCAAAATGTATGTTGGAGCTACTGGGTATTTATTTATTTATATATGGTAAATTATATGTCTTCATTTATTTATGCACAAGGGCCACCCTGGTACTTCTTACTCATCTTGATGTTCGTAATTTATATGATATTATTACTGGACCCATTTTTCTATATGTCCTTTTTCCCTGTAATTTTCATGATTTGGTTCATATTTTCCTCTATAAGTAAATTTTATCTTTCTGCTAATATGCAGTTGTTTTTATATTCGGAGTCAATAAAAATGTATCTTATCAATTTTTCCAGTGTTCATTCATCTTGTTTCTATACAGTAAAACTAAGTTGGTCATGGAGTCCAGTACAAAGCTAGCAGAGGTAAAGCAGAAGAGCTGGGAACAATGCAGAGCTGCGTATGCCACAGAATCCAATACCGAGCTGTTAGGGGTATAGTATAGGTGTTTCAGCAATAGCAGAGCTGAGTTTGTTACAGGGTCTAATGCTGAGCTGGTGGCAGTATAGCAGATTTGAGGTCAGTAAATGCAGTAAGTAGTCCACGGTGGCAGCGAATGCTAATTACAAGAATTCTCAGGTGGTGTCTGACCACCTGAGCAGGGTCAAATGTGATATCACAAGTGCATGTTGGGTTGCTGTGACAACTGGGTGCAAAGAGGAGCAAAGGGGCCCTGAGACAGTACGGAGGACAGAGCTCTCAGCACTGGATCCAGGAGAGGTGACAAGCAACATCATTAGAATGACTGACATTCACTGCCTGGAAAACAACCAGAAAACTGGACAGAGAAACTCTGATGGAGAGAGTCTTCTCAGTCTATTACTTTTTCAGTAGCCGTGGAGAACGTGAGTAAGTATAGGAGGTTCAAATATAATGTAACATGGTAATAGTCCTGACAATGCTACTCCTGATCTCTCTACTGGGCACTAATCCATCCAGATCCAGCACAGTAAATTTCATCACTGAAATCATGGTCTCTGCCCTATACATCATGCTGCTCTCAGATAAGGCTTCAGAGTTATATACCTCTTGAAAAAAATTATTATATCCTGTCTCAAGTCTTTGCTTCAAAGTAGTACTCACAACGATCAGGTTGGATTCTGTTTAAAAAACAATGCAGTAAACCGCTGGCAGTGTTTTTCCTAGAGCGTCCACTTTGTCATTTGCTTGGCTATTTTTGCCGCAGACAATTTTTTAAATTTTATATAGGGAATTAACCATTGCACTAAAATTGCATTTAGAATGTGTTAATCCCCAACAAGATAAGTAAACAGAAAATATCAGAATACTCGAAATGACATTTCAGTCCTCCCGAACCTCATTCACATTAGTATTCTGAACGGAGATACGGCAAGACGAGCAAACCTAGTAATGGGCCAAAAGTGCAAGAAGTCAGGATTGCTGCAGATGTCTTATTTTTATATGATACACTAGATGGCAGCCCGATTCTAAAGAATCGGGAGTCTAGAATCCATATATACTTTATTTATTCAAATGTAAGAATAATACAATTAATAAATAATAGTAAGAAAGAACAAAAAATGGCTGCACTCACCAGCTCTTGACAATTCCTGACAGTACGGCACATTTCTGATTGGTCGCTCGCGGCAGGCGGCAACCAATCAGAAAAGTGCCGCGCACCACGAAGGCATATATCTTTGTCCACCCTGAGCGGGTGTAGGACGCTGGTGACGTCACTTATCTCCGGACATTATCTCCGGACAAAGCCACGGAAGTTGGCACAAATTGCCGGAAGTAGTATTCTAGGCAATTATATATTAGATTTTAATGTTATCAGTGTTTACCTTTGAACGTTTATATTGTATTGTCCTGTCACCAGCCATGTGTACGATTATCGGCCGAAAGCCTCTCTGGAACCAATAATCACCCCATGTAAAGGTATCTTTATAAGTTAAAGATTCAGAATACTATGACTTTTATCATATCCTGAACAGTCAAGTTTTTTATGAACCGTTAAGGTTTTCTGGTTAAAGTAAAAAAAACTCTGAGTGTTTACAGTTTGAAACCATAAAATGTTGAAAAATTATGTCATTCTTGAGTATATCACTCAATGGTGCTCATAAACGTGTCAAATTTGATCTATAATATACTTTAATATACGTTACTTTAATCTTTAATATACTTAAGAACAGGGCCCCAGACATCACACAGGGGGTCTGAAACACCGCACAGTGGTCCAAAATATCGCTGTTCTCTGCCTGGGGCCCCATATGCTGCCTGGGGCCCCTGTGCTCTGCCTGGGGCCACTGTGCTCTGCCTGGGGCCCCATATGCTGCCTGGGGCCCCTGTGCTCTGCCTGGGGCCCCATGTTCTGCCTGGGGCCCCTGTGCTCTGCCTGGGGCCACTGTGCTCTGCCTGGGGCCCCATATGCTGCCTGGGGCCCCTGTGCTCTGCCTGGGGCCCCATATGCTGCCTGGGGCCCCTGTGCTCTGCCTGGGGCCCCATAGGCTGCCTGGGGCCCCTGTGCTCTACCTGGGACCACTGTGCTCTGCCTGGGGCCCCATATGCTGCCTGGGGCCCCTGTGCTCTGCCTGGGGCCTCTGTGCTCTGCCTGGGGCCCCATGTTCTGCCTGGGGCCACTGTGCTCTGCCTGGGGCCCCATAGGCTGCCTGGGGCCCCTGTGCTCTGCCTGGGACCACTGTGCTCTGCCTGGGGCCCCATATGCTGCCTGGGGCCCCGGTGCTCTGCCTGGGGCCACTGTGCTCTGCCTGGGGCCCCATATGCTGCCTGGGGCCCCTGTGCTCTGCCTGGGGCCCCATATGCTGCCTGGGGCCCCTGTGCTCTGCCTGGGGCCCCTGTGCTCTGCCTGGGGCCCCATGTTCTGCCTGGGGCCCCTGTGCTCTGCCTGGGGCCACTGTGCTCTGCCTGGGGCCCCATGTTCTGCCTGGGGCCACTGTGCTCTGCCTGGGGCCCCATAAGCTGCCTGGGGCCCCTGTGCTCTGCCTGGGACCACTGTGCTCTGCCTGGGGCCCCATATGCTGCCTGGGGCCCCTGTGCTCTGCCTGGGGCCACTGTGCTCTGCCTGGGGCCCGATATGCTGCCTGGGGCCACTGTGCTCTGCCTGGGGCCCCATATGCTGCCTGGGGCCCCTGTGCTCTGCCTGGGGCCCCATATGCTGCCTGGGGCCCCTGTGCTCTGCCTGGGGCCCCTGTGCTCTGCCTGGGGCCCCATATGCTGCCTGGGGCCCCTGTGCTCTGCCTGGGGCCCCATATGCTGCCTGGGGCCCCTGTGCTCTGCCTGGGGCCACTGTGCTCTGCCTGGGGCCCCATAGGCTGCCTGGGGCCCCTGTGCTCTGCCTGGGGCCCCATATGCTGCCTGGGGCCCCTGTGCTCTGCCTGGGGCCACTGTGCTCTGCCTGGGGCCCCATATGCTGCCTGGGGCCCCTGTGCTCTGCCTGGGTGTAGGACACTGGTGACGTCACTTATCTCCGGACATTAGCTCCGGACATTAGCTCCGGACATTAGCTCTGGACAAAGCCACGGAAGTTGGCACAAATTGCAGGAAGTAGTATTCTAGGCAATTATATATTAGATAAGATAAATATAAGATACTAGGACTTCCAAGCAAAAGCCGCTTGAAGAATGGTCAGGTGGCTTCTGTCACGGCTTTTGAAGACCGAAACGATTAAAAAGCTTAAAAAAAAGAAAGAGCGTGTGAACAACAATTCGCCTTTACACTGATGTGCTTATGCTCATTATTTGTTATGCTTTTTATAGCGTTTTAACAACAAGTGCATTCTACGCGGAACCCGCCAGAAAAAGAAAATACGTTGGGTGCACATACAGCTGTGGGAAAAATTAAGAGACCACTGCAAAATTTTCAGTTTGACCGATTTTTCTCTTTATAGGTATATTTTTTAGTAAAATGTAAATTGTTCTTTTATTCTATAAACTACTGACAACATGTCTCCAGGGTTCCAAGCAATACATTTTGCATTTATTTTCTGAAAATGAGAAATTGTCAATATAACAAAAAAATGCAGTGCTTGCAGACCTCAAATAATGCAAAAAAAAACTAGTTCATAATCATTTAGAAACAACAATACTAATGTTTTAACTCAGGAAGAGTTCAGAAATCAATATTTTGTGGAATATCCATGATTTTTAATCACAGCTTTCATGCGTCTTGGCATGCTTTCCACCAGTCTCTCACACTGCTTTTGGGTGACCTTATGCAACTCCTGGTATAAAAATGTAAGCAGTTCTTCTTTGTTTGATGGCTTGTGACTATCCATCTTCCTCTTGATTACATTCCAGAGGTTTTCAATGGGGTTCAGGTCTGGAGATTGGACTGGCCATGACAGGGATTTGATGTGGTGGCCCTTCATCCACACCTTGATTGACCTACCTGTGTGGCATGGCGCATTGTCCTGCTGGAAAAAACAGTCCTCAGAGTTGGGAACATTGCCTGAGCAGGAGGAATCAACTGTTTTTCCAGGATAACCTTGTATGCGGCTTGATTCATACGTCCTTCGCAAAGAACAACCTGCCCAATTCCAGCCTTGCTGAAGCATCCCCAGATCATCGTCGATCCTCCACCAAATTTCACAGTGAGTGCAAGACACTGACTTGTATGCCTCTCCAGGTCTGAGTGTAACCATTAGACAACCAGGTGTTTGGCATAGCTGAAAATTAGACTAATCAGAGATTACCTTACTCCAGTCCTCTATGGTCCAATCCTTATGGTCTTTGGCAAACTTCAGCCTGGCTCTCCTTTGCTTCTCATTGATGAAAGGCTTTTTTCTAGCTTTACATTACTTGAGTCCTACATCTAGTAGCCTGTAATGAACTGTTCTTGCCATGCACTTCACCCCAGCTGCCATTTGCCATTCCTTTTGTAGGTCACTTGTTGTCATCCTGCAGTTGCTGAGTGACATTCGACTAAGATGACAGTCATCCCGCTCAGTGGAGAGTTGTTTTTGCCCTCTGCCGGTCTGTAGCTTTGTTGTCCCCAATCTCTGCTGCTTCACCTTGTTGTAATAGACTGCCATCTTAGAGATTTTAAGGATGGAGGCAACATGACGCTCACTGTATCCCTCTGCTAGTAAAGAGAGAATTGAGTCCTTCT
This sequence comes from Ranitomeya variabilis, assembly GCF_051348905.1. NCBI lineage: Eukaryota > Metazoa > Chordata > Amphibia > Anura > Dendrobatidae > Ranitomeya > Ranitomeya variabilis. Next base: position 628,198,507 of record NC_135232.1, read on the forward strand.
TTTTCTCACTCAAGACTTTTCTTTTCAACTCCCTTGGCATGGTTAAAAGTTATTTTTTCATTCCTATTACTTTTGTGATATTACTAGCACTTGTTTTGCCATCCAGCTTGTCCTATTGCAAGAGGATTGTGAAAACCACAGCAGGGTTTTTAATACTTTCCTTTGTTAAATAAGGTTTGGTTCAGGTGATCACCTAATCAGAAGCACATTAAGCAGAATGAAGTGTACTCTGGTTGGAATTCAACTGACACTGGAATGGAATGGCTGTCAGACATGTAGAGAAGCCGTTTTTTTCTAAAACTGTGCAGTAGTCTCTTAATTTTTTGCCAGATCTGTATACGAAGGTCAGGAAAAATGGAATAGAAAGTTTTCTAGGAGATCAAGGAGTCACTGGGGCAAGAGGCTTTACCCGCCTGTGAGATTTTAAGAACCATTTTCAGGTCTAATGCAGATATACGGTTTATCAGAGTGTGAAGGCATCTGTGGGGGGGTTTAGCATGTAAATTACTCCTTCGTCAAAATGTGTGGTCTCCAAAATTTAACTTGTTCATGTTACTTAGAGGGATTGTCTGGTCAAAACAGATAAGTCTGTAGTCACTCTGTGTGACTGCAGACTTATGAATCCTCCCAGTGCACGCACTGTGTGCTGCAGGGATTTGCTGGTTTCAGAACCGGGCACAAAGGATATGGCCTCGAGCCATACACTTGTGACGCAGGCCGGCCAGTGGGCATGTCCATCTAGACGCGGCCTGGCTTCATACAAGTGTAAGGAGAGCAAGGCCACGCCTAATGGTCGTTGGTATGTATCTTATACATTCCTTCCAGTCCCGGGTCTAATACCGGTAGACACAGAACACTGTGCATGCCCTGGGGGGAAATTCATAAGTCTGCAGTTATGCAGAGCGATTTCAGACTTATTGGTTTTGATCGGACGACTCCTTTAATGCACTATGCGAAACATATAAAATGTTGGCTTTTTTTTGGAAACAGTTACACTTCACTTCTAACTTTAAAAAGCACATATCTGTATTAAAGGAGATTGATAGTCTTATTGCAAGGCTATTATGATGAGACTGAAGCCAGTTCTGACAATTCACGAGTCTTCAATGATAACAATTCTTCAGCAAACTTCAGGTTAAAGAGAGTTGAATAATTTGAGATAAAATAATATTGACTATATTGATGTAATGTTGATCTATTTTGTTCATATGAAATAAAACCCGACTCACTTTCTTGTTGGTTTCTGATTACATTACTAAATATTTCTACAGAGTTGGAAAGTCCTGAGAGTGCCCAAAACCATTACAGAAGCAAATAAAAAATATGTCTAGTTTATACATTTCTCTGCATTATGTAAATACCAGAATAACACGTAAAGAAAATTTCCAGCCATTACGTAATTTTACTAAGAGAAACATTCCTACAGAGTAGTAGTAAGTAGTAAGAAAAATGTAAGTAATAGAAAATTAACTAAGCTTTTTAAGATTTAGAACCCTGTCACTATGAGTATAAAATTGAAAAAATATTAGCTAAGCTGTCAGGATTGTGAGTGACTTCTCAGCCGCCCAATCTGAGGCAGGGGAGTGGTGAGCTGACAAAATTATGAGTGTCAGCTTAGCCGCCCAATCTGAGGCAGGGGCATGCTGAACCGTCAGTATTATGAATGACAGCTCCGCTGTCCAATCTGACCGAGCCTGAGGGGTTTCTTCCAGGTGTCGCCTTTTCTGGTTGATTGCTTGGATATTTAGCTGGCTGGCAACGATTAGAAGATTGCTAGTTGTAGCTTTGCTCAAGTGGTGCATGTTTGGTGTCTGCTCTGAATTCTTGTATTCTGTTCTTTGCTGCTAGACCTTGGATTTGCCTTTGATCATCCGTTTTCCTAGCCCCTCTGTCTTGATCAGCAACATTCTTGGAATTCTGAACCCAACTGTGACCTGACTACACCTTTGTCTCAGCCATCTGTTTATGACATATCCTCTTGGCTTAAGACCTTGGACTCCTTGACTTTCCCTACTTACGGCTTGTCCGTGAGAAGTGACTCAGCATCACACCAAGGATTATTTTTTAAAAGATATTCAACTCCATTTTTTTAGCAAGTGATACGTTCTTTTTTACAATCTACCAGGTCCTTTGAGCCATTCAATTAATTTAATCAGTCCCTTATTGGCAGTCTATTAAACAATTCTGTAGAAATCCTGTAGAAAATTGAAATAAAAAGTCACAAAATAAAAAGAATCCATTATGGATAAATAACACAGTACAAATTTGAATAAGACAAAAACAAAAGGCATTCAAAATCCTGAAGGCTGAGAAAGTAGAAATAGCATTTCAGGAGTATAAAGATCTGAATAAAGAATATATATATATATATATATATATATATATATATATATATATATATATATATATATATATATATATATATATATATATAAATCATGCTAGCAAAGTTATTTACAGAGAAACCAATAGCAAGGGATAATAAAATGAATCACAAAAAAATGTATATATACATCATTGCCAATAAGAAAAACAGATAGTATCAGCCTTTAAACAACAAGATAATTATAGAGGACAAAGAAAAGGCTGAGATATTAAACAGGCACTTTTCAGCCAAGTTCACCAATTAACTTTCTGTTCCAGAGATCTTTCAACAAGGCTAAAATCAAAGTTCCCCACCTGATATAACTAGTTTGAAACAAAAAGATGTATGATTGCGTCTGAGCAAACTAAACATTGACAAATCTCCGACCCAGATGGTTTTCATCCACGGATACTAAGGGAATTGAGCTCAGTAATTTACAGACAGCTGAATCTCATATGCTTAGACTCTCTTGTAACAGGGGTGGTGCCACAGGATTAGAGGATGGCTGATATGGTACCAATATTTAAGAAAGGTAAGAAGGTAGATCCAGGTAACTACTGTCTAGTAAGCTTGATATCAGTAGTGTACAACCTTTGAGGGCATCATGAGAAATGACCTACAGAGATATATTGCAGAGGATATTATAATAAATGACAACTAGCATGGATTCATGAAGGAAAGGTTGTGTCTAACTAACAAGTTGGGTTTCTATAATTCTATGAGGAGGTAAGTGCAAATCTGGATGTTGGTAATGCAGATGATGTGATTTATCTTGACTTTGCAAAGACATTTGATACTGTATCACATAACAGTCTTACACTGAAGTTACAGAAGCAAGGACTAGGGGAAACTATATGCACATGGGTAAGGAATTGGCTAAATGACAAGAAACAAAGAGTCGTCATAAATGGTCCGTTCTCTAAATGGGATATAGTCAGCATTGGTGACTGCAGGGATCTGTACTGGGAGCAGCGGAGACCGCAGGGATCTGTGCTAGGGCTGATTCTTTTTAACCTATTTATTAGTGACCTAGAGGATGGAATTGAGAGTAAAGTGTCAAGCTTTGCTGATGATACCAAACTACCGTATATACTCGAGTATAAGCCGAGATTTTCAGCCCAAATTTTCGAGTCACGGTCGGCGGCAGGGTCGGCGGGTGAGAGGGAGAGGGCGCTGAGGCATACTTTCCTGCTTCCGGCACTCCTGGCGCTGTCCCTGCAGTCCCACGGTCTCCGGGTGCCGCAGCTCTTCCCCTGTTCAGCGGTCACGTGGGACCGCTTATTAGAGAAATGAATATGGACTCCACTCCCATAGGGGTGGAGCCGCATATTCATTCCTCTATTCAGCGGTAACGGTGACCGCTGACAGAGGAAGAGGCTGCGGCACCGAAGACCAGCTGTCCGGGGGGAGGAGCGGGACGCCAGGAGCAGGTAAGTATTACATATTCACCTGTCCACGTTCCAAACGCCGGGCGCCGCTCCATCTTCCCGGCATCTCTCCGCACTGACTGTGCAGGTCAGAGGGCGCGATGACGCATTTAGTGTGCGCGCCGCCCTCTGCCTGATCAGTCAGTGCAGAGAGACGCCGGGACGGGACGCTGAGGAGCTGCAAGCAAGAGAGGTATGTCATTTTTTTTATTGCAGCAGCAGCAATGGCACAGCTTTCCATGGTACATCTATGGGGCAATAATGAACGGTGCAGAGCACTATATGGCACAGCTATGGGGCAATAATGAACGGTGCAGAGCACTATATGGCACAGCTATGGGGCAATAATGAACGGTGCAGAGCACTATATGGCACAGCTATGGGGCAATAATGAACGGTGCAGAGCACTATATGGCACAGCTATGGGGCAATAATGAACGGTGCAGAGCACTATATGGCACAGCTATGGGGCAATAATGAATGGTGCAGAGCACTATATGGTACAGCTTTCTATCGTACAGCTATGGGGCAATAATGAACGGTGCAGAGCACTATATGGCACAGCTTTCTATGGTACAGCTATGGGGCAATAATGAACGGTGCAGAGCACTATATGGCATAGCTATGGGGCAATAATGAACAGTGCAGAGCACTATATGGCACAGCTATGGGGCAATAATGAATGGTGCAGAGCACTATATGGCACAGCTATGGGGCAATAATGAACGGTGCAGAGCACTATATGGCACAGCTATGGGGCAATAATGAACGGTGCAGAGCACTATATGGCACAGCTATGGGGCAATAATGAACGGTGCAGAGCACTATATGGCACAGCTATGGGGAAATAATGAACGGTGCAGAGCACTATATGGCACAGCTATGGGGCAATAATGAACGGTGCAGAGCACTATATGGCACAGCTATGGGGCAATAATGAACGGTGCAGAGCACTATATGGCACAGCTTTCTATGGTACAGCTATGGGGCAATAATGAACGGTGCAGAGCACTATATGGCACAGCTATGGGGCAATAATGAATGGTGCAGAGCAGTATATGGCACAGCTTTCTATGGTACAGCTATGGGGCAATAATGAACGGTGCAGAGCACTATATGGCACAGCTATGGGGCAATAATGAACGGTGCAGAGCACTATATGGCACAGCTTTCTATGGTACAGCTATGGGGCAATAATGAACGGTGCAGAGCACTATATGGCACAGCTATGGGGCAATAATGAACGGTGCAGAGCACTATATGGCACAGCTTTCTATGGTACAGCTATGGGGCAATAATGAACGGTGCAGAGCACTATATGGCACAGCTATGGGGCCATAATGAACGGTATGGAGCATCTATTTTTATTTTTGAAATTCACCAGTAGCTGCTGCATTTCCCACCCTAGGCTTATACTCGAGTCAATAAGTTTTCCCAGTTTTTTGTGGCAAAATTAGGGGGGTCGGCTTATACTCGGGTCGGCTTATACTCGAGTATATACGGTATGTAGGATACTAAAATCTGACCTTGACTTTACAATATTGCAAAACGATCTGGATGAGATGTCTGAATGTGCAAATCCTTGGCAAATGAGGTCTAATGTAGATAAATTTAGAGTAATGCACCTAGGACGAAGTAATCCTATTGCTGCATATACATTAAATGGGACTACAGAACAGGAGAAGGACTTGGGTATTCTGATTAAAAGTAAGCTGAGCAGCAGTACTCAATGTCAAACAGCAGCCGCAGATGCAAACAAGATTTTAAGACATATAAAAAGAGGTTAAATCCTGCGATCCCAACATATTGTTACCTCTTCATAAATCCCTGGTGAGTCTAGATCTAGAAAATGGGATCCAGTTTGGGGCTCCATATTTTAAATAGGACATTCAGAGTTAGAATCTGTTCAAAGGCGGTAACAAGATTATTGCAAGGGATGGAGGCCTCATATGATGAGAGGTTGGAAAAGTTGGGCTTGTTTAGCTTAGAAAAAAGATGCCTCAGAGGGGATTTCATTTATATGTATACAGTGGGTATGGAAAATATTCATACCGCTTTAAATTTTTCACTCTTAGTTTCATTGCAGCCATTTGGTAAATAAAATAAAAAATCATTCTTTTTCACATTACTGTACACTCTGCACCCCATCTTAACTGAAAAAACAGAAATGTAGAACTTTTTGCAAATTTAATAAAAAAATGAAAAACTGAACTATCACATGGTCATAAGTATTCAGACATTTTGCTCAGACACTCATATTTAAGTCACATGCTGTCCATTTCCTCCTTGAGGTGGTTCTACTCCTTCATTGAAGTCCACCTGTGTTTAATTAAAATGATAGGACTTGATTTGGAAAGGCCCACACCTGTCTATATAAGACCTCACAGCTCACAGTGCATGTCAGACAAAATGAGAATCATGAGGTCAAAGGAACTGGCCAAGGCACTCAGAGACAGAAATGTGGCAAGGCACAGATTTGACCAAAGTTGCAACATAATTTCTGCAGTACGTTCCTAAAAGCACAGTGGCCTCCATAATTCTTAAATGAAAGAAGTTTGGGACCACCAGAAGTCTTCCTAGACCTGGGCGTCCAGCCAAACTGAGCAATCGTGGGAGAAGAGCCTTGGTGAGAGAGGTAAAGAATAACCCCAAGATCACTGTGACTGAGCTCCAGAGAAGCAGTAGGGAGATGGGTGAAAGTTTCACAAAGTCAACTATCACTGCAGCCCTCCACTAGTTGGGCCTTTATGGCAAAGTGGCCCAACGGAAGCCTCTCCTCAGTGCAAGACATATGAAAGCCCACATAGAGTTTGCTGAAAAACACATGAATGACTCCCAGATGAGATGAAGATAGACCTTTTTAGTGATAATTCTAAGTGGTATGTGTGGAGAAAACCAGGCACTGCTCATCACCAGTCCAATACAATCTCAACAGTAAAACATGGTTGTGGTAGCATCATGCTATGGGGGTGTTTTTCAGCTGCAGGGACTGGATGACTGGTTGTCATTGAAGGAAACATGAATGCGGCCAAGTACAGAGATATCCTGAATGAAAACCTCTTTCAGAGTGCTCTGGACCTCAGACTTGGCCGAAGGTTCAACTTCCAACAAGAAAATGACCCTAAGCACACAGCTCAAATAACAAAGGAGTGGCTTCAGAACAACACTGTGACCATTCTTGACTGGCCCAGTCAGAGCCGTGACCTAAACCCAATTGAGCATCTGTGGAGAGACCTGAAAATGGCTGTCCACCAACGTTCACCATCCAACCTGAAGGAACTGGAGAGGATCTGAAAGGTCGAATGGCAGAGGATCCCCAGATTCAGGTGTGAAAAACAGGTTTTAGGGTGTCAGTGGTCCCCTTATCTACTGGAAAACAGTACAGATTGCACATACGATGTTTCTGTTAATATACAAGCAGCTGCAATGTTATCTGTGAAGAAACCGTAGAATCCAGACCAATTTATATTACTAGTGACATCTAATATCAGGAGATACATCAGCTGCCCTCAAAGACAGATTATTGTTGATGAATCCTAATGTAATTGTAAAAATATTTTATCTAACTTTGGGTTCCTTTCTTCTTTATATTCTACTTTATTACAAACATTCCTCAACATTAAAATTGCAAAACCAAGTAAGAAAAGTCATGGAATTATGAAAATCTCAGAATCCAATGACATGTTAATGATATTCATATGACAAAAAAAATTAAACAACATTTTTAAAACATCTTGATTTATTAAAAGCCAAGAATGAATGCCACATGCAGAAACCCTGATACTTACAGCCTTGACTGCCATCAATGAGGTTATTAATGGTTGCCTGCCATGCTTAATTCACTTAGCTAAATCATCAAGATCCACTGCTGACAGCTCCCTTTACAATTGTCAACCAATGACGTTCCAGATGTGCTCAATGAGAGGAAAGTCCTTAAATGGTATGGCATCACATTTAGGTCATGCAGGTTGCTCACAGTAAAATTGGAAACGTGTGACCTGGAATTATCCTGTTGAAAAATGGCTTTGGGATACTTTGGAAAAATAGCTGCACCACTTGTCCTACAACCAAATCAATATTATGCCAAGCTGTTATGTTACCTGGAATGAAGACACCATACATTATGCCCACCCACCATAATCCAAGAGAAAAGTTGGACTCGTTGCTTAAGAGGATCGACATCCATTTAAGCCTACATTGCTCCATTCCATCCTCTGGTATCCATGTGGACTACATGGGCAATGCCATGAACAAGCCTTCATGAGGGAATATCATGCTGATCCTACTTCCAAAATTATGTTGTGGGCTGACAATATATGGTAGTGGTAATTTCAGGAATGCCAATAGCTCGGCATTGCATTTACTTGGCTGGAGAACCTGTGTGGCCAACGACAACCTCCAGCATCTCTTGACTTGTCTCCCATTTAGCAAGTCTAGGACATCATTAGTCAGCAATTGTAAAGGGAGCTGCCAGCAGTGGATCTTGATGATTTACAGTCCAAGTACATACAGCAAAGCAGAACATTCCTCATACAACCATTAATAACCTCATTGATAGCAGTCAAGGCTGTGGGGATTTCTGCACATGGTGCTCATAATATTTGATACTGAATAAATCAAGCTGAAGTGAATATATTCAAGCAGACGCTGCCAGAAGAATTAACCGGTCATTTCTTGTATCACTTTAAGGCTTTCAAAACTTTTTTTGACAGGTTTGTTAAGTAGGTTCTAAGCGGAATCCGCTAAAAAAAAAATTGACCTTTACTCTTATTATAACTGCAATGCTGTTATGTGATGTAAAATGGTCACAGATCTTCAGTCATTGGAATGTATTCATTCATGTTTTATGCTTGGAAACTGGGACGTACCACTTCTATGAGTCACTTCTGCTTCCGGTAGTCTGGCATTATGCGTTCCACAGGAGAACTCAAAGCGCTACTGTTGTTTATTCGGTATCCTGGGTTTTAATCTATTGATTTTATTGCTGTATGCATTGTTGTATGTATTATGACAAAGTCTCTGATAATGTAATAGAGGGGAGATATGTGTCACTGCACTTAATGGTGTCAGTGATATGAAACCAGAGTATTTTTCTCCAGCGCAACCTGTTGGGAGGGTTAATTTAAAGTTGCATAATGGGCTAGTTTTATGTGAACATTCATAGAGCGGGGGGGGGAATGTCCACTTTATCTCCACTTGCAGAGCTGCCATTACCTGTGTGATGTCATAATCATGGGGTCAGTCACATGATGGAAAGAGTCACATGGTCTGGGGTTTAAATAACTGGGTTCTAGAGGTAGTCTTTGGTCAGCAAGACTGGAGAGAGGAATCTCCAGTGGTTTTTGTGCCTTGTGGAGGAAATACTGAACCTGTGTTGCTCCCTTTCACTTCCCCTTTACACTCCTTGAGAAAGCGACCAGCGAAACGTACCTTGGAGTCACTGGGGCCACTGGTAATGGAACTTGCTGTATTTTCTCCCCTTTTGTAATGTTTAGTTTTATCTGTTAATTGAATAAAAAATATTTTTATTTATCTATCTTTGTGCTTATTCACTTTCTTGAGTAGGTATAAACATTTTTTACATAGGTTCTAAGTGAAAAAAGATGTCGTGTGCGCATACCCATATGTTATTTGTATAATTTGAATTGATTTTTTAATATGGATGGACATGCCCAAGTAACATTTTTATAAAGCTTTTGTACATGCACTAATACATGTAAAGCTGGTTTATTATAGGATTGTGAAATTATTAAGCCGCTAACTAAATTCGTCCATTTTTCAACACCAAGTAATTATTCTGTCAGTAGTATGATAGATTTATCTTAATAGTCTTTTAAGGTTAAAGGGAAAATGAAGATTTATGTGTTGATTAATTTAGTTCTATAAAAGTGATCTAATTGTTATCTACTGTACACAATTTTTACAGTAGACATAAGTGCCATAGACTGATATATGTATATTGTTCTGCTAAGAGTGAATGTTGTAACTCTTTACTGTGTATTGTCATCAAACCTTTATGATCACACTAATCTGATAAGTAAATTGAATTTGGATGATGAATAGCCAGTGATTTCTAGGGCCATATGGTAAGGCTACTGGATTTTTCCCATTGACAATTGACCTTTACCCTTATTATAACTGCAATGCTAGTATGTGATGTAAAATGGTCCCAGACCTTCAGTCATTGGAATGTATTCACTCAGGTTTTATGCTTGGAAATGAAAAACATACGAGTGAAGTGTAATTTTGCCGAATGAGAACGTTCACTCAATTGTATTTTTTGTGCTGTATGTCTGCACAATGGACCATATCCAGACAGCACATGGACCAATGCAACCCTACGTGCTAGTACTCATGGGATATTAGGGTCTTCATGAAAAAAAAATCATATTATGTGCTAGTCTGATTGGATTTATGGACCAGATTAGTGCGTGTAAATAGTAGGCAGCTCCTGCACCCGTCCGCCACACAGGCGAGCACACGGAGATGCACATGGAGCCAGACATGTCCATTAACTCTCTTCTGAGTTTAGCCTTTCCGTAAGTATTTTGTATCAGGGTAGGGCAGGTAATTGTAGGGACAGGTTGCACGTTCTTGTGTACTTTTTTCTTAAAGAAGCACTCCCATCAAAGTTTTCATCCTCTTAATAGATTAGTCATCAATCATATTAAATAGCACTGTGTACTTACCATTTCTCATTTTGCCTTTCTACCCAGTTACTTATTCTATTTTCTCTGTTCTATGCAGAAACAAGAAATATCTTATCCCTGCATGATTCATTGTCCTCTTCAACTCCTGACCCAGTTGCTCCACTATTCCCCCTGCCAGTGACTTTTGCAGTGACTCATGACTCATACAGGGAAAATTGACCTCCTGACTCCTGTTTCTACATAGAGCTTAGAAGAATTCAGATAGTCAGTTATTAATCATGTGATATCATAGACCTAATGGAAAAGAGAAGAATTACCTGGAGAGAAGCAAAATGAGCAATTGTAAGTACACAGTGCTATATAATACCTGATTGCTATATATTAAGAGGATATGTTTTTTGATGGGAGAAGGAGTGCATCTTTAATGACCGCTGATGCACCTTTGTTATGGTGTTTATTAAAAGTGTCACCGCTATGCTGTGCATAGGAATAAGTATATGACGGCCCATCATGGGTACAAGTTGAGGGGATGTAATCTGTATAATAAACAGTGTTAAGGCAAATTTGAGTAATAAATTCTTGAAAACATTTTGGGGCTAAAACATTTTCGTGGTAATTTTTCATTTTCATAGCCCAATGTTATAAAATTCGGTAACATGCATCTGGCTTTGAAATGCTCACCACACCCCCTAGGTGAATTCTTTGAGAGGTTTAGTTTCCAAAATTCTCTTTTGGCACCTCAGGAGCACTGCAAATGTGCCACCTCAGGAGCTCTGCAAATGTGACACCTCAGGAGCTCTGCAAATGTGACACCTCAGGAGCTCTGCAAATGTGACACCTCAGGAGCTCTGCAAATGTGACACCTCAGGAGCTCTGCAAATGTGCCACCTCAGGAGCTCTGCAAATGTGACACCTCAGGAGCTCTGCAAATGTGACACCTCAGGAGCTCTGCAAATGTGACACCTCAGGAGCTCTGCAAATGTGACACCTCAGGAGCTCTGCAAATGTGACACCTCAGGAACACTGCAAATGTGACACCTCAGGAGCTCTGCAAATTGCATCCACAACTTATTCCATCCCAAATTGAGCTAAAATAATAAACAAAAAATCTCCTTACTTTCCGAGCCCTAAGGTTAAGTTCCGCAATGAGTTTTTGGTGACTTTTTTGAAGCTACATATTTTCACTGTATCAAAAGTGCTGCACCTTAAGATTCCAATAAAGTTGAAGGGATATATGGAAATTTCATGCTCATTGTGCTTTTTTATGTTACTGACCTACAGTGCTTGTTGAAATCCACAACACGTCAATTTCTCTTGCAGGTACGTTGAGTTTTGTTAGCGTATCTTACTCATAGACTTGCGTTAGAAGCGGAAAATCTGTAAGTAAAAAATATGTGCAATTAAAAAAGGAAGTTTTGTTAAAGCCAAATACCAGGATCAGAAACTAAGCAGCTTTAGAGACTCACGTTTTTTTTCCATGGTTTCGCCATGGAAAACTCAATGGTTCCACCTGCGTCTTAAAGAAACCATGTACATATGTCCTTAATGTAGTAAAAAACTGTAAGTGTGCTCTCTTAAAAGATGTTTTTGTTGCAATTATCAGATGTATTAGCCCAAGGGTACAGAGTTATGCGTCATTCAGACGTCCAAAATGAATCCACCTGAAAAAGACATTGTGCGCACATACCCTTACTGCATATACAAAATACAATAATTTCTTCCCTACCTGAAAAAGTCTGTAAATTTGATCTCTTCTTCCTCATAAAGCCCTTTAGAAGTCTATTCACACATTTTTTATAGTGGGTAAAAATACAAAGTTTCGTGTAAGATCCCTGCAATTGGAGTTCCTTGGCACAATGCAATTCTAAAACTGCTTCTCAAATAATTGTAGGTTTTAGAAAATGTGGTGCAAATCCTTCAGAAAATTAGCATTTAGCCCAAACAACATGTTTTTATTAACCCCTTCAAGTCGCGGCCTCCTTCCCAGAGCAATAACTTTTTTATTTTTCCGTCAATATGGTCATGTTAGGGCTTATTTTTTTGCGGGACGAGTTGCACTTTTGAACGACACCATTGGTTTTACCATGTCTTTTATTATAAAACGGAAAAAAAATTCCAAGTGCGGTGAAATTGCAAAAAAGGTGCAATCCCACACTTGTTTTTTGTTTGGCTTTTTTGCTAGGTTCACTAAATGCTAAAACTAACCTGCCGTTGTGATTCTCTAGGTCATTACGAGTTCATAGACACATAACATGTCTAGGTTATTTTTTATCCAAGTATTGAAAAAAAATTCAACACTATGTTTAAAAAAAAAAAAAAAAAGTGCCATATTCCGATACCCGAAGCGTCTCCATTTTTCGTGATCTGGGGTCGGGTGAGGACTTATTTTTTGCGTGCCGAGCTGATGTTTTTAATGATACCATTTCAGTGCAGATACGTTCTTTTGATCGCCCGTTATTGCATTTTAATGCAATGTCGCGGCGACCAAAAAAACGTAATTCTGGCGTTTCTGATTTTTTTCTCGCTACAATGTTTAGCGATCAGGTTAATTCTTTTTTTTATTGATAGATCGGGCGATTCTGAACTCGGCGATACCAAATATGTGTAGGTTTGATTTTATTTTTATTGTTTTATTTTGGATGGGGCGGGAAGGGGGGTGATTTAAACTTTTATATTTTTTATATTTTTTTTCATATTTTTAAAAACACTTTTTTTTCCTTGTGCCATGCTTCAATAGCCTCCATGGGAGGCTAGAAGCTGGCACAACCCGATCGGCTCTGCTACATAGCAGCGATCATCAGATCGCTGCTATGTAGCTGAAATGCAGGTGTGCTGTGAGCGCCGACCACAGGGGGGCGCTCACAGCAGGCCGGCATCAGTAACCATAGAGGTCTCAAGGACGTCTATGGTTACTTTCCTGACACATCGCCGACCCCCGATCATGTGACAGGGGTCGGCGATGTGCTCATATCTGCCCGGCCGGAAGTGGTAGTTAAATGCCGCTGTCTGCGTTTGACAGCGGCATTTAACAGGTTAATAGCAGCGGGTGAATAGCGATTTCACCCGCCGTTATTGCGCGCACATGTCAGCTGTACAAAACAGCTGACATGTCGCGACTTTGATGTGGGCTCACCGCCAGAGTCCACATCAAAGGGGGAGACACGACATGCGCCGTACTATTACAGCGCATGTCGTGAAAGGGTTAAAGGGTACCTAAACTTGGACATGGAAAGATATAAAACTTTGAAAATCCCTTTATTAAACAAATTATTTTCGTTGCTTTAAAACAAAGCTCCATGGCTTCACACTCCAAATTTTCCCCAGTGTATTTCCCTCCCTACCGGCTGCATTGAAATCAGAAAGTACTCCTTTTGAGTACAGATAATGGCACTGATGGGGCAGCTTAGCATCGGCGTCTAACTCTGGAGATAAGTGACTATAGGAGATTCTTCTAATGAGCACAACATTCAGAGGAGGAGTCAGGTGCTGAGCCATCACTGCCATCATCTGTACTCCAAATGAGCACATTCTAATATCATTGCAGCTGGAGGCAGGGAAATAGACTGGAGAGAAGCAGGTGTTTGTTAGCCAGTTACATGCCATTTTTTACAGGAATGGAAACAATTTCTCTCTCTAAGGCCAGTTTCACACGTCCTGATATTTCCAGTACTGGAAAAACTGGCACCGGAGATATCCATTTCCATGTGTCATGTGCGTAATACGTGCGGCACACATGTGGCAAACATGTGCCACTGGTGTGCCGCATCAGTATCACATGGACGACCGCCGGGGAAGGAGTGTTACAGTAAGCGCTGTTCCCCGGTGGCTGGTGCTGAAGACGGCTCTCATCATTCTCCCCTGCTCTGCCGGCGATCAGCGCGAGTAGACGAGAATGATGAGAGTTAACTTAAAGTCCGGATGATGACAGCAGGTGGGGGCTTTTGGGACTCTTACCCCCATCATCCGACACCTGTGCCGCTAATAACAGTGACAGCAGGAGCGTGGGGACACCTCTATTCTTGCTAACCAACCTTGCAGAAGCTGACAGCTGATGTCAGCAGCCCTCAGCTGTGAGTATTGCCTGGTTGAAGAAAATAGGCATCCGTGTGGGTACGTGTTTACACAGACCCAGTGACTTGAATTGGTCCGTGTGATCCGTGCAGCTGCAAAAAAACGGTCACGTCGACGTGTGGCTCACTCGGACACACAGGCCGTGAAAAAACACAGATATGTGCATAGACCCATTCATTTGAATGGGTCTACATGTCTCCGTGTCTCCAGTACGTGTGAAAACTGTCACCATTACTTACTGGAGACACTAACGTGTGTGAAAGAGGCCTAAAAGTGATTTTCAAAGTTTCATAACTTTCCTTGTTGGCTAAAATTATATAAACAAAAATGATAAATGATAGTTTACTTACTTTTTCAAGTGTTTACAGAAGAAAACTTGTGTGAACACATTAGTAAATAAACATGTCCTTCGATGTCCGCCCTTTGTACAGGAAGAAACTACAAAAATACATAGGATGACAAGTGTAAACATAACAATTCTTTAGGAAGTGTTTTTGTGAATCGCAAAAAGTCTGGTAAGCCGCATTTCTGAAAAAAGCAGCTACGGACTGGTTCATGTACGTGCAATCCTTCATTGTGCTGACTGTGTTATCTACAAACATTATTGTCTGAAAATGAAAACAAGAGAATCTGACCAATTTTAGTCTCTGAGATTTTGACTTTCCTGTATATACAGCTCATTACCTGAACTGGCCAATTTAAAGAGAATACACACTAAATTGTAAAATAACTTATATTTTTTGAGTCTTAACCCTTAACCCCTTTACCCCTGAGGGTGGTTTGCACGTTAATAACCAGGCCAATTTTTACAATTCTGACCACTGTCATTTTATGAGATAATAACTCTGGAATGCTTTAACGGATCCCTCTGACTCCAAGATAGTTTTTTTCGTGACATATTGTACTTCATGCTAGTGGTGAAGTTTATTCAGTACAACTTTACATCAGCACAATTTTTGAAACAACATTTTTTTTGGTTAGGAAGTTATAAGGGTTAAAAGTTGACCAATGATTTCTCATTTTTCCAACAAAATTTACAAAACCATTTTTTTAGGGACCACCTCACATTTGACTTTGAGGGGCCTATATGATAGAAAATAGCCAAAAGCGACACTATTCTAAAAACAAAAATATGTAACCACAACACCAGCGCTCTTAGTGACAGAGGCAACCTGAAAATAATTTTATATAGGTTATAGAAAAAGCTGCTGGCAAAGCTCAGGATCCTGTGTGAAAAATACCATACATAAAAAAAACTAAATAAATACAAACAGTTTGCCGCGCTAATCCTTACAATGGTCACTTAATCCCCCCAAAAAGGTACCCCAATTTTGTCTGTAAACAATAGGCAGTATATTCCAAATCTCACAACAAAAGGTCCACATAAACAGTACAAGCAAATAAAATACAATATACTGTAATTAGTCCTCTGTTGCAATAGCAGTATATATAGCTCCAGAAACTGATGGCAGAGCGATATGCCGCAAGTTGTTTACAGTGACACTAGGCAATAGGTGATACACATACTTGTCTCAAGAAACCAATATACGTAGTACAAACAATATGCACAGTAGAAACAAATGGTCTGCTGCTGAAATAACAAAGTGTGCAGCTTTAACAGCTACTGTCCTACTGAATGTCTAATCCCCTTTCCTCACTGGAGCTACAGGTTGCAATTGTTAGGCTTGAACAAAGACCACGAGGCTCCAAGGGATCAGGAAAAACCGTGCAGAGCCAGGGGAGTCCCGGCCGGTACCATCCCTGGTTGCACGGCAATGGGAAAATGGCTGGCCGGCGTGTGACGTCATAGCCCTATGGAGTGCGCGAATGGCCAAAATAGTTACCGATGCGTTTCAGTTAATACACGGTTCCCCTTCATTAGAGTGTCTGCATGAATTAGCACCAGACACTGCTTTACAGACAGGCACACCGATAGTTACCGCCCAGCATGTCGAAAAAAACCTTTTTTCTCCTGATCCACCAATGCTAGGTTAAAAGTAGTATTTTTAATAGAAATTGTGCTCAATGTGCATTATAACACATTTACATTTTAATGATTATATTAAAAGTGAAATTATAATAAAAATATATTTAACTATACTAACACAAAAATGTTTTATTATTTTTTATTAATAAATAATTCAACTAAAAAACTGAATAAACACTAAAACAACATACTACTCCTTAACCTTTCTTGTGTATATCGATCAAGGACGATACAAACCCCTATATGTCATACTGAACCACACACATATAAAACCTTTTATATAAAAAATACATATATGAAAAATATGTAAAAAATACATTAAATATATCAAAATTTTTTGAGTGTGTACATCAAATTAAATGCACTAGACAATTAGATTGGGGTGCATAATAACATAAGGGTCAGATAAGCTATTAAAAATCATATAATTCCAAATCAAAATTCAAGCCATTTGGGGCTAAACTATTAATTAAACATAGCCAACTTTATTCTGTCCATGACATCAGATTGATATAATTCCCTCCATGCCAAGTTTTGTGGATCACTTCAGTATCCAAAATACAAACCCTTATGGGATTATGGCACTCTTTGAAATTTCTGGATAAGGGATGGCATAAAAATCCCTTTTTAATGTTGTTCAAATGCTCACTTATTCTCTCCGTTAGTTTCCTTATTGTTCTACCAACATACAATTTATTGCAAGGACATCTTACTACATAGATCACTCCCCTTGTAGAGCAGGTTAAACTATCCCTGATAGGAAATTCTTCTGTACCTTCTGAATTACTAAAGGGTTGTATTCTCACTCTTTTATTAGAGCATTGCCTGCAACATGAGCAAAATGTGCATCGGGTAAACCACATTGGTCTGAATGGCTTACATTGGGCCTATTCCCTAAAGTAGTAATTCTTTTGCTTGTCAATGCTACCTTTGAGCCCAAAGTTGGGGCTCACCTGTAAACAAATCTAGGTTGACGGTGTTAGGGCTAGCGGAACGCACTGAGTAAATATAGATGTTTGTTATTATTGATGCGTTCGCAGCCCGGGGTCCACCGTGCAGGGGAACCTGCTGCTAGTAAATGGTGGCACTATTTGGTGGTATAGACTAGCTCTGTTACCTCACAGAGTAGTCAAGAAAGGAAAGCTCTGCGCCCTGTTAGACTTCACAGGAGCACAGGTTAACTGCCCATCAGAGAGCAGTCTGTGGTCATGCAAACATACAATCTCCTCACCGGAGGAGCCGGTATTCTAGGGGCTTATTTCAGCCAGGGCCCTAAATCCACGCACACAATCTCCTCGCCGGAGTTGCCGGCATTCTAGGGGCTTATTTCAGCCGAGTCCCTGAACACACATAAATGACTACACTGGCGCATGCACGTAACAGATTCAACACTAGCGCATGGCCGTGCGGTCATGAGAACCTTAAATAGCTGCAGCAAGTACAGGACCTTCCTAGAAGGACCAATGAGAGGCTGCTACAGAGCCTGAGCACCTTCAGGACCTTCCTGGAGGACTAATGGATTTAGCTGTAGTATCTGAACATGTGACCCTCGATCTCAACTGAGAGATCTTACTCTGGGCATGCTCAGAACGAGAAAAGCAGGACTTAGTCCCAGAAGCGTCTGCTCGCTGCTGCCCAGCACTGACTTCAATGGCAGAAGCTGGAAAAGCAGCAGTAACCCTTTGTACAGAGTCAGACTGAGCGAGATGCTGGGACTGACGTCTCCGCTGAGCAGGCTCCACTGCGGCAGGAGAAGAATGGGAGACCGCAGCGGAGATGGCGCAAGATTCCCCCTGTGCAGAGGCAGGAACTCGACCCCTAACATTACCCCCCCTCTCAGGGCCCCCCCCTTGGGCCTTGCTACGCTTGAAGGCAGCAATGAGCTGCGGAGCCTGAATGTGCTCAGCAGGCTCCCAGGACCTGTCCTCAGGACCATAACCCTTCCAGTCCACCCAAAAAATTTTTTGCCACGTACCACCTTGCACCCCAAAATAGTGTTCACCTCGTAATCATCCGTAGACGAACCCGATGTCCCAGCAGATGACTCAGAAAATCGGGACATGTATACGGGCTTAAGGAGGGACACATGAAAGGTGTCGGTGATACCTAGGCGTGGAGGAAGGGCCAGACGGTAGACCACAGGGTTAACCTGTTTGAGGACCTTGAAGGGACCCAAGTAGCGAGGTGCAAACTTAGTGGACTCAACACGCAGCCTGATGTTACGGGCGGAGAGCCACACTAAGTCACCAGGAGCAAAGGTCGGAGCAGGGCGCCGATGTGCATAGGCAGAGGACCTCATTCTCTCCTTGGAGGCCCGGATGGCATCCTGAGTGCGGTCCCAAATGTCTCGTGCCTCCACTGCCCAGTCTGCCACCCTGGAGTCAGCAGAAGACATGGGCATAGGCACAGGAACCCGCGGATGCTGGCCATAATTAAGGAGGCAAGGAGTTTGACCGGTGGAGTCGGCTACAGCGTTGTTAAGCGCAAACTCCACCCACGGTAGCAAGGATGCCCAGTCATCCTGCCTGGCAGAGACAAAATGTCGCAGATATGTGACCAGGGTCTGGTTGGCTCTCTCTACCAACCCATTCGTCTCGGGATGATATGCTGAGGAGAGATTCAACTCAATGCTGTGTAGACGACAAAGCTCTCTCCAGAATCGAGATGCAGACTGGGGACCCCGGTCACTGACAATTTTGTCCGACATACCGTGTAGATGAAATATGTGTTTGATAAACAATGCCGCCAGAGCCCGTGCAGAAGGTAGCTGTGGAAGAGGCACCAAGTGCACCATTTTGGAAAAATGGTCGGTGATCACCCAAATAATGGTGCAGCTACGAGACTTGGGTAAGCCCACCACAAAATCCATCCCGACCATCTCCCAGGGCCTATCTGCCACCAGCAGAGGGTAAAGCAACCCAACTGGCCGTTGACGAGGAGACTTGTTCTTGGCGCAGGAGACACATGCCCGAACATAATCTGCGATGTCACGGACCATATGAGGCCACCAATATGTCCTTGCCAGTAACTCAGATTTCCTTTTGGTCCCAAAATGTCCACCCACCCTAGACGAGTGAGCCCAAGAGAGAACCTCCGGGCGCAAATTGGATGGTACAAAAGTCTTGCCTGGAGGCACAGACTAGCGAAACCGGGGCCATAGTTCTCAGGCTCTCAGAAGGGACAATAAGCTGAGGCTCCTCTTCCTCCTCCTCAGATGATACCACGGAGCGAGAGAGAGCGTCGGCATGAATGTTCTTCTCCCCGGAAAGAAAATGGAGGGTGAAATGAAACCGAGAGAAGAACAAGGACCATCTGGCCTGGCGAGAATTTAGCCGAAGGGCGGTCTGTAAATAAACCAAATTCTTGTGGTCTGTGAATACTTGAAAGGGAAAGCGAGCCCCCTCCAAGAGATGTCAGTGCAGCGCCCCAGAGTCCTGGTCGTTGCAGTACTGTGGCTTCGGCACTATGGGGAGCTATGGTACGTCTGATGGCACTGAAGGAGTTCATCTGATCAGGTATCACAGACACCAATACATTTCACAGTCTGGCCTCCGGGGGGAGCTAAGGGTTCTATTCACTAGGCCACTCCCCACGATAGTGGGTAAACTGGGGGTCAGGCAGGAAGTTAGATCAGAAAGCTGACTGGGTTGGAACCAGGCAACACCTTGTGGCAGAGGGTGTTGTGGGGGAAGATACAGTAGGGTCTCTGTCAGGGGTGGGATCCTGACAGAGGCTTGGCAACTTGAGCGAATGTAACGGGACCGTGCCTGCTCAGGATAGCGGCGGTGCCCAAGGAAGGACCAGAAGCGAGATAGATTGTGCTGAGTGAGAAACGAGATCAAGGCAATAAGGAGAATACCAGTAGGGGTCGTGCTGTAAGACCGAGGCAACACCCTACTGAGGCGCACTACCGGTGGCCGGAACGCCGAGGGAGTATTACAACATTCAGCTTCAAGCGATACTCTAAACAGCGGCAGGACAGTCAGTCTAAGGCGGGCTGTCTCACTTAAATCACCTATGCAGTCTTGGGGGGCAACTTGTGGAGAGGGGCAACTCTAGGGTCCCGGAAGAGCTCCGAGCCTACCCGTCAAACGGGGTGCCGTCCCAACCGTAACATCAGGGAGGGACGGAGGATTAGCAGAACATCATCTAATCGAGTTGTGAGGGAACTTAAGAAACAGACACAACAGTTGTGGGGACTTTCCGTAAGCACAGCAGGGAAGGACCGCAACACATAGCGCTAGAAGGAAGGCACAGATTTCCACCTGCTAAGAGAACTCTGGAGGTGCCATTGGACCGGCCGGACTTGCGCAGCCTGGTTATCCAGATTCTGGACTGAGGACCCAGAGATCTTCAGTAAAGAGGTAAAGAGACTGCAACCTGGTGTCCTCGTTATTTACTGCACCGCACCACCACCACCATCTACATCTATCATTCACTGTGCGCCCCTCGGCAGGGTCACGGACCGGGGCCTAGCCACCGTGACAACCCCAGAGCAGAGACTCAGAGGCCCGGTACCGGGTACCCCTCGGCCCTGCGGCAGTGGGGGCGCTGCAAACTTGGCGTCACGAACAGGATCTACTTAAGCCTGAAGAATCAGGTCATGTGTGCCTTGGAACTGTGATTTATTTTGCTTGAACTGTGACTTATTGCAAAGACTGTGGATTGCCACTTGCCGCCAAAAGTTCCCGCCAAAACCGCCGCCATTACAGCGCTAAGGAGAGCGCAGGAGAAGAAGAAGGGCGTGGAAGTGGGCGTGAACAAGCTGAAGAGCGCGAAAGACAATGGCCGCCCAGTCTAAATGTTTCGGCCCCTTGAGGACGTGTCCGTCAGCAGCCGAGATCCGCCTCCTGATCCTCAATGGTGGGCAGAGACAACGAAAACGAAACCGCCCACGGAGGAGAGAGCGGGAAAAGGACCAGGAAGAAGAAGTCAGCGACATGGAGGACGCCATGGTGAACCGCCCGGAGCTGGAGCGTGGGGTCGGAGCAGAGGACTCCCCCAGCCACCCGGAGGGGCACCGCAACCAGGCCTCCACCGCTGATGCTGAATTCCTGCAGGCCGGAGTGGACGAGCTCAGCGACCGACCCCGGCGGACGCAGCTGAGCACTGAGGCCGGGTGGAAGAAGATCTTCATCGGGAGCCTTGCCGGACGCCTGTCGGCAGCCTCGTCTGGTCCGGAGCAGGAAAGAAGTTCCAGTGCTCCGAAGCTGGAAAGCCAGGCCCTGCCGGAAAGCGGTATGCTGCATGCAGAGATGACAACGCCGCAGCACAAGGCCCCGCAACCAGCGTTCCAGACCCCAGCGGCGACGGAGCAGACCGGCACCGGAGGGACCGCATCTGAAGCAGGTATGAAGGACGACCCTGCCCTGACAACCGACACCACTCCAGTGACTGCTAGTGCCACAACTGCTGACTCCATTCCAGTGACTGATCTTGCAGCAGCCGCTACCTCTGCTGCAGCAAATGCCCATACTCAAGCTGCGCAGACCTCCATCGCTGCGCCTGATTTAACTGTACATGCAAGACGGATTAACGGCGTTTGTCCAGCACTGGGTATAACCCTGGACCTCACTTTTCCCAGGCCAGGAAGGGTTAAGTGCCAGGTGCAGCCCTGGAAGCCGTCCAACTAAACCTCGGAAACCTGAAACTGTACATAGTTAACTGTTTGTTTCCCTGCTTTTTGCTGCTTTAAACCCGACTAGGGTTAACTCTTAAAGGGATCCCTTTGTTTACCCGGGATCCCTTCCTCTGCTTTTGCTTTTGTTTCCTGTTTTCTCATTGTTGAAAAGAACTACTGAATCATGAACAGTGCATGATACGAACTGCTTGTAAATAGTTTGCACCTTCTTAAAGGTGCTCCCTACTGGTTTTACTTAAAGAAGGACTCTTTGCGAAGATACCGCACCGGAGCCTTTGCTGAGTACGGACTGGTAGCTTGAGAAGACATGCTACCTCATAGAGACTTGGTCCCCTCTTAAAGGGGACGTTCATGTGTTGCACTTAGAGAATAGTATTGCTTTAAGACTGAGAGATAGCAATAATGTTTTGATAAAGAGAACGTGATGATAATGTTTATGTGAGAAAGTTATATGTATCCAACTAGTTAATTGTAAAGAAATGCTGATGATGTTCCCTGAAAGAAAGTGAAAGCTAGAAGAAGGATGTAGTGGGCCCGTAGGGGTAGATGTAGTGCCCAGCATACATGTCAGTAAGAAAAATAATGAGAAGGTTTAATGTTCTATAGAAAATGTTTGATAAATGTTGATAGACAACGAGGACAGAAGGTGAACCCTGAGTCCTCCTAGGAGTCATGTAGAGATGGCTCGGTGCTCTTAAACTGAAAGTAATGTTATGTTCTATACTGTGTATAGTAGTTGAAAAGGCAGTAGGCCCGGGCTGAAAGGGGCGGTCCTGTAAAGAAGGGAGAGGCAGTAGGTCTGGTGCCGTTAGGACAGGCGGTCCTGCAGATTTAAAGAAGGAGAATGTAAAAGTTAAATTGCCTTATAATGTGATTATAAGAAGGTCTTTAGTGGATTCCAAGTGTACATCCTTAAAGGCGATGTTAAGTTATTGTTCAAAAGTTTGTACTAGTAGAATACCCGGTTGGGTAACAAAAAGTTATATATAGCATGTTGCTATGATATTTAACCATGTTTGTAACGTTCAAGTGTCCTCACCTCCCATAAAGGGAAGCTCTGTTTAAATATACTTATTGTTATTGCATTCAACAAAACTGTATGTCTTTTTGCTAACTTGTATTGTTGTTTTCTTCTCAGTCCCGGAGTACTGTGTTTAACCAGGGAGGAGTGCAGCGCCCCAGAGTCCTGGTCGTTGCAGTACTGTGGCTCCGCCACTATGGGGAGCTATGGTATGTCTGATGGCACTGAAGGAGTTCATCTGATCAGGTATCACAGACACCAATACATTTCACAGTCGGGCCTCCGGGGGGAGCTAAGGGTTCTATTCACTAGGCCACTACCCACCATAGTGGGTAAACTGGGGGTCAGGCAGGAAGTTAGATCAGAAAGCTGACTGGGTTGGAACCAGGCAACACCTTGTGGCAGAGGCTGTTGTGGGGGAAGATACAGTAGGGTCTCTGTCAGGGGTGGGATCCTGACAGAGGCTTGGCAACTTGAGCGAACGTAACGGGACCGTGCCTGCTCAGGATAGCGGCGGTGCCCAAGGAAGGACCAGAAGCGAGATAGATTGTGCTGAGTGAGAAACGAGATCAAGGCAATAAGGAGAATACCAGTAGGGGTCGTGCTGTAAGACCGAGGCAACACCCTACTGAGGCGCACTACCGGTGGCCGGAACGCCGAGGGAGTATTACAACATTCAGCTTCAAGCGATACTCTAAACAGCGGCAGGACAGTCAGTCTAAGGCGGGCTGTCTCACTTAAATCACCTATGCAGTCTTGGGGGGCAACTTGTGGAGAGGGGCGACTCTAGGGTCCCGGAAGAGCTCCGAGCCTACCCGTCAAACGGGTGCCATCCCAACCGTAACATCAGGGAGGGACGGAGGATTAGCAGAACATCATCTAATCGAGTTGTGAGGGAACTTAAGAAACAGACACAACAGTTGTGGGGACTTTCCGTAAGCACAGCAGGGAAGGACCGCAACACATAGCGCTAGAAGGAAGGCACAGATTTCCACCTGCTAAGAGAACTCTGGAGGTGCCATTGGACCGGCCGGACTTGCGCAGCCTGGTTATCCAGATTCTGGACTGAGGACCCAGAGATCTTCAGTAAAGAGGTAAAGAGACTGCAACCTGGTGTCCTCGTTATTTACTGCACCGCACCACCACCACCATCTACATCTATCATTCACTGTGCGCCCCTCGGCAGGGTCACGGACCGGGGCCTAGCCACCGTGACAACCCCAGAGCAGAGACTCAGAGGCCCGGTACCGGGTACCCCTCGGCCCTGCGGCAGTGGGGGTGCTGCATCTCCACTCAGAGAAAGCCAACTTCATGGCTAGCAACTCCCTGTCCCCGATGGAATAATTCCTCTCTGCTGGTGTGAAGGTCTTGGAGAAGAAGAAGCAAGGATGCTTACGACCTTGAGCATCCTCTTGGAAAAGGACTGCTCCAGCACCAACGGATGAGGCATCCACCTCCATGATAAATGGCTTATCTACATCGGGGCGATGTAGGATGGGAGCACTAGCAAAATGTGACTTAGTAGAAGAGAAGGCCTTGGAGACCTCTTCAGACCACAATTTGGGATTTGCTCCCTTCTTGGTGAGGGCTACCAAGGGAGCTACCAAAGTGGAGAAATGGGGAATGAACTGGCGATAGTAATTAATGAACCCCATAAAGTGCTGCACCGCTTTAAGAGAATGGGGTTCTTGCCAGTCCATCACAGCCTGTAGTTTGGCAGGATCCATAGCCAATCCCTGGGTGGAGATGATATAGCCCAGGAAAGGTAAAGACTCCTGCTCAAACATACACTTCTCCAACTTTGCATAGAGGGAATTTGCCCGTAAGAGGTCGAAGACTCTGCCAACATCTCTCCGGTGGGAGTCAATATCTGGAGAGTAGATGAGAATATCATCCAGAAAGACAACGACCGAAGTGGAGAGCATATCCCGGAAGATATTGTTAACAAAGTCTTGGAAAATGGCTGGGAAATTACAAAGCCCGAAGGGCATCACCAGATATTCATAGTGCCCATCCCTGGTGTTAAAAGCCGTCTTCCATTCGTCCCCCTCACGGATGCGAATCAGGTTGTAAGCACCCCGCAGATCTAATTTTGTGAATACCCTTGCTCCCCAAAGCCTATCAAAGAGCTCCGATATCAGGGGCAGAGGATACTTATTCTTAACGGTGATGGCGTTAAGACCCCTGTAATCTATGCATGGACGTAGTTCTCCGTTCTTCTTCTGTGCGAAGAAGAACCCAGCCCCTGCACGTGACACTGACTTCCTGATGAATCCTCTTGCCAGATTCTCTTGAATGTACTAAGACATTGCCTCCGTCTCCGGGAGAGACAACGGATAGAATCGACCACGGCGAGGCTCAGCACCAGGCAAGAGATCAATAGGACAGTCATAGGGGCGGTGGGGCGGAAGGGTCTCTGTCGCCTTTTTGGAGAACACGTCCGCATAGGGCCAATATTGCTTGGGGAGAGAGGATAGATCTGCGGGTACCTCAGTAGTAGCAACCTGAACGCATTCCCTCTGACACCTACCCCCACAAGATTCACCCCATCCCAGAATTCTGACAGAGGACCACTCGATATGAGGAGAGTGGTACCGTAGCCAAGGTATCCCCAACAGGACCTCATCAATTCCCTCAGGAATGACGAGCAGAGATATAATCTCCTGATGGGATGGCGACATGGACAGAGTAAAAGGGATGGTCTGGTGTGTTATCTGTGATGGCAGTGTCGACCTATTCACCATTCGTACCGTCACTGGCTGAGCTAGCATCACCAGGGGTATTGCGTGACGTTGGGCGAAGGCAGAAGACATAAAATTGCCCTCCGCCCCAGAATCCACGCAGAGTTCCACCGAGTGGGTGGATGAGCCTATAGTAATTGTCCCCTTAAAGGACAATTTGGCGGCAAACGTCGCCGTGTCTAGTGTACCTCCACCTACTACCACTAGATGCTGACGTTTCCTCGACCGCTGGGAACATCTGGTGGCAAGATGTCCTGACTGCTGGCAAACATGACAGACCTTGTGTGCACAAGCGGTCCGGGACTTAGATCCCGCTCGTGACACTTCCATGGCCTCATGTGACTCAGGGACCAGGACCGGAGATTCCAGAGGTTTGGCGAAGGTGGGAGCCAGCCGAAACCTCTGCCTACACTGGGCTTGCTCTAACCTCCGCTCGTTAAAACGGAGGTCAATACGAGTGGGGACAGCTATTAACTCCTCCAGTGTGGCAGAAATCTCCCTGGTGGCAAGAGCGTCCTTCATGTGGTCAGCCAGCCCCCTCCAAAATATGGGGATAAGGGCTTTATCCGACCACTCCAGCTCAGATGCTAGGGTACGAAAATGGACGGCAAAATGGCTGACCAAGGACGAACCCTGAGTCAATGCCAGCAGTTGGAGCGCCGTGTCATGGGTGACCTGTTTCAGAATGCTCAGGAACAGCGGAGCACTCTGCACCACATGATCGCCACGCTCCCACAGCGGCGTAGCCCATTCCAGCGCACTGTCCGACAAGAGAGACACAATAAATCCCACCTTTGCCCGTTCTGTGGGAAAACGTGCAGCCAGGAGCTCGAGGTATATAGAGCACTGAGTCACGAAACCCCTACAAGATTTACTATCTCCAGAAAATTTTTCTGGCAGCGGGAGGCGAGATAATGTCAGAACAGGGGTGGCAATGGACAAGGTTGCTGCAGCCACGCTAGCAGCCTGTACAGCAACTGCAGTAACATCCACAGCTGAGGTTGTGCTCTCAAGAGCTGCCAACCTACCCTCCAGCTGCTGGATGTACCGCAAGGACTGCTGTATGTCCGCCATTTACTAGCCAGACCCTGGTGCTAGTATTCTGTTAGGGCTAGTGGAACGCACTGAGTTAATATAGATGTTTGCTATTATTGATGCGTTTGCAGCCCTGCTGTCCGCTCATACTTACCGTTCCATGGCATCCCGGCGTGCTCCTGTTCTTCCTCCAGCGCCGTCTCCTCTGCTCGCTCTCCCGGCTCCTGCTTCCTGTCAGGCGTGCGCGCATTAGGTCTCTCTGCGCACGCGCACACTGTTCTTTTGTACTGACGCTCCTTCCGCTGCTCTCTGTGGTCCTGGAGGACCATGACCCGGAAGGTACGCTGCCGCTCTGCATTTAAGGTCGCCTCTTGCTTTCACCTGTGCCTGTTTGTCATTTGTTCTTTTGCAAGCATCTCTGGCTCTCTCGCTTCTCTGCGTACTCTGCGTTCTCTTCTCGTATTGTCTTACGTTTCTGGTTTCTCGTTTCTGTGCCAAACCCTTGCCTTTTTACATGCTTCTTTTCAGCTCCAGTCCTCCTGTGTCTCCGTTTCCCCAGGTGCTCCTGTTCCTCAGTTTAGTCCTTCCGTCCGTGGTCCAGTGTCCTCATCTTGTCTACCGGTTTGTCTCCCATTCTCCTCCTGTTTAGTCCGCTTCTCTTCATCTTTCTCGTTTCGTTTTCCCCCGTCTTCCCTGCCTTGGTACCGGCTGCCGTGCAGTAGTCTCCCCTGGGCCTGCTCCTAACGCTCCCTGTATAGGGGGTGGTCTACCTGGTCCACTCGTCCTGGGGAGGTTTGCTGTTTCGGTTCAGTGGGTTCACCTATCTTGTTCTCCTGGTCCTAAAAGCGTAATACCATCAGAGAGCAGTCTGTGGTCATGCAAACATACAATCTCCTCACCGGAGGAGCTGGTATTCTAGGGGCTTATTTCAGCTGGGGACCTAAATCCATGCACACAATCTCCTCACCGGAGGTGCCGGCATTCTAGGGGCTTATTTCAGCCGAGTCCCTGAACACACATAAATGACCACACTGGCACATGCACGTAACAGATTCAATACTAGCACATGGCCGTGCAGTCATGAGAGCCTTAAATAGCTGTAGCAAGTACAGGACCTTCCTAGAAGGACCAATGAGAGGCTGCTACAGAGCCTGAGCACCTTCAGGACCTTCCTGGAGGACCAATGGATTTAGCTGCAGTATCTGAACATGTGACCCTCGATCTCCACTGAGAGATCTTACTCTGGGCATGCTCAGAACGAGAAAAGTAGGACTCAGTCCCAGAAGCGTCTGCTCACCGCTGCCCAGCACTGACTTCAATGGCAGAAGCTGGAAAAGCAGCAGTAACCCTTTGTACAGAGACAGACTGAGTGAGACGCTAGGACTGACTTCTCCGCTGAGCAGGCTCCACTGCGGCAGGAGAAGAATGGGAGACCGCAGCGGAGATGGCCCGAGATTCCCAGTGTGCAGAGGCAGGAACTCGACCCCCAACAGACGGGGTAGAAAGTCTCCTATTAGGTTGTATTGTTGTAAAATGTGTCAGTGCTTCTGTATAATGTTCACAAAGGGCCTATTTTTGATGTGATACTGGGTAATAATCTGGATTTTGTTAATTTGTTCAATTAGATTAGGTGGGTGTAGGGACGCCTTGTTGTTATAAACTAAGCTACTCCTTGTCATATTCTGGACATCATTCATGTTTTTCTAAAGAAGTGTTGGAATATCCCTTTGTCCAGAAATTGTTTTTTGACAAATTGGGCCTCCTCCATGTAATCCGAGAGTTTTGTAAGTTTCGCCTTAGGCGGATGAACTGGCTCTTAGGGATGTTGGTCAACCATGTTGGAAGGTGGCAACTATCCATAGGGATATAACTATTTGAGTCCACTTTCTTTCTATAACTTTTAGCGATAAGTTGGCCCTCATTAACCATTATTGTCAAATCTAAAAAATTGACACTATTGCAACTCATTTTAGGGGTAAAAGTTAGACAGTAGTCATTAATATTCAGACTATCAAGGAACTTCAATAATTTAGATTGTGAGCCTTTCCAAATAAAAATAATGTCGTCGATAAAACGGTTCCATAAAACCAGTTCCTTATGTAGTTGCCCCCCCCTTAAAAATAATTGACTCCTCCCACTTCGCGTATCACACTGCCATCAGTTTCTGGAGCTATATATACTGCTATTGCAGCAGAGGACTAATTATATTGTACTTTATTTGCTTGCACTGTTTATGTGGACCTCTTGATTTGGAATATACTGCATATTGTTGTCCGGATTAGCACGGCAAACCATTTGCATTTATTTACCATTCTAAAAACTGCACCCCTCAAGGTACTCAAAACAACATTCAAGAAGTTTATTAACTCGTCAGGTGCTTCACAGGAATTTTTGGAATGTTAAAAAAAAAGAATTGAAATTTTACCTTTATTTGACAAAAAAGTTACTTTAGACCCAATTTTTTTTAATTCCACAAGGGTAACTGGAAAAATGGACTCCAAAATGAGTTGTGTAATTGCTCCTGACCATGCTTATGATCCATATATGAGTGAAAACCACTGTTTCGGCGCACAGTTGTGCTCAGAAGGGAAGGAGCGCCATTTGATTTTTTAAATGCAAAATTTGCTGGAATATAGCTGAAAAGAGGCAGCGCTGCTTACCCTCCCATGTGTGAGGACTGGTGGAATGCACTGAGTTAATATGGATGTTATAATTGGTGCGTTCGAAGCCTGGGGTCCACCATGCGGGAGACAACCTACTGCTAGAAAATGACGGCACTATATGGCGGTATAAGTGAACTCAGTTACTTCACTGAGTCACACAGAAAAGAATACGCTGTGCCCTGTTAGCGTAACAGGGGAACACAGCTAACTGCTGAGCTGATGGCAGTCAGTGGTCACGCACACAGAGGAGCACACAAAAACTCCTCACCGGAGGTGCTGGTATTCTAGGGGCTTATTTCAGCCAGGTCCCTGAATACAATCATACAGGCGTGACCATAATTAGCAAGCTCATAACATGAAGTGATACTAGCGCATGGCCGTGCGGCCATGCAAACCTTTTATAGCTGCAGCAGCTTCAGGACTTTCCTAGAGGACGAAAGGAAGCTGCTACAATACCAGAGCAACTTCAGGACCTTCCTAGAGGACCAATGGGAGCTGCAGCAGTACCTGAGCATGTGACCCCTGACCTCCAATGAGAAGTCTTACCCTGGGCAAGCTCAGAAGGGAAAAAGCAGGACTTAGTCCAAGAGACGTCTGCTCACCGCTGACCAATACTGGCTACAATGGCTGAGCCTGGGAAAGCAGCAGAAACCATCTGCACAGTATCAGGCTGAGCCAGATGCTGGGACGGATGTCTCCGCTGAGCAGGCTCCACTGCGGCTGGAGAGGAATGTGAGACCACAGAGGAGATGACTCGAGATTCCCCCTGTGCAGAGGTGGGAACTCGACCTCTAACATTACCCCCCCTCCTAGGGCCCCCCTTGGACCTCGCTACGCTCGAAGGCAGCAATGAGCAGCGGAGCTCAAATAATCTCAACAGGCTCTGAGAACCTGTCCTCTGGGCCATAACCCTTCCAGTCTACCAAATAAAACCTTTTCCCACGAAACACCTTGCACACCAAGATAGCGTTCACCTCGTAATCGTCCGTAGACGAACTCGATGTCCCGGCAGATGACTCGGAAAACCGGGACATGTGTACGGGTTTTAAGAGGGACACATGAAAGGTGTCGGTGATACCTAGGCATGGAGGAAGGGCCAGATGGTAGACGACAGGGTTAACCTGCTCAAGAACCTTGAAAGGTCTCAAGTAGCAAGGAGCCAACTTAGTGGACTCAACTTGCAGCCTAATGTTACGGGCGGAGAGCCACACTAAGTCACCAGGAGCAAAGGTTGGAGCGGGGCGCAGATGTGCATCGGCAGAGGACCTCATTCTCTCCTTGGAGGCCCGGATGGCATCCTGAGTGCGGTCCCAAATGTCCAGTGCCTCCACAGCCCAGTCTGCCACCCTGGAGTCGGCGGAAGACATGGGCATAGGCACAGGAACCTGCGGATGCTGACAATAATTAAGGAGGAATGGAATCTGACCAGTGGAGTCGGCTATGGCGTTATTAAGTGCAAACTCCGCCCACGGTAGCAAAGATGCCCAGTCATCCTGCCTGGCAGAAACAAAATGTTGCAAATATGTGACCAAGGTCTGATTGGTCCTCTCTACCAATCCATTCGTCTTTGGATGATATGCTGAAGAGAGATTTAACTCAATGCTGAGTAAACGACAAAGCTCTCTCCAGAAGCGAGACGCAAACTGGGGATCCCGGTCACTGACAACTTTGTCCGGCATACCGTGTAGGCGGAAAATGTGTCTTATAAACAACGCAGCCAAGGCCCGTGCAGAAGGTAACTGGGTAAAGCGGCACCAGGTGCACCATTTTAGAAAAATGGTTGGTGATTACCCAAATGATGGTGCAACCATGAGATTTGGGTAAGCCCACCACAAAGTCCATCCCGACCATCT
This sequence comes from Ranitomeya variabilis, assembly GCF_051348905.1. Lineage (NCBI taxonomy): Eukaryota > Metazoa > Chordata > Amphibia > Anura > Dendrobatidae > Ranitomeya > Ranitomeya variabilis. Next base: position 628,229,961 of record NC_135232.1, read on the forward strand.
CCCAGGGCCTGTCAGCCACCAGCAGGGGATAGCGTAACCCAGATGTCCGTTGTCAAGGAGACTTATTTTTGGCGCAGGAGACACATGCCCGAACATAGTCTCTGACGTCACGGGCCATATGCGGCCACCAGTACGTCTCCGCCAACAGCTCAGATGTCCTCTTGGTCCCAAAATGTCCACCCACCCTGGATGAATGAGCCCAAGAGAGAACCTCCGGTTGCAAATTAGTAGGTACAAGCATCTTGCCCAGAGGCACCGATTCTAGCGAATCCGGAGCCACGGTTCTCAGGCTCTCAGAAGGGACTATAAGCCGAGGCTCCTCTTCCTCCTCCAGAGATGACACAACAGAGCGAGAGAGAGCGTCAGCACGAATGTTCTTCTCCCCAGAGAGATAATGGAGGGTAAAATGGAACCGGGAGAAGAATAAGGACCATCTGGCTTGGCGAGAATTTAGCCGTTGAGCTGTTTGTAGGTACACCACATTTTTGTGGTCAGTGAAGACTTGGAAGAGAAAGCGAGCCCCTTCCAGAAGGTGTCTCCACTCAGAGAAAGCCAACTTCATAGCTAGCAACTCCCTGTCCCCGATGGAATAATTCCTCTCTGCTGGTGTGAAGGTCTTGGAAAAGAAGAAGCAGGGATGCTTCCGACCTTGAGCATCCTTTTGGAAGAGGACTGCACCAGCACCAACAGATGAGGCATCCACCTCCATTCTGAACGGCTTATCTACATCGGGGCGATGTTGGATGGGAGCACTAGCAAAATGAGATTTTATAGAGAGGAAGGCCTTGGAGTCTTCCTCCGACCACAACTTGGGATTTGCTCCCTTCTTGGTGAGGGCTACCAAGGGAGCTACCAAAGTCGAGAAATGCAGAATGAACTGACGGTAATAATTAATGAACCCAATAAAACGCTGCACCGCTTTGAGAGAATGAGGTTCCTGCCAGTCCATCACAGCCTGTAGTTTGGCATGATCCATAGCCAATCCCTGAGTGGAGATGATATAACCAAGGAAAGGCAAGGACTCCGGCTCAAACACACATTTCTCCAACTTAGCATAAAGAGAATTTGCCCTTAAGAGGTCGAAGACCTTGCGAACCTCTTTCCAGTGGGAGTCAATACCTGAAGAGTAGATGAGTATATCATCCAGATAGACTACGACCGAGGTGGAGAGCATATCCCAAAAGATGTCATTCACAAAGTCTTGGAATACGGCTGGGGCATTACAGAGCCCAAAGGGCATCACCAGATATTCATAATGCCCATCCCTGGTATTAAAAGCCGTCTTCCATTTGTCCCCCTCATGGATGCGAATCACGTTATGAGCACCCCGCAGGTCTAATTTGGTAAATACCCTTGCTCCCCGTAGCCTATCAAAGAGCTCAGATATCAGGGGCAACGGGTACTTTTTCTTAACAGTGATGGCGTTAAGACCCCTGTAATCTATGCATGGACGTAGTTCTCCGTTCTTCTTCTGCATGAAGAAGAACCCCGCCCCTGCAGGTGACACTGACTACCTAATGAACCCCTTGCCAAATGCTCCTGGATGTATTGGGACATAGCCTCCATCTCCGGGAGAGAGAGGGGATAGACCCATCCTCGAGGAAGTTCAGCTCCAGGCATGAGGTCAATAGGACAGTCATATGGGTGGTGAGGTGGAAGGGTCTCTGCAGCCTTCTTGGAGAACACGTCTTCATAGGTCCAATAGCACTTGGGTAGGGAAGTGAGATCTGCGGGTATCTCTGTAGTGGAAACCTGAACGGACTCCCTCACACATCTGCCCTTACAAGATTCGCTCCAACCCAAAATTCTCCCTGAGGACCACTCTATAAGAGGAGAGTGAAAACGTAACAAGGGCATCCCAGTAGAATCTCATCCATCCCCTCGGGAAAGGACAAGCATGGAGATAATCTCCTGATGGGAAGGAGACATAAATAATGTGAAAGAGATGGACAGATGTGTAATTTGTGTGGGCAGTGTTGACCCATTTACCACTCGAACAGTCACTGGCCTGGCAAGCATCAACAGGGGTATGGTGTGGCGTTGGACAAAGGCAGAGGACATAAAATTCCCCTCCACCCCAGAGTCCACACAAAGCTCGACTGTGAGAGTGGAACAGCCTAAAGTGATTGTACCTTTAAAGGACAACTTGGAGGAAAATGCCGCTGTGTCTAGTGAACCTCCTCCAATGGTTACTAGACGCGATCGTTTTCCCGACCGCTGAGGACATTTATTGGTATAATGTCCTAACTGTTGGCAAATATTACAAACCACGGTTACTCGAGCGGCCCGGGACTTAGGTCCCGCTCGAGAAACCTCCATGGCCTCATGGGCGTCGGACGCCTGAACAGGAGATTCAAGAGGGCTGGCGAAGGTAGGAGCCAACCGGAACCTCTGCCTACACTGGGTTCGCTCTAACCTCTGCTCGTTAAAACAGAGGTCGATGTGGGTAGAGATAGTAATAAGCTCCTCCAGTGTGGCAGGAATCTCCCTGATGGCCAAGGCGTCCTCCACATGGTCTGCCAGCTCTTTCCAGAACACCGGAATAAGGACTTTATTCGGCCACTCCAGCTCTGATGCCAGAGTCCGGAATTGGACGGCGAACTGGCTGACCATGAACCCTGTGTAATTGCCAACAGTTGGAGCGCCGTATCGTGCGTGACACTAGGTCCTAAAAAGACAAGTTTCAAAGTGTCCAGAAAGCGAGGAGCACTCTGCACCACACGATCATCATGCTCCCACAGCAGCGTAGCCCATTCCAACTCCCTGCCCGACAAAAGGGATATGATATATCCCACCTTAGCCCGTTCCATAGGAAAACGTGCAGCCAGAAGCTCAAGATGTATGGTACACTGGCTCACGAATCCTCGAAATAACTTACTGTCACCAGTAGTGTTGAGCGATACCTTCCGATATCGGAAAGTATCGGTATCGGAAAGTATCGGCCGATACCGTCAAAATATCGGATCTAATCCGATACCGATACCCGATCCCAATGCAAGTCAATGGGACGAAAATATCGGAATTAAAATAAACCCTTTATAAACTTGTAGGTTCATTCTACATGAAGGAAAACAACTAAGAATAATGTAGGATGTATTGGGGGACGTGGCGGAGACATTAAAGGCACAGAGGTTTAGCCCAATGTAATAGAATAGCAGGATTTTGGGGTTTTTTTTATGACGTTCGGCGTTAGAAAGATTTTGACTATGTTAATTTTTTTTTTATTTTGTCAGATATTGATGTTTCACTACTTCCACGCCCTTCACCTTCTTTTTTACTTCTCCCACACTTTCTTCTTCATTATCCTCATCATCAGCTTCTTTGACATCAACTTCACCTTATTCATCTTCTTCTTCATCTTCTACCTATTATTTTTTTGGTTACATTGTTCATATTCTTTTTATTTTACTATTATCTTCATCATATTCTACTTCTTCATCATATTCTTATTTGTGACAGGCATTCCCATAGTTGTTATCTATAAAAGTTTGAAGATTACACCTTCCGTTCTGCCTGTCACAAAACAGTTACATTTGTCCGCGTTCAGTTTGGCCTGCAGCATCAGGCTTTATCCAGGGGCACCACGAGGAGGAACGGACTCACCCCCATACACTGCTTAGTCTTCTTCTGCTTATAATTTAGATAATATTTTTTGCTCTGATATTTAGTGTTATGCTTAATGTTCTTCTGCTCTTTGTTCTGCAGCCTCTTGTTCTTCTGCTTCTCGGTCTTCCAGGTCGTCGTCGTCTCCAGGGTCGTCGTCTCCGTGGTCGTCGTCATCGGGGTGGTCTTCAGGGTCGTCGTCTCCGGGGTCGTCGTCATCGGGGTGGTCTTCAGGGTCATCGTCTCCAGGGTCGTCGTCATCACGGTGGTTGTCGTCTCTGGTGTCGTCGTCATCTTAGGGGTGGTCTTCCGGGTCATCGTGTTTAGTCTCTTGAACTTGGAAATGTAGCAGAAGGTACAAGAAGGCTGAGAAAATGCCGAGAACCAGCTGATGGAACTGGAACTCGGATGGCTACCCGAAGGTCCAAGAGCCAATGGAACTACCGAGGACCAGCTGACGTTACTGGAACCCGGTTACTAAGCAGGAGGTACCCGTGCCTGAAAGCACTACCAAGGACCACCTGACGTTGGTGGAACTCGGATACCCAGAGGGAGGCACCTAAGCCAAAGGCTCTGCCCGGAACCAGCTGACGGTACTGGAACCAGGATGGGGAGCAGAAGGTACAAGAGCAAAAGACAGTGCCGAGAACCAGCTGACGGTGCTGGAACCCGGATGGGTAGCCGAAGGTCCAAGAGCCAATGGAACTACCGAGGACCAGCTGACGTTACTGGAACCCGGTTACTAAGCAGGAGGTACCCGTGCCTGAAAGCACTACCAAGGACCACCTGACGTTGGTGGAACTCGGATACCCAGAGGGAGGCACCTAAGCCAAAGCCTCTGCCCGGAACCAGCTGACGGTACTGGAACCAGGATGGGGAGCAGAAGGTACAAGAGCAAGTGTCTGCGTGGCTTTTGCAGGACACGATGCCGGCTGCACAGCAGGGGAACAGCTGGCGGTGCTGAACCCCACTGACACATTGGCTGGTGTTTTTCTCTGTGCAGCTAGCAGTACCGGGCCCCAACTGGCGGTGTTAGAGCCCGGGGTCAGCAGGAGGAGGAGAGGGAGCAGAGTGTAGGCCGAAGCCTGCACTGGCGGCAGCTTTGGGTCTGTTGTGCCTGCGTGGCAGTTGCAGGACACGTTGCCGGCTGCACAGCAGGGGAACAGCTGGCGGTGCTGAACCCCACTGACACATTGGCTGGTGTTTTTCTCTGTGCAGCTAGCAGTACCGGGCCCCAACTGGCGGTGTTGGAGCCCGGGCTCTGCAGGGGGAGCAGAGTGTAGGCCGAAGCCTAATTGAACCAATTTCAAAGGTAACCTTTAACCCCCCCTCAGGGGTTACAAAGTAGAAGAGCCACAGCTTATGCAGCAGTAGTGCTGCACAAGTCAAAAGTTGCTCTTTTAATTTTGCTCCTTGCACACGCTGAATGAAACACGTATAACATTTAGCCCTTTATACAGTCAAACTGTGTTGGAGGCGCGAGTTCCCTTTGTAATGAGACGCAGCACAGATGTCAAGAATCCCACCTTGGTGCTGGGTGCAGCCTCCTGAGCGTTGTTATTTGCTGTACAGGAGTCTGCGCTGTCGTGTTATCCCCTGGCCTAGCGCTGTTAGCGCTGCCCATCTTCTGACCTCATTTAATGTCGGCCGGTGCGGTTCGCGATGACCATGAATCCCAGCCCCGCAGTGTCTTAACATTGTTAAAACACTGCGGGGCTGGGATTCATGGCCTGGCGCAGCACATATGTTCGCCTCTCACACTCGGGTCCTTACACCCGCTTCAGACTGTGCGGCGTCAGCTGATCCCTTATCGCATGCCACGGCCATGAAGCCGCACAGTCTGAAGAAGGCGGAAGGAGATGAGGGACAGGCGAACTGATGCACTGATCATGCCCATCAATCACACCCTCACAGTCCCAATAAATAAGACACCGAGGGGCGTTGTGTGGGTCAGGGCGGCCGCAGAGGCGCAGGCAGCCAGACAATGATGCCAGAAGACGGGCAGCGCTACCAAGGGGGTTGCAGCGTGTCATTACAAAGGAAAGTCACACCACCGGGACGGTTAAATGGTCACACAGAGGACACATTTTAGACGTGTTTTCAGCTCCACATGTGCGAGGAGAATACGTTTATGAGCCACCTTGCACACATGCAGCATTACCGCTGTACAAGGTGGCTGTAAAACGTACAAACACCTGGGGGAGGGGGGACAGGTTCCCTTCAATTTCAGTTCTGGTGTCTGCGTGGCTTTTGCAGGACACGATGCCGGCTGCACAGCAGGGGAACAGCTGGCGGTGCTGAACCCCACTGACACATTGGCTGGTGTTTTTCTCTGTGCAGCTAGCAGTACCGGGCCCCAACTGGCGGTGTTAGAGCCCGGGGTCAGCAGGAGGAGGAGAGGGAACAGAGTGTAGGCCGAAGCCTGCACTGGCGGCAGCTTTGGGTCTATTGTGCCTGCGTGGCAGTTGCAGGACACGTTGCCGGCTGCACAACAGGGGAACAGCTGGCGGTGCTGAACCCCACTGACACATTGGCTGGTGTTTTTCTCTGTGCAGCTAGCAGTACCGGGCCCCAACTGGCGGTGTTGGAGCCCGGGCTCTGCAGGGGGAGCAGAGTGTAGGCCGAAGCCTAATTGAACCAATTTCAAAGGTAACCTTTAACCCCCCCTCAGGGGTTACAAAGTAGAAGAGCCACAGCTTATGCAGCAGTAGTGCTGCACAAGTCAAAGGTTGCTCTTTTAATTTTGCTCCTTGCACACGCTGAATGAAACACGTATAACATTTAGCCCTTTATACAGTCAAACTGTGTTGGAGGCGCGAGTTCCCTTTGTAATGAGACGCAGCACAGATGTCAAGAATCCCACCTTGGTGCTGGGTGCAGCCTCCTGAGCGTTGTTATTTGCTGTACAGGAGTCTGCGCTGTCGTGTTATCCCCTGGCCTAGCGCTGTTAGCGCTGCCCATCTTCTGACATCATTTAATGTCGGCCGGTGCGGTTCGCGATGACCATGAATCCCAGCCCCGCAGTGTCTTAACATTGTTAAAACACTGCGGGGCTGGGATTCATGGCCTGGCGCAGCACATATGTTCGCCTCTCACACTCGGGTCCTTACACCCCCTTCAGACTGTGCGGCGTCAGCTGATCCCTTATCGCATGCCACGGCCATGAAGCCGCACAGTCTGAAGAAGGCGGAAGGAGATGAGGGACAGGCGATCTGATGCACTGATCATGCCCATCAATCACACCCTCGCAGTCCCAATAAATAAGACACCGAGGGGCGTTGTGTGGGTCAGGGCGGCCGCAGAGGCGCAGGCAGCCAGACAATGATGCCAGAAGACGGGCAGCGCTACCAAGGGGGTTGCAGCGTGTCATTACAAAGGAAAGTCACACCACCGGGACGGTTAAATGGTCACACAGAGGACACATTTTAGACGTGTTTTCAGTTCCACATGTGCGAGGAGAATACGTTTATGAGCCACCTTGCACACATGCAGCATTACCGCTGTACAAGGTGGCTGTAAAACGTACAAACGCCTGAGGGAGGGGGGACAGGTTCCCTTCAATTTCAGTTCTGGTGTCTGCGTGGCTTTTGCAGGACACGATGCCGGCTGCACAGCAGGGGAACAGCTGGCGGTGCTGAACCCCACTGACACATTGGCTGGTGTTTTTCTCTGTGCAGCTAGCAGTACCGGGCCCCAACTGGCGGTGTTAGAGCCCGGGGTCAGCAGGAGGAGGAGAGGGAGCAGAGTGTAGGCCGAAGCCTGCACTGGTTGAAGCTTTGGGTCTGTTGTGCCTGCGTGGCAGTTGCAGGACACGTTGCCGGCTGCACAGCAGGGGAACAGCTGGCGGTGCTGAACCCCACTGACACATTGGCTGGTGTTTTTCTCTGTGCAGCTAGCAGTACCGGGCCCCAACTGGCAGTGTTGGAGCCCGGGCTCTGCAGGGGGAGCAGAGTGTAGGCCGAAGCCTAACTGAACCAATTTCAAAGGTAACCTTTAACCCCCACTCAGGGGTTACAAAGTAGAAGAGCCACAGCTTATGCAGCAGTAGTGCTGCACAAGTCAAAGGTTGCTCTTTTAATTTTGCTCCTTGCACACGCTGAAAGGAACACGTACAACATTTAGGCCCTTACACAGTCAAACTGTTTTGGAGGCGTGAGTTCCCCTCGTAATGAGAAGCAGCACAGCTTGCAAAAATGCCACCTTGGTGCTTTGCGCGGCCTCCTGAGCATCGTTATTTGTTGCACAGGAGTCTGCGCTGTCGTGTTATCCCTTGGCCTTGCGCTGTTAGTGCTGCCCGTCCTCTGACATCATTTGATGTCGGCCGGTGCGGTTCGCGATGCCCATGAATCCCAGCCCCGCAGTGTCTTGACATAGTTAAAACACTGCGGGGCTGGGATTAATGGCCTGGCGCAGCACATATGTTCGCCTCTCACACTCGGGTCCTTACACCTGCTTCAGACTGTGCGGCGTCAGCTGATCCCTTATCGCATGCCACGGCCATGAAGCCGCACAGTCCGAAGAAGGCGGAAGGAGATGAGGGACAGGCGAAGAAATGCACCGTTCATGCCCGTCAATCACACCCTCGCAGTCAAAATAAATAAGACACCGAGGGGCGTTGTGTGGGGCAAGGCGGCCGCAGAGGCGCACCCAGCCAAACAATGATGCCAGAAGACGGGCAGCATTACCAAGGAGCTTGTTGCGTGTCAATACAAAGGAAAATCACACCTGAGGGACGTTTTAATGGTCACAGAGGACACATTTTAGACGTGTTCAGTTCCACGAGTGCAAGGAGAATAAGTTTCTGAGCCACCTTGCACACATGCAGCATTACTGCTGTACAAGGTGGCTGTAAAACATAGAAACACCTGGGGGAGGGGGGACAGGTTCCCTTCAATTTCAGTTCTTGTGTCTGCGTGGCGGTCGCAGGACACGTTGCCGGCTACACAGCAGGGGAACAGCTGGCGGTGCTGAACCCCACTGACACATTGGCTGGTGTTTTTCTCTGTGCAGCTAGCACATCTGGGCCAAAACTGGCGGTGTTAGAGCCCAGGGTCAGCAGGAGGAGCAGGGGGAGCGGAGTGTAGGCCGAAGCCTGCACTGGAGCAAGTTGAAAGGAAACCTTTAACCCCCCCCCCAGGCGTTTGTAGCTGAAAGAGCCATTGTGTACAGCACTAATGCTGGAAAAGGTAAACTTAGCTCTTTTAATTATGGTCCTTGCACATGCTGAACCTAACACTTATGAAATGTGTCCCCACACACCGTTAAACCGTCCGGTAGGTGGAACTTTCCTTTGTCGTGTGACGCAGCACAGCCATCATTTTTACCCCCTTGGCGCCATGCGCCGCCTCCTCAGCGTTGTTTGAATCTGTCCCGGAGCCTGCGCTGTTAGGTTAGCCCTTGGCCATGCACACATGTTGCGCTGCCCGTCTTCTGACATCATTTGGTGTCAGGCTGGCTGCGCCTGTGCGGGTGCGCTGGCCGAGATCCCGCCTCGCAGTGTCGTCTAATGTAATCCAACCGCGGGCCTGGGATCCGTGGCCATGCGCAGTGCATATCCTCACCTCTCACTCCCCTCCCTATGGTTTCTTCAGACTGGGCGGTGTCACGGCCGTGGCATGCTATTAGGGATCAGCTGACACCGCACAGTCTGAAGAAGCCGTAGGGAGATGAGTGAGAGGTGGAGGTTCAGATATGCACTGCGCATGTCCATGGATCTCAGGCCCCCAGTGGGATTAAATCAGAAGACACTACGAGGCGGGATCTCGTCCAGCGCGGCCGCACAGGCGCAGCCAGCCTGACACCAAATGATGTCAGAAGACGGGCAGCGCAAAATGTGTGCATGGCCAAGGGCTAACCTAACAGCGCAGGCTCCGGGACTGATTCAAACAATGCTGAGGAGGCGGCGCACAGCGCCAAGGGGGTAAGAATGACGGCTGTGCTGCGTCACATCACAAAGGAAAGTTCCACCTACCGGACGGTATCACGGTAGGAGGGGACACATTTCATAAGTGTTAGGTTCAGCATGTGCAAGGAGCACCACGAAAAGAGGCACTTTTTCCCTTTGCATCATTACTGCTGCACAAGGTGGCTCCTTCAGTAACAAACGCCTTGGGGGGGGGCGGACAGGTTCCCTTAAATTTAACTTGTTGTGCCTGCGTGGCGGTCGCAGTACACGTTGCCGTATACACAGCAGGGGAACAGCTGGCGGTGCTGAACCCCACTAACACATTGGCGAGGTGTTTGGCTCTGTGCGTACAGCACTTCTGGACGGCAACTAGCGGTGTTGGAGCCCAGGGACAGGTGGAGGAGGAGGACGTAGGAGGAGGTAGGAGGGATTGCCACACACACAGCTGGGGAACAGCTGACGTTACTGAACCCCAATAACAGAGGAGGGACTGTTGACTGTGCGTACAGCACTACTGGACGGCAACTAGCGGTGTTGGAGCCCAGGGACAGGTGGAGGAGGAGGAGGTGGAGGAGGTAGGAGGGATTGCCACACACACAGCTGGGGAACAGCTGACGTTACTGAACCCCAATAACAGAGGAGGGACTGTTGACTGTGCGTACAGCACTACTGGACGGCAACTAGCGGTGTTGGAGCCCAGGGACAGGTAGAGGAGGACGAGGTGGAGGAGGTAGGAGGGATTGCCACACACACAGCAGGGGAACAGCTGACGTTACTGAACCCCAATAACAGAGGAGGGACTGTTGACTGTGCGTACAGCACTTCTGGACGGCAACTAGCGGTGTTGGAGCCCAGGGACAGGTGGAGGAGGAGGAGGTGGAGGAGGTAGGAGGGATTGCCACACACACAGCTGGGGAACAGCTGACGCTACTGAACCCCAATAACAGAGGAGGGACTGTTGACTGTGCGTACAGCACTACTGGACGGCAACTAGCGGTGTTGGAGCCCAGGGACAGGTGGAGGAGGAGGAGGTGGAGGAGGTAGGAGGGATTGCCACACACACAGCAGGGGAACAGCTGACGTTACTGAACCCCAATAACAGAGGAGGGACGACTGTGCGTACAGCACTACTGGACGGCAACTAGCGGTGTTGGAGCCCAGGGACAGGTGGAGGAGGAGGAGGTGGAGGAGGTAGGAGGGATTGCCACACACACAGCTGGGGAACAGCTGACGTTACTGAACCCCAATAACAGAGGAGGGACTGTTGACTGTGCGTACAGCACTACTGGACGGCAACTAGCGGTGTTGGAGCCCAGGGACAGGTGGAGGAGGACGAGGTGGAGGAGGTAGGAGGGATTGCCACACACACAGCAGGGGAACAGCTGATGTTACTGAACCCCAATAACAGAGGAGGGACTGTTGACTGTGCGTACAGCACTTCTGGACGGCAACTAGCGGTGTTGGAGCCCAGGGACAGGTGGAGGAGGAGGAGGTGGAGGAGGTAGGAGGGATTGCCACACACACAGCTGGGGAACAGCTGACGCTACTGAACCCCAATAACAGAGGAGAGACTGTTGACTGTGCGTACAGCACTACTGGACGGCAACTAGCGGTGTTGGAGCCCAGGGACAGGTGGAGGAGGAGGAGGTGGAGGAGGTAGGAGGGATTGCCACACACACAGCAGGGGAACAGCTGACGTTACTGAACCCCAATAACAGAGGAGGGACTGTTGACTGTGCGTACAGCACTACTGGACGGCAACTAGCGGTGTTGGAGCCCAGGGACAGGTGGAGGAGGAGGAGGTGGAGGAGGTAGGAGGGATTGCCACACACACAGCTGGGGAACAGCTGACGTTACTGAACCCCAATAACAGAGGAGGGACTGTTGACTGTGCGTACAGCACTACTGGACGGCAACTAGCGGTGTTGGAGCCCAGGGACAGGTGGAGGAGGAGGAGGTGGAGGAGGTAGGAGGGATTGCCACACACACAGCAGGGGAACAGCTGACGTTACTGAACCCCAATAACAGAGGAGGGACTGTTGACTGTGCGTACAGCACTACTGGACGGCAACTAGCGGTGTTGGAGCCCAGGGACAGGTGGAGGAGGAGGTGGAGGAGGTAGGAGGGATTGCCACACATACAGCAGGGGAACAGCTGACGTTACTGAACCCCAATAACAGAGGAGGGACTGTTGACTGTGCGTACAGCACTTCTGGACGGCAACTAGCGGTGTTGGAGCCCAGGGACAGGTGGAGGAGGAGGAGGTGGAGGAGGTAGGAGGGATTGCCACACACACAGCTGGGGAACAGCTGACATTACTGAACCCCAATAACAGAGGAGCGACTGTTGGGACTGTGCGGACAGCACTTCTGGACGGCAACTAGCGGTGTTGGAACCCAGGGACAGGTGGAAAAGCAGAGGAACACAATGTAGGCCGAAGCCTGAGAAAGTCGAAAGGGAACCTTTAACCCCCCCCAAGGCGTTTGTAGCTGAAAGAGCCAGCTTGTGCAGCACAAAAGATGCAAAAGGAAAAGGTGGCTCTTTTCATCATGCTCCTTGCAAACACTGAACTAAACACTTATAAAATGTGTCCCCTGAAACCGTGAAACCGTCCCGGAGGTGGGACTTTCCTTCGTAATATGACGCAGCACAGCCATCATTCCTACCCCCCCGGCGCCGTGCCCCGGCTCCTCAGCGTTGTTTGATTCCGTCCCGGAGCCTGCGCTGTTATGTTATCCCGTGGCCAGGCACACTTAGCGCTGCCCATCTTCTGACATCATTTGGTGTCAGGCTGGCTGCGCCTGTGCGGCCGCGCTGGCCGAGAGCCCGCCTCGCAGTGTCTTCTGATTTAATCCCACTGGGGGCCTGGGATCCATGGCCATGCGCAGTGCATATCCTCGCCTCTCACTCCCCTCCCTACGGCTTCTTAAGACTGTGCGGTGTCACGGCCGTGGCATGCTATTAGGGACCAGCTGACACCGAACAGTCTGAAGAAGCCATAGGGAGATGAGTGAGAGGTGGAGGTTCAGATATGCACTGCGCATGTCCATGGATCCCAGGCCCCCAGTGGGATTAAATCAGAAGACACTGCGAGGCGGGCTCTCTGCCAGCGCGGCCGCACAGGCGCAGCCAGCCTGACACCAAATGATGCCAGAAGACGGGCAGCGCTAAGTGTGCCTGGCCACGGAATAACATAACAGCGCAGGCTCCGGGACGGAATCAAACAACGCTGAGGAGCCGGGGCACGGCGCCGGGGGGGTAGGAATGATGGCTGTGCTGCGTCATATTACGAAGGAAAGTACCACCTCCGGGACGGTTTTACGGTATCAGTGGACACATTTTATAAGTGTTAAGTTCTGCGTCTGCAAGGAGCTAAACAAGGTGGCTCTTTCAGTAACAAACGCCTTGGGGGGGGGGACAGATTCCCTTACATTTCAGTTGTTGTGTCAGCGTGGCGGTCGCAGGACACATTGCCGGCTACACAGCTGGGGATCAGCTGACGTTACTGAAACCCAATAACACTGGGTCGTATGTTTTGACTGTGCAGACGGCACTTCTGAGCCTCAACTGGCGGTGTTGGAGCCCAGGAATTTAAGTTCAGGTGGTAGAAAGATGAACACAACAGGAGACCTGGATAACGTATACAGTGACCTAATTATTTAATCAGGAAGAGGAGTGGCAAATTCCTGCGAGATCCAGGCCTTGTTCATTTTCAGGAAAGTAAGCCGGTCAACATTATCGGAGGATAGTCGCATGCGACGGTCAGTTAGTACACCACCTGCAGCACTAAAGACGCGTTCCGATAATACACTGGCCGCAGGGCAAGACAGCACCTCCAATGCATACTGGCTTAGCTCTGGCCATGTATCCAGCTTTGAGACCCAAAACTTGAAAGGGGAAGAGCCGTCTGGGAGTACAGCAAGAGGGCAAGACATGTAGTCTGTCACCATCTGACGGAACCGTTGCCTCCTGCTGACTGGAGCCGTCTGTGATGGTGTAGACTTTTGTGGGGGGCACAGAAAACTGTGCCACAGTTGGGCCATACTGGTCTTGCCTTGGGCAGAGGCACTGCTTCTGCTCCCTCTTTGTGCAGAGCCTCCACCACTGCCTGGACGCACTGAGCTGCTTTGGAATGCACTAGCAGCACTTCTCTCAGTTGGAATGGAGAAGATGATGGAATTGACCAGTGTGTCTTGGTACTCCCGCATTTTTCGCTCCCGGTTCAACGGTGTGATGAGGCTTTCTACGTTGTCCCGGTAGCGAGGATCGAGGAGGGTGAACACCCAATAATCAGACATGTTGAGAATGTGGGCGATGCGGCGGTCGTTTCTCAGGCACTGCAGCATGTAATCCACCATGTGCTGCAGACTGCCAACTGCCCAAGAAACGCTGTCCCCTGCTGGAGGCGTGATCTCTGCCCGCTCGTCATCACCCCACCCTCGCTGTACACACTGAGTACTGGACAATTGTGTAACTCCCTCCTCTGGACGGATGTCTTCCTCCTCCATTGACTCCTCCTCATCCTCCTCACAAACTGTCCCCTGCCTATGCGTTTGTGAGGAACCACGTGGCGCTGACTGTCCAGAAGAAGATGGAAATGGTGAATCCTCATCCTCCACCTCTTCCACAACATCATCCCTTAGCGCTTGCAGTGATTTTTCAAGCAGGCAGATAAGGGGGACAGTCATGCTGACTAGTGCATCATCTGCACTCGCCATCCGCGTGGAATAATCAAAGGGACGCAAAACCTGGCAGACGTCATTCATAGTGGCCCACTCTGTGGTTGTGAAGTCTGTACGGCGCTGACTGCGACTTCTTTGCGCCTGAAGCAGCTGGTACTCCATTACAGCTTGCTGCTGCTCACACAACCGCTCCAACATATGTAACGTGGAATTCCACCTGGTAGGTAGGTCACATATGATGCGATGTTCCGGCAGGCGGTGTCGGCGCTGCAGAGCCGCAATGCGCGCTTTTGCCGTGCTGGAACGCCGCAAGTGAGCACACTCTAGGCGGACCTTGTGCAGCAGTGCATCAAGATCCGGATAGTCCCTCAAAAAGCTCTGCACGACCAAATTGAGCACATGTGCCAGACATGGGATGTGAGTGAGGTTGCCGAGGCCCAGAGCTGCCACCAGATTTCGGCCATTATCACACACTACCATGCCTGGCTGGAGATTCGCTGGCACAAACCACACATCGCTCTCCTGCTTGATGGCATTCCAGAGCTCCTGCGCTGTGTGGCTACGATTCCCCAAAAAAATTAATTTCAAGACGGCCTGTTGACGTTTGGCCACGGCTGTGCTCATGTCGGTCGTAACAGGTACACGTTCATCACGGGTCCATGTGGAGGTGGACTGTGACGGCTCCTGCAGCGATGATTCTGAGGAACTGGTGTAAGAGGAGGAGTCAATGCGTACAGAATGGATTCCTGCAATCCTTGGAGTGGGCAGGACACGTCCTGCGCCACTCGCACGGTCTGTACCCGGCTCAACGACATTAACCCAATGGGCAGTGAGGGAAAGGCATCGCCCCTGTCCATGTTGACTGGTCCACGCATCGGTGGTGAGGTGGACCTTGCTACTGACGGCGTTCAGTAGCGCGTGTTTTATGTGTCCCTCCACATGCTTGTGCAGGGCAGGGACAGCTTGCCTGCTGAAGTAAAAGCGGCTGGGCACATTGTACTGTGGGACTGCCAATGACATCAAGTCACGGAAGCTGTCAGTCTCCACCAGCCTGAATGACAGCATTTCCAGTGACAGAAGTTTGGCAATGCCTGCAGTCAGAGCCTGTGCTCGTGGGTGGTTTGACGAGAAAGGCCGCCTTTTCTCCCATGCCTGTACTACCGATGGCTGTAGACTGGGCTGGGAGTGTGTGGATGACTGGGAACGTGGTGCTGCGGGTGGAATTACAGCGGGTCTCTGGACAACAGGGCCAGAGGTTCTTCCACGGCGATCCTGGGAGGAAGCCGAACCAGCTGCGTGTGAGCTGGAGGAAGAGGCAACACGAGCTGAAGAGGTGGTAGCTGCCGCTGTTGGTTGGCCTAGCTCTTCAGTGTGTTTTTCTAACTCCGCCGGGTGCCTGGTGCGCACATGTTTCCACATGTTGGAGGTATTGAGGTTGCTGACATTTTTCCCTCTTTTGACTTTTTGATGACACACCTTGCATCTGACATAGCAAATGTCATCTGCAACTGTGTCAAAAAAGGACCAGGCACTGCAAGTCTTGGGAGCGCCCTTTTTGGCTTTTGGAAGAGACATGCTCCTAACGGGTGCCAAAGCGGAGGCTGCAGGATCCGCAGTCTTCCCCCTCCCTCTCCCTCTTTGGGCCGTACGGGGAATCTCTTCCTCAGAGCTGCTCCCACCACCTTCCTGTCCCTCACGCCAAGATGGGTCAAGGACCTCATCATCTACACTACCCTCTGCCCCCAACTGCTCCTCCTGGGTAGTCTCAGCAGCAGAGCACGCACCAGTAAGTGGCACCTGAGTGTCATCATCAGCTGATGCGGCCTGCGATGTGGTGACCGGAGCCACTGGCCCACCCGCCTCTTCAGAGGAAGAGAGAAAAAGCTGTTGGGCATCACTGCACCCTGCCTCTTCTTCCATTTCTCCAATGCTGCTTGGCTGGCCCCCTGTTTCCAAGCCAAGAGATTCAGAGAACAGAAGTAGAGACGGCTCCTGTCCTGGGCTCTCTGTCTGCCTGGGCAATTTGGCAGGTGGTGAAGAGACAGATGGCTGCTCTCCAGTGCTCTGTGTCTGAGAGGATGTGGCACTAATTGAAGTTGATGCATTAGCTGCCATCCATCCGACAACGGCTTCAATTTGTTCTTCACGCAGCAGCGGTGTACGGCGCTCTGACACAAAGCTGCGCATGAATGACTGTTGCCTGGTGAAAGTGGGTGCTGATGATTCACCGGTGCCCGCAGCAGGCACAGAATCCCCACGTCCCCTCCCTGCTCCGCGCCCACGCCCACGCCCACGTGCCTTACTCACTGCCTTCTTCATCTTGGTTGACTGATAAAGATAAGCAGAAAAGTACTAATGGCTTTGTGTGCTTATTCCTGAACAACTCCTCCTAACAGGTATAAGAAACACTAATTTTCTAAAGTGTGGACTAGACTTTAATATGAGCTAATGTGGCCTACACAAATGTAAAGTGGTGTAACTGGTGTGTTTGGTGAACTTTATTATTTATTTATTTTTTGGGGGCTGAACTGACAACAGATAGAGCTGCAGTCACACGGAGACCGTGCAGACAGCCGTAAACGGCGCTGCAAGGCCCAAAAACCCTCCTCTACGTTATCCTATGTAGTGTTTTTCCACAAGTTAGCTGGAGATGGGTGGAAAGACACTAATAGGAATTTTTTGAAAAAATGTGCAGCAGCCTGCACTACTTAAAACAAAATGAAAATTGATTTGGCGGTATGACGCAGTGAAGAACCCTGAGCTGGAGACAACCAGGCTATGGCTGCTCACAGACTACAGGGCGAGCTGCAGTCACACGGAGACCGTGCAGACAGCCGTAAACGGCGCTGCAAGGCCCAAAAACCCTCCTCTATGTTATCCTATGTAGTGTTTTTCCACAAATTAGCTGGAGACGGGTGGAAAGACACTAATAGGAATTTTTTGAAAAAATGTGCAGCAGCCTGCACTACTTAAAACAAAATGAAAATTGATTTGGCGGTATGACGCAGTGAAGAACCCTGAGCTGGAGACAACCAGGCTATGGCTGCTCACAGACTACAGGGCGAGCTGCAGTCACACGGAGACCGTGCAGACAGCCGTAAACGGCGCTGCAAGGCCCAAAAACCCTCCTCTACGTTATCCTATGTAGTGTTTTCCACAAATTAGCTGGAGACGGGTGGAAAGACACTAATAGGATTTTTTTGAATAAATTAGCAGCAGACACTACTCGGAAAAAAAAAAAAAAAAAAGAACAGTATGAGGCAATGAACCACCCTCCCTGAACTGAATACAACCAGCTATGGATGGCCTATGTGGCTGCACTCAGACTAGAGAGTGGGCTGCACTCACACACACACACACACAGACCTTGCAGATCGCTGTGAAAACAGCGCTACAAGGCAAAAGCAAGGTGAATAGTAGGTGAACACAGCGGTTGCTAAATTAGCCTTTGGAAAGCACAAAGAAGCAAATCACTATCTCTAAACTGGCCCTCAGTCAGCAAACAGCGTCCTGTCACTAACTGAATTCACAGCAGAGTGATCGCAAAATGGCGCCAGCGACTTTTAAACTGCATCATGACATCATTTCAGCAGCCAATCACAGCCTTTCCAGTAGTTTCATGCCCTCCATGCTAAACAGGATGTGCCCACACTTGGAATCATTCTCATTGGCTGAATTTGTGCATTTTGAATCTGGGAACTTCTGATTCCGGTATCCGATACGCGGCAAGTATCGGAATCCCGGTATCGGAATTCCGATACCGCAAGTATCGGCCGATACCCGATACTTGCGGTATCGGAATGCTCAACACTAGTCACCAGCAAAGACGGGATAAAGTCGGAGCAGGGGTAGCAGAAGACAAACTGGCTGCAGCTACACTAGCAGCCTGAACAGCAACTACGGTAACATCCACAGCCGAGGTTGTGCACTCAAGAGCCGCCAACCTACCCTCCAGCTGCTGGATGTACCTCTGTAGATGCTGATCGTCTGCCATTTTCTAGTCAGACCCTGGCGCTAGTATTATGTGAGGACTGGCGGAACGCACCGAGTTAATATGGATGTTATAATTGGTGCTTTCGCAGCTTGGGGTCCACTGTGCAGGAGACAACCTGCTGCTAGAAAATTATGGCACTATATGGCGGTATAAGTGAACTCAGTTAGTTCACTGAGTCACACAGAAAAGAACACGCTGTGCCCTGTTAGCGTTACAGGGGAACACAGCTAACTGCTGAGCTGATGGCAGTCAGTGGTCATGCACACAGAGAAGCACACAAAAACTCCTCACCAGAGGTGCCGGTATTCTAGGGGCTTATTTCAGCCGGGTCCCGGAATACAATCATACAGGGGCGACCACAATTAGCAAGCTCATAACATGAAGTGATATTAGAGTGCGGCCATGCAAACCTTTTATAGCTGCAGCAGCTTCAGGACCTTCCTAGAGGACCAATGGAAGTTGCTACAATACCAGAGCAATTTCAGGACCTTCCTAGAGGACCAATGGGAGCTGCAGCAGTACCTGAGCATGTGACTCCTGACCTCCAATGAGAGGTCTTACCCTGGGCATGCTCATAAGGGAAAAAGCAGGACTTAGTCCCAGAGACGCCTGCTTGCCGCTGACCAATACTGGCTACAATGGCTGAGCCTGGGAAAGTAGCAGAAACCATCTGCACAGTATCAGGCTGAGCCAGACGCTGGGACCGACATCTCTGCTGAGCAGGCTCCACTGCGGTTGGAGAGGCGGGAACTCGACCCATAACACCATGTCTCTGAACAAATGCACTCCCTGGGCAGGTAAGTGGTGCTGTCCCTTTTCAGCTGAATTTTTGGAAGATTTTCAGTACTCTTTTGAGGCTTTGCTACTAAGTTTAAAATTTGCTGGACCAATTAGCTGACTCCATGTCCCAATTGGAGAGGCCCTGAAATGCCTCAACAATGGAAACCCCCACAAGTGAAACCAATTTGCAAACTACTAGACCCCTCAAGGAATGTATTTAGATGTTTTGTGAGCACCTTGAACCTCCCAGGTGCTTCACAGAAGTTCATAATGTTGAGCCGTGAAAATAAAAAAAAATAAAAATCACATTTTCCCCACAAAAATGTTATTTTGGCCCCACATTTCGCATTTTCATGAGCGTAACAGGAGAAATTACACCATACAATTTGTTGTGCAATTTCTCCTAAGTACGCTTAGTGTACCCCATATGTAGAGGAATACTACTTCTGAGGCACAGTGCAAAGCTCAGAAGTAAAGAGGCGCCATATTGGAGTTCAGATTTTGCTGGAATGGTTTGACAGTGCCATGTCACATTTTCAGAGCCCCTGAGGTGCCAGACAGTGGCGTAGGAAGGGGGGGCGGGCCGCCCCGGGTGGCACAATGCGGGGGGCGGTGGGTCACCGGGCTGCGGCCGGCACTGCAGCTGTTTAACGCTATTGACGTGTGGGCCCGCGCCCGCACGTCAATAGTTAACAACAGCCGCCAGCCAATTGGAGGCTGGCAGCTGAAGTCGGCCACAGCGCACACGTCGCCGGCGTCTGACGTCATTGTCAGTCGCCAGCGAGTGTGCGCTGCTGGAGGGAGCTCGCCGCCTGGAGCGCTGGTCAGGTGAGGAGACTCTGTTTGTTTTTTTTTGTTTTGGTTTTTTTTGATAAGCTAACGGTGGACACACTGGGGCAATGCTGGAGACACTGGGGCAATGCTGGAGACACTGGGGCAGATTGCTGGACATACTGGGGGCAATGCTGGAGGACACACTGGGGCAATGCTGGAGACACTGGGGCAATGCTGGAGACACTGGGGCAGATTGATGGACACACTGACTGGGGGCAATGCTGGAGACACTGGGGCAGATTGCTGGAGACACTGGGGCAGATTGCTGGAGACACTGGGGCAATGCTGGAGACACTAGGGCAATGCTGGAGACACTGGGACAATGCTGGACACACTGTGGGCAATGCTGGACAATTGGACATACTGGGGCAGAGTGCTGGACACACTGATTTGGCCAAAAATTGTGAGCCCATCCACCAACGTTTGGTGGATGGGCTCACAATTTTTGGCCAAATCTTGTGCTAAGCATCTCATGTGTTTTTTCATAGATTTCACAAGCCTTTATGTTATTCATATTTCATGTATCACACATTTCCTTTCTTTAGTACAGTAAAATTGAGTGCAGCCATTGATCTATTTACTATATGTCTTTTTTTGGTTATGCACCAGTTCAGACTAGATTGTTGTTCAGTCAGTTTTCCTATATTTACACTGGTGGTAATATGCTGGACACACTGGGGCAATGCTGGACATACTGGGGCAGATTGCTGGACACACTGGTGGTAATATGCTGGACACACTGGACACATTTTAAAATGCGCGCATGTCCTGCCTCCCGTGACGTCACGGCTTGTGATTGGTCGCGTCGCCCATGTGACCGCGACGCAACCAATCACAACGCCGGAACGTAATTTTAAAATCCTGAAGGACCTAAAATTACGTCACGGCTTGCTGTGATTGGTCGCGTCGCGGTCACATGGGCGGCGCGCGACCAATCACAAGCCGGGACTTCAAGTAAGGAAGTTAAAGCGCGAATTTTAAGCAAACAACGCTGCCGGTTCCCTCGGTAAGGTGCAGGCTGCGTCGGAGAGGTGAGTATAGCAATATTTTTTATTTTAATTCTTTATTTTACACATTAATGTTGTTTCGATACCGATACCCGATACCACAAAAGTATCGGATCTCGGTATCGGAATTCCGATACAGCAAATATCGGCCGATACCCGATACTTGCGGTATCGGAATGCTCAACACTACTGATCAGTAGTGTTGAGCGATACCTTCCGATATTCGAAAGTATCGGTATCGGATTGGATCGGCCGATACCGGCAAAATATCGGATCTCGCCGATACCGATACCCGATACCAATACAAGTCAATGGGACACAAATATCGGAAGGTATCCTGGATGGTTCCCAGGGTCTGAAGGAGAGGAAACTCTCCTTCGGGCCCTGGGATCCATATTCATGTAAAAAATAAAGAATAAAAATAAAAAATATGGATATACTCATCCCTCCGGCGGACCCTGGACCTTAGCGATGTAACCGCTCATGTGACCGCTCACGCGACCAATCACAAGCCGCGACGTCATCGCAGGTCCTACACTCACTACATTCTTAGGAACGGAGGCTGCCGGTTACACCGCTGAGGTCCAGGGTCCGCCGGAGGGGTGAGTATATCCATATTTTTTATTTTTATTTTTTATTTTTTACATGAATATGGATCCCAGGGCCTGAAGGAGAGTCTCCTCTCCTCCAGACCCTGGGAACCATACACAAAAATATCGGAACTCGGTATCGGAATTCCGATACAGCAAATATCGGCCAATACCCGATATTTGCAGTATCGGAATGCTCAACACTACTGATCAGTATTGTAGTATTCAGTCACTATGTGGTGGTAATATGTGGTCTGGAAATGGTGTTGTGGTATTTGTCCCTTGAATGTGCTATTTGGTCAACAAGCGGTGGTAATATGTGGTCTTGACATGGTGCGGTGGTATTTGTTCCTAGTATGTGATATTATTCGATCACTGTGGTTGTAATTTGTGGTCTGGTCATGGCGCGGTGGTATTTGTTCCTTGTATGTGATATTATTGGTCAAAATATACCTAAATTGTATTGCAGATTTTAACAAATATTTAATAGGTTACAGTAGAGTAGGGCCTGGCCATTTTTCTGGAATAATCTGGTTCGGGTATAACATGACCCCCGTCACATGACCTGGGGGGGCCCACAGTGTCTGAACAGCCCGGGGCCCTGGCTACCCTTGATCCACCCCTGGTCCCAGCGTGCATGTCGCCGGCATCTGGCGTCATTGTCAGTCGCCGGCGAGTGCACGCTTCAGCTGCGTGGAGAGAGCAGGAGCGCGGTCAGGTAAGCAGAACTTGTTTTTTTTGCAGTCACGATCATGCGTGTTGTCCTGACTATTTTTGGTAACCTTTGTGTGTATTGAGCCGGGGGGGGGGCGCCAAACCCGGGAACAGCCCCGGGCGGCAAAAGCTCTAGCTACGCCCCTGGTGCCAGAATAACAGAAACCCCCTATATATGAATTCATTTTACAAACTACACTCCCTAATGAATTAATCTAGGGGTGCAGTGATCATATTGAAACCACATGTGCCTTACAGAATTTTATACCACTGAACCGTGAAGAAAGAATAAATTACATTTTTACCAATAAAAAAGTTGTTTTAGCCCCAAGTTATTAATTTTTCTAAGGGCCAATAAGAGTTTTTTGTACAACAAACTGAGGTCCATTTTTTTCTTGAGTGCGCAAAGCTTTACATATAATCTGTAAATATTTTTCAAGCAAAGTACAAAGCTCAGAAGGGAAGGAGCAATATACTATAGTGCAGATTTTACTGTTATGGTTTGCAGGTGCCATGACCCACTGGGAGAGCCCCTGAGTTGCCCGAACAGCAAAAAAAAAAGCATAAGTGACCTCATTTTACAAACTACGCCTCAACAAATACATCTGGGTGTGCAGTGATCATATTGACACCACGGGTGTGTCACAGAATGTGGACAGTGAAGAAAAAGTATTACATTTTTACCACCAAAATTTTGTTTTAGACCCAGATATTATATTTTCACACAAGAAGTTGTTAAAACTGCACCAAAATTTACATAACGTTTGGGATCACATTTATCCGGCACTCTACGATGAGCACTTACAGGTGCTTCTCACAAAATTAGAATATCATGAAAAAGTAAATTTATTTCAGTTCTGCAATACAAAAAGTACAACTCATATTATATAGAGTCATTGCAAACATAGATATCTATTTCAAGTGTTTATTTCTGTTAATGTTGATGATTATGGCTTACAGCCAATGAAAACCCAAAAGTCATTATCTCAGTAAATTAGAATACTTTATAACACCAGCTTGAAAAATGATTTTAAAATCTAAAATGTTGACCTAATGAAATGTATGTTCAGTAAATGCACTCAATACTTGGTCGGGGCTCCTTTTGCATCAATTACTGCATTAATGCGGCGTGGCATGGAGGCGATCAGCCTATGGCACTGCTGAGGTGTTATGGAAGCCCAGGTTGCTTTGATAGCAGCCTTCAGCTCATCTACATTGTTGGGTCTGGTGTCTCTCATCTTCCTCTTGACAATATCCCATAGATTCTCTATGGGGTTAAGGTCAGGCGAGTTTGCTGACCATTCAAGTAGAGTGATACTGTTGTTTTTAAACCAGGTATTGGTACTTTTGGCAGTGTGGACAGGTGCCAAGTCCTGCTGGAGAATGAAATTTCCATCTCCAAAAAGCTTGTTGGCAGAGGGAAGCATGAAGTGCACTAAAATTTCCTGGTAGACGGCTGCCCTGACTTTGGTCTTGATAAAACACAGTGGACCTACACCAGCAGATGACATAGCTCCCCAAACCTTCACTGATTGTGGAAACTTCAAACTAGACCTCAAGCAGCTTGGATTGTGTGCCTCTCCACTCTTCCTCCAGACTCTGGGACCCTGATTTCCAAATGAAATGCAAAATTTACTTTCATCTCAAAACAACACCTTTGACCACTGAGCAACAGTCCAATTCTTTTTCTCCTTGGCCAACGTAAGACGCTTCTGGCATTGTCTATTAGTCATGAGTGGCTTGACACAAGGAATGTGACACTTGTAGCCCATGTCCTGGATACGTCTGTGTGTGGTGGCTCTTGAAGCAATGACTCCAGCAGCAGTCCACTCCTTGTGAATCTCACAAAAATGTTTGAATGGCCTTTTCTTAACAATTCTTTCAAGACTGCGGTTATCCCGGTTGCTTGTGCACCTTTGTCTACCACACTTTTTCCTTCCACTCAACTTTCCATTAATATGCTTGGATACAGCCCTCTGAACAGCCAGCTTCTTTAGCAATGACCTTTTGTGGCTTACCCTCCTTCTGGTGTGTGTCAATGACTGTCTTCTGGACATCTGTCAAGACAGCAGTCTTCCCCATGATTGTGGAGCCTACTGAAACAGACTAAGGGACCTTCATAAATGCTTAGGAAGCCTTTACAGGTGTTTTTTGTGATCAAACACGATTGCAGAATTTTAGGAGCAGGCAGAGGGAAGACCGCATAGAGATACAGGAGCATCCCTATGCTATGCAAACTGTTAGCTCTGCACTGAGAGTCCAAGTTGCAGATCATGCTCTGAACATGATGAAGCAACTTTCTTAGCTCTGGTGACCAAGATACCATCATAATGACATCGGGTCACCATGGCAATGATCGGGATTCCGTGTGGTCTACAAAACAAGAGCAGAGAGGTTTTCTTCCCTCTGCCTGCTCCCAAAATGCTGCAATCAAGTTTGATCACAGCATTTAGGGGGTTAGAGTGCTGAGGGTGGTGCAGGACCGCTCCTGGCACTGAGGGCTGTATGTCAGCTGTCAGAATCAGCTGACATGCGGCAGAGATCGTGCACACACGGCCTCTGTAGACGCAAAATCGCTGGGACGCATTCCTAGATCCAGGTCAATAAGTACCAGGTCACAGGGAAGTATAGATACGTCTTGGGCGGTATAGGGGTTAAATGGAATCTCTCAGCAGATATTTGCTATGTAATCTGACAGTACCATGATGTAGGGGCTGAGACCTGGATTCCAGGAATGTGTCACTTAGTTTATTGGGTTCAGCAGTTTCTGTTTTCTCTGCTGCAGATGTAGCAGTTCTCTGAATGCTGAGCCTTGTATAACCCTGGCCACACCACTGATTGGCAGCTTTCTATGAACACTGTATATGGAGAAAAAGCTGCTAATAAGTGAGGGGGTATGGTTGGATCAGGAGGCAGGAAATAACTAGTCCTCTATTTTATCTGCTTATAAAACACTGATTTTATTAAAACAGCAAAACACAGTCAAGTAAGTGACACATCGCTAGAATCAGGGTTTTAGCCTTTAAATCATGGTGCTCTCAGATTACATTGCAAAAACCTGCTGACAGTTTCCCTTTAGGTATCACTTTTTTATGTCTATCTTTAGCTGGATGCCATATTACATGCTGCATGATTTTAAGAACTTTTTAGTATTGGTCACCAATAGTGTTGAGCGATACCTTCCGATATCGGAAAGTATCGGTATCGGAAAGTATCGGCCGATACCGTCAAAGTATTGGATCTAATCCGATACCGATACCCGATCCCAATGCAAGTCAATGGGACGAAAATATCGGAATTAAAATAAACCCTTTCTTTCCTTGTAGGTTAATTCTACATGAAGGAAAACAACTAAGAATAATGTAGGATGTATTGGGGGAGGTGGCGGAGACATTAAAGGCACAGAGGTTTAGCCCAAACAAATAGAATAGCAGGTTTTTTTGTTTTTTTTTATGACGTTCGGCGTTAGAAAGATTTTGACTATGTTTTTTTTTTTTTTTTTTTTCAGATATTGATGTTTCACTACTTCCACGTCCTTCACTTTCTTTTTTACTTCTCCCACTTTCTTCTTCATTATCCTCATCATCAGCTTCTTTGACATCAACTATCTTCACCTTATTCATCTTCTTCTTCTACCTATATATTTTTTTTTTTACATTGTTCATATTCTTTTTATTTAACTATTATCTTTTTCATATTCAACTTCTTCATCATATTCTTATTTGTGACAGGCATTCCCGTAGTTGTTATCTATAAAAGTTTGAAGATTACACCTTCCGTTCTGCCTGTCACAAAAGAGTTACATTTGTCCGCATTCAGTTTGGCCTGCAGCATCAGGCTTTATCCAGGGGCACCACGAGGAGGAACGGATTCACCCCCATACACTGCTTAGTCTTCTTCTGCTTATAATTTAGATAATATCTTTTGCTCTGATATTTAGTCTTATGCTTAATGTTCTTCTGCTCTTTGTTCTGCAGCCTCTTGTTCTTCTGCTTCTCGGTCTCCCATGTCGTCGTCGTCTCCAGGGTCGTCGTCTCCAGGGTCGTCGTCTCCGGGGTCGTCGTCATCGGGGTGGTCTTCAGGGTCATCGTCTCCAGGGTCGTCGTCATCTCAGTGGTCGTTGTCTCTGGTGTCGTCGTCATCTTAGGGGTGGTCTTCCGGGTCGTCGTCTTTAGGGTCTTGAACTTGGAAATGTAGCAGAAGGTACAAGAAGGCTGAGAAAATGCCGAGAAACAGCTGATGGAACTGGAACTCGGATGGCTACCCGAAGGTCCAAGAGCCAATGGAACTACCGAGGACCAGCTGACGTTACTGGAACCCGGTTACTAAGCAGGAGGTACCCGTGCCTGAAAGCACTACCAAGGACCACCTGACGTTGGTGGAACTCGGATACCCAGAGGGAGGCACCTAAGCCAAAGGCTCTGCCCGGAACCAGCTGACGGTACTGGAACCAGGATGGGGAGCAGAAGGTACAAGAGCAAAAGACACTGCCGAGAACCAGCTGACGGTACTGGAACCCGGATGGGTAGCCGAAGGTCCAAGAGCCAATGGAACTACCGAGGACCAGCTGACGTTACTGGAACCCGGTTACTAAGCAGGAGGTACCCGTGCTGAAAGCACTACCAAGGACCACCTGACGTTGGTGGAACTCAGATACCCAGAGGGAGGCACCTAAGCCAAAGGCTTTGCCCGGAACCAGCTGACGGTACTGGAACCAGGATGGGGAGCAGAAGGTACAAGAGCAAAAGACACTGCCGAGAACCAGCTGACGGTACTGGAACCCAGATGGGTAGCCGAAGGTCCAAGAGCCAATGGAACTACCGAGGACCAGCTGACGTTACTGGAACCCGGTTACTAAGCAGGAGGTACCCGTGCCTGAAAGCACTACCAAGGACCACCTGACGTTGGTGGAACTCGGATACCCAGAGGGAGGCACCTAAGCCAAAGGCTCTGCCCGGAACCAGCTGACGGTGCTGGAACCAGGATGGGGACCTATACAAGCTTGTCTTCCTAGAGCCCCAACTAGCGGTGTTGGAGCAAAGGGTCAGCAGGGGGAGAAGAGTGTAGGCCGAAGCCTGCACTGGAGGCATTTGTAGGTCTGTTGTGTCTGCGTGGCTGTTGCAGGACACGTTGCCGGCTACACAGCAGGGGAACAGCTGGCGGTGCTGAACCCCACTGACACATTGGCTGGTGTTTATCTCTGTGCAGCTAGCAGTAGCGGGCCCCAACTGGCGGTGTTAGAGCCCAGGGTCAGCAGGAGGAGGAGAGGGAGCAGAGTGTAGGCCGAAGCCTGCACTGGCGGCAGCTTTGTGTCTGCGTGGCTGTTGCAGGACACGTTGCCGGCTACACAGCAGGGGAACAGCTGGCGGTGCTGAACCCCACTGACACATTGGCTGGTGTTTTTCTCTGTGCAGCTAGCAGTACCGGGCCCCAACTGGCGGTGTTAGAGCCCAGGCTCTGCAGGGTGAGCAGAGTGTAGGCCGAAGCCTAATTGAACCAATTTTAAAGGTAACCTTTAACCCCCCCTCAGGGGTTACAAACTAGAAGAGCCACACCTTATGCAGCAGTAGTGCTGCACAAGTCAAAGGTTGCTCTTTTAATTTTTCTCCTTGCACACGCTGAATGAAACACGTATAACATTTAGCCCTTTATACAGTCAAACTGTGTTGGAGGCGAGAGTTCCCTTCGTAATGAGACGCAGCACAGATGTCAAAAATCACACCTTGGTGCTTGGCGCGGCCTCCTGAGCATCGCATTTTGCTGTACAGGAGTCTGTGTTGTTGCGTTATCCCTTGGCCATGCGCTGCCCATCTTCTGACATCATTTCATGTCGGCTGGTGCGGTTCGCGATGCCCATGAATCCCAGCCCCGCAGTGTCTTTACAGTGTTTCACACTGCGGGGCTGGGATTCATGGCCTGGCGCAGTACATATGTTCGCCTCTCGCTCGGGTCCTTACACCTGCTACAGACTGTGCGGCGTCAGCTGATCCCTTATCGCATGCCACGGCCATGAAGCCGCACAGTCTGAGGAAGGCGGAAGGAGATGAGGGACAGGCGAACTTATGCACTGCTCATGCCCATCAATCACACCCTCGCAGTCCAAATAAATAAGACACCGAGGGGCGTTGTGTGGGGCAGGGCGGCCGCAGAGGCGCAGGCAGCCAAACAATGATGCCAGAAGACGGGCAGCGCTACCAAGGGGGTTGCAGCGTGTCATTACAAAGGAAAGTCACACCTCCGGGACGGTTAAATGGTCACACAGAGGACACATTTTAGACGTGTTTTCAGTTCCACATGTGCGAGGAGAATACGTTTATGAGCCACCTTGCACACATGCAGCATTACCGCTGTACAAGGTGGCTGTAAAACATACAAACGCCTGGGGGAGGGGGGACAGGTTCCCTTCAATTTCAGTTCTTGTGTCTGCGTGGCTGTTGCAGGACACGTTGCCGGCTGCACAGCAGGGGAACAGCTGGCGGTGCTGAACCCCACTGACACATTGGCTGGTGTTTTTCTCTGTGCAGCTAGCAGTACCGGGCACCAACTGGCGGTGTAAGAGCCCAGGGTCAGCAGGAGGAGGAGAGGGAGCAGAGTGTAGGCCGAAGCCTGCACTGGCGGCAGCTTTGTGTCTGCGTGGCTGTTGCAGGACACGTTGCCAGCTACACAGCAGGGGAACAGCTGGCGGTGCTGAACCCCACTGACACATTGGCTGGTGTTTTTCTCTGTGCAGCTAGCAGTACCGGGCCCCAACTGGCGGTGTTAGAGCCCAGGCTCTGCAGGGGGAGCAGAGTGTAGGCCGAAGCCTAATTGAACCAATTTCAAAGGTAACCTTTAACCCCCCCTCAGGTGTTACAAAGTAGAAGAGCCACGCCTTATGCAGCAGTAGTGCTGCACAAGTCAAAGGTTGCTCTTTTAATTTTTCTCCTTGCACACGCTGAATGAAACACATATAACATTTAGCCCTTTATACAGTCAAACTGTGTTGGAGGCGCGAGTTCCCTTCGTAATGAGACGCAGCACAGATGTCAAGAATCCCACCTTGGTGCTGGGCGCAGCCTCCTGAGCATTGTTATTTGCTGTACAGGTGTCTGCGCTGTCGTTTTATCCCTTGGCCTTGCGCTGTTAGCGCTGCCCATCTTCTGGCATCATTTAATGTCGGCCGTTGCGGTTCGCGATGACCATGAATCCCAGCCCCGCAGTGTCTTGACATAGTTAAAACACTGCGGGGCTGGGATTCATGGCCTGGCGCAGTACATATGTTGGCCTCTCACACTCGGGTCCTTACACCCGCTTCAGACTGTGCGGCGTCAGCTGATCCCTTATCGCATGCCGCGGCCATGAAGCCGCACAGTCTGAGGAAGTTGGAAGGAGCTGAGTGACAGCCTGGCGAAGATATGCACTGCTCATGCCCGTCAATCACACCCTCGCAGTCAAAATAAATTAGACACCGAGGGGCGTTCTGTCGGGCAGGGCTGCCGCAGAGGCGCAGCCAGCCAAACAATGATGTCAGAAGACGGGCAGCGCTACCAAGGGGGTTGCTGCGTGTCATTACAAAGGAAAGTCACACCTCAGGGACGTTTTAATGGTCTCAGGGGACACATTGTAGACGTGTTCCGTTCCACGTGTGCAAGGATAATAAGTTTATGAGCCACCTTGCACACATGCAGCATTACTGCTGTACAAGGTGGCTGTAAAACACACAAACACCTGGGGGTGGAGCGACAGGATCCCTTCAATTTCAGTTCTTGTGTCTGCGTGGCTTTTGCAGGACACGATGCCGGCTACACAGCAGGGGAACAGCTGGCGGTGCTGAACCCCACTGACACATTGGCTGGTGTTTTGCTCTGTGCAGCCAGCACATCTGGGCCCCAACTGGCGGTGTTAGAGCCCAGGGCCAGCAGGAGGAGGAGAGGGAGCGGAGTGTAGGCCGAAGCCTAATTGAACCAATTTCAAAGGTAACCTTTAACCCCCCCTCAGGTGTTACAAACTAGAAGAGCCACAGCTTATGCAGCAGTAATGCTGCACAAGTCAAAGGTTGCTCTTTTAATTTTGCTCCTTGCACACGCTGAAAGGAACACGTATAACATTTAGGCCCTTACACAGTCAAACTGATTTTGAGGCGTGAGTTCCCTTCGTAAAGAGATGCAGTACAGCTGGCAAAAATGCCACCTTGGTGCTTTGCGCGGCCTCCTGAGCATCGTTATTTGTTGCACAGGAGTCTGCGCTTTCGTGTTATCCCTTGGCCTTGCGCTGTTAGCGCTGCCCATCCTCTGACATCATGTAATGTCGGCCGTTGCTGTTTGCGATGACCATGAATCCCAGCCCCGCAGTGTCTTAACATGGTTAAAACACTGCGGGGCTGGGATTCATGGCCTGGAGCAGTACATATGTTCGCCTCTCGCTTGGGTTCTTACACCCGCTTCAGACTATGCAGCGTCAGCTGATCCCTTATCGCATGCCACGGCCATGAAGACGCACAGTCCGAAGAAGGCGGAAGGAGATGAGGGACAGGCGAAGAAATGCACCATTCATGCCCATCAATCACACCCTCGCAGTCCAAATAAATAAGACACCGAGGGGCGTTGTGTGGGGCAAGGCGGCTGCAGAGGCGCAGGCAGCCAAACAATGATGCCAGAAGACGGGCAGCGCTACCAAGGAGCTTGTTGCGTGTCAATACAAAGGAAAATCACACCTGAGGGACGTTTTAATGGTCGCAGAGGACTCATTTTAGACGTGTTCAGTTCAACATGGGCAAGGAGAATAAGTTTCTGAGCCACCTTGCACACATGCAGCATTACTGTCGTACAAGGTGGCTGTAAAACGTAGAAACGCCTGGGGGAGGGGGGACAGGTTCCCTTCAATTTCAGTTCTTGTGTATGCGTGGCTGTTGCAGGACACGTTGCCGGCTACACAGCAGGGGAACAGCTGGCGGTGCTGAACCCCACTGACACATTGGCTGGTGTTTGGCTCTGTGCAGCTAGCACATCTGGGCCCCAACTGGCGGTGTTAGAGCCCAGGGTCAGCAGGAGGAGGAGAGGGTGCGGAGTGTAGGCCGAAGCCTGCACTGGAGCAAGTTGAAAGGGAAACTTTAACCCCGCCCCCCCCAGGCGTTTGTAGCTGAAAGAGCCATCGTGTACAGCACTAATGGTGGAAAAGGTAAACTTAGCTCTTTTAATCATGGTCCTTGCACATGCTGAACCTAACACTTATGAAAAGTGTCCCCTCCTACCGTGATACCGTCCGGTTGGTGGAACTTTCCTTTGTGATGTGACGCAGCACAGCCGTCATTCTTACCCCCTTGGCGCGCGTGCCGCCTCCTCAGCGTTGTTTGAATCAGTCCCGGAGCCTACGCTGTTAGGTTAGCCTTTGGCCATGCACACATTTTGCGCTGCCTGTCTTCTGACATCATTTGGTGTCAGACTGGCTGCGCCTGTGCAGCTGCGCTGGCCGAGATCCCGCCTCACAGTGTCGTCTAATGTAATCCAACCGCGGGCCTGGGATCCGTGGCCATGCGCAGTGCATATCCTCACCTCTCACTCCCCTCCCTATGGCTTCTTCAGACTGGGCGGTGTCACGGCCGTGGCATGCTATTAGGGATCAGCTGACACCGCACAGTCTGAAGAAGCCGTAGGGAGATGAGTGAGAGGTGGAGGTTCAGATATGCACTGCGCATGTCCATGGATCTCAGGCCCCCAGTGGGATTAAATCAGAAGACACTACGAGGCGGGATCTCGTCCAGCGCAGCCGCACAGGCGCAGCCAGCCTGACACCAAATGATGTCAGAAGACGGGCAGCGCAAAATGTGTGCATGGCCAAGGGCTAACCTAACAGCGCAGGCTCCGGGACTGATTCAAACAATGCTGAGGAGGCGGCGCACGGCGCCAAGGGGGTAAGAATGACGGCTGTGCTGCGTCACATCACAAAGGAAAGTTCCACCTACCGGACGGTATCACGGTAGGAGGGGACACATTTCATAAGTGTTAGGTTCAGCATGTGCAAGGAGCAACACGAAAAGAGGCACTTTTTCCCTTTGCATCATTACTGCTGCACAAGGTGGCTCCTTCAGTAACAAACGCCTTGGGGGGGGCGGACAGGTTCCCTTAAATTTAACTTGTTGTGCCTGCGTGGCGGTCGCAGTACACGTTGCCGTATACACAGCAGGGGAACAGCTGGCGGTGCTGAACCCCACTAACACATTGGCGAGGTGTTTGGCTCTGCGTGGACAGCACTTCTGGACGGCAACTAGCGGTGTTGGAGCCCAGGGACAGGAGGAGGAGGAGGAGGTGGAGGAGATAGGAGGGATTGCCACACACACAGCTGGGGAACAGCTGACGTTACTGAACCCCAATAACAGAGGAGGGACTGTTGGGACTGTGCGGACAGCACTTCTGGATGGCAACTAGCGGTGTTGGAGCCCAGGGACAGGAGGAGGAGGAGGAGGTGGAGGAGATAGGAGGGATTGCCACACACACAGCTGGTGAACAGCTGACGTTACTGAACCCCAATAACAGAGGAGGGACTGTTGGGACTGTGCGTACAGCACTACCAGGCAACAACTAGCGGTGTTGGAGCCCAGGGACAGGAGGAGGAGGAGGAGGTGGAGGAGATAGGAGGGATTGCCACACACACAGCTGGGGAACAGCTGACGTTACTGAACCCCAATAACAGAGGAGGGACTGTTGGGACTGTGCGTACAGCACTACCAGGCAACAACTAGCGGTGTTGGAGCCCAGGGACAGGAGGAGGAGGAGGAGGTGGAGGAGATAGGAGGGATTGCCACACACACAGCTGGGGAACAGCTGATGTTACTGAACCCCAATAACAGAGGAGGGACTGTTGGGACTGTGCGGACAGCACTTCTGGATGGCAACTAGCGGTGTTGGAGCCCAGGGACAGGAGGAGGAGGAGGAGGAGGTGGAGGAGATAGGAGGGATTGCCACACACACAGCTGGGGAACAGCTGACGTTACTGAACCCCAATAACAGAGGAGGGACTGTTGGGACTGTGCGTACAGCACTACCAGGCAACAACTAGCGGTGTTGGAGCCCAGGGACAGGAGGAGGAGGAGGACGTGGAGGAGATAGGAGGGATTGCCACACACACAGCTGGGGAACAGCTGACGTTACTGAACCCCAATAACAGAGGAGGGACTGTTGGGACTGTGCGGACAGCACTACCAGGCAACAACTAGCGGTGTTGGAGCCCAGGGACAGGAGGAGGAGGAGGAGGTGGAGGAGATAGGAGGGATTGCCACACACACAGCTGGGGAACAGCTGACGTTACTGAACCCCAATAACAGAGGAGGGACTGTTGGGACTGTGCGGACAGCACTTCTGGATGGCAACTAGCGGTGTTGGAGCCCAGGGACAGGAGGAGGAGGAGGAGGTGGAGGAGATAGGAGGGATTGCCACACACACAGCTGGGGAACAGCTGACGTTACTGAACCCCAATAACAGAGGAGCGACTGTTGACTGTGCGTACAGCACTACCAGGCAACAACTAGCGGTGTTGGAGCCCAGGGACAGGAGGAGGAGGAGGAGGTGGAGGAGATAGGAGGGATTGCCACACACACAGCTGGGGAATAGCTGACGATACTGAACCCCAATAACAGAGGAGGGACTGTTGGGACTGTGCGTACAGCACTACCAGGCAACAACTAGCGGTGTTGGAGCCCAGGGACAGGAGGAGGAGGAGGAGGTGGAGGAGATAGGAGGGATTGCCACACACACAGCTGGTGAACAGCTGACGTTACTGAACCCCAATAACAGAGGAGGGACTGTTGGGACTGTGCGTACAGCACTACCAGGCAACAACTAGCGGTGTTGGAGCCCAGGGACAGGAGGAGGAGGAGGAGGTGGAGGAGATAGGAGGGATTGCCACACACACAGCTGGGGAACAGCTGACATTACTGAACCCCAATAACAGAGGAGGGACTGTTGGGACTGTGCGTACAGCACTACCAGGCAACAACTAGCGGTGTTGGAGACCAGGGACAGGAGGAGGAGGAGGAGGTGGAGGAGATAGGAGGGATTGCCACACACACAGCTGGGGAACAGCTGATGTTACAGAACCCCAATAACAGAGGAGGGACTGTTGGGACTGTGCGGACAGCACTTCTGGACGGCAACTAGCGGTGTTGGAACCCAGGGACAGGAGGAGGAGGAGGAGGAGGTGGAGGAGATAGGAGGGATTGCCACACACACAGCTGGGGAACAGCTGACGTTACTGAACCCCAATAACAGAGGAGGGACTGTTGGGACTGTGCGTACAGCACTACCAGGCAACAACTAGCGGTGTTGGAGCCCAGGGACAGGAGGAGGAGGAGGACGTGGAGGAGATAGGAGGGATTGCCACACACACAGCTGGGGAACAGCTGACGTTACTGAACCCCAATAACAGAGGAGGGACTGTTGGGACTGTGCGGACAGCACTACCAGGCAACAACTAGCGGTGTTGGAGCCCAGGGACAGGAGGAGGAGGAGGAGGTGGAGGAGATAGGAGGGATTGCCACACACACAGCTGGGGAACAGCTGACGTTACTGAACCCCAATAACAGAGGAGGGACTGTTGGGACTGTGCGGACAGAACTTCTGGACGGCAACTAGCGGTGTTGGAGCCCAGGGACAGGAGGAGGAGGAGGAGGTGGAGGAGATAGGAGGGACTGCCACACACACAGCTGGGGAACAGCTGACGTTACTGAACCCCAATAACAGAGGAGCGACTGTTGACTGTGCGTACAGCACTACCAGGCAACAACTAGCGGTGTTGGAGCCCAGGGACAGGAGGAGGAGGAGGAGGTGGAGGAGATAGGAGGGATTGCCACACACACAGCTGGGGAACAGCTGACGTTACTGAACCCCAATAACAGAGGAGGGACTGTTGGGACTGTGCGTACAGCACTACCAGGCAACAACTAGCGGTGTTGGAGCCCAGGGACAGGAGGAGGAGGAGGAGGTGGAGGAGATAGGAGGGATTGCCACACACACAGCTGGGGAACAGCTGACGTTACTGAACCCCAATAACAGAGGAGGGACTGTTGGGACTGTGCGTACAGCACTACCAGGCAACAACTAGCGGTGTTGGAGCCCAGGGACAGGAGGAGGAGGAGGAGGTGGAGGAGATAGGAGGGATTGCCACACACACAGCTGGTGAACAGCTGACGTTACTGAACCCCAATAACAGAGGAGGGACTGTTGGGACTGTGCGGACAGCACTTCTGGACGGCAACTAGCGGTGTTGGAGCCCAGGGACAGGAGGAGGAGGAGGAGGTGGAGGAGATAGGAGGGATTGCCACACACACAGCTGGGGAACAGCTGACGTTACTGAACCCCAATAACAGAGGAGGGACTGTTGGGACTGTGCGTACAGCACTACCAGGCAACAACTAGCGGTGTTGGAGCCCAGGGACAGGAGGAGGAGGAGGAGGTGGAGGAGATAGGAGGGATTGCCACACACACAGCTGGGGAACAGCTGACGTTACTGAACCCCAATAACAGAGGAGGGACTGTTGGGACTGTGCGGACAGAACTTCTGGACGGCAACTAGCGGTGTTGGAGCCCAGGGACAGGAGGAGGAGGAGGAGGTGGAGGAGATAGGAGGGATTGCCACACACACAGCTGGGGAACAGCTGACGTTACTGAACCCCAATAACAGAGGAGCGACTGTTGACTGTGCGTACAGCACTACCAGGCAACAACTAGCGGTGTTGGAGCCCAGGGACAGGAGGAGGAGGAGAGGAACACAGTGTAGGCCGAAGCCTGATTGGAGAAAGTCGAAAGGGAACCTTTAACCCCCCCAAGGCGTTTGTAGCTGAAAGAGCCAGCTTGTGCAGCACAAAGGATGCAAAAGGAAAAGGTGGCTCTTTTCATTATGCTCCTTGCAAACACAGAACTGAACACTTATAAAATGTGTCCCCTGATACCGTGAGAGCGTCCCGGAGGTGGGACTTTCCTTCGTAATATGACGCAGCACAAACGTCATTCCTACCCCCTTGGCGCCGTGCCCCGGCTCCTCAGCGTTGTTTGATTCCTTCCCGGAGCCTGCGCTGTTATGTTATCCCTTGGCCAGGCACACTTAGCGCTGCCCATCTTCTGGCATCATTTGGTGTCAGGCTGGCTGCGCCTGTGCGGACGTGCTGGCCGAGAGCCCGCCTCGCAGTGTCGTCTAATGTAATCCCACCGCGGGCCTGGGATCCATGGCCATGCGCAGTGCATATCCTCACCTCTCACTCCCCTCCCTACAGCTTCTTCAGACTGTGCGGTGTCACGGCCGTGGCATGCTATTAGGGACCAGCTGACACCGCACAGTCTGAAGAAGCCGTAGGGAGATGAGTGAGAGGTGGAGGTTCAGATATGCACTGCGCATATCCATGGATCTCAGGCCCCCAGTGGGATAAAATCAGAAGACACTGCGAGGCGGGCTCTCGGCCAGCGCGGCCGCACAGGCGCAGCCAGCCTGACACAAATGATGTCAGAAGATGGGCAGCGCTAAGTGTGCCTGGCCAAGGGATAACATAACAGCGCAGGCTCTGGGACGGAATCAAACAACGCTGAGCAGCCGGCGCACCGTGACGGGGTGGTAAGAATGATGGCTGTGCTGCGTCACATTACGAAGGAAAGTCCCACCTCCGGGACGGTTTTACGGTATCAGTGGACACATTTTATAAGTGTTAAGTTCTGCGTGTGCAAGGAGCTAAACAAAAATAGCTACCTTTTCCTTGTGCAGCATTACTGCTGCACAAGGTGGCTCCTTCAGTAACAAACGCCTTGGGGGGGGGACAGGTTCCCTTACATTTCAGTTGTTGTGTCAGCGTGGCGGTCGCAGGACACATTGCCGGCTACACAGCTGGGGATCAGCTGACGTTACTGAAACCCAATAACACTGGGTCGTATGTTTTGACTGTGCAGACGGCACTTCTGAGCCTCAACTGGCGGTGTTGGAGCCCAGGAATTTAAGTTCAGGTGGTAGAAAGATGAACACAACAGGAGACCTGGATAACGTAGACAGTCACCTAATTATTTACTCAGGAAGAGGAGTGGCAAATTCCTGCGAGATCCAGGCCTTGTTCATTTTCAGGAATGTAAGCCGGTCAACGTTATCGGAGGATAGTCGCATGCGACGGTCAGTTAGTACACCACCTGCAGCACTAAAGACGCGTTCCGATAATACACTAGCCGCAGGGCAAGCCAGCACCTCCAATGCATACTGGCTTAGCTCTGGCCATGTATCCAGCTTTGAGACCCAAAACTTGAAAGGGGAAGAGCCGTCTGGGAGTACAGCAAGAGGGCAAGACATGTAGTCTGTCACCATCTGACGGAACCGTTGCCTCCTGCTGACTGGAGCCGTCTGTGATGGTGTAGACTTTTGTGGCGAGCACAGAAAACTGTGCCACAGTTCGGCCATACTGGTCTTGCCTTGGGCAGAGGCACTGCTTCTGCTCCCTCTTTGTGCAGAGCCTCCACCACTGCCTGGACGCACTGAGCTGCTTTGTAATACACTAGCAGCACTTCTCTCAGTTGGAATGGAGAAAATGATGGAATTCACCAGTGTGTCTTGGTACTCCTGCATTTTTCGCTCCCGGTTCAATGGTGGGATGAGGCTTTCTACGTTGTCCTGGTAGCGAGGATCGAGGAGGGTGAACACCCAATATTCAGACATGTTGAGAATGTGGGCGATGCGGCGGTCATTTCTCAGGCACTGCAGCATGTAATCCACCATGTGCTGCAGACTGCCAACTGCCCAAGAAACGCTGTCCCCTGCTGGAGGCGTGATCTCTGCCCGCTCGTCATCACCCCACCCTCGCTGTACACACTGACTACTGGACAATTGTGTAACTCCCTCCTCTGGACCGATGTCTTCCTCCTCCATTGACTCCTCCTCATCCTCCTCACAAACTGTCCCCTGCCTACGCATTTGTGAGGAACCACGTGGCGCTGACTGTCCAGAAGATGATGGAAATGGTGAATCCTCATCCTCCACCTCTTCCACAACATCATCCCTTAGCGCTTGCAGTGATTTTTCAAGCAGGCAGATAAGGGGGACAGTCATGCTGACTAGTGCATCATCTGCACTCGCCATCCGCGTGGAATAATCGAAGGGACACAAAACCTGGCAGACGTCCTTCATAGTGGCCCACTCTGTGGTTGTGAAGTCAGAACGGCGCGGAGTGCGACTTCTTTGCGCCTGATGCAGCTGGTACTCCATTACAGCTTGCTGCTGCTCACACAACCGCTCCAACATATGTAACGTGGAATTCCACCTGGTAGGTAGGTCACATATGATGCGATGTTCCGGCAGGCGGTGTCGGCGCTGCAGAGACGCAATGCGCGCTTTTGCCGTGCTGGAACGCCGCAAGTGAGCACACTCTAGGCGGACCTTGTGCAGCAGTGCATCAAGATCCGGATAGTCCCTCAGAAAACTCTGCACGACCAATTTGAGCACATGTGCCAGACATGGGATGTGAGTGAGGTTGCCGAGGCCCAGAGCTGCCACCAGATTTCGGCCATTATCACACACTACCATGCCTGGCTGGAGATTCGCTGGCACAAACCACACATCGCTCTCCTGCTTGATGGCATTCCAGAGCTTCTGCGCTGTGTGGCTTCGATTCCCTAAAGAAATTAATTTCAAGACGGCCTGTTGACGTTTGGCCACGGCTGTGCTCATGTCGGTCGTAACAGGTAAACGTTCATCACGGGTCCATGTGGAGGTGGACTGTGACGGCTCCTGCAGCGATGATTCTGAGGAACTGGTGTAAGAGGAGGAGTCAATGCGTACAGAATGGATTCCTGCAATCCTTGGAGTGGGCAGGACACATCCTGCGCCACTCGCGCGATCTGTACCCGGCTCAACGACATTAACCCAATGGGCAGTGAGGGAAAGGCATCGCCCCTGTCCATGTTGACTGGTCCACGCATCGGTGGTGAGGGGGACCTTGCTACTGACGGCATTCAGTAGCGCGTGTTTTATGTGTCCCTCCACATGCTTGTGCAGGGCAGGGACGGCTTGCCTGCTGAAGTAAAAGCAGCTGGGCACATTGTACTGTGGGACTGCCAATGACATCAAGTCACGGAAGCTGTCAGTCTCCACCAGCCTGAATGACAGCATTTCCAGTGACAGAAGTTTGGCAATGCCTGCAGTCAGAGCCTGTGCTCGTGGGTGGTTTGACGAGAAAGGCCGCCTTTTCTCCCATGCCTGTACTACCGATGGCTGTACACTGGGCTGGGAGTGTGTGGATGACTGGGAACGTGGTGCTGCGGGTGGAATTACAGCGGGTCTCTGGACAACAGGGCCAGAGGTTCTTCCACGGCGATCCTGGGAGGAAGCCGAACCAGCTGCGTGTGAGCTGGAGGAAGAGGCAACGCGAGCTGAAGAGGTGGTAGCTGCCGCTGTTGTTTGGCCTAGCTCTTCAGTGTGTTTTTGTAACTCCGCCGCGTGCCTGTTGCGCACATGTTTCCACATGTTGGAGGTATTGAGGTTGCTGACATTTCGACCTCTTTTTACTTTGTGATGACACACCTTGCATTTGACATAGCAAATGTCATCTGCAACTGTGTCAAAAAAGGACCAGGCACTGCAAGTCTTGGGAGCGCCCTTTTTGGCTTTTAGAAGAGACATGCTCCTAACGGGTGCCAAAAGCGGAGGCTGCAGGATCTGCAGTCTTCCCCCTCCCTCTCCCTCTTTGGGCCGTACGGGGAATCTCAGAGCTGCTCCCACCACCTTCCTGTCCCTCATGCCAAGATGGGTCAAGGACCTCATCATCTACACTACCCTCTGCCCCCAACTGCTCCTCCTGAGTAGTCTCAGCAGCAGAGCACGCACCAGAAAGTGGCACCTGAGTGTCATCATCAGCGGATGCGGCCTGCGATGTGGTGACCGGAAGCACTGGCCCACCCGCCTCTTCAGACTCAGAGAGAAAAAGCTGTTGGGCATCACTGCACCCTGCCTCTTCTTCCATTTCTCCAATGCTGCTTGGCTGGCCCCCTGTTTCCAAGCCAAGAGATTCAGAGAACAGAAGTAGAGACGGCTCCTGTCCTGGGCTCTCTGTCTGCCTGGGCAATTTGGCAGGTGGTGAAGAGACAGATGGCTGTTTTCCAGTGCTGTGTGTCTGAGAGGATGTGGCACTAATTGAAGTTGATGCATTAGCTGCCATCCATCCGACAACGGCTTCAATTTGTTCTTCACGCAGCAGCGGTGTACGGCGCTCTGCGACAAAGCTGTGCATGAACGACTGTTCCCTGGTGAAACTGGGTGCTGAGGAGTCACCGGTGCCCGCAGCAGGCACAGAATCCCCACGTCCTCTCCCTGCTCCGCGCCCACGTGCCTTACTCACTGCCTTCTTCATCTTGGTTGACTGATAAAGATAAGCAGAAAAGTACTAAAGGCTTTGTGTGCTTATTCCTGAACAACTCCTAACAGGTATAAGAAACACTAATTTTCTAAAGTGTGGACTAGACTTTAATATGAGCTAATGTGGCCTACACAACTGTAAAGTGGTGTTTGGTGAACTTTATTAGTTATTTATTTTTGTGGGGCTGAACTGACTACAGGGCGAGCTGCACTCACACAGAGACCGTGCAGACAGCCGTAAACGGCGCTGCAAGGCCCAAAAACCCTCCTCTATGTTATCCTATGTAGTGTTTTTCCACAAATTAGCTGGAGACGGGTGGAAAGACACTAATAGGAATTTTTTGAAAAAATGTGCAGCAGCCTGCACTACTTAAAACAAAATGAAAATTGATTTGGCGGTATGACGCAGTGAAGAACCCTGAGCTGGAGACAACCAGGCTATGGCTGCTCACAGACTACAGGGCGAGCTGCAGTCACACGGAGACCGTGCAGACAGCCGTAAACGGCGCTGCAAGGCCCAAAAACCCTCCTCTACGTTATCCTATGTAGTGTTTTTCCACAAATTAGCTGGAGACGGGTGGAAAGACACTAATAGGAATTTTTTGAAAAAATTAGCAGCAGACTACACTACTTGGAAAAAAAAAAAAAAAAGAACAGTATGAGGCAATGAACCACCCTCCCTGAACTGAATACAACCAGCTATGGATGGCCTATGTTGCTGCACTCAGACTAGAGAGTGGGCTGCACTCACACACACACACACACAGACCTTGCAGATCGCTGGGAAAACAGCGCTACAAGGCAAAAGCAAGGTGAATAGTAGGTGAACACAGCGGTTGCTAAATTAGCCTTTGCAAAGCACAAAGAAGCAAATCGCTATCTCTAAACTGGCCCTCAGTCAGCAAACAGCGTCCTGTCACTAACTGAATTCACAGCAGAGTGAGCGCAAAATGGCGCCAGCGACTTTTAAACTGCATCATGACATCATTTCAGCAGCCAATCACAGCCATGCCAGTAGTTTCATGCCCTCCATGCTGAACAGGATGTGCCCACACTTGGAATCATTCTCATTGGCTGAATTTGTGCAGTTTGAATCTGGGAACTTCCGATTCCGGTATCCGATACGCGGCAAGTATCGGAATCCCGGTATCGGAATTCCGATACCGCAAGTATCGGCCGATACCCGATACTTGCGGTATCGGAATGCTCAACACTAGTCACCAAGTGTTATAGATGTTTTTACTGTTTCCCACTGTATAGGAAAGAGGGGTCTGTTCTTAAACAGATAAACAATTGCATTCAGACGCACTACCACCAAAATGAGGAGAAAAAAACAATTTTAGAGAATGGGCTGCATAGATGACAGATGTTTCCATGGCTTTGTTCCATAACCAGTACCCAAAAGATACTTATGCGAATGGAGCTAGCTTGAGACACTGTCAAACATGGCACTGGCATTTCAAGGCTTTAACTTAGCAGCCCTCAGGCCTGACAGCAATCAACTCCCCGCACAATGTAAGTTTTGGTGCTGCTAATGGGTTCCATTGCTATGGAGCCAAGGGAAGGCCACTATGTCTGTCATGTTAGAACTCCTATGAATCTCAGTTTGCAGTGTATTGTATAGGCGATCAAGGCAATTACAGGTTCAAGTTCCCTAAAGCAACCAATTAAATAAAAAAATTTAAAAAGCATATAAAAAAAAATAAGACTGTAAAAGTTTATATCACACTCCTTTTTCCCAGAAGGAGAAAGCGAAATGTAAAAAATACAAAAAAATACTTTACTTGGTATTGCAGCATAAGTAATTATACAGTGTGGAAAGCAAGTATTTGATACACTGCCGATTTTGAAAGTTGTCCCACCTACAAAGAGTGGAGAGGTCTGTCATTTTCATAGCAGGTACACTTCAACGGTGAGAGACTGAATCTAAAAATAAAAAAACCAGAAAATTATACTATATACACACACACACATATATATACACATACACATATTATATATGTAGCGCCCCCGCTGCCGCAGGGCCGAGGGGTACC
The DNA here is from genome assembly GCF_051348905.1 of Ranitomeya variabilis. Classification (NCBI taxonomy): domain Eukaryota; kingdom Metazoa; phylum Chordata; class Amphibia; order Anura; family Dendrobatidae; genus Ranitomeya; species Ranitomeya variabilis. The sequence continues at coordinate 628,272,454 of NC_135232.1, forward strand.
CGGTACCGGGCCTCTGAGTCTCTGTTCTGGGGTTGTCACGGTGGCTAGACCCGGTCCGTGACCCTGCTGAGGGGCGTACAATGATAGGTGTGCGGGATGGTGGTGATGTTGTAGTGGTGCGGTGCAGGTTGCAGTAAATAACGAGGACACCAGGTTGCAGTCTCTTTACCTCTTTACTGAAGGCTTCAGGATCCTCAATCCGGAATACGGTTAACCGGGCTGCGCAAGCCTGGCCGGTCCGATGGCACATCCAGAGCTCCCTTTGCAGGTGGAAATCTGTGCCTACCTTCTAGCGCTTGTGTGTTGTAGTCCTTCCCTGCTAAGCACCACGGGATAGTCCTCACAACTGTTGTGTCTGTTTCTCGTGTTCCCTCACAACTCAATTCTGATGTTCTTCCACGTCCCCCAGATCTTATGGTTAGGACGCACCCGTATGACGGGGAGGCTCGGAGCTCTTCCGGGACTCTAGCGTCGCCCCACTCCTGTTGTTACCCCCCCTGTGTCTTCCTAGGTCAATGGGGTGAGACAGCCCGCCTATAACTGACTGTCCTGCCGTAGGTTTGAAGTTTGGCCTGGAGCTCTATACTTCCTCGGCGTTCCGGCCACCGGTTATGCGCCTCAGTAGGATGTTGCCTCGTCTTACAGCACGACTCCTACTGGTATTCTCCTTGTTGCGTTGATCTCGTTTCTCACTCAGCACAATAAACCTCGCTTCTTGTCCTTTCTTGGGGTACCGCCGCTATATCGTGCAGGCGCGGTCCCGTAACATTCTCTCTGGTTGCTAGGCCTCTGTCAGGATCCCACCCCTGACAGAGACCCCTCTGAATCTTCCCCTACAACACCCTCTGCCACAAGGTGTTGCCTGGTTCCAACCCAGTCAGCTTTCTGTTCTAACTTCCTGCCTAACCCCCAGTTTTACCAGATTGTGAGGAGTGGCCTAATACATAGAACCCTTAGCTCCCCCTGGAGGCCAGACTGTGAAGTGTATTGGTGTCTGTGATACCTGGTCAGATGAACTCCTTCAGTGCCATCAGACGTACCATAGCCCCCGTTAGCGGCGGAGCAACAGTACTGCAATGACCAGGACTCTGGGGCGCTGCACTCCCCCCCGGTTAAATCCAGTACTCCTGGACTGGGAAGAAAACAACAATACATGTCAGCAAAAAGACATACAATTTTGAAAATGCAAGTACAAGTAAATTTTTTAACAGAGCTTCCCTTTATGGGAGGTGAGGACACTTGAACGTTACAAACATGGTTAAATACTTTAAATAGCATACTATAAATACTTTTCTTACCCAACCGGGTATTCTACTAAGTGCAAAATTTTTGAACAATAATTTAACATTGCCTTTAAGGACGTACTCGCTGAATCCACTAAAGACCTTCTTTTAAAACATTATAAGGCTAATCAACTTTTCTGCATTCTCCTTCTTTACATCTGCAGGACCGCCTGTCCTAACTGCTCCAGGCCTACTGCCTCTCCTTTCTGTTACAGGACCGCCCCTTTCCACCCGGGCCTACTGCCTTTCTACTACTATACACGGTATAGAACTTATCATCCATCTTTCAGTTCGGATTACTGAGCCATCTCTGTATGGCTCCTAGGAGGACTCACTGACTAACCCCGTATGGGTTCACTTTCTGTCCTCATTCTTCTATCAACATCATTAAACATCTCTCACAATTAACTAGTTAGCTACATTTAACTTCTTCTTTCAAAACATTATTGCCATTTAACCATCTTAAGGCAACACTGTTCATAAGTGCAATATGTGAACATTCCCTTTAAGAGGGGATCAAGTCTCTATGAGGTAGTGCAACTTCTCAAGCTGCAAGTCTGTTCGCAGTAAGGACTCCGGTGCTGGTTCCAAAACCAGTGTCTTCGCAAAGAGTCCTTTCCTTGTGTAAAACCAGTAGAGAGCACCTTTAAGAAGGTGCAAACTATTTACAAGAAGTTTGTAATCATGCATTGTTCATGATTCAGCAGTTCTTTCAATGATGAATAAACAGGAAACAAAAAACAAAAAGCAGAAGAAGGGATCCCGGGTAAACAAAGGGATCCCTTTAAGAGTTAACCCTAGTCGGATTGTAGCAGCAAAACATCAGAAGGACAAACAGTTAAATATATACATGTTCAGGTTTCCGAGGTTTAGTTGGACGGCTTCCAGGGCTGCACCTGGCACTTAACCCTCCTTGGCCTGGGAAAAGTGAGGTCCAGGGTTACACCCAGTGCTGGACACACGCCGTTAATCCGTCTTTCATGTATGGCTAAATCATGCGCAGCGATGGAGGTCCGCGCAGCTTGAGTATGGGCATTTGCTGCAGCAGAGGTAGCAGCTGCTGCAAGATCAGTCACTGGAACGGAGTCAGCAGCTGTGGCAGTAGCAGTCACTGAAGTGGTGTCGGTCGTCAGGGCAGGGTCGTCCTTCATACCTGCTTCAGACGGGGTTCCTCCGGTGCCGGTCTGCTCCGTCTCCGCTGGGGTCTGGAACTCTGGTTGCGAGGCCTTGTGCTGCGATGTTGTCATCTCTGCTTGCAGCATCAAGCTTTCCAGCAGGGCCTTGCTTTCCAGCTTCGGAGCGCTGGAACTTCTTTCCTGCTCCGGACCAGATGAGGCTGCCGACAGACGTCTGGTGAGGCTCCCGATGAAGGTCTTCTTCCACCCGGCCTCAGTGCACAGCTGCGTCCGCAGGAGTTGGTCGCTGAGCTCATCCACTCCGGCCTGCAGGAAGTCAGTATCAGCGGTGGAGGCCTGGTCACGGTGTCCCTCCAGGTAGCTGGGGGAGTCCTCTGCTCCGACCCCACGCTCCGGTTCTGGGCAGCTCGCCATGGCGTCCTCCACGTGTTCTGCTCCTTCTTCCTCGTCCTTTTCCCGCTCTCTCCTTCGTGGGCGGTTTCGTTTTCTCTGTCTCCGCCCACCATTGAGAATCAGGAGGCGGATTTCGGCTGCTGACGGACACGTCCTCACGGTGCAGAAATATTTAGACTGGGCGGCCATTGTCTTTCGCTCTCTTCAGCCGGTCCACGCCTACTCCACGCCCTTCTTCTTCTCCTGCGCTCTCCTTAGCGCTGTAATGGTGGCGGTTTTGGTGGGAACTTCTGGCGGCAATTGGCAATACACAGTCTTTGCAATAAGTCACAGTCCAAGCACAATAAATCACAGTTCCAAGGCACACATGACCTGATTCTTCAGGCTTAAGTAGATCCTGTTCGTGACGCCAAGTTGTAGCGCCCCCGCTGCCGCAGGGCCGAGGGGTACCCGGTACCGGGCCTCTGAGTCTCTGTTCTGGGGTTGTCACGGTGGCTAGACCCGGTCCGTGACCCTGCTGAGGGGCGTACAATGATAGGTGTGCGGGATGGTGGTGATGTTGTAGTGGTGCGGTGCAGGTTGCAGTAAATAACGAGGACACCAGGTTGCAGTCTCTTTACCTCTTTACTGAAGGCTTCAGGATCCTCAATCCGGAATACGGTTAACCGGGCTGCGCGAGCCTGGCCGGTCCGATGGCACATCCAGAGCTCCCTTTGCAGGTGGAAATCTGTGCCTACCTTCAAGCGCTTGTGTGTTGTAGTCCTTCCCTGCTAAGCACCACGGGATAGTCCTCACAACTGTTGTGTCTGTTTCTCGTGTTCCCTCACAACTCGATTCTGATGTTCTTCCACGTCGCCCCAGATCTTATGGTTAGGACGCACCCGTATGACGGGGAGGCTCGGAGCTCTTCCGGGACTCTAGCGTCGCCCCACTCCTGTTGTTACCCCCCCTGTGTCTTCCTAGGTCTATGGGGTGAGACAGCCCGCCTATAACTGACTGTCCTGCCGTAGGTTTGAAGTTTGGCCTGGAGCGCTATACTTCCTCGGCGTTCCGGCCACCGGTTATGCGCCTCGGTAGGATGTTGCCTCGTCTTACAGCACGACTCCTACTGGTATTCTCCTTGTTGCGTTGATCTCGTTTCTCACTCAGCACAATAAACCTCGCTTCTTGTCCTTTCTTGGGGTACCGCCGCTATATCGTGCAGGCGCGGTCCCGTAATGTTCTCTCTGGTTGCTAGGCCTCTGTCAGGATCCCACCCCTGACAGAGACCCCTATGAATCTTCCCCTATAACACCCTCTGCCACAAGGTGTTGCCTGGTTCCAACCCAGTCAGCTTTCTGTTCTAACTTCCTGCCTAACCCCCAGTTTTACCAGATTGTGAGGAGTGGCCTAATACATAGAACCCTTAGCTCCCCCTGGAGGTCAGACTGTGAAGTGTATTGGTGTCTGTGATACCTGGTCAGATGAACTCCTTCAGTGCCATCAGACGTACCATAGCTCCCCTTAGCGGCGGAGCAACAGTACTGCAACGACCAGGACTCTGGGACGCTGTATATATATATCTATATATATAGATATATATATATATATATATATATATATATATATATATATATATATATACTTTTTTGCCCTTTTTACAGAGAACATGACTTAACACCAAAATGGCTAGATTATAAACGGTTCTTTAAACACGGAGCAAATCACTGCACAACATGTGAACATGCGATGAAAACAAAAGAATTTAGTTCGTGTCATAATTCATCAATTTATCTAATCAAGGACTATATAAATTGTAACACAGCTTATGTTGTATACGTTATAGAATGCACCCAATGTAAATTGCAATATACGGGATGCACAAGTTGTCGCTTAAAAACCCGCATTCGCCGCCATCTCTCCGACGACACTAATATCGCAGCTGTGGGTACCTCAGCTGCATCCGAGCATTTTGCCAGAGAACATAAGGGAAATACCACATTTTTTAAATGTTATGGTATAGAGAAGGTTTATAAAGCTCACAGAGGAGGCAATTATAAAAAAAAGCTATTAAATAGAGAATCCTATTGGATCTATATGTTAAATACCAGAGTTCCTCGTGGCTTAAATGCAAGGCATGATAATTACTCAATATTATTTACAGTGTTGGAAATATGCCTTCAGTCTATCTTAATCATGTAAAAAATGTATATAATGTTATTTTTATGTTGTTTTTAACTATGTATATGCATTGTATATGGGCAATTGGAATTGATTGTATGCAAATATCCACCAATGAAAGTCTCAGAGGAAACTACTTAATTGTAATACCTTGCTTCTACTGCAGATCATCACTAAGACCACCAGGTCAAAACGCATAGATCATCATTAGCCAGTGTGTACTGAGTGCTGGATACCATATATATGGATATATTTTAAATTTATTTTCAATAAAAGTATTTTTTACCTTCACCACTCACTGGGCACACCTGATTTTCTCTTGGATTGATTGTGGCTACTTCACCCTGGTCCGTGCGAGGTGTTTGGTGATCACACAGGAGGTCAAGATAAAAAACATGGTGAGTAGTGTTGAGCGATACCTTCCGATACTTGAAAGTATCGGTATCGGATAGTATCGGCCGATATCCGAAAAATATCGGATATCGCTGATACCGATACCCGATACTAATACAAGTCAATGGGACACAAGTATCGGAAGCTATCCTGGATGGTTCCCAGGGTCTGAAGGAGAGGAAACTCTCCTTCAGGCCCTGGGATCCATATTCATGTAAAAAATAAAGAATAAAAATAAAAAAATATGGATATACTCACCCCTCCGGCGGACCCTGGACCTAGCGGTGTTAACCGGCAGCCTCCGTTCCTAAGAATGAGCGAGTGAAGGACCTGCGATGACGTCGCGGTCTTGTGATTGTTTGCGTGAGTGGTCACATGAGCGGTCACGCGACCAATCACAAGCCGCCACGTCATCGGACTGAAGGACCTTCGATGACGTGGCGGCTTGTGATTGGTCGCGTGACCGCTCATGTGACCACTCACGCAAACAATCACAAGACCGCGACGTCATCGCAGGTCCTTCACTCGCTCATTCTTAGGAACGGAGGCTGCCGGTTGCAGCGGTTACAACCAGGGCGCGTCAGAGGGTGAGTATATCCCTATTTTTTATTTTTATTCTTTATTTTACACATGAATATGCTTTCCGATCCCGATTCCCGATATCGCAAAAATATCGTAACTCGGTATCGGAATTCCGATACCGCGGTATCGGAATGCTCAACACTAATGGTGAGCTAATTTTTTGTTCCTCTACTTCAAAATTTTTTCCCTGCTCATAGTTAGAGGTTGGGTGAAGCCATTTATTGTCAAACTACTGTGTTTTCTCTTTTTAAATCATAATGACAACCCAAAACATTCAAATTGTTAGGGTGGGCAGATTGCGCTAAATAAAATAAATAATAAAGCGCAATCGCAACCCGGGGTCCACTGAGCAGAGATGGAAAACTGCTGCTAGTAAACAATGACGGAACACACGGCGAGCGATTGCCTGTTCACACTGGGTTAACGCCACTTAGTATGAACAGGACGCTGAGTGTCAAACTCTGTTACTGTCACGGGGAGACTAGGTGAGCGAAAGCTAATAACCCGGGCCCCTGCAATTTCCCTCAGACTAGGGAAATCCTGACTGACCCTCTACATGGAGTTTACACTGATGGTGTGCATGTCCAGGCCTCGAACCTCACCCTGTCTCCTGTTTCAACCCTAGGCTGAAACCTTTCGCCCACCACCCAGTGAAGAGGTAATACACCAATACCCACAGTTAGCACAGACAAGGATAAAGGAAAATATACACCACGCCGCAGTCACTCAGGAATACACTATAAATGTGCAGGGCAAAATAAATACAAATATAGGAAGGAGTAAATAAGACTAAGGAAAATACACCACCAGCAACGAATCTCCAACAACCAGCTCTCCACTCCAGACCGAGATAACAACGCACAAGACAGAAGCTATAATCGGCGACACCCAATGATCAGGAGAACTATTTAAAGGCAATGGGCATGGCCCAGCTTCCAATCCGAGGATCAGGTAAATTAACCCCGGAACAGCTAGATAAAATCTAGCCGACGCCAATGAGCAAATAGTGGTCAAAAGCGGGGTTACCGCTGTCTGTCGAACGACCTGGTCTGAACAGCGTCCGACATGACAGTACCCCGCTTTCTACGAGGGACCCCAGGGCCCTCACGGCTTATAGGACCCGGCTTGTCTGGATGGCGACGATGAAAAAACCTGACCAGCCGATCCGCATGAATATCCGAGGCTGGTACCTAGAACCTCTCCTCAGGCCCATAACCACGCCAGTGTACCAAGTACTGTAAAGTGCGATGCACTACACGAGAGTCAACCACCTTGGAGACTTCAAACTCCAAATTACCATCCACCAAGACTGGAGGTAGCATAGGCGCTGCGTCCACAGAACCCACCACCTTCTTTTGAAGAGACATGTGGAACACGTTGTGTATGTTATACACCGTAGGGAGCTCCAATCGGTACGCTACTGGGTTAATGACGGCGGTGACCCTAAATGAACCAATAAACCATGGACCCAATTTAAGTGACGGTATTTTGAGTCTTATGTTTTTTGTGGATAACCACACCCAGTCATCCACACTCAGGTCCGGACCTGGCACACGCCTACTGTCAGCCACACGTTTGTACCTAGCACCCACATTAAACAGGCGCTGCTTAACTCTCCTCCAGACTGATGACAATTGTGCTCCTAACTGATCCTCCTCCCGAATGCCGGAAGAGCCCCTCTGACTCAAGGTACAAAATTGAGGATGTAGCCCGTAAACACAAAAAAACGGAGACTCCCCAGATGACTCCTGGCGGTGATTATTGATGGCAAACTCAGCCAAAGGAAGAAAGGTAGACCACTCCTCCTGGTTATCAGAGACAAAGCAGCGTAGGTACTGTTCCAAATTTTGACTGAGGATGGAACGCGGAAGAATGAGACAACTTGATCCCCAGCCGTGAGCAAAATGCTTTCCAAAATTTTGCCACAAACTGAGACCCCCTATCAGACACGATGTCTGTCATGATCTCAATGGCAAGAGATCATAGCATCAGCATATATAGGAACTAGCTCTTGGAAGATGGAAACTGAGCTGACCATGAACTAAACCTAACGCACAACTAGCAGTGGCCGGGTAGCATGCCTACGTTGATTCTAGATGCCCAGCACCAGCCGGAGGACTAAATAAAGCTAGCAGAGGAAAATATTAGTCCTAGCTCACCTCTAGAGAAATACCCCGAAAGGAGACAGAGGCCCCCCACATGTATTGGCGGTGAATCAAGATGAAATAACAAACGTAGTATGAAAATAGGTTTAGCAAATTTGAGGTCCACTTACTACATAGCAGAAGACAGAAAGGACACTTTCATGGTCAGCTGAAAACCCTATCAAAACACCATCCAGAAATTACTTTAAAACTCTGGCATTAACTCATAACACCAGAGTGGCAATTCCTGTTCACAAGAGCTTTCCAGACACAGTAACGAAACTACAGCTGTGAACTGGAACAAAAATGCAAAAACAAACATGGACAAGAGTCCAACTTATCTAGTAGTTGTCTAGGAGCAGGAACAAGCACAGAGAGGCTTCTGATAACATTGTTGACCGGCAAGCAACTAACAGAGCAGCAAGGTTATATAGCGACTCCCACATCTTGATGGGAACAGGTGAACAGAGAAGATGAAGACACCAGTTCAATTCCACCAGTAGCCACCGGGGGAGCCCAGAATCCAAATTCACAACAGTACCCCCCCCTCAAGGAGGGGGCACCGAACCCTCACCAGAACCACCAGGGCGATCAGGATGGACCCTATAAAAGGCACGAACCAGATCAGAGGCATGAACATCAGATGCATTCACCCAAGAATTATCCTCCTGGCCGTATCCCTTCCACTTGACCAGATACTGGAGTCTCCGTCTGGAAACACGAGAGTCTAAGATTTTCTCCACAACGTACTCCAACTCACCCTCAACCAACACCGGAGCAGGAGGCTCAACGGAAGGCACAACCGGTACCTCATACCTGCGCAATAATGACCGATGAAAAACGTTATGAATAGAAAAGGATGCAGGGAGGTCCAAACGGAAGGAAACAGGGTTAAGAATCTCCAATATCTTATATGGGCCGATGAACCGAGGCTTAAACTTAGGAGAAGAGACCCTCATAGGGACAAAACGAGAAGACAACCACACCAAATCCCCAACACAAAGCCGAGGACCAACACGACGGTGGCGGTTGGCAAAAAGCTGAGTCTTCTCCTGGGACAACCTCAAATTGTCCACCACCTGCCCCCAGATCTGATGCAATCTCTCCACCACAGCATCCACTCCAGGACAATCCGAAGATTCCACCTGACCAGAGGAAAATCGAGGATGAAACCCCGAATTACAGAAAAACGGGGACACCAAAGTGGCAGAGCTGGCCCGATTATTGAGAGCAAACTCCGCCAATGGCAAAAAAGCAACCCAATCATCCTGGTCAGCAGACACAAAACACCTCAGATATGTCTCCAGGGTCTGATTAATCCGCTCGGTCTGGCCATTCGTCTGAGGATGGAAAGCGGACGAAAAAGATAAATCTATGCCCATCCTAGCACAGAATGCCCGCCAAAATCTAGACACGAATTGGGTCCCTCTGTCAGAAACGATATTCTCAGGAATACCATGCAAACGAACAACATTTTGAAAAAACAGAGGAACCAACTCGGAAGAAGAAGGCAACTTGGGCAGAGGAACCAAATGGACCATCTTAGAGAAACGGTCACACACCACCCAGATGACAGACATCTTCTGAGAAACAGGCAGATCTGAAATAAAATCCATCGAGATGTGCGTCCAAGGCCTCTTAGGAATAGGCAAGGGCAACAACAATCCACTAGCCTGAGAACAACAAGGCTTGGCCCGAGCACAAACGTCACAAGACTGCACAAAGCCTCGCACATCTCGTGACAGGGAAGGCCACCAGAAGGACCTTGCCACCAAATCCCTGGTACCAAAAATGCCAGGATGACCTGCCAACGCAGAAGAATGAACCTCAGAGATGACTCTACTGGTCCAATCATCAGGAACAAACAGTTTATCAGGTGGGCAACGATCAGGTCTATCCGCCTGAAACTCCTGCAAGGCCCGCCGCAGGTCTGGAGAAACGGCTCACAATACCACTCCATCCTTAAGGATACCTGTGGGCTCAGAGTTACCAGGCGAGTCAGGCTCAAAACTCCTAGAAAGGGCATCCGCCTTAACATTCTTAGAACCCGGTAGGTATGACACCACAAAATTAAACCGAGAGAAAAATAATGACCAGCGCGCCTGTCTAGGATTCAGGCGCCTGGCGGTCTCAAGATAAATCAAATTTTTGTGGTCAGTCAATACCACCACCTGATGTCTGGCCCCCTCAAGCCAATGGCGCCACTCCTCAAAAGCCCACTTCATGGCCAAAAGCTCCCGATTCCCAACATCATAATTCCGCTCAGCGGGCGAAAATTTACGGGAAAAGAAGGCACAAGGCCTCATCACGGAGCAGTCAGAACTTTTCTGCGACAACACTGCCCCAGCTCCGATCTCAGAAGCGTCGACCTCAACCTGAAAAGGTAGAGCAACATCAGGCTGCCGCAACACAGGGGCAGAGGAAAAACGGCGCTTAAGCTCCCGAAAGGCCTCCACAGCATCAGGGGACCAATCAGCAACATCAGCACCCTTCTTAGTCAAATCGGTCAATGGCTTAGCAATATCCGAAAAACCAGCAATAAATCGACGATAAAAATTAGCAAAGCCCAAAAATTTCTGAAGACTCTTAAGAGAAGAGGGCTGCGTCCAATCACAAATAGCTTGAACCTTGACAGGATCCATTTCAATGGAAGAGGGGGAAAAAATATATCCCAAAAAGGAAATCCTCTGTACCCCAAAAACACACTTAGAACCCTTCACACACAAAGAATTAGACCGCAAAACCTGAAAAACCCTCCTGACTTGCTGGACATGAGAGTCCCAGTCATCCGAAAAAATCAGAATATCATCCAGATACACAATCATAAATTTATCCAAATAATCGCGAAAAATATCATGCATAAAGGACTGGAAAACTGACGGAGCATTTGAAAGACCAAAAGGCATCACTAAATACTCAAAGTGGCCCTCGGGCGTATTAAATGCGGTTTTCCACTCATCCCCCTGCCTGATTCGCACCAAATTATACGCCCCACGAAGGTCAATCTTAGAGAACCACTTGGCCCCCTTTATGCGAGCAAACAAATCAGTCAGCAACGGCAATGGGTATTGATATTTAACAGTGATTTTATTCAAAAGCCGATAATCAATACATGGTCTCAAAGAGCCGTCTTTTTTTGACACAAAGAAAAAACCGGCTCCTAAGGGAGATGACGATGGACGAATATGTCCCTTTTCCAAGGACTCCTTTATATATTCACGCATAGCAGCATGTTCAGGCACAGACAGATTAAATAAACGACCCTTTGGGTATTTACTACCCGGGATTAAATCTATGGCACAATCGCACTCTCGGTGCGGAGGTAACGAACCAAGCTTGGATTCTTCAAAGACGTCACGATAGTCAGACAGGAACTCAGGAATTTCAGAGGGAATAGATGATGAAATGGAAACCACAGGTACATCCCCATGAGCCCCCTTACATCCCCAGCTCAACACAGACATAGCTTTCCAGTCGAGGACTGGGTTGTGAGATTGCAGCCAAGGCAATCCTAGCACCAAATCATCATGTAGATTATACAGCACCAGAAAGCGAATAATCTCCTGGTGATCCGGATTAATACGCATAGTTACTTGTGTCCAGTATTGTGGTTTATTATTAGCCAATGGGGTGGAGTCAATCCCCTTCAGAGGAATGGGAGTCTCCAAAGGCTCTAAATCATACCCACAGCGTTTGGCAAAGGACCAATCCATAAGACTCAAAGCGGCGCCAGAGTCGACATAGGCGTCCGTGGTAATAGATGACAAAGAGCAAATCAGGGTCACAGATAGAATAAACTTAGACGGTAAGGTGCAAATGGAAACAGATTTACCAAGCTTTTTAGTGCGCTTAGAGCATGCTGATATAACATGAGTAGAATCACCACAATAGAAACACAACCCATTTTTCCGTCTAAAATTCTGCCGCTCGCTTCGGGACAGAATTCTATCACACTGCATACTCTCTGGCGATTTCTCAGTGGACACCGCCAGATGGTGCACTGGTTTGCGCTCCCGCAAACGCCTATCGATCTGAATAGCCATTGTCATGGACTCATTCAGACCCGCAGGCACAGGGAACCCCACCATAACGTCCTTAATGGCATCAGAGAGACCCTCTCTGAAAGTCGCCGCCAGGGCGCACTCATTCCACTGAGTAAGCACAGACCATTTACGGAATCTTTGGCAGTAAATTTCCGCTTCATCTTGCCCCTGAGATAGGGACATCAAAGTTTTTTCTGCCTGAAGCTCCAAATGAGGTTCGTCATAAAGCAACCCCAAGGCCAGAAAAAACGCATCCACATTGAGCAACGCAGGATCCCCTGGTGTCAATGAAAAAGCCCAGTCTTGAGGGTCGCCCCGGAGCAAGGAAATCACAATCCTGACCTGCTGTGCAGGATCTCCGGCAGAGCGAGATTTCAGGGACAAAAATAATTTGCAATTATTTCGAAAATTCTGAAACCCAGATCTATTCCCCGAGAAAAATTCCGGCAAAGGAATTCTCGGCTCAGATACAGGTGCATGACAAACAAAATCTTGCAAATTTTGTACCTTCGTGGCGAGATTATTCAAACCTGCAGTTACACTCTGAAGATCCATTGCAAACAGGTGGACACAGAGCCATTCAAAGGAGAGAAAAAAAAAAAAAAAAAAAAATTTCAGCAGACTACTTATTACTCTCCTTTCTCAGCCAAGGATTTTAACCCTTTAGTGGGCCGGTCAAACTGTCATGATCTCAATGGCAAGAGATCATAGCATCAGCATATATAGGAACTAGCTCTTGGAAGATGGAAACTGAGCTGACCATGAACTAAACCTAACGCACAACTAGCAGTGGCCGGGTAGCATGCCTACGTTGATTCTAGATGCCCAGCACCAGCCGGAGGACTAAATAAAGCTAGCAGAGGAAAATTTTAGTCCTAGCTCACCTCTAGAGAAATACCCCGAAAGGAGACAGAGGCCCCCCACATGTATTGGCGGTGAATCAAGATGAAATAACAAACGTAGTATGAAAATAGGTTTAGCAAATTTGAGGTCCACTTACTACATAGCAGAAGACAGAAAGGACACTTTCATGGTCAGCTGAAAACCCTATCAAAACACCATCCAGAAATTACTTTAAAACTCTGGCATTAACTCATAACACCAGAGTGGCAATTCCTGTTCACAAGAGCTTTCCAGACACAGTAACGAAACTACAGCTGTGAACTGGAACAAAAATGCAAAAACAAACATGGACAAGAGTCCAACTTATCTAGTAGTTGTCTAGGAGCAGGAACAAGCACAGAGAGGCTTCTGATAACATTGTTGACCGGCAAGCAACTAACAGAGCAGCAAGGTTATATAGCGACTCCCACATCTTGATGGGAACAGGTGAACAGAGAAGATGAAGACACCAGTTCAATTCCACCAGTAGCCACCGGGGGAGCCCAGAATCCAAATTCACAACAGATGTCAGACGGAACCCCATGAAGTCTGACCACCTCCTGCACAAATACCTGAGACAGAGTCTTAGCGTTAGGCAACGAAGGCAAAGACACAAAGTGCGACATTTTAGAAAACCGATCAACAATCACCAAGATGACCATGTTCCCAGCTGATGAGGGCAAATCAGTGATGAAATCCATGGAGATTTCCATCCATGGCTTACTAGGTACTTCAAGAGGAAGTAGTGTGCCAACAGGATGGGAGCGGGGCGTCTTAGCCCTAGCGCACGTGGTACAAGCTGACACGTATGAGACCACTTCCTGTCGGATCTTGGGCCACCAAAACCGACGTGACACCAACTCCAAGGTACCTCTAACCCCTGGGTGGCCAGCCAGGACAGCATCATGATGCTCCGCCAAAACGTTTAAGCGGAGATGAAGCGGTACAAAAGATTTGTTGATGGGAAGCTCAGATGGTACCTCCTCCTGAGCCTCGGCAATCTGAGCCTCAACCTCGGTAGTGAGAGCCGAAACCACAACACCCTTTTGGAGGATGGGTACTGGATCTTCCCGAGGTTCACCCCCCGGAAAACACCTGGACCGAGCATCCGCCTTAGTGTTTTTAGACCCCGGTCTGTAAGTGACAACAAAATTGAACCGCGTGAAAAACAATGCCCAGCGAGCCTGCCTGGGGGACAGACGCTTGGCTGACTGCAAATACAGCAGATTCTTATGATCGGTAATAACAGTAACCTGATGTACTGACCCCTCCAAGAAGTGTCGCCATTCCTCAAAGGCCAACTTGATTGCCAACAACTCCCTGTTGCCGATATCGTAATTACGTTCGGCAGACGACAGTTTCTTGGAGAAATAGGAGCACGGACGCAAACCACTGTGGGTATTGATGTATTACCTCTTCACTGGGTGGTGGGCGGAGGTTCCAGCCTAGGGTTGAAACAGGAGACAGGGTGAGGTTCGAGGCCTGGACATGCACACCATCAGTGTAAACTCCAGGTAGAGGGTCAGTCAGGATTTCCCTAGTCTGAGGTAAATTGCAGGGGCCCGGGTTATTAGCTTTCGCTCACCTAGTCTCCCCGTGACATTATAATCGGCCCAACAACAATAAAGAAAAAAAAAAAGAAAAAAAGGGGTTTCTTTTTTTTTTTTTTTGTCATGGATCCCATGACTTCCATAACCAGTTGGAGGCGCTGTCCCTACAGGTCACTGAGTTGAGGGGGGCAGTTCAGCAACAGGGACTAGCAATATCTAATGTGCAAGCTGGAGCGACAGGAAGAGTTGCTGAGCCTAAATTCCCTTTGCCTGAAAAATTTGCTGGGGAACGCAGTAAATTTGTTTCTTTTCGTGAAGCTTGCAAACTATATTTCCGTATGCCCCCGATCTCCTCGGGTAATGAGGCTCAGCGTGTGGGCCTGGTGTTGTCATTGTTAAGCGGGGATCCCCAAGCATGGGCGTTTTCTTTGCCATCTGATTCTGCTGCATTTGACTCTGTGGAGAGTTTTTTTTCCTCTCTTGGAAAAATCTACGATGAACCTGACAGAATGGCTCTAGCAGAATCTAAGATACGCACTATTCGCCAGGGGGAGCGAGTTGCAGAGGATTAATGTTCTGAATTTCGTCGCTGGGCGATCGATACACAATGGAATGATCCAGCATTGCGGAGTCAGTTTATTCATGGGGTTTCTGGAAGGGTTAAAAAAGCCCTTCTGATGTACGAGACTCCTGCTTCTCTAGATTCCGCTATGAGTCTGGTTGTCCGCATTGATCGCGTCAGGGGGAGCATGAGACACCGCCTATGGGAGAGGGTTTAGGTTCATGTGAGGTTGCTGCAGGTGAGCCCACGGAGCCTATGCAAATCGCAGGGGTGTCACATGTGAAGCGTCGAGCCCCTGAGCTCAGGAAGCAGGGAGCCTGTTTTTACTGTGGTAAAACTGGTCATTTTATTAACATCTGTCCTCTGCTGTCTAAGAAAAACGCAACGGCGGAAAACTTCTAAGCTCAGAGGGTGTGGAGGAGACCAATCTGATCTTATGTATATCCTTCATGGTGGTTTCTCAATGCATGCTCCCTGCTAAGGTTTTTATCGCTGGCAGTGAGCTGCCAATTACTGTTTTTGTGGATAGTGGTTCAGCCACAAATCTCATTGATGAGGAGTTTGCGCGCACAGCAGGTTTTAGGATTGAAAAACTGTCTCATCCTATCCGCGTGGTCACCATCAATGCTGCTCCTCTCTCTCAGGGGGAGATTACTGAATTTGTGGCTGAGGTGAAACTCCACATTGGGGTTCTACATTCCGAGCGGGTTACATGTAAGGTGCTCAGGAATCTTCCTGCTCAGGTGGTTTTGGGTTTTCCTTGGTTGTCCATGCACAACCCGGTAATTGACTGGAAAACTCAGGACATAATTCAGTGGAGCGAGTTCTGCCAGGAGAATTGCCTGGCCACATGTGTGGCTGCGGTGACTTCAAGCGTTCCGGAATCACTTCTGGATTTTGTGGATGTGTTCTCTGAAAAGGGTTGTTCAGAGTTGCCGCCACATCGTCCCTATGACTGTTCTATCAGGTTTAAACCAGGGGCCAAGTTGCCTAAAGCAAGGATGTTTAACATCTCCGGTCCGGAGAGACAAGCGTTAAAAGATTATATTGCTGAAAGCTTGAGCAAAGGGCACATCAGGCCGTCATCCTCGCCGGTGGCAGCAGGGTTCTTCTTCGTGAAGAAGAAAGATGGCGGATTACGCCCGTGTTTGGATTTCAGGGAGTTGAACCAGATTACAGTTCGTGATCCATACCCGATGCCACTGATACCAGATTTGTTCAACCAGGTGGCGGGTGCTAAGTGGTTTACCAAGCTTGACCTCAGGGGGGCGTACCACCTCATAAGAGTCCATCAAGGTGATGAGTGGAAGACGGCTTTTAATACCCCTGAGGGTCATTTTGAAAATTTGGTGATGCCTTTTGGGTTGACTAACGCAGCTGCAGTGTTCCAACATTTCATCAATGATGTGTTCTCGCATGTTTTGGGGAAATTCGTTATCGTGTACCTAGATGACATCTTCATATATTCTTGCGACCGTGATGCTCCATGCTCCGACATGACAGTTACTCCACAGGAAGTGTGTCATCAGTATCTCATCCGTATGTTGAGATTTTCTCACACACTTGCAAAATGAGCAAATAATGGCTGAGCCTTTCCTGTCACCTGCCCAATGCCTGAGAATTTCTCGGAAGTCACACTGTGCTGTGCAATTTTTTTTTTCTCACACCCATAGACTTGCATTGGCGTTTCTTAGCTGAGATACGCAGACAATCGCAACATGCTGTGATTTCACTTGCATGCGTAATACAGACGAGAAAAAAACGGATGATGGGAGCTGCCCCATAGATTTACATTGGTCCGAGTTCTATGCGATTTTTTATCGCATAGCACTCGTCCGTATTACAGACTAGTGTGACTCCGGCCATACAGAGGGTACGGAAAGTATTCAGACCCCTTTACATTTTTCACTCTTTGTTTCATTGCAGCCATTTGGTAAATTTTTAAAAAAGTACTTTTTTTCTCATTAATGTACACTCTGCACCCCATCTTGACTGAAAAAAAACAGAAAAGTAGTAATTTTTGCAAATTTATTAAAAAAGAAAAACTGAAATATCACATGGGGTAGCACTGCTGCAGCCAGGCATGTCCTCTGAAAGCCAGAGGAGTGACTGCTCCAGTAAGGCGGGAAATAGGAGAGCAGGGCAGGCCAGAGAGGGGCTGGTAGTGGGGGACTCAATTATCAGGGGAACAGATAGGGCAATCTGTCACAAAGACAGGGATCGTCGGACGGTGTGCTGCCTACCTGGCGCTCGAGTCCGACACATCGCTGATCGGGTTGACAGGTTATTGGGAGGGGCTGGTGAGGACCCAGCGGTCATGGTGCACATTGGCACAAATGACAAAGTTAGAGGTAGGTGGAAGGTCCTTAAAGATGATTTCAGGGAATTAGGCTGCAAGCTGAAAGCAAGGACCTCCAACGTGGTATTTTCCGAAATACTGCCTGTACCACGTGCCACGCCAGAGAGAAAACGGGAGATTAGGGAGGTTAATAAGTGGGTTTGGGTTCCTGCAGAACTGGGCCGACTACTCAGTTGGCTACAGGCTCTACGCTAGGGATGGGCTGCACCTCAATGGGGAAGGTGCAGCTGTGCTGGGGGAGAAAATGGCTAGAAGGTTGGAGGAGTGTTTAAACTAGGGATTGGGGGGGAGGGTATTCATTTTATAGGAGGGGAAGATAGTGCAGATAGAGACCTGGGCACAAATAAGGAAGTTGGGGGTGGGGGTGGCATGGGGGGTGGGGTTAGAACAGTTAGTAATTTAAGAAAGAATAGAGGTACAGAGAGGAACATCAAGTGCATGTATACTAATGCCAGAAGCCTCGCCAACAAAATGGACGAATTAGAATTAATGTTGTTGGAGCATAATTATGACATGGTGGGGATATCTGAAACATGGCTGGATGAGAGCCATGACTGGGCTGTTAACTTGCAGGGCTATAGCCTTCTCAGAAATGACCGTACAGATAAGCGAGGGGGTGGGGTGTGTCTGTATGTAAAATCGACCTTAAAACCCATCCTGCGTGATAATATAGGTGAATCTAATGAAAATGTAGAGTCCCTGTGGGTGGAAATAAGGGGAGGGGGAAAAAATAATAAATTACTGATAGGGGTTTGTTATAAATCTCCAAAAATAATGGAAGCAATGGAGAATATCCTCGTAAAGCAAATAAATGAAGCTGCGACTCAAGGAGAAGTCATTATTATGGGGGACTTCAACTACCCTGAAATAGATTGGGGAACAGAAACCTGCAGTTCCAGTAAAGGTAATCGGTTTTTGACAACTATGAGAGACAATTACCTTTCACAAATGGTTCAGGACCCAACAAGGAGGGGGGCACTGCTAGACCTAATATTAACCAACAGGCTAGACCGCATATCAAATACAGGTCCTTCTCAAAAAATTAGCATATAGGGTTAAATTTCATTATTTACCATAATGTAATGATTACAATTAAACTTTCATATACTATAGATTCATTATCCACCAACTGAAATTTGTCAGGTCTTTTATTGTTTTAATACTGATGATTTTGGCATACAACTCCTGATAACCCAATAAACCTGTCTCAATAAATTAGCATATTTCACCCGACCAATCAAATAAAAGTGTTTTTTAATACCAAACAAAAAAACCATCAAATAATAATGTTCAGTTATGCACTCAATACTTGGTCGGGAATCCTTTGGCAGAAATGACTGCTTCAATGCGGCGTGGCATGGAGGCAATCAGCCTGTGACACTGCTGAGATGTTATGGAGGCCCAGGATGCTTCAATAGCGGCCTTAAGCTCATCCAGAGTGTTGGGTCTTGCATCTCTCAACTTTCTCTTCACAATATCCCACAGATTCTCTATGGGGTTCAGGTCAGGAGAGTTGGCAGGCCAATTGAGCACAGTAATACCATGGTCAGTAAACCATTTACCAGTGGTTTTGGCACTGTGAGCAGGTGCCAGGTCGTGCTGAAAAATGAAATCTTCATCTCCATAAAGCATTTCAGCCGATGGAAGCATGAAGTGCTCCAAAATCTCCTGATAGCTAGCTGCATTGACGCTGCCCTTGATGAAACACAGTGGACCAACACCAGCAGCTGACATGGCACCCCACACCATCACTGACTGTGGGTACTTGACACTGGACTTCAGGCATTTTGGCATTTCCTTCTCCCCAGTCTTCCTCCAGACTCTGGCACCTTGATTTCCGAATGACATGCAAAATTTGCTTTCATCAGAAAAAAGTACTTGGGACCACTTAGCAACAGTCCAGTGCTGCTTCTCTGTAGCCCAGGTCAGGCGCTTCTGCCGCTGTTTATGGTTCAAAAGTGGCTTTACCTGGGGAATGCGGCACCTGTAGCCCATTTCCTGCACACGCCTGTGCACGGTGGCTCTGGATGTTTCCACACCAGACTCAGTCCACTGCTTCCTCAGGTTCCGGTCACCTCTTCTCGTTGTACAGCGTTTTCTGCCACATTGTTTCCTTCCAACAGACTTACCATTGAGGTGCCTTGATACAGCACTCTGGGAACAGCCTATTTGTTGAGAAATTTCTTTCTGGGTCTTACCCTCTTGCTTGAGGGTGTCAATGATGGCCTTCTTGACATCTGTCAGGTCGCTAGTCTTACCCATGATGGGGGTTTTGAGTAATGAACCAGGCCGGGAAATTTTTAAAAGCCTCAGGTATCTTTTGCATGTGTTTAGAGTTAATCAGTTGATTCAGAAGATTAGGGTAATAGGTCATTTAGAGAACCTTTTCTTGATATGCTAATTTATTGAGACAGGTTTTTTGGGTTATCAGGAGTTGTATGCCAAAATCATCAGTATTAAAACAATAAAAGACCTGACAAATTTCAGTTGGTGGATAATGAATCTATAGTATATGAAAGTTTAATTGTAATCATTACATTATGGTAAATAATGAAATTTAACACTATATGCTAATTTTTTGAGAAGGACCTGTATAAGGGTTGGGGGTCACTTGGGGAATAGTGATCACAAAATAATAAGTTTTCATGTCTCCTTTAATAAGATGTGTAGTAGAGGGGTGACAAGGACACTAAACTTCAGGAAGGCAAATTTCCAACGGATGAGAGAGGATCTTTGTGCAATTAACTGGGACGATATCCTGAGGCATAAAAATACACAAAGAAAATGGGAGACGTTTATTAGCATCCTGGATTGGACCTGTGCACAGTATATACCGTATGGGAATAAACATACTAGAAATAGGAGGAAACCAATATGGCTAAATAGAGCTGTAAGGGGCGCAATAAGGGACAAAAAGAAAGCATTTAGAGAACTAAAGGAAGTAGGTAGTGAGGAGGCATTAAATAAATACAAAAAATTAAATAAATTCTGTAAAAAGCAAATCAAGGCAGCAAAGATTGAGACAGAGAGACTCATTGCCAGAGAGAGCAAAAATAACCCCAAAATATTCTTTAACTACATAAATAGTAAGAAACTAAAAAATGATAGTGTTGGCCCCCTTAAAAATAGTCTGGGTGAAATGGTGGATGAGGATGAGGAAAAAGCCAATCTGCTAAATGACTTTTTTTCATCAGTATTTACAAAAGAAAATCCCATGGCAGCCAATATGACTAGTGATAAAAATTCCCAATTAAATGTTACCTGCTTAACCCAGCAGGAAGTACGGCGGCGTCTAAAAATCACAAAAATTTACAAATCTCCGGGCCCGGATGGGATACACCCCCGAGTACTGCAGGAATTAAGTACAGTCATTGATAGACCATTATTTTTAATCTTTAAAGATTCCATAATAACAGGGTCTGTACCACAGGACTGGCGTATACCAAATGTGGTGCCAAATACTGAACTCGGAAATTATAGGCCAGTAAGTTTAACCTCTACTGTGGGTAAAATCCTGGAGGGCATTCTAAGGGATGCTATACAGGAGTATCTGAAGAGGAATAACCTCATGACCGAGTATCAGCACGGGTTTACTAGGGACCGTTCATGTCAGACTAATTTGATCAGCTTCTATGAAGAGGTAAGTTCCGGACTGGACCAAGGGAGCCCAGTGGAAGTAGTGTATATGGACTTTTCAAAAGCTTTTGATACGGTGCCACACAAAAGGTTGTTACATAAAATGAGAATAATGGGGATAGGGGAAAATATGTGTAAGTGGATTGAGAGCTGGCTCAGGGATAGGAAACAAAGGGTGGTTATTAATGGAGCACATTCGGACTGGGTCGCGGTTAGCAGTGGGGTACCACAGGGGTCAGTATTAGGCCCTCTTCTTTTTAACATATTTATTAATGACCTTGTAGGGGGCATTCAGAGTAGAATTTCAATATTTGCAGATGACACTAAACTCTGCAGTGTAATCAATACAGAGGAGGACAATTTTATATTACAGGCTGATTTATGTAAACTAGAAGCTTGGGCTGATAAATGGCAAATGAGCTTTAATGGGGATAAATGTAAGGTCATACACTTGGTTAGAAGTAATAAGATGTATAACTATTTGCTTAATTCTAAAACTCTGGGCAAAACCGTCAATGAAAAAGACCTGGGTGTATGGGTGGATGACAAACTCATATTCAGTGGCCAGTGTCAGGCAGCTGCTACAAAGGCAAATAAAATAATGGGATGTATTAAAAGAGGCATAGATGCTCATGACGAGAACATAATATTACCTCTATACAAGTCACTAGTTCGACCACACTTAGAATACTGTGCACAGTTCTGGTCTCCGGTGTATAAGAAAGACATAGCTGAACTGGAGCGGGTGCAGAGAAGAGCGACCAAGGTTATTAGAGGACTGGGGGGTCTGCAATACCAAGATAGGTTATTACACTTGGGGCTATTTAGTTTGTAAAAACGAAGGCTAAGGGGTGATCTTATGTTAATGTATAAATATATGAGGGGACAGTACAAAGACCTTTCTGATGATCTTTTTAATCATAGACCGGTGACAGGGACAAGGGGGCATCCTCTACGTCTGGAGGAAAAAAGGTTTAAGCATAATAACAGACGTGGATTCTTTACTGTAAGAGCAGTGAGACTATGGAACTCTCTGCCGTATGATGTTGTAATGAGTGAGTCATTACTTAAATTTAAGAGGGGACTGGATGCCTTTCTGGAAAAGTATAATGTTACAGTGTATATATATTAGATTCTTTGATAGGGCGTTGATCCAGGGAACTAGTCTGATTGCCATATGTGGGGTCGGGAAGGAATTTTTTTCCCCATGGTGGAGCTTACTCTTACCACATGGGTTTTTTTTGCCTTCCTCTGGATCAACATGTTAGGGCATGTTAGGCTATGTGTTGAACTAGATGGACTTAAAGTCTTCCTTCAACCTTAATAACTATGTTACTATGTTACTATGGTCATAAGTGTTCAGACCCTTTGCCCAGTATTGAGTAGAAGCACACATTTGAGCTAGTACAGCCATGAGTTTTCTTGGAAATGATGCAACAAGATTTTCACATCTGGATTTGTGGATCCTCTGCAATTATTCCTTGCAGATCCTCTCCAGGATATCTCTGTACTTGGCCACATTCATGGTTCCTTCAATGGCAACCAGTTGTCCTGGCCCTGCAGCTGAAAAATACTCCCATAACATGATGCTGCCACCACCATGTTTCATTGTTGGGATTGTATTGGGCAGGTGATGAGCAGTGCCTAGTTTTCTCCACACATACTGCTTAGAATTATCACCAAAAAGGTGTATCTTCATCTCATCAGACCAGAGAATCTTATTTCTAATAGTCTGCGAGTCCTTCATGTGTTTTTTAGCAAACTATGCGGGCTTTCATATGTCTTGCAGTGAGGAGAGGTTTCCGTCAGGCCACTCTGCCATAAAGGCCTGACTGGTGGAGGGCTGCAGTGATAGTTGACTTTATGGATCTTTCACCCATCTCCCCTCTGCATCTCTGGAGCTCATCCACCGTGATCTTGGGGTTCTTCTTTACCTCTCTCACCAAGGCTCTTCTCCCATGATTGCTCAGTTTGGCTGGATGCCCAGGTCTAGGAAGACTCCTGGTGTTCCCAAACTTCCTCCATTTAAGGATTATGGAGGCCACTGTGCTCTTGAGTACTGCAGAAATTCTGTTGTAACCTTGGCCAGATCTGTGCCTTGCCACAATTCTGTCTCTGAGCTACTTGGCCAGTTCCTTTGACCTCATTTGGTCTGACATGCACTGTGAGCTGTGAGGTCTTATACAGACAGGTGTGTGCCTTTCCAAATCAAGTCTTATCATTTTAATT
Source organism: Ranitomeya variabilis (assembly GCF_051348905.1). NCBI lineage: Eukaryota > Metazoa > Chordata > Amphibia > Anura > Dendrobatidae > Ranitomeya > Ranitomeya variabilis. Next base: position 628,295,806 of record NC_135232.1, read on the forward strand.
AAACACAGCTGGACTCAAATGAAGTAGAACCATCTCAAGGAGGATCACAAGAAAATGGACAGCATGTGACTTAAATATGAGTGTCTGAGCAAAGGGTCTGAATGACCATGTGATAGTTCAGTTTTTCTTTTTTAATAAATATGCAAACATATCTACATTTCTGTTTTTTTTTCAGTCAAGATGGGGTGCAGCGTGTACATTAATGCGAAATAATGAACTTTTTTGAATTTACCAAATGGCTGCAATGAAACAAAGAGTGAAAAATTTAAAGGGGTCTGAATACTTTCCGTACCCACTGTACATAGTAAGGTACATGAACATAGTGTTCACTTAGCCTTAAACTCTGTTCATATGTTTATTGTAGCTTCTATTTATAACATTTATTTTACACTATTTAAAAGATATAACAACACAACACTCAAGGACAAACATGTACGTTAACCAAAGTTAATCAGACAAATTACTGATAAAAAGTCCAGAGACAAATACTCAGTAGACAAATTTGTTCACTGCACAATCCTCATGGTTGTTATTCAAACACACAACCGTTTTTGGTAAAGCAGAAAGACCAAATACATAAATGCTACAATCAAAAAAAAGAAAAAAAAGGGGGGGCAACATCTATAAGGTGATGAATCAATACCACTGATGATCACCAGTACTATGTTGTAAATACGAGGAAACATAAAAGATTTAGAACAATCTCACCCAATCTCACTCTAGGAGGCTCCATAGAGATTCTAATCTCGGTTGAGCACTCCATCATTATGATGACCACGGACTGACTACCCTGTCCACTGATGATTCCTTTCCGAGATGAAACGCGTAGGGAGGTGGTCCTGAGCACGGGAGGTGGTCTTTGAATTTAATGAATCTAAGAAGTGGAAATTGATCCATTGGATTCTTATTCAGATGTGGGAGACACATTTCAGTGTGCGGCATCATCACAATTGGGTGAGATTGTTCTAAATCTTTTATGTGTTTTATGTATTTACAACATAGTACTGGTGATCATCAGTGGTATTGATTCATCACCTTATAGATGTTGCCCCCCCTTTTTTTTTCTTTTTTTTGATTGTAGCATTTATGTATTTGGTCTTTCTGCTTTACCAAAAACGGTTGTGTGTTTGAATAACAACCATGAGGATTGTGCAGTGAACAAATTTGTCTACTGAGTATTTGTCTCTGGACTTTTTATCAGTAATTTGTCTGATTAACTTTGGTTAACGTACATGTTTGTCCTTGAGTGTTGTGTCGTTATATCTTTTAAATAGTGTAAAATAAATGTTATGTTTTAGGTTTCCCTTTTGCTATTTTGAGTAATATTTTTGGTACCCAATTTATTTTTGATTTGGGTGGTTTATAACCCCTTTTTTGCTAGACATTAGCTTCTATTTATAAAGAAAACCTTAAAGCAGGGATATCAAACTCAAATGAGAAGGGGACCATAATTAAAAACTTGGACAAAATCGCAAGTAGAGATGAGCGAACTTGTTTGGAAAATGTTCACCAATCTCAAATTCGGCACAAACGTTGCACATTTGGATTTGTGTTCAGTCTCGAGAGCATTTTTCCTCAAAGTTGGCAAAACTTGCTCACAGTTCGGTAAATCATCACATTTCCAATAATGTTTTTGTTAGGACTTTGGCTAGGAGAGTGCTGCTGTATGATGAGCAGGACGGATGTGAGGACATGTTTGATGAGGGGAGGAGGTGTGGATAGGATAGAGGAGAGGAGGAGTGTTTTGTTTTTTTTATTAACCTAATGCATGTAATTTTGTAATGGCTTACAAATGGCAAAGACAGCTGCAGAGTATAATTATTTATTATCCACATTGCTCGTACATACACGGATGCACAGTACACACAGCGGCTTTTTGGCACAGTACTCCCACAGGCGGGTTTGCAGAATACACACAGCAGTTTTTTGGCACAGTACTCCCAAAGGTGGATTTGCAGAGTACACACAGCGGCTTTTTGGCACAGTACTCCCACAGGCGGGGTACACACAGCTGCTAAACTTGGCATGGCTGTCATGACCACAGACTAAAAGCTTGTTAATTGGCTGTGTTTCAGCCTTTCAACAAACTTTACAAGGCATCTGAACCTCAACAGAAAAATCAGTGTTCAGGGTTTGGTACCAAACACTAGGTGTCCGGTACGGCCCCTGAACCTTACAGTAAGGTTTCACTCACCCCTATTCTCCAATGCATAAAAAAATTCTCCTCATCTTTTAACGATGTGCAGTCTTCTATAGCAGGCACAGAGGCCAACAGCTGACATCGGTGTGCCTGTTATGGGCCATGTTAACACCACTGCCATGTGCCGCCTGCAAACGTCAGCTGCTGGCCTTTGATTCACTGGCGACCTGTATTGTGATGAAAGGACCTAGAAAATCTCTGCGCCACAATAGATTTCAGTTGAATGTGAGTCATCAGAAGTGCATCCCCCTGAATCAGGTGTTGGCATCTGTGCCCCCTCCCTCCCGCATGGGCCCGGTTGTGACTGTACCACCCTGCAACAATCGTTATGCCCCTGTCTGCAGGTTAATAGCGTTTGAGAACGTGACAGGTTCCCTTTAAATTAAGTATATGTATTTTGTCCCATTTGGAGGTTTTCTGTTATTGTGAAGGAAAAGTAAATCTCAATTTCCATTTTATGTAGTAATTATTACTGCTGTATTTCCATACATATTCTCAGGTGTTAAACGACAGGATTATCAAAGAAAATAATAACCTGATGTGTACGTTATAGGCATTACTATCAGCTGTATTTTAAGGTGGGGTTCGCAGATGGTTATTGACTCAACAAGAGACTCATAAAAACATCTAAACCGGCCCAGTCACTTAAAACAATGCGTGTTATGATCCCAAGTGGCGGAGGATCACAAATAGATCAGCAAGTGATTAAACTAAGGACGAGCTCTATGGAGATGGTAACTGGACTGATCGCAAATCTGAACCTATCCAAAACAACTAGAGGTAGCCGGTGAACGTGCCTAAAAATTCTTAGACGTGTTGAGCCAGCCTGAGGAACTAGCTACCCCTAAAGAGAAAGAAAGACCTCGCTTGCCTCCGGAGAAATAATCCCCAAAGATATAGAAGCCCCCAACAAATATTAACGGTGAAGTAAGAAGAAGGCACATACATAGGGATGAAATCAGATTCAGCAAAAGAGGCCCACTAGTACTAGAAAGCAGAAAATAGAGCAGGGGTCTATGCGATCAATAAAAAACCCTTACAAAATATCCATCCTGAGATTTCAAGAACCCACACACCAACTAACGGTGTGTGGGGAGAAACTCAGCCCACTAGAGCAACAGCAAGCGAGGGAAATACATTTTAGCAAGCTGGAACAGAAAACATGATAAACACTGCTGATCAAAAAAAGAGCAAACAAAACTTAGCTTATCCTGGATGGACTGGGAGCAAGGTAGTCAGAAGGAATCTGAGTAGCACTGATTACATCGACAGCCGGCCACAAGTGGAAGTAAAACAGAGCTATATAGGAACCTCCCAGAGGATAACGAACCAGCTGATAGCCAGAGACCAGCAGGATAACAAACAAAGCCACCAGGGGGAGCCCAAAGCAAAAGTCACACCATACCACCAGTGACCACAAGAGGGAGCCCGAAAACAGAGTTCACAACAGTACCCCCCCTTAAGGAGGGGTCACCGAACCCTCATGAAAACCCCCAGGGCGATCAGGATGAGCCACATGGAAGGCACAAACCAAATCGGCCGCATGAACATCAGAGGCGACAACCCAAGAATTATCCTCCTGACCATAGCCCTTCCACTTGACCAAATACTGGAGCCTCCTTCTAGAAACACGAGAATCCAAGATCTTCTCCACCACGTATTCCAATTCTCCCTCAACCAGCACCGGGGCAGGAGGCTCAACCGGAGGAACCACAGGTACCACATACCTCCGCAACAACGAGCGATGGAACACATTATGAATAGCAAATGATGCCGGGAGGTCCAGACGGAATGACACAGGGCCAAGGACTTCCAGAATCTTATAAGGACCGATAAACCGAGGCTTGAACTTAGGAGAGGAGACCTTCATAGGAACGAAGCGAGAAGACAACCACACCAAGTCCCCAACGCGAAGTCGGGGACCCACACAGCGACGGCGGTTGGCAAAGAGCTGAGCCTTCTCTTGTGACAACTTCAAATTGTCCACCACATGATTCCAAATCTGATGCAACCTATCCACCACAACATCCACTCCAGGACAGTCAGAAGGCTCCACCTGACCCGAGGAAAAACGAGGATGAAACCCCGAATTACAAAAAAAAGGAGAAACCAAAGTAGCAGAACTAGCCCGATTATTAAGGGCAAACTCGGCCAACAGTAAAAAAGTAACCCAGTCGTCCTGGTCAGCAGAAACAAAACATCTTAAATAAGTCTCCAAGGTCTGATTAGTTCGCTCGGTTTGGCCATTCATCTGAGGATGGAAGGCCGACGAAAAAGACAATTCAATGCCCAACTTAGCACAAAAGGTCCGCCAAAATCTAGACACAAACTGGGATCCTCTGTCAGAAACAATGTTCTCAGGAATCCCGTGCAAACGAACCACATTTTGAAAAAACAGTGGAACCAACTCGGAGGAGGAAGGCAACTTAGGCAAGGGCACCAAATGGACCATCTTAGAAAAACGATCACACACCACCCAGATGACAGACATTCTCTGAGAGACAGGGAGATCTGAAATAAAATCCATGGAAATGTGCGTCCAAGGCCTCTTCGGGACAGGCAAAGGTAACAGCAAACCACTGGCACGAGAACAGCAAGGCTTTGCCCGAGCACAAATTCCACAAGACTGCACAAAGGAATGCACATCCCGTGACAAGGAAGGCCACCAAAAAGACCTGGCCACCAAGTCTCTGGTACCAAATATTCCAGGATGGCCCGCCAACACCGAAGAATGAACCTCGGAGATGACTCTGTTGGTCCATCTATCTGGGACAAACAGTCTCTCCGGTGGACAGCGGTCAGGTCTATCCACCTGAAACTCTTGCAGCACACGTCGCAAATCTGGGGAGATGGCAGACAAAATCACCCCTTCTCTAAGGATACCAGCCGGCTCTGAATCTCCAGGAGAGTCAGGCACAAAACTCCTAGAAAGAGCATCAGCTTTCACATTCTTCGAACCCGGCAGGTACGACACCATGAAATAAAAAACGAGAGAAAAACAACGACCAACGAGCCTGTTTGGGATTCAGCCGCTTGGCCGACTCGAGATAAATCAAATTCTTGTGGTCAGTCAAGACCACCACACGATGTTTAGCTCCCTCGAGCCAATGTCGCCACTCCTCAAATGCCCACTTCATAGCCAACAGCTCCCGATTACCGACATCATAATTCCGCTCGGCAGGCGAAAACTTTCTTGAAAAGAAAGCACATGGCTTCATCACAGAGCCATCGGGGCTTCTCTGCGACAAAACAGCCCCCGCTCCAATCTCGGAAGCATCAACCTCCACCTGGAAGGGAAGTGAGACATCTGGCTGACATAAGACCGGAGCCGAAGAAAACCGACGCTTCAGCTCCCGAAAGGCCTCCACAGCCGCAGAAGACCAATTAGTCACATCAGAACCCTTCTTGGTCAAATCCGTCAAAGGCTTAACAACGCCAGAAAAATTAGCTATGAAGCGACGGTAAAAATTAGCAAAACCCAAGAACTTCTGAAGACTCTTAACAGATGTAGGCTGCGTCCAGTCATGAATAGCCTGAACCTTGACTGGGTCCATCTCAATAGTAGAAGGAGAAAAAATGAAACCCAAAAAAGAAATCTTCTGGACTCCAAAAAGATATTTTGAGCCCTTCACAAATAAAGCATTGTCACATAGGACCTGAAAGACCATCTTGACCTGCTTAACATGAGACTCCCAATCATCCGAAAAAAACAGAATGTCATCCAGATACACAATCATAAACTTATCCAGATATTCACGGAAGATGTCATGCATAAAGGACTGAAAGACTGAAGGAGCATTAGAAAGTCCAAAAGGCATCACCAAGTACTCAAAATGGCCTTCAGGCGTATTAAATGCAGTTTTCCATTCATCACCCTGTTTTATACGCACAAGGTTATACGCACCACGAAGATCTATCTTGGTGAACCAACTAGACCCCCTAATGCGAGCAAACAAATCAGTTAACAATGGCAAAGGATACTGAAATTTGACCGTGATTTTATTCAAAAGGCGATAATCAATACAGGGTCTCAGGGAACCATCCTTTTTAGCCACAAAAAAGAATCCTGCACCAAGAGGGGATGAGGACAGGCGAATATGTCCCTTCTCTAAAGACTCCTTTATATAACTCCGCATGGCAGCATGCTCCGGCACAGATAAATTGAAAAGTCGTCCCTTAGGAAACTTACTACCAGGAATCAAATTTATAGCACAATCACAGTCCCTATGAGAATGTAGAGAATTGAGTTTGGGCTCCTCAAATACATCCTGGTAGTCTGACAAAAACGTAGGGACTTCAGAAGGAGTGGACGAAGCAATTGACACCACAGGAGCGTCACCATGAATTCCCTGACAACCCCAACTTGACACCGACATAGCTTTCCAATCCAGGACTGGATTATGAGTCTGCAACCATGGTAGACCCAACACGACGACATCATGCAAATTATGCAGTACAAGAAAGCGAATCACCTCCCGATGAACAGGAGTCATGCACATGGTCACTTGTGTCCAGTACTGAGGTCTATTCGTAGCCAATGGTGTAGAATCAATTCCCCTTAGTGGAATAGGGAATTTTAAAGGCTCCAAATCAAAACCACAGCGCCTGGCAAATGACCAATCCATCAGACTCAGGGCGGCACCTGAATCTACAAAAGCATTAACCGGGTAAGATGACAGGGAACAAATCAGGGTAACAGACAAAATGAACTTAGGCTGTAAAGTACCAATGGTGACAGATTTATCAACCTTTTTTTTTGCGCTTAGAGCATGCTGAGATAACATGAGCTGAGTCACCACAGTAAAAGCACAACCCATTTTGCCGTCTATAATTTTGCCATTCACTTCTGGTCAGAATTCTGTCACATTGCATAGATTCAGGTGTCTGTTCAGAAGACACCGCCAAATGGTGCACAGGTTTGCGCTCCCGCAAACGCCGATCAATCTGAATGGCCAGAGTCATTGACTCAGACCTGCAGGCGTAGGGAACCCCACCATGACATTCTTAATGGCTTCAGAAAGACCTTCTCTGAAATTTGCAGCCAGGGCACACTCATTCCACTGAGTAAGCACCGACCATTTCCGAAATTTCTGGCAGTACACCTCTGCTTCATCTTGCCCCTGCGAGAGGGCCAATAACGTTTTTTCAGCCTGGTTCTCAAGATTAGGTTCCTCATAGAGCAATCCAAGGGCTAGAAAAAACGCATCTACACTAAGCAATGCAGGATCCCCTGGCGCCAATGCGAAGGCCCAATCTTGGGGGTCACCACGCAAAAAGGAAATGATAATCTTAACTTGCTGAACGGCATCACCAAAGGAATGAGGTTTCAAAGAAAGAAACAACTTACAATTGTTCCTAAAATTCAGGAACCTAGATCTATCTCCAGAAAACAACTCCGGAATAGGTATTCTAGGCTCTGACATAGGACTGTGAACAACAAAATCCTGAATACTTTGAACCCTAGCAGCAAGATGATCCAGACTGGAAGCCAAGCTCTGGACATCCATGTCAGCAGCTGAACTCAGAGCCACACCAAGATTAAGAGGAGAAGAGAAGTAGCAACAGCAGCTAGACACACGGCAAAAAAAAAAAAAAAATTCTCAAGGCTTCTTTTCTCCTGCTTCTGCCATGCAATTAACACTTTACTGGCTGGCTGTACTGTTATGATCCCAAGTGGCGGAGGATCACAAATAGATCAGCAAGTGATTAAACTAAGGACAAGCTCTAGGGAGATGGTAACTGGACTGATCGCAAATCTGAACCTATCCAAAACAACTAGAGGTAGCCGGTGAACGTCCCTAAAAAATTCTTAGACGTGTCGAGCAAGCCTGAGGAACTAGCTACCCCTAAAGAGAAAGAAAGACCTTGCTTGCCTCCAGAGAAATAATCCCCAAAGATATAGAAGCCCTCAACAAATATTAACGGTGAAGTAAGAAGAAGGCACATACATAGGGATGAAATCAGATTCAGCAAAAGAGGCCCACTAGTACTAGAAAGCAGAAAATAGAGCAGGGGTCTATGCGATCAATAAAAAACCCTTACAAAATATCCATCCTGAGATTTCAAGAACCCACACACCAACTAACGGTGTGTGGGGAGAAACTCAGGCCACTAGAGCAACCAGCAAGCGAGGGAAATACATTTTAGCAAGCTGGAACAGAAAACATGATAAACACTGCTGATCAAAAAAAGAGCAAACAAAACTTAGCTTATCCTGGATGGACTGGGAGCAAGGTAGTCAGAAGGAATCTGAGTAGCACTGATTATATCGACAGCCGGCCACAAGTGGAAGTAAAACAGAGCTATATAGGAACCTCCCAGAGGATAACGAACCAGCTGATAGCCAGAGACCAGCAGGATAACAAACAAAGCCACCAGGGGGAGCCCAAAGCAAAAGTCACACCATACCACCAGTGACCACAAGAGGGAGCCCGAAAACAGAGTTCACAACAAATGCGGCAGACTGTGAAAAGAAAAATGAAAGATATTTGTGTTTTCCAAATGTGGGCAGAAATTAAGACGTCAGTTGAGAAATGAGTTTTGTGATACATTCATTTGAAATTTAAATTATGTGATAAGTTTAAAATAAAAGAAAGTTTCACAATGTTATTTCCCATTTCCTTGCAATTTTCAATGTATCACGGGCTGCAAACCTCCTACATTATTAACTATGCTCCCAGTTTAGAAGTAGATATAGTTGTTTCCACTCTATAGAGCTAGACTGCAAATTTATTTAGCACACAAGAGCTTTACCTTGACTGGATACAATTTTATCAACTTTTCAGCTTGGAGAGACTGCACAAACTTAGGTGAAGCATGATGGTGAGAAGCTTTTCAAAGTATGTTTTCTTTTTGGAATAAAACATAGCATCAATATGCAATTTGCCTATTTAATTTCCCAGAGGAGAATTGAATGGCCTATAAGTCTCCTTACACTGGCATCTCAGGCATGTCACTAAATGTTATCCCCATGGCAGCTGTGGAGATCAGACTGAACCAAAGAATCCATCTTGTCTTCCTCCTGAGAAATCTGGTTTACAACAAGAAATTTGAGCAAACTTGACATTTCCTTTTAATGGAAAGTAATCACGCGCGCATTTCTCCTTGAAATTGTAGCCTTTCATCCACATACCAGATATTGTAACTTTTCACTAGAATAGATTTGGTTTGTAAGTGATTGTGAAATATGAGCGCTTGTGCGCATGTCTGTAAAATGTCTAACTTTTTACTATATAAAGAAGGGGCAGCGCCCAGTGAGGGAGGCGTGCTCCAGGGCTAACCCTGTTTATGACCACACAACCTTTGTGCTGCGTGTCATTTACTTGGATCCCTACATCCAGGAAGCCAGGGACGGAAGAAGGACTCAACACAGCAATAACACAATGGTGTCTGATTCATGCAGCCAGTGACTCAGAAAACATGAATGTACCGTCAGCATGGACATTGTTAGCCAAATTCTAGAAATGAGCACAAAGTGGGCACCCCAATCCTGAAATACCCGAGCAACAACATGGTCAATTCAACTGATCAGAGAAATATCAGATTATTTATCCTGCACAATTATTGACAGGTTTTTTTTTAATTTTATTTTTTAATGGCAGAATTGCTGTCTTTTGGTTCATCCTCCCCCATAAATAGTAGAATAAAAAGTTATGTTTCCTAAACTATCTTGTTAAATCCCCATCTTCAATGTAAATGCTCAGGTGGGCCCTGCGGGTCCCTGGATACTTTGCAGCTATAACATAGGATACATCCAACAGAAGATTGCAGTCAATTGCCTGGACTGGCAGAGACTATTTATTTTTTCTTTACATTCTCAGAAAACCCCTTTAATGTACAGCCACATGAGAATTATCTGGAAGGTGGCAACATTGGCATCAATTTGTGCAGATTTTGCTAGGCAACTGCTGCAGATTCAATGCAGATATCACCTTGTGCAACAGACTATATAGTGTGCGTGTGTGTGTTTATATATATATATATATATATATATATATATATATATATATATATATATATATATATATATATATATATATATATATATATATATATATATATAGTCATGGCCAAAAGTATTCACACCTCTGCAATTCTGTCAGATAATACTCAGTTTCTTCCTGAAAATGATTGCAAACACAAATTCTTTGGTATTATTATCTTCATTTAATTTGTCTTAAATGAAAAACCACAAAAGAGAATGAAGCAAAAAGCAAAACATTGATCATTTCACACAAAACTCCAAAAATGGGCCCGACAAAAGTATTGGCACCCTCAGCCTAATACTTGGTTGCACAACCTTTAGCCAAAATAACTGCGACCAACCGCTTCCGGTAACCATCAATGAGTTTCTTACAATGCTCTGCTGGAATTTTAGACCATTCTTCTTTGGCAAACTGCTCCAGGTCCCTGATATTTGAAGGGTGCCTTCTCTAAACTGCCATTTTTAGATCTCTCTACAGGTGTTCTATGGGATTCAGGTCTGGACTCATTGCTGGCCACCTTAGACGTCTCCAGTGCTTTCTCTCAAACCATTTTCTAGTGCTTTTTGAAGTGTGTTTTGGGTCATTGTCCTGCTGGAAGACCCATGACCTCTGAGGAGACCCAGCTTTCTCACACTGGGCCCTACATTATGCTGCAAAATTTGTTGGTAGTCTTCAGATTTCATAATGCCATGCACACGGTCAAGCAGTCCAGTGCCAGAGGCAGCAAAGCAACCCCAAAACATTAGGGAACCTCCGTCATGTTTGACTGTAGGGACCGTGTTCTTTTCTTTGAATGCCTCTTTTTTTTCTCCTGTAAACTCTATGTTGATGCCTTTGCCCAAAAAGCTCTACTTTTGTCTCATCTGACCAGAGAACATTCTTCCAAAACGTTTTAGGCTTTTTCAGGTAAGTTTTGGCAAACTCCAGCCTGGCTTTTTTATGTCTCGGGGTAACAAGTGGGGTCTTCCTGGGTCTCCTACCATACAGTCCCTTTTCATTCAGACGCCGACAGATAGTACGGGTTGACACTGTTATACCCTCGGACTGCAGGGCAGCTTGAACTTGTTTGGATGTTAGTCGAGGTTCTTTATCCAACATCCGCACAATCTTGCGTTGAAATCTCTTGCCAATTTTTCTTTTCCGTCCACATCTAGGGAGGTTAGCCACAGTGCCATGGGCTTTACACTTCTTGATGACACTGCGCACGGTAGACACAGGAACATTCAGATGGACTTGTAGCCTTGAGATTGCTCATGCTTCCTTACAATTTGGTTTCTCAAGTCCTCAGACAGTTCTTTGGTCTTCTTTCTTTTCTCCATGCTCAATGTGGTACACAAGGACACAGGACAGAGGTTGGGTCAACTTTAATCCATGTCAACTGGCTGCAAGTGTGATTTAGTTATTGCCAACACCTGTTAGGTGCCACAGGTAAGTTACAGGTGCTGTTAATTACACTAATTACAGAAGCATCACAGGATTTTTCGAACAGTGCCAATACTTTTGTCCACCCCCTTTTTTATGTCTGGTGTGGAATTATATCCAATTTGGCTTTAGGACAATTCTTTTTGTGTTTTTTTCATTTAAGACAAATTAAATGAAGATAATAATAACAAAGAATTTGTGTTTACAATCATTTTCAGGAAGAAACTGAGTATTGTCTGACAGAATTGCAGGGGTGTCAATACTTTTGGCCATGACTGTATATATATATATATATATATACATAGTGGTGCAGTGACCCACGTTACAGCCAGGGGGTGCGCTTCGAGATGCGCTTGGAGGCATAAATGTGATGAGACAAAGTGCGGCAGGAGTGTAAATGGCCAGTGTGTGTGTTGCAGAGGAAGACACTCTGCGCTGTCAGTCTGAAGTTAAAGGGAACCTGTCACCTGAATTTGGCAGGACCAGTTTTGGGTCATATGGGCGGGGTTTTCAGGTGTTTGATTCACCCTTTCCTTACCCGCTGGCTGCATGCTGGCCGCAATATTGGATTGAAGTTCATTCTCTGTCCTCCGGAGTACATGCCTGCGCAAGGCAAGATTGCCTTGCGCTGGCGTGTACTCCGGAGGACAGAGAATGAACTTCAATCCAATATTGCGGCCAGCATGCAGCCAGCGGGTAAGGAAAGGGTGAATCAAACACCCAAAAACCCCGCCCATATGACCCAAAACTAGTCCCGCCAAATTCAGGTGACAGGTTCCCTTTAAGTTGGTGTGCTGGGACCTGTAGTCCCACGTGTAATTGTGTAATGCTAATGGGAGACTGGCAGGGCTAGTTATGAGAGATGGGAAGGTCAAACTAGCCACACACACCCACACTCCCACCCAGGGGAGTGGTTACAGGTATGTAATGTGACCAGGGTGTGGGTCACATGGTTGCTGTGTTTGGATCTGAATGGTCCAAGTGCAAGGCCCTGAAAGCCTGTGTTGGAAATCCTGGGAATTCCTGAATAGCACATGGTTGGGCTTTGGCACTGAGTGGCCTGTGTGCTGTAGGTCCTGGATGGTCAGTGTTGGAGTCTCCTGGGAGTGGAGACGTCCTGGAAGCACCTAGAGACCGTGGACCTGGACAGTCAGTGTTGGAGGCTCCTGGGAGTGGAGACGTCCTGGAAGCACTGTGAGACCGTCGACCTGGTCAGTCCGTGTGGAGGACTTGGGACTGACGTGGAGTCAACCTGTGGAGCAGGAGCTCCTGAGAGGTAACCCCTGGTATGGGGAAAAGAACTGTGTGCGCGAACCTATAACAGTTGCTGAACTGTGCAGTCACCTGGTGACTGGTGAGATACAGGCGTGTCTACTGAGTGCTTTGTAAAACCACATGGGTTAAAGTAACAGACTATGTGTAAGCTGGTGATGTACAACCTGACTTACGGTGCGGTTTATGACAATTAATAAACCGTACGGATTGATTTGTGTGAGATATCGTGCCTGTATGCGTTATTCCCGTGCCAAGCGAGTGTCCCCCAAGACACGTAGTGGGTGAAACGCTACAATATATATATATATATATATATATATATATATATATATATATATATATATATATATATACACAGTAGGTGAAATTTAGTATTTAACACGTCACCAAATTTCTAAGAAAGTATACTTCTTAATGTGCTAATGATGTGAAATTCTTAATTTCCCTGTGTCACTTCTCATTATTACACATAATTTATGGCCATCTATGGTTTAATTTCTTTGCTTGTGTGGATTGGATGGGTTGTCGCTGACATCTGGTGAGAATGTCATGTCAATAGCACATTTATAAGTAAATTACCTAAAAAAAAAATGGGTGATGTCTGACGTGAATGTGGATGAATATATATATATATATATATATATATATATATATATATATATATATATATATATATATATATATGTATACATATACACCCACTTTATTTATAGATATATACTGTAAATACTCACGTTATGTACTGTTAATACACTGTGTGTATATATATATATATATATATATATATATATATATATATATATATATATATATATATATACACACACATACACACACAGTACATGAGTACAGGTGCACACTATACACTGTATATAAACACACAATTAACTTCCTTTATTAAATCTCTCACTTCTCACTTGTTAGGTCCTCTTACTGACTACTTCTCATGGTTCACATCTCTCTCACACAGACTGCTTCCCAATGGTCCCCATTTTTCAGACAATGAGTGTAGAAGAGGACGAGTCTTTGGGGGGGCAGCTGGTATACAAGAGTTAGCAGTCTTTGTTGATGAGGGAAGCAATCTGTTTAAAAGGGAAGCAGTAGGTCAGTGGAAGGAGTAATACAAAGGGGGAGCAGGCTGTCAGTGGAAGGAGCAGGCAGCACCAAGCAGGAGCAGGCTGTCAGTGGAAGAGCAGACAGCACAAAGGGGGAGCAGGCTGTCAGGGGGAGGAGAAGGCAGCACAAACGGGGAACAGGCTGTCAGTGGGAAGAGCAGGCAGCACAAAGGGGAACAGACTGAGAGCAGGCAGCACAAATGGGAGCAGACTGTCAGTGGGAAGATCAGGCAGCACAAGGGAGCAGGCTGTTAGTGGGAGAAGACAGTGCAAAGGGGGAGCATGCTGTCAGTGGAAGAGCAGGCAGAACAAAGGGGAGCAGGCTGTCAGTGGAAGGAGAAGGCAGCACAAAGGGGAGCAGGCCGTCAGTGGGAGGAGCAGGTAGCACAAAGGGGAGCAGGTTTTCAGTGAGAGGAGAAAACAATGCAAAGGGGGAGCATGCTGTCAGTGGAAGGAGCAAGCAGCTCAAAGAGGGAGCAGGCTGTCAGTGGAAAAGCAGGCAGGACAAAGGGGGAGCAGGCTGTTAGTGGGATGAGCAGGTAGCACAAAGGGAAGCAGGCTGTCAGGGGGAGCAGGCTGTCAGTGGGAAGAGCAGGCTGTCAGTGGGAGGAGAAGTCAATGCAAAATAGGAGTAGGCTGTAAGTGGGAGGAACAGGCAGCACAAAGGGGGAGCAGGCTGTAAGAGAGAGCATAAAGAGCAGCCTGTGTTTTCACTATTTTATCATGTCAAAAAAGATTTAATATATAGTCTTTTATTCTTCAAACATGAAGGTAAATCCTGAGGTTAACTGGACTTAATTAAAATGGCATCAACTCAAGTACACGATAGCACCAGTTAAATGTAGAGTATCTGTTTCTTTTTCCTAATAGCTGTACCCATAGTATATTAGTGAAATTACCATTGTCTGCACTATCACCTAGTAAATCCAATGTTATTACAGAGATACTATTACACAACATTAACCAATCACAGACACAGAGTCAAGTGAAAGAGAAATGTTAAAATTAATTATTTTCCTGCACACAGTTCATTTTGTTTCCGTTTCATATGTAAAAGTAAAAGGCATCTGGGACAGAAGTCAACGATCCACATATTTACTCTATAAAAGACAAACTAATATAATTCTGTAACTGCGATGAGGGATTTATCAATGATAAATGTGCAATACTACGATGTGATTATTTGGTTTTCTTGATGGCTGGTTTCCCTTGTTTGTTTTTGAGGTGTAACCATGCATTTTTGGACGACTGGCAGCTGGGATAATCAACCTCCGCATTCTTTTAGCACTGGGTACCATTCAGCTCTAAGAACATTATTACATCTTTTGGGGAAGGAAGGAAATCAAACAGCAGGAAATTAGCTAATTGGTTTTTAACAGTATACCCAGCCAGTCCCGTTTCAGAATTATTAATCAGACAGAGTGCAGACTACAATGCATATCGTACCCACAAATCTGCCTTCTGCACAACTTATTTTATGTCCTTTCAACAGTAGCAGTGATAACGACGCAAAACACAGGATATTCTCACTTCTAATTTTTTTCACTCCCACATCTTCTAGCACTTTCAGCCTTGAATCTTGATGCTCTAAAAATCATGTAAAGCAGATACAAGTGTTTGTAAAAAGCAATAGTTAAGGAATGGCCGTACTGGGCCCTTGGCCCTCAAGGGAGGCCAGCATGACGGGGTCACGGGGAATGGCAGAGCCTCAGGGTAGGCAAGGGCAAGTCAGGGTTAAATAGTTTCCTTGGACTGTGTATTTTTGAATTGGACACGGGGGGGAGGGGTTTGGATGAGGCAGGGAGGAGCAAGCAGGGGGAGCTTTCTGAGTGGGTGATCAGGAGAAAAAACTGCCAATTTCACCTCAGCAACTGCCACGCTCACCTACTGGTCCGGCGGTTGCTGAAATCCCCAGTGATGGACGTGGAGGCCTTATTGCAGAGGCTGCACGAACAGGCCAGCACACAGGGCACCGAATGGCTGCAGCAGTCCGTCAGCAGCCTTCTGGACGGAGCGGTGACAGGACCGGCCCAGGTACCAGCAGAGGGACGCCGGCCGCGGAGGTCCAGGCCTCCGGCGCGCTTGAGCCCTGACGTCACCCCTCGGGCCCGGCGCCGTATCAGAAGCCCCTCTCGGGACCCTCCGGCAGGAGACGCGAGCAGCGGTGCAGCAGCGGCCCGCGGCAGAGCCGGGAGGAATCCGGCTGCACAGCGGGGCCTGCAGCAGGGGGAGGTGTCGGCCTCCTCCTCGGTGTGTGCTTCTCAACAGGTGTCGGGACCAGGAGCGGCAGGCTGCACCAGGTCAGGTGATTGTTATGGTTCTCAATGGCAAGAGAACATAGCCCAGCAAACATAAGAACTAGCTCTTGGAAGGATGGAAACTAAACTGACCATGAACTAAACCTGCCGCACAACTAACAGTAGCCGGGTAGCGTAGCCTGCGTTTTATCCCTAGACGCCCAGCGCCGGCCGGAGGACTAACTAATCCTGGCAGAGGAAAATATAGTCCTGGCTCACCTCTAGAGAAATTTCCCCGAAAGGCAGACAGAGGCCCCCACAAATATTGGCGGTGATTTTAGATGAAATGACAAACGTAGTATGAAAATAGGTTTAGCAAAATTGAGGTCCGCTTACTAGATAGCAGGAAGACAGAAAGGGCACTTTCATGGTCAGCTGAAAACCCTATCAAAATACCATCCTGAAATTACTTTAAGACTCTAGTATTAACTCATAACATCAGAGTGGCAATTTCAGATCACAAGAGCTTTCCAGACACAGAAACGAAACTACAGCTGTGAACTGGAACAAAATGCAAAAACAAACAAGGACTAAGTCCAACTTAGCTGGGAGTTGTCTAGCAGCAGGAACATGCACAGAAAGGCTTCTGATTACAATGTTGACCGGCATGGAAGTGACAGAGGAGCAAGGCTAAATAGCGACTCCCACATCCTGATGGAAACAGGTGAACAGAGAGGATGATGCACACCAGTTCAATTCCACCAGTGGCCACCGGGGGAGCCCAAAATCCAATTTCACAACAGTACCCCCCCCTCAAGGAGGGGGCACCGAACCCTCACCAGAACCACCAGGGCGATCAGGATGAGCCCTATGAAAGGCACGGACCAAACCGGAGGCATGAACATCAGAGGCAGTCACCCAAGAATTATCCTCCTGACCGTATCCCTTCCATTTGACCAGATACTGGAGTTTCCGTCTGGAAACACGGGAGTCCAAGATTTTTTCCACAACGTACTCCAACTCGCCCTCAACCAACACCGGAGCAGGAGGCTCAACGGAAGGCACAACCGGTACCTCATACCTGCGCAATAATGACCGATGAAAAACATTATGAATAGAAAAAGATGCAGGGAGGTCCAAACGGAAGGACACAGGGTTAAGAATCTCCAATATCTTGTACAAGCCGATGAACCGAGGCTTAAACTTGGGAGAAGAAACCCTCATAGGGACAAAACGAGAAGACAACCACACCAAGTCCCCAACACAAAGCCGAGGACCAACCTGACGCCGGCGGTTGGCAAAAAGCTGAGTCTTCTCCTGGGACAACTTCAAATTGTCCACTACCTGCCCCCAAATCTGATGCAACCTCTCCACCACAGCATCCACTCCAGGACAATCCGAAGATTCCACCTGACCAGAAGAAAATCGAGGATGAAACCCCGAATTACAGAAAAAGGGAGACACCAAGGTGGCAGAGCTGGCCCGATTATTGAGGGCAAACTCCGCTAAAGGCAAAAAAGCAACCCAATCATCCTGATCTGCAGACACAAAACACCTCAAATATGTCTCCAAGGTCTGATTCGTCCGCTCGGTCTGGCCATTAGTCTGAGGATGGAAAGCAGACGAGAAAGACAAATCTATGCCCATCCTAGCACAGAATGCTCGCCAAAATCTAGACACGAATTGGGTACCTCTGTCAGAAACGATATTCTCCGGAATACCATGCAAACGGACCACATTTTGAAAAAACAGAGGAACCAACTCGGAAGAAGAAGGCAACTTAGGCAGGGGAACCAAATGGACCATCTTAGAGAAACGATCACACACCACCCAGATGACAGACATCTTCTGAGAAACAGGAAGATCCGAAATAAAATCCATCGAGATGTGCGTCCAGGGCCTCTTCGGGATAGGCAAGGGCAACAACAATCCACTAGCCCGAGAACAACAAGGCTTGGCCCGAGCACAAACGTCACAAGACTGCACGAAGCCTCGCACATCTCGAGACAGGGAAGGCCACCAGAAGGACCTTGCCACCAAATCCCTGGTACCAAAGATTCCAGGATGACCTGCCAACGCAGAAGAATGAACCTCAGAAATGACTTTACTGGTCCAATCATCAGGAACAAACAGTCTACCAGGTGGGCAACGATCAGGTCTATCCGCCTGAAACTCCTGCAAGGCCCGCCGCAGGTCTGGAGAAACGGCAGACAATATCACTCCATCCTTAAGGATACCTGTAGGTTCAGAATTACCAGGGGAGTCAGGCTCAAAACTCCTAGAAAGGGCATCCGCCTTAACATTCTTAGAACCCGGCAGGTAGGACACCACAAAATTAAACCGAGAGAAAAACAACGACCAGCGCGCCTGTCTAGGATTCAGGCGTCTGGCGGACTCAAGATAAATTAGATTTTTGTGGTCAGTCAATACCACCACCTGATGTCTAGCCCCCTCAAGCCAATGACGCCACTCCTCAAAAGCCCACTTCATGGCCAAAAGCTCCCGATTCCCAACATCATAATTCCGCTCGGCGGGCGAAAATTTACGCGAGAAAAAAGCACAAGGTCTCATCACGGAGCAATCGGAACTTCTCTGCGACAAAACCGCCCCAGCTCCGATTTCAGAAGCGTCGACCTCAACCTGAAAAGGAAGAGCAACATCAGGCTGACGCAACACAGGGGCGGAAGAAAAGCGGCGCTTAAGCTCCCGAAAGGCCTCCACAGCAGCAGGGGACCAATCAGCAACATCAGCACCCTTCTTAGTCAAATCAGTCAATGGTTTAACAACATCAGAAAAACCAGCAATAAATCGACGATAAAAGTTAGCAAAGCCCAAAAATTTCTGAAGACTCTTAAGAGAAGAGGGTTGCGTCCAATCACAAATAGCCTGAACCTTGACAGGATCCATCTCGATGGAAGAGGGGGAAAAAAATATATCCCAAAAAGGAAATCTTTTGAACCCCAAAAACGCACTTAGAACCCTTCACACACAAGGAATTAGACCGCAAAACCTGAAAAACCCTCCTGACCTGCTGGACATGAGAGTCCCAGTCATCCGAAAAAATCAAAATATCATCCAGATACACAATCATAAATTTATCCAAATAATCACGGAAAATGTCATGCATAAAGGACTGAAAGACTGAAGGGGCATTTGAAAGACCAAAAGGCATCACCAAATACTCAAAGTGGCCCTCGGGCGTATTAAATGCGGTTTTCCACTCATCCCCCTGCTTAATTCGCACCAAATTATACGTCCCACGAAGATCTATCTTAGAGAACCACTTGGCCCCCTTTATGCGAGCAAACAAATCAGTCAGCAGTGGCAACGGATATTGATATTTAACCGTGATTTTATTCAAAAGCCGATAATCAATGCACGGCCTCAAAGAGCCATCTTTCTTAGCCACAAAGAAAAAACCGGCTCCTAAGGGAGATGACGAAGGACGAATATGTCCCTTTTCCAAGGACTCCTTTATATATTCTCGCATAGCAGCATGTTCAGGCACAGACAGATTAAATAAACGACCCTTAGGGTATTTACTACCCGGAATCAAATCTATGGCACAATCGCACTCCCGATGCGGAGGTAATGAACCAAGCTTAGGTTCTTCAAAAACGTCACGATATTCAGTCAAGAATTCAGGAATCTCAGAGGGAATAGATGATGAAATGGAAACCACAGGTACGTCCCCATGCGTCCCCTTACATCCCCAGCTTAACACAGACATAGCTTTCCAGTCAAGGACTGGGTTATGAGATTGCAGCCATGGCAATCCAAGCACCAACACATCATGTAGGTTATACAGCACAAGAAAGCGAATAATCTCCTGGTGATCCGGATTAATCCGCATAGTTACTTGTGTCCAGTATTGTGGTTTATTGCTAGCCAATGGGGTGGAGTCAATCCCCTTCAGGGGTATAGGAGTTTCAAGAGGCTCCAAATCATACCCACAGCGTTTGGCAAAGGACCAATCCATAAGACTCAAAGCGGCGCCAGAGTCGACATAGGCATCCGCGGTAATAGATGATAAAGAACAAATCAGGGTCACAGATAGAATAAACTTAGACTGTAAAGTGCCAATTGAAACAGACTTATCAAGCTTCTTAGTACGCTTAGAGCATGCTGATATAACATGAGTTGAATCACCGCAATAGAAGCACAACCCATTTTTTCGTCTAAAATTCTGCCGTTCACTTCTGGACAGAATTCTATCACATTGCATATTCTCTGGCGTCTTCTCAGTAGACACCGCCAAATGGTGCACAGGTTTGCGCTCCCGCAGACGCCTATCGATCTGGATAGCCATTGTCATGGACTCATTCAGACCCGCAGGCACAGGGAACCCCACCATAACATCCTTAATGGCATCAGAGAGACCCTCTCTGAAATTCGCCGCCAGGGCGCACTCATTCCACTGAGTAAGCACAGCCCATTTACGGAATTTCTGGCAGTATATTTCAGCTTCGTCTTGCCCCTGAGATAGGGACATCAAGGCCTTTTCCGCCTGAAGTTCTAACTGAGGTTCCTCATAAAGCAACCCCAAGGCCAGAAAAAACGCATCCACATTGAGCAACGCAGGATCCCCTGGAGCCAATGCAAAAGCCCAATCCTGAGGGTCGCCCCGGAGCAAAGAAATCACAATCCTGACCTGCTGAGCAGGATCTCCAGCAGAGCAAGATTTCAGGGACAAAAACAACTTGCAATTATTTTTGAAATTTTGAAAGCAAGATCTATTCCCCGAGAAAAATTCAGGCAAAGGAATTCTAGGTTCAGATATAGGAACATGAACAACAAAATCTTGTAAGTTTTGAACTTTCGTGGTGAGATTATTCAAACCTGCAGCTAAACTCTGAATATCCATTTTAAACAGGTGAACACAGAGCCATTCCAGGATTAGAAGGAGAGAGAGAGAGAAAGGCTGCAATATAGGCAGACTTGCAAGAGATTCAATTACAAGCACACTCAGAACTGAGAAAAAAAAAAAAAAAAAAAATCTTCAGCAGACTTCTCTTTTCTCTCCTTTCTCTGTCAATTAATTTAACCCTT
Organism: Ranitomeya variabilis; assembly: GCF_051348905.1. NCBI lineage: Eukaryota > Metazoa > Chordata > Amphibia > Anura > Dendrobatidae > Ranitomeya > Ranitomeya variabilis. The sequence goes on from NC_135232.1 coordinate 628,317,089, forward strand.
TTAGGCCGGTCAAACTGTTATGGTTCTCAATGGCAAGAGAACATAGCCCAGCAAACATAAGAACTAGCTCTTGGAAGGATGGAAACTAAACTGACCATGAACTAAACCTGCCGCACAACTAACAGTAGCCGGGTAGCGTAGCCTGCGTTTTATCCCTAGACGCCCAGCGCCGGCCGGAGGACTAACTAATCCTGGCAGAGGAAAATATAGTCCTGGCTCACCTCTAGAGAAATTTCCCTGAAAGGCAGACAGAGGCCCCCACAAATATTGGCGGTGATTTTAGATGAAATGACAAACGTAGTATGAAAATAGGTTTAGCAAAATTGAGGTCCGCTTACTAGATAGCAGGAAGACAGAAAGGTCACTTTCATGGTCAGCTGAAAACCCTATCAAAATACCATCCTGAAATTACTTTAAGACTCTAGTATTAACTCATAACATCAGAGTGGCAATTTCAGATCACAAGAGCTTTCCAGACACAGAAACGAAACTACAGCTGTGAACTGGAACAAAATGCAAAAACAAACAAGGACTAAGTCCAACTTAGCTGGGAGTTGTCTAGCAGCAGGAACATGCACAGAAAGGCTTCTGATTACAATGTTGACCGGCATGGAAGTGACAGAGGAGCAAGGCTAAATAGCGACTCCCACATCCTGATGGAAACAGGTGAACAGAGAGGATGATGCACACCAGTTCAATTCCACCAGTGGCCACCGGGGGAGCCCAAAATCCAATTTCACAACAGGTGATCCTGCTCGGCGCGGAGGAGCGGGCGCTTCCAGGAGGCGGGGGCCTTATTCCCAGGCCTCTCGGCGTGGGGCATCTAGCGGGTGGCATTCTGCCGGCCCTGTCAGCAGCGCTCTGCCTGGGATGGGGCACAGAGCTGGGGGGCTGACTTCCTCTAGCCAGCGCAGGCCGGGGCTGAGTCCAACCAGGGGGTCAGGTCATGTCACAGCTGCGGACAGGAACACTTCCCAGCACGGGCAGCGCTACGCTGGCTCAGGCATCTTCACAGCAGCGGTGTCAGCAGCAAGGGACCCTGCACCTTCGGATGGGGTATCACAGGACGGCAGTTGGCCTTCTGACTTACCCAGGGATCAACGGATGGAGAGCCCAGGAGAGGAGCACGTTCGTCTGGCTTCAGGATCTTCGGCTGCCGGGTCCACAGCACTCGGGCAGCTAGGTGAGGACAATCCTTTTCTTTCATGTAACCCTGTGTTAGCTCCCTCTGTCGGTGTTAGTCGGGATGTATTTATGGGGGGAGTCGGGGGGGGTTAGGTCTTATTATGCATGGGCTTAGAGATCTGGTGGCGCTATGGGGATCGGGGGGTTCAAACCTGGGGTCTTCTCCTTCTGCAGCATGGCTTGGGAATCCAGGGGAAGTTTCGGGGTTGAGGGGTTATCTGGGGGGGTTCGCTGGTATTAGTTCTGGGAGTATGTCGTCAGATAACGTGGAGAATGATGCTGTGGCGCCGAGTGCTGCCGTACCATCGGTTAGCGTGTCTGTTACCAGTCAGGCAGGGGAAGCGGAAAAAGATACCTCAGTGCGTTTGGATGACGCGGCCCGTGGGGAGGTATACGTTTGTTTCGAGGGACCGTTGGGTGCACACTTAAAAAGTGAAACTAGAGAGAAAATTTGGAAAGCGGATTACGTGGAAATATTCTCCTTATTACCACTAGAGCGTTTTCAATTGGACAGGCTGCGCAAAGATGATTTTAAAAAAAGAGGAGGAAGAGAAAAGGCGTTTTAGGCTGATTCCTAGGACGTTTTCTAATTGGTTGCAGGCATTCGCCATTTTGGCGAGTGTGATTGGGGAGAGGTCCCCCGAGAACTGCTCGGGGCTCTTTTGTTACATGGATGCGATTGGGGGAAGCTTATCGAACTTACGGGGGCCAATGTTGGCTCAGATACGATGAGCAATTCCGGCAGCGGAAGGCCATTAGGCCCAGTATTCGGTGGGATCACAAAGATATAGCTTTGTGGATGAAGTTTATGGTTCCGTCCCGGCTTCGGGTCAGGCAGCCAGTTTTTTCCTGGAAGCGCTGGGGGTTCAGGGCAGTCGGGACACTCAGCGGCAATGCAGAGAGGACTGTGCTTTGCATTCAATGAGGGATCATGTAAATTTGGGGAAAATGCAAATTCAAGCATGAATGTGCAACTTGCGGGGGACCACACGGGTCATCCAAATGTTTTCTGGGTGGCAGACAGAGAAGCGGAGACGGTTCTGAAAAAAGGAATGACGTCAATTCGTCTGGACGTGATGGTGCCATTTCTAAATAGGTACCCTGATACACCAGCTGCAGCTTTGTTAGAAGGAGGTTTTCGGGATGGTTTCCGTATTCCATTCGTGGATGCGGCACATAATTTTTCCACAAAAAATTTGAAATCGGCACTGCAATTTCCTGACGTGGTTGCTAATAAGCTTAAAAGCTAAGTTAAATTGGGCAGGATGGCCGGCCCTTTTCCAGTTGCGCCTATACGCAATTTGAGGGTTTCGCCGTTGGGCGTGGTACCAAAAAAGGAACCCAATAAATTCAGATTGATTCATCATCTGTCCTTTCTGAAAGGGTCCTCAGTAAATGACGGAATTGACCCTCAGTTATGTTCGGTGATTTACACTTCATTTGATGCGGCTATGGATTGGGTGCGGGTATGCGGGGGTGGCGCACTGTTGGCGAAAACGGATATCGAAGCCGCGTTCAGGCTACTACCGGTTCACCCGGAGAGTATGCATCTTCTGGGTTGCTATTGGGATGGAGTTTTTTTCGTCGATCGATGTCTCCCCATGGGTTGTTCCCTTTCCTGCACGTACTTCGAAACTTTTAGCACCTTTTTGGAGTGGGTGGTGAAAGACGTGTCGGGCTTGAAATCTTGCATTCACTATCTGGATGATTTCCTGTTTATAGGCCCGGCTCAAAGTACCGATTGCTCGGTGCTATTGCACACTATGGAGAGAGTGCAAGATTTTCGGGGTTCCTTTAGCTGCGGACAAAACTGTGGGTCCAGTCACTGTTCTGAGTTTTCTGGGTATAGAAATCGATACCTTAGAAATGGTGTGCAGGTTGCCTGGAGAGAAGGTTAGCATCCTGAGCGAAGAGGTGTCTAGGGCATGTAGTGCTAAAAAATTGAAGCTGAGGGAGGTACAATCTTTGCTTGGCAAATTAAACTTCGCTTGCCGTATCATGCCGATGGGAAGAGCATTCTGCCGCAGGTTGTCTTTGGCGACCAAGGGCGTTCGATGTCCGGTTCATTTTATCAGACTAAAGAAGGAATTGCGTGAAGATTTGGCAGTATGGGCGAATTTTTTGGAGAATTACAACGGAAAGTCTATCTGGATAAAACCGGTCATGAATTCAGATGATTTGGGTTTCATCATTGCTGTGGTGGACGATCGTGGTTTTGGTTTGTTTTTTCAAGGCAGTTGGTTGTTGGCTGAATGGCCTGGTTTCTGGCAGGACCAAGGTTGGCTACAAAATCGGGTTCTTCCTCATTTGTTTCCTATCGTTGTTGCATTGTCGTTATGGGGTAACAGTGTGCAAGACAGGAAGATTCGTTTTCCATGTGGGTCCGATGCGGTAGCCGTGGCAATAAATTCACTGTCGGCTGATTCACCGGCGGTAGTTAAAATTTTGCAGCGTTTGGTGTTTTGGGGCTTATCTTTGAATTTGTGGATTGTGGCGGAGGTCAAGATGATGGCTTTTAACCCGGTCTCTGTTGCTCTTTCTCACTTGCAGGGAGATCGTTTTCGAGAATTGGTACCTCAGGTGGAGTCACCAGGCCGGGAGTGCCCAGCGGAGTTATGGAAGCTTCCTGGCGGGCAGTAGATTATCTGTTTCAGAATTCTTTATCGGCTAGGTCTTGGAGGCAGTATCAGCAGGCATAGGGTACTTGGGAAGAGTGGGGTGTTTCTTTAGGGGCGGGGCTACAGGATGAGAGCAGATTATTGTTGTTGATCGGGCATGTTAAAGAGTCGGGTTGGTCCGTGTCGAGACTGAACAAGTTGTTGGCGGGCATTGCATTTGGTTTCAAGGCTCGGGGCCTTAAGGACGTCATGAAGTCTTTTTTGGTAGTTCAGACGTTAAAGGGATGGAGAAACGGTTGGGCGGTGAGCGATAAAAGACGCCCGGTATCATACGAGGTATTGCTAATTTTGGGCAATCAGTTAGCTTCTGTCTGTTCATCCCAATGGGAAATAATTATTTTTAAGGCGGCCTTCGCATTAGCGTTCTTTGGAGCCTTTCAGTTATGGGAGTTGGTCAGCCCCTCTAAAAGAACCAAAGGGGGTTTGTTGAGTGAAGACGTGGACGTGTATAATGATAGGGTAGTTATTCGGCTTCGATTTTCCAAGACATACAGTCAAGGTAAAGGCTGTAAAGTGGTGTTATTTAAGGTGGCCGGTTCCCCATTATGCCCGGTCCTGTGTGTCAATGCTTTCATGGGGATGGGAGGAGGGTTGTCCAACCCCCTTTTGGTCCATGAGGACGGTTCTTTTTTACCTCGATTTCAGTTCATAGCGGTTTTTAAGAAATGTTTGATCGCAGGGGGAATTTCACCGGGGGATTACAGTGGGCACTCATTTAGGATTGGCGCAGCGACAGAAGCTGCAAGGAGGGGCCTGGGTGAGGAGGTGGTTAAAAAGATCGGGCGGTGGGAGTCGAGGAGATTCATTTCCTATATCCGCCCGGACTTGGTCTAATGGTTTAATAGTTGAGTTGTTTTTTTCTTATTGTTGTGTTATCTATTTCAGGCTGCGAGCACCGGCTGGTGTGGATCATGGGCCACTCTTTCGTTTTTTGGGCAGCTTTGTGGGCCGCAATTCGGCCGGACTGGCAGCAACTGGGGTTCTCAATAGAGACAGCGATTCTGCGGTGAATCGGGAAACGCGGAATGATATGGAGCCAGTTTTTGCCGGAGTTCCACCAGTTTGTTCGTTTGGATCGAGCTCCAGATGTGGTAGTAATTCATTTGGGCGGGAATGACTTGGGCAAGAGGCCCTGTAGGGAATTGATAATGGACATAAAGTTTGACATTTTAAGACTTTGGGCAGCGTTTCTGAAGTTGTTAGTTGTCTGGTCTGATATTATCCCTAGGAAGGTGTGGCGCGGTGCTCGCTCAATTGAGGGGATAAATAAGGCCAGTATAAAAGTAAATAGGGCGGTATCTCGGTTCATGGCACGGAATGGGGCATTGGTAGTACGTCATGTAAATTTGGAATCCAGAAAGGGTGAATATTGGAGGGCAGATGGCGTGCATTTAAATGCAATCGGGGTCGACATGTGGTGTCTCGCTGTTCAGGAAGGAATTGAGATGGGTTTGAAGGTGTGGAGGGACACAAATGTTTGAGGTGTCAAAACATTTATGTTGGTGGCGGGGGAGGGAGGTCCTCTAAGTTGGTGGAAAGAGGGGAATGGCGGATTGTAGGGGGGGGACCTCTAGTGGTCCTGGACTCCCCCGGAGTGGATTGCGAATGGTTGTGGTAGATCAGCCCGTGGAGGGGCTGATTAAAGGATTTGGTAATCGGTTGGTTTGGCCGGGTTGGTCATTACCTCCCTCCGAGCTGGTGCTTAGCGGCTGGAGGCAAGACTAAGCCTGGAGGCCAAGGTACACAATTTGAATTTATGCAAAGTTATTTTTTAGGCTTCAAGGACCACCACTCCCTGGGGGGGATATTGTTTACATGTTGTATTGTATGTTTAATAAAAGGCTACTGTGGCCATTTAATCCAAATCTGGTGTAATGTCATTATTGAGGAGGGGACCTTTATGATAAGGCAGTTTACGATAGATCGGATTCAGTAAGTAATTAAGGTTAGGCAATTTAAGTCAGTAAAGGCGGTCATGAGTCACGTGTACCCCTTACGTCAAGTAACAGCTACTTAACAAACTGTTGAGCCAGATGTTTGAACACTGTGCCAAAATTTTAAAATGTGAAATATGCAACTTTGTATTCTACGCTTGGAGGTAAATTCAACATTAGATATTTTAGATCCTTTAGTTCTCTGTTTAAACTGGTGCCATAATTTCACTTATAATACAGAATGCACTCTTAAAGGGGGTTTACTGTAATTGTAAATCCATTCTGTTCAAAAAACCTTTGAAAACAATCAACTTTACAAATATTATTTAGCGTTGAAAAAAGTCCTTTCTGTATGCTTCATATCAGATGCCTTGCTGTTTAGAAATAATCTTTTATCACTTTATATAAATGACCTCTTCCAGAGTATGGGGAAGATGCTGTCTGGAAGATAACTCTGCCTCCAGAGCTTATTTTACCATAAATGGTGAGTTACGAGTGTGATTTGCGATGGCCGCTCCCTGCTCTCGTGATCTCACTGCAGAGCTGTGTGTGATTAAACCTGACACTAACAGCTGCAAGTTTCTCTGAGCTTCAGCATCCATCTCACATGAAGACAGGGTTATAATATTGTTGCAATACAGCAGAGCTGAGAGAAAAGCAAAAAATGTGTTTGCAAGAAGATAAATTTCATTTCTCCTGTTCTGTGTTAGTTACTTGTCTCACTGGTAACTTCCCTTCATGTAAAATAAGCTCTGGAGGCAGAGTTATCTTCTAGGAAGTGTCCTCCTCAGTGTACAATGATGAGAGTGCCCATTAGACAGCTCCTGTGCTATAAATAAGTAAAATATAAAAATGGGGTGGAGTCCCCTTTATTCTTGCTAACCAAAGCAGGCAAAATTGACAGCTCTGGGCTGCGACCCTCAGCTGTCAGTATTATCTCGGCTGGTTATCAAAAATAGAGTTTTCCCCGCTAGTGATGAGTAAGCACTAAAATTCTCAGGTGCTCGTATAAATGAGTATACTGGAAGTCAATGGGAAACTCGAGCATTTTGATGGTGGCCCCTCCCCCAACCTCCGGAGGTCTGGAGGGGGTCTACAAATTGCTCAAAATGATAGAAACAGCACTGAAATGGCATGGGAACAGAAGAATGTCTGAATCTCAATTTGCTGCTGGGAACAATGTTGTCAGAGTATTACGCCACTTTTACGAACTGACAATAAAACATACAAGACCGCAGTTAAAATGGATTTGACTGTAAAAAATGTTAAGAAACATTCTTTGTAGGATAATGACTCGTGTATTGTGAGAAGATGGCAACTTACTAAAGACTATAGGATGAATGGACGTAGAGAGGAGTCCACAGCTCTAAGAGATAGAGACTTTTTCCAGCACGGAGCATCAATCACATTAATATTATTGTAATTTAATAGATATTTGCTTGCTGTGTTTTATTAGTGATTAGCTTGCTTGTCAGTTCATCCTCAGGAATCAATGTTTCTATTCAGTAACAGCAAGCAGAGGAATATATAATGAATTAAGGGATCCGCAGTCCAAGAATGGGTGCCACTCGGCAAATATAAGAAAATTTGCAATTTTGCTGTAGGGGTATATTTATTGTAAAGTTGAGACAGAATAAGAAACCCAACGTTTCGGCCGACTGACCTTTCTCAAGGTTTTATCCATACATAACATAACATAAAAAATAATTCATTCATTCTTACGTCATATTGCAACGGAAAAGCGGTTTCATTTAAACAACACATATAGCTACATAAGATAAGAAGAACAAATGTAAATATTAAATAAATGTAAAGCTGCTAAATCGTGTGATAGGGAAGTGTTGAATAGAGCCATATCGACTTTAAGTGAGCAAACACTGTGGAAAGAAAGCATATATAAGTCATCAAAGATATAGAATGCTAAGGGAAAATGTTTACACACATGGTCAAAATTGTTGGTACCCCTCGTTTTAATGAGTTTTGATTTTTTTTTTTAATTCTGTGGAAGCATGGTTGAACAGCAATGTCTGACTTTCATTTGTGAAGCAAGCAAGCAGAGGAAGACAAGCTGGATGGATCTTATGTATACCTGTTCATTTTCATAGATATTTAATTTATTATTACTTTTGTCAGATTCAAGTTATTTCTGTGACCATTGTGTGTTTTTCTGTCAATAAACGAGGGGTACCAACAATTTTGACCATGTGTGTATATATGGAAGAGGAGACCTTTTCCTCTAAAGAACATATCGGGTAATTCCCTATATCCATATTATCGAAAAAAAAAGGTTTACATATAATGGAGAAAAGTTTTTGAAGCAAGCAAGCAGAGGAAGACAAGCTGGATGGATCTTATGTATACCTAAGGGTACCGTCACACAGTGCCATTTTCATCGCTACGACGGCACGATTCGTGACGTTGCAGCGTCATATAAGTATCGCTCCAGCGTCGTATACTGCGGTCACACGTTGCAATACACGGCGCTGGAGCGATAATTTCATGACGTATTTGCGATGTAGAAGCCGTTGGTTACTGTGCGCACATCGTATACAACCTGTGTCACACAATGCAATCATGCCGCCACAGCGGGACACTAGACGACGAAAGAAAGTTTCAAACGATCTGCTACGACGTACGATTCTCAGCGGGGATCCGGATCGCAGTAGCGTGTCAGACACAACGATATCGTAAATGCATCGCTGGAACGTCACGAATCGTGCCGTTGTAGCGATCAAAATTGCACTGTGTGACGGTACCTAAAGGCAAGACTATCAACCTCTGTATCTCAAGGTCTCAATCCATTGTACTCCCAGCCCTAGACCCATTGTGTGGATGGGGATTGTAGACCCAGGAGAGCCGTCACCACAGGGGGTCTCACATGCAGCCCAGGTGATGGAATATGCTTCATTCTGTCAGCTAAAGGAAAATGCTTAAAGGTTAGGGAGAAAAAGATATGTAGGTTGAATCAGGCAGTTGTTGGAGTGACTTCGAAGGGAGAGGATCCAAGCCGGGATGGATGGATTGTCTATGGAGTTTAGATATCGGTTGGCGGTTGGGCTGGATCCTCCTGCTGCGATTGAGGGATCTGTTGTCTGGTGGTAGTTCAATCATGTGGCGGCACACAGAGGTGGGAACACCGTCTTTTTAAATCCTCGTTAGTTCATTGTAAGGCAGCATAAACCAACTCGGGAGGAAAGCAAACTCAGCCTTTTTGGCTTAAACAGGAACAAAACAACAATAGAAAACAAAATGCTGCAACACAGTCCATATGTTGCCGGTGGCACCCTGCTGTGGAGCAGCACAGGTTCAGTCTGTGCCCAAGGAGGCACATAGTCTCTGGAGAGTCCTCCCTCCAGGCTAGCTGAACCCAGACTGCCTGTAGAGCTCGGTTATTTCAACCCAAGCCTGTAACTTCCCAACATTATGTGATTGATCACATGATCAGGACCTCATGCAGGTCCTGGCAGGTCTGCCAGGGAGATAAAGTGGACTGTATCAATAAAGGATATTTATTACCCTCACAAGCCTACAATTTGCTACATTCATACATCTGTATCTATCTAAGGGAACACTTAAACAACAGAATATAACTCCAAGTAAATCAAACTTCTGTGAAATCAAACTGTCCACTTAGGAAGCAACACTGTTTGACAATCAATTTCACATACTGTTGTGCAAATGGCATAGACAACAGATGGAAATTATTGGCAATTATCAAGACAAAGGAGTGGTTCTGCAGGTTGGGACCACAGACCACATCTCTGTACCAATGCTTTCTGGCTGATGTTTTGGTCACTTTTAAATGTTGGTTGTGTTTTCACACTCGTGGTAGCATGAGACGGACTCTACAACCCACACAAGTGGCTCAGGTAGTGCAGCTCATCTAGGATGGCACATCAATGTGAGCTTTGGCAAGAAGGTTTGCTGTGTCTGTCCGCGTAGTGCCCAGAGGCTGGAGGCGCTATCAGGAGACAGGCTAGTACACCAATAGATGTGGAGGGGGCTGTAGGAGGGCAACAACTCAGGAAGCAGGACCGCTACCTCAGCCTTTGTGCAAGAATAAACAGGAGGAGCACTGCCAGAGCCCTGCAAAATAACCTCCAGCAGTCCACAAATGTGCATGAGTCTGCACAAACTGTTAGAAACCGACTCCAAGAGGATGGTCTGAGTGCCCGACGTCCAAAGATGGGGGTTGTGCTCACAGCCCACACCATGCAGGACGCTTGCCATTTGCCACAGAACACCAGAATTGGCCAATTTGCCACTGGGGCCCTGTGCTCTTCACAGATGAAAGCAGGTTCACACTGAGCACATGTGACAGACGTGACAGAGTCTGGAGACGCCATGGAGAGTGATCTGCTGCCTGCAACATCCTTCAGCATGATCGGCTTGGCAGTGGGTCAGTAATGGTGTGCGGTGGCATTTCTTTGGAGGGCTGCACAGCCCTCCATGTGCTCACCAGAGGTAGCCTGATTGCCATTAGGTACGGAGATGAGATTCTCAGACCCCTTGTGAGACCATATGCTGGTGCGCTTGGCGCTGGGTTCCTCCTAATGCAGGACAATGCCAGACCTCATGTGCCTGCCCGTTGCCCAGACCTGAATCCGATTGAACACATCTGGAACATCATGTCTCGCATCACCCACCAACGTCACGTTGCACCACAGACTGTCCAGGAGTTGGCGGATGCTTTAGTCCAGGTCTGGAAGGAGACCATCTGCCGCCTCATCAGGAGCATGCCCAGGCATTGTAGGGAGGTCATACAGGCACGTGGAGGCCACACACACTACTGTTCATCATTTCCTTGTCTTGAGGCATTTCCACTGAAGTTTGATCAGCCTGTAACTTCATTTTCCACTTTGATTTTGAGCATCATTCCAACTCCAGACCTCCGTGGGATATTAGTTGTGATTTACTTTGATAATTCTTAGGTTTTATTGTTCTCAACACATTCCACTATGTAATGAATAAAGATTTACAACTGAAATATTTCATTCAGTGATATCTAGGATGCGGGATTTTAGTGTTCCCTTTATTTTTTTGAGCAGTGTATACACAGTGCCTTGCGAAAGTATTCGGCCCCCTGGAACTTTTCAACCTTTTCCCACATATCATGCTTCAAACACAAAGATACCAAATGTAAATTTCTGGTGAAGAATCAACAAGTGTATAAATACATTTGCATACATGAGATAACATGCAATATATACTGTGTATATATATATATATATATATATATATATATATATATATATATATTAAAATAAAATAAATTTACTAAAAAAAATGGGTGACGTCTGATGTGAATGTGGGTGAATATATATATGTATACATATACACCCACTTTATTTATAGATATACTGTAAATACACACATTATGTACTGTTAATACACTATATATATATATATTTATATACACAGTATGTGTGTATATATATACCGTGTATATATACATATATATATATATATATATATATATATATATATATAGTACAGACCAAAAGTTTGGACACACCTTCTCATTTAAAGATTTTTATGTATTTTCATGACTATGAATATTGTACATTCACACTGAAGGCATCAAAACTATGAATTAACACAAATCACAATTAGCAATTAACAATGAATTAACACCCAATCGAGATGGTTTGGGGTGAGCTGGACCACAGAGTGAAGGCGAAAGGGCCAACAAGTGCTAAGCATCTCTGGGAACTCCTTCAAGATTGTTGGAAGACCATTCCCGGTGACTACCTCTTGAAGCTCATCAAGAGAATGCCAAGAGTGTGCAAAGCAGTCATCAAAGCAAAAGGTGGATACTTTGAAGAACCTAGAATATAAGACATAATTTGTTTCACACTTTTTTGTTAAGTATATAATTCCACATGTGTTAATTCATAGTTTTGATGCCTTCAGTGTGAATGTACAATTTTCATAGTCATGAAAATACAGAAAAATCCTTAAATGAGAAGGTGTGTCCAAACCTTTGGTCTGTACTGTGTATATGTGTGTGTGTATATATATATATATATATATATATATATATATACACACACACACACACACACACACACACACACACACACACACACACACACACACACACACATACTCCACTGTCACCTGTTGCTAGTTCTCTGGACTGAAACTGACTACCAACAGTAACCAAATCCTGCTAGAGAATTACATTTTCAACTACAACAAGCTCTTTGACAGAGGGAAGCATGAAATGCTCTAAAATTTCTTGGTAGATGTCTGCACTGACTTTGGTCTTGAGAAAACACAATGATCACAAACCATCACTGATTGGGGAAACTTCACACTAGACCTTAAGCAGCTTGGATTGTCTATCGATCCACTCTTCCTCCAGACTCTGGGACCTTTATTTCCAATGTCTAATGTGAAGTATCCACAATTAATCATGGTTTCAGGAGCCATGTCATCTGCTGGTGTAGGTCCACTATGTTTTATCAAGACCAAAGTCAGCGCAGCAGTGTACCAGGGAATTTTAGAGAACTTCATGCTTCCCTCTGCCGACAAACTTACTGTAGATGGAAATTTCATTCTCCAGCAGGGACAGACACCTGTCCATACTGCCAGAAGTACCATAACACCTCAGCAGTTCCACAGCCTGATTGCGTCCATGCCATGCTGCATTGATGTAGTAATTCATCCAAAAGGAGCCCCGACCAAGTATTGAGTGCATTTACTGAACGTACATTAGGTCAACATTTCGAATTTTGAAATAATTTTTTCAAGCCGGTGTTATAAAGTATTTTAATTTACTGAGATAATGACTTTTGGGTCTTCATTGGCTGTAAGCCCTAATCATCAACAGAAATAAACACATGACTCTGTTTGTAATGACTCTATATAATATATGAGTGTTAGGTGTCGAGATCCCGCCTCTGCACAGGGGGAATCTCAAACCATCTCCGCTGTGGTCTCACATTTTTCTCCAGACACAGTGGAGTCTGCTCAGCAGAGACGACAGTCCCAGCGTCTAGCTCAGGCTGACACTGGACGACTGGCTACTGCTGCCTTTCCAGCTTCTGCCATTGTAGCCAGTACTGGGCAGCGGGGAGCAGACGTGTTTGGGACTAAGTCCTGTTCTTCCCTTTCTGAGCATGCCCAGGGCAAGATCTCTCGTTGGAGATCAAGGGTCACATGCTTAGATACTGCAGCAAATCCTATTGGTCCTTTAGGAAGGTCATGAAGGTGTTCTTTTTCTGTGGCTGACTCCCATTGGTCCTTTTGGGAAGGTCCTGTTCTTGCTGCAGCTATAAAAGGTTTGCATGGCCGCACGGCCATGCGCTAGTGTACATTTGGAATTGTGTGTGCTGATGAGTGCAAGTCGTTCTTTAAAATCCCCTTCCTTGTGTATGACTGTTCGCAAAAGGTGGATGCTTGCTGTCTAGCACCTGACTAAGCTGTCAACATAAAGACACACGATACAGCGTCTATTGCTGTAACCGCCAGTGCGGCTCTGTGCGCTTATAGAGTAGCTTTCCTATCCCAAGTCTGGGTGGTTAGTGGCGTCCGCCAAAGCGGCACAGCACGCACTCTTGTGCTTTTAGTTATATTTTCTGTTATTTTGACACCCCAGTTGCGGTGTCGAGCGCAAGTGGTCTGAACGTACTCTAATCCAGTGTCTTGGGATAGAGTCCTGAGACTCCTTGCTTGAGCTCTTGGTGCGGTACCACGGCCCTGTGGCGCAACAGGGTTTGCTTCCTTCACACAGGGTGAAGTTAACCCGTGTGTGTATCCACGTTGTACTGCCATATAGTCCGTCATTACTCACCAGCAGGTTCTATCTCTGCACAGTGGACCCCGGGCTGCGAACGCACCTTATACCATCTCTCTTATAATTTGGTGAGTTCCGCGAGCCCTAACAATGAGTTTCACTTTTTGTATTGAAGAACTGAAATAAATTAACTTTTTGATAATATTCTAATTTTGTGAGATGCACCTGTATATACATTTTGTGGCACTTCCCTACTACAATACGTAAAACTCTTGGCCAAACCAAGCATGCTTGTGTCCAAGAGTGTCATGAGGAAAATAGAATTCCTTTTTGCATTTTTAGCTTGGAAAAAAATCTATATTAAAAATCACTTAAATCTGAAAAATTCCTATGATGTAATATAAAAAAAACAAGAAGTGATCTAATTTCAGAAACAACAAGCCTCATGGCATTCATCTAATTGTTTAGTAAGCAATTTCACTGCATTGGTATTTTCCAGAAATTACTGCGCATTTGATGTTGCAAAATTAAACAAAAAAATTAAATTTTTCCTTAGATGTGCCCAATATGCTTTGCCCAAATTATGGCACCCTGAAAAAAAATTCACTATTAATTATGCTGTTTCCCATGGCCATAATATTTTTGGAAGGAAACAGGTTAAGGATGGGCAGCATTATTAGAACATACCTGTAGTGCATTATTATTCAATTAAAAAAAGTTACTATAAACCAAAAAATTGGTACTTAGGTAAAATAAAAATCAGCTCACATCCACACACACAATAAAAAAGTATAACGACTCTAAAGAGCCAGTCCTTCAGAGACAGAGAGAAGGTCAGGATATGCAAGTAGAGCATTTTACTGCTCCCTTGTGCAGCTTCATCAGGGGCGAGGATTTCTGGCATATGGCATATCTTTGTGTAAATCACCAAATTAGGTCTCAAGTGTGCATGGTGCCCTTTCACTCCTCAGCCCCATCATATGTTTATCTATAAAGACTAGCACACACAGTCAGTAAATGCAGATAAACACAAGTAAAATGTCTATTATTAAATGCTAAATAAGAGTATAACGTGGCACAACCTCTAGTACTTGCCGGTGCTCAAGTAGGGTCCCAGACCTTTAAACTTCTAAACTTCAGTACAATAACATAAATGTTTCGGTCATACAACTGCGACTTTCCTCAGTGTACTATAAAGGAAAATGAGTATATTGTGCCAATTAGAAAACTAATCAAAATATATTAAAATAGATTATTCAATGAAAATTCATTTTTTGAGGAAAACAACTAAAGCATATAATATCTGCAAAATTGGCACTCAATTTGGTCACTCCGATTAGTGACTCAGTACTTTAATAATCACATCTATACAATGTGTGTAGGGAATGGGAAAGAGGATGAGGAAAAAGGATAAGGAACAAACTACCCGACTGCTTTTATCATATGTCTGGAATGTAAAGGGAGGCCCATCAATGTCCTATATTGTTCAAATAGTGGGAGATTATACTGTATGCTGTATTAATTTTTGTTTTTAATTAGTGTATAAGCCCACTAATAGAAAGTAACCAAGCTGTGTATACCAACCTACGGCTTTATGGTAGAAGGTATAACCGGCGCTAAAGTTTGGCTGTTTTATTCAGTCTGCAATGAGACAAAAAGAAATGTCTCAGTGGACTTAAAATCCAGAAGCTCATTGCTAATCACCGCATTTGCATATAGTCATAGGGACTTACTGGTATCGTATTCTTTGTCTTGTGTTCTCATAGAACGTGGTATCCACCATTTGTCCTGTGGTAGCGTGTATCTATTTCCTGGTTTATATAAATGGCTTTGAGTTACCGGTGGCCAGATGTGATGTGACGTGTCGCTTCTGGAGCCAGACAGGAAGTGCTGTTGGAGCGCCCCCACACCGCCGCAGGGCCGAGGGGTACCCGGAGCCGGGCCTCTAGGTCTCAGTCCTGGGGTTGTCACGGTGGCTAGACCCGGTCCGTGGCCCTGTCTGTCAGTGGGGGACGTCCGGTGCAATAAGTGGTGTTGTAACGGTGCAGTTGTGGGGTGCAGGTCGCGGTAAATAACGAGGACACCAGGTTGCAGTCTCTTTACCTCTTTACTGAAGATCTCTGGGTCCTCAGTCCGGAACACGGTTCACCAGGCTGCGCAAGTCCGGCCGGTCCAATGGCACCTCCAGAGTACACTTCACAGGTGGAAATCGGTGCCTTCCTTCCTAGCGCTATGTGTTGTAGTCCTTCCCTGCTGTGCTTACGGAAAGTACCCCACAACTGTTGTGTCTGTTTCTGATGTTCCCTCACAACTCGAATTAGATGATGTTCTGCTAATCCTCCGTCCTTCCCCGATGTTCTGGTTGGGACGGCACCCGTTTGTCGGGTAGGCCTGGAGTTCTTCCGGGACCCTAGAGACGCCCCTCTCCCGCAATTGCCTCCCAAGACTGCATAGGTGATATGTGTTAGACAGCCCGCCTTAAACTGACTGTCCTGCCGCGGTTTGGAGTATTGCTTGAAGCTGAATATTATTCTACTCCCTCGGCGTTCCGGCCACCGGTAGTGCGCCTCAGCGGGATGTTGCTACGGTCTTACAGCACGACTCCTGCTGGTATTTCTCCTTTGCGTGATCTCGTTTCTCACTCAGCACAATCTATCTCGCTTCTAGTCCTTTCTTAGGGCACCGCCGCTATTCTGAGCAGGCACGGTCCCGTTACGTTCTTTCCAATGCCAAGCCTCTGCCAGGATCCCACCCCTGGCAGAGACCCTACTGTCTCTTCCTCCACAACACCCTCTGCCACAAGGTGTTGCTTCGTTCAATCCAGTCAGCCTAACTTCCTGCCTGACCCCCAGTTTACCCACTATGGTGGGGAGTGGCCTAATGAATAGAACCCTTAGCTCCCCCCGGAGGCCCTGCTGTGAAACATATTGGTGTCTGTGATACCTGGTCAGATGAACTCCTTCAGTGCCATCGGACGCACCATGGCTCCCCATAGTGGCGGAGCCACAGTACTGCAACGACCAGGACTCTGGGGCGCTGCACTCCCCCCTGGTTAAACACAGTACTCCGGGACTGGGAAGAAAACAACAATACAGGTTAGCAAAAAGACATACAATTTTGTTGAGTGCAAAACAATAAGTATACTTGAACAGGCTTCCCTTTATGGGAGGTGAGGACACTTTAACGTTACAAACATAATTAAATATCATAGCAACAGGCTACAATTAACTCTCATTACCCAACCGGGTATTCTACTAAGTGCAATTAAATGAACAATAATTTAACATTGCCTTCAAGGAACATACACTCCTAGCTCGCTAAAGGCCTTCCCATAATCACATTACAGGGCAAGTTAACTTTTCATTCTCCTACTTTGAACCTGCAGGACCGCCTGTCCCTATGGCACCAGACCTACTGCCTCTCCTTTCTTTTACAGGACCGCCCCGTTCAGCCAGGGCCTACTGCCTTTCTCTACTATACATGGTATAGACATAACATTCCTTTCAATTAGAGAACATGGAGCCGGCTCTACTTGGCTCCTATTAGGACTCACTCACTAACCCCTACGGGTTCACTTTCTGTCCTTAGTAACACATTATTAACTTTCTATGGGGACTCAGGGTTTACCTTCTATCCTCACCTTCATTATTATTTTCTTACTTTCACTTAAGCAGAACTCTAAATCTGCCCCTACGGGCTTTCTGCATTTTTCTTTTTCAAAGAACATTATCTAGGTTTCACATTTTAAACAAATTGAACACACATAACTTTCCTATATGCAAAACAGTTACATTTCTTCCAGAGCATCATCATCAGTATTTCTTTACATTTAACTAGTTAAAACACATACAACTTTTCTCATTCCAACATTACCATGGCATTACTGTTCTTAAAACAGTATCTCTCATAAGTACGCTGTTGGACATCCCCTTTAAAAGAGGATCAAGTCTTTCTGAGGTAGCTCGTCTTCTCAGCCTACCAGTCTTTGTTCAGCAAAGGTTCCAGAACGGTATCTTCGCAAAGAGTCTTTAAATAAAACCAGTAGGAAGCGCCTTTAATAAGGTGCAAACTATTTACAAGAAAGTTTGGATCATGCACTGTTCATGATTTCTCAGTTTGTAAAACTCGTGCAAAACTGTAGAAAAACAAACAATAAGGATCCCGGGTCAACTAAGGGATCCATAAATTGTTAACCCTGGACGGGTTTAGCAGCAAACAGTTCACAAACAGTTAACGGGAAAACTATTTACATTTTCATAAAAGAGCAGTGATACTTTACTGTTGTGAAGCGGGAGGTGGTCTCCTGTCCGGTCTCACCAGGCCAACAGATCGCACTGGTGAGCCAGGACGCCGTTCCGGTCCCAACAGTGATAAAATCCCTCGCCGGGAGATCCTTCTTGTCGGCAGGTGTACACGTCCCTCCGGGGCACGGTGAGGTTGGGCTTCTTGCGGTTCCGCGGGGCCGGGCTCCGCTGTCTTCCCCTTGGGGTCACCTCTTTCCGGTGCTTCAGCAGCAGCCTGGAAGGCAGTGCACCGCTGCACGCCTCGTGCCATCCAGCCAGCTTCCCCCGTAGCCCTCCTCCATCGGGTATAAGTCACCGCATCGCCTGGTTCTAGGTCACGATCGAACCTCCCGCGGCAAGGTTCTACCTCCTCCCGGTCCACGCGGACTTGCACCGGTTCCCCGATCTCTTGGATCACTCCTCTTCCACACTGAGGGTTAAAGGCCACTACTACACCCCAGTGTGAGGGCGGGATTTCCAGAGCGCTAATCGAACCAATCTGTTCCGCAGGCTGGGGTCGGCTCCTCCATGCGGCCATCAACCGCCGCAGATGTTCAGCATCGGGTAGAATCTTTAAGTCCGGCGTCTGTGACGTACCTCCAGCCACGGTCGGGTGGGTAGCGACAGGGGACACTGGGGCCAGATGGATCTCCGTGGGCTGGCCTATCCGTGAAAGTACGCGGGCATCGGCCCTCAGCCGGCGGGCTAGCTGTCGAGCCTCGGCTGCAGCCGCACATTCCGCAGACAGCGGCAAAGGGGCCCGACCCATCGGTGGCCCTGCGAGGGTCAGACCCTGCAGCGTTGGCGTTTCTGAGGCTGTCTCGGGTTGTGCAGCCTCAGGCCGGGCCGGGTCAGCTCCGCGTGGTACTTCTGGTGTCGCCATCTTTATTTGTCCTCCAATGTCCTCTTTTCGCGGTCTCTTTCGTGGGCGTCCCCGTCCCCATGATCTCCACCCTCCAACCAAGATCAGGAGGCGGACCTCGGCTGTTGACGGGCACGTCCTCAGGACACAGAAATACTTAGACTGGGCGGCCATTGCTGTTCGCGCTCTCCAGCTTGCCTACGCCCCCTTCACGCCCCTCTTCTCTTCCTGCGCTCTCCTCAGCGCTACAATGGCGGTGGATTTTGGCGGCAAATGGCACAACACACAGTCCTCTTAATAAAGTACAGTCCAAGCACAACAAATCACAGTCTCTAGGCACACATGACCTGATTCTTCAGGCTTAAGTAGATCCTGTTCGTGACGCCAAGTTTGGAGCGCCCCCACACCGCCGCAGGGCCGAGGGGTACCCGGAGCCGGGCCTCTAGGTCTCAGTCCTGGGGTTGTCACGGTGGCTAGACCCGGTCCGTGGCCCTGTCTGTCAGTGGGGGACGTCCGGTGCAATAAGTGGTGTTGTAACGGTGCAGTTGTGGGGTGCAGGTCGCGGTAAATAATGAGGACACCAGGTTGTAGTCTCTTTAACTCTTTACTGAAGATCTCTGGGTCCTCAGTCCGGAACACGGTTCACCAGGCTGCGCAAGTCCGGCCGGTCCAATGGCACCTCCAGAGTACACTTCACAGGTGGAAATCGGTGCCTTCCTTCCTAGCGCTATGTGTTGTAGTCCTTCCCTGCTGTGCTTACGGAAAGTACCTCACAACTGTTGTGTCTGTTTCTGATGTTCCCTCACAACTCGAATTAGATGATGTTCTGCTAATCCTCCGTCCTTCCCCGATGTTCTGGTTGGGACGGCACCCGTTTGTCGGGTAGGCCTGGAGTTCTTCCAGGACCCTAGAGACGCCCCTCTCCCGCAATTGCCTCCCAAGACTGCATAGGTGATATGTGTTAGACAGCCCGCCTTAAACTGACTGTCCTGCCGCGGTTTGGAGTATTGCTTGAAGCTGAATATTATTCTACTCCCTCGGCGTTCCGGCCACCGGTAGTGCGCCTCAGCGGGATGTTGCTACGGTCTTACAGCACGACTCCTGCTGGTATTTCTCCTTTGCGTGATCTCGTTTCTCACTCAGCACAATCTATCTCGCTTCTAGTCCTTTCTTAGGGCACCGCCGCTATTCTGAGCAGGCACGGTCCCGTTACGTTCTTTCCAATGCCAAGCCTCTGCCAGGATCCCACCCCTGGCAGAGACCCTACTGTCTCTTCCTCCACAACACCCTCTGCCACAAGGTGTTGCTTCGTTCAATCCAGTCAGCCTTCTCTTCTAACTTCCTGCCTGACCCCCAGTTTACCCACTATGGTGGGGAGTGGCCTAATGAATAGAACCCTTAGCTCCCCCCGGAGGCCCTGCTGTGAAACATATTGGTGTCTGTGATACCTGATCAGATGAACTCCTTCAGTGCCATCGGACGCACCATGGCTCCCCATAGTGGCGGAGCCACAGTACTGCAATGACCAGGACTCTGGGGCGCTGCACTGTTACGTGTGCATTCCACCTCTATGGAGGCCAGAAGGCATGCGTTCCACCACGCTGGGAGCTAGTAACCGGATATAGCTTAGGGGAAAATATGTCAAAGTTTGCGTTTCACGTCATTTAATGAAGTTCCGGCGTGCGGTCCATTGCGGCCATATCCTATTACAGGGTAAATCTGTTGCCCAATATGGCATTAAATACGTCTCTCATTTATGCAGTCATACGGGAGGAAAAGAGGAAGGGTTAGGAAATCCAGGAGAGGAACACATAGCAGTAATTTGAATGACGTAATTGAGTATAGCCGGCTCTGAAATTAGGATACATAGTTAGTATCATATGTTAACCATTGAGTTCCCACAGAAGGCCATAGTTGCATCTAAGGAACTGATTACTAATTATGAAGCTCAACTTGCTACAATGGGCACTGCAGAGGAACTACAGACCTTGAAAACAAGGATTCAAACAAACATTGACCAACACAGGAGAGATACAGAGATGAAAAAAATGAATACATTTGCACGCAATGCAGGAGGTTATGAACTAATTCGGGTTTACCATTGGCGGGATACCACAGATTCCAGAAGGGGTTAAACACGCACATTCAACCGTTCTTCAACCGATGTATCGACCTCAGGCTCCAAGGCCAACAAATGGGAGAAACAAGGGGGATCAGGACGTTTTTTAGGACAACCAAGAAGATATACAAGAAGAAGAGGAGGACCAGGAGGGGCAAACATCCCAAGGCCCAATACGGACCCAATCAGAGTGATTTTTTCCAGGTATATGTCCCCTGGTGGTCAATATTTCCTCTAAAACACTTGGTATTGCAGAATGTAACTTATTACAAAAAGGTTTATCCTTTTGTCCATCCTATAAATTGAAAACATTTACTATGGAGATGGAACTCCAGTGTTTTTATAGAAATCTAAGATTAAGTTTACATTTTGCTAAAATACCGGATTCTTTACCTCCTAACATGACTACTGATTCCACAACATTAACAGCGGCATCCTTGGGACTCCGTTCTAAGAGCACTTATAGGCCTCCCAATGGCCCCCACGCCTAAGAAACATTAATTGGTTTTGTGGACACAGCATTACAGAAATTAAGACAAGATATTGACAAAGGTTCATTAGTAGTGTTGAGCGATACCGTCCGATACTTGAAAGTATCGGTATCGGAAAGTATCGGCCGATACCGGCAAAGTATCGGATCCAATCCGATACCGATACCCGATACCAATACAAGTCAATGGGACTCATGTATCGGACGGTATTCCTGATGGTTCCCAGGGTCTGAAGGAGAGGAAACTCTCCTTCAGGCCCTGGGAACCATATTAATGTGTAAAAGAAAGAATTAAAATAAAAAATATTGCTATACTCACCTCTCCGACGCAGCCTGGACCTCACCGAGGGAAGCGGCAGCGTTCTTTGTTTAAAATGCGCGCTTTTCTTTCCTTTACTGAAGTCCCGGCTTGTGATTGGTCGCGTGCCGACCATGTGGCCGGGACGCAACCAATCACAGCAAGCCGTGACGTAATTTCAGGTCCTTCAGGATTTTAAAATTACGTTCCGGCGTTGTGATTGGTTGCGTCGCAGTCACATGGGCAACGCAACCAATCACAGCAAGCCGTGACGTAATTTCAGGTCCTTAAGGATTTTAAAATTACGTCCCGGCTTTGTGATTGGTTGCGTCGCAGTCACATGGGAGACGCAACCAATCACAAGCCGTGACGTCACGGGAGGCTGGACACGCGCGCATTTTAAAATGGGCGCGTGTCCAGCCTCCCGTGACGTCCCGGCTTGTGATTGGTTGCGTCGCGGTCAACCAATCACAAGCCGGGAGGCTGGACACGCGCGCATTTTAAAATTTTAAAATTTTAAAATGCGCGCGTGTCCAGCCTCCCGGCTTGTGATTGGTTGACCGCGACGCAACCAATCACAAGCCGGGACGTCACGGGAGGCTGGACACGCGCCCATTTTAAAATGCGCGCGTGTCCAGCCTCCCGTGACGTCACGGCTTGTGATTGGTTGCGTCTCCCATGTGACTGCGACGCAACCAATCACAAAGCCGGGACGTAATTTTAAAATCCTTAAGGACCTGAAATTACGTCACGGCTTGCTGTGATTGGTTGCGTTGCCCATGTGACTGCGACGCAACCAATCACAACGCCGGAACGTAACTTTAAAATCCTGAAGGACCTGAAATTACGTCACGGCTTGCTGTGATTGGTTGCGTCCCGGCCACATGGTCGGCACGCGACCAATCACAAGCCGGGACTTCAGTAAAGGAAAGAAAAGCGCGCATTTTAAACAAAGAACGCTGCCGCTTCCCTCGGTAAGGTGCAGGCTGCGTCGGAGAGGTGAGTATAGCAATATTTTTTATTTTAATTCTTTCTTTTACACATTTTTACATTAATGTTGTTTCGATACCGATACCCGATACCACAAAAATATCGGATCTCGGTATCGGAATTCCGATACAGCAAGTATCGGCCGATACCCGATACTTACAGTATCGGAATGCTCAACACTATTCATTAGATTTCCCCCCTAATATAGCCGCTTCTGAACGACAGGCATTACGAGCATTACAAGATGACAGAGATTTAATAATGAGATTTAATAATAAAACCGGCTGATAAAGGGGGTGCAGTCGTAATAATGAACATAACAGACTATGTACAGGAAATACAACGTAAACTTAGGGATGATACTGTGTACCAGAAATTACCCAGAGACCCACACAATCTCTGAAGGAGGTAATTTCCAATTTTCTAACTGAATACCATATAAAGGGGGATTATTGACACTTGTACAAAGGAGTATCTCACTAAGAATTATCCCATAATTCCAGTGTCCACCAGGGAGACCCATTGTAGCATCAACAGAATCTATTTTATCCCCATGATCTATTTTTTAGAGAAAATTCTTACTCCTTACATTAAGAAGACCCCATCTTTTCTGTTGGACACAGGGACAGGGCCAAGATCCCTGATGCCCCTCAGAAAGTCACCTAAGAACTCAAATTTAGTGACCCTCGATGTAAAGGATTTTTACACTTCTATCCCACATACACAAGGGATTGAATGTGTATGACATCTATTGATGTCAACCGAGATGGTTTCAGAAAAAATACAATTCTGTTTAGAACTCCTTACACTGGTTCTCATTAAAATGTATTTCTAATTTGAAGATTGATTTTATCTGCAAATTAAGATAGCAGCAGTGGGGTTCTAATATGGTTCCTCCGTATGCCAATTGTTTTATGGTGCACTTTGAGGACATTGTGGTCTATAATGATCCCTTTTCAAAGAAAACGTGATTACTTGGAAGCGCTTCATAGATGATATGATGTGGGGCAGCTCACCTGAATCTGTTGTGAATTTGGATTCTGGGCTCCCCCGGTGGCTACTGGTGGAATTGAACTGGTGTCTTCATCTTCTCTGTTCACCTGTTCCCATCAAGATGTGGGAGTCGCTATATAACCTTGCTGCTCTGTTAGTTGCTTGCCGGTCAACAATGTTATCAGAAGCCTCTCTGTGCTTGTTCCTGCTCCTAGACAACTACTAGATAAGTTGGACTCTTGTCCATGTTTGTTTTTGCATTTTTGTTCCAGTTCACAGCTGTAGTTTCGTTACTGTGTCTGGAAAGCTCTTGTGAACAGGAATTGCCACTCTGGTGTTATGAGTTAATGCCAGAGTTTTAAAGTAATTTCTGGATGGTGTTTTGATAGGGTTTTCAGCTGACCATGAAAGTGTCCTTTCTGTCTTCTGCTATGTAGTAAGTGGACCTCAAATTTGCTAAACCTATTTTCATACTACGTTTGTTATTTCATCTTAATTCACCGCCAATACATGTGGGGGGCCTCTGTCTCCTTTTGGGGTATTTCTCTAGAGGTGAGCTAGGACTAATATTTTCCTCTGCTAGCATTATTTAGTCCTCCGGCTGGTGCTGGGCATCTAGAATCAACGTAGGCATGCTACCCGGCCACTGCTAGTTGTGTGTTAGGTTTAGTTCATGGTCAGCTCAGTTCCCATCTTCCAAGAGCTAGTTCCTATATATGCTGATGCTATGATCTCTTGCCATTGAGACCATGACAGTTTGACCGGCCCACTAAAGGGTTAAAATCCTTGGCTGAGAAAGGAGAGAAATAAGTAGTCTGCTGAAATTTTTTTTTTTTTCTCTCCTTCTTTGAATGGCTCTGTGTCCACCTGTTTGTAATGGATCTTCAGAGTGTAACTGCAGGTTTGAATAATCTCGCCACGAAGGTACAAAATTTGCAAGATTTTGTTTGTCATGCACCTGTATCTGAGCCGAGAATTCCTTTGCCGGAATTTTTCTCGGGGAATAGATCTGGGTTTCAGAATTTTCGAAATAATTGCAAATTATTTTTGTCCCTGAAATCTCGCTCTGCCGGAGACCCTGCACAGCAGGTTAGGATTGTGATTTCCTTGCTCCGGGGCGACCCTCAAGACTGGGCTTTTTCATTGACACCAGGGGATCCTGCGTTGCTCAATGTGGATGCGTTTTTTCTGGCCTTGGGGTTGCTTTATGACGAACCTCATTTGGAGCTTCAGGCAGAAAAAACTTTGATGTCCCTATCTCAGGGGCAAGATGAAGCGGAGATTTACTGCCAAAGATTCCGTAAATGGTCTGTGCTTACTCAGTGGAATGAGTGCGCCCTGGCGGCGACTTTCAGAGAGGGTCTCTCTGATGCCATTAAGGATGTTATGGTGGGGTTCCCTGTGCCTGCGGGTCTGAATGAGTCCATGACAATGGCTATTCAGATCGATAGGCGTTTGCGGGAGCGCAAACCAGTGCACCATCTGGCGGTGTCCACTAAGAAATCGCCAGAGAGTATGCAGTGTGATAGAATTCTGTCCCGAAGCGAGCGGCAGAATTTTAGACGGAAAAATGGGTTGTGTTTCTATTGTGGTGATTCTACTCATGTTATATCAGCATGCTCTAAGCGCACTAAAAAGCTTGGTAAATCTGTTTCCATTTGCACCTTACCGTCTAAGTTTATTCTATCTGTGACCCTGATTTGCTCTTTGTCATCTATTACCACGGACGCCTATGTCGACTCTGGCGCCGCTTTGAGTCTTATGGATTGGTCCTTTGCCAAACGCTGTGGGTATGATTTAGAGCCTTTGGAGACTTCTATTCCCCTGAAGGGGATTGACTCCACCCCATTGGCTAATAATAAACCACAATACTGGACACAAGTAACTATGCGTATTAATCCGGATCACCAGGAGATTATTCGCTTTCTGGTGCTGTATAATCTACATGATGATTTGGTGCTAGGATTGCCTTGGCTGCAATCTCACAACCCAGTCCTCGACTGGAGAGCTATGTCTGTGTTGAGCTGGGGATGTAAGGGGGCTCATGGGGATGTACCTGTGGTTTCCATTTCATCTTCTATTCCCTCTGAAATTCCTGAGTTCCTGTCTGACTATCGTGACGTCTTTGAAGAATCCAAGCTTGGTTCGTTACCTCCGCACCGAGAGTGCGATTGTGCCATAGATTTAATCCCGGGTAGTAAATACCCAAAGGGTCGTTTATTTAATCTGTCTGTGCCTGAACATGCTGCTATGCGAGAATATATAAAGGAGTCCTTGGAAAAGGGACATATTCGTCCATCGTCATCTCCCTTAGGAGCCGGTTTTTTCTTTGTGTCAAAAAAAGACGGCTCTTTGAGACCATGTATTGATTATCGGCTTTTGAATAAAATCACTGTTAAATATCAATACCCATTGCCGTTGCTGACTGATTTGTTTGCTCGCATAAAGGG
Source organism: Ranitomeya variabilis (assembly GCF_051348905.1). Classification (NCBI taxonomy): domain Eukaryota; kingdom Metazoa; phylum Chordata; class Amphibia; order Anura; family Dendrobatidae; genus Ranitomeya; species Ranitomeya variabilis. The sequence continues at coordinate 628,343,112 of NC_135232.1, forward strand.
GGCCAAGTGGTTCTCTAAGATTGACCTTCGTGGGGCGTATAATTTGGTGCGAATCAGGCAGGGGGATGAGTGGAAAACCGCATTTAATACGCCCGAGGGCCACTTTGAGTATTTAGTGATGCCTTTTGGTCTTTCAAATGCTCCGTCAGTTTTCCAGTCCTTTATGCATGATATTTTTCGCGATTATTTGGATAAATTTATGATTGTGTATCTGGATGATATTCTGATTTTTTCGGATGACTGGGACTCTCATGTCCAGCAAGTCAGGAGGGTTTTTCAGGTTTTGCGGTCTAATTCTTTGTGTGTGAAGGGTTCTAAGTGTGTTTTTGGGGTACAGAGGATTTCCTTTTTGGGATATATTTTTTCCCCCTCTTCCATTGAAATGGATCCTGTCAAGGTTCAAGCTATTTGTGATTGGACGCAGCCCTCCTCTCTTAAGAGTCTTCAGAAATTTTTGGGCTTTGCTAACTTTTATCGTCGATTTATTGCTGGTTTTTCGGATATTGCTAAGCCATTGACCGATTTGACTAAGAAGGGTGCTGATGTTGCTGATTGGTCCCCTGATGCTGTGGAGGCCTTTCGGGAGCTTAAGCGCCGTTTTTCCTCTGCCCCTGTGTTGCGTCAGCCTGATGTTGCTCTACCTTTTCAGGTTGAGGTCGACGCTTCTGAGATCGGAGCTGGGGCAGTGTTGTCGCAGAAAAGTTCTGACTGCTCCGTGATGAGGCCTTGTGCCTTCTTTTCCCGTAAATTTTCGCCCGCTGAGCGGAATTATGATGTTGGGAATCGGGAGCTTTTGGCCATGAAGTGGGCTTTTGAGGAGTGGCGCCATTGGCTTGAGGGGGCCAGACATCAGGTGGTGGTATTGACTGACCACAAAAATTTGATTTATCTTGAGACCGCCAGGCGCCTGAATCCTAGACAGGCGCGCTGGTCATTATTTTTCTCTCAGTTTAATTTTGTGGTGTCATACCTACCGGGTTCTAAGAATGTTAAGACGGATGCCCTTTCTAGGAGTTTTGAGCCTGACTCGCCTGGTAACTCTGAGCCCACAGGTATCCTTAAGGATGGAGTGGTATTGTCAGCCGTTTCTCCAGACCTGCGGCGGGCCTTGCAGGAGTTTCAGGCGGATAGACCTGATCGTTGCCCACCTGATAAACTGTTTGTTCCTGATGATTGGACCAGTAGAGTCATCTCTGAGGTTCATTCTTCTGCGTTGGCAGGTCATCCTGGCATTTTTGGTACCAGGGATTTGGTGGCAAGGTCCTTCTGGTGGCCTTCCCTGTCACGAGATGTGCGAGGCTTTGTGCAGTCTTGTGACGTTTGTGCTCGGGCCAAGCCTTGTTGTTCTCGGGCTAGTGGATTGTTGTTGCCCTTGCCTATTCCTAAGAGGCCTTGGACGCACATCTCGATGGATTTTATTTCAGATCTGCCTGTTTCTCAGAAGATGTCTGTCATCTGGGTGGTGTGTGACCGTTTCTCTAAGATGGTCCATTTGGTTCCTCTGCCCAAGTTGCCTTCTTCTTCCGAGTTGGTTCCTCTGTTTTTTCAAAATGTTGTTCGTTTGCATGGTATTCCTGAGAATATCGTTTCTGACAGAGGGACCCAATTCGTGTCTAGATTTTGGCGGGCATTCTGTGCTAGGATGGGCATAGATTTATCTTTTTCGTCCGCTTTCCATCCTCAGACGAATGGCCAGACCGAGCGGATTAATCAGACCCTGGAGACATATCTGAGGTGTTTTGTGTCTGCTGACCAGGATGATTGGGTTGCTTTTCTGCCATTGGCGGAGTTCGCTCTCAATAATCGGGCCAGCTCTGCCACTTTGGTGTCCCCGTTTTTCTGTAATTCGGGGTTTCATCCTCGATTTTCCTCTGGTCAGGTGGAATCTTCGGATTGTCCTGGAGTGGATGCTGTGGTGGAGAGATTGCATCAGATCTGGGGGCAGGTGGTGGACAATTTGAGGTTGTCCCAGGAGAAGACTCAGCTTTTTGCCAACCGCCACCGTCGTGTTGGTCCTCGGCTTTGTGTTGGGGATTTGGTGTGGTTGTCTTCTCGTTTTGTCCCTATGAGGGTCTCTTCTCCTAAGTTTAAGCCTCGGTTCATTGGCCCGTATAAGATATTGGAGATTCTTAACCCTGTTTCCTTCCGTTTGGACCTCCCTGCATCCTTTTCTATTCATAACGTTTTTCATCGGTCATTGTTGCGCAGGTATGAGGTACCGGTTGTGCCTTCCGTTGAGCCTCCTGCTCCGGTGTTGGTTGAGGGTGAGTTGGAGTACGTTGTGGAGAAAATCTTAGACTCTCGTGTTTCCAGACGGAGACTCCAGTATCTGGTCAAGTGGAAGGGATACGGCCAGGAGGATAATTCTTGGGTGAATGCATCTGATGTTCATGCCTCTGATCTGGTTCGTGCCTTTCATAGGGCCCATCCTGATCGCCCTGGTGGTTCTGGTGAGGGTTCGGTGCCCCCTCCTTGAGGGGGGGGTACTGTTGTGAATTTGGATTCTGGGCTCCCCCGCTGGCTACTGGTGGAATTGAACTGGTGTCTTCATCTTCTCTGTTCACCTGTTCCCATCAAGATGTGGGAGTCGCTATATAACCTTGCTGCTCTGTTAGTTGCTTGCCGGTCAACAATGTTATCAGAAGCCTCTCTGTGCTTGTTCCTGCTCCTAGACAACTACTAGATAAGTTGGACTCTTGTCCATGTTTGTTTTTGCATTTTTGTTCCAGTTCACAGCTGTAGTTTCGTTACTGTGTCTGGAAAGCTCTTGTGAACAGGAATTGCCACTCTGGTGTTATGAGTTAATGCCAGAGTTTTAAAGTAATTTCTGGATGGTGTTTTGATAGGGTTTTCAGCTGACCATGAAAGTGTCCTTTCTGTCTTCTGCTATGTAGTAAGTGGACCTCAAATTTGCTAAACCTATTTTCATACTACGTTTGTTATTTCATCTTAATTCACCGCCAATACATGTGGGGGGCCTCTGTCTCCTTTTGGGGTATTTCTCTAGAGGTGAGCTAGGACTAATATTTTCCTCTGCTAGCATTATTTAGTCCTCCGGCTGGTGCTGGGCATCTAGAATCAACGTAGGCATGCTACCCGGCCACTGCTAGTTGTGTGTTAGGTTTAGTTCATGGTCAGCTCAGTTCCCATCTTCCAAGAGCTAGTTCCTATATATGCTGATGCTATGATCTCTTGCCATTGAGATCATGACATGAATCCCTCGATACATTTCTTTTAAGACTCCATTCATCTTGGCAAGGCCTCCACTTTACTATGACAAGAGATTTCCATCAGATCAACTTTCTAGATACTACGGTACTGAAGGACACACAGGGATCTTTGAGCACTGATGTATATATGAAACCAACAGACTGTAACAGCCTGTTACACTACACAAGTGCACATCCAACCAATATGAAAAATTCTATTCCCAGGTCACAATTTGGAAGAGTTCATAAAATAGTTCATGATCCAACATTATTGAAACAAAGAATTAGCGAAATGCCGCAGAAATTTGAAGAACGGGGTTACCCATCATCTGTACTGAATAAAGCAAGTACAACTACCACCCCGACACCTAAAAACAGGCTAAAACAGATACCATTCGTAGATACGTACCACCCCTACTCCTATCTCATTCACAGGACAATCAGGAGACACTGGGATCTGTTATGGATGGCACACCCAGATATACCAGAGTTCCAACAACCCTTTTTACCTAGTTTTAAGCTGGCCCCCAACATTAGGGACTCATTGATTAGGGCTGATATAGGCACAACAAGGACTACCCTGATGCAATGATTCTTACACAAAACAAAGACTGGCACATTCCCCTGTTTACAGTGTTATCAGTGTAATAATGGTTTAAACGGTAACATGGTAAATCATTCACACTCTGCGAAACAATATCCCATAAAAGATTTTTTCACTTGCCATACATCCTATGTTGTATACTTTAGTAAATGTCCATGTGGTTTGTTATATCTAGGGAAAACTACGTAGGCTATCAAAGATAGGATATCTAAGCACAAAAGTACTATTAGGTGCAAGCTGTTATGATCCCAATGGCAGAGGATCTCTGATATTCCGGCAAGATAGCAAAAATATAAATACTGCTCTAGGGAGGTGGAAACTGGGCTAACCGCATACCTGATCCTGACACAAACAACTAAAAGTAGCCGGTGAACGTGCCTACGTTGGTTCTAGACGTCTCGAGCCAGCCGGAGAACTGACTACCCCTAAAGGGAAAAAATAAGACCTCCAGAGAAATTGAACCCCAAAGATATAGAAAGCCCCCAACAAATAATAACGGTGAGGCAAGAGGAAAACACAAACGTAGAGATGAACTAGATTCAGCAAAGTGAGGCCCAATAGTCTAGATAGCAGAAAATAGATAGTGGACTATGCGGTTAGCAGAAAACCCTACAAAACATCCACGCTGAACATTCAAGAACCCCCACATCGACTGACGGTGTGGACGGAGAATATCAGCCCCCTAGAGCTTCCAGCGAGTCAAAAATCAAATGTAAAGCAAGCTGGACAAAAACACTGAATAATGCAAACGATCCAAATTGTACAAAACAGACTTAGCTTTTCTTGCATGAGGCAGACTGAAAGGAATCCGGAGGAGACCAAATAGGTCTGGATACAACGATGCCAGGCAAGAGACTGAGTCCAGAGGAGACTCAAATAGGAAACACCCGCTGCTTAACGACACAGCTGGAGCTCAGGCCTGCAACAAGACATACCTAACACAATACCGTTAGTGACCACCAGAGGGAGCCCAGAAACACAGTTCACAACAGCAAGCACCTCTTGTTACCAATACCCTACCATTTTCCCACAGCGGGTCACAGTGTGTGACAACTCCGTTTTCAGGTTATTGAGAGGATTCCAAACATGAGATGGGGTGGGGACCGTATCCAGGCCCTGAAGTGCAGGGAATCATTCTGGATACATGAACTCCAAACTCTAACACCTAAGGGTCTAAATGGAGAGTATGACCTGCTTTCTTTTATTTGATCTCACAGTTTCTTACTGTATATGTTTAAATCTAAGTTTTATACAATATAATGGTTAAATTTACCGTATGGATCAATGTAGCAACATAACCATGTCTATATACCATCATAAGGAAACATTCCTATAGTGTTTGTTTATTGGAATTGTGTGGTTATAATGGATTTAACATATGATACTAACTGTATGTATCCTTATTTCAGAGCCAGCTATACAGAATTACGTCATTCAAATTACTGCCATGTTTTCCTCTCCTGGATTTCCTAACCCTTCCTCATTTTCTCCCATATGACTGCATAAACGAGAGACATATTTAACGCCATATTGTGCGACAGATTTACCCTGTAATAGGATATGGCCATGGAACGCATGCCGGAACTTCATTAAATGATGTGAAACGCAAACTTTGGCATATTTTCCCCTACGCTATATCCGGTTACTAGCTCCCAGCACGGTGGAACATATGCTTTCCAGCCTCCATAGAGGTGGAACGCACACGTCACAGCACTTCCTGTCTGGCTCCAGAAGTGACACACCATGTCACATCTGACAACCGGTAACTCACAGCCATTTATATAAACCTGGAAATAGATACACGCTACCACAGGACAAATGGTGGATACCACGTCCTATGAGAACACAAGACTAAGAATACCAGTAAGTCCCTATGACTATATGCAAATGCGGTGATTAGCAATGAGCTTCTGGATTTTAAGTCCAGTGAGACATTTCGTTTGGTCTCATTGCAGATTGAATAAAACGGCCAACCTTTAGCGCCGGTTATACCTTCTACCATAAAGCCGTAGGTTGGTATACACAACTTGCTTACTTTCTATTAGTGGGCTTATACACTAATTAAAAATGAAAATTAATACAGTATACAGATGGGCCTCTCTTTACATTCCAGACATATGATAAAAGCAGTCGGGTAGTTTGTTCCTTATCCTTTTTCCGCATTCTCTTTCCCATTCCCTACACACATTGTATAGATGTGATTATTAAAGTATTGAGTCACTAATCCGAGTGACCAAATTGAGTACCAATTTTGAAGATATTACATGCTTTAGTTGTTTTCCTCAAGAAATGAATTTTCATTGAATATTCTATTTTGATATATTTTGATTAGTTTTCTAATTGGCACAATATACTCATTTTCCTTTATAGTCCTTTACACTGATGAAAGTCACAGTTGTATGACCGAAATGTTTATGTTATTCTACTGAAGTTTGGACCACATTAAAATAGTTCAACTTTGCATCCGCTTGTGTGCCAAGTTTTCATTCAATTTATTATTAAACGCTGTGAAATAAATAGGAATAAAGAAAGATAAATAAGGACCATAACAATTAGCAAAGAAAATACTCTGGAGAGCAGCGGACAGAAAATAACAGTAGCCAACAACTTTATTTTAATTTGTTAATTCATTTTAGGAGTTTACCTTGAATATATATCTCTGCAATTTGCATAGAAACGTCTTTGAACTTATCGATCTTATGCCTATTGATGTTACAATTTTAAATTGAACAGAATTTCTAAGAATTTTTGTTTGGGTTTTTTGCCATGACATTATCTATATCTATGGGCTGAAAATTGGTAAAAAAATAAAGGGTTTTTTAAGACATGCTACGTTAAAGACCTATGAGACACAAAAAACCTACAAGAAGCAAAATGAGCAAAAACCCTGCTGTAACTAAATAGGTAAAAAGCAAAAGTGCATTTGAATAACTCAGGGTTCTTAGTAATACTGTTTTTGATAAAAAAAATAGCATAAAAGCCAGGGCCGTATTTGCCACTAGGCACTCGAGGGCACGTGCCTAGGGCGGCGACATTGCGGGGGGCGGCACCTGAGCAAGGGTTTTTTTTTTTGTTTTTTTTTTTTAGTCCCAGGTCACAAACGCGACCGACCACCCCGCCTCCCCCCCCCGCCCCCCGCCTCCGAGTCCCACCCGCCCTCCTTGAAGACGATACTCACCCTGCTCCAGCGATGCCTGGTCTCAGCGTCTGTAGCGCATCCTGAGTGAGCGGTCACGTGGTACCGCTCATTACGATCATGAATATGTGCATATTCATGACCTTTAATGAGCTGTACCACATGACCGCTCACTCAGGAAGATGACGCTTAGGGCGGCGGGACAGAGCCAGAGGGATCATGTCGGAGCGGCCGCGCGGTGTGTGGGACAGCTGACAGGTGAGTATGAGGGACGGGGGATGGCCGGACATCCACATACAGCCCCACTCTGGAAACACAGGCGCTCACAGCCCGGACTCCCCTCTCCGCGGTCATCTCTCCCGGCTGCTGAGGGTGTGGAGAGCGGGGCGTGCCCGGCATCCAGCGCCCGAATATTGAGTCCGCACCAACTCACACCGGGTAGGAGGGGGGCGCGGAGAGCAGCTGCACCATCCAGGAAGTGTCTTCTCGCACCGCAGCTCGGAGCAGTCGTGGGGTCTCCCCCTAAGGAGGAAGCATGGGTCTAGAGAAGGAGAAAGCCGACGCTCACATCTTCATGGACGAGGACGAGTTCAACCGCTCCTCTGCCCCGATGCTGATGGAGAAATCGTATGACAGTCAGCCGGACCGGGACCTGAACGGGCACCTGAAGGTGAGTGCTGCGCAGATATAGCAGAGCCGAGCGGGTTACTGGCAAACTCCCCGCACGCCATCCAAGTCCTGCTCTGCCACCCCTGTGTATGCCAGGGCACGGTATATACCTGGTCCTATGGGGGAATATATGAGTCATCAGCCATGCATACACGGGGGGTGAATATGAGCCATGCATACAGGGGGGGTGAATATGAGCCATGCATACAGGGGGGAGTGTGAGCCATGCATACTGGGGGGGAATATGAGCCATCAGCCATGCATACAGGAGGGGGGGTCATTATACAGTATCATGGAGAACTGTGTGTGGCCATTATACAGTATTGAGCATCATGTGTGGCCGTTATACAGTATTAAGCATCATGTGTGGCTGTTATACAGTATGGAGCATCATATGTGGCCGTTATACAGTATGGAGCATCATGTGTGGCCGTTATACAGTATGGAGCATCATGTGTTGCCAATGGCCATTATACAGTATGGAGCATCATGTGTGGCCATTATACAGTATGGAGCATCATGTGTGGCCATTATACAGTATGGAGCATCATGTGTGGCCATTATACAGTATTGAGCATCATTTGTGGCCATTATACAGTATGGAGCATCATGTGTGGCCATTATACAGTATGGAGCATCATGTGTGGCCGTTATACAGTATGGAGCACTGTGGCCATATTTTTTCATTTATAATTATTGTATATAAAACAGTGTGATCAGCAGTGCTAAATGGCTGTGGTTGGGACGTGGATATGGGTGTGACTAGTTGTGAAATGGGTGTGGTCAGAGGCGTGGCCTAAAATTTGCCGCGGCGCGCTACGCACGCCGCACACTTTATGCCTCCTTCCCTTCTTCAAAAGTTGGGAGGTATGGTACCACATTTGCCAGATCATGGCAAGTGTCGCAAATACCATAGGGAATGAATGAGGCCGAACGCAGTGTTGCTGTAAGTGATCCGTTACGCGGCACATGCAGAAAAACTGCCAGATCTGCTGCAAAAGGCGACTTTCACATCAGCGATTCTTGCTAAAGTCACTGCTGATAGTGTCATACTCACAAAAGGGGGAGGCAGCACTAAAAGTGCCTAGGGCAGCAGAAACCCTAAATACGGCCCTGATAAAAGCCATCCCACCGTCGACACTGTGTGCAAATTTGTCTTTAACAGAATGGCGTCGGAGATCACGCTATGCGCAGGCACTGACTCCGGTGCCACACTCCTCCTCCAGCTTTGCTGGAGATCGTAGTACGTCCTCATGTTGCCAAAGATTGTGATATGCAGTCAGCACCTGCACATATTTCCAGCGCCATGCTCCTCCATCCTTGTCCTGCTCACTGTCACCGCTGGATGTGTCCTTCTGAGTCCGGCCCAGGCGCAGTCTATAGAGACTTCAGACAGAAGGACGCATCCAGCATTATATTATGAATATAATATTCCCAGATAACCCTGTCACTAGTGTTGAGCATTCCGATGCTGCAAGTATCGGGTATCGGCCGATACTTGCTGTATCGGAATTCCGATACCGGGATTCCGATACTCTTGTGGTATCGGGTATCGGGTATCGCAACAACATTAATGTTAAAATGTGTAAAAGAAAGAATTAAAATAAAAAATATCGCTATACTCACCTGTCCGACGCAGCCGGGACTTCAGCGAGGGAACCGGCAGCGTTGTTTGTTTAAAATTCGCGCTATTACTTGGTTACGTGAATTCCCGGCTTGTGATTGGTCAGGTCGGCCATGTTGCCGGGACGCGGACCAATCACAGCAAGCCGTGACGAAATTACGTCACGGCTTGCTGTGATTGGTCCGCGTCCCGGCAATATGGCCGCCCTGACCAATCACAAGCCGTGACGTCACGGGAGGCTGGACACGCGCCCATTTTAAAATGAGCGCGTGTCCAGCCTCCCGTGACGTCACGGCTTGTGATTGGTCAGGGCGGCCATATTGCCGGGACGCGGACCAATCACAGCAAGCCGTGACGTAATTTCGTCACGGCTTGCTGTGATTGGTCCGCGTCCCGGCAACATGGCCGACCTGACCAATCACAAGCCGGGAATTCACGTAACCAAGTAATAGCGCGAATTTTAAACAAACAACGCTGCCGGTTCCCTCGCTGAAGTCCCGGCTGCGTCGGAGAGGTGAGTATAGCGATATTTTTTATTTTAATTCTTTCTTTTACACATTTATATGGTTCCCAGGGCCTGAAGGAGAGTTTCCTCTCCTTCAGACCCTGGGAACCATCAGGAATACCGTCCGATACATGAGTCCCATTGACTTGTATTGGTATCGGGTATCGGTATCGGATTGGATCCGATATTTTGCCGGTATCGGCCGATACTTTCCGATACCGATACTTTCAAGTATCGGACGGTATCGCTCAACACTACCTGTCACTTTATGAGATTATAGTTCTGGAATGCTTTAACAGATTTCACAGATTCCGAGACTCTTTTTTCTTGACATGTTGTACTTCATATTAGTGAAAAAATTTATTCGATAGAACTTGCATTTATTTATGGAAAAAACAGAAATTTGTCAAAAAGTTTGAAAATTTTGCAAATTTTAAAATTTTAATTTTTTTGCCCTTAAATCGAGAGTTGTGTCACATAAAATAGTTCTTAGCATTTTCTACATGTCAGCTTTACATCAGCACAATTTTGGAAACATAATTGCTTTTATGTTAGGAAGTTATCAGGGTTAAAAGTTGACCAACAATTTCTCATTTTTCCAATAAAATTTACAAAACCATTTTTTAAGGGACCACATCACATTTGAAGTGACTTTGGGGGGGTCAATATGACAGAAAATATCCAAAAGTGACAGTATTCTATCAACTGCACCCCTCAAGGTGAGTAAAACCACATTCAAGAAGTTTATTAACCCTTCAAGTGCTTCACAGGAACTAAAGCAATGTTGAAGGAAACAATTAACATTTAACTTTTTTCACAAAAATGTTACTTTAGACCAAAATTTATTTTCACAAGGGTATCGGGAAAGTAGACCTCAAAATTAGTTGTGCAACCTCTCCTGAGTACGCCGATGTCCCATATGTGGGGAAAAGCCACTATTTGGGCGCATGGCAGGGCTCAGAAGGGAGGGAGCACTGTTATGACCTGGTGGGTACGGAGCGGTACTGAGATGACCTGGTGGGCAAAACCAATCACGGACTCGCTAAGGAGCAGCACTGAAATGACCTGGTGGGTAAAACAAAAATAGGACTAGCTCTGAGGAGGTGGTAACTTTACTGACCGCAATCTCTACTCCTAACACCAACACTAGAAATAGCCGTGGAGCGTTCCTATCTCTGCCTAGACGCCTCTGCACAGCCTAAGAATTAGCTACCCCTGAAGATGGAAACGGAAAGCTATCTCACCTCAGAGAAACCCCCAAAGGAAGATAGCCCCCCACAAATATTGACGGTGAGTGGAGAGGGAAAATAACAAACTCAGAAATGAAACTAGATTTTTTAGCAAAGGTGGCCAATACTACCTAAATAGACAGAGATAGAAAAGGCTACTGTGCGGTCAGTATAAAAACTAAAAGTCCACGCAGAGTTTACAAAAATAACCACCACACCGACTCACGGTGTGGAGGGGCAAATCTGCAACCCCAGAGCTTCCAACTAGCCGGAATATTTCATAATGACAAGCTGGACAAAAGAGACATAAATTGAACTGAACAGAAGGTCATAAGCAGGGAAACACTCAAAAAGTAGCAGACTTATCTTAAGCTGAAAATGGACTGGCCAACAGAGAACTTCCAGGAAAGGACTGAATCCACAGGAAATACATTGACAGCTGGCATCCACTAAAGCCAAAAGCCCAGTTAAATAACAAGGCCAGGAAACTGATTAGTGAACGCAGCTGCTAAGTTCCACTTGAAACCACCAGAGGGAGCCCAAGAGCAGAACTCCCAAAAATACCATTCGCAACCACAGGATGGAGCCCAAGAACGGAATTCACTACAGAGCACAGTGTGACTTTTTGAACGCAAAATTGGCTGAAATCAATGGCGGGCACCTTGACGCATTTGGAGACTCCCTGATGTGCCTTAACAGTGGAAACTACCTAATTCTAACTCCAACCCTAACACAGCCCTAACCCCAACACACCCCTAACCCTATCGTCAACCGTAACCCCAACACAACTGTAACCGTAACACTAACCCCTAACCCAACATAACTCTAACACAACCCTAACCCTTAAACAACCCTAACCCCAACCCTAACCACAGCTCTAACCCCAACTCTAACCTGAACCCTAGCTGCAAAAAATGTAAAAAAAATATTATTTTTACCTAACTAAGGGGGTGAGAAAAGAGGGTTTGATTTACTCTTTTTCTAGAGTCTATCACAGTGATCAAAATTAACCAATATGAAAAATCTCCTATTATTGACGGATACCGACTGACAGATCTCGGCAGGCGCAATGCATATGCGCCTGCTATTTTCCTCCAGGAAGATAATGCCGATGTCCGGGGAACAAAGCAGAAGAAGAGGTACCGGGGGGGCTCGGGGGATGCCGTTTCTCTCTCCTCTGATATGCTAGATCATTTCAGAGGAGAGAGAAATTAATGGAAAATCTGACTTTTTTTGTCATCGCCGTTACTCATTATTCAGCTACATACATACTGTATATTACATTACCCCCTTTCACAAATTTAGACATGCTTATAAAAATAATAAAAATAACAACAAGCATGGCTGTTTGTTGAGTCAATGATGAGATGCTACTTTTGTCTGTACACAGTGAATAAAATGTATTGGGCCAACTGCTGTTTATGTTGGCTTAGTCCGCAGAGGGGCCCAGCGGGGAATTTACCTGTTCCCCCATGGGCCAGTCCAAGCCTGAGTTGCAACATGCAATTCATATTAAATGAGTGTTGATCAACTAATACAGTAAATATGTGCTGGGGTGTAAAGGATCTTACATAGCTTCTATAAACGTAGAAAACTTTTGTGAAAACAAACAAATGTTTCTTGTAAAAAAAAAAACTTCCTGGGTTTTAGGACAACATGTTTTTCTTAGTCTTAGTTACATGTCCGGAACAGGAGTAAATCAAAACTAACTATAAAGGAAGTACTTGTATTGTTTCTCTTCGGCGTCTTATACAGGGTGGGCTTTAGGCCCAGGGAGAGAGTTAGTACTACACGTACGTTTACTCCACTTCTGTTGCTAGAATATACTGCAAGTTTCTCTTGTGTTTTATCCTATAATATACCTCATAAAACGCAATATACCATATTAGCAAGTCTAAGCAAACACAAGTGCTTGGATTAAACCCAGCCGACACCTTAAAAAATGAATTCAGTGCTCTCCCTGAGGATTCCTGCCACACACTTCTGTTTACAGTCATCATTCTTGTAAAACAAAGCAGGCTAAAGTCTCGGAGGTCTCGAAGGAGTCACTTAAAAGCTTCATGGATCTCCAGAGGTCTGTAACTGACCAAATGCATGTAAAGAATATGCTGTAGTACTAAGATCGTGAAGGTGAGGGAATGGGAACTAGGTTTGATGAGCTAATAACACCAAATCCTAATTTTTTTTTTGCCAGTATTTTGCAAGAAAATTAATGTTTACAGCTGGTACTACCACTGGTTGTCTGTAAGACCATGAAAATGGTCTTCAGGAGAAATAAAATGTTTTCAAAATGTTAGTAATGAGCGACAGCAGAGACCAACGTTTTAAATGGTGGTCCTCCTACTGCCCCTAATTAACACATCGTGCAGTATGCTGATCACCGGACTCCTGGTAGACATGTCTGCCTTCACCTCCACCGCAACATCTCAAAAGTAACCATCAACTATCAGCTGTGACATGCCATAAAGAAGTATCAGTTTTTATGCCCTAAAAACACATTTCTTTAGACTGGCCTATCAAATCACTTCACTAATAGAACTATTCACTGTTCTCCCTTCTTACATTTTCTTCAGAAATCACATCCTCCATGCACGCTTCAGGTCTTTCAATCTATACTTGTACAGGTACTGACTGATGATTGGTTCATGCAGCATTATTCCAATGCACCTATGTATCATTGTGATGACTATATCATACACGAGAATCATTCTTTACCTTCTGTATCTGATAGACTGACAGCTTAAAAGCAGGACCCTCACTCCTCCTGATAGGTGTTGAATTATGTGTTATACTTGTCTGTAAATATCCCCTCTGAATTGTAACGTTCCGCAGAATAAGTTGGCGCCATATCAAGATTAGTAGTAGTAAGAAACTATCGGCGAACAAAACTACAAAGGTGGTCAAACGTGTTTTTTTTTTTTTTAATTCTAACTGTAAGAGACTACAAATAATTTTTAAATGGAGTCCGTCACCCGTGAAATGCAATCTAAACTAAAATTCAAACATTGTTCAGGGACTTAGGCCCTATAAAGATCATATTAGCAGTATACATCTCTTTGTTGTAATTAGTGTGATGTTTTAGAGTCCATATGCAAATGATGGGGCTTCTGTGCGCCCTTGGTGTGGCCAAGAGCTTGGTGCATTGTAATGTGCCCCTCCATTTGCATAATGAATATCTCACTGACCCTTACTGAAAGCACACGCTTGGCCAGAGTAAGCGCTCCACGAACAATAACCATGGCGCTATTTAAAAAAATATTAATCATCCACAATCCAACGGATACCAGTTCCTACTGGTCTGTATTTTTAAGGTCACGTCCTTGGACTTCCAAAAAGGGTCAGAAATGACTGCCCATCAAGTCACTGACCGCTGCAGTGAACTCATTGCATTTTTGGTGTGTCCAGGACAAAAATAAGCCAACTGTAAGCCCAGGAATGTGAACAGTGCGGATTCTTAAAGTGATTTATTTTTTCTTTTAAATACTTATATTAAAAATAATTTCCAGAAACCCAGTACTACAAAAAAAAGAACTAAAAACATCAACATATATAAATATAAATATATATATGTATGTATGTATATATATATATATATATATATATATCTATATATATATATATATATATACACAGTATATATAAATAAATAAATAAATAAATATATATATATGTATATGAGTGAGACTTACTTAACTTTGGAAATTAATTCATTTATCCTCTGTAAAATGACAAGTTTAAAGTGTGCACTTGACTTTACGTAGAAGTACTTTTCAGGTCATGATCTTCCCATAAACACCTCCTGTTAGAAATGCTTTTCTTCCATTATGTGACGCTTACTTTGTGGTTTCCTGCCTGTTTTCATTTCTCTCATTACATCACTTCCCAATTCAGAGTGCTTTTCCTCAAGCGATCACAAGACTAGACAGGTTACTATGTCCCACACGTTTCAGGCGTACTAACTACTGGGAAAGTTTCAAGCTTCTTGTTGTTCTCTTCCCGGCTACATTCAGGAAGACAAGACGTGAAGAATAACGAGTCCAGTCCGATGTAGATTATGCTAAAGATTTTATTAATTTATTGGGAGAGAAAAACATTAGTGTGGATATAGCAGAATATGTAATAACCGCTGTAGGAATGATTTCACATCTAACATGAAGCCTCACATAACGGCTACTTGACAGTGTTATTATTTTTATTATACTTTGCTTATACATTACTACAATTAGGATAGCCTTAATGAAATCTTCACCTTTACCAGAGGCGGTTGCAAAGCAACAGAGAATTAGATTTCCCCAGCAGCTCTGCAGACTTAGCTTTTGGATTGGTACCTGCTCGTAAATAAACAGATCTCAATAACATTATAACATTATATTATTGTTATGCTCACGATAGGTGAAGCAGCCCTGTAATGGGGGACCCTATTAGTGTCACTCATGACTCTCACTAATACAGTCTCAAAATGTTGAAAATAAATTGCATTTTAGAATATCTGCTATAAAAGGTAAAATGTAAAAATATACTCGTGATGTGTAAAAGAATTGAATTCGAGCACTTTGAAATTCAATATGTGGTTGAGAAATCAAAAAACTTGTCCAGCATTATCTCTCACGCTGCTGAAGCATAAGAGAGCGAGCTAACATCATGCTGCACAGCCACTTAAGACTCCTAATGCCCTGCAGCTAAGACATCTAGCGGATTATCATACCTTATATCATAGTGGTCAGTACCGGGGTCATCACAGATCAGCAGCTCCCAGTAGAGCACAGTTCATATAGCAGAGTCGTTTTGCATCTCCAGAGTCATTGGGTAAGTCTTAGTGATGAGCGAATAGTTAAATGTTCGGATTTGGGAAAATCGGCACTAATAATTTCTAACATCCTTGCATTCGAATAACGAATCCAATGAAAGTCAATGTGAAAGCTGAATATTTATTTTCCTGGACCCAACAAACAGGTCTGGGGGCATGAAAAAAAAGCTGAAATGGATGGGAAAGAGCTAAAACTAAATGGGAACAGCATGGAGAAGATGCCTGCATGTCTTTCTGACTCACATATGGTATCTGGGAATAATGTCAGACTATTGCACCGGTTTTGCGGATTTATAAAAAGACCTACCAAACAAAACCTACACTTTTTTTTTTAAGGGAAAAATGCTAAGAAATAGTTTGTCCTTCATAATTACATGTATATACCGCAAAATAAAAAATTAAAAAATTATACCTCCTCTTTAGCACATGTTTACACGGAGCATTTTGGCTTTAGTTTTTCCTTTAACATTTGTGAGGGCTCTCACTCCTACATTTGGGAGGACCCACCCTCATGCCAAATAGTTAACAAGATAGTGGAATACATATTAATCAGCACTTTACAATGCCAGCTAAAATATGCCCATTTGAATATTGGGTTTCGCCCACCACCACCACCACCACCATATCCACCGCCATGTCATTATGCGGCCCTTGCTTCACATTTTCAGAGGGCCAGCAGGTGCCGTGAAACCCAAGTTTTGTGAGCTCCACAGTTTATTTTGGCCACCGGATCCCAATGGAGCCACTGTCATAGCGGGTAAAGCCACTGTAAGGTGAATATAATACAAAAGTTGGGTGAGTTGTATGATCAATGTCAGTAAATTGGATTCTACCAGACACAAAAAAGCATTAGAATTCAATCCTGAATACAGTGTAACAAGCGAGGGCCTGTATTGTGGTCAGTCTGTCAGACCTGAAACCCATGTCAGGAACATGTGCAAGTCTCATTTTACTTGGAAGCAGCCTCCTCAAAGGAAAGAAACAAGAGTGTCATTGACCAATCTGCACAAGCCTACAGAGCAACAATGAAGTAATTACAGGATATGTCCCAGAGAGTGTCGAGGTCTGTGGAGTGTATTACTCTGTCTTGTGTATTACTCAGGTGCTACAGAGCTCAGTAAAGGCCTTAATGTGGCAATGACCATGTTCCAAAATGTGGAGAGCTGCGGCCTGAGTCGGTCTGTGGAGCATATTAACCCAGTCTCTTAGACGTGCTTAAAATTTACAGAAACTGGCCAATACCCCAACACCATTTATAGCAAGGACCCTAATTTAGAAAATGTAAGGGAAGCAACAGCTTAATAGAGAGACACAAGTCTCATTGAGAAGCCTGGAAAAGTCAGCAATGATCTTTGTCCAGCACAGGGCAATGTAAAGTGCGTAAGAATATGTATGCCCTATCTAACTAACAATTTGTGAACAGACATATATGCTGGCAAGGGACAATTGAACGTTGTGCTGGGACAACAACCTGGACATGGTTGCTGACTATTGTTTCTGTGCAAGTGTAGGTCGTGGACAGGAGGCTTCAGCGCCTCCTTCCTGGACCTCAGATTGGGCAGGCAGTAACACAGGGGAAGGGCCAGTGGTTTCACCATCAGACACAGATTTTGTACCCAGGTGTTCCGCCCACCAATTGGGGTGCTGCGTATATGAACAGAATATGGCATATGCTAACAGAGGTATTATGTCGAATTTCCCTTTATAAAGGGATGTTTGGGTAAGATTTTTGAACTTGCAGCATTTATATATAGAGAGAGCATGTTTCACTACTCATATTTTTATTCTGTATAAGGCTGAAACCTGAAGAATTGTGTGAAGCATATTAATGCATTGATGTTCCAAAATGTCCAAGCGCACACCCAAAACTCAACATCAGGCTACCAGATACACGCTTAAAGAGACCATGAGAAGGGCAACACAATAAAAAAATATAATAATAGAATATATAGAGATTGAGAGTAGAAATCTGACCATTGTACACTGTGCAAAGGTTTCCAAAAATTACCCTAGGCGTCTATATCATACAAGCTGAAAGAGGCCGTGATGGGGACATCACAATACGTTTTGCAGTTATTACAAGAGGTAGAAATAGGGAGTACAAGTTTCACCTTTGCACAATGTGCAAAGTTTTAAAAAAGTAAAAAACATTACGCAAGTGAGGTATACATTGATGACCATGAAGTACTTGGTGCAGAAGCAGGAGGAGAAGAAGGAGGAGGAGGTGATTTCCTGAACAAAATGGGTTTGGATGGTAAGGGATGGGCGCTAAGACAACTTACAAAAAAAACATTTGGGCTGCATTTACATTACGTTGCTGTCATCCGTAGGGTTTACAAAGTCAGAGGAAATCCAGCCCTTGTTCAATTTTAGAAGTGTCAGCCTGTCTGCATTTTCCGTTGACAGCTGTATGTGCCTATTCGTTATGATTGCACCAGCTGAACTAAAAACCCGCTCAGACAATACACTTGCAGAAGGGCATGGCAGCACCTCCAAGGCGTTCAAGGAGAAGTCGGGCCAAGTGTACAGCTTTGACAACCAATAGTTAAAGGGCACCGCCAAGAGGTCGTGGAATGACTCAGTTTCTGTAGCATAGACCAAAAACTCCTGTTCCTCCTCATCCTGTTCCTCGTCATCACCCAATGTGGCCTGAGAATATTGTGTGAGGCTAGGCTGTGTGGTATCAGCCACTGTAAAATCTTCCTCCATAGCCACCTGATCGGCATTCAAAGCTTCCTCTTTGAGATTCTGCCGTGAACATTTTAATAGACAGATCAGCAAGATGGTTACACTGATAATAGCGTCATCAGCGCTCACCATCTTGGTACAGTACTCAAAGTTTTGAAGAACCTCACATAGGTCAGCAATCCGCACCCTCTCATTTGTTATGTGTGGGGGCTGATTGTTACTCTGATGGGCACTGAGAAGCTGGAATTCAGACACTGCCCTCTGCTGCTCACTAAGCCTTGCCAACATATGAAAGGTCAAATTCCAGTAGGTGGGCAGGTCACAAATCAGTCAGTGATGAGGCAAATTAAAGCACTGCTGCAGCAAAGCTAGACCAGCAAAAACCTGAGATGACTTTCGGAAATGTGCGCTGACATGGCGTACCTTGGCAAGTAGGTCTGGCAAGTCAGGGTATGTTTTAAAAAAACGCTGTACAACCAAGTTCAGCATTTGGGCCATGAATGGAACGTGTACCAGCTTGCAGAGCTTTAAAGTCGACACCAAGATACGCCCATTATTGCACACAACCAGACCTGGTAGGAGGTTCAGCAGGGAGAGCCACTGATCGGTCTGTTCTTTTATCCCTTTCAACAGCTCTGCTGCATTGTTATCTTTATCACCCAAACAGGTGAGCTTCAGCAGACCGTGCTGCAGCTTCGCCAAGGCAGTGCTGCAGACTTCCCAGCTGGGGAGTGATGGGGAGGCTAGTTCCACTGAGGATGAGGAGGAGGAGGTGGAGAGACAGGAAGTGGAATACGAGGAGACTGAAACCCTGATGAAAGTTGGGCCGTCTATCCTTGGTGTGTGTAAGATGTGTGATGTCACAGCGTCTGACTCTCTCCCTTACTCCACCACAGTAACTTAGTGTGCTGTTAGGGAAATTTTGTGTCCCTGTCCACAAGAACTTGTCCACGTGCCTGTGGTTAGGTGGACCTTCTGTGTGACTGCATTGGCCAGAGCACGGCTGATATTGTGTAACACGTTCTTATGTAATGCAGGGATGGGAAAAAAGTGGTGGCTGGGAATCGAGTACCATTGGGCTGCCACCGCCAAGAGGGCGCAGAAAGACTTAGTTCCTACAAGACAAAACGGCAACATTTTCAGGAATAGCAATCTGGCAATGTGAGTGTTTAGCGTTTGGGCCTGTGGGTGGGTATTTCTGCTTTCTGTTAAATGTCTGGGGCAGGGACAACTGAATGCTGCGCTGGGACAAAGGACTGGACGTGGTTGCTGACTGTTTTGTTGTTTTGTCTGTGCAACTGCAAGTTGTGGAAAGGAGGCCTGCTTCATGGACAGCAGATTGGGAAGAATGCAACACAGGGGAAATGGCAATGGTTTTACCCTCAGACACAGATTTTGTACCCAGGGGTTCTGCCAACCTACTGGGGTGCTAGGCTGCCATGTGCTTTTGCTTGCTGGTGGTGCTCAGGTTAGCAATATTCTTGCCTCTTCTTAGCTTGGTTTGGCAGATGCAATGGCAGCTGTTTTGTCTGAAGGAATTTCAGAAAAAACTGCCATACAGGGGAAAAACGCACCCTTGGCCTGTTATCAAGCTGAGTGGGGGCAATGTGGAACAGAGATCTACCTCTGTTCAAATCACTACCTCTTCTTGCCTGTTCTTGTGCTACGGATCCATCCCTCTCTGCACTGCTGTGCTTGCTAGGCATTCCACCATGCCAGGTTAGATCAGTGGCCTCATCGACCACCTCGTCTCCCAATTCATTAATCCGACCATCCTTCTGAGTTGCAATTTAAGGCTGACATGATGGCAACTGTGCGTCATGATTATCCTCCACCTCTTCAGACATGAATTGACATTCCCCAAAGTGGCTTGCTCCTGGCCGTGGGTGCTCAAATATTTGTGCGACTAGCGGTGGACTCCGCGTCTGTCAGTGGCACATCACGATTCATCCTCCACAGTCTTTTTACCGGCCCAGCGTTCTCATAAGGCGCTACAGTTATAAGTGCCCTGAGACATTACGGTCTCTTTGCCCAAGCTTCAGTATAGTACGTTACTGATGAAGGTCTGTATAATGGACCGAAACGTTTGTTGGGTACTACAATAAAATTTTCACATAAGCATCAAGTTGAGTGCTAGGTTTTTTCGTTATTTGCATTAAGGTGTGGGAGCCTACCTTAGCACCATCCTACCAGTAGTGCACACGCTTCTTTCTACAAATATTTGTGCATCACATCACCCTCTCATGACCCTCTTAAATGGTGCATATTGAGAGGCCTGACAAATTATGAGGGAAAGTAAACAGTTCCTCAGAGTGGCCAGCATTGGGGTCATATGTCTCCTCATGGTGGGAGGAAGGAAGACCAGGTTGAGGAATCAGAGGCCAAGCCTCTTGACTACTGAGACTGGACCGTGTTGAAGACTTCATGGTGCTGCTTGTCAACACACTGGAGCCTTTGTCTGCCATCCAACCCACAACATGTCTGGGTTTGTCAGTGGTGTAGGGCGCTGACCAAATATTGACAGAAAGCTAGAACGACATACAGTCACCTTCTGATCTGTCACACGGCCTTAGAGGACACCACCACATCCATGTCTCTTAACGTCACCCTAGCTCATATCGTTATGCTTAAGAAAAAAAATTCCTGGCTTTATTTTTCAGAAAAACAATCACAGAGATGTTTTGTACAAATTCACTGTATCTAGCAATGTGTTGCAATTTTAATTAAATATATCAGCTTTACTACACACGGCAAGAGTAGAAAATTAGAGGTAAATAGTCATGTTTGCACGCTATTTATTTCACCAATAGAATTTTTTTTTTGCATTGTTTTAAATCACCTTTTTTGAGACAAGGCAACTGCAGACTCAGGGAAATTATTGGTAAATAGTGACGTTTCTGTAGCTCAACAGGCTGACTTGTATATTATGGTAGTGGATGAAACCCTTCCTATTTCTCCCTAATCCCACTGTCTGTTCCTAATACTAAACTATACAACACAAGGGAATATAACTCCCAAGTACTTTCCTTTTACTCTCCCTCGTATTAAAGCTCACCCAATGCTATCCCCACCTAGCAAACAAGTAATCTTTTGCTCTTAAAACAGCTTTTTGGAATGAATAACACTCCCTGTATGCTCCTATCACTCTCCCTAAGCTCACACTACGCTCTCCCTGCACTGTTTCTGGCTGCAAAGTGCGCAAAATGGGATTAAATATCCCCTATGATGCTGTAAGGCCAGCCAATCACAGTAATGCCACACCAAAGATGGCGCCAGCATTACTGTGATCAGCAAGCCAGCCCAGCATGTTCATTGGCTGCAAATAAAAGCACCAAACATGCTGGGCGGTTCACCTGAAAATACCGAGGCGAATACAAAACTACTCGCCGAGTAAAAAATAGCCCGAATAACATACTATTTGTGCGAGTAACGAATAGTGCCGAATGTATTCACTCTTCACTAGTATGTCTATGTTCTGTAGAATGTAAGCTCTTATAGTCAGCAAGGTCCTCTCTAAGAGCAATCATGTTCAGAAAACGTTTGCCAATCTCAAATTTGGCATGAACATAGCATATTCGGATTCATGTTTGATTTCACAAAACATTTTTACTCAAAGTCGGTAAAATTTGGTCACAGTTCCGTAAATCATCGCATTTCCACTAATGCTTTTGTTATTTCTTTGGCTAGGATAGTGGTGCTGTATGATGAGCAGGGGGCGACATGTTTGATGAGGGGAGGGGGGGTGTCTTGGTCAGAGGAGCTGCAGAATAGAAATTGTTTTTCATTTTTTTCCTTTAATAACTTAACGTGTGTACATTCCGGCAGGCAATCATGGCGCAGAAAACATCAACAACATCATGACACAAGGTCTTCTGTAATTGGCTGCCAAACTCACATGTCCCTGGACAAATGAAAAGCAGGAATCTTGTTTTACTGGTGCCATCTTCCCAGTGTCACAGTGCAGAGAAGCATCTCCTGATAGTGCTGCAAGTGAGCTTGTCAGTTAGCTAGATAAGATCCCGTCCTGTGTGAAATCGATCTTCCAGCATCAAACTAGATTGTCCAAAAACTATTGCTGTCTCAAGAGGCCTCATTTGCTAATCCAAATTGTTTCTGATAAAATAGTTTCAGTGAGAAATCAGAAGGCCAGATTTCCACTTAAAAATCGTTAGGTATAACAGTGTTGTTCAGACACACGATGTAAGAAAATAGTGAATGTTCATTTAGAGACAAGTGACTGACAGCTGTGGGCCTAAGGTTGAGAAACAGCATGTTACATATTACAAGAGGGGAAGGCTACATACAACATGAGTGAGAAAAAGCGAGGTCATGGAAGGGGGAATAGGCTTGGTATTCGACATGTACATGGGTTAGGTGATAATGTTAATGAAAGCTCAACTGAACAAACACCATCTTGTCTTATTCAGAGACCACTGACCTGTTACTGAATGGTCTACTCGACTCCCGCTCTTTGGCAGCTGCACAGCATTACACCTTGTAGATGAGGCTCAGAAAGAGCATGTGCTCCGGTGGATGGCAAGTGCTGCATCAAGTAGCCTCTGCTACTATTTCTCCACCTTAACATCACACACTGTAGAATCCTCAGAGGTGGCACTGCATTCACCCTTGTATATCCCCCGCATCACAAATTTCCAAATGCCCAACTGACTTTGGGGAACCACAGATGGGTCATACTGAAGAGCTGTTCACAGATTCTATTACATGGGCATCAGAGGTCTACTCCAAAGATTCACAGTATCCAGAAGAAGAAAGCATCAGCACCAATGCCCAAAATTTTTCATGCTTGATCTGGGGCCGGGCGAACTATGGTCCAAGCAGAATCCAGACCCTCATCACCAGACGTTAACCACCAAGGGTGGAGGTAATTCTGTTGAGATACCAGAGGCACACGTGGAATGTACTGTGGTGTCAGGGCAAGAAGAGGAGTAGAGTGACTCTCAGGGTAAGGAGTGTGAGAACAGAGGATGATGATTAGGTTGTACATCCCACTTGGTGTGAACCCAGAGGTACACAGCTGAGTAGCTCAGCAGAGGAAGTGGAAGAGAAGGTTATGGAGTGGCTTCCCACACAGACACAAAGTGATGCAACCATGACAAGTACTGCATCCTCAGCCCCAACTCTGGTTGTGGCCAGCACCAGTCGCGATTGTGCAGTTTGCAGAGGCAGATAAGGTTGCCTCATCTGGACCTTTTTTTGAGACCGCAAAGGAGTAATCAACTCATGTTATCTGCCAAATTTTCAAAAAAAAACTCAGTAGAGGCACAATGCCTTAGTCTGGGAATGTCACTGCACTAAAATGCAGACTAGCGGGCCTCGCCAATCACCGGCTGCCCCATTAACCCCATCTGCTGCTTCCTCCTCTGTCACCATGCCAGTCTTCTCACACAGGTCTCTGGCCACAGAAACTCCACTTGCTTACCCCCTACAGTCGGCGTGAGTGAAAGCTGGTCAGCTGCTATGGAAGTAGACATGACTTTTGCTTTAGTGTCACCTAGCACAACACATCTTTCTTAATCCACCATAACATCTCCACCTGCACATCACTCACAGTCCGGCAGTTTGCATTGTTCTTCATACTCCGCTCTCTATCAGCACAGCAGCCAGCTCTCGGTCCTGCAGATGTGGTCAAATAAAAGAATGTTTCCTCCTACACATGGCAAAGCTAAGAGGTTGAACTCCACGATCTCCAATCTGTTGGCCACAGAAATGCTGCCTTTCCACCTGGTGGATGCAGAAGGTTTCATAGAGTTTGTCCATCACAGTCCCTCAGTACCAGTTGCCCAGTCACTATTACTTCTCTAAGAAAGCTGTGAATGTGCTACACCAGTGTCACAATCCATTTTTCGATTTGTGGCAGCTCTAGTTCCACTATGTTTTAAATGTAGCATTTTTCTTTTTTTCAGGACCAGCGGGGGTTAATATCAGTTTCCCTTGTGGGCTATCTGTTGCAGCTGCAGAGTTGCTAGGTCAGCTGATGTGGGTGGTGAACCACTACCACCATCCTTTAAACGGTCACCTGATGCATCAGCTGACTGTTGGTGATAGAGTTTCTCTATGGAGTCCAGCCATGCAGTTGCAGCTCTCTGGTGTCAGCTACTTCTGATGTTTGGAGTCCTCTTTCTGTGTCTTCTGCTGTGTGGAGCTTGGCAGCAGAGTCTGGAAGCTAAGTGTTGTGTTTATTCCTTGTCCCTCTCATGTTTGTCACTCTCCCCTGTATGGTACCATCTGCAGTGGTGAGGCTAGTGTCCTTGCCAGCCAGTGCACTAGCGAGGACAGTGTGAGATGACAGCGAGGGATGAGGTTCCTGATGGCGGTGAGGGGGAGGACCCACTTAGGGCGTTAGGGGAGTGCAGGGACAGGATCAGGTTTGAGCTTAGGGGGTGTCCATCCCTCAATTCCCTATCGGTAGGGCCTTACTCTCCCCTTTTCCATCCCGTTGTGCGTTTGCTGTGCCGTCCACTGACCGATTCCCCATTGGGTCATTGTATTTCATGCCAACCAACATGTCGCAGACAACATCTCTCATTCCCTGAAAAAATCTATGCCTGCCAGGGTGCATTCCTGCACTGATGCCTGGAAGAGCAAACATGGGCAGGGGCATTACATCTGCTGGCTCTGGGTGCACGTAGTCAAGGGGCTGCTCCACAAGTCTTTGAATCCCCAAGGCTTGCAGGATAAACCTCTGTATCTAACACTTCCTCCACTGCTTTTGGCTCTTCCACATCCTCTATGGTCTCCACCTGTGCCATCACCCTCTCCCTTAATCAGACACGCGTTCCAACAGTGCAGATAGAATCCCCACTCAGTTCTGTGCAGCCATGGCTCACTGCCATCAGGCAGTATTCAACTAAATATGCCTTGGAGATCGCAGTCACAGAGCTGTAGACTTGTGTACAGCTATCCAGGCCAAGTTAGTGGCTGTCTCCACTGAACCTCGATCCAGGGAAGGCTGTGTGCTATAATGGTGCAAACCTTGTTGTTGGGGGGAAACCTCACACACATGCCTTGCATGGCTTACATTCTCAACCTGGTGGTACAGCAATTTCTACACCACTATCCCAGCCTGGATGCGCTGCTGCAAAAAGCACGGTCACTGGATGTTCACTTCCAACAATCGCACTCTGCAGGTCATCGACTTGCATAGCTACAGAGGTCTTTTGGCCTCCCTGGTTATCCGTTTGATTTGTGATGTTCCGGCAAGGTTAAACTTCAATCTGCCCATGTTGCAATGAGTGTGGTAGTAGCGATGAGCCCTGGTGCGGTATTTCCTTTTGCATAGCCTGGTCCAGTGCACTACAGACGTGGTGCAAATCATGCTTGCAGAGTGTGCACAGATAACGGACTCCTGCACCCTTCTGCACAGTTTTGAAATGACTACTAAGATGGTTAGCACTGACAGTGCCGTCATCTGCATAACTATTCCGGTCATCTACATGCTGGAGCACACTTCGAATAGTCTGCATGAGGAGGTGGTGGTCCCAGACAAAGAGGTGGAAGCAGGTGAGGATAGGGAAGGGATAACAATATCTCAAATTTCTAGGCTGTCGTCTCACAGGCGGGTGCAATGAGAGGGTGGCTTACAGGGATTGAGGTGGGCTCATGGTACCAGACAAACTGTTAGTGAAGATGTAGGAGCCTAAGAACAAATGGAGGAGGATGAGGTGATATTATTTAGACCAGCCTATTCACCAGAACAACACAGTATTAGGCTAAGTTCACATTTGCTAAGTTCACATCGGCGACGCAACGCACAACGCAAATGTAAACGCATGCACAATGCAGCGTTTTGTGACGCATGCGTCCACTTTTGCATGTTTTTTGGCGCAGAAAAAACTGCATCTTGCAGCGTCCTCTGCACCCTGACGCATGCACCACAGTGACGCATGCGTCACAAAACGCAAGTGCAACGCATGTCCATGCGCCCCCCATGTTAAATATAGGGGCGCATGACGCATGCGTCGCCGCAGCTGCGCCCGACGCAACGCTAATGTGAACGTAGCCTTAGTCTGACACGTTGCTAGAGACTGGAGAGGATGATGTAGGAGTATCTGCAGCTCAATATCAATGCCATCAGGGGTCATTTGGACCCTTTTGCATTTTGGTCTTCAAAAGTGGAAGAGTGACCCAAGCTCGCGTGTAATGCCTTGGAGGTTTTATCGTGCCCGGCAGCCAGCGTTCTCTCAGAATGTGTCTTCAGCGCTGTTAGTGGTGTGTCCTGATGGATAAGCACATTCTGCTGTCACCTGAAAGCGTAGACTGACTAACTTTCATCAAAATGAACAAGTCATGGATCTCCAATGACTTTTGCATCCCAGTCATAGACTGGGCAAACTAGTTGATGGTGTACTTTTTAGTGTCATGCATTAATCTTGAATTATTGCAGTCTGTGCCACCTTTTTGGTGGCTTCTGTGCCTGCTGCTGCTGATGATAAAAAAGTGTTCAAATGTGGGGACTCCAGGTTGAGTCTCCATCTGGTGAGTTGCCTGTGTAAGTAGGGCTCCCAGACAGGCAGGCTTTCCCTTACTTTCAGTCAACTACCTGTGCTATTGTCCTTACATTTCTCTACCAATATTACTGTATGAAACTGATGCTTGTGCCATCTGAGTGTGGCCAGAATAAAAAAAAAATGAAGGTGTTGCATGAGGTATCAGGTCTCTCAGCTAAGAAGGCTTACACCGCTCCCTTAACCACAAGTTCCTCATTGAGACTTCAATTCAATGCTGTAAATGCTGGCCCCGACCCAGATACCTCATGCATGGTCCATGACTGACTGCTGCTATGCCATTTGCAAATTTCTACTGTGGGTCAATTGATGCCACTTTTCATGGTATATGCCCCTAATTTTAGCTTTGTGAAGCTTTTTGTCACTCCTTAAGGTTTTATGTATACTTTTGGTTTTGCCTCCCATTGAATCTAATGGGGTTCGAGTACATTCGTTGAACGTCTAAATGTTCAGCGAATCAAACCAAATCGAACCTTGAAACATTTGCTCATCTCTAGTCCTCTCTCTCCTGCAGAGTGTTTTCTCTAAGGCTACTTTCACACTAGCGTCGGGCTCGGCCCGTCGCCGTGCGTCGGGCTCGGCCCGTCGCCGTGCGTCGGGCCGAGGTCCCCGACGCTAGCGTTGTCCCCGCCGCACAACGGGGGCAGCGGATGCATTTTTCCCACGCATCCGCTGCCCCATTGTGAGGTGCGGGGAAGTGCGGGGAGGTGTGGGCGGAGTTCCGGCCGCGCATGGGCGGTCGGAAAAAGCGGACCGTCGGGAGCAAAAAACGTTACATGTAAGGTTTTTTTTTCCCGACGGTCCGCTACCACACGCCCAAGCGTCGCAAAACGGACGCGACGTTTGGCAATGCGTCGCAAATGCGTCGCTAATGCGTCGCTAATGTTAGTCTATGACGAAAAAACGCATCCAGCAAGAACTTTTGCTGGATGCGTATTTTCGGCAAAACGACGCATTTGCGACGTATTGCAGTTAACGCTAGTGTGAAACTAGCCTTATAGTCAGCAATGTTTTTTCGCGCTATCCTCTTCCCCATGTGTATTTTCCAAGTATTTAGAAGCTTTGCGGTATTGAGACTTGCACAAATGTATTCATGGCAAAGAATGGAGAAGACTTACCGGTAATGGAATTTATGTGCTATGAGGGTAAGAAACCCTTCCTTTCAGTGTTTTTTTTTTTTTTGCTACCTTTTGATGAGGAAGAGAACTTTAAAAATTACATGAAGGGTTTGCTGCTCCTCCAGATAGTCTTGTATAGATACGACAACAATAACCTCTCCTTGCATCAACGGAACCAGGGATTCCCAGCCAGACTCCCAGGCTGGTTACTCGCCCCACCTCAATCTGCGTAGCAGCTGACAAGGGTAGGACCATTCAGTTTAGAATGGCCACTGACCCCCTGAATTTGGTAACATTGTCTTGCACAGTTCCCTGAACTTGTCTTTTTTAATCACACATTTTGCAGGATTTTCTCTAGCAAGGAAAATGAAAACAAACCCCAATTACTAGATGAACATTCAAGGGGGTCACTTGCCACCCAGGATCAGTTTAGGTACCAAATTATGAGTAGGAATCATCTCTTCCAAATGATCTCCTTTGAAGGCTGTGGACTGCTGGCACAATCCAACCTTCCTGCCGTTGCCGCTGGCTGTGTTGAGGAGGGTCTTCACAGGCTGTCACTTAGCCACTCTTCCGCTGAGCTGACAGCAGCTCTCCTTCAGCATTCAATGCCCCACCAACACAGCATTGCCATTGAATTCAGTTCCTCCCCCAGAATACCGTGGGATTGAACCTATCACTTCTGGCATTCATGACACCACTGGAGTGCTCATTGTCAGGGCAAGCTTTCACACATCTGCATGCCCTGCTCATTCACAGGGCTGCAACGACTCGGCAGCCACATCAGTTTACTATCCTGCTGCTGTCAAGTGTCCACTCACCAGCTGATTGCTTCTGACTAGGGTTGAGCGAAACGGGTCGATCATTTTCAAAAGTCGCCGACTTTTGGCTAAGTCGGCGTCTCATGAAACCCGATCCGACCCCTGTGCTTGTCGGCCATGCGGTACGCGACTTTCGCGCCAAAGTCGCGTTTCAATGACGCGAAAAGCGCCATTTCTCAGCCAATGAAGGTGAACGCAGAGTGTGGGCAGCGTGATGACATAGATCCTGGTTCCCACCATCTTAGAGAAGGGCATTGCAGTGATTGGCTTGCTGTCTGCGGCGTCACAGGGGCTATAAAGGGGCGTTCCCGCCGACCGCCATCTTACTGCTGCTGATCTGAGCTTAGGGACAGGTTGCTGCCGCTTCGTCAGAAGCAGGGAGAGCGTTAGGCAGGGTCCACTAACCACCAAACCGCTTGTGCTGCAGCGATTTGCACTGTCCAACACCACCTTCGGTGTGCAGGGACTGTGGAAGCTATTTTTTTTTTTTTTCCCCTCAGCGCTGTAGCTCATTGGGCTGCCCTAGAAGGCTCCGTGATAGCTGTATTGCTGTGTGTACGCCACTGTGCAAACCAACTGCTTTTTTCAAAGCACATATCCTCTTGTTCCTTCCTTTCTGCACAGCTATCTTTTTTGTTTGTCCACACTTTTTATTTAATTTGTGCATCAGTCCACTCCTATTGCTGCCTGCCATACCTGGCTTAGATTACTGCAGGGAGATAGTAATTGTAGGACAGTCCCTGTTTTTTTTTTGTTTTTTTTGTGGGAGATTAAGATTGGCATTTCTGCTACAGTGCCATCCCTGTGTGTGCCATCTCTCACTGAGTGGGCCATAGAAAGCCTATTTATTTTTTCCGTGATTTGTGTTCTAAATTCTACCTCAACACAAAAACACTACATCAATCAGTGGGAGAAAAATATTGGCCTCAGTCAGGGCTTGTGTGTCACTGCTGTGTGTGCTATCTCTCATTCAGTGGGCTATAGCAAGCCTATTTATTTTATTTTTTTTTTAATATTATTTGGTTTCTAAAGTCTCCCTGAAAAAAAAAAAAATACCTAAAAAAACAGTGGGAGAGTAATATTGCCCTTTCAGCTTGTGTGCCAGTCTTGACTCCTGGGTGTGCCACCTCTCTCCCTCTCATTCAGTGGGCCATAGAAAGGCTATTTATTTTTTTTTTAAAATATTATTGGGTTTCTAAAGTCTCCCTTAAAAAACAAAAAATACATAAAAAAACAGTGGGAGAGTAATATTGCCCTTTCAGCTTGTGTGCCAGTCTTGACTC
Organism: Ranitomeya variabilis; assembly: GCF_051348905.1. NCBI lineage: Eukaryota > Metazoa > Chordata > Amphibia > Anura > Dendrobatidae > Ranitomeya > Ranitomeya variabilis. The sequence continues at coordinate 628,373,330 of NC_135232.1, forward strand.
CTGGGTGTGCCACCTCTCTCCCTCTCATTCAGTGGGCCATAGAAAGCCTATTTATTTTTTTTTTTAAATATTATTGGGTTTCTAAAGTCTCCCTTAAAAAACAAAAAATACATAAAAAAACAGTGGGAGAGTAATATTGCCCTTTCAGCTTGTGTGCCAGTCTTGACTCCTGGGTGTGCCACCTCTCTCTCTCATTCAGTGGGCCATAGAAAGGCTATTTTTTTTTTGGTTTTTTTAATATTATTTGGTTTCTAAAGTCTCCCTGAAAAAAAAAAAAAAAACATAAAAAAACAGTGGGAGAGTAATATTGCCCTTTCAGCTTGTGTGCCAGTCTTGACTCCTGGGTGTGCCACCTCTCTCCCTCTCATTCAGTGGGCCATAGAAAGCCTATTTATTTATTTTTTTTTAATATTATTGGGTTTCTAAAGTCTCCCTTAAAAAACAAAAAATACATAAAAAAACAGTGGGAGAGTAATATTGCCCTTTCAGCTTGTGTGCCAGTCTTGACTCCTGGGTGTGCCACCTCTCTCCCTCTCATTCAGTGGGCCATAGAAAGCCTATTTATTTTTTTTTTTAAATATTATTGGGTTTCTAAAGTCTCCCTTAAAAAACAAAAAATACATAAAAAAACAGTGGGAAAGTAATATTGCCCTTTCAGCTTGTGTGCCAGTCTTGACTCCTGGGTGTGCCACCTCTCTCCCTCTCATTCAGTGGGCCATAGAAAGCCTATTTATTTTTTTTTTAAATATTATTGGGTTTCTAAAGTCTCCCTTAAAAAACAAAAAATACATAAAAAAACAGTGGGAGAGTAATATTGCCCTTTCAGCTTGTGTGCCAGTCTTGACTCCTGGGTGTGCCACCTCTCTCCCTCTCATTCAGTGGGCCATAGAAAGCCTATTTATTTATTTTTTTAAATATTATTGGGTTTCTAAAGTCTCCCTTAAAAAACAAAAAATACATAAAAAAACAGTGGGAGAGTAATATTGCCCTTTCAGCTTGTGTGCCAGTCTTGACTCCTGGGTGTGCCACCTCTCTCTCTCATTCAGTGGGCCATAGAAAGGCTATTTTTTTTTTTGGTTTTTTTAATATTATTTGGTTTCTAAAGTCTCCCTGAAAAAAAAAAAAAAACATAAAAAAACAGTGGGAGAGTAATATTGCCCTTTCAGCTTGTGTGCCAGTCTTGACTCCTGGGTGTGCCACCTCTCTCCCTCTCATTCAGTGGGCCATAGAAAGCCTATTTATTTATTTTTTTAAATATTATTGGGTTTCTAAAGTCTCCCTTAAAAAACAAAAAATACATAAAAAAACAGTGGGAGAGTAATATTGCCCTTTCAGCTTGTGTGCCAGTCTTGACTCCTGGGTGTGCCACCTCTCTCCCTCTCATTCAGTGGGCCATAGAAAGCCTATTTATTTATTTTTTTAAATATTATTGGGTTTCTAAAGTCTCCCTTAAAAAACAAAAAATACATAAAAAAACAGTGGGAGAGTAATATTGCCCTTTCAGCTTGTGTGCCAGTCTTGACTCCTGGGTGTGCCACCTCTCTCCCTCTCATTCAGTGGGCCATAGAAAGCCTATTTATTTTTTTTTTTAAATATTATTGGGTTTCTAAAGTCTCCCTTAAAAAACAAAAAATACATAAAAAAACAGTGGGAGAGTAATATTGCCCTTTCAGCTTGTGTGCCAGTCTTGACTCCTGGGTGTGCCACCTCTCTCCCTCTCATTCAGTGGGCCATAGAAAGCCTATTTATTTTTTTTTTTAAATATTATTGGGTTTCTAAAGTCTCCCTTAAAAAACAAAAAATACATAAAAAAACAGTGGGAGAGTAATATTGCCCTTTCAGCTTGTGTGCCAGTCTTGACTCCTGGGTGTGCCACCTCTCTCCCTCTCATTCAGTGGGCCATAGAAAGCCTATTTATTTTTTAAAAAAAATATTATTGGGTTTCTAAAGTCTCCCTTAAAAAACAAAAAATACATAAAAAAACAGTGGGAGAGTAATATTGCCCTTTCAGCTTGTGTGCCAGTCTTGACTCCTGGGTGTGCCACCTCTCTCCCTCTCATTCAGTGGGCCATAGAAAGCCTATTTTTTTTTTTTTAAATATTATTGGGTTTCTAAAGTCTCCCTTAAAAAACAAAAAATACATAAAAAAACAGTGGGAGAGTAATATTGCCTCAGCTTGTGTGCCAGTCTTGACTCCTGGGTGTGCCACCTCTCTCTCTCATTCAGTGGGCCATAGAAAGGCTATTTTTTTTTTTGGTTTTTTTAATATTATTTGGTTTCTAAAGTCTCCCTGAAAAAAAAAAAAAAAACATAAAAAAACAGTGGGAGAGTAATATTGCCCTTTCAGCTTGTGTGCCAGTCTTGACTCCTGGGTGTGCCACCTCTCTCCCTCTCATTCAGTGGGCCATAGAAAGCCTATTTATTTATTTTTTTAAATATTATTGGGTTTCTAAAGTCTCCCTTAAAAAACAAAAAATACATAAAAAAACAGTGGGAGAGTAATATTGCCCTTTCAGCTTGTGTGCCAGTCTTGACTCCTGGGTGTGCCACCTCTCTCCCTCTCATTCAGTGGGCCATAGAAAGCCTATTTATTTATTTTTTAAAATATTATTGGGTTTCTAAAGTCTCCCTTAAAAAACAAAAAATACATAAAAAAACAGTGGGAGAGTAATATTGCCCTTTCAGCTTGTGTGCCAGTCTTGACTCCTGGGTGTGCCACCTCTCTCCCTCTCATTCAGTGGGCCATAGAAAGCCTATTTATTTTTTTTTTTAAATATTATTGGGTTTCTAAAGTCTCCCTTAAAAAACAAAAAATACATAAAAAAACAGTGGGAGAGTAATATTGCCCTTTCAGCTTGTGTGCCAGTCTTGACTCCTGGGTGTGCCACCTCTCTCCCTCTCATTCAGTGGGCCATAGAAAGCCTATTTATTTTTTTAAAAAAATATTATTGGGTTTCTAAAGTCTCCCTTAAAAAACAAAAAATACATAAAAAAACAGTGGGAGAGTAATATTGCCCTTTCAGCTTGTGTGCCAGTCTTGACTCCTGGGTGTGCCACCTCTCTCCCTCTCATTCAGTGGGCCATAGAAAGCCTATTTTTAAAAAAAAAAAATATTATTGGGTTTCTAAAGTCTCCCTTAAAAAACAAAAAATACATAAAAAAACAGTGGGAGAGTAATATTGCCCTTTCAGCTTGTGTGCCAGTCTTGACTCCTGGGTGTGCCACCTCTCTCCCTCTCATTCAGTGGGCCATAGAAAGCCTATTTATTTTTTTTTAAAAATATTATTGGGTTTCTAAAGTCTCCCTTAAAAAACAAAAAATACATAAAAAAACAGTGGGAGAGTAATATTGCTCTTTCAGCTTGTGTGCCAGTCTTGACTCCTGGGTGTGCCACCTCTCTCCCTCTCATTCAGTGGGCCATAGAAAGCCTATTTATTTATTTTTTTTTAATATTATTGGGTTTCTAAAGTCTCCCTTAAAAAACAAAAAATACATAAAAAAACAGTGGGAGAGTAATATTGCCCTTTCAGCTTGTGTGCCAGTCTTGACTCCTGGGTGTGCCACCTCTCTCCCTCTCATTCAGTGGGCCATAGAAAGCCTATTTATTTATTTTTTTAAATATTATTGGGTTTCTAAAGTCTCCCTTAAAAAACAAAAAATACATAAAAAAACAGTGGGAGAGTAATATTGCCCTTTCAGCTTGTGTGCCAGTCTTGACTCCTGGGTGTGCCACCTCTCTCTCTCATTCAGTGGGCCATAGAAAGGCTATTTTTTTTTTTTTGTTTTTTTAATATTATTTGGTTTCTAAAGTCTCCCTGAAAAAAAAAAAAAAAACATAAAAAAACAGTGGGAGAGTAATATTGCCCTTTCAGCTTGTGTGCCAGTCTTGACTCCTGGGTGTGCCACCTCTCTCCCTCTCATTCAGTGGGCCATAGAAAGCCTATTTATTTTTTTTTTTAAATATTATTGGGTTTCTAAAGTCTCCCTTAAAAAACAAAAAATACATAAAAAAACAGTGGGAGAGTAATATTGCCCTTTCAGCTTGTGTGCCAGTCTTGACTCCTGGGTGTGCCACCTCTCTCCCTCTCATTCAGTGGGCCATAGAAAGCCTATTTATTTTTTTTTTTAAATATTATTGGGTTTCTAAAGTCTCCCTTAAAAAACAAAAAATACATAAAAAAACAGTGGGAGAGTAATATTGCCCTTTCAGCTTGTGTGCCAGTCTTGACTCCTGGGTGTGCCACCTCTCTCTCTCATTCAGTGGGCCATAGAAAGGCTATTTTTTTTTTTGGTTTTTTTAATATTATTTGGTTTCTAAAGTCTCCCTGAAAAAAAAAAAAAAAACATAAAAAAACAGTGGGAGAGTAATATTGCCCTTACAGCTTGTGTGCCAGTCTTGACTCCTGGGTGTGCCACCTCTCTCCCTCTCATTCAGTGGGCCATAGAAAGCCTATTTATTTATTTTTTTAAATATTATTGGGTTTCTAAAGTCTCCCTTAAAAAACAAAAAATACATAAAAAAACAGTGGGAGAGTAATATTGCCCTTTCAGCTTGTGTGCCAGTCTTGACTCCTGGGTGTGCCACCTCTCTCCCTCTCATTCAGTGGGCCATAGAAAGCCTATTTATTTATTTTTTAAAATATTATTGGGTTTCTAAAGTCTCCCTTAAAAAACAAAAAATACATAAAAAAACAGTGGGAGAGTAATATTGCCCTTTCAGCTTGTGTGCCAGTCTTGACTCCTGGGTGTGCCACCTCTCTCCCTCTCATTCAGTGGGCCATAGAAAGCCTATTTATTTTTTTTTTTAAATATTATTGGGTTTCTAAAGTCTCCCTTAAAAAACAAAAAATACATAAAAAAACAGTGGGAGAGTAATATTGCCCTTTCAGCTTGTGTGCCAGTCTTGACTCCTGGGTGTGCCACCTCTCTCCCTCTCATTCAGTGGGCCATAGAAAGCCTATTTATTTTTTTAAAAAAATATTATTGGGTTTCTAAAGTCTCCCTTAAAAAACAAAAAATACATAAAAAAACAGTGGGAGAGTAATATTGCCCTTTCAGCTTGTGTGCCAGTCTTGACTCCTGGGTGTGCCACCTCTCTCCCTCTCATTCAGTGGGCCATAGAAAGCCTATTTTTAAAAAAAAAAAATATTATTGGGTTTCTAAAGTCTCCCTTAAAAAACAAAAAATACATAAAAAAACAGTGGGAGAGTAATATTGCCCTTTCAGCTTGTGTGCCAGTCTTGACTCCTGGGTGTGCCACCTCTCTCCCTCTCATTCAGTGGGCCATAGAAAGCCTATTTATTTTTTTTAAAAAATATTATTGGGTTTCTAAAGTCTCCCTTAAAAAACAAAAAATACATAAAAAAACAGTGGGAGAGTAATATTGCTCTTTCAGCTTGTGTGCCAGTCTTGACTCCTGGGTGTGCCACCTCTCTCCCTCTCATTCAGTGGGCCATAGAAAGCCTATTTATTTATTTTTTTTTAATATTATTGGGTTTCTAAAGTCTCCCTTAAAAAACAAAAAATACATAAAAAAACAGTGGGAGAGTAATATTGCCCTTTCAGCTTGTGTGCCAGTCTTGACTCCTGGGTGTGCCACCTCTCTCCCTCTCATTCAGTGGGCCATAGAAAGCCTATTTATTTATTTTTTTAAATATTATTGGGTTTCTAAAGTCTCCCTTAAAAAACAAAAAATACATAAAAAAACAGTGGGAGAGTAATATTGCCCTTTCAGCTTGTGTGCCAGTCTTGACTCCTGGGTGTGCCACCTCTCTCTCTCATTCAGTGGGCCATAGAAAGGCTATTTTTTTTTTTTTGTTTTTTTAATATTATTTGGTTTCTAAAGTCTCCCTGAAAAAAAAAAAAAAAACATAAAAAAACAGTGGGAGAGTAATATTGCCCTTTCAGCTTGTGTGCCAGTCTTGACTCCTGGGTGTGCCACCTCTCTCCCTCTCATTCAGTGGGCCATAGAAAGCCTATTTTTTTTTTTTTTAAATATTATTGGGTTTCTAAAGTCTCCCTTAAAAAACAAAAAATACATAAAAAAACAGTGGGAGAGTAATATTGCCCTTTCAGCTTGTGTGCCAGTCTTGACTCCTGGGTGTGCCACCTCTCTCCCTCTCATTCAGTGGGCCATAGAAAGCCTATTTATTTTTTTTTTAAAATATTATTGGGTTTCTAAAGTCTCCCTTAAAAAACAAAAAATACATAAAAAAACAGTGGGAGAGTAATATTGCCCTTTCAGCTTGTGTGCCAGTCTTGACTCCTGGGTGTGCCACCTCTCTCCCTCTCATTCAGTGGGCCATAGAAAGCCTATTTATTTTTTTTTTAAATATTATTGGGTTTCTAAAGTCTCCCTTAAAAAACAAAAAATACATAAAAAAACAGTGGGAGAGTAATATTGCCCTTTCAGCTTGTGTGCCAGTCTTGACTCCTGGGTGTGCCACCTCTCTCCCTCTCATTCAGTGGGCCATAGAAAGCCTATTTATTTTTTTTTTTAAATATTATTGGGTTTCTAAAGTCTCCCTTAAAAAACAAAAAATACATAAAAAAACAGTGGGAGAGTAATATTGCCCTTTCAGCTTGTGTGCCAGTCTTGACTCCTGGGTGTGCCACCTCTCTCTCTCATTCAGTGGGCCATAGAAAGGCTATTTTTTTTTTTGGTTTTTTTAATATTATTTGGTTTCTAAAGTCTCCCTGAAAAAAAAAAAAAAAACATAAAAAAACAGTGGGAGAGTAATATTGCCCTTACAGCTTGTGTGCCAGTCTTGACTCCTGGGTGTGCCACCTCTCTCCCTCTCATTCAGTGGGCCATAGAAAGCCTATTTATTTATTTTTTTAAATATTATTGGGTTTCTAAAGTCTCCCTTAAAAAACAAAAAATACATAAAAAAACAGTGGGAGAGTAATATTGCCCTTTCAGCTTGTGTGCCAGTCTTGACTCCTGGGTGTGCCACCTCTCTCCCTCTCATTCAGTGGGCCATAGAAAGCCTATTTATTTTTTTTTTTAAATATTATTGGGTTTCTAAAGTCTCCCTTAAAAAACAAAAAATACATAAAAAAACAGTGGGAGAGTAATATTGCCCTTTCAGCTTGTGTGCCAGTCTTGACTCCTGGGTGTGCCACCTCTCTCCCTCTCATTCAGTGGGCCATAGAAAGCCTATTTATTTTTTTTTTTAAATATTATTGGGTTTCTAAAGTCTCCCTTAAAAAACAAAAAATACATAAAAAAACAGTGGGAGAGTAATATTGCCCTTTCAGCTTGTGTGCCAGTCTTGACTCCTGGGTGTGCCACCTCTCTCCCTCTCATTCAGTGGGCCATAGAAAGCCTATTTATTTTTTAAAAAAAATATTATTGGGTTTCTAAAGTCTCCCTTAAAAAACAAAAAATACATAAAAAAACAGTGGGAGAGTAATATTGCCCTTTCAGCTTGTGTGCCAGTCTTGACTCCTGGGTGTGCCACCTCTCTCCCTCTCATTCAGTGGGCCATAGAAAGCCTATTTATTTTTTTAAAAAAATATTATTGGGTTTCTAAAGTCTCCCTTAAAAAACAAAAAATACATAAAAAAACAGTGGGAGAGTAATATTGCCCTTTCAGCTTGTGTGCCAGTCTTGACTCCTGGGTGTGCCACCTCTCTCCCTCTCATTCAGTGGGCCATAGAAAGCCTATTTTTAAAAAAAAAAAATATTATTGGGTTTCTAAAGTCTCCCTTAAAAAACAAAAAATACATAAAAAAACAGTGGGAGAGTAATATTGCCCTTTCAGCTTGTGTGCCAGTCTTGACTCCTGGGTGTGCCACCTCTCTCCCTCTCATTCAGTGGGCCATAGAAAGCCTATTTATTTTTTTTAAAAAATATTATTGGGTTTCTAAAGTCTCCCTTAAAAAACAAAAAATACATAAAAAAACAGTGGGAGAGTAATATTGCTCTTTCAGCTTGTGTGCCAGTCTTGACTCCTGGGTGTGCCACCTCTCTCCCTCTCATTCAGTGGGCCATAGAAAGCCTATTTATTTATTTTTTTTTAATATTATTGGGTTTCTAAAGTCTCCCTTAAAAAACAAAAAATACATAAAAAAACAGTGGGAGAGTAATATTGCCCTTTCAGCTTGTGTGCCAGTCTTGACTCCTGGGTGTGCCACCTCTCTCCCTCTCATTCAGTGGGCCATAGAAAGCCTATTTATTTATTTTTTTAAATATTATTGGGTTTCTAAAGTCTCCCTTAAAAAACAAAAAATACATAAAAAAACAGTGGGAGAGTAATATTGCCCTTTCAGCTTGTGTGCCAGTCTTGACTCCTGGGTGTGCCACCTCTCTCTCTCATTCAGTGGGCCATAGAAAGGCTATTTTTTTTTTTTTGTTTTTTTAATATTATTTGGTTTCTAAAGTCTCCCTGAAAAAAAAAAAAAAAACATAAAAAAACAGTGGGAGAGTAATATTGCCCTTTCAGCTTGTGTGCCAGTCTTGACTCCTGGGTGTGCCACCTCTCTCCCTCTCATTCAGTGGGCCATAGAAAGCCTATTTATTTTTTTTTTTAAATATTATTGGGTTTCTAAAGTCTCCCTTAAAAAACAAAAAATACATAAAAAAACAGTGGGAGAGTAATATTGCCCTTTCAGCTTGTGTGCCAGTCTTGACTCCTGGGTGTGCCACCTCTCTCCCTCTCATTCAGTGGGCCATAGAAAGCCTATTTATTTATTTTTTTAAATATTATTGGGTTTCTAAAGTCTCCCTTAAAAAACAAAAAATACATAAAAAAACAGTGGGAGAGTAATATTGCCCTTTCAGCTTGTGTGCCAGTCTTGACTCCTGGGTGTGCCACCTCTCTCTCTCATTCAGTGGGCCATAGAAAGGCTATTTTTTTTTTTGGTTTTTTTAATATTATTTGGTTTCTAAAGTCTCCCTGAAAAAAAAAAAAAAACATAAAAAAACAGTGGGAGAGTAATATTGCCCTTACAGCTTGTGTGCCAGTCTTGACTCCTGGGTGTGCCACCTCTCTCCCTCTCATTCAGTGGGCCATAGAAAGCCTATTTATTTATTTTTTTAAATATTATTGGGTTTCTAAAGTCTCCCTTAAAAAACAAAAAATACATAAAAAAACAGTGGGAGAGTAATATTGCCCTTTCAGCTTGTGTGCCAGTCTTGACTCCTGGGTGTGCCACCTCTCTCCCTCTCATTCAGTGGGCCATAGAAAGCCTATTTATTTATTTTTTAAAATATTATTGGGTTTCTAAAGTCTCCCTTAAAAAACAAAAAATACATAAAAAAACAGTGGGAGAGTAATATTGCCCTTTCAGCTTGTGTGCCAGTCTTGACTCCTGGGTGTGCCACCTCTCTCCCTCTCATTCAGTGGGCCATAGAAAGCCTATTTATTTTTTTTTTTAAATATTATTGGGTTTCTAAAGTCTCCCTTAAAAAACAAAAAATACATAAAAAAACAGTGGGAGAGTAATATTGCCCTTTCAGCTTGTGTGCCAGTCTTGACTCCTGGGTGTGCCACCTCTCTCCCTCTCATTCAGTGGGCCATAGAAAGCCTATTTATTTTTTTAAAAAAATATTATTGGGTTTCTAAAGTCTCCCTTAAAAAACAAAAAATACATAAAAAAACAGTGGGAGAGTAATATTGCCCTTTCAGCTTGTGTGCCAGTCTTGACTCCTGGGTGTGCCACCTCTCTCCCTCTCATTCAGTGGGCCATAGAAAGCCTATTTTTAAAAAAAAAAAATATTATTGGGTTTCTAAAGTCTCCCTTAAAAAACAAAAAATACATAAAAAAACAGTGGGAGAGTAATATTGCCCTTTCAGCTTGTGTGCCAGTCTTGACTCCTGGGTGTGCCACCTCTCTCCCTCTCATTCAGTGGGCCATAGAAAGCCTATTTATTTTTTTTTAAAAATATTATTGGGTTTCTAAAGTCTCCCTTAAAAAACAAAAAATACATAAAAAAACAGTGGGAGAGTAATATTGCTCTTTCAGCTTGTGTGCCAGTCTTGACTCCTGGGTGTGCCACCTCTCTCCCTCTCATTCAGTGGGCCATAGAAAGCCTATTTATTTATTTTTTTTTAATATTATTGGGTTTCTAAAGTCTCCCTTAAAAAACAAAAAATACATAAAAAAACAGTGGGAGAGTAATATTGCCCTTTCAGCTTGTGTGCCAGTCTTGACTCCTGGGTGTGCCACCTCTCTCCCTCTCATTCAGTGGGCCATAGAAAGCCTATTTATTTATTTTTTTAAATATTATTGGGTTTCTAAAGTCTCCCTTAAAAAACAAAAAATACATAAAAAAACAGTGGGAGAGTAATATTGCCCTTTCAGCTTGTGTGCCAGTCTTGACTCCTGGGTGTGCCACCTCTCTCTCTCATTCAGTGGGCCATAGAAAGGCTATTTTTTTTTTTTGTTTTTTTAATATTATTTGGTTTCTAAAGTCTCCCTGAAAAAAAAAAAAAAAACATAAAAAAACAGTGGGAGAGTAATATTGCCCTTTCAGCTTGTGTGCCAGTCTTGACTCCTGGGTGTGCCACCTCTCTCCCTCTCATTCAGTGGGCCATAGAAAGCCTATTTTTTTTTTTTTTAAATATTATTGGGTTTCTAAAGTCTCCCTTAAAAAACAAAAAATACATAAAAAAACAGTGGGAGAGTAATATTGCCCTTTCAGCTTGTGTGCCAGTCTTGACTCCTGGGTGTGCCACCTCTCTCCCTCTCATTCAGTGGGCCATAGAAAGCCTATTTATTTTTTTTTTAAAATATTATTGGGTTTCTAAAGTCTCCCTTAAAAAACAAAAAATACATAAAAAAACAGTGGGAGAGTAATATTGCCCTTTCAGCTTGTGTGCCAGTCTTGACTCCTGGGTGTGCCACCTCTCTCCCTCTCATTCAGTGGGCCATAGAAAGCCTATTTATTTTTTTTTTAAATATTATTGGGTTTCTAAAGTCTCCCTTAAAAAACAAAAAATACATAAAAAAACAGTGGGAGAGTAATATTGCCCTTTCAGCTTGTGTGCCAGTCTTGACTCCTGGGTGTGCCACCTCTCTCCCTCTCATTCAGTGGGCCATAGAAAGCCTATTTATTTTTTTTTTTAAATATTATTGGGTTTCTAAAGTCTCCCTTAAAAAACAAAAAATACATAAAAAAACAGTGGGAGAGTAATATTGCCCTTTCAGCTTGTGTGCCAGTCTTGACTCCTGGGTGTGCCACCTCTCTCTCTCATTCAGTGGGCCATAGAAAGGCTATTTTTTTTTTTGGTTTTTTTAATATTATTTGGTTTCTAAAGTCTCCCTGAAAAAAAAAAAAAAAACATAAAAAAACAGTGGGAGAGTAATATTGCCCTTACAGCTTGTGTGCCAGTCTTGACTCCTGGGTGTGCCACCTCTCTCCCTCTCATTCAGTGGGCCATAGAAAGCCTATTTATTTATTTTTTTAAATATTATTGGGTTTCTAAAGTCTCCCTTAAAAAACAAAAAATACATAAAAAAACAGTGGGAGAGTAATATTGCCCTTTCAGCTTGTGTGCCAGTCTTGACTCCTGGGTGTGCCACCTCTCTCCCTCTCATTCAGTGGGCCATAGAAAGCCTATTTATTTTTTTTTTTAAATATTATTGGGTTTCTAAAGTCTCCCTTAAAAAACAAAAAATACATAAAAAAACAGTGGGAGAGTAATATTGCCCTTTCAGCTTGTGTGCCAGTCTTGACTCCTGGGTGTGCCACCTCTCTCCCTCTCATTCAGTGGGCCATAGAAAGCCTATTTATTTTTTTTTTTAAATATTATTGGGTTTCTAAAGTCTCCCTTAAAAAACAAAAAATACATAAAAAAACAGTGGGAGAGTAATATTGCCCTTTCAGCTTGTGTGCCAGTCTTGACTCCTGGGTGTGCCACCTCTCTCCCTCTCATTCAGTGGGCCATAGAAAGCCTATTTATTTTTTTTAAAAAAATATTATTGGGTTTCTAAAGTCTCCCTTAAAAAACAAAAAATACATAAAAAAACAGTGGGAGAGTAATATTGCCCTTTCAGCTTGTGTGCCAGTCTTGACTCCTGGGTGTGCCACCTCTCTCCCTCTCATTCAGTGGGCCATAGAAAGCCTATTTATTTTTTTTTTTAAATATTATTGGGTTTCTAAAGTCTCCCTTAAAAAACAAAAAATACATAAAAAAACAGTGGGAGAGTAATATTGCTCTTTCAGCTTGTGTGCCAGTCTTGACTCCTGGGTGTGCCACCTCTCTCCCTCTCATTCAGTGGGCCATAGAAAGCCTATTTATTTTTTTAAAAAAATATTATTGGGTTTCTAAAGTCTCCCTTAAAAAACAAAAAATACATAAAAAAACAGTGGGAGAGTAATATTGCCCTTTCAGCTTGTGTGCCAGTCTTGACTCCTGGGTGTGCCACCTCTCTCCCTCTCATTCAGTGGGCCATAGAAAGCCTATTTATTTATTTTTTTAAATATTATTGGGTTTCTAAAGTCTCCCTTAAAAAACAAAAAATACATAAAAAAACAGTGGGAGAGTAATATTGCCCTTTCAGCTTGTGTGCCAGTCTTGACTCCTGGGTGTGCCACCTCTCTCTCTCATTCAGTGGGCCATAGAAAGGCTATTTTTTGGGGTTTTTTTTTTAATATTATTTGGTTTCTAAAGTCTCCCTGAAAAAAAAAAAAAAAAAAAAAAAAACAGTGGGAGAGTAATATTGCCCTTTCAGCTTGTGTGCCAGTCTTGACTCCTGGGTGTGCCACCTCTCTCCCTCTCATTCAGTGGGCCATAGAAAGCCTATTTATTTTTTTTTTAAATATTATTGGGTTTCTAAAGTCTCCCTTAAAAAACAAAAAATACATAAAAAAACAGTGGGAGAGTAATATTGCCCTTTCAGCTTGTGTGCCAGTCTTGACTCCTGGGTGTGCCACCTCTCTCCCTCTCATTTAGTGGGCCATAGAAAGCCTATTTATTTTTTTTTTTAAATATTATTGGGTTTCTAAAGTCTCCCTTAAAAAACAAAAAATACATAAAAAAACAGTGGGAGAGTAATATTGCCCTTTCAGCTTGTGTGCCAGTCTTGACTCCTGGGTGTGCCACCTCTCTCCCTCTCATTCAGTGGGCCATAGAAAGCCTATTTATTTTTTTTAAAAAATATTATTGGGTTTCTAAAGTCTCCCTTAAAAAACAAAAAATACATAAAAAAACAGTGGGAGAGTAATATTGCCCTTTCAGCTTGTGTGCCAGTCTTGACTCCTGGGTGTGCCACCTCTCTCTCTCTAATTGTGGGCCATAGAAAGCCTTTTTTTTTTTTTTTTTTTTTAACATTATTTGGTTTCTAAAGTCTCCCTGAGAAAAAAAAATAAATAAATTAGGTGGGAGATTAATATTGACATTAGTGCTTGAGTGACAGTCCTGCGTGTGTGTCATCTCTGTGATTTTGTGCCACAGAAAACAGAGTGTGTAACATTGTGCCTGATTTTCCTTGTGGTCTCACCAACCTGTTAAGGGATATTGAAATCATACTGAAGTTATAGCTCACCGTGTAAGTTGTTTGACAGCAACAAATAAAGTTACTTTGGTTAAGATTTTAAAACAATGAGGAAGTCTGGTGCAAGAGGTCGTCGTGGGCGTTCATTGTCAGCTGGTAATGATGGTAGTGGTAGTGGAGCATCAGGTGGTCGTGGGGATAAAAATATTCCACCTAAGTCTGGAGCTGTGGAGCCAGTTTCGTCGTCAGGCTACACAAGGCCTCGAACGCTCTCTTTTCTGGGAGTAGGAAAACCGCTTTTAAAGGCGGAGCAGCAACAGCAAGTTTTGGCTTACATTGCAGACTCAGCCTCTAGCTCTTTTGCCTCCTCTTACGAAACTGGTAAATGTAAAAGCAGCGTGTCACTTGTGGATGTTCACGGTCAGGGACAAGTCGCTTCCTTGTCCTCCTCAGCAAAAACTACAACAAGAGAGAAGGATGCAGCAGGCGACACAACGGGTCACTCCATGGAACTCTTTACACATACCGTCCCTGGCTTAGAAAGTGAAACATTTAACAGGCCATGCCCATTACAAGTATATTCTGACATGGAGTGCACTGATGCACAGCCACAGCCAGAGTACTATGCTGCTCCTTTGACTCAGACCACCACATTGCCCTCTCAGGGTACAGATCCACAATCAGACCCTGATGAGACTATGTTGCCCCGCCACGAACGCTATACCACCGACCGACACAGTGACACAGACGAAGTTGCACACGAGCTCGAAGAGGAGGTAATAGATGACCCAGTTATTGACCCCGATTGGCAGCCATTGGGGGAACAGGGTGCAGGCGGCAGTAGTTCAGAAGCGGAGGTGGAGGAGGGGCCGCAGCAGGCATCAACATCGCAACAGGTTCCATCTGCCGGGCCCGTATCTGGCCCAAAACGCGTGTCAAAGCCAAAACCTGTTGGAGCACAGCGTTGCCATCCGGTTAAAGCTCAGTCTGCAATCCCTGAAAAGGGATCCGAGTCTAGGAAGAGTGCAGTCTGGCATTTTTTTAAACAACATCCAACAGATCAGCGCAAAGTCATTTGTCAAAAATGTTCAACTAGCTTAAGCAGAGGTCAGAATCTGAAAAGTCTAAATACTAGTTGCATGCATAGACACTTAACCACCATGCATTTTCAAGCCTGGACTAACTACCAAACGTCCCTCAAGGTTGTAGCACCCTCGGCCAATGAAGCTAGTCAGCAACGCAACATCCCTTCCGTCACTGTAAGGCCACCATTTTCTGCACCACCGGCAGTATCTGTGCAGGTTTCTTTGCCAGCCAAAAGCAGTCAGGGTCAGGGAACCACCAGTTTTGTAGGAGGAAATATTGCATCTAGGGCACCGGCGGAAACAATACCGTCTCCAACCGTCTCTCAGTCTGCCATGTACACCGGCACACCCGAAAGTTCCACGATCTCCAGCTCTCCAGTCCAGCTCACCCTACATGAGACTCTGGTTAGAAAAAGGAAGTACTTATCCTCGCATCCGCGTACACAGGGTTTTAACGCCCACATAGCTAGACTAATCTCGTTAGAGATGATGCCCTACCGGTTAGTTGAAAGCGAAGCTTTCAAAGCCCTGATGGAGTACGCTGAACCACGATACGAGCTACCCAGTCGACACTTTTTTTCCAGAAAAGCCATCCCAGCCCTGCACCAGCATGTTAAACAGCGCATCGTCCATGCACTCAGGCAATCTGTGAGTACAAAGGTGCACCTGACTACAGATGCATGGACCAGTAGGCATGGCCAGGGACGTTATGTGTCCATCACGGCACACTGGGTGAATGTGGTGGATGCAGGGTCCACAGGCGACATCAATTTAGGGACAGTTGTGCCTAGCCCACGGTCTAGGAAACAGTTGGCTGTAGGCGTTCGCACCCCCTCCTCCTCCTCCTCCTCGCCCTCCTGCAGAAGCTACAGCTCTTCCACAGAACGCAGTCTGCCAACCACTCCATCGGCAGATGACACTGTTGCACACCAGTTGTCCCATTATGGGCCAGCTACTGCCAAGCGTCAGCAGGCTGTATTGGCTATGAAGTGCTTGGGCGACAACAGACACACCGCGGAAGTTCTGTCCGAGTTCTTGCAACAAGAAACGCAGTCGTGGCTGGGCACAGTAGATCTTGAGGCAGGCAAAGTAGTGAGTGATAACGGAAGGAATTTCATGGCTGCCATCTCCCTTTCCCAACTGAAACACATTCCTTGCCTGGCTCACACCTTAAACCTGGTGGTGCAGTGCTTATTGAAAACTTATCCTGGGTTCTCCGACCTGCTCCTCAAAGTGCGTGCACTTTGCTCACATATCCGACGTTCGCCTGTACACGCCAGCCGTATGCAGACCTATCAGCGGTCTTTGAACCTTCCCCAGCATCGCCTAATCATAGACGTTGCAACAAGGTGGAACTCAACACTGCACATGCTTCAGAGACTGTGCGAACAGAGGCGTGCTGTTATTTATTTGTGGGAGGATACACGGGCAGGCAGTAGGATGGCAGACATGGAGTTGTCAGGTGTGCAGTGGTCGAAGATACAAGACATGTGTCAAGTCCTTCAGTGTTTTGAGGAATGCACACGGCTGGTTAGTGCAGACAACGCCGTAATAAGCATGAGCATCCCCCTAATGCGTCTGCTGATGCAAAGTTTGACGCACATAAAGGAGCAGGCGTCTGCACCAGAGGAAGAGGAAAGCCTTGATGACAGTCAGCCATTGTCTGGTCAGGGCAGTGTACAGGACGAGGTAGCGGGCGAAGAGGAGGTGGAGGACGAGGAGGATGATGGGGATGAGTATATATTTAATGCCGAACCTTTCCCGGGGGCACAGGAAATTGGTTGCGTGTCACGGCCGGGTTCTGGTTTTTTGAGGGACACAAGTGACGTAGATTTGCCTGCAACTGCCCCTCAACCAATCACAACCGGAGATTTGACAACTGGAACTTTGGCCCACATGGCGGATTATGCCTTACGTATCCTAAAAAGGGACACACGCATTACGAAAATGATGAACGATGACGATTACTGGTTGGCCTGCCTCCTTGATCCACGCTATAAAGGCAAATTGCAAAATATTATGCCACATGAGAACTTGGAACTAATATTGGCAACCAAACAATCAACTCTTGTTGACCGTTTGCTTCAGGCATTCCCAGCACACAGCGCACGTGATCGTTCTCACACGAGCTCCAGGGGGCAGCAGACTAGGAGTGTTAGGGGTGCACACATCAGAAGTGGCGTTGGACAGAGGGGTTTTCTGACCAGGTTGTGGAGTGATTTTGCTATGACCGCAGACAGGACAGGTACTGCTGCATCAATTGAAAGTGACAGGAGACAACATTTGTCCAGTATGGTTACTAACTATTTTTCATCCCTTATCGATGTTCTCCCTCAACCGTCATTCCCATTTGATTACTGGGCCTCCAAATTAGACACCTGGCCAGAATTGGCAGAATATGCATTGCAGGAGCTTGCTTGCCCGGCAGCAAGTGTCCTATCAGAAAGAGTATTCAGTGCTGCAGGTTCAATATTAACCGAAAAAAGGACTCGTCTGGCTACCCAAAATGTTGACGATCTAACATTCATTAAAATGAACCACAACTGGATTTCGAAATCTTTTGCCCCACCTTGCCCGGCCGACACCTAGCTTTCCTATGAAAGGCTCTTGCCTGTGAATTACTTTTCTAATGTCTAATTTGCTGCAGCTGATTGTACAGCATACAACATGTTTACACCTCCCTAAATGGCCAAACTCCCCACACGGGGCCGTGGTATCGCGACTTGGCGCAAGCACCCGTGAGACTGCTGTTTGTCTGAAGAGGTGGGTGTGCTCGCTTTTGGTTGACGGCATTGCTACTGGGTCCCTCATAGTACAATGTAGTGTCTCTGGCGGTGGTGGTGCGCACCCAACGTCAGACACACCGTTGTAACATGAGGGGCCCTGGGGCGGTCCCGCCGGCCTCTAGAGAGTTCCCCCCTACCCCAGCTCAAAATGTGCTCTACCACATGCAAAATTATGTCGCACAGCTCCACCAATCTTTAGTCTATTCGCTGACATCATTCAATGTCTGGCACTGACAATACACATTTGTAGACATCTATGATGCAACTTAAAGTAGTCTGTGTCTGTGTCCTATATTGGCACCATTAAATAGTTACTGCCAAATTACTATGTCAGAAACTCAGCAGATGAGCCCACCCCTGTACCTAAGTATGCCACCTTTTTTTTTGTTTTGGTTGTTTTGCGAGACATTAACATCTATTTATATTTTGGGAGTACTGGGACAGACACTCCTTGCACTACTCCTCCACTCACCACCAAGCTGCCCGTGTATCCATGTAACCGCTGTAAAACTGCCATGAGCCTATTGTTTGTTATTTTAGGCCTTTGAAGCCTGTCTGCGGTCCCTCCTTCCACTAGTCCTCCACTGGCCAGACCACTGCTGCCCGTGTACCCCTGGAACCAATTATAAAGTGCCTACAGCCAGCCCATTTTTTTATGTTAGGCCTTTGAAGCCTGTCTGCGGTCCCTCCTTCCACTAGTCCTCCACTGGCCAGACCACTGCTGCCCGTGTACCCCTGGAACCAATTATAAAGTGCCTACAGCCAGCCCATTTTTTTATGTTAGGCCTTTGAAGCCTGTCTGCGGTCCCTCCTTCCACTAGTCCTCCACTGGCCAGACCACTGCTGCCCGTGTACCCCTGGAACCAATTATAAAGTGCCTACAGCCAGCCCATTTTTTTATGTTAGGCCTTTGAAGCCTGTCTGCGGTCCCTCCTTCCACTAGTCCTCCACTGGCCAGACCACTGCTGCCCGTGTACCCCTGGAACCAATTATAAAGTGCCTACAGCCAGCCCATTTTTTTATGTTAGGCCTTTGAAGCCTGTCTGCGGTCCCTCCTTCCACTAGTCCTCCACTGGCCAGACCACTGCTGCCCGTGTACCCCTGGAACCAATTATAAAGTGCCTACAGCCAGCCCATTTTTTTATGTTAGGCCTTTGAAGCCTGTCTGCGGTCCCTCCTTCCACTAGTCCTCCACTGGCCAGACCACTGCTGCCCGTGTACCCCTGGAACCAATTATAAAGTGCCTACAGCCAGCCCATTTTCTTATGTTAGGCCTTTGAAGCCTGTCTGCGGTCCCTACTTTAAATACTCCTCCACTCACCACCAAGCTGCCTGCCCGTCTATCCATGTAACCGCTGTAAAACTGCAATGAGCCTATTGTTTGTTATTTTAGGCCTTTGATAGCCTGTCTGCGGCCCCTACTTGCAATACTCCTCCACTGACCACAATGCTGCCTGGAGTGCCTGCCTGTGTATCCATGTAACCGATGTAAAACTGCCATGACTGCCTACTGTTTGTTATTTTAGGCCTTTGATAGCCTGTCTGCGGCCCCTACTTGCAATACTCCTCCACTGACCACAATGCTGCCTGGATTGCCTGCCTGTGTATCCATGTAACCGATGTAAAACTGCCATGACTGCCTACTGTTTGTTATTTTAGGCCTTTGATAGCCTGTCTGCGGCCCCTACTTGCAATACTCCTCCACTGACCACAATGCTGCCTGGAGTGCCTGCCTGTGTATCCATGTAACCGATGTAAAACTGCCATGAGTGCCTACTGTTTGGTATTTTAGGCCTTTGATAGCCTGTCTGCAGCCCCTACTTGCAATACTCCTCCACTGACCACACCAATGCTGCCCGTGTACCCCTGGAACCTATTTAAAAGTTCATAGAGCCTAGTTATATATTTTATTTACTATTAATAAGGCCATGATGGACTACGCTGTACCACGCTACAAGCTAACCAGTCGACACTTCTTTTGCGAGAAAAGCCATCCCAACCCTCCACCAGCATGTAGAAGACCGCATTGTCCATGCACTCTGGCAATCTGTGAGTACAAAGGTGCACCTGACAACAGACGCATGGACCTGTAGGCATGGCCACGGAAGATTACGTGTCCATTACGGCGCAATGGGTTAATGTGTTGGATGCATGGTCCACAGGGGACAGCCTACTAAGTCTGTCTGCAGTCCCTAATTCAAATTGTCCTCCACTGTCTAAATCGGAGCTTCCACCTTCTGGCTTTCGGCCTATAGTATCAGAAATTAAACTGCATTTGGCCTTCAACTTTGGTTAGGGCCTACTAACGGCTTCTGCCCCTCCCTGGTGTTGCCCTCAACTAAATAAAGCTGAGCTTCAACCTTCTGCTCCAAATTACCATTTTAAAAAATGCAATAGGCTTTTCCGGCCTACTAAAGGTGTCTGTCTGTGTGCCCCTGCCTGGTGTTGTCCTCAACTGAATAAAGCTGAGCTTCAACCTTCCGGCTCTCATTAAGTGGTTTTTAAAAAACAAAATGGTGGTTAGGGCCTACTAACGGCTTCTGCCCCTCCCTGGTGTTGCCCTCAACTAAATAAAGCTGAGCTTCAACCTTCTGCTCCAAATTACCATTTTAAAAAATGCAATAGGCTTTTCCGGCCTACTAAAGGTGTCTGTCTGTGTGCCCCTGCCTAGTGTTGTCCTCAACTAAATAAAGCTGAGCTTCAACCTTCTGCTCCAAATTACCATTTTAAAAAATGCAATAGGCTTTTCCGGCCTACTAAAGGTGTCTGTCTGTGTGCCCCTGCCTGGTGTTGTCCTCAACTAAATAAAGCTGAGCTTCAACCTTCTGCTCCAAATTACCATTTTAAAAAATGCAATAGGCTTTTCCGGCCTACTAAAGGTGTCTGTCTGTGTGCCCCTGCCTGGTGTTGTCCTCAACTAAATAAAGCTGAGCTTCAACCTTCTGCTCCAAATTACCATTTTAAAAAATGCAATAGGCTTTTCCGGCCTACTAAAGGTGTCTGTCTGTGTGCCCCTGCTGGTGTTGTCCTCAACTAAATAAAGCTGAGCTTCAACCTTCTGCTCCAAATTACCATTTTAAAAAATGCAATAGGCTTTTCCGGCCTACTAAAGGTGTCTGCCCCTCCCTGGTGTTGTCCTCAACTGAACAAAGCTGAGCTTCCACATTCTGGCTTTCGCCCTATACTATCAGATATTAAACTGCATTTGGCCTACTAGTGTGGTTAGGCCCTTGAAACAGTGTCTGCTGCTCTTGGGTTTGCTACTCCACTGAACAAAGCAATGCCGCCTGTTTAGTCCTGTTACCAATTTTGAACTGCATTTAGCCTACTTTATTCTTTGGCCCTATATCTGTTTCCTCCTCATCCTGCCCATTGCCCAGCCACTGCTAAATGAGTCTGCTGGTACATTGACCTAGACCACTACATTCCCCTTGTACTCTACACAGCCAGAATCTGACCCTGCTGAAAGTAAGGTTCCCCTTCCCGCATGTTATACCACCTTACACAGGGACAAAGAGGAAGGTGCAGATGAAAGTGCAGGTTCCTTCATCAGGTGGGGGGGCATACTCGTTGGCGACGTCACTGGCACAGGGCCCCTCAGAGTACGCAAAAGTGTCGCTGCTGGTGGGAGGCGCCCCCGCCATGCAAACACACCGCCGTACTTTGAGGAGCCCTGTGCCAGTGCCAATGCGAACGAGTGGGCCCCCCCCTGCTTGCTCAGGATCACAGCACTTGCAACGTTTAAATACTTACCTTTCCCTGCAACACCGCCGTGACGTAGTCCGCATTTCCTGGGCCCACGAAAAACTTGAGCCAGCCCTACTCCCCCCACAACTTTCCCCCAATTCCCTATGCCCAACTATTATTATACAGTTAATTAAGATTGGCAAGCTTCAGAAACAAGAATGGATGTTTTTGGCATTAAAATGGGCACTGTAGGTGTTTTCCTGGCCTCCACTCACTGCCGACTATGCTTCCCCATTGACTTGCATTGGGTTTCGTGTTTCGGTCGATCCCCGACTTTTAGCGATAATCGGCCGACTGCACTCGACTCGACTCTGGACAAAATCGGGTTTCCCAAAACCCTACTCGATCTTAAAAAAATGAAAGTCGCTCAACCCTACTTCTGACATCACCAGGATGCTCGCCATTAGCCCTGTGCGGTAGCCAGAAGACCACAGGGAATGCCAGCACACCAGTCAAGTGTCCCTGGACCCATTGCAGTGTTTTCAGGACCCCTGTACTGAATAGGCCTGGGTAAGGCCTACCGGGGGAGGAGTCCTGAGGAGAGAATTTGCATATTCCCAGTGCATTCTGGGATAAGTGAAGAGTCTCCGCGAGCTCAAAGAGCACTGGATTTTGGCCATTGCAGCTGAAAGGAGAACATCGGTAAACCAGGGGTGGAGTCCTGAGGAGAGAATTTACATATTCCCAGTGCATTCTAGGATAAGTGAAGAGTCTCCGCGAGCTCAAAAAACACTGGATTTTGGCCGTTGCAGCTGAAAGGAGGACATCTGTAAATTTTGACACGTTTTTCACCGCTTTAATATCTCTCTAACACTATGAACATGGAATAGGCAAGGAGCCAATTGGTGAGCTACATTTCTTGCTACATGTTCACAGACTTACCAGTGCAAAAGCCAAATTTCACATGCCAGAAGTGTAAGCTTGTGTCCCTGGTGGAGGAAAAGTTGCAAAATCTAGAAGAGACGTTAGCTACACTGAAAGCCATTAATACACATGATTGGAATACAAGGCTAGAAGGATACAACTTATTTGCAAGAAACAGACTTGATAAATGAGGAGGAGGTGTCGCATTGTATGTTAGAAAAGCGTATATCTGCACAGAGTGAAGATTCAGAGACTCGGAGTTCTGTGGAAACTGTTTGGGTAAGAATACAAGAAGAGAACAACGGAAAGGACAACATTGTAGGCATTTACTACAAGCCACCTGTGCAAGCTGAAGATATGTATGATCTCTTTATGCATCAAATGGCCAAGTTCTCCAAAAAATATGACATAGTGGACATGGGAGATTTCAACTATCCAGACATTTGTTGGGATTCTCTCTCAGGCAAAATTAACAGGTCAAGCAAATTCTTATTTTCTCTTGCTGACAACTTTATCTTCCAAAAGGTAGGGGAGAAAACAAGGGGATCTGCTACCTTGGATCTAATCCTTATAAACAGGGAGGAAATGGTTGAGGAGGTAAGGGTGGCTGAGACTCTCGGAGGTAGCGACCATGCTATTTTAGAATTTTGGATAACTAGAGGAGGAAGACCTCTGAAGACTCAGACGTCAAGGTTAGATTTCAGAAAGACAAATTTTAAGTGATATCCTTAACCCCTTCATGACCTTGGGATTTTCCGTTTTTCCGTGTTCGTTTTTTGCTCCCCTCCTTCCCAGAGCCATAACTTTTTTATTTTTCCATCAATATGGCCATGTGAGGGCTTATTTTTTGCGGGACAAGTTGTACATTTGAACAACTTCATTGGTTTTACCATGTCATGTACTAGAAACAGGAAAAAATTCCAAGTGCAGTGAAATTGCAAAAAAAGTGCAATCCCACACTTGTTTTTTGTTTGGCCTTTGTGCTAGGTTTTCTAAATGCTAAAACTGATCTGATATGATTGTCCAGGTCATTATGAGTTCATAGACACCAAACATGTATAGGGTCTCTTTTATCTAAGTTGTAAAAAAAATTTTAATCTTTGCTAAAAAAAACAAAAAAACAATTGACCCATTTTCCGAAACCCGTAGTGTCTCCATTTTTTGTGATCTGGGGTCGGGTGAGGGCTTAATTTTTACATGCCAAGCTGGCGTTTTTAATGATACCACTTTTGTGCAAATACATTCTTTTGATCGCCCGTTATTGCATTTTAATGCAATGTTGTGGCGACCAAAAAAACGTAATTCTGGCTTTTAAATTTTTTTCTCGCTACACTGTTTAGCGATCAGGTTAATGCTTTTCTTTATTGATAGATAGGGTGATTCTGAAACAGCGATCCAAAATATGTGTAGGTTTGATTTCTTTTATTGTTTTATTTTGAATGGGGTGAAAAGGAGGTGATTTAAACTTTTATATTTTTTTTTATTTTTTTCACATTTTTTTACTTTTTTTTTAAACTTTTGCCATGCTTCAATAGCCTCCATGGGAGGCTAGAAGCTGGCACAACTTGATCCAGCAAACTGGCATCAGTAACCATAGAGGTCTCAAGGACCTCTATGGTTACTATGGAGAAGCATCGCTGACCTCCGATCACGTGACGGGGGTCGGCGATGCGCTCATTTCCAGCTCCATGGCCGGAAGCGCCAGTTAAATTTCACTATATCTATAAACAGAAAGATAGTGAGGAAACACTTAGCTAACATAAATTAATTCAAGTCTCCAGGTCCAGATGAATTACACCCCAGAGTCCTGAAGGAGATAGCAGCAGACATTTTTGAACCACTCTCCATAATATTTGAAAATTCTTGGAGAACAGGAGAAGTCCCAGAAGACTGGAGAAGAGCAAATGTTATTCCTATCTTCAAAAAGGGGAAGAAGGTGGACCCAGGGAACAATAGGCTGGTGAGTGTGACTTCTATACCAGGAAAGATCTTTTGAACAAATTATTAAACAACATGTATGTAAGTACCTGGATAAGAATGAAGTGATTAACCAGAGTTAGCATGGGTTTGTAACTAATAAGTCATGTCAGACTAACTTAATTTCCTTCTATGACAGAATCACTGACTGGATGGATCAGGGAAATGCTGTAGATATAATATATCTTGACTTCAGCAAAGCATTTGACAAAGTATCTCACACCATCCTTATTGAAAAAAATGACTAAGTATGGAATGGACAAGGCAACTGTTAGGTGGATTCATAAATGGCTTAGTGATCGGACCCAATGAGTGGTCGTAAATGGCTGCACATCCAGTTGGAAGAATGTCTCAAGTGGGGTACCACAGGTTCTGTCCAGGGCCTTGCATTGTTCAACATCTTTATCAATGATTTAGGTGAAGGAATTGAGGGTACACTGATTAAATTTGCTGATGACACAAAGCTAGGAGGGATAGCTAATACTAGAGAAAAGAGAGAGAGGATTCAAAAAGATATAAATAAACTGAGCAACTAAGAGAATGGTTTTTAACAAAAAAAAATGCAAAGTACTATATCTGGGCAATAAAGATGAAAAAGCATATACAGAATGGGAGGAATAGGGCTAAGCAACAGCACATGTGAAAAAGACTTGGATATAATAGATCATAAACTGAACATGAGTCAGCAATGTGATGCAGCAGCAAAAAAGGCAAATGCAATTCTAGGATGTATTAACAGAAGCATACAGTCTAGATCACGCAAAGTCATTATTGTCCTCTACTCCTCTTTGGTCAGACCTCATCTAGAATACTGTGTCCAGTTTTGGGCACCACATTTTAATAAAGACATCAACAAACTGGAGCAAGTTCAGAGAAGAGCGACTAGAATGGTGACCGGTCTGCAAACCATGTCCTAGCTGTCTACAAATATCTCAAGGGCTGTCACATTGTAGATAGATCATCTTTATTCTCATTTGCACAAGGAAAGACTAGAAACAATGGGATGAAACTAAATGGGAGAAGACAGATTAGATATTACTAAAAACTGACAGTGAGGGTGATCAATGAATGGAACAGGCTGCCAAGAGAGGTTGTGAGTTCTCCTTCCATGGAAGTTTTCAAACAGAGACTGGACAGACATCTGTCTGGGATGATTTAGTGAATCTTGCTTTGAGCAGGGGGTTGGACCAGAAGACCCAGGAGGTCCCTTCCAACTCTACCATTCTATGATTCTATGATTCTATGAAGTCTTCTCCCTGCAGAAATGCTGCAGATCAGCA
The DNA here is from genome assembly GCF_051348905.1 of Ranitomeya variabilis. Classification (NCBI taxonomy): domain Eukaryota; kingdom Metazoa; phylum Chordata; class Amphibia; order Anura; family Dendrobatidae; genus Ranitomeya; species Ranitomeya variabilis. Next base: position 628,398,512 of record NC_135232.1, read on the forward strand.
ATTGATTTACAGTACAATGTAAATCAATGAGAAAAAAAAAACGCTGTGCAGATGGTGCGGAAAATTCCGTGCGGAAACTCTGCGGATTAAAAGAAGTAGTATGTCACTACTTTTTTGCGGATCTGCAGCATTTTTGTACCCATTCCATTATAGAAATCCGCAGGGGTAAAAAACGCGGAAAATCCGCAAAAAATCCACAGCAAAACCGCACAAAAAATGCTGCGGATCCGCACAAAAAACGCGACAAATCCGCAGCTGCGTTTTCTGCCAAGACATGCAGAATCCGCACCAGAAATTCCTAAGGCTAATCTGCAACATGTGCACATAGCCTTAGAGTCAACAGGTGAAGATCTGCAGGTAGCATTGAAGCAATTTTAGTGCCTGGGGCCCACCAGACAATTTCTGATCCTCTGGTGGGCCAGTCCAACATATATTTTTAATTCATAGGTAGTCAAGATGATGTAGAAAACAATCAGCCCTCCTCACAATCTTTAAAAAAAAAATTCCACAGACCGGTGTAAAAACTGCTGAAAAGGATGAATGCTTTAAAAAAATGGAAGTACTAGTTTAGTTTAATTTTGATTAACAAAGGAGAATTAACATGAATCAAATCAGTCATTTCTGTAACCATCCTTTGCCTTCAAAATGGCATAAAGAAAAAAAGACAATACTTCTAGGTAGACTTGCACACAGTTTTTAAAGGAACTCAGCAAAAAGGTTTTTCCAAGTATTTTGGGGAACTAATGTCACTAGGGTTGAGCGAAACGGATCGTTCATTTTGGCAAAGTCGGCGTCTCATGAAACCGAGCCGATCCCTGTATGGGGTCTGCCATGCGGTACGCGACTTTCGCGCCAAAGTCGCGTTTCAATGACGCTAAAAGCGCCATTTCTCAGCCAATGAAGGTGGACGCAGAGTGTGGGCAGCATGATGACATAGATCTCAGTCCCCACCATCTTAGAGAAGGGCATTGCAGTGATTGGCTTGCTTTCTGCGGCGTCACAGGGGCTATAAAGGGGCGTTCCCGCCGACCGCCATCTTACTGCTGCTGATCTGAGCGTAGGGAGAGGTTGCTGCAGCTTCTTCGGAAGCAGGGATAGTGATAGGCAGAGTACATAAAGCTACAAACCGCTTCTGCTGTAGCGATTTCCACTGTCCAACACCACCTTTTGATTGCAGGGACAGTGGAAGCTACAATTTTTTTTCCTCAGCGCTGTAGCTCATTGGGCTGCACTAGAAGCCTCCCTGACCCTGATAGCTGCGTTGCTGTGCCTGTGTGTACGCCGCTGTGCAAACCAACTGCTTTTTTCAAAGCACAAATCCTGTTTGTCCTTCCTTTCTGCACAGCTATCTTGTGTGTTTGTCCACACTTTTGTGTGCAGCAGTCCTTTTTATAGCTGCCTGCCATACTTTTCTGAGATAACTGCAGGGAGATAAATATTGGCAAGTCTGCCTCCGTGCCATTGCTGTGTGTGGTATCTGTCTCTCATTGTGTGCCACCGAAAACACTGTGTAATACTTGGCCATTTTTTTTTTTTTGCTAAATTCTCCCTTTTCCCCAAAAAAAATTAGTGGGAGATAAATATTGGCAAGTCTGCCTCCATGCCATTGCTGTGTGTGGTATCTGTCTCTCATTGTGTGCCACCGAAAACACTGTGTAATACTTGGCCATTTTTTTTTTTTTGCTAAATTCTCCCTTTTCCCCCAAAAAAATTAGTGGGAGATAAATATTGGCAAGTCTGCCTCCATGCCATTGCTGTGTGTGGCATCTGTCTCTCATTGTGTGGCACCGAAAACACTGTGTAATACTTGGCCATTTTTTTTTGGGGGGGGGGTACATTCTCCCTTTTCCAAAAAAAAAATTAGTGGGAGATAAATATTGGCAAGTCTGCCTCCGTGCCATTGCTGTGTGTGGTATCTGTCTCTCATTGTGTGCCACTGAAAACACTGTGTAATACTTGGCCCTTTTTTTTTTTTTGCTAAATTCTCCCTTTTCCCAAAAAAAAATTAGTGGGAGATAAATATTGGCAAGTCTGCCTCCGTGCCATTGCTGTGTGTGGTATCTGTCTCTCATTGTGTGCCACCGAAAACACTGTATAATACTTGGCCATTTTTTTTTTTTTTTTTTTTTGGGTACATTCTCCCTTTTCCCCAAAAAAAATTAGTGGGAGATAAATATTGGCAAGTCTGCCTCCGTGCCATTGCTGTGTGTGGTATCTGTCTCTCATTGTGTGCCACTGAAAACACTGTGTAATACTTGGCCATTTTTTTTTGGGGGGGGTACATTCTCCCTTTTCCAAAAAAAAAATTAGTGGGAGATAAATATTGGCAAGTCTGCCTCCATGCCATTGCTGTGTGTGGTATCTGTCTCTCATTGTGTGCCACCGAAAACACTGTGTAATACTTGGCCATTTTTTTGGGGGGGGTACATTCTCCCTTTTCCCAAAAAAAAATTAGTGGGAGATAAATATTGGCAAGTCTGCCTCCGTGCCATTGCTGTGTGTGGTATCTGTCTCTCATTGTGTGCCACTGAAAACACTGTGTAATACTTGGCCCTTTTTTTTTTTTTTTTGCTAAATTCTCCCTTTTCCAAAAAAACAATTAGTGGGAGATAAATATTGGCAAGTCTGCCTCCGTGCCATTGCTGTGTGTGGCATCTGTCTGTCATTGTGTGGCACCGAAAACACTGTGTAATACGTGGCCATATTTTTTTTTGGGGGGGGTACATTCTCCCTTTTCCAAAAAAAAAATTAGTGGGAGATAAATATTGGCAAGTCTGCCTCCATGCCATTGCTGTGTGTGGCATCTGTCTCTCATTGTGTGGCACCGAAAACACTGTGTAATACTTGGCCATTTTTTGGGGGGGGGTACATTCTCCCTTTTCCCCAAAAAAAATTAGTGGGAGATAAATATTGGCAAGTCTGCCTCCGTGCCATTGCTGTGTGTGGTATCTGTCTCTCATTGTGTGCCACCGAAAACACTGTGTAATACTTGGCCCTTTTTTTTTTTTTTTTTGCTAAATTCTCCCTTTTCCAAAAAAAAAATTAGTGGGAGATAAATATTGGCAAGTCTGCCTCCGTGCCATTGCTGTGTGTGGCATCTGTCTGTCATTGTGTGGCACCGAAAACACTGTGTAATACGTGGCCATATTTTTTTTGGGGGGGGTACATTCTCCCTTTTCCAAAAAAAAAATTAGTGGGAGATAAATATTGGCAAGTCTGCCTCCATGCCATTGCTGTGTGTGGCATCTGTCTCTCATTATGTGGCACCAAAAACACTGTGTAATACTTGGCCATTTTTTGGGGGGGGTACATTCTCCCTTTTCCAAAAAAAAAATTAGTGGGAGATAAATATTGGCAAGTCTGCCTCCGTGCCATTGCTGTGTGTGGTATCTGTCTCTCATTGTGTGCCACCGAAAACACTGTGTAATACTTGGCCATTTTTTTTTGGGGGGGGGTACATTCTCCCTTTTCCCAAAAAAAAATTAGTGGGAGATAAATATTGGCAAGTCTGCCTCCGTGCCATTGCTGTGTGTGGTATCTGTCTCTCATTGTGTGCCACCGAAAACACTGTGTAATACTTGGCCATTTTTTGTTTTTTTTTGGGTACATTCTCCCTTTTCCAAAAAAAAAATTAGTGGGAGATAAATATTGGCAAGTCTGCCTCCGTGCCATTGCTGTGTGTGGTATCTGTCTCTCATTGTGTGCCACTGAAAACACTGTGTAATACTTGGCCCTTTTTTTTTTTTTTTGGCTAAATTCTCCCTTTTCCAAAAAAAAAATTAGTGGGAGATAAATATTGGCAAGTCTGCCTCCGTGCCATTGCTGTGTGTGGCATCTGTCTGTCATTGTGTGGCACCGAAAACACTGTGTAATACTTGGCCATTGTTTTTTTTTTAGGGTAAATTCTCCCAGAAAAAAAAAAAAAATAGTGGGAGATTAAGATTGGCATTTCTGCTTGAGTGCTGGTCCTGTGTGTGCCATCTGTCTCAAATTATTGGGGCACAGAAAACCTAGTGTGTAACATTGGGCCTGATTTTCCTTTCAGTGTCAGGCACCTATAAAGGTATATATAAATCCTACAGAAGTTTGAGTTCACCTGATAAGTTGTTTTACAGTAACAAATAGCGTTACTTTGGTTACGTTTTACAAACAATGAGGAAGTCTAGTGGAAGAGGTCGTGGCCGTGGGCGGTCATTGTCAGCTGGTAATGATGGTAGTGGTGGTGGAGCATCAGGTGGTTGTGGTAAAAGCAGTACAGCACCTAAGTCTCGAGTTGTTGAGCCAGGTTCGTTGTCTGGCTACACAAGGCCTCGAACGCTCTCTTTTCTGGGAGTAGGAAAACCACTTTTGAAGCCGGAGCAGGAGGAACAAGTATTGGCTTTCATTGCTGACTCTGCCTCTAACTCTTTCGCCTCCTCCTCGGAAAGTGCCAAATGTCAGAGCAGTGCATCGTCAGTGTATGCTCCCGGTCAGGAACAAGTCGCTTCCTTGTGTCCTTCACTAAAAACAACAGTGAAGGATGCGTCAGTCGACACAACAGGTTACTCCATGGAGCTCTTTACACATACCGTTCCTGGGTTACACAGTGAAACAGTTAACAGGCTATGCCCATTAGAAGTTGAATCGGACATGGAGTGCACAGATGCACAGCCACAGCCAGATTACTATGCTGTTCCTTTGACTCAGACCAGAACATTGCCCTCGCAGTGTACTGAGGCAGAATCAAAACCAGCGGAGACTATGGTGCTCTGTCACGAACGCAATACCATCGGCTTACACGGTGACACAGACGAAGTTGCACACAACATAGAAGAGGAGGTCATAGATGACCCAGTTGTGGACCCCGATTGGCAGCCATTGGGGGAACAGGGTGCAGGCGGCAGTAGTTCTGAAGCGGAGGAGGAGGAGCCGCAGCAGGCATCAACATCACAACAGGTTCCATCTACCGGGCCCGTATCTGGCCAAAAACGCGTGGCAAAACCAAAACCAGTTGGAGGACAGCGTGGCCATCCGGTTAAAGAAGCTCAGTCTGCAATGCCTGAAAAGGTATCCAATAGTAGAAAGAGTGCAGTCTGGCATTTTTTTAAACAACATCCAAATGATCAGCGCAAAGTCATCTGTCAAAAATGTTCAACTACCTTAAGCAGAGGTCAGAATCTTAAAAGTCTAAATACAAGTTGCATGCATAGACATTTATCCACCATGCATTTGCAAGCCTGGACTAACTACCAAATGTCCCTAAAGGTTGCAGCACCCTCGGCCAATGAAGCTAGTCAGCAACGCTACATCCCTTCCCTCCCTGTAAGCCGACCATTTCCCACACCACCTGCAGTATCTGTGCAGCTTTTGTCGCCAGGCCAAAGCAGTCAGGGAATCACCAGGTTAGTAGTAGGAAACACTGCATGTAGGGCACCGGCAAGAATACCATCTCCAACCCTCTCTCACTCACCCATGTCCACCGGCACCACCGCTAGTTCCACGATCTCCAGCTCTCCAGTCCAGCTCACCCTACATGAGACTCTTGTTAGGAAAAGGAAGTACTCATCCTCGCTTCCGCGTACACAGGGTTTGAACGCCCACATTGCTAGACTAATCTCATTAGAGATGATGCCCCACCGGTTAGTTGAAAGCGAAGCTTTCAAAGCGCTGATGGACTACGCTGTACCACGCTACGAGCTACCCAGTCGGCACTTCTTTTCTAGAAAAGCCATCCCAGCCCTCCAACAGCATGTTAAAGACCACATCGTCCATGCACTCAGACAGTCTGTGACTACAAAGGTGCACCTGACAACAGTGCATGGACCAGTAGGCATGGCCAGGGACGTTACATGGCCATCACGGCACACTGGGTGAATGTGGTGGATGCAGGCTCCACAGGGGACAGCAATATTGGGACAGTTCTGCCTAGCCCACGGTCAAGGAAAGAGTTGGCTGTAGGCGTTCGCCCCCCCTCCTCCTCTTCCTCCTCCTCCTGCAGAAGCGAGAGCTCGTCCACAGACCGCAGTCGCACATCCACTCCATCCGCAGCTGCCACTGTTGCACACCAGGTGTGCCATTATGGGACAGCTAGTGGCAAGCGTCAGCAGGCTGTATTGGCAATGAAGTGTTTGGGCGACAACAGACACACCGCGGAAGTTCTGTCCGAGTTCTTGCAGAAAGAAACTCAGTCATGGCTGGGCACTGTACATCTTGAGGCAGGCAAGGTAGTGAGTGATAACGGAAGGAATTTCATGGCTGCCATAGCCCTTTCCCAACTGAAACACATTCCTTGCCTGGCTCACACCTTAAACCTGGTGGTGCAGTGCTTCCTGAAAAGTTATCCGGGGTTACCCGACCTGCTCCTCAAAGTGCGCAGACTTTGCTCGCATATCCGCCGTTCGCCTGTACACTCCAGCCGTATGCAGAACTATCAGCGTTCTTTGAACCTTCCTCAGCATCGCCTAATCATCGACGTTGCAACAAGGTGGAACTCCACACTGCACATGCTTCAGAGAGTGTGCGAACAGAGGCGTGCTGTTATGTATTTGTGGGAGGATACACGGGCAGGCAGTTGGATGGCAGACATGGAGTTGTCAGGTGTGCAGTGGTCGAAGCTCCAAGACCTGTGTCAAGTCCTTCAGTGTTTTGAGGAATGCACACGGCTGGTTAGTGCAGACAACGCAATAATAAGCATGAGCATCCCCCTAATGCGTCTGCTGATGCAAAGTTTGACGCACATAAAGGAGCAGGCGTCTGCAGCCGAGGAAGAGGAAAGCCTTGATGACAGTCAGTCATTGTCTGGTCAGGGCCGTATAGAGGATGCGGTAGCGGGCGAAGAGGAGGAGGAGGACGAGGAGGATGATGGGGATGAGTACTTTTTTAATGAGGAAGCTTCTCCTGGGCCAACAGAAATTAGTGGCGTTGCAAGGCCGGGTTCTGTTTTTGTAAGGGAGACAAGTGACGTAGATTTGCCTGTAACTGCCCCTCAAACCAGCACAACCGCAGATTTGCCAACTGGAACTTTGGCCCACATGGCGGATTATGCCTTACGTATCGTCAAAAAGGACCCACGCATTATTAAAATGATGAGCGATGACGATTACTGGTTGGCCTGCATCCTTGACCCTCGATATAAAGGCAAATTGCAAAATATTATGCCACATGAGAACCTCGAACAAATATTAGCAACTAAACAAGCTACTCTTGTAGACCGTTTGATTCAGGCATTCCCAGCACACAGCGCCGGTGATGGTTCTCACACGAGCTGCAGGGGGCTACAGGGCAGAGGTGTTAGAGGTGCACAGATCAGAAGTGGCGTTGGACAGAGGGGTTTTCTGACCAGGTTGTGGAGTGATTTCGCAATGACCGCAGACAGGACAGGTACTGCAGCATCTATTCAAAGTGACAGGAGACAACATTTGTCCAGTATGGTTACTAACTATTTTTCAGCCCTTATTGATGTTCTCCCTCAACCGTCATTCCCATTTGATTACTGGGCATCCAAATTAGACACCTGGCCTGAATTGGCAGAGTATGCGTTGCAGGAGCTTGCTTGCCCAGCAGCTAGTGTGCTATCAGAAAGAGTATTCAGTGCTGCTGGTTCAATATTAACCGAAAAAAGGACTCGTCTGGCTACCCAAAATGTGGATGATCTCACCTTCATTAAAATGAACCACTCCTGGATTTCAAATTATTTTGCCCCACCTTTCCCGGCTGACACCTAGCTTTCCTATAAAAAGGTCTTGCTTGTGGACTGGTCTTACTGAGTGTTAAAATCTCTTAATTTGCAGCAGCTGTTTGACCAGCATACGACATGTTTACACATCCCCCAATGGGAAAACTCCCCCCACAGGGCCGTTGTCTCACTCTCGACACTTGGCGCAAGCACCCGTTAGTTACAGTGTTGTTTGTCAGAAGAGGTGGGTGTGCTCGCTTTTGGTCGACGGCACTGCCACTGGGTCCCTCATAGTACAATGTAGTGTCTCTGGCGGTGGTGGTGCGCACCCAACGTCAGACACACCGTTGTAACATGAGGGGCCCTGGGGCGGTACCGCCGGCCACAAGAGAGTCCCCCCCCCCAGCTCAAACTGTGCTCTACCACGTGCCAAATTATCTCGCACAGCTCCACCAATGTTTAGTCTATGCGCTGACATCATTCAATGCCTGGCACTGACAAACAATACCAATTTGTTGACATCTATGATGCTAGTTAAAGTAGTCTGGGTCAGTGTCCTATATTGACACCAGTAAATACTAATTTACTGCCAAATTACTTTGTCATAAACTCTGCAGATGAGCCCACCCCTGTACCTAAGCATGCCACCCTTTTTTTTATTTATAGTTGTTTTGCGAGACATTAACATCTATTTATTTTTTGGGAGTCTAACTGTGTCAGACACTTCTTGCAATCCTCCTCCACTGACCACAATACTGCCTGCCTGTGTATCCATGTAACCGATTTAAAACTGCCATGCCTGCCTATTGTTTGTTATTTTAGGCCTTTAATAGCCTGTCTGCGGCCCCTACTTGCAATACTCCTCCACTGACCACAATGCTGCCTGCCTGTGTATCCATGTAACCGATTTAAAACTGCCATGCCTGCCTATTGTTTGTTATTTTAGGGCTTTGATAGCCTGTCTGCGGCCCCTACTTGCAATACTCCTCCACTGACCACAATGCTGCCTGGAGTGCCTGCCTGTGTATCCATGTAACCGATTTAAAACTGCCATGCCTGCCTATTGTTTGTTATTTTAGGCCTTTGATAGCCTGTCTGCGGCCCCTACTTGCAATACTCCTCCACTGACCACAATGCTGCCTGGAGTGCCTGCCTGTGTATCCATGTAACCGATTTAAAACTGCCATGCCTGCCTATTGTTTGTTATTTTAGGCCTTTGACAGCCTGTCTGCGGCCCCTACTTGCAATACTCCTCCACTGACCACAATGCTGCCTGCCTGTGTATCCATGTAACCGATTTAAAACTGCCATGCCTGCCTATTGTTTGTTATTTTAGGCCTTTGATAGCCTGTCTGCGGCCCCTACTTGCAATACTCCTCCACTGACCACACCAATGCTGCCCGTGTACCCCTGGAACCTATTTAAAAGTTCATAGAGCCTAGTTATATATTTTATTTACTATTAATAAGGCCATGATGGACTACGCTGTACCACGCTACAAGCTAACCAGTCGACACTTCTTTTGCGAGAAAAGCCATCCCAACCCTCCACCAGCATGTAAAAGACCGCATTGTCCATGCACTCTGGCAATCTGTGAGTACAAAGGTGCACCTGACAACAGACGCATGGACCTTTAGGCATGGCCACGGAAGATTACGTGTCCATTAAGGCACAATGGGTTAATGTGGTGGATGCATGGTCCACAGGGGACAGCCTACTAAGTCTGTCTGCAGTCCCTAATTCAAATTGTCCTCCACTGTCTAAATCGGAGCTTCCACCTTCTGGCTTTCGGCCTATAGTATCAGATATTAAACTGCATTTGGCCTTCAACTTTGGTTACGGCCTACTAACGGTGTCTGCCCCTCCCTGGTGTTTGTCCTCAACTGAATAAAGCTGAGCTTCCACCTTCTGGCTTTCGGCCTATGGTATCAGATATTAAACTGCATTTGGCTTTCAACTTTGGGTACGGCCTACTAACGGTGTCTGCCCCTCCCTGGTGTTTGTCCTCAACTGAATAAAGCTGAGCTTCAACCTTCTGGCTCTCATTAAGTGCTGTGTTTTTAAAAATTGGTGGTGGTTAGGGCCTACTAACGGTGTCTGCCCCTCCCTGGTGTTTGCCCTCAACTGAATAAAGCTGAGCTTCAGTCTTAGGCTTTTGGCCTAAAGTATCAGATATTAAACTGCATTTGGCCTATTAGTGTGTTTGGGCCCGTAAAACAGTGTCTGCTGCTCCTGGGTTTGCTACTCCACTGAACAAAGCAATGCCGCCTGTTTAGTCCTGTTACCAATTTTGAACTGCATTTAGCCTACTTTATTCTTTGGCCCTATATCTGTTTCCTCCTCATCCTGCCCATTGCCCAGCCACTGCTAGATGAGTCTGCTGGTACATTGACCTAGACCACTACATTCCCCTTGCACTCTACACAGCCAGAATCTGACCCTGCTGAAAGTAAGGTTCCCCTTCCCGCATGTTATACCACCTTACACAGGGACAAAGAGGAAGGTGCAGATGAAAGTGCAGGTTCCTTCATCAGGTGGGGGGGGCATACTCGTTGGCGACGTCACTGGCACAGGGCCCCTCAGAGTACGCAAAAGTGTTGCTGCTGGTGGGAGGCGCCCCCGCCGTGCAAACACACCGCTGTACTTTGAGGGGCCCTGTGCCAGTGCCAATGCGAACAAGTGTGCCCCCCTGCTTGCTCAGAATCACAGCACTTGCAACGTTGAAATACTTACCTCTCCCTGCTCCACCGCCGTGACGTAGTCCACGATTCCTGGGCCCACTAAAACCTTGAACCAGCCCTACCCCCCACAACTTTTGCCAAATGACCCCCAAGTTCCATTGAACAACTATTATTATAAAGTTAATTAAGATTGACAAGCTTCAGAAACAAGAATGGATGTTTTTGGCATTAAAATGGGCACTGTAGGTGTTTTCCTGGCCTCCACTCACTGCCGACTATGCTTCCCCATTGACTTGCATTGGGTTTCGTGTTTCGGTCGAACCCCGACTTTTAGCGATAATCGGCCGACTGCACTCGACTCGACTCTGGACAAAGTCGGGTTTCACAAAACCCGACTCGATCTTTAAAAAATGAAAGTCGCTCAACCCTAAATGTCACTGCTTGATATCTTCCAATTTCGAAGGGAAATAAGCATGATGTGTTTTTCATCTGCATTACTGTTTTCCTTGGCCAACCACTGTATGTATAGTCCTCAACATTACCCATTTTTTTGTGTCTTTGATACTGAAAAATAAAGGCAGATCCTTATCCGTCACACTATACTACATGGGAGGGATCTGATTTGCAGCATATTTATTCTGCTGTAGGACAATCCAAACATCCAGCCACTGTAATTAAGAACCATCTTGAGCATAAACAACAAGGTATCTTGGAAGTGATGATATGCTTCCACAGAGCCTTGATCTCATCGAGTGCGGGGGACTACAATTAGAGATAATGATTTGCACAAGCGACAGCCACAAATCTGTGGTTAGTTCTCCAAGATGTTTGGAGAAACCTCCATGCTGAGTTCCTTCCAAATAGTTCACTTTGAATTTTGTTAACATGTGAGTAGCATATGTGATAGCTAGCCAGAGGGACTAGCTAGCAAAGAGTAATCAAGGAGATGCGTCAAACCAAGTTGTCCAGAACAGTAGTAAAAATCATCAGGTAGGTAGTAGGAACACAGGTAAGGTCATTAACAGGGGATATACATTCAGCACAGAAATGGAAGGTAACACGAACTAAATATGGGTAGTAATGATATAACTAGCAGCTAGGAACTGCCTATTGGAGGTTTCAAGAGATGACTCCTGCCTCTTGTACCATCAGAGAACTAATAATTTACCAATAAGCTGCCAGATGAAACATTTCCCAGCAGTACTAAAGCTTAACAAAACAATGCTTTCATTGCTCAGTGGCAATGACCGTATTAATACTGTGACACCTAGAGACTTAGTGACTGTGGCAGAAGCGTTTTCAGACATGGATGTTACATCACACTCTCCTCCCACCCCTCATTTTAGAAAAAGGGCCTTCAAGTCCTTAGGTTCACACACACTAAGAACCACAAACATTCATCTGGACCATCATCTTAAGTGTATTAGATATTTAAAAAATCCTCTCTTGCTGCAAGATGTCCTTGATCATAACGCGAGGAGAACTAATCAATATACCTTGAGCAGCTACTTGTGAAAAACACTATGCATCCTAAATGAAAGGAGAAAGCTTTTAAAAACAGAAGGTTACAGGATTAATAACTTAATACCAGAAAAGAGCTTTGAATAAATTATTAAACAGCATGTATGTAAGTACTTGGATATGAATACAGTAATTAACCAGAGCCAGCATGGGTTTGTAGCAAACAAGTCATGCTAGACTAATATAATTCCCTTCTATGATGGAATCACTGACTGGGTGGATTAGGGAAATGCAGTAGAAATAGTATATCTCGACTTCAGCCAAGCATTTGCTTAAGTATCTCATACTATCCTGGTTGAAAAAAATTACCAAGTATGGGATTGACAAGGATATGGTTAGGTGTATTCATAACTGGCTCAGTGATCGTACACAGAGTGGTAATAAACGGTTGCCCATCGAATTGGAAAAGTGTTTAAAGTGGGGCAGCACAAGACTCTGTCCTGGGCCCAGTGTTGTTTAACATTTTTATAAATTATCTAGATAAAGTAACTTAAAGGTAAAATAATCAAATTTGCTAACACCGCAAAGCTAGGAGGGATAGCTAACACTAGAGAAGACAGAGAAACGATCTAGATGAGCTTGAACAATGGGCTGCGACTGAAAGAATAGTATTTTACAGGGAGAAATGCAAGATTCTACATCTGGGCAAGAAAAACAAAAATTACATCTACAGAATGGGAGGAATAGAACTAAACAACAGCACGTGTGAAAAAGACTTTGGTATACTAACAGATCACAGACTGCACATGAGCCAACAGTGTGATGCAGCAGCAAAAATGCAAACACAGTTCTAGGAGGCAATGAAAACTAAATGTCCAAGCACTACAAAATACTCGGAGATCACTCGAGCATGCTCGGGGAGACCCGAGGAACAATGATATTCGCTCATCACTAATAGGTAACATTCTGAGGTCACAAAACCAGAAGGATAAGGCGTTAAACAGACGGATGGTCAGAATGAAGTCCAAAGTCAGGCAACAGATCAAACATACAGAACACAAGGTACAGGCGAACAAACCTCACAAGCTGAATGTACGTCTTGCAGAGTTCTGGGAGACACAGCTTAGTTAAGTAGCATGGCAAATACCTGGAATAATGAACACACATTGAGGGGTTATTCAGTATATTGGGATTTCTATACCCTTTTAAATAATGATTCAAATATATTTTATGTACTCAGTAATGTGATATACTATATTATTTCCATAATTATGGGATATGTTTTTACTCTTTGCATTTTAAAGCATTCTTATGGTGACTATTGGATTAATTATTTTGGAAATTTTCTCTATACTTAAAATATCATATTCCTGTGTCACCTGATAGTACTGCATCTCTGAATCTCTGAATCATCATGGTACCCACAATTCAATTGGTAATTCTCACCCTCCTGGCTTTTCTTTGTGTGTCTGTAATGTTTGGAATTTTTTATCTTTTTATGTGTGTTTTTTGTATTCAATATATTTCACAATTTGGGTCCTAGCACATTTCTTTTTTATTGCTGTTACTTGCTGTGAGTGTATTAAAGGACATATCACCCTGACCAAGATCTACAAGCTTTTGATATGTAAAAGTCTTTACTAATTCTCAATCTGCACACGTGCCGTCCACCGTGCCCAGAGGATCAGTGCGGGAGCTTGCAGAAGATGAGACCATAAATATTGCGCTGATCCTCTGGGCATGGTAGACGGCGCATGCACAGATTGAGAATTAGTATAGACTTAGATTCGACCGCGCAAGCGCCATTTTGTGGGAGACATAATGTTTTTGGAGACAAAGTAAAGTACTGCGCAGGTGCGATATTTACCATAGGAGGCAAGACACTGACAGATCAGTGACCTCAAATTCAAACAGGAGGCAGACGGAGGGGACAGAGCAACAAGAAAATAGACTGTCCATAGTCCCATCCTGATTCATGAAGACATGATTACAGCAAAACATTATACTCAGGATAAAGTGGAGCAATGATTCATGGAATTCTTAAAGGACTCAGACTAACTGTGCATGCGCACACACACAAATAGTTTTGGGGTAGAAGCGTTGTCAGGGGCCAACTCTTGAGATCTACATATCTCCTCCTCAAAGTCTATGAACGTAAAACTTGTCTAGGGTGTAACCTCTTAGCTGATTTGAGATAAATAAGATTTTTGTGGTACGTTTTAAGAGTGGTGCCATTCCTTGTAGGCCCACTTAATTGCTAACATTTCACGATATCAACACTGTGACAAAGGAAAACATTTATGAACAGGCACGTGGACGTCTCTGCAATCAAAGAGGGCCTTAAGCCAGACAGATATATAGCAATAAACAAAAAGAAGCAATAGTTTATATAATAAGGAAATACCTGTGCACATAGGAGAACATTCTTGGACCTATCTAGGCATTAGCATGTTTCTAGCCTCAATGATCATGGATAGGCATGCACCCGATGTCCAGATTCTCCACAATGGTAATTGATGGGTCTGAGCCACCCCAATCTTCATGGGTTCTTCAATAATAGGCACGCAAGACTTATGTGGAGGTGCAAAGTCACATTCATCACCTATCCAGATGAATTGCCAGAGACATGGTTGAGTCAAGGTTGTCAGAAGAAGGAAATTTTATTAACATGTCCTCAATTTGGTCACAGAGTGAAGTACAAAATTGATGGCAACGGGCCTGGTCATTCCACTCTAAGTCCAGCACCAAATCTCAAAACTGAACTCCTCTGCAGTACGTTACCCCTGCCGTAGGACTGTCAATTTGCTTTCTGCAAATGATACCTGGTCAGGGTTATCATACAAGACTCCCAGGGCTTCAAAGTCAATAAAGTTGGAGGTATCTGGAGGTAGCCAGAACCTGATGATTGGGAACAGGGTATAAAGTGTAGTTTACAACTCTCCTTAAAAAGTTACTGGAAAAATCAAACAATCACTGTAAGTTGTGGCGGCGACAGCAGTGAAACATCAGCTTGGGCCTGGGAGTTTTCATGATGCCGAATACATACTGGAAGGGATTGCATCTGATCAACTACAGCTCAGACTCGATCCATGTACTAAGCCATTTATTCTGTCACAGAAGGCGGTGCTTGATAGCTAGACAGGAGGTCTGGCAAAGAGTAGTCAGGAAGCTGCGTCAAACCAGGATCTCCAGAAAAATAGCAAAAAACATCAGGCAGGTGGATAGATGGAGACCAGGCCAAGGCCATCACCAGGTGCCATATAATCCACAACTAAACCAGGGCAGCAAGGCTGCAACCACAGATAAGGACTGACAAGGAGATGTTTAAATAGGGAGGACCCCACCCCAGGCTCCAGCAGAGAATACATTACATGTAACTAATAAGCTGACACAAGAAGCAAAAATAAACTGACTGGAGGGACACAGGTCCCAGCAGTACTTGGTGTTAACTAAAAATGCTTGTTAGTGCTGTGCTGCCAAGTGACGGTGACAGAAGTGTGTTCAGACAGGGATGTTACCTTAATGCTGTACAGGTGCCAAAATTATTCAGGGGTCCACAAGTGTCCTCTCCTATAAACAAAAACCTGTCAAAGTAGAGCTTAGTGGAAGAAATGGAAAGACTATGTTCACACGTTGTGGTTTTGCGGCAGTTTTTTATTAAAAGCTACTTTTTACAGCAAAAGCTATGAGATTTTAGAAATCTCTTGCACAGGTTTGTTTCTATCTTTTTCTATCTGAATCTGAGAATTGCAGCACTTTTGAAATCTGGAGCATGTCAATTCTATCAGCATTTTTGCAACTTTTTCACCCATAGAAAGTGATGACAAAGTTTCAAAGGTGCTGCAAAAAAAACTCAACTAGTAAATTTTTTTGTGTTTTACAGCATTTTTGGTAAATAAAATTAATCTTTATTAAACATGTACTGTCAAGAAAAAGCCACAAAAACACAAAAAATGCTGAAAAAATGCAACGTGTGACCATAACCAAAATGGGATGCCCAGTTAACATGTCGCTTTGATAGCAGATTGCATTTAAACTACTTATTTTCAAAAACACTACAGAGTTTCAGAGTAAGAGAAGAGTCAGACAGAAGTATAAGGGTATGTTCCCACGGTCAGTTAACTCTGCTGGTTGGACGCTGTGTACATCTGCAGCTTCCAACCCGCAGCGGCCAGATGTTACAGCATAGTGGATGGGGTTTCAAGAAATGCCATCTCCACTCTGCCTGTATAAGCAGGTTGCGGAATGCGGTACAGACAAAAGGCAGAGCAAGGGTTAACAAGGGGATTTATTTAAAAAACAGCAACAATTCCTCGCAGGGATATAGATAGATATAGATATATATATATATATATATATATATATATATATATATATATATATATATATATATATATATATATATATATTATAAAATAAAAAATTGGAACAGCATCCAGAAATACCTCAACCGTAGTGCAAAGCTCTTCCAGCCAGTAGTCCAATGGCCTCCAACAATATAAGCAAAATAAGAAACGCAGCACATAAAATAGATAAAAGTGGACTTTATTGCCTGAATGGCTTGGCAAAGTTTCGGACACAAAATCCTTTCTCAAGCAGTGAACACATAGGTGGGACAATCATTTATATGATACTCATACCAATCTCATTACAAAGCTCATTAAATATAATATTAAAAATATGAGTAAGCTACAATAGACAACACTCCATAAAATAAGTGAATCCAGGTGAATAGGGTATCTCCATAAAATTCGTTATCAGTGAACATTATATATAACGTGTCGCGTGATTTTTCTTAAAATATCCTTAATAATCAATTATCAATCCGGTAAAACCAGGTGTTCCACTCCTGACACATTATGATCATAGGAAACTTACAAATATACTCCTTAATCTGCACGCCTCGGTTCTCGGCGTTCATCCGCACAACTGCGCATGTCAGTGACATCAGAGCCCATTGACCCACAATGCCTCAGCTCGCAGCTGCGCAGAGTCACCCCGAGGACCGCAGGCGCCATGTTAATCAAGGGAAAAACTTGCCCATAAAAAATAAATAAAAAAGAAGATATATAACATAAATTTAATATCGTCTGGCCAAATCGGACTCATAGTTACTTCAAAACCAAATATCATATGGCCATAACAGACACATAGTTGTTAATAATCCGGAGCACCACCACTCAAATCAAACAAGCATAAGCTTCATTCTTATTCCAGGGAGGACTTGAATGTGCCGTAGATTTAAGGGACCAGAGCAAAAGCCCACCTTACTGTCACAAGGTCTGGGAAATCCCTACATTCAAGTATGGTATCCCATTCCTAGATATGGACACGGAGATCTTTGGGGGCGGACAACCCCCCGCATTTCTCCAATCCATTAAACATGACAAAACACGGTCCGTATCTTGTGGCCACATTATACACATCCCTTTAAGAGTAAACAGACGCACAGGCACATCGTGGTTGCTCCCAGTGATTGTCATTTATTAAGTACATTACACAAATATTAATATCAAATGAGTCCGGTAATGCCATAACCAAATCAAATTCTTTTACAAAAATTTTTTTTTACAAGGAATAAAATGTTTTAAAAGAAAAAAACTTTTTAAAGCCAACAATTTTAAAGGCAAAAAAATACAAAAAAAATAATAAATTTTTCATATGTTCATAAGACAGGATGGGACACCTGAAACAGAAAAAAAAAAGAACAGATGTTAATAATCCGTTAAAAAATACATTCTTAAAAACCAATAAAGTCAGGGAAAGAATAAAACCATCACTTTATTTCGCAGAATTTCAAATAATTTGATTATATTTAAAGTCTACATTAAGACCATACGGCTTAAGGGTCTTAAGTCTCATTATCCACTCCATCTCCCTCCTTTTAAGTAGCTGAACATGATCACCCCCTCTTCTTTGGGCAGGTATCATGTCAATAATACGAAACCGAAGCTCTTTTTCAGTGTGTGATTTTTCCGCAAAATGTTTGGAAACAGGTAAATCCATGCGCTTTTTCCATATGGTATGTCGGTGTTGGTTAATTCTTGTTTTAAATTCACACGTAGTCTCACCGACATACCATAGTGAACAGGGACTATGCAGCAAATAAACTACAAAGTCTGAATCGCACATCAAATAATGCCGAATTTTAAACTCCTCATTGGTATTGGGATGAAAAAAACGTTGGCCCTTTAACATCAAACTACAGTTCACACATGACAAACATGGGTAACATCCCTTCCTACCAACCCCAGTCAGTGTATTTTGGCCCTGTTTTTTAAAGGTACCTATATCTGATTTAATTAGAGTAGAAGCAATAGTATGATTCCGTTTGTAGGAAAAAATTGGGGGCTTAGCAAATTCTTTTACCTGGGGTAAACACTTATGTAGCATTCCCCAGTGTTTGCACATAACATCAGCAACCATATTTATTGCTTTCTTCGCAATAAGTGGTTACAAAAGGAATGCGATTAAATTCATTTGAACATGGTTTCTTTTGGAGTAGATTTTCTCTATTCAATGCATCAACTTTGTTTTTTTGTCTTTGCAGCAAATTTTTTGCATAGCCTCTTTCCGAAAAATTTTTAAGAGTTCCCTCCATAGATTTTTTTAAAGAATCTTCATTACTTTCAATCCTTTTTACTCGTATCAATTGACTATATGGAATGGACTCTTTCATCTTTCTCGGGTGTTGGCTACTAGAACGCAACAAATCATTTTTATCAGTGGCTTTAGTGTACAATTGAGTGACTAATTTGCCATTTTCTATTTGGACATTCACGTCCCGAAATTGTATACTGGTGTCCGAGTATACAAGGGTAAACTTGATTGCTTTGTCAATTGTATTTATGTATTCATGAAATTCAAGTAGTAAGTCCTTAGTCCCAGTCCAAATGAGGAAGAAATCGTCTATGTATCTCCACCACACCGCTACATAGCTAAAGTGGTGGGACACATAGACGAGGTCCTCCTCAAGGACACACATAACGATATTTGCATATGCGGGCGCCATGTTCGCACCCATGGCGGTCCCGCGTAATTGCAAATAAAAAGAATCTCCAAATAAAAAATAATTTTTTGTCAACACTAGTTTCAGTAACTGTAGTATAAATTCTCTTGTTTCAGTAGAATACTGTGTAAACAGCATCTTCTTACATATTGCATCTAGCCCTCGATCATGGTCAATAGACGTGTAAAGTGATATGACATCAAAAGACGCCAACATCACTTCACCCACTACCTCTATACCATTCAATTTCTCCAAGAAATCAGCTGTATCCCTGATAAAGGATTCTGCACAGCTTGCAATCGGATTTAGAACTCTGTCCAAAAGGATTCCAATATTAGACAAAATAGAATTACAACCAGAAACAATAGGCCTACCTGGCGGGTGCACGAGAGACTTATGGATCTTAGGCAATGTATATAGCACTGAAGGAACTGGAGACTTAACAGTCAAAAAATCATATAGGTCCTGATCTATAATTTTACTGTCCAGAGCGCTATCCAAAATAATCTTAATTTCCCTGGCAATGGCAAATTTCGGATCACACGTTAGTCTCTCGTACACCCCCGGGTCCGCCAACTGTCCTTTAATTTCATCCACATATTCATTTTTATTAAGTATAACTACTGCACCGCCATTGTCGGCTTTTTTTATAATAATTTTATCATCCTTCCCCAAATCATGTAGGGCCTTGATTTCCCCCTTCGTCATATTCGGATATTTAAATTCCCTTGGGCAATCACTCTTAAGTTTCTCAATATCATTATTCACAGCAGATATAAACGCATCAATTACTGATGAATTCTCAGATGGAGTAAAATTACTTTTTTTCTTAAGAGCTAGTTTATTTAAACTAAGTTCACTTGTAGGAATTTTTTCACTATTTGGACTGAATCTAAACCACTCCTTTAACTTTATCAACCTAAAAAAATTTTGTAAGTCCAAATTTAACTGGAACCAATCAACATGTGTACTGAGTCCAAAGGACAAACCTTTGTTCAATACTGATACCTGATCATTAGAAAGTATTTTATCCGAGATGTTAACAATCAAACTTGATCCTTGCTCCTCGTCGCCATCTGCTTTTCCACTGGTGATTTGTTTTTCCCTTTTCTCTCTTTTTTGTTGTCTCCGATGCTTTTTTCCTCCTCTCTTCCTACTGTTTTCATTTTTTCTTTTGTAGGGTCTGGACCTGGAAAAATCATGGTTAAATGACAGAGATTTATCAGCACATGCATAGAACAAGTCCCTTTGTAAAAAAGAACCTTTTTTTCTCCAAGTTCCTGCATTATCCTTCTGCCAGTTATAAATATTCCCTTCTTTATAATCGTCCATATCACGATTCCACTTCCTCCGTTTCACATCTTCTAACTCCAGACGTAATTTTTCAAACTTAGTTTTTAGATTTTCCTTCCAATTATTCCATTCATCATCTTTCATAAGGCACTTTATCCCAGATTCCAATACAGGTATTTCCAAATTGATTTTCCTTAGTTCATGTTGCAAAAATTCAATATTCAGCAAAATTATATCCAGACCATACTTATTTGATATCATGCTGAATTTCCCACAGAAAAAGAGTCATTAATCATTAAATTAGGGCGGATATTACAGCGGAGACCCCTTGGGATTTTTTTAGCCTTATAGTATTCACTAAGTGTAGTGAGATGCAATTGTAAAGTAGTAGACTTTTTAAAAATATTCTCATATTTAAACTTCAGATCATACAGTGATGGTGTACTTAGAAAGGTAGCATCAGTTTCTACCCCTCCAATGATTCTTTCTCCATCCTCACTAGTGTATGCAAATACGCCTGGTTCAGGCACAATGTGCTCCATA
The DNA here is from genome assembly GCF_051348905.1 of Ranitomeya variabilis. NCBI lineage: Eukaryota > Metazoa > Chordata > Amphibia > Anura > Dendrobatidae > Ranitomeya > Ranitomeya variabilis. The sequence continues at coordinate 628,419,153 of NC_135232.1, forward strand.
GTACACATAGGATGTGTATAATGTGGCCACAAGATACGGACCGTGTTTTGTCATGTTTAATGGATTGGAGAAATGCGGGGGGTTGTCCGCCCCCAAAGATCTCCGTGTCCATATCTAGGAATGGGATACCATACTTGAATGTAGGGATTTTCCAGACCTTGTGACAGTAAGGTGGGCTTTTGCTCTGGTCCCTTAAATCTACGGCACATTCAAGTCCTCCCTGGAATAAGAATGAAGCTTATGCTTGTTTGATTTGAGTGGTGGTGCTCCGGATTATTAACAACTATGTGTCTGTTATGGCCATATGATATTTGGTTTTGAAGTAACTATGAGTCCGATTTGGCCAGACGATATTAAATTTATGTTATATATCTTCTTTTTTATTTATTTTTTATGAGCAAGTTTTTCCCTTGATTAACATGGCGCCTGCGGTCCTCGGGGTGACTCTGCGCAGCTGCGAGCTGAGGCATTGTGGGTCTATGGGCTCTGATGTCACTGACATGCGCAGTTGTGCGGATGAACGCCGAGAACCGAGGCGTGCAGATTAAGGAGTATATTTGTAAGTTTCCTATGATCATAATGTGTCAGGAGTGGAACACCTGGTTTTACTGGATTGATAATTGATTATTAAGGATATTTTAAGAAAAATCACGCGACACGTTATATATAATGTTCACTGATAACGAATTTTATGGAGATACCCTATTCACATGGATTCACTTATTTTATGGAGTGTTGTCTATTGTAGCTTACTCATATTTTTAATATAATATTTAATGAGCTTTGTAATGAGATTGGTATGAGTATCATATAAATGATTGTCCCACCTATGTGTTCACTGCTTGAGAAAGGATTTTGTGTCCGAAACTTTGCCACGCCATTCAGGCAATAAAGTCCACTTTTATCTATTTTATGTGCTGCGTTTCTTATTTTGTGTGTATATATATATATATATATATATACAGTGGGGCAAAAAAGTATTTAGTCAGTCAGCAATAGTGCAAGTTCCACCACTTAAAAAGATGAGAGGCGTCTGTAATTTACATCATAGGTAGACCTCAACTATGGGAGACAAACTGAGAAAAAAAAATCCAGAAAATCACATTGTCTGTTTTTTTATCATTTTATTTGCATATTATGGTGGAAAATAAGTATTTGGTCAGAAACAAAATTTCATCTCAATACTTTGTAATATATCCTTTGTTGGCAATGACAGAGGTCAAACGTTTTCTGTAAGTCTTCACAAGGTTGCCACACACTGTTGCTGGTATGTTGGCCCATTCCTCCATGCAGATCTCCTCTAGAGCAGTGATGTTTTTGGCTTTTCGCTTGGCAACACGGACTTTCAACTCCCTCCAAATGTTTTCTATAGGGTTGAGATCTGGAGACTGGCTAGGCTATTCCAGGACCTTGAAATGCTTCTTACGAAGCCACTCCTTCGTTGCCCTGGCGGTGTGCTTTGGATCATTGTCATGTTGAAAGACCCAACCACGTTTCATCTTCAATGCCCTTGCTGATGGAAGGAGGTTTGCACTCAAAATCTCACGATACATGGCCCCATTCATTCTTTCATGTACCCGGATCAGTCGTCCTGGCCCCTTTGCAGAGAAACAGCCCCAAAGCATGATGTTTTCACCACCTTGCTTTACAGTAGGTATGGTGTTTGATGGATGCAACTCAGTATTCTTTTTCCTCCAAACACGACAAGTTGTGTTTCTACCAAACAGTTCCAGTTTGGTTTCATCAGACCATAGGACATTCTCCCAAAACTCCTCTGGATCATCCAAATGCTCTCTAGCAAACTTCAGACGGGCCCGGACATGTACTGGCTTAAGCAGTGGGACACGTCTGGCACTGCAGGATCTGAGTCCATGGTGGCGTAGTGTGTTACTTATGGTAGGCCTTGTTACATTGTTCCCAGCTCTCTGCAGTTCATTCACTAGGTCCCCCCGCGTGGTTCTGGGATTTTTGCTCACCGTTCTTGTGATCATTCTGACCCCACGGGGTGGGATTTTGCGTGGAGCCCCAGATCGAGGGAGATTATCAGTGGTCTGGAATGTCTTCCATTTTCTAATTATTGCTCCCACTGTTGATTTCTTCACTCCAAGCTGGTTGGCTATTGCAGATTCAGTCTTCCCAGCCTGGTGCAGGGCTACAATTTTGTTTCTGGTGTCCTTTGACAGCTCTATGGTCTTCACCATAGTGGAGTTTGGAGTCAGACTGTTTGAGGGTGTGCACAGGTGTCTTTTTATACTGATAACAAGTTTAAACAGGTGCCATTACTACAGGTAATGAGTGGAGGAAAGAGGAGACTCTTAAAGAAGAAGTTACAGGTCTGTGAGAGCCAGAAATCTTGATTGTTTGTTTCTGACCAAATACTTATTTTCCACCATAATATGCAAATAAAATGATAAAAAAACAGACAATGTGATGTTTGTCTCCCATAGTTGAGGTCTACCCATGATGTAAATTACAGACGCCTCTCATCTTTTTAAGTGGTGGAACTTGCACTATTGCTGACTGACTAAATACTTTTTTGCCCCACTGTATATATATATATATATATATATATATATATATATATATACACACAGTTATATGAAAAAGTTTGGGCACCCCTATTAATCTTAAGCTTAATGTTTTATAAAAATTGTTTTTTTTGCAACAGCTATTTCACTTTCATATATCTAATAACTGTTGGACACAGTAATGTTTCTGCCTTGAAATGAGGTTTATTGTACTAACAGAAAATGTGCAATCTGCATTCAAACAAAATTTGACAGGTGCATAAGTATGGGCACCCTTATCATTTTCTTGTTTTAAATACTCCTACCTACTTTTTACTGACTTAACTAAAGCACTTTTTTGGTTTTGTAACCTCATTGAGCTTTGAACTTCATAGCCAGGTGTATGCAATCATGAGAAAAGCTACTTAAAGTGGCCACTGGCAAGTTGTTCTCCTGCTTGAATCTCCTCTGAAGAGTGGCATCATGGGCTCCTCAAAACAACTGTCAAATGATCTGAAAACAAAGATTATTCAACATAGTTGTTCAGGGGAAGGATACAAAAAGCTGTCTAAGAGATTTAACCTGTCAATTTCCACTGTGAGGAACATAGTAAGGAAATGGAAGAACACAGGTACAGTTCTTGTTAAGGCCAGAAGTGGCAGGCCAAGAAAAACATCAGAAAGACAGAGAAGAAGAATGGTGAGATCAATCAAGGACAATCCTCAGACCACCCCCAGAGAGCTGCAGCATCAACTTGCTGCAGATGGTGTCACTGTGCATCGGTCAACTATACAACGCACTTTGCACAAGGAGAAGCTGTATGCGAGAGTAATGCGAAAGAAGCCGTTTCTGCAAGCACGCCACAAACAGAGTCGGCTGAGGTATGCAAAAGCACATTTCGAGAAGCCAATTTCTTTTTGGAAGAAGGTCCTGTAGACTGATGAAACCAAGATTGAGTTGTTTGGTCATACAAAAAGGCGTTATGCATGGTGGCAAAAAAACACAGCATTCCAAGAAAAACACTTGCTACCCACAGTAAAATTTGGTGGAGGTTCCATCATGCTTTGGGGCTGTGTGGCCAATGCCGACACCGGGAATCTTGTTAAAGTTGAGGGACGCATGGATTCCTCTCAGTATCAGCAGATTCTTGACAATAATGTTCATGAATCAGTGACAAAGTTGAAGTTACGCAGGGGATGGATCTTTCAGCAAGACAATGATCCAAAACACTGCTCCAAATCTACTCAAGCATTCATGCAGAGGAACAATTACACTGTTCTGGAATGGCCATCCCAGTCCCCAGACCTGAATATCTTTGAACATCTGTGGGATCATTTGAAGAGGGCTGTCCATGCTTGACGACCATCAAACTTAACTGAACTGGAATTGTTTTGTGAAGAGGAATGGTCAAAAATACCTTCATCCAGGATCCAGGAACTCATTAAAAGCTACAGGAAGCGACTAGAGGCTGTTATTTTTGCAAAAGGAGGATCTACTAAATATTAATGTCACTTTTCTGGTGAGGTGCCCATACTTATGCACCTGTCAAATTTTGTTTGAATGCAGATTGCACATTTTCTGTTAGTACAATAAACCTCATTTCAAGGCAGAAACATTACTGTGTCCAACAGTTATTAGATATATGAAACTAAAATAGCTGTTGCAAAAAAAACAATTTTTATAAAACACTAAGCTTAAGATTAATAGGGGTGCCCAAACTTTTTCATATAACTGTAGATATATATATATATATATATATATATATATATATATATATATATATATATATATAACACAAGGGCATGAAGTAATTTCCTAACACAGAGTATATTAAAAGGGAAAAAATGTGAACTATGCACTTAACACTTTGGGCTCCTGTCACGGATGTGTTCCTGTCCGTGACTGGGACTGTTAGATTATGCCACAAAGGGGATTTATCACAGTTCTGCGGAGAATGGGAGAAAACTTCCCTAAGGTTAACGGTGTCCTCCGGTGGTCCTAACGATGTCTGTGTTCTCTGTTGGTCCTGTCAATGACGATGTCCTGTTGTGGTCCCGGTGATGGCGGCGTCCTCTTCCAATATCGACAATAGTGGTGATAGTCTGTGGCTACAGCACAGGCACTGGCCTCAATGGATGAAGGGAGGAAGGGGAATAATCTCTCCTCTCAGCAGTGAGAGTCTTTACACTAGCGGGACCTATGACACTGTCCTTACACTGTTTATAATGGCCAGCTCGGTCCGCTGCACTTTACTGTTCAGAGCCTGTATCCCGTACACAGACCTTGCCTCTCACGGTCAGTACTGCCGGCCAGGGCGGATTTGTTACGTAGTCGGCCACGTCAGCAGTCTCGTAAACGTCCATGATGTAAGAGTGACAGCGGTGTTAACGTGGACAGCGGTATCTCCGGTGTGTCAGTGGAACCCTGTCTGTCGGCTTCTGTCAGCACGTCCTCTCATCCCCGGCTCCAGTCAGCACAGCCCCGTCCATTTCCACACAGCTGATCTTCTCTAACAGGACCCTCTCGCGCGCGCCGTTCCTGCCTGAACTGTTTGAATTGCTGCATGTACATTAACTGTCTGCTTAGCCATGCCCCCTTCTCTCGAGCACAGGGACATCCCAAGCTCTCCCCCTGTATCCTGTTCCGAACCTCTCACAGAACTGGTTAGTTTCTCCCCCTTACACAGGCACAGACACCCGCGGTTTCCCTGCAGAGACGGACATGCGGCGCGTCTTTCCAGACCGCAGCATGTCAATTTATCATTCGCAGATGCTCAGTCTCCACAAGATATATGTCCCCGTACAATGTATTCGGCGCGGTGATTCCACATGGTTCAATGAACACATGTGGAATCACCTGCGTTCAAAAGCAGGCTTTGGATGGGGCGGACATGTGCTGCATCCAAAGTGCTATCGGTTACTGACCGTGGGAGCATAGCCTCACTCGGACGAGGATTGCAATGCAATGGTTGGACTGACCGGCAGCTCTACCCACCCAAGCGTGACAACATGTATTTCTATGAAGCTGTCACACTTGGGTCGGGAGAGCCGCCGGCCAGTCCGTGCATTGCTATGCGATCCTTGTCCGAGTTATACGGCCATCTGACTCTCATTTTAGACAGTTATTTGAAATGTTGGTGTCTGTCCCTGCTTCATCCTGTGGTTCAGGCAAAGTATATGACACAACAGAGAAAAAATATACAGCACCTCCAGCTCCATACATGCATGTGTGGAATAATGGTGGCTTTTCTTCTCCTGTGTTCAGTTATTAGGACTGGGAGCAAATAAAATATCAGCTATATTAGTTCTTATAGGGTTAAATCTTCACCTGACCGCACCTAGCAAACCAATAAGTATTGCTTGTGCCCTAAAAGAACTGGCATTCCTTCAAAAGGAAGACTAAAGTAAAGAAAAACATTTTCTCATCTACCGCAATTTGTGCAGAAAGATGGAGTTAGAATGCAGAATGTGTTACTTACTTTATAAATGTGGTACTAATTATTATAAATACAGATAAGAATAATGTCGCTTATCCTTACATTAGACAATAGTAGATGACAGCTGCCTTGTAATAATAAAAATACAAACAGAAACAATAAGGGTTCAGTCACAGTTATAAAGTAGCAGGAAAATAAATGCAATGTCTAAAATCTTATTCAAACTGTATTTTTATTCCCTGATTTTTTTTAAAAAGGCCAGCATGTCAATTCTTTAGACGTTTTGTGGTGTTTGTTTTTTAGTTTTTTTACACAGCTGAGTGCATAAAAAAATGCATGAATAATGCATTAAAAAACATGTAGAACGCGCCTACTGTATGCAGAGTTTGTACTGCCTATATTCTGCTTTTTTCAAAAAAGCACCATCTGAACATACCCTAAAGGGACATAATATACTATGATAATGTGATGCATATACCATGTATTATGAACTCTGGTGGTGACTCAAGCTCTTCTCTTCCTCAAGCTTATGCATAATCCATGGACTGGTGACCTGGTAGAGGAGTATGGCTGATGTCTCTGGTAATGGACCAACACTTCCCTGCCCCCCAAGGTCCAGGCAAATCAGGAAACAGATAATTTCAGGCAAGCAGGACCTTATAGTCCTGTCCTGTCCCTGGTAAAGGACCACAGTGGATATGCAAGACGTGGAGAAGGAAATATGGGGCATCAAGAAGAGGACTGCAGACTTCTCTTATCTTGTGATTTGAGGAGGTTGTCCAAGCAAAATTCAAATTTTAAAATTGAAATTTCACTGGTGGCTACTCCCCAACCATCACATACCTGGATCCTCTCCACTCACAGCAGGACCACTTTGTCCTGTGACTGGCTGCCAATGCCCTGCTTAAGTCACCTGAACATTGCAGGCAGACCACGCTCTTCTGGATCCAAGCAAGTGACAGGAGATGAGTGTAGATTGGTTCCTTATTTTTAATACACAAAGCCAACAGCAACATTTTCATTTTGCCAGACAACCCCCTTATTTCTTGGCTTGTATTGGCCATGTGCCCTCTGGTTTCTGATTGGTAGGCAGATGTCACTGCTTGACCAATAAGCGTTGTGTTCATCCTTTTTCTAAATTTTTGCCAAACTTTAGCTCCCTTAGAGTATATAAACACCCTGAAGGAAAAATACCAGATTTCATTATTTTTACTGTTGGCTGGCGCTACCCCCACAAGGCACCTCCATTTGCACTGGACCTCAAGTGTCAAAGGGTAAATATGGCCCTCAAAACTCACAATTTGGAGATACTCCCACCCAGGGTTTTAGCCATCCCAATTTGGCCCTTGTCTGTAGTAGTGTGCGGTATTTTGGACATACTGAATATTTTTTGTATTCCTTCTCTATTGCAAATTTTGGCCATTTACACTTAAAAAGAATCTGTCACCAAGTTTTTGCCACCGAACCTAAGAGCGGCATAATGTAGAAACAGAGATTCCAGTGATGTATCACTTACTGAGCTCCTTCCTGCAGTTTTCATAAAATCACTGTTTTATGAGCAGACGATTATCACTAGAGGTCTAATAACCTTCTGCCATGTATTCCTCCATGGTCATGAGCTGTGTATAACCCCACCCCCACCACTGATAGGCCACTTTCTGCCTGTGCACTGTGAAACCTGCCAATCAGGGGTGTGGATGAGGTTATACACAGCTCAACATTCAGATCACTGCTATATCTTCAGCTAAGAAAACAGTGATTTTGACAAAACTACAGCAAGCAGCCCAGTAAGTGACACATCACTGGAATCAGTGTTTCTTCCCCTAGATCATGCTGCTTTTAAATCGGACAGTAAAAACCTGGTGACAGATTCCCTTTAAACTGACTATAAGTATCCTGCAAATACTTGCCGCCCTGTTTAGACAATCGTCCAGACTATCTAAGTAAAGCATAAAGAAATATGCAAGTTCTTGCTTTCATGTGGCCTATCATGAAGATATACAAGATGATTGGTTACAGGCTGCAGCACATGTGTGTAATTGTTTCATTTTTTTAGGTAATTAACTCCAAATAGATGGAAATGACTTATTTCAGGGGCTGTGGAATTGTACAACTGTAAATTAGGAGCATGGAGGGAGTGATGTAATGATTTCCTGAAATTAGACATTCTCATGGCGGCGGGCTCTGCTGTCCGTAAACAAGGCTTAGGACCAGGCCTCTGTAATGGAGCTTGTGTGAGCGCTCTCTTCTATGTGACATGACACACTAGCCGAGAACTAGTTTGGTGAGAGCGCACAGGGACCGCGTGCAATGTTTAGACATATGCACTTAATATCTTTTCTACACATATGGTTTAGGTTTTCGTCATCTACAACAGGGGTGCACAAACAATTCTTAGCCTGAGCAAGGCATTGACATCTTTACTGTAAAAGGTTGTAATAAGACTTAAACTGCTGACTGGCCTATTATTATGGCATTGGTGCCCAAGTGCTGGGTAAATAATGACATTTTCACATGTATTCATTTTAGAGTTGCTCATTATTCCCCTGTCTGCTGCTGTTCAGGTCATTTTCTGTTCAGTGGTACGTACATCACTCACATAGCAGACACACCGCACACATATCAGATATATGGAGCATACACACCGCTCACATATCAGACAGACACATGCAGCACAGACACTGCTCACGTACAGTATCTGATACTGTACATGCAGCAGACATCACACACATATCAGACACACACCACACAGACACCGCTCACATATCAGACACATGCAGTAGACACCGCACACATATCAGACACATGCAGCACAGACACCGCTCACATATCTGATACCGTACACGCAGCAGACATCGCACACATATCAGACACACACCGCTCACATATCAGACACACACCGCTCACATATCAGACACACCGCACACATATCAGACAGACACCGCACAGACACCGCTCACATATCAGACACACCACACACATATCAGACACATGCAGCACAGACACCGCTCACATATCAGATACTGTACATGCAGCACAGACTCCGCTCACATATCAGACACATGCAGCACAGACACCGCACACATATCAGATACTTGCAGCACAGACACCGCTCACATATCAGATACATGCAGCAGACAACGTACACATATCAGACACATGCAGCACAGACACCGCACACATATCAGATACATGCAGCGCAGACACCGCACACATATCAGATACATGCAGCGCAGACACCGCTCACACATCAGACACACATGCAGCAGACACTGCACTGGACTGAGCAGAGGGTGGGGGTGGAGCCTGGACAGCATGTGAGAACTGAAGCTGCTGCAGAGAGAGAACTTTGTGCTGTTTGCTGCAAGAGAGGACCCACAGTCTGTAACGGAGTGGACTTGTGAAATTTGACAGACTTTTCCGGGTGCAGCAAGAGTGGCTGTCCTGTGTGAGTTTGAGAAGCCATAAAGATACCAAGAAAGGGATTTACAGTTTCCAGGAGCACCTCCAGGACCCCGAAGCAAGGAGACCACGTTTCACAGAGCTGGCAGAGAGCGGTGCGCACCACCGTACTAGACTGTTGGGGGGCCCCCGGGACTGGATCTGAGTCCCCAACATCACCGTGAGTTTGTTCCTGTTTTGTGCACATGTCAGGGCCTAGTGTAGGCTTCAATAGTCAGAACACGGCAGCCGTGAGGCCTCCTTAGTAAAGGCCAGGGAGGCTATACGTAGAGTAGCATCATTCGTTGTTTATTGTTTGCATTTGCTTGTGTGCATTTGATTCTGTAATAGTTGGAGCACCGTGCTATTTGATGGTCCAGCTAAAGAATACAACTCTTGTACATTATCTTTTCCCATTGCATAATCCTGTTTGCACCTTCCTCATCCACTTCATTCCTTGCCTTCCAATAAATCTACCCTTTGTTGTTTGCACCTCATCTTGTGTACGGTAGTCTTCCTGCACCGTGGTGGTCCCCCGGCCATCACTTCACATATACCAACACATTACATGCATCGTACAGAGGGGAAGAATGCATCGTTGATATAATCACCTGGGACACTGTGAATAGACCTTTGCAATTTGCAGGAACCACAAAGAGGCATTAGGAGGGAAGCAGTCAGCATACAGCAAGTTGATCATTTGACACTTTCATAATGTAATTTTACAGGAGATAGGGAGCAAATAAAGCACAATAGGGTCTTATCCGGTATAACATTTTGAATTTTTAAAGGTTATGCTAACCTGGTATGGTTGTGTAAATGCAGCACCCCAGAGTCCTGGTCTTTGCAGTACTGTGGCTCCGCCACTAAGGGGAGCTATGGTACGTCTGATGGCACTGAAGGAGTTCATCTGACCAGGTATCACAGACACCAATACATTTCACAGTCGGGCCTCCAGGGGGAGCTAAGGGTTCTATTCATTAGGCCACTCCTCACATACTGGTAAAACTGGGGGTCAGGCAGGAAGTTAGAACAGAAAGCTGACTGGGTTGGAACCAGGCAACACCTTGTGGCAGAGGGTGTTGTGGGGGAAGATTCGGTAGGGCCCCTGTCGGGGGTGGGATCCTGACAGAGGCCTGGCAACTTGAGAGAACGTCAAGGGACCGTGCCTGCTCAGCATAGCGGCGGTGCCCAAGGAAGGATTAGAAGCGAGATAGATTGTGCTGAGTGAGAAACGAGATCAAAGCAACAAGGAGAATACCAGTAGGAGTCGTGCTGTGAGACCGAGGCAACATCCTACTGAGGCGCACAACCGGCGGCCGGAACGCCGAGGAAGTATTCATAAATCTAGCTTCAAGCAATACTTCAAACCAACGGCAGGACAGTCAGTCATAGGCGGGCTGTCTCACCTAAATCACCTACGAAGACATAGGGGGCAACCTGTGGAGAGGGGCGACTCTAGGGTCCCGGAAGAGCTCCGAGCCTACCCGTCATACGGGTGCCGTCCTAACCGTAACATCAGGGAGGGACGGAAGATTAGCAGGACATCATCTAATCGAGTTGTGAGGGAACACGAGAAACAGACACAACAGTTGTGGGGACTATCCCGTAAGCACAGCAGGGGAGGACCACAACACATAGCGCTAGCAGGAAGGCACAGATTTCCACCTGCAAGGAGAACTCTGGAGGTGCCATTGGACCGGCCGGACTTGCGCAGCCTGGTGAACCGTATTCCGGACTGAGGACCCAGAGATCTTCAGTAAAGAGGTAAAGAGACTGCAACTTGGTGTCCTCATTATTTACTGCACCGCACCACCACCACTATCGATCATATCTATCACTGTACGCCCCTCAGCAGGGTCACGGACCGGGCCTAGCCACCGTGACAACCCCAGAGCAGAGACTCAGAGGCCCGGTACCGGGTACCCCTCAGCCCTGCGGCAGTGGGGGCGCTACAACTTGGCGTCACGAACAGGATCTACTTAAGCCTGAGGAATCGGGTCATGTGTGCCTTGGAATTGTGATTTATTTTGCTTGAACTGTGACTTATTGCAAAGACTGTGGATTGCCACTTGCCGCCAAAAGTTCCCGCCAAAACCGCCGCCATTACAGCGCTAAGGAGAGCGCAGGAGAAGACGAAGGGCGTGGAAGTGGGCGTTAACAAGCTGGAGAGCGCGAAAGACAATGGCCGCCCAGTCTAAATATTTCTGCCCCTTGAGGACGTGTCCGTCAGCAGCCGATATCCGCCTACTGATCCTCAATGGGGGGCGGAGACAACGAAAGCGAAACCGCCCACGAAGGAGAGAGCGGGAAAAGGACCAGGAAGAAGAATTCAGCGACATGGAGGACGCCATGGCCAGCCGCCCAGAGCCGGAGCATGGGGTCGGAGCCGAGGACTCCCCCAGCTACCCGGAGAGGCACCGCAGCCAGACCTCCATAGTTGACGCTGACCTCCTGCAGACCGGAGCGGACGAGCAGATCCACCAACTCCTGCAGACGCAGCTGAGCACTGAGGCCGGGTGGAAGAAGGCCATCATCGGGAGCCTCGCCAGACGTCTGTCGGCAGCCTCGTCTGGTCCGGAGCAAGAAAGAAGTTCCAGCGCTCCGAAGCCAGAAAGCAAGGCCCTGCCGGAAAGCGAGATGCTGCGAGCAGAGATGACAACGTCGCAGCACGAGGCCCTGCAGCCAGCATTCCAGACCCCAGCGGAGGCAGAGCAGACCGGCACCTGAGGGACCGCATCTGAAGCAGGTATGAAGGACGACCCTGCCCTGACAACCGACATCACTCCAGTGACTGCTAGTGCCCCAGCTGCTGACTCCGTTCCAGTGACTGATCTTGCAGCAACCGCTACCTCTGCTGCAGCAAATGCCCATACTCAAGCTGCGCAGACATCCATCGCTGCGCATGATTTAACCGTACATGAAAGACGGGTTAACGGCGTTTGTCCAGCACTGGGTGTAACCCTGGACCTCACTCTTCCCAGGCCAAGAAGGGTTAAGTGCCAGGTGCAGCCCTGGAAGCCGTCCAACTAAACCTCGGAAACCTCAAAATGTAAATAGTTAACTGTTTGTTTCCCTGCTTTTTGTTGCTCTAAAACCCGTCTAGGGTTATTCTTAAAGGGATCCCTTTGTTGACCCGGGATCCCTATTGCTTTTTGTTTGTTTTCTACTTTTGTCAAGTTATCAAAGAACTGCTGAATCATGAACAATGCATGATACAAACTGCTTGTAAATAGTTTGCACCTTATTAAAGGTGCTCCCTACTGGTTTTACTTAAAGAAGGACTCTTTGTGAAGATACCGCACCGGAGCCTTTGCTGAGTATGGACTGGTAGCTTGAGAAGATGTGCTACCTCATAAAGACTTGGTCCCCTCTTAAAGGGGATGTTCACTTGTTGCACTTAAAGAATGGTATTGCTTTACGACAGATAGATAGCAATAATGTTTTGATAAAAAGGAAAGTGATGATGATGCTTACATGTAAAAGTTATATGTATCCAATTAGTTGATTGTAAGGAATGTTTGATAATGTTGATAGAATAATGAGGACAGAAAAGTGAACCCGTACGGGGTTAGACAGCAAGTCCTCTTTGGAGCCATATGGGGATGGCTCAGTGATTTCAAACTGAAAGTAAATGTTATGTTCTATACTGTGTATAGTAGTTGAAAAGGCAGTAGGCCCGGGCTGAAAGGGGCGGTCCTGTAAAGAAAGGAGAGGCAGTAGGCCTGGAGCAGTTAGGACAGGCGGTCCTGCAGATTTAACGAAGGAGAATGAAAGAGAAAGAGTTAATTAATATTATAATGTTTTATAAGTAAAGTCTTTAGTGGATAGGGAGTATACGTCCTTAAAGGCGATGTCAACCTGTTATTCAAAAGTTTGCACTGAGTAGAATACCCGGTTGGGTAACAGGAGTTATTTATAGCCTGTAATTTATAATGTTTAACCATGTTTGTAACGTTCAAGTGTCCTCACCTCCCATAAAGGGAAGCTCTGTTCAAGCTTACTTATTGTTATTGCATTTTCAAAATTGTATGTCTTTTTGCTAACCTGTATTGTTGTTTTCTTCCCAGTCCAGGAGTACTGGATTTAACCGGGGGGGAGTGCAGCGCCCCAGAGTCCTGGTCGTTGCAGTACTGTGGCTCCGCCACTAAGGGGAGCTATGGTACGTCTGATGGCACTGAAGGAGTTCATCTGACCAGGTATCACAGACACCAATACATTTCACAGTCGGGCCTCCAGGGGGAGCTAAGGGTTCTATTCATTAGGCCACTCCTCACATACTGGTAAAACTGGGGGTCAGGCAGGAAGTTAGAATAGAAAGCTGACTGAATTGGAACCAGGCAACACCTTGTGGCAGAGGGTGTTGTGGGGGAAGATTCGGTAGGGCCCCTGTCGGGGGTGGGATCCTGACAGAGGCCTGGCAACTTGAGAGAACGTCAAGGGACCGTGCCTGCTCAGCATAGCGGCGGTGCCCAAGGAAGGATTAGAAGCGAGATAGATTGTGCTGAGTGAGAAACGAGATCAAAGCAACAAGGAGAATACCAGTAGGAATCGTGCTGTGAGACCGAGGCAACATCCTACTGAGGCGCACAACCGGCGGCCGGAACGCCGAGGAAGTATTCATAAATCTAGCTTCAAGCAATACTTCAAACCAACAGCAGGACAGTCAGTCATAGGTGGGCTGTCTCACCTAAATCACCTACGAAGACATAGGGGGCAACCTGTGGAGAGGGGCGACTCTAGGGTCCCGGAAGAGCTCCGAGCCTACCCGTCATACGGGTGCCGTCCTAACCGTAACATCAGGGAGGGACGGAAGATTAGCAGGACATCATCTAATCGAGTTGTGAGGGAACACGAGAAACAGACACAACAGTTGTGGGGACTATCCCGTAAGCACAGCAGGGGAGGACCACAACACATAGCGCTAGCAGGAAGGCACAGATTTCCACCTGCAAGGAGAACTCTGGAGGTGCCATTGGACCGGCCGGACTTGCGCAGCCTGGTGAACCGTATTCCGGACTGAGGACCCAGAGATCTTCAGTAAAGAGGTAAAGAGACTGCAACTTGGTGTCCTCGTTATTTACTGCACCGCACCACCACCACTATCGATCATATCTATCACTGTATGCCCCTCAGCAGGGTCACGGACCGGGCCTAGCCACCGTGACAACCCCAGAGCAGAGACTCAGAGGCCCGGTACCGGGTACCCCTCGGCCCTGCGGCAGTGGGGGCGCTACATAAACACAATAGTTTTCAAAGCGTAGATACTGATACTGAGCTGCTGCGGATCCACAGGTCACCAGACCAAATAGGAGTATTGTGGAAAATAATGTGAATTTCTGTGCTGCTGATGAAAAGATGGAATGTTCAGGAATGGATATACAGAACTATATTAAATGTGGTTTTACTATTGACGCTTTTCGAATATGACACACATCTTCTTCAGGATTAATCAGATGCAGAAACATTAACAGCCCGGACCTAAAATAAAAACAAACTGAGCATAAGGTAATATGCATGCAACGTGTAGTCGCATGTTCACAATGGCTACACAACAGACAAAACTTAACATAAAAAATAAAATAAGCAAATACCCTGCAGTAAATAAATATCAATAGTGCAGGAAAATAACATAAAATGTAGATAGTAAGCATAATTTTGATTAAAAAAAATATATATAAAAGCTATCCCACCACGTCAAGGTGACCCTATTCAGGATGGTCCTAACCTCTAATATTAAAACCTTACCATATGTCATATGACTTAAATGTGAATAAGGGCCAAGCAGGACAGAGACCACAATTAATGGACACCCAGTAGTGGGGAGCTATATAAACAATGTCCAGCTCAAAGAAAAGGAATGCCACACCATTGTTTGCACAAAGTGCAAAAACCTAAAACAAAAACCTAAAGAGATACATTTTTATAGCTTGGTTGCTACAAAAGGAAGGCGCCAAAATACATTTCTCAGTCTACAGTCACATAAAATAATCAGTCAGACTTTACATCATTGGTCAGACTGTACAATTACAGGACTGTTAGTTTTTGCATGTGGTTATATCCTGAAGAAGCGTGTAAACTTCTAAATGAGTCAATAATAAAACCGCATATAATATAGTTCTGTGTATCCCGGACCCTTCATCATTTCATCAAAAGTGTGGAAATCCATGTTATACTCCACAACACTTTCATAATGTAGTCAGTAGGTACGAGGAGCCCAAATGTTTCCATTTAGCTTAATACAAAAATATGATTACTAAGATTGTTACATTGTTTGTAACTAGTGATGAGCGAGTATGCTCGCCACTACTCGCCCGAGCATCTCACTGTTCAAGATGCTCAGAGCTCACCGAGTATTTCTGGGGTTGCTCGGCAGCTGCTCGGGTCTCCACCCTGCATGTTTGGCGCTCTTTAGACAGCCAATGAACATCCAGGGATTGTCTGCCACACACTGTGATGCCGCAGCCATGTTGGTTGTGGCAATACAGTGATTGGCTGGCCGCACAGCATCATCAGATCTATAAGAGACCTGGCGCCGCCCTGCTCGGCACAGTCAGCCCCGGAATCACACAGTGTAGGGAGAGATGCTGCTGGGAGAGATTTTCTTGGTTCTTACTTAGTGTGGGTATACCATAAATAATACACATATCCATCTCAACTAACAGTCCTTCTGAGGACTAATAAAGCTGCAGAGATATCAGTGCTAGGCAGGCAGGCAGTGTATGTGGCACAATTCAGTGCATATAGCAAGAGGGTCCATTCCAGTTCTGTCTGCTGCTGCTATTACAGATATTTCTACACATAGCCCCAGGTATCAGGGGCCAGGAATAATTGTTTTTTGGATCTTAATCCCAGTATATTTCCTTTCACACGGGCTTCATACAGTCCCTGTGTATACATTTACACACGGCATTATATACAGCTCTGGTAAAAATTAAGAGACCACTGCAAAATGTTCAGTTTGTCTGATGTTTCTCTTTAGGGTATGTGCACACGTTGCGGATTTCCTGCAGATCCGCAGCGTTTTTTGCGGTACAGAAACAGTGCAGATCCGCAAGTGATTTACAGTACAATGTAAATCAATGGTAAAAAAAAAAAAATGCTGTGCTAATGGTGCGGAAAATTCCATGCGGAAACGCTGCGGATTAAAAGAAGTAGCCAAAATCTGCACAAAAAACGTGACAAATCCGCACCTGCGTTTTCTGCCAAGAGATGCAGAATCCGCACCAGAAATTCCTAAGTCGAATCCGGAACGTGTGCACATAGCCTTATATGGTATATTTGTGAGTAAAATATAAATTGTTCTTTTAGTCTAAAAACTTCTGACAACATGTCTCCGAATTTCCAAGCAATAAATTTGGTAGTTTTTTTCTGACAAAGAAAATGGTCAAAATATAAAAAAAAACAGTGCTTTCAGACCTCAAATAATGCAAAGAAAACAAGTTCATAATCATTTAGAAAAAACAACAATACTAATGTTTTAACTCAGGAAGAATTCAGAAATCAATATTTTGTGGAATAACCATGATTTTTAATCACAGCTTTCATGCGTCTTGGCATGCTTTCCACCAGTCTTTCACACTGATTCTGGCACAAAAACGTAAGCAGTTCTTCTTTGTTTGATGGCTTGTGACTATCCATCATCCTCTTGATTACATTCCAGAGGTTTTCAATGGGGTTCAGGTCTGGAGATTGGGCGGCCCATGACAGGGATTTGATGTGGTGGTCTCTTAATGTTTGCCAGAGCACTCTCCCTCTCTCTCTCTCTCTCTCACTCTCTATATATATAAATTGCCATCACAACCAGGTACTTCATTCATGCTGTCTTTGGCCCCTCCACCCTCCTAAATGCATATTGGTTAGGTGTTTCAGTTCATCCTGATCCTCGCTCTCTTTCACTGTTTCAGCCTCCCGGAGCTGCGCAGGCTCCCTTGATTTTCCTCTCCCCTATGCGCTGCACTGGTCTTGGTTACCGGCGCATGCGCATTTGGGCTAGTATGGGCAGAGATGTCTGCCCATACTTTTCACATTCATGATGTGACTTCCATTTCCGCCCTTAGAACTCTGACGCTCATCGGTACACACTGACCACCAATGGCTGAGGTATTTAAGCTTGCATCACACAGCATTTGTAACTTCCCCTGACTAAGCAGTCCCACTACCCGACGATACGCATAGGGTGTTGGGCCCCCCTTCTTTCCTCCCTTGCTCCCTGTCCTTGACGGGCACCAGGCATCCGCTCATGTCCTCATCCCTTACACAGGGCCCTTGTCAGTCAGTCCGGCCAGATGCCAGTGCCATACTTTCATGAGGGTTTCCTGAGTGTGCTGCTATGGTTATTATATGATTTTGTTATATTCATTCAAAGGGAGATGTAACTTATTTGCCGCATATTTTGTATTTTAACTACTATATTTATCTAATATTGCTGCTGTTTTCATCCAAGATGTTTTGATGTACAAGGGGCATGCATTTCTCACTGACTTTGAATGGTATGCATTCTTGCGGCAATATATATTGCATGGGGGGACCCACATTTTTTTATGTATGTTTTAACTTTTTCTTGTGTGTCAATAAAGTGTTCCTCTTTTATGATTATATTAGTGATGTGCATATCTAACAGTGGTGCTTTTCTTCCTTCTGATGTTCATGTTTTGCCACTGATATTGCACCCCTGCTGTTAATGTTTACACGGTAGTGCGCCTTGTGCATGGTTTTTGTCTTTTGACTTCATTACTGGTTGGTGACACGTCTAGACCCACGTTACAAGGAGAACTTTCTATCTCTTATTCCTGAGGCGGACAGGTCTACTAAAATGGTGCAGTACCAGAGGGCCCTTGCTGCAGAATTATTAAAGAAATTCCCATCTGAAAATGCTGGCAGCAGAGGTCACAGTTCGTTGGACAACTAAGGAGTACAGGTGAGAGACACAACTCCAATCCAGCAGAAATGGGAATACTGGCAGAGTTCTGGGAGAGTTTTCTCAGATTCTCATCGCCCTGGCCCAGAAGCATGGGGTACTGTCACAAGAAGTGCAATATTTGGGAAGATGCTGAGGGAGTACCTTGCAGATCATACCAACATCCTCTTTGATTCTTCTGTGCCTTATAATTATTGGGTATCCAAGATGGACACGTGGCATGAACTGGCTCTCTATGCCTTGGAGGTCCTGGCCTGCCCTGCTGCTAGCGTTCTGCCAGAGCGGGTTTTAGTGCCGCTGGTGGAACTATAACAGATAAGCACATCCACCTGTCAACTGAAAATGCTGACAGGCTGACTCATACAAATGAACAAGGGCTGGATTGGGCCAGACTTCTCAACACGACCGAATGATAACAGCGAAACATAACCTCAAATCCAGTGTCTTTTTTTGGGAGGTATATTCCCATGCACCTCTTCACACCCACACATGGGTATATGCTTCCTGATTTTGGCTATTTGCTGTTGTTCTCCTCCTTCTCATCCTCAACCACCATATCACCAGGGTGACCGTGGTCCGTGATGCAACACCCACATAATTTTTTTAAAGGATGTTTATGATGCCCGTAAAAAACATTTGTTATACAGTGTGTTCATGTATACCTGCCAGGGGTAAATGTTTGTCAGCCCATACACTTAGTGCATGGGCATTACAAGTATAGGAGACCAGCTACTTTCTAATGGGAACATTTTTTCATGAAGCCCTCCTCTACGTCTCTTCAAAGGGGCATTGGAGTGCCTCCCAATTTTTGGCAGCCCTTGCATTCACTGCATAGGCAAACAGTATGGAAGATCCACTTCCTAATAATGGTAATATGGGGGGAGCGGGGGTCCTAGGCAGCTGCCTGGTCTGCCTGCCGCTAACGCCGGCCCTGTATAGGAGACCCACTGTTTAATAATGGGAACAACAAAGCATAACCGGCTGATGGCTCTCTAATAATAGTGAGGGCCGACTGCTGGCCATTTAAGAATAGTAAAGGCTGCCTGATGGCCCTATAAAAATAGACATTGTGGCTTTCAGGCTATATGCACAAGTTGCAGATTTGACTGTGGAATTTTCTGTGCAGATTCTGCATTTCTTGGCAGAAAACGCAAGTCAGCATCTGCGCCTTTTTTTTGGTATGTGCACACATTGCAGATTTTTGTGCGGATTTCTACCCTTTTTTACCCCTGCGGATTTCTATAATGGAATGGGTGCAGAAATGCAGCAGATCTGCAAAAAGAAGTGACATGGTCCTTTTTTGAATCTGCTGCGTTTTCCGTGCGTATTTTTCTGCACCATTAGCACAGCATATTTTTTTTTGCCATTGATTTACATTGTACTGTAAATCACTTGCAGATCTGCAGCGTTTCTGCATGGAAACAAACACTGCGGATCCGCAGGAAAACTGCAACATGTGCACATACCCTTAGAGTCCCTCCTTCATAAATTAAGCATGGCAAGATAAAAAGTTGTAAAATGTTAAAATGACATTTCCCAGTGAATGCATTTGTCTTGGTTGAAAGCAATGCTAAAATTCAAAAACACATCAAAAACGCTGCGTGTGAACATAGCCCAAGGTGTGGAGGAACATTTTTGGTTTTGGTCATTTATTTTGCCTTATATACAAGTCATTACACTGGAAAGGATGTTCCTTAACATATTTCCCAGGAAAATCCATTTTTTTGTATGTTTTATTGTGAGTCTGTAAAAATGGCGTAAAACTCTGCCAACATTGTTCACAGCAGTGACCTGGGAGCCAGAAATGCTTCCAGGGGTCTTCCTCATGATGTTCCCATGTCATTTAAGCACTGTTCCCATCGATTTCCGCTATTTCTAGTGCCTCTGCAGACCGCCGAGGGGGCCGCCAGAAAAATGCTACAGTTCCCCATAGACTTACATTGGGCTCGTTTTTCTGGCCGAGTACCCGAGCATTCCAATTTGCTCGACCCGAGCAACAAGCACTTTAGTGCTCGCTCATCACTATTTGTTACCTTTTAATGACCTGCATATTAGTCATCTAAACAATATCATAACTTCTGATACCTTGACGATTGTCAATCTATGGCTTGCTCTAATGAGCCACATTATATTGTTAATAACTGTGGGTTCAGCTTAGCAAATTTAACAATACGATAGAAACCACCGTTTTTTGTGCTCAGCCCAACTTTACATAAGGTACTATAAATCCATTTGAATGATTCTACATATAATGTATAACATCGAATTAGGTACTAATGATGACCAAGGTCACCTAATTAAAGTAATCAGAAACCAGGTTTTTTTGCAACCTAATCTAAGATCAATATAGAGAGAAGCTGATTCCATCGATGTATCACTTATTGGGCTGCTTGCTGTAGTTTTTATAAAATCAGTGTTTTATCAGCAGGTTATCATTAGAGGGGACTAGTGAACCTGCTGCCAGGTAGTCCTCCATGTTCATGAGAAAGCCGTCAATCAGAGGGACTTTTTCAAAATGACGGTAAGCAGCCTAGAAATTACATATTGCTGGAATCGGGATCCCTGTAGCTACATTATGCTGGTGTCAGATGGGGGAGCAAAAACCTGGTGACAAATTCCCTTTAAATAAAAGGAACTATGGGTATACATGGGCTGATTGTTGATGTAAGAGGAAGCACAATCCTGAGCTCCTGCTGCTGTAAAGTTTTTGCTCCATTTTTCTACTGTCAGAGAGAATGTTGCCTTTTGTATTTGCACTATGTTTATCCTATACAGTGGCTTGCAAAAAATATAAGAAGAAAAATATATGGTAAATACCAATGTGAATAAAATATGCACCAAAAATAGCCACTCAACAAACAGAAATTAAAATACTAATGTCTATACAATATCAGGTAATAGATATGAAGTCCAATGATCAAGTGATCAAAGGACCAAAGAATTGCTAGTGCAGAAGATACAATATCAATTCATAATACCAACCAGTCTGAAGCTCCACTGTCCCCTGCACACACCACTCCAATGCACGTTTCGCTGCCGCTTCGTCAGGGAAATCCCTGACAGACTGAAACAGGTTTTGCTCAAGAAAATCACTGTATTTCACACCATCCTCCCCTCGACTCGGACCATTTTTCCTGTCACTGCTGCCGAAAAACATCCCCATAGCATGATGCTGCCACCACCATGTTTCACTGTGGGGACGGTGTTCTTGGGGTGATGAGCTGTGTTGGTTCGGCACCAGACAATGTTTACCTTGTTCAATTTTGGTGTCATCTGACCACAGCTCCTTCCTCAATACATTTGGGGAGTCTTCCACATGTCCATTGGCAAACTCAAAACAAGCCTTACAATTTTTGCATTTAAGTTAATCCTTTTTTCTGCCCACTCTTCCATAAAGGCCACCTCTATGGAGTATATGGCTTATTATGGACATATGGATAGATACTCCAGTCTGCTTGGGACTCTGCAGCTCCTTCTGGTTTACTTTTGATCTCTGTGCTGCCTCTCTTAATAATGTCCTCTTTGCGCGGGCTGAGAGTTTTGGCAGGTGGCCCTCTCTTGGCAGGTTTTACATAGTTACATAGTTATTAAGGTTGAAGGAAGACTTTAAGTCCATCTAGTTCAACCCATAGCCTAACCTAACATGCCCTAACATGTTGATCCGGAGGAAGGCAAAAAAAAACCATGTGGCAAAGAGTAAGCTCCACCTTGGGGAAAAAAATTCCTTCCCGACTCCACATGCGGCAGTCAGACTAGTTTCCTGGATCAACACCCTATCAAGGAACCTAGTGTATATACCCTGTAACATTATATTTTTCAAGAAAGGCATCCAGTCCCCTCTTAAATTTAAGTAATGAATCACTCATTACAACATCATACGGCAGAGAGTTCCATAGTCTCACTGCTCTTACAGTAAAGAATCCGCGTCTGTTATTATGCTTAAACCTTCTTTCCTCCAGACGTAGAGGATGCCCCCTTGTCCCTTTCTCAGGTCTATGATTAAAAAGATCATCAGAAAGGTCTTTGTACTGTCCCCTCATATTTATACATTAACATAAGATCACCCCTTAGCCTTCGTTTTTCCAAACAAAATAGCCCCAAGTGTAATAACCTATCTTGGTATTGCAGACCCCCCAGTCCTCTAATAACCTTGGTCGCTCTTCTCTGAACCCGCTCCAGTTCAGCTATGTCTTTCTTATACACCGGAGACCAGAACTGTGCACAGTATTCTAAGTGTGGTTGCACTAGTGACTTGTATAGAGGTAAAATTATGTTCTCCTCATGAGCATCTATGCGTCTTTTAATACATCCCATTATTTTATTTGCCTTTGTAGCAGCTGCCTGACACTGGCCACTGAATATGAGTTTGTCATCCACCCATACACCCAGGTCTTTTTCATTGACGGTTTTGCCCAGAGTTTTAGAATTAAGCACATAGTTATACATCTTATTACTTCTACCCAAGTGCATGACCTTACATTTATCCCCATTAAAGCTCATTTGCCATTTATCAGCCCAAGCTTCTAGTTTACATAAATCATCCTGTAATATAAAATTGTCCTCCTCTGTATTGATTAATAACCACCCTTTGTTTCCTATCCCTGAGCCAGCTCTCAACCCACTTACACATATTTTCCCCTATCCCCATTATTCCCATTTTATGTATCAACCTTTTGTGTGGCATCGTATCAAAAGCTTTTGAAAAGTCCATATACACTACATCTACTGGGTTCCCTTGGTCCAGTCCGGAACTTACCTCTTCATAGAAGCTGATCAAATTAGTCTGACATGAACGGTCCCTAGTAAACCCGTGCTGATACTGGGTCATGAGGTTATTCCTATTCAGATACTCCAGTATAGTATCCCTTAGAATGCCCTCCAGGATTTTACCCACAGTAGAGGTTAAGCTTACTGGCCTATAATTTCCGAGTTCAGTTTTTGTCCCCTTTTTGAATATTGGCACCACATTTGCTATACGCCAGTGCTGTGGTACAGACCCTGTTATTATGGACTCTTTAAAGATTAAAAATAATGGTCTATCAATGACTGTACTTAATTCCTGCAGTACTCGGGGGTGTATCCCATCCGGGCCTGGAGATTTGTCAATTTTAGTGATTTTTAGACGCCGCCGTTTTTCCTGCTGGGTTAAGCAGGTGACACTTAATGGGGAATTTTTGTTATCACTGATCATATTGGCTGCCATGGGATTTTCTTGTGTAAATACTGATGAAAAAAAGTCATTTAGCATATTGGCTTTTTCCTCATCCTCATCCACCATTTCCCCCAGACTATTTTTAAGGGGGCCAACATTTTCATTTTTTAGTTTCTTACTGTTTATGTAGTTAAAGAATATTTTGGGATTATTTTTACTCTCTCTGGCAATGAGTCTCTCTGTCTCAATTTTTGCTGCCTTGATTTGCTTTTCACAGAATTTATTTAATTTTCTGTATTTATTTAATGCCTCATCACTACCTACTTCCTTTAGTTCTCTAAATGCTTTCTTTTTGTCACTTATTGCGCCCCTTACAGCTCTATTTAGCCATATTGGTTTCCTCCTATTTCTAGTATGTTTATTCCCATACGGTATATACTCTGCACAGGTCCTATCCAGGATGCTAATAAACGTCTCCCATTTTCTTTGTGTATTTTTATGTCTCAGGATATCGTCCCAGTTAATTGCACCAAGATCATCTCTTATCCATTGGAAATTTGCCCTCCTGAAGTTTAGTGTCCTTGTCACCCCTCTACTACACATCTTATTAAAGGATACACGAAAACTTATTATTTTGTGATCACTATTCCCCAAGTGACCCCCAACCCTTATATTTGCTATGCAGTCTGGCCTGTTGGTTAATATTAGGTCTAGCAGTGCACCCCTTCTTGTTGGGTCCTGTGTTGTGAATTAGACTTTTTTGGCTCCCTCTTGTGGTCACTAGTGATATGACTCTGGGATTGTCTTTCCTCAGTTTGGCACCCACCTGGGTCGTTAGTCCAAGGGTGTTGCTATATAAACTTCTTGGTTTCTCAGTCCAGTGCCTGGCATCGTTGTAATCAGTTCCTTTCTGTTTGCTCCTGTCTGCTGGTCTTGGATCTTGCAAAATTAAGCTAAGTCCTGCTTCCTTGTTTTTTGATTATTTGCTTTGCTCTTATTTTTTGTCCAGCTTGTACTAAATGTGATTCCTGATTTTGCTGGAAGCTCTAGGGGGCTGGTGTTCTCCCCCCAGGCCGTTAGACGGTTCGGGGGTTCTTGAATATCCAGCGTGGAAATTTTGATGGGGTTTTTGCTGACCATATAAGTCATCTTACTATATTCTGCTATTAGTCAGTGGGCCTCTCTTTGCTAAATATCTAGTTCATTCTTACGTTTGTCTTTTCTCCTTACCTCACCGTTATTATTTGTTGGGGGCTTGTATCCAACTTTTGGGGGTCTTTTCTCTGGAGGCAAGAAAGGTCTATCTTTTCCCTTCTAGGGTTAGTTAGTTCTCCGGCTGGCGCGAGACGTCTAGAACCAACGTAGGCACGTTCCCTGGCTGCTGCTATTTGTGGTGCTAGGATTAGATATATGGTCAGCCCAGTTACCACTGCCCTATGAGCTGGTTTTTGTGTTTGCAGACTTGGTATGTACTCTTGAGACCCTCTGCCATTGGGGTCATAACAGTATGCCAGGCCTAGGTTGAATGTTTAATGCATTGCAGAAGTGGGATTACAAGAAAGGAAAGTCTGAGTTTTTTTTTTTTTTTTCCTTTCCTCTCTTTTTTCCTCCCCTTTACCTCTGAGTGGCTTGTGCTTGCTGCAGACATGGATGTCCAGACTTTGATTACAAGTGTGGATCAGCTTGCTGCTCGTGTGCAGGGCATACAAGATTTTGTTACCAGTAGTCCAATGTCTGAACCTAAAATACCTATTCCTGAACTGTTCTCTGGAGACCGATTTAAGTTTAGGAATTTCAGGAATAATTGTAAATTGTTTCTATCTCTGAGACCCCGTTCATCTGGAGACTCAGCTCAGCAAGTAAAAATTGTTATCTCTTTCTTACGGGGCGACCCTCAGGATTGGGCCTTCTCGCTAGCGCCAGGAGATCCGGCATTAGCAAATATTGATGTGTTTTTTCTGGCGCTCGGATTGCTTTACGAGGAACCCAATCTTGAAATTCAGGCAGAAAAAGCCTTGCTGGCTATTTCTCAGGGTCAGGATGAAGCTGAAGTGTATTGCCAAAAATTTCGGAAATGGTCCGTGCTTACTCAGTGGAATGAGTGTGCTCTGGCCGCAAATTTCAGAAATGGCCTTTCTGAAGCCATTAAGAATGTGATGGTGGGTTTCTCCATTCCTACAGGTCTGAATGATTCCATGGCGCTGGCTATTCAAATTGACCGGCGTTTGCGGGAGCGCAAAGCCGCGAATCCTCTGGTGGTGTTGTCTGAACAAACACCTGATTTAATGCAATGTGGTAGAATTCAGACTAGAAATGAACGGAAAAATCATAGACGTCAGAATGGGTTGTGTTTTTACTGTGGTGATTCTACACATGTTATATCAGCATGCTCTAAACGCCTAACTAGGGTTGTTAGTCCTGTCGCCATTGGTAATTTGCAACCTAAATTTATTTTGTCTGTGACTTTAATTTGCTCATTGTCCTCCTACCCTGTTATGGCGTTTGTGGATTCAGGTGCTGCCCTGAGTCTTATGGATCTGTCGTTTGCCAAGCGCTGTGGTTTTGTTCTTGAGCCGTTGGTAAATCCTATCCCTCTTAGAGGTATTGATGCTACGCCATTGGCGGAAAATAAACCGCAGTTTTGGACACAGGTAACCATGTGCATGACTCCTGAACATCGGGAGGTGATTCATTTTCTTGTTCTGCATAAAATGCATGATTTGGTCATTTTGGGTCTGCCATGGTTACAGACCCATAATCCAGTCTTGGATTGGAAGGCAATGTCTGTGTCAAGTTGGGGCTGTCAGGGAATTCATGGTGATTCCCCGCCGGTGTCTATTGCTTCCTCTACTCCTTCGGAAGTTCCTGAGTATTTGTCTGATTACCAGGATGTACTCAGCGAGTCCAGGTCCAGTGCTCTTCCTCCTCATAGGGACTGTGACTGCGCTATAGATTTGATTCCAGGTAGTAAATTTCCTAAGGGAAGATTATTTAATCTGTCTGTACCTGAGCATACCGCAATGCGTTCGTATATCAAGGAATCTCTGGAGAAGGGGCATATCCGTCCATCCTCTTCCCCTCTTGGTGCGGGATTCTTTTTTGTGGCCAAGAAGGACGGATCTTTGAGACCTTGTATTGACTATCGGCTTCTGAATAAAATCACTGTTAAATTTCAGTATCCTTTGCCTCTGTTGTCGGACTTGTTTGCCCGGATTAAAGGTGCCAAGTGGTTCACCAAGATAGATCTTCGTGGTGCGTACAACCTTGTGCACATTAACCCCTTCCCGACATTTGACGTACTATCCCGTCGAGGTGGGGTGGGCCCATATGACCGCCGACGGGATAGTACGTCATACGCGATCGGCCGCGCTCACGGGGGGAGCGCGGCCGATCGCGGCCGGGTGTCAGCTGCATATCGCAGCTGACATCCGGCACTATGTGCCAGGAGCGGTCACGGACCGCCCCCGGCACATTAACCCCCGGCACACCGCGATCAAACATGATCGCAGTGTACCGGCGGTATAGGGAAGCATCGCGCAGGGAGGGGGCTCCCTGCGGGCTTCCCTGAGACCCCCGGAGCAACGCGATGTGATCGCGTTGCTGCGAGGGTCTCCTACCTCCTTCCTGGCTGCAGGTCCCGGATCCAAGATGGCCGCGGCATCCGGGTCCTGCAGGGAAGGAGGTGGCTTACCGAGTGTCTGCTCAGTGCAGACACTTGGTAAGCCTGCAGCCCTGCACAGCAGATCGCAGATCTGGCAGAGTGCTGTGCACACTGCCAGATCAATGATCTGTGATGTCCCCCCCTGGGACAAAGTAAAAAAGTAAAAAAAAAATTTTTCCACATGTGTAAAAAAAATAAAAAAAAATTCCTAAATAAATAATAAAAAAAATATATATATTATTCCCATAAATACATTTCTTTATCTAAATAAAAAAAACAAAACAATAAAAGTACACATATTTAGTATCGCCGCGTCCGTAACGACCCAACCTATAAAACTGTCCCACTAGTTAACCCCTTCAGTAAACACCGTAAGAAAAAAAAAAAACGAGGCAAAAAACAACGCTTTATTACCATACCGCCGAACAAAAAGTGGAATAACACGCGATCAAAAAGACTGATATAAATATCCATGGTACCGCTGAAAACGTCATCTTGTCCCGCAAAAAACAAGCTGCCATGCAGCATCATCAGCAAAAAAATAAAAAAGTTATAGTCCTGAGAATAAAGCGATACCAAAATAATTATTTTTTCTATAAAATAGTTTTTATCGTATAAAAGCGCCAAAACATAAAAAAAGATATAAATGAGGTATCACTGTAATCGTACTGACCCGAAGAATAAAACTGCCTTATCAATTTTACCAAACGCGGAACGGTATAAACGCCTCTCCCAAAAGAAATTCATGAATAGCAGGTTTTTGGTCATTCTGCCTCACAAAAATCGGAATAAAAAGTGATCAAAAATGGTCACGTGTCCGAAAATGTTACCAATAAAAACGACAACTCGTCCCGCAAAAAACAAGACCTCACATGACTCTGTAGACCTAAATGTGGAAAAATTCTAGGTCTCAAAATGTGGAGACGCAAAAACTTTTTTGCTATAAAAAGCGTCGCTGGTTTCACACTTGCGTTTTTTTCTGCAGCGTTTTTTCCACAAAAAAACGCATGCGTTTTTTCCCTATATTTAACATTGAAAACGCATGCGTTTTTTTGTACGGGTTTGGTCGCGTTTTCAAACGCATGCGTTTTTTTTCTGCATGCGTTCATTTTCAGAAATACAACCTGCAGTATTTTCTTGCGTTTTTAAGCACATGCGTTTGCGTTAAAAACGCATGCGTTTTTATCGAAAAAAAACAGAAAACACACTGAAAAGCCACCCACCACCATCAAGGTGATAAAGAGATCCAAACCCTAACCCTAACTCTACCCCTAACCTCACCCCTAACCGTTTAATGAACATTTTCTGACAGTCATAGTGCCATGTATTTCAGTGCCACGTATTTCAGTGCCACGTATTTCAGTGCCACGTATTTCAGTGCCACGTATCACGTATTTCAGTGCCACGTGTTTCAGTGCCACGTATTTAAGTGCCACGTATCACGTATTTCAGTGCCACATATTTTAGTGCCACGTATTTAAGTACCACGTATTTCAGTTGCACGTATTTCAGTTGCACGTATTTCAGTGGCACGTATTTCAGTGGCACGTATTTCAGTGGCACGTATCACGTATTTCAGTGCCACGTATTTCAGTGCCACGTATTTAAGTGCCACGTATCACGTATTTCAGTGCCACGTGTTTCAGTGCCACGTATTTAAGTGCCACGTATCACGTATTTCAGTGCCACGTATCACGTATTTCAGTGCCACATATTTAAGTGCCACGTATTTCAGTTGCACGTATTTCAGTTGCACGTATTTCAGTTGCACATATTTCAGTTGCACGTATTTCAGTGCCACGTATTTCAGTGCCACGTATTTCAGTGCCACGTATTTCAGTTGCACGTATTTCAGTTGCATGTATTTCAGTGGCACGTATTTCAGTGGCACGTATTTCAGTGGCACGTATTTCAGTGGCACGTATTTCAGTGGCACGTATCACGTATTTCAGTGCCACGTATTTCAGTGCCACGTATTTAAGTGCCACGTATCACGTATTTCAGTGCCACGTGTTTCAGTGCCACGTATTTAAGTGCCACGTATCACGTATTTCAGTGCCACGTATCACGTATTTCAGTGCCACATATTTAAGTGCCACGTATTTCAGTTGCACGTATTTCAGTTGCACGTATTTCAGTTGCACATATTTCAGTTGCACGTATTTCAGTGCCACGTATTTCAGTGCCACGTATTTCAGTGCCACGTATTTAAGTGCCACGTATTTCAGTGCCACGTATTTCAGTGCCACGTATTTCAGTGCCACGTATTTCAGTCACGTTTAGGGTTAGGGGTAGGGTTAGGGTTAGGGTTAGGGCTAGGGTTGCAGGTAAAGTTAGGGTTAGGGTTGGGGCTAAAGTTATATTTGGGGCTAAAGTTAGGGTTTGGATTACATTTACGGTTTGGATTAGGGTTGGGATTAGAATTATGGATGTGTCAGGGCTAGGGGTGTGGTTAGGGTTACCGTTGGGATTAGGGTTAGGGGTGTGTTTGGGTTAGGGTTTCAGGTAGAATTGGGGAGTTTCCACTGTCCAGGCACATCAGGGGCTCTCCAAGCGCGACATGGCGTCCAATCTCAATTCCAGCCAATTCTGCGTTGAAAAAGTAAAACAGTGCTCCTTCCCTTCCGAGCTCTCCCGTGCGCCCAAAAAGGGGTTTACCCCAACATATGTGTTATCAGCGTACTCGGGACAAATTGAACAACAACTTCTGGGGTCCAAGTTCTCTTGTTATCCTTAGGAAAATAAAAATTTGGGGGGCTAAAAATCATTTTTGTGGGAAAAAAAAGATGTTTTATTTTCACGGCTCTGCGTTATAAACTGTAGTGAAACACTTGGGGGTTCAAAGTTCTCACAACACATCTAGATAAGTACCTTGGGAGGTCTAGTTTCCAATATGGGGTCACTTGTGGGGGGTTTGTACTGTTTGGGTACATCAGGGGCTCTGCAAATGCAACGTGACGCCTGCAGACCAATCCATTTAAGGCTGCATTCCAAATGGCGCTCCTTCCCTTACGAGCTCTGTCATGCACCCAAACAGTGGTTCCCCCCCACATATGGGGTATCAGCGTACTCACGACAAATTGGACAACAACCTTTGGGGTCTAATTTATCCTGTTACCCTTGTGAAAATACAAAACTGGGGGCTAAAAAATCATTTTTGTGAAAAAAAAAAAGAATTTTTATTTTCACGGCTTTGCGCTATAAACTTTAGTGAAACACTTGGGGGTTCAAAGTTCTCAAAACACATCTAGATAAGTTCCTTGGGAGGTCTAGTTTCCAATATGGGGTCACTTGTGGGGGGTTTGTACTGTTTGGGTACATCAGGGGCTCTGCAAATGCAACGTGACGGCTGCTGACCAATCCATTTAAGTCTGCATTCCAAATGGCGCTCCTTCCCTTCCGAGCTCTGTCATGCGCCCAAACAGTGGTTCCCCCCCACATATGGGGTATCAGCGTACTCAGGACAAATTGGAAAACAAATTTTGGGGTCCAATTTATTCTGTTACTGTTGTAAAAATACAAAGCTGGGGGCTAAAAAATCATTTTTGAGAAAAAAAAAAAAAATATTTTCACGGCTCTGCGTTATAATCTGTAGTGAAACACTTGGGGGTTCAAAGCTCTCAAAACACATCTAGATAAGTTCCTTAGGGGATCTACTTTCCAAAATGGTGTCACTTGTAGGGAGTTTCAATGTTTAGGCACATCAGGGGCTCTCCAAACGCAACATGGCGTCCCATCTCAATTCCAGTCAATTTTGCATTGAAAAGTCAAATGGCGCTCCTTCCCTTCCAAGCTCTGCCATGCGCCCAAACAATGGTTTACACCCACATATGGGGTATCAGCGTACTCAGGACAAATTGCACAACATTTTTTGGGGTCCAATTTCTTCTCTTACCCTTGGGAAAATAAAAAATTGGGGGCGAAAAGATCATTTTTGTGAAAAAATATGATTTTTTATTTTTACGGCTCTGCATTATAAACTTCTGTGAAGCACTTGGTGGGTCAAAGTGCTCACCACACATCTAGATAAGTTCCTTAGGGGGTCTACTTTCCAAAATGGTGTCACTTGTAGGGAGTTTCAATGTTTAGGCATATCAGGGGCTCTCCAAACGCAACATGGCGTCCCATCTCAATTCCAGTCAATTTTGCATTGAAAAGTCAAATGGCGCTCCTTCCCTTCCAAGCTCTGCCATGCGCCCAAACAATGGTTTACACCCACATATGGGGTATCAGCGTACTCAGGACAAATTGCACAACATTTTTTGGGGTCCAATTTCTTCTCTTACCCTTGGGAAAATAAAAAATTGAGGGCGAAAAGATCATTTTTGTGAAAAAATATGATTTTTTATTTTTACGGCTCTGCATTATAAACTTCTGTGAAGCACTTGGTGGGTCAAAGTGCTCACCACACATCTAGATAAGTTCCTTAGGGGGTCTACTTTCCAAAATGGTGTCACTTGTAGGGAGTTTCAATGTTTAGGCATATCAGGGGCTCTCCAAACGCAACATGGCGTCCCATCTCAATTCCAGTCAATTTTGCATTGAAAAGTCAAATGGCGCTCCTTCCCTTCCAAGCTCTGCCATGCGCCCAAACAATGGTTTACACCCACATATGGGGTATCAGCGTACTCAGGACAAATTGCACAACATTTTTTGGGGTCCAATTTCTTCTCTTACCCTTGGGAAAATAAAAAATTGGGGGTGAAAAGATCATTTTTGTGAAAAAATATGATTTTTTATTTTTACGGCTCTGCATTATAAACTTCTGTGAAGCACTTGGTGGGTCAAAGTGCTCACCACACATCTAGATAAGTTCCTTAGGGGGTCTACTTTCCAAAATGGTGTCACTTGTAGGGGGTTTCAATGTTTAGGCACATCAGGGGCTCTCCAAACACAACATGGCGTCCCATCTCAATCCCAGTCAATTTTGCATTGAAAAGTCAAATGGCGCTCCTTTCCTTCCGAGCTCTGCCATGCGCCCAAACAGTGGTTTACCCCCACATATGGGGTATCAGCGTACTCAGAACAAATTGTGCAACAACTTTGGGGGTCCATTTTCTCCTGTTACCCTTGGTAAAATAAAACAAATTGGAGCTGAAATAAATTTTGTGTGAAAAAAAGTTAAATGTTCATTTTTATTTAAACATTCCAAAAATTCCTGTGAAACACCTGAAGGGTTAATAAACTTCTTGAATGTGGTTTTGAGCACCTTGAGGGGTGAAGTTTTTAGAATGGTGTCACACTTGGGTATTTTCTATCATATAGACCCCTCAAAATGACTTCAAATGAGATGTGGTCCCTAAAAAAAAATGGTGTTGTAAAAATGAGAAATTGCTGGTCAACTTTTAACCCTTATAACTCCGTCACAAAAAAAAATTTTGGTTCCAAAATTGTACTGATGTAAAGTAGACATGTGGGAAATGTTACTTATTAAGTATTTTGCGTGACATATGTCTGTGATTTAAGGGCATAAAAATTCAAAGTTGGAAAATTGCGAAATTTTCAAAATTTTAGCCAAATTTCCATTTTTTTCACAAATAAACGCAAGTTATATCGAATAAATTTTACCACTAACATGAAGTACAATATGTCACGAGAAAACAGTGTCAGAATCGCCAAGATCCGTCAAAGCGTTCCAGAGTTATAGCCTCATAAAGGGACAGTGGTCAGAATTGTAAAAATTGGCCCGGTCATTAACATGCAAACCACCCTTGGTGGTGAAGGGGTTAAGCAAGGAGATGAATGGAAAACTGCATTTAATACGCCCGAAGGTCATTTTGAGTACTTGGTGATGCCTTTCGGGCTCTCTAATGCTCCTTCAGTGTTTCAGTCCTTTATGCATGATATTTTCCGGAAGTATCTGGATAAATTTATGATTGTTTATCTGGATGATATTCTGTTTTTTTCTGATGATTGGGACTCGCATGTAGAGCAGGTCAGGATGGTGTTTCAGGTTTTGCGTGAGAATGCTTTGTTTGTTAAGGGCTCAAAGTGTCTCTTTGGAGTACAGAAGGTTCCCTTTTTGGGTTTTATTTTTTCCCCTTCTGCGGTGGAGATGGACCCAGTCAAGGTCCGAGCTATTCATGATTGGACTCAACCCACGTCAGTTAAGAGTCTTCAGAAGTTCTTGGGTTTTGCTAACTTCTACCGTCGTTTTATCGCTAATTTTTCTAGCGTTGTTAAACCTTTGACGGATATGACCAAGAAAGGTTCTGATGTTGCTAACTGGGCTCCTGCAGCCGTGGAAGCCTTTCAAGAGTTGAAGCGCCGGTTTACTTCGGCGCCTGTTTTGTGCCAGCCTGATGTCTCACTTCCCTTTCAGGTTGAAGTGGATGCTTCTGGGATTGGGGCAGGGGCCGTTTTGTCGCAGAGAGGCCCTGGTTGCTCTGTAATGAGACCATGTGCTTTTTTCTCTAGGAAGTTTTCGCCTGCTGAGCGGAATTATGATGTTGGCAATCGGGAGTTGTTAGCCATGAAGTGGGCATTTGAGGAGTGGCATCATTGGCTCGAGGGTGCTAAGCATCGTGTGGTGGTCTTGACTGATCACAAAAATCTGATGTATCTCGAGTCTGCTAAACGCCTGAATCCTAGACAGGCCCGCTGGTCATTATTTTTCTCCCGTTTTGACTTTGTGGTCTCGTATTTACCAGGTTCAAAGAATGTGAAGGCTGATGCTCTTTCAAGGAGCTTTGTGCCTGACTCTCCTGGAGTCGCAGAACCAGTTGGTATTCTCAAAGAGGGAGTTATCCTGTCAGCCATTTCTCCGGATTTGCGACGTGTGTTGCAGAGATTTCAGGCTGGTAGACCTGACTCTTGTCCACCTGACAGACTGTTTGTTCCTGATAAGTGGACCAGCAGAGTCATTTCCGAGGTTCATTCCTCGGTGTTGGCAGGGCATCCAGGAATTTTTGGCACCAGAGATCTGGTGGCTAGGTCCTTTTGGTGGCCTTCCTTGTCACGGGATGTGCGGTCATTTGTGCAGTCCTGTGGGACTTGTGCTCGAGCTAAGCCTTGCTGTTCTCGTGCCAGCGGGTTGCTCTTGCCCTTGCCTGTCCCGAAGAGGCCTTGGACACACATTTCCATGGATTTCATTTCAGATCTTCCGGTGTCTCAGGGCATGTCTGTCATCTGGGTGCTATGTGATCGCTTTTCCAAGATGGTCCATTTGGTATCTTTGCCTAAGCTGCCTTCCTCTTCCGATCTGGTTCCTTTGTTCTTTCAGAATGTGGTTCGTTTACACGGCATTCCTGAGAATATTGTGTCTGACAGAGGATCCCAGTTTGTTTCCAGGTTCTGGCGATCCTTTTGTGCTAAGATGGGCATTGATTTGTCGTTTTCGTCTGCCTTTCATCCTCAGACTAATGGACAAACGGAGCGAACTAATCAGACTCTGGAGGCTTATTTGAGGTGTTTTGTTTCTGCAGATCAGGATGATTGGGTGACCTTCTTGCCGTTGGCTGAGTTTGCCCTTAATAATCGGGCTAGTTCCGCTACTTTGGTTTCGCCATTTTTTTGCAACTCTGGTTTCCATCCTCGTTTTTCCTCGGGACATGTGGAGCCTCCTGACTGTCCTGGGGTAGATTCTGTGGTGGATAGATTGCAGCGGATCTGGAATCATGTGGTGGACAACTTGAAGTTGTCACAGGAGAAGGCTCAGCGTTTTGCCAACCGCCGCCGCGGTGTGGGTCCCCGACTTCGTGTTGGGGATTTGGTATGGCTGTCTTCTCGATTTGTTCCTATGAAGGTCTCCTCTCCTAAATTTAAGCCTCGCTTCATCGGTCCTTACAAGATATTGGAAATCCTTAATCCTGTGTCCTTTCGCTTGGATCTTCCGGTGTCGTTTGCCATTCACAACGTGTTCCATAGGTCTTTGTTGCGGCGGTACATTGTACCTGTGGTTCCTTCTGTTGAGCCTCCCGCTCCGGTGTTGGTTGAGGGCGAGTTGGAGTACGTGGTGGAGAAGATCTTGGATTCTCGTCTCTCCAGGCGGAGGCTTCAGTATCTGGTCAAGTGGAAGGGCTATGGTCAGGAGGATAATTCCTG
Organism: Ranitomeya variabilis; assembly: GCF_051348905.1. Lineage (NCBI taxonomy): Eukaryota > Metazoa > Chordata > Amphibia > Anura > Dendrobatidae > Ranitomeya > Ranitomeya variabilis. Next base: position 628,454,313 of record NC_135232.1, read on the forward strand.
GGTGGTTGCCTCTGATGTGCATGCGGCCGATTTAGTTCGTGCCTTTCACGCTGCTCATCCTGATCGCCCTGGTGGTCTTGGTGAGGGTTCGGTGACCCCTCCTTAAAGGGGGGGTACTGTTGTGAATTATACTTTTTTGGCTCCCTCTTGTGGTCACTAGTGATATGACTCTGGGATTGTCTTTCCTCAGTTTGGCACCCACCTGGGTCGTTAGTCCAGGGGTGTTGCTATATAAACTTCTTGGTTTCTCAGTCCAGTGCCTGGCATCGTTGTAATCAGTTCCTTTCTGTTTGCTCCTGTCTGCTGGTCTTGGATCTTGCAAAATTAAGCTAAGTCCTGCTTCCTTGTTTTTTGATTATTTGCTTTGCTCTTATTTTTTGTCCAGCTTGTACTAAATGTGATTCCTGATTTTGCTGGAAGCTCTAGGGGGCTGGTGTTCTCCCCCCGGGCCGTTAGACGGTTCGGGGGTTCTTGAATATCCAGCGTGGAAATTTTGATAGGGTTTTTACTGACCATATAAGTCATCTTACTATATTCTGCTATTAGTCAGTGGGCCTCTCTTTGCTAAATATCTAGTTCATTCTTACGTTTGTCTTTTCTCCTTACCTCACCGTTATTATTTGTTGGGGGCTTGTATCCAACTTTTGGGGGTCTTTTCTCTGGAGGCAAGAAAGGTCTATCTTTTCCCTTCTAGGATTAGTTAGTTCTCCGGCTGGCGCGAGACGTCTAGAACCAACGTAGGCATGTTCCCCGGCTGCTGCTATTTGTGGTGCTAGGATTAGATATATGGTCAGCCCAGTTACCACTGCCCTATGAGCTGGTTTTTTGTGTTTGCAGACTTGGTATGTACTCTTGAGACCCTCTGCCATTGGGGTCATAACAGTCCTGAACCAGTTGTGAAAGGTAATTGTCTCTCATAGTTGTCAAAAACCGATTACCTTTGCTGGAACTGCAGGTTTCTGTTCCTCAATCTATTTCAGGGTAGTTGATGTCCCCCATAATAATGACTTCTCCTTGAGTCGCAGCTTCATCTATTTGCTTTACGAGGATATTCTCCATTGCTTCCATTATTTTTGGAGATTTATAACAAACCCCTATCAGTAATTTATTATTTTTTCCCCCTCCCCTTATCTCCACCCACAGGGACTCTACATTTTCATTAAATTCACCTATATTATCATGCCGGATGGGTTTTAAGGACGATTATACATACAGACACACCCCTCCCCTCGCTTATCTGTACGGTCATTTCTAAAAAGGCTATAGCCCTGCAAGTTAACAGCCCAGTCATGGCTCTCATCCAGCCATGTTTCAGATATCCCCACCATGTCATAATTATGCTCCAACAACATTAATTCTAATTCGTCCATTTTGTTGGCGAGGCTTCTGGCATTAGTATACATGCACTTGATGTTCCTCTCTGTACCTCTATTCTTTCTTAAATTATTAACTGTTCTAACCCCACCCCCCATGCCACCGCCATCCCCCAACTTCCTTATTTGTGCCCAGGTCTCTATCTGCCTTATCTTGCCCTCCTATAAATTGAATACCCTCCCCCCAATCCCTAGTTTAAACACTCCTCCAACCTTCTAGCCATTTTCTCCCCCAGCACAGCTGCACCTTCACCATTGAGGTGCAGCCCATCCCTAGCGTAGAGCCTGTAGCCCACTAAGAAGTCGGCCCAGTTCTGCAGGAACCCAAACCCCTCCTTCCTACACCAATTCTTGAGCCACTTATTAACCTCCCCAATCTCCCATTGCCTCTCTGGCGTGGCACGTGGTACAGGCAGTATTTCGGAAAATACCACGTTGGAGGTCCTTGCTTTCAGCTTGCAGCCTAATTCCCTGAAATCATCTTTAAGGACCTTCCACCTACCTCTAACTTTGTCATTTGTGCCAATGTGCACCATGACCGCTGGGTCCTCACCAGCCCCTCCCAGTAATCTGTCCACCCGATCAGTGATGTGTCGGACTCGAGCGCCAGGTAGGCAGCACACCGTCCGACGATCCCTGTCTTTGTGACAGATTGCCCTATCTGTTCCCCTAATAATTGAGTCCTCCACTACCAGCACCTGTCTGGCCTGTACTGCTCTCCTATTTCCCTCCTTACTGTAGCAGTCACTCCTCTGGCTTTCAGAGGACATGCCTGGCTGCAGCAGTGCTACCCCTGTACTGGCACCCCCCTCATCTGCCAACTTAGCAAACTTATTGGGGTGTGCCAGATCAGTACTAGCCTCCCTGGCACTCTTCCCTCTACCCCGCTTTCTGAATGTCACCCAGCTAGCTACTTCACTGTCCTGTAGCACCATCCTACCACCCCTTGTCCTGTGGGCCCATGCGGGCAACACCACAAAGAAACTACATATCGGGCCAGTTTCTGGGATTAATGTATGGAACCTAAACCCCTATAGACTTTATTCCACGTATACTAACAGCTCAGCGTTATATTGATTATGGTCGTGGAACTAGTGGTACAACCTTTTCTCCAAAGATTCCCTCCAGCCATTTTACAACATGACAACAGGCTGAATGATGCTCGTGCTACATTGAGGAGCCTGCATGGCCTAAACGTGTCTTCCATAGAGTACATCCGAGATGTCAGTGGCCGGCAAAAGGAAAGAGCTGCCATCAGAGGTTCTTGATGATTTGTGGTAGAACATTCCTCAGACAACCAGTAATAACCTTATTGATAGGAGTCATTGATAGAATTTCTACGCTCATACTCCATACTGAATAAATCGAGATCTTTTAAAAATGTTGTTTTACTTTTTTTTAGAATTTGCATATAAGTAACGTGTCTATTAGGGTTGAGCGAAACGGGTCGTTCATTTTCATAAGTCGCCGACTTTTGGCAAAGTCGGCGTCTCATGAAACCCGACCCGATCCCTGTGCGGGGTCGGCCATGCGGTACTCGATCTTGGCGCTAAAGTCGCGTTTCATATGACGCGTTTAGCGCTATTTTTTCAGCCAATGAATGAGCGTGGGCAGAGTGATGACATAGGTCTTAGGGGAGTGAACGCCTATCGTCATGTTATCGCTTGTGCGCAGTAGGGATTTGGAATGTGCAATACGAAATTTTCTGGGAGAGAGAGAGAGAGAGAGGGGGAGAGAGAGAGGGAGAGGGAGAGGGAGAGGGAGAAAAATAAAAAAAATAAAAAATTCTTCATTGGGTTTCGTGTTTCGGCCGAAACCCGACTTTTCACGGTGGTCGGCCGATTTCACTCGACTCGACTTTTAAGACAGTCGGGTTTCACAAAACCCGACTCGACCCTAAAAAACTAAAGGTCGCTCAACCCTAGTGTCTATCCATCCTGTGATTTCCATAATAATATGACTTTTCCTTCATGCAATTTCAATGTTAAGTAGTGTAAACAAGTATATGTACAGTATATATACAGGGGGTGAAATAAGTATTGAACAGGTCACCAATTTTCTAAGTAAATAGATTTCTAAAGGTGCTAATGACATGAAATTCTCACCACATGTTGTTAACAACCCACCTAATCCACACCGGAAAAGAAATCAAACCATAGATATCCATAAATTAAGTTAATTTATGTGTGATAATGAGAAATGACACATGGAAAAAAGCACTGAACACCCTTACTGAAATTTATTTACTACTACTCTACTATGGATTTCTATCTCTCTATTTATTTCAGGGCTACTGTGTCTCCCTTTGCGTTTTGTTAGGCTTTTTTTGTATGTTTGTGACTCAAATATATATATTTGAGTCAAGATAATACTGTATATATATATATATATATATATATATATATATATATATATATATATATATTTATTATTTAAAGAAAAAATCTGATCTAAAAAAGTTAAAATAAAAAGCCAGAAATATAATCTGGTATAATGCATTGCAAGTAAAATAGCATGAATATCTTAATAAAATGCACTGTGAGTACAACCATATTAGTATACCTCTTATTCTATCAGTTGCTTTTTTATCTCTCTTTTTTAGCCGTCATCCTTATGTAATTTCAAATTAGTTAACTGAACCATCACTAATCACCATCTGGAGTAACATCTTAATTGCAGAATATGTTATCAGCAAGTAAAATCCAGGCACCCATTAAAGGCAGCAGCTACTGACTAATGAACTCTGGCTCTGTGCCAACGATGGGGCTAAGCAGGCCCAAGTAAATTTAAAATAAGCCATTTAAAATTGACCTACAAGAGTAAAAAAAATGAACTGTACATAAATGTATTTTTTTCCTAAAATATATTTATTACTACATATAGAACTATTATTTAATAGCTGAATGGCAAACGGTCATGAGTAACACAAATTGCATGTCATTATTGGATGTATTATGTAGACCTGAAAAATAAGTAAAAACAGAGATCAAAATAAATTCATTTTGTTCTCAGCTAGAATTGAATAAAAAATATATTTATAGAAAAAATATTCACAATTGTAATTTGAATGACTTTTTTTTAGTTATTTATGAAAGATATAGTTAGAGAGAAAGAGATAGAGAGAGACACATATATATACATACATACATACAGGTGCATCTCACAAAATTAGAATGTCATCAAAAAGTTAATTTATTTCATTTCTTCAATACAAAAAGTGAAACTCATATATTAGATAGTCATTACAACAGAGTGATCTATTTCAAGTGTTTATTTCTGTTAATGTTGATGATTATGGCTTACAGCCAATGAAAACCCAAAAGTCATTATCTCAGTAAATTAGAATACTTCATAACACCAGCTTGAAATAATGATTTTAAAATCTGAAATGTTGGCCTACTGAAATGTATGTTTAGTAAATGCTCTCAATACTTGGTCGGGGCTCCTTTGCATCAATGCAGCATGGCTTGGAGGCGATCAGCCTGTGGCACTGATGAAGTGTTATGGAAGCCCAGGTTGCTTTAATAACAGCCTTCAGCTTGTCTACATTGTTGGGTCTGGTGTCTCTCATCTTTCTCTTGACAATACCCCATAGATTCACAATCCGTGCCGGTTTGGGGGGCCATGTCATCTGTTGGTATAGGTACATTGTGCTTTATCAAGACCAAAGTCAGTGCAGCCGTCTATCAGGACATTTTAGAGCACTTCATGCTTCACTTTGCAGACAAGCTTTTTGGAGATGGAAATTTCATTCTCCAGCAGGACTTGGCATCTGCCCACACTGCCGAAAGTACCAATACCTGGTTTAAAAACAACAGTATCACTGTGCTTGATTAGCCAGCAAACTCACCTGACCTTAACCCCATAGAGAATCTATAGGATATTGTCAAAGGGAAGATGAGAGACACCAGACCCAACAATGCAGACGAGCTGAAGGCTGCTATCAAAGCAACCTGGGCTTCCATAACACCTCAGCAGTGCAACAGGCTGATCACCTCCATGCCACTCTGCATTGATGCAGTAATTGATGCAAAAGGACCCCTGACCAAGTATTGAGTGCATTTACTGAATAGACATTTCAGTAGGCCAACATTATAAAATCATTTTCTCAAACTGGTGTTCTAAAGTATTCTAATTTACTGAGATAATGGCGTTTGAGTTTCCATTGGCTGTAAGCCATAATCATCAACATTAACAGAAATAAACACTTGAAATAGAATCACTCTGTTTGTAATGACTCTATATAATATATGAGTTTCACATTTGGTATTGAAGAACTGACATAAATTAACTTTTTGATGATATTCTAATTTTGTGAGATGGACGTGTGTGTGTGTGTGTGTGTGTGTGTGTGTGTGTGTGTGTGTGTGTGTGTGTGTGTGTGTGTGTGTGTGTGTGTGTGTCTGTGTATACAGTACACACACACGAACATATGCATACATACACAAAGAGAGAGATAGATATATGGAGATATATATATATATAGAGAGAGAGAGAGAGAGAGGGAGATAAAGAGAAAGATAGATATATGGATATACTATATATATATATATAGAGAGAGAGAGAGAGAGAGAGAAAATTGTTGGTCCCCTTCTGTTAAAGTGGAAAAAACCCACAATGGTCACTGAAATAACTTGAAACTGAAAAAAAGTAATTTTCAATTTACATTTACTAAATCTCAACTACGGAAAATCTGATATTGCTTGTCAAATGTGGTTCTTCAAAATAATAATTTAAAAAAAAACTGACAAAATGGCCTAGATAATAATAATGGCATCCATAGAAAAGAAAAATATTGAAAATTATTTGACCACAGGGACATGTTAAAATAAGTTGTGTCCTGTAATGTGTATAACAGGTGTCTACAAACTTGCAATCTGTCTTTAAATGGAGAAAAGTAGTCTTTGTGCTGTTTGGTATCATATAAATATGAAGATCAGTGCTTTGATAATGAAAGCATGAAAAAGTTTTAAAAAAAATGCTATTTCAATTTTATACTGATGAAAAAAAAATTTATTTTCTACTGTCTCATCACAGTTTTGCCTCTGTGACTGGACCCTTCTTTTTGGCCTGTTTATAGCAGAAGTGGTCTGAAAATGATAATGGAGTGAATAAGATTCCGCTCTAATATCAGTTACTACTTATTACCTCGCAGTAGAGGAGAATCTTATTCTCAAAGCAATCTTATTCTCAAACTCATTGGTCTCATTAACAACAGCAGCATTGTCATGTGGGTGTACTCAAGATTATAAATCCACAAACCACTAACCACCAAGGAATGTGAATTCTTTGATGTCACCAGATTCACAGTGAACACCAAGGATAATATTCTACTTTAGGTCCCTACTAGAAAATAGCATATATTGCACTTGGCATATTTTACCTACCACAAAATACCCAGGAATGTTTTTGGACACCAGATAATACAACCAAAGTGCATCTATCACTGAATAATGGTCCAAATAGATCATCGTCTCTCTCTCTTCCAATCGTCGGAAAGCGCAGATATTTAACCTTTGTCCAGTAACCGCAACTTGTTTGCACCAGGGGTTAGAGCACAACCTATTCCATTGGCTGGACACAGCAAATTTTGCCAAAAGATATAGCAACGAGCAATTATATTTTACTCAAATTTAATCTCTGGTCCCCTGGAAATATAATCTACAAACTGAGCTCTATGCAATATTACCAAATACTATTCCACGGAGACCAGTTATCTTAGCTTGTCCCAACATAATGGACATTAAACACCAAAGAACGTGAAGTACCTAAAAGTAACCATTAGTTTCCCCCAGGCTAGGAAGCATAAGACCACTGAGGCCAGTGATTGGCTGTAGTGGTCATGCACTATAGTAATTAGGTGACGGGATTCATTCATGACGATTTTGTTATCTCAATGGAGTCAAGTCTTTGGAGCAATACGCTTTTTCTCCATAGTGCCTACTAAATGTGGCAGACTGCTCTTTTATTCTGGGTCTCTCGGCGGTTACGTGACACTTACATGCCTTCCTTATTTTCTTTAAGAAATGGTTGTGCAGCAGTTGTCCACACCGTTAAGGATAGATTGGAGGCATACAAGAGTATTAGATGAGAGGCCACACAGAAGGATGTTACAGTAGGAGGTGGGAGATGAAGAGGGCACACACTAACATTTTTACTGAAGGAAAGTTGGAATCAGCAGATTGGCTGAAGATGTACAGTAATTACAGCTGAAATCATATTTATACTGTTAATTTATGATACGCACTTATATACCACCATTATATTTTGCTGCGCTTTACAGATATCATCAGCACTGTCCCCAATGGGGCTCAATCTAATTCTCTTGATGATGACTTTGGAGTGTGGGAGGTAGAAGAAACCAGAGGAAAGCCACAAAAAGACCAGGAGAACATACAAACTTATTTCAGATGTTGTACTTGGTGGGATTTGAACCCAGGACCCCAGCGCTGCAAATAATGTACTGAAAATAGGATAGAAATACCAAATATGGTGAAACTTAAAAAAACAGCAATTCTGGAAAAATATTTTTGGGTTCTATTTTTCCTATGTTCACTTTGAGGTAAAATTGACATAGCAAATTTGAAAGTTTGTGCTACAGATCAGTATGGTTATGACAATAAAAGTCTATAACTTTTCTTTGTTACATGGCAAAAAAAATTGGCTTCAGCTGCTAATGTTTTGAGAGACACCATTTTTTTTCAGTCAAGGTATATGAGGGCTTTTTTTGTTGTCTGAGCTCTAGTTTTTATTAGACCATTTAATTAGACCATTTATTTTTCTTCCATTAGGGGAAGTGAAGTGACTACAAAACATCGATTCTGCGATACAATTTTTTTTTTCCATTTCATCATTCAACCTACGTGATAAATACATGATTTATCAGATTGGACAATCACGCATCTGGCAATACCAAATATGTTAATTTTGATGATTCTTTAGATTTTGTCATTTGCATTTCAGAAAATATTTTACTTATCCTTTTATTAAACTTTTAAATCTTTGTCTTTTTTACATGTTTTAACCTGCAATCCCTTGATGTCATGTCGGACGCTGTTCAGACCAGGTCGTCTGACAGACAGCGGTAATTCCGCTTTTGTCCACTATGTGCTCATTGGCGTCGGCTAGATTTTATCTAGCTGGTCCGGGGTTAATTTACCTTGTGCTCGGACTGGAAGCTGGGCTATGCCCACTGCCTTTAAATAGTTCTCCTGAACATTGGGTGTCGCCGATTATAGCTTCTGTCTTGTGCGTGGTTATCTCGGTCTGGAGTGGTGAGCTAGTAGTTGGAGTATCGTTGCTGGTGGTGTATTTCCCTTTGTCTTACTTGCTCCTTCCCATATTTGTATTTGTTTTGCCCTTTGCATTTATAGTGTATTCCTGAGTGACTGCGGCGTGGTGCTTATTTTTCCGTTATCCTTGTCTGTGCTAACTGTGGGTATTGGAGTGTGGTCTCTTCACTGGGTGGTGGGCGGTGGTATCAGCCTAGGGTTGAAACAGGAGATAAGGCGAGGGCGGAGGCCCAGACATGCACACCATCAGTGTAAACTCTGGGAGAAGAACAGTCAGGGTTTCCCTAGTCTGAGGGAAATCGCAGGGGCCCGGGTTATTAGCTCTTTCATACCTAGGTCTCCCGTGACATTATAATCGGCCTATATAAAAATTTTAAAAAAGTAGGTTTTTTTATGTCATGGATCCCATGACTTCCATAACCCACCAGTTGGAGGCGCTGTCCCTACAGGTCACTGAGTTGAGGGGGCAGTGCAGCAACAGGGACTAGCAGTATCTAATGTGCAAGCCGGAGTTACAGGTAAAGTTGCTGAGCCTAAGTTTCCTTTGCCTGAAAAGTTTGCTGGGGAACGCAGTAAATTTGTTTCTTTTTGTGAAGCTTGCAAACTGTATTTCCGTATGCACCCGATCTCCTTCGGTAATGTGGGCCTGGTGTTGTCATTATTAAGTGGGGATCCCCAAGCATGGGCGTTTTCTTTGCCATCTGATTCTGCTACATTTAACTCTGTGGAGAGTTTTTTTTCTGCTCTAGGACACATCTACGACGATCCGGACAGAATGGCTCTAGCAGAGTCTAAGATATGCACTATTTGCCAGGGGGAGCGTGTTGCAGAGGATTACTGTTCTGAATTTCGCCGCTGGGCGGTCGACACACAGTGGAATGACCCCGCGCTGCGGAGTCACTTTATTCATGGAGTTTCTAATAGGGTTAAAAAAGCCCTCCTGATGTACGAGACTCCTGTTTCACTAGATTCCGCTATGAGTCTGGTTGTCCGCATTGATCGCCGTTTGCATCAGGGGGATCATGAGACGCCGCCTGTGGGAGAAGGTTTAGGTTCACGTGAGGTTGCTGCAGGTGAGCCCACGGAACCTATGCAAATCGCAGGGGTATCACATGTTAAGCATCGAGCCCCTGTACTCAGGAAGCAGGGGGCCTGTTTTTACTGCGGTAAAACTGGTCATTTTATTAATATCTGTCCTCTGCTGTCAAAGAAAAACGCTGTCAGGAGAATTGCTTGGCCACATGTGTTTCTGCTGTGACTTCAAGCGTTCCTGAGTCACTTCTGGATTTTGTGGATGTGTTCTCTGAGAAGGTTTGTTCAGAGTTGCCGCCACATCGCTCCTATGACTGTACTATCAGGTTTAAACCAGGGGCCAAATTGCCTAAAGCAAGGATGTTTAACATCTCCGGTCCGGAGAGACAAGCACTAAAGGATTACATTGCTGAAAGTTTGAGCAAAGGGCACATCAGGCCTTCATCCTCACCAGTGGCAGCAGGGTTCTTCTTCGTTAAGAAGAAAGATGGTGGACTACGGCCGTGTCTGGATTTCAGGGAGTTAAACCAGATTACGGTTCGTGATCCATACCCTATGCCACTGATACCAGATTTGTTCAACCAGGTGGCAGGTGCTAAGTGGTTTACCAAGCTTGACCTCAGGGGGGCGTACAACCTCATAAGAGTCCGTCAAGGTGATGAGTGGAAGATGGCTTTTAATACCCCTGAGGGTCATTTTGAAAATTTGGTGATGCCATTTGGGTTGACAAACGCACCTGCAGTGTTTCAACATTTCATAAATGATGTGTTCTCGCATGTTTTGGGGAAATTCGTTATTGTGTACCTAGATGACATCCTCATATATTCTTGCGACCGTGATACTCATTTAGATCATGTCAGGCAGGTGTTACAGCTTCTCAGAGAGAATAAGCTATATGCAAAACTGGAGAAATGTATATTTTCGGTACAGGAGTTGCCTTTCTTGGGCTATATTGTGTCTGCTTCTGGTTTTAAAATGGACGCCGCTAAGGTGCAAGCGGTGTTGCATTGGGAACGGCCTGATAACCTAAAAGCACTTCAGCGGTTCCTTGGGTTTTCTAACTACTATAGGAAGTTTATCAAGGATTTTTCTATCATTGCTAAACCGCTAACTGACATGACTAAAAAGAGTACCAATTTCTCCGTTTGGCCTGAGGCTGCTGTGTGCGCTTTTGAATCTCTTAAGAACAGGTTTGTTTCGGCTCCCATTCTTGTGCATCCAGATGTATCGAAACCCTTTGTTGTAGAAGTCGATGCGTCTGAGGTTGGTGTGGGGGCGGTGCTGTCACAGGGCTCATCCTTGAGCGGTTTGCGTCCATGTGCCTATTTTTCCAAGAAACTGTCGCCCGCCGAACGTAACTACGATATCGGCAACAGAGAGTTGTTGGCAATCAAATTGGCCTTTGAGGAATGGCGACACTTCCTGGAGGGGTCGGTTCATCAGGTTACTGTTATTACCGACCATAAAAATTTGCTCTATTTGGAGTCTGCCAAGCATCTGTCTCCCAGGCAGGCTCGCTGGGCATTGTTTTTCACGCGGTTCAACTTTGTTGTCACTTACAGACCTGGGTCTAAAAACACTAAGACAGATGCTCTGTCCAGGTGTTTTCAGGGGGGAGAGCCTTGGGAAGATCCAGTACCCATCCTCCAAAAGGGTGTTGTGGTTTCAGCTCTCACTACTGAGGTTGAGGCTGAGATTGCCGAGGCCCAGGAGGAGGTACCATCTGAGCTTCCCATCAACAAGACGTTTGTACCGCTTCATCTCCGCTTAAAGGTTTTGGCGGAGCATCATGATGCTGTCCTGGCTGGCCATCCAGGGGTTAGGGGTACCTTGGAGTTGGTGTCTCGTTGGTTTTGGTGGCCCAAGATCCGACAGGACGTGGTCTCATACGTGTCAGCTTGCACCACGTGCACTAGGACTAAGACGCCCCACTCCCGTCCTGTTGGCACACTACTTCCTCTCGAGGTACCTAGTAAGCCATGGATGGAAATCTCCATGGATTTTATCACTGACTTGCCCTCCTCAGCTGGGAACACGGTCATCTTGGTGATTGTTGATCGGTTCTCAAAAATGTCGCAGTTTGTGTCTTTGCCTTCGTTGCCTAACGCTAAGACTCTGGCTCAGGTATTTGTGCAGGAGGTGGTCAGACTTCATGGGGTTCCGTCTGACATCATTTCTGATAGGGGCTCTCAGTTTGTGGCAAAATTTTGGAAAGCATTTTGCTCACGGCTGGGGATCAAGTTGTCTCATTCTTCGGCGTTTCATCCTCAGTCAAATGGTCAGACCGAGCGTATGAACCAAAATTTGGAACAGTACTTACGCTGCTTTGTTTCGGATAACCAGGAGGAGTGGTCGAAGTTCCTTCCTTTGGCTGAGTTTGCCATCAATAATCACCGCCAGGAGTCGTCTGGGGAATCTCCATTTTTTTGTGTTTACGGGCTCCATCCTCATTTCTGTACTTTGAGTCAGGGGGCTCTTCCGGCGTCCCGGAGGAAGACCAGTTAGGAACACAATTATCATCAGTCTGGAGGAGAGTTAAACAGCGCTTGTTGAGTGTGGATGACTGGGTGTGGTTATCCACAAAAAACATAAAACTCAAAATACCATCCCTTAAATTGGGTCCACGGTTTATTGGTCCATTTTGGGTCGCCACTGTCATTAACCCAGTAGCGTACCGGTTGGAGCTTCCTACGGTGTATAAAATACACAACGTGTTCCAAAGATCGTTGTTAAAGAAGGTGGTGGGTCTTGTGGACACGGCACCAATGCCTTCTCCAGTCTTGGTGGATGGTAATTTGGAATTTGAAGTCTCCAAGGTGGTTGACTCTCGTGTAGTGCACCGCACTTTACAGTACTTGGTACACTGGCGTGGTTATGGGCCTGAGGAGAGGTCTTGGGTACCAGCCTCGGACGTTCATGCGGATCGGCTGGTCAGGTTGTTTCACCGCCTCCATCCGGACAAGCCGGGTCCTATAAGCCGTGAGGGCCCTGGGGTCCCTCGTAGAAGGCGGGGTACTGTCATGTCAGACGCTGTTCAGACCAGGTCGTCCGACAGACAGCGGTAATTCCGCTTTTGTCCACTATGTGCTCATTGGCGTCGGCTAGATTTTATCTAGCTGGTCCGGAGTTAATTTACCTTGTGCTCGGATTGGAAGCTGGGCCATGCCCACTGCCTTTAAATAGTTCTCCTGAACATTGGGCGTCGCCGATTATAGCATCTGTCTTGTGCGTCGTTATCTCGGTCTGGAGTGGTGAGCTAGTAGTTGGAGTATCGTTGCTGGTGGTGTATTTCCCTTTGTCTTATTTGCTCCTTCCCATATTTGTATTTGTTTTGCCCTTTGCATTTATGGTGTATTCCTGAGTGACTGCGGTGTGGTGCTTATTTTTCCGTTATCCTTGTCTGTGCTAATTGTGGGTATTGGAGTGTGGTCTCTTCACTAGGTGGTGGGCAGTGGTATCAGCCTAGGGTTGAAACAGGAGATAAGGCGAGGGTGGAGGCCCAGACATGCACACCATCAGTGTAAACTCTGGGAGAGGGACAGTCAGGGTTTCCCTAGTCTGAGGGAAATCGCAGGGGCCCGGGTTATTAGCTCTTTCATACCTAGGTCTTCCATGACACTTGATCTCTTGTTCATTAGACTGCAATAATTTAGTATAGCACTGCAATATTTTGGTCTTATATTAAGCTCAGCATCATGACGGGGGATGATGGATGCAGGAAGTAAGATCTGTTCCCCCCTCCCCATTCCTAACCTCTTAAAGGGAACCTGTGACCCCCAAAATCGATGATGAGCTAAGCCCACAAGCATCTGTGGCTTATCTACAGCATTCTGTAATGCTGTAGATATGACCCCGATGTACCTGAAAGATTATTATTACTATTATTATTATTATTTATATAGCACCATTAATTCCATGGTGCTGTACATGTGAAAAGGAGGTACATACAGGGTTATAGATATCGTTAAACAGTAAACAAATTTACAATGACAGACTGGTACAGAGGGGAGAGGACCCTGTCCTTGCGGACTTAAGGTACCTTCACACAAAACGACTTTACAACGAGAACGACAACGATCCGTGACGTTGCAGCATCCTGGATAGCGATATCATTGTGTTTGACACGCAGCAGCGATCTGGATCCTGCTGTGATATCGCTGGTCGTTGAATAAAGTTCAGAACTTTATTTTGTCGTCAGACCGGCGTGTATCGTCAGGTTTGATGCCAAAAGCAACGATACCAGCGATGTTTTACGTTGGTAACCAGGGTAAATATCGGGTTACTAAGCGCAGGGCCACGCTTAGTAACCCGATGTTTACCTGGTTACCAGCGTAAAAGTAAAAAAAACAAACAGTACATACTCACCTGCGCGTCCCCTGCCGTCCGCTTCCTGCTCTGACTGAGCGCCGGCCCTAAAGTGAAAGTAAAAGCACAGTGGTGATGTCACCGCTCTGCTGTTAGGGCCGGCGCTCACACAGTACAGGAAGCGGACGCCGGGGGACGCGCAGGTGAGCATGTACTGTTTGTTATTTTTACTTTTACGCTGGTAACCAGGGTAAACATCGGGTTACTAAGCGCGGCCCTGCGCTTAGCAACCCGATGTTTACCCTGGTTACCTGGGGACCTCGGCATCGTTGGTCGCTGGAGAGCGGTCTGTGTGACAGCTCTCCAGCGACCAAACAGCGATGCTGCAGCGATCGGCATCGTTGTCGCTATCGCTGCAGCGTCGCTTCGTGTGAAGGTACCTTAACATTCTAAGATAAGAAAAAGAGGTTAGATTATACTTACCCAGGGGCGGTCCCACTGCGGTCCGGTCCGATGGGCGTCACGGTCCGGTCCGGGGCCTCCTATCTTCTTACGATGACATCCTCTTCTTGTCTTCACGCTGCGGCTCCGGCGCAGGCGTATTTTGTCTGCCCTGTTGAGGGCAGAGCAAAGTACTGCAGTGCGCAGGTGCCGGGAAAAGTCAGAGAGGCCCATCGTCTGCGCACTGCAGTACTTTGCAGAGTGAAGACAAGAAGAGGATGCCATCGTAAGAAGATTGGAGGCTCCGGACCGGACCACGACGCCCATCGGACCGGACCACAGCGGGATCGCCCCTGGGTGAGTATAATCTAACCTCTTTTTCTCATCTTTCAGGATACATCTTTCAGAATGCTGTAGATAAGCCCCTGATGCTGGTGGGGTTAGCTCATCGTTGATTTTGGGGGTGACAGGTTCCCTTTAAATGCCACGGTTACAAAAAACAACAGCATCTGTTTTAGTGTATGTCTCAAGTGCCGGCTAAGTGGCACTGGCAGAGTGGCTAGCCGTTTGGCAAGTTGAAGATTGCTACAATTGTGCCTTTTTTCAACATTATCAGCTATGTAGCTATGTAACATCAATGTTGATTTTGTGATCACTAATTGATGTATTAGTTTCAAAATGTAGTTTTCCTCCCAGTTAATATAAGACCAATAATGGTCGTATTGAGCTGAAAAGTAAAATCTTAAATTGGCAAAAATAATCTTAATTTTTTAATCCAGTTTAAACATGTATTTGTATTTCTGTACAAATAAATAACACAAACTCAGCTTTAATCTCTTTGGGAAAATCGTACCTTTTTTTTAAGAACAGGAAAAAATATAATTTGTGTCGATAACAAGTGAAACAAGAATCAACAGAAGGGCATCAAGAGACTTCCTGAAATAGAAAAAAGGCAAAACATCAACATTGTGCTGCAGTAAAAAAATATTTCAAAGTATGCACATTCTAGACGAGAGAACTCATTCATGTTCAGTAAGTCGACGTCATTTCAGATCTGAAGGATCCTGGGAATGATCAAACTAGAGAGAACAAATAGTTTTCCTGTTTCTCACCTACTGCATTTCCAGCATGGCTTCTGCACATACCGTGGCCAAGAAATATTCAGCATTTTTTTTAATTCAAAACTTCCTCTAAAATGTAGATACATAATGCCTGATTCGTCAAGGCTTTCACACCAGAATTCTGGCATCAAACTCTAAAAAGTCAAAAAATATAGACAGAATTCGGAGCTGTGCCCAAACTTTGCAACTTTGGCATTTTCACACCAGTTTCTCCCAGCCCATTTTTCTGGCAAGCATGCGGGAAATGAATGTGTGAGGACTATTGGATGGCCATGCTAATGGACCCTTGCTATAAAAAAGAAAATGGGGATTTTTTATTTTGCAGCATCTAAAAGGGAATTATAATTTTATTATCAGGAAAATCAGTGTTACCTGCTCTTTGAATCTTTTTGTCAAGACGACACCTGCCACCCACAAGACTGATCAGTAAACCCCTTTGCGATCCCTGCAGATCCAACACTTCCCTGCCTGTGCCAGGATAACAGCTTCAACAAGTAGCCGAGGCAGCAGCAACACTCACCGTACATTTGACTTGATTCATCATATGTTTTATCTGCCGTTGCGACAACCTGACAAACTGCAACAGAGGCACAAGCTGACCGGCCAGGTTCAGTTGTACCTAGACTGTGTGCTTTCTCTGACACTTACCCTGAACCCTGATCTCATGGATTTCTGAGTCGGCAGATTGGACCAGTGATAAGAACCAGCCCAGTTTGCTATGGGGGTACTGTCACATCCAGCCTTCAGTGTAACATCTAAGAGATTATATTCATTGACACTGGAAACGATCATGCCAAAATTGACCAGGTTATCCACTGCAAGCAAGGTGTGGTAGGTCGACTCACTTACGTAGCTTCTTATAGAGGTTGACACAGGAACCATTTCTATTTAAAGTCAATATAGCAATCCTCAAACCTCGCAATCAAAAAATGTAAATACAGCCTTTGTCTGGCAGAAGGTAAAAGATAAAGTAAGAAGTCCACACAATAGAGCTGGTTAGCTCACCTTGCTTAGATTCCAGCTTCCAAGTCCTCTAGCAAAGGACATTAAATCCAGGAGACCTGCAATCTCCATATGTCCAGCTGTCCTTAACAGAGAAGCACATCTCCAGAGTTTGCACCTCCAGACCCACCCACTCGCTCTAGAAAACTGGGTACTTATCCTCTGGACTCCTACCATTTTACAGCTGTTCAATCATCCTAGCACTAAACATGAAGAAAACAAAGACATGAACATCATGATTGAGTACCCTGCTGTAAACAAATAAACAGCATAGTGAATGAAAATAATATATGCTACTTAGAGAACATATTTTTTGATTTAAAAAAATGCAAAATCCATCCCACCACTCCACGGTGACCATAATTGGGACAGTCCTATCTCTAATATTAAAAACCTTACCACTTTTCAAGTGACATGCATGTGGATAAGAGCTGAGAAGAACTGGACCCAACTAGGGAACACACAAACATGGGAGACCACATCAATATAATTCCCAGCTCAAGGAAAGGCAGCTCACACCTTTATATGCACATTGTGCAAACAGACTGAACAAAAAAGGTATGAACTGGGATATAAACTAGTGTGCATGCAGTGTGTAAGTGCACGTTCACGCTAGCCACGGAACAGAAAAAAAACAAAGACAAAAACAATGGTTGAATATCCTGCAGTAAATAAATAAATAGCATAGTGCATGAAAATGTTGTTATAGGGTACTTAGTTAACATATTTTTTTGATAAAAAAAAATGCAAAAGCCATCCCACCACTCCACAATGACCGTAATTGGGACCATGGAGTGGTGGGATGGCGTTTCCATTTTTTTTAAAACAAAAAATATGTTAACTAAGTACCGTATATTATTTTCATGCAATATGCTGTTTATTTACTGCAGGATAGTCAATCATTATGTTTCAGTCTTTGTTTTTTTTCTGTTCAGTAGCTAGTGTGAACGTGCGCTTAGATGCTGCATGCACACCAGTTTATATCCCAGTTCATACCTTTTGGGGATTTTTTAGCACTAAACATGGCTGACTAACCCCTCATATCACTTAGTGTGCTGGATGATTTTTCCTAGGTTTATATAACTGAAGCTAACAACCTCAGTGCTACATCTCTCCCCTTCATTACTTTTCCAGTGACTTTGTCACATATCTCCCCCTGTGCCCAAAGCCGGGGGTTTTTGCTCCTTCAGTCACCAAACAGGGAAGTCTAGACAGGACATCTAGATTGCCGTGCAGCTTCCCAGGCCTGTGTTCCATAGGAAAGTTGAAGTCTTGTAGCCCTGAGTTTCAACTCTTTGAATGCCATCTCTGCTTCAAGACAACATTTGTCCTCATGTCCTTAAGAAAGTCGGTCAGTGGTGTGGCTGTCATAGCGAAATTCGAGATACCCTGCTGATAGTATCCCACCATTCCTAAAAATGTCCAAATCTATTTCTTGGACACTGGCTGTGGCCAATTGTGGATTGCCTCCACCTTATTAATTTATGGCTTTATTTTGCCTCTTCCAACGATGTTTTAAGACAAAACAACAGAAAAATATTTCAGCTCACCCTTCAGGAAACATTTCCTCATAGTCCTTGCAAGATCCGAGCACGGAAAGAGCTGCTGCCCCAGCACTCCTGAAGTAATGTAATTGAAGAGAAGATCCAGCTCAGAAACTATTTAAAGATAAAAAATTCTTTATTCCAAAAATAATTAAAAATGGAAACACTGCATGTCAAAATCAGCGAAAAACATATTTACAGAGGGACATCCATGAAATAGCTGAACGCGTTTTGAACACTCTCGGTGTTCTTATTCCGCAGCCTGTGGACTGTGGAATCCAGCTCAGCCGTGACCTTCTGCAGATGACGTCCCCAATCTGGGCTGAATGTCACATTATCGTTCAGGTAAGCTGCAACATATTTTTTGTGAGGGATTAAGATCTATTCCATGGCCCTCCAGAGATAGCTATGGCTCCTTGCAGCCCAAACGGAATTCTGGTATACTGGAAGCAATCGTCAGATGTCACAGAGGCTTTCTTCTCCATTGCACTTTGAGAGAGAAGGATTTACCAGTAACTTTTTGTAAGGTCCAGGGTGGTGATGTATCTGACTGACCTTAGCTTCTCTATGCGATCAAAAACACGAAGCATCTGATAAGCATCACATTTTGACACCACATTTAGTTTCCCGTGGTTGTTGCAGAAACAGGACTCTTCCCAGGTTTCCGCACAAGGACAGTGGGTCTGGATCCGCCGCTCTTTCACTCCACAATAACTCCCAGGTTAACATTTTTCCTGACCTCTTTCAAAATCACCTCGAGGCGGGCTTTGGGGATTCTATACATCTGTTGGTTCAACCACACATATATTTCCATCAGGATTTCATGTTCAACCACCTGCGTACGTCCAGGCAACTGCGAAAACGGGTCCCGGTTCCGCTGAAGCAGTTCTCTGCAATGTTGTCTCTGAGCCGGTGACATCCTCAGTGTCCCCTTTAGGTTTGTCCAGCCCACATGGAATTTCAATGGGGTCCCTATGTTGCGCTATCTTGATGGATATCGGCATGAGAGGATTTTGAAAGTGAAAGGTGGTAGCGGTTAACTGACTACTATATATTAGGATTTTCTGATGGCATCTTGGCCAATAGATCCTCTGCATGACCTGTTCTTGAGTTTCGTCCACCCTGAGATGGCCACCTAAGACATGTGAATGGGCCCTTTACAGCACCCTAAGTCTATAGGGCCCTTGTAGCAACAATTGCTACACTATCTCCTCCCTCATCTTAGTAACCCAGTACAATAAGTCCCAACTCAACATGAAATAGGGAAACCTGGTGTCAGCTCTGAACTCCTGTGCTATGCCGTTTAAACGGTTACCTTATTGAACACTTCTTTTAGAGATAGGTCCCTATGTTGGCTGAACCCAAAATTTTCTCTGGTCATTTTGGGAATACCAACCCATTGTGGATCTCAAAAAGGGATAATTTTATCAGTCCTGGTTGGGAAGCTATTACTTCTTCACTTTAAAAACAGCACACCTGTTTTTGCACCAAAAATAAAAGGGATATTTTTTAATGCATGTAAAAAGTTATAGCTTCTTCATTTAGATAATAAAAAAAGCTGTAAATACTCTCCAATCAGGTACCATTTTTGCAGCCCCGTGTGAAAAAAAACAAAGGTCTTCACTCATTTGCAACTATGTGTACAAACATCATGCATCTGCACTTAAAAGGGATGTTTGAATTGATTTTACATTTTATGTAGCCTAAAAAGTCTGAGACAGCAGTGTGCTGTTAAATATGCTGTTGGATACAATTTTTTTCTCCTAGCCAGATAGATTGAGCTCTCTTGGACATAGTTAAGTTCATAAACAAATGAAAAATATGCACTTTATGTGATGATAATGGTGAACATAATCATGTGTGAAATTAATATTAAAGAACATTTCATTGTTCTTTTTTAAGATTAATGGAATTTAGCTTTATCTTGTGGACCCAAATATCACGACTGTATTAACCACACGATCCTATATATAACTGGTATTTAAAGGTCATCTGTCAGTAGGATCCACCCTCCTAAGCCAACTACATGGGCAAGCAGGTCATAGAAAGCAGAATAAATTTATACCTTGATATCTGCAATCCGATACCTTATATCTTATACCAGAGAAAACCATGTTTTTCTTAACATGTAAATGAGCTGTTAAGATCTATGGGCTGGACAGAGATCTCCATGATAATCTGCCTCCAGAGCATATTTTAAATGAAAAGGGGGTATTACCAGTGTGAGACATGTAGATCAGGAGAGCAGACTGCCAGTCATTACATGTCTCACACCGCTTTCATTTAAAAAAAAGCTATAAAGGTAGAGTCTAAAGGAGACATATGTCTGGCCCATAGATCTTAACAGCTTATTTACATATGAAGAAAAAGTTTAATTTCTCTGAAATAAGACATCAGATTGAAAATATCAAGGTATTGTTTTATTAAACTTCCTTTGACCTACATGCCCATATAGACGGGGCTTAGGAAGGTTTATCCTGCTTACAGACTCTCTAACAGCTCCAAAATTAAGCAACATTTTTCCTTTGCACTTCCTACGATGTTGCATATCCAAATCTTTGGAAAAATTGTTCATCCTTTTATGGTGGGTGTTCCAATTTGTATTCTGTACATGTGGTTTCCAAACTACTCTTCGGAACTGTAAATTGCATTACTTTTTGCGACCATTTTCAAAGGTTCACCAAGCCTGGGTCCTTAACACACTGTCACCAGAATGCAGACAGTTTGGTAAAAATAGAAAAACGCTCTTATCTCACATACATATGGGATTACCATTGGAATGAATCTGTTTTTTTTTCTTCTAAAGGAGAAATGTGGAATAGCTGCAAATATACAGTACCTCTACTTACACACATATATATAACTAATCTCTAGCTTTAAGACGAGATCTACGCCTTCCACAAGTATTTTTACATCATGAGATGGTAGGCCCAAACGCATTCTGCCTCATGCTGACAACACAGGCGAAATTAACAAATCCAGATTTGCTCTTTTTTATTCATCTTGCTTCATGAAAAGTTGAATAAAAAAGTGATCAAAAATCTGATTACACCGAAATGGTAAAAAAAGAATGCACCACTCATTCTGCAAAAAAAACAAGCCATTATATACACCACTATTCCCATAAAAATGAAAAAGTTGTGGCTTAATATAGCAACACAATTTATTTTTTCTTAAAAAAAAAAAGGAATTTTACTGCGCAAAGTAATAAAACATAAAAAAATATATACGGTATAACAATGACAGAATTTATGTTTTTTGTTTATCTTGCTTCTCAAACAATATAAAAAAAGTGGATTTGGATTTAACCCAAAACAGTATTGGCCTAAAAAATAATTCACGTCAAAAGAGTCTCCGACAAAAAGAAAAAAAAGTTAGTGTTATAGAATACAGTGACAAATACTGTATGTATTTTTAAGTTTCTAAATGTTTTATTATGCAAACTTAGCTAAACCTATATCAATTTTATATCGCAGTAATCGCAAAATTTATACTGACCCACAAAATAAAGTTAATATGTGTTTTATACTGCATGCTGAACTTTTTATAACAAAATAATCATTACCTGTCACAAGTGTGTCACACCAACCTAAGAAATCTGAGGGTACAAGATCACTGTGTATTGTAAATCACATGTCTTCCATTTAGCCTGTGTATTGGAATCCTATATTAAATGAATTTGGTTTCCTTTGGTGCCGAACCCTTTCTGTGCTGGTCAGAAACATGCAGCTCCATTTGAGCTGCTTCTGATCTGGATGTTAACTATTCCTATAAAACCTGGCTAGACCCTCTCTGTCCTGTAGGTGAAAGCTCTGCTTCCTTGCACTTAGGAGACGCTGTGCTGAATAGGAGTTTGCTGTTGCTGTTGGAGATTTGTCTTCTTGTGCAGTGTTTTAAAACTAAGTAGTTGAAGTTTGGAGTTGTGGTGTTCCATAGGTTGCTGATGTATGTGTGTGTTTATCTCCTGATCCCTTTTTCCCATTTAGTTTATTCCTCCCTGTCCCTATCTTCCTCCCTATTGTTGGTTAGTACTTTTGTATGATAGAGGTTTTCAGTTATCCCTGTGTTCCCTTTGTGTCTGGCTTACCTTTTGTGAAGAAACCAGATTGTATCTTAATTACCCAGACAGCTACGTTTTTGCAAACCAATAAGAACTGACTTTTCATCTGTATATTGGCTTGTGCATTTAAGTGTTTGTCTGGTGGTTCAAAAAGACAGACTTGCAAACTGATACCATTTAACATACAATGTAAGTCTGTAATAGTGACTTGTACATAGTGTGTGTTTATCTTTGTTTATTGATGTGTGCTGATATGCTAATTGTGCATTGAATTCCAGAACTAGCTTGGTGACTTCTAAAGCAGAGAAGGAAAGACTGTGCAAATAGATTGAATGGTCAAGTAGTACTAGGTAATTTCATCACCATTGTTTGCCATATCTTGATGTTGAACTAAAGGACACTGGGTAATTCTAAAAATAGCTTACATGCCTTGGGTATAAAATGACTCAGAGTTCACATCTTGAGAGTCTGAAGTAAGACAGAGCTACCAGCCAGACATTCTGCAAACCACCCAAAAGACAAGAGAAAGGACTGCAGCAAATTCATCATGGCACCATCACGAGGGACACTAATCTAGGATTCTATAGGATACAACCTAGGGGTTTTCGGCTCCGGTTGGAAGGACACAGATCTGATCCAATGACCATCTCTGAACCATGGATATGTTTGGAGAAAGCCAGGGTTGGGACCCGCTGGTCGCCTGGTTCCATGGAGATGGTCAGATAATCCAGGTGGTGACTCTCGTGTCAACTGGCTTTGGACCTTGTATGGACTCTATGGACAGTTCTTGGTCATCTTCCTATGCTTGTTGTTACCCCTTCTCTGTGCGTTCATCCACAGATGGAGTAGCGACCCTGGGAGCTCTGACATGTCAAATGGCTTTGGACCTTGTATGGACTCTATGAACAGTTCTTTGTCATCTCCCTATGCTTGTCATTACCCCTTCTCTGTGCATTCATCCACAGATGGAGTATTGACCCTGGGAGCTCTGACATCATGCCAACTGGCTTTGGACCTTGTATGGACTCTATGGACAGTTCTTGGTCATCTCCCTATGCTTGTCGTTACCCCTTCTCTGTGCGTTCATCCACAGATGGAGTAGCGACCCTGGGAGCTCTGACATCATGTCATACTGGAAATACATGGAGACGCAGTGATATTTTATATGCGCCCATGTGACGCTGGGAGCTCTGATATCATGTCATACTGGAAATACGTGGAGACACAGTGATTTTTTATAAGCTCCCATGTAATCAAACAATTCCAGCCATGGTGGGATTGCTCTGTTTGCTATTGTGTGTTGTGGTTCAATAAAGTATTGCCACACTGTTTTACCTTAACCCTGTGTTGTCTGTGTAGTGTATTGCCATGGGGAGATAGAGCGGGCGTTCAGTGGTATGAGCCGTGGTCCATGCAGTCTTGCTAAAGACAGCCGGGCCAGCGGACGAGAGCAGCCACTGACCCCGTTTCTCCGTTACATTGGTGGCAGCGGTGGGATACTACTCAGCTCGGCGGAACCAGGGGAGCTGCAGGGGACTGGTGTTCTCACACACCATCCAGGGCTCCACAACAAGGGAGGTATACAGACAGACCCAGCAGAACATTGATGAGGCATGCACAGCAGGTTTTGGATGCCACTATATTCTACCCCACCAAATCGGCCTTGGGAAGAGGACCAGAGTGGCTATATGACCTCAACAAGAAATGGAAACTACAGGGGATGTTCCAGCTTCAACAGATTGAATAGAATTAAGGCAGTAACTACGGAATGCGGAGGAAGCCATGCGTGGTCCCAATGGATACCAGTTGTTACTCTTCAATTACGTATGGAGTTTATTTTCGTAAGGAGCATATGGAATATGCTCTAAGGAAACTGGATGATTGGAAGCCTATCATGTCTGGTTAATTAAGATGGCGGAGGAATGTGAAGAAACCAGATTGTATCTTAATTACCCAGACAGCTACGTTTTTGCAAACCAATAAGGACTGACTTTTCATCTGTATATTGGCTTGTGCATTTAAGTGTTTATGTCTGGTGGTTCAAGAAGACAGACTTGCAAACTGATACCATTTAACATACAATGTAAGTCTGTAATAGTGACTTGTACATAGTGTGTGTTTATCTTTGTTTATTGATGTGTGCTGATATGCTAATTGTGCATTGAATTCCAGAACTAGCTTGGTGACTTCTAAAGCAGAGAAGGAAAGACTGTGCAAATAGATTGAATGGTCAAGTAGTACTAGGTAATCTCATCACCATTGTTTGCCATATCTTGATGTTGAACTAAAGGACACTGGGTAATTCTAAAAATAGCTTACATGCCTTAGGGTACTGTCACACAGTACCATTTTGATCGCTACGACGGTACGATTCGTGACGTTCTAGCGATATCGTTACGATATCGCAGTGTCTGACACGCAGCAGCGATCAGGGATCCTGCTGAGAATCGTACGTCGTAGCAGATCGTGTGGAACTTTCTTTCGTCGCTTGATCACCCGCTGACATCGCTGGATCGTTGTGTGTGACAGCGATCCAGCGATGTGTTCGCTTGTAACCAGGGTAAACATCGGGTAACTAAGCGCAGGGCCGCGCTTAGTAACCCGATGTTTACCGTGGTTACCAGCGTAAACGTAAAAAAACAAACAGTACATACTTACATTCCGGTGTCTGTCCTCCAGCGTCTCAGCTTCTCTCCACTGTGTGAGCGTCTGCCAGCCGGAAAGCGAGCACAGCGGTGACGTCTGACGTCACCGCTGTGCTTGCCGGCTATGGCGCTTACACAGTGGAGAGAAGCAGAACGCCGGGGACAGACACCGGAATGTAAGTATGTACTGTTTGTTTTTTTTACGTTTACGCTGGTAACCACGGTAAACATCGGGTTACTAAGCGCGGCCCTGCGCTTAGTTACCCGATGTTTACCCTGGTTACCGGGGACTTCGGCATCGCTCCAGCGCCGTGATTGCAACGTGTGACCGCAGTCTACGACGCTGGAGCGATATTCATACGATCGCTGCGACGTCACGGATCGTGCCGTCGTAGCGATCAAAATGGTACTGTGTGACAGTACCCTTAGGTATAAAATGACTCAGAGTTCACATCTTGAGAGTCTGAAGTAAGACAGAGCTACCAGCCAGACATTCTGCAAACCACCCAACAGATAAGAGAAAGGACTGCAGCAAATTCATCATGGCACCATCACGAGGGACACTAATCTAGGATTCTATAGGATACAACCTAGGGGTTTCCGGCTCCGGTTGGAAGGACACAGATCTGATCCAGTGACCATCTCTGAACCATGGATATGTTTGGAGAAAGCCAGGGTTGGGACCCGCTGGTCGCCTGGTTCCATGGAGATGGTCAGGTAAGCCAGGTGGTGACTCTCGTGTCAACTGGCTTCGGACCTTGTATGGACTCTATGGACAGTTCTTGGTCATCTCCCTTTGCTTGTTGTTACCCCTTCTCTGTGCGTCCATCCACAGATGGAGTAGCGACCCTGGGAGCTCTGACATCATGTCAACTGGCTTTGGACCTTGTATGGACTCTATGGACAGTTCTTGGTCATCTCCCTATGCTTGTCGTTACCCCTTCTCTGTGCGTTCATCCACAGATGGAGTAGTGACCCTGGGAGCTCTGACATCATGTCATACTGGAAATACATGGAGACACAGTGATATTTTATATGCGCCCATGTGACGCTGGCAGCTCTGACATCATGTCATACTGGAAATACGTGGAGATGCAGTGATATTTTATATGCGCCCATGTAACCAAACAATTCCAGCCATGGTGGGATTGTTCTGTTTGCTATTGTGTGTTGTGGTTCAATAAAGTATTGCCACACTGTTTTACCTTAACCCTGTGTTGTCTGTGTAGTGTATTGCCCACGGGGAGATAGAGCGGGCGTTCAGTGGTATGAGCCGTGGTCCATGCAGTCTTGCTAAAGACAGCCGGGCCAGCGGACGAGAGCTCCCACTGACCCCGTTTCTCCATTACACCTTTCATTTCTGTCCGATGCCTCATGGGATGTGGGAGGGGATAGATTAGGGTTTTTACAGGAGCATAATAAGTTTGAAGACTCGGGCCTCTACCTTTAACAGTACCCCTGGGATAGTTAGGGTCCCAGCACCAGGGACAGTTTGAGGGCCCTCTTCCTTACTGAAGACCATCACAGCATGACATTACTTGGGTGAAAAATTTAAATGTTCACTTTATGCCACCTAAATCAAAAATCTCACAACACATCTTGATAAATGACTTAAGGGGTGTAGTTTCCAATATAGGGTCACATATTGTGAGTTTATTTTATTTTTCTCCTTGGGGCCTCAGCCAATTGTAACCAATAATTTGTAAATCCCTAAATTAGGCATGAAATGCACATGTACAAAGAAAGAAAAAAAGCCAGCTCACCGATATATGCAAGAAGCACGGAACTTCGTCCTGACTCGACGTGATACAAATCCAAGTAAAAGAGAAAAATCTTCCAGCTTCTTTGATAAAATGTAAAACTTTAATCCATCATATAAAATAGTAGAGGACACACTCCTGGGACAATGCCATATCACAAGTGAAGAAAGCTATGCGTTTCGACCATACGGTCTTTGTCACAGCTGTGACATGGCATTGTCCCAGGAGTGTGTCCTCTACTATTTTATCAAAGAAGCTGGAAGATTTTTCTCTTTTACTTGGATGAAATGCACATGGTTGCCTTTTACTTGTGAGTCCTATGGAAAGTCTAGCCAAAAAGATTAGGGCCACATTTATCAAAACAGGAAAAGCAGCATAATAACTAGAGTGCTGTCGTGGCAGAAACTAAGCACAACATATTGGGCACTAAAATGGAAAGTCTATGGAAAAATTGCAATTTTATGGCTGTGCAAAATTAATTCCAAATGTATTTCTGGAAAACACTTGTGGGGTCAAAACATTCCCTTCACTCTTAGAGCAGGTGCACATGACCGTTGTGGAGACAAGAGGTCAATGGATGCTCTCATCTCCTGATCCGGCTGTCTTTGCAAAGACCGTATGGATAAGGCTCATCCCACTGAACGCCCGCACTCCTGTCCCGTGAGCAGAATACTACTCAGACAACACAGGGTGAGGGTAAACAGTGTGGCAATACTTTTTTTTAGCCAACAGACAATACTGAACAGTCCCAGCAAATACACAAGATGGTGCAAATTACAGAGTCTCACCCTTCTGCTGGCTCACTGGAATAAGAGCAACTTCATGGCTTCCAAGGCCAACTACCTCCACAAGGCCTTCTGGAGGACAAAGATAGCACACCTAAGGATGAGGCACTACCAGCAAGCAATGAAGAAAAGGGCACACAGCAACACCCAGAAGTGACGACAAAAAGTACAGCCAAGAAGCAAAGAAGAGTGGTAGTGGTGGGAGACTCACTACTGAGAGGCAAAGAAGCAGCCATCTGCAGACTGGACATAACCGCAAGAGAAGTATGCTGCCTCCCAAGTGCGAAGATCAAGGATGTGATGGATAGGACATCAACGCTCATCAGTTCCAAGGACGTCCACATGTTTCTTCTGATACATGTTGGCCCCAATGACACAGCAAGGAAGGACCTACTGACAATCTGCAAGGACTTTGAAGAGTTGGAGAAGAAAGTAAAAGAACTGGATGCACAGGTAGTTTTTTCTTCTATCCTTCCAGTGTTCGTGCATTGCACCAGGAGATGGAACAGGATACGTGATGCGAACAACTGGCTAAGACGATGGTGCAGACAGTAAGGATTCGGATTCCTGAACCATGGTGTGAATTACCTGTACGACGTACTCCTCGCCAGAGACGGACTACACCTCAATAAACCTGGGAAACACACATTCGCCAGAAAAACTGGCTACACTCATCAGCAGGGCGTTAAACCAGAAGAAAAACGTTAGACATGAACATGAAGCCAGAAAATATGCTGATGAAGGATATGAGGTGCGGCACAGAAGCCCCAAGACAACATACTCGGAAGGGAGGTAAGAAAATTCCTAAAACAATCCACAGGGAGGAGATTGTAACAAAACAAAATCTTCTAAACTGCATGCTCGCAAATGCCAGAAGCCTGACAAACAAGATGGAAGAACTAGAAGCAGAAATATCTACAGGTAATTATGACATAGTGGGAATAACCGAGACATGGTTAGATGAAAGCTATGACTGGGCAGTTAACTTTAAGGGTTACAGTCTGTTTAGAAAGTATCGTAAAAATCGGAGAGGAGGAGGGGTTTGTCTTTATGTAAAATCTTGTCTAAAGTCCACTTTAAGGGAGGATATTGTGTCCATATGGGTCTAAATACATGGAGGGAAAAATAGTAACAAAATTCTCATTGGGGTCTGTTACAAACCCCCAAATATAACAGAAATCATGGAAAGTCTACTACTAAGGCAGATAGATGAACATTATCCAAAATGTTATGGAAAATAAAAGTTTCAACACAATCGATAAAAAAAGCAAGGCCATTCAGGTCTGTTATCTGACAATGAAATATAGGGGCTTAAACATTAATGGCAGTACAAAGACTCTGGAAAAAGCTATGGCTCCTCACCCCCTAAATAAATTCCAGCGAATTCTGCACTCTCAAATCCAAATATCCCTCTCACTTCTGACCCCCACAATGTGCCTAAACCACATATAGCATCCACATGTTTAATATTTCTGTAGCAATGAGAGCCCGCCAAATTTATGGATCCCTGTATTCAGAAGAACGAGATGGGCACAATGTACTGGTCACTACAACCTACTGGGCACTATAATAGCAGATTTGAAATTTTCACTCAGCAACATCCAGTGCTGCTTATTTCTGGAAAACACCCAAGGAGTCAAATCATCACTACACCTCTAGATAAATTCACAATTGGTTATAATGTGAAAAAGGGGGGTCACTTGAGGGAGGAATGCCAAATTTTCTAGGAAAATCTGTGCTCTATGGCTCCAGGAGGAAAATAACACTCCCAAGTCTCGTTGTGTGGCTAAGCAGTACTGTACAGGTACATATGGGGTATTTCTACGTTCAGCAGAAATTGTGTGACAAATTTGGGTGCTATTTTATCCATTTCCCAGTGTGAAAATGTAAAATCTAAGGCTAAAACATCATTTTTGTGGTAAAAATGTAATTATGTTTTCTTCATTGCCCAATATTCTGTAACACACCCATGGTGTCAACATGATCACTGCACCCTTAGATTAATGCATTGAGAGGTATAGTTTTTAAAATGGGGTCACTTATGGGGGGGCTCTGCTATTTTGGCACCTCAAGGGTTCTACCAACAGGTCATGACTGGGTTATGGCAACTGCAAACCATAACAGTAAAATTTGCTCTATAACAATGCACTCCTTCCCTTTTGATCTTTGCACTGTGCCTCAAAAGTAGTTCTCAATTACATTTAGGGTATTGGCACACTCAGGAGAAATTGCTCAGCAAACTGAGAGGTCCATTTTTTCCTTGTAGTCCTTATAAAAAAAATTGCGTCTAAAACAACATTGTAGCAGTAAAAAGTAATTATTCTTTCTTCACTGCTCACTGGTATAAATTTCTGTGAGGCACATGTGGTGTCAACAGGCTCACTGCACCCCTAGATGAACTCATTTTGGGGTATAGTTTGTAAAATGAGATCACTTATGGGGATTTTTTTTGCTGTTCCGGAACCTCAGGGGCTCTGCCAAAGTGACATGGCACCCTCAAAATACTCAAGGAAAATCTGCACTCCAATAGGACACTTCTTCCCTTCTGAGTTTTGCACTTTGCCTCAAAAGTAGTTTTGACCACATATGGGGTATCTGTGTACTCAGGAGAAATCGTTCAACAAATCGTATGGTCTATTTGCTCTGATTACCCTTACGAAAAATGAAAAATTTGAGGCAAAACCAATCAAAGTTATAAACTTCAGTGAATCACCTTGGTAGTTCAAGGTGCTCACCACACATCTAATAAATTCCTTGAGGTGTCTAGTTTCCAAAATGACATTACTTGTTTGGCGCGTTCCACTGTTTAGGTACATCAGGGGCTCTCTAAATGAGACATTGTGTCCGCTTTCGATTTCAGCTATTTTTACGTTCAAAAAGTCTAACAGTACTACTTCCCTTCTGAGCCTTGCCGTGCACCCAAACAGTAGTTTTCCCTCACAAATGGGGTATCTGAGAACTCAGGAGAAATTGTACAACACATTTTGGTGTCCATTTTCTTCTGCTAACCTTGGGAAAATAAAAAATTGGGGGATAAAGGAACATTTTTGTGAAAAAAATGTAAAATGTTCACTTTTTTCCTTCCTCATTTAATTAATTCATGTGAAGCACTTGAAAGGTCAATAAACTTCTTGAATCTGGTTTTGAGGACTTTGAGGGGTGAAGTTTTTAGAATGGTGTCACTTTTTGGTTATTTGCTGTCAGATAGGCCCCTCAAAGTCACTTCAAATGTGATGTGGTCCCTTAAAAAATGGTTTTGTAAATCTTGTTTGAAAATTTGCTGAACGTTTTTAACCCTTCTAACTTCCTAACAAATAAATATGTTTCAAAAATTATGCAGATGTAAAGTAGACATGTGGGAGATTTTAACTATGTTGTGTGACATATCTCTCTGGTTTAAGGACATAAGAATTAAAAGTTAGAAAATTGCAACATTTTCAACAAAATTTCTGACATTTTCACAAATAAACACAAGTCATATCAAACAAATTTTACTACTATCACAATATGTGAAAAGAAAACATTTTGAGAATCACTGGGATCAATTGAAGTGTTCCAGACTTATTACCACATAACGTGACACTGCTCTAAATTGTAAAGTTTGGCCTGGTCATGAAGGTAGAAACTGGCATGTGGAGCTAAAGGGGTTAAGTCAAAATACTAATTACACCACTTGATGCCTCAATACCTTGAGAAATGCAGCTTCCAAAATGGGTTCTCTTCTAGGAGGTGTCCACTGTACTTCTAACTCAGTGTTAGGTGTCGAGTTCCCGCTGCTGCACAGCAGTGGAGCCTGCTCAGCAGAGACGTCGGTCCCAGCGTCTGGCTCAGGCAGATACTGTGCACTTGGTTACTGCTGCCTTTCCAGGTCCAGCCATTGTAACCAGCACTGATCAGCGGCGAGCAGACACTCCTGGGACTAAGTCCTGCTTTTTCTCTACTGAGCATGCCCAAGGGACGACCTCTCATTGGAGGTCAGGGTTCACATGCTCAGGTCCTGTAGCAGCTCTTATTGGATCACTAGGAAGGTCCCGGAAAGCTTCCGCTATAAAAGGTTTGCATGGCCGCACGGCCATGCACTAGTATAAACTTGATAACGTGTGTGTGTAGATGAATGACTGTCGATGTATGAAAGCTCCTTAATCATTCCCATTCCTCGTGTTGTTGACTGCTCGTGAATGGTGGAAGCTATCTAGCGCCTGACAGTGCTACCTGCACACGTTACAGTGCCTTTTTGCAGTGCCCGTCTGTACGGCACCGTGCGCAAACAGTGCGCTTTCCTGACAGCCTGTCAGTGTAGGGGGGAAATTCCCGCTTGGACCCTGCATCTGACTCAGGGCGTCCTCAGGTGCGGGCTCAAAAGCCACCAAGGGTCAGAGCGTGTCCAATCACCAGTTTAGTGGGGGTGATTCATAGGGATCCCACTAGTGTCTTGCAGCTGCACCCTGTGACTTCTAACAGGGAGCAGCTTATTTTGGTGACTGTTATGATCCTTAGTGGTTGAGGATCATGAATAGACCAGCAAGTGAATAAACTAAGGACAAGCTCTAGGGAGATGGTAACTGGACTGATCGGAAATCTGAACCTATCCAAAACAACTAGAGGTAGCCGGTGAACGTGCCTAAAAAATTCCTAGACGTCTCGAGCCAGCCTGAGGAACTAGCTACCCTTAAAGAGAAAGAAAGACCTCGCTTGCCTCCAGAGAAATAATCCCCAAAGATATAGAAGCCCCCAACAAATATTAACGGTGAAGTAAGAAGAAGGCACATACGTAGGGATGAAATCAGATTCAGCAAAAGAGGCCCACTAGTACTAGAAAGCAGAAAATAGAGCAGGGGTCTATATGCGATCAATAAAAAACCCTTACAAAATATCCATCCTGAGATTTCAAGAACCCACGCACCAACTAATGGTGTGTGGGGAGAAACTCAGTCCACTAGAGCATCCAGCAAGCGAGGGAATCACATTTTAGCAAGCTGGACAAGAAAACATGATAAACACTGCTGATCAAAAAAATGAGCAAACAAAACTTAGCTTGTCCTGGATGGACTGGGAGCAAGGTAGTCAGAAGGAATCTGAGTAGCACTGATTACATCGACAGCCGGCAACAAGTGGAAGTAAAACAGAGCTATATAGGAACCTCCCAGAGGATAACGAACCAGCTGATAGCCAGAGACCAGCAGGATAACAAACAAAGCCACCAGGGGGAGCCCAAAGCAAAAGTCACACCATACCACCAGTGACCACAAGAGGGAGCCCGAAAACAGAGTTCACAACAGTACCCCCCCCTTAAGGAGAGGTCACCGAACCCTCATGAAAACCCCCAGGGTGATCAGGATGAGCCACATGGAAGGCACGAACCAAATCGGCCGCATGAACATCAGAGGCGACAACCCAAGAATTATCCTCCTGACCATAGCCCTTCCACTTGACCAAATACTGGAGCCTCCGTCTAGAAACACGAGAATCCAAGATCTTCTCCACCACGTAGTCCAATTCTCCCTCAACCAGCACCGGGGCAGGAGGCTCAACCGGAGGAACCACAGGTACCACATACCTCCGCAACAACGAGCGATGGAACACATTATGAATAGCAAATGATGCCGGGAGGTCCAGACGGAATGATACAGGGCCAAGGACTTCCAGAATCTTATAAGGACCGATAAACCGAGGCTTGAACTTAGGAGAGGAGACCTTCATAGGAACGAAGCGAGAAGACAACCACACCAAGTCCCCAACGCGAAGTCGGGGACCCACACAGCGACGGCGGTTGGCAAAGAGCTGAGCCTTCTCTTGTGACACCTTCAAATTGTCCACCACATGATTCCAAATCTGATGCAACCTATCCACCACAACATCCACTCCAGGACAGTCAGAAGGCTCCACCTGACCCGAGGAAAAACGAGGATGAAACCCCGAATTACAAAAAAAAGGAGAAACCAAAGTAGCAGAACTAGCCCGATTATTAAGGGCAAACTCGGCCAACGGTAAAAAAGTAACCCAGTCGTCCTGGTCAGCAGAAACAAAACATCTTAAATAAGTCTCCAAGGTCTGATTAGTTCGCTCGGTTTGGCCATTCATCTGAGGATGGAAGGCTGACGAAAAAGACAATTCAATGCCCAACTTAGCACAAAAGGTCCGCCAAAATCTAGACACAAACTGGGATCCTCTGTCAGAAACAATGTTCTCAGGAATCCCGTGCAAACGAACCACATTTTGAAAAAACAGTGGAACCAACTCGGAGGAGGAAGGCAACTTAGGCAAGGGCACCAAATGGACCATCTTAGAAAAATGATCACACACCACTCAGATAACAGACATTCTCTGAGAGACAGGGAGATCTGAAATAAAATCCATGGAAATGTGCGTCCAAGGCCTCTTTGGGACAGGCAAAGGTAACAGCAAACCACTGGCACGAGAAAAGCAAGGCTTCGCCCGAGCACAAATTCCACAAGACTGCACAAAGGAACGCACATCCTGCGACAAGGAAGGCCACCAAAAAGACCTGGCCACCAAGTCTCTGGTACCAAATATCCCAGGATGGCCCGCCAACACCGAAGAATGAACCTCGGAGATGACTCTGTTGGTCCATCTATCCGGGACAAACAGTCTCTCCGGTGGACAGCGGTCAGGTCTATCCGCCTGAAACTCTTGCAGCACACGTCGCAAATCTGGGGAGATGGCAGACAAAATCACCCCTTCTCTAAGGATACCAGCCGGCTCTGAATCTCCAGGAGAGTCAGGCACAAAACTCCTAGAAAGAGCATCAGCCTTCACATTCTTCGAACCTGGCAGGTACGAGACCATGAAATCAAAACGAGAGAAAAACAACGATCAACAAGCCTGTCTGGGATTCAGCCGCTTGGCCGACTCGAGATAAATCAAATTCTTGTGGTCAGTCAAGACCACCACACGATGTTTAGCTCCCTCGAGCCAATGTCGCCACTCCTCAAATGCCCACTTCATAGCCAACAGCTCCCGATTACCGACATCATAATTCTGCTCGGCAGGCGAAAACTTTCTTGAAAAGAAAGCAGATGGCTTCATCACAGAGCCATCGGGGCTTCTCTGCGACAAAATAGCCCCCGCTCCAATCTCGGAAGCATCAACCTCCACCTGGAAGGGAAGTGAGACATCTGGCTGACATAAGACTGGAGCCGAAGAAAACCGACGCTTCAGCTCCCGAAAGGCCTCCACAGCCGCAGAAGACCAATTAGTCACATCAGAACCCTTCTTGGTCAAATCCGTCAAAGGCTTAACAATGCCAGAAAAATTAGCTATGAAGCGACGGTAAAAATTAGCAAAACCCAAGAACTTCTGAAGACTCTTAACAGATGTAGGCTGCGTCCAGTCATGAATAGCCTGAACCTTGACTGGGTCCATCTCAATAGTAGAAGGAGAAAAAATGAAACCCAAAAAAGAAATCTTCTGGACTCCAAAAAGACATTTTGAGCCCTTCACAAATAAAGCATTGTCACGTAGGACCTGAAAGACCATCCTGACCTGCTTAACATGAGACTCCCAATCATCCGAAAAAAACAGAATATCATCCAGATACACAATCATAAACTTATCCAGATATTCACGGAAGATGTCATGCATAAAGGACTGAAAGACTGAAGGAGCATTAGAAAGTCCAAAAGGCATCACCAAGTACTCAAAATGGCCTTCAGGCGTATTAAATGCAGTTTTCCATTCATCACCCTGTTTTATACGCACAAGGTTATACGCACCACGAAGATCTATGTTGGTGAACCAACTAGACCCCCTAATGCGAGCAAACAAATCAGTTAACAATGGCAAAGGATACTGAAATTTGACCGTGATTTTATTCAAAAGGCGATAATCAATACAGGGTCTCAGGGAACCAACCTTTTTAGCCACAAAAAAGAATCCTGCACCAAGAGGGGATGAGGACGGGCGAATATGTCCCTTCTCTAAAGACTCCTTTATATAACTCCGCATGGCAGCATGCTCCGGCACAGATAAATTGAAAAGTCGTCCCTTAGGAAACTTACTACCAGGAATCAAATTTATAGCACAATCACAGTCCCTATGAGGAGGTAGAGAATTGAGTTTGGGTTCCTCAAATACATCCTGGTAGTCTGACAAAAACGTAGGGACTTCAGAAGGAGTGGACGAAGCAATTGACACCACAGGAGCGTCACCATGAATTCCCTGACAACCCCAACTTGACACCGACATAGCTTTCCAATCCAGGACTGGATTATGAGTCTGCAACCATGGTAGACCCAACACGACGACATCATGCAAATTATGCAGTACAAGAAAGCGAATCACCTCCTGATGAACAGGAGTCATGCACATGGTCACTTGTGTCCAGTACTGAGGTCTATTCGTAGCCAATGGTGTAGAATCAATTCCCCTTAGTGGAATAGGGAATTTTAAAGGCTCCAAATCAAAACCACAGCGCCTGGCAAATGACCAATCCATCAGACTCAGGGCGGCACCTGAATCTACAAAAGCATTAACCGGGTAAGATGACAGGGAACAAATCAGGGTAACAGACAAAATGAACTTAGGCTGTAAAGTACCAATGGTGACAGATTTATCAACCTTTTTTTTGCGCTTAGAGCATGCTGAGATAACATGAGCTGAGTCACCACAGTAAAAGCACAACCCATTTTGCCGTCTATAATTTTGCCGTTCACTTCTGGTTAGAATTCTGTCACATTGCATAGATTCAGGTGTCTGTTCAGAAGACACCGCCAAATGGTGCACAGATTTGCGCTCCCGCAAACGCCGATCAATCTGAATGGCCAGAGTCATTGACTCATTCAGACCTGCAGGCGTAGGGAACCCCACCATGACATTTTTAATGGCTTCAGAAAGACCTTCTCTGAAATTTGCAGCCAGGGCACACTCATTCCACTGAGTAAGCACCGACCATTTCTGAAATTTCTGGCAGTACACCTCTGCTTCATCTTGCCCCTGCGAGAGGGCCAATAACGTTTTTTCAGCCTGGTTCTCAAGATTAGGTTCCTCATAGAGCAATCCAAGGGCTAGAAAAAATGCATCTACACTAAGCAATGCAGGATCCCCTGGCGCCAATGCGAAGGCCCAATCTTGGGGGTCACCACGCAAAAAGGAAATGATAATCTTAACTTGCTGAACGGCATCACCAGAGGAACGAGGTTTCAAAGAAAGAAACAACTTACAATTGTTCCTAAAATTCAGGAACCTAGATCTATCTCCAGAAAACAACTCCGGAATAGGTATTCTAGGCTCTGACATAGGACTGTGAACAACAAAATCCTGAATACTTTGAACCCTAGCAGCAAGATGATCCAGACTGGAAGCCAAGCTCTGGACATCCATGTCAGCAGCTGAACTCAGAGCCACACCAAGATTAAGAGGAGGAGAGAAGCTAGCCACAGCAGCTAGACACACGGCAACAACAACAACAACAAAAAAAATTCTCAAGGCTTCTTTTCTCCTGCTTCTGCCATGCAATTAACACTTTACGGGCCAGCTGTACTGTTATGATCCTTAGTGGCTGAGGATCACGAATAGACCAGCAGGTGAATAAACTAAGGACAAGCTCTAGGGAGATGGTAACTGGACTGATCGCAAATCTGAACCTATCCAAAACAACTAGAGGTAGCCGGTGAACGTGCCTAAAAAATTCCTAGACGTCTCGAGCCAGCCTGAGGAACTAGCTACCCTTAAAGAGAAAGAAAGACCTCGCTTGCCTCCAGAGAAATAATCCCCAAAGATATAGAAGCCCCCAACAAATATTAACGGTGAAGTAAGAAGAAGGCACATACGTAGGGATGAAATCAGATTCAGCAAAAGAGGCCCACTAGTACTAGAAAGCAGAAAATAGAGCAGGGGTCTATATGCGATCAATAAAAAACCCTTACAAAATATCCATCCTGAGATTTCAAGAACCCACGCACCAACTAATGGCGTGTGGGGAGAAACTCAGTCCACTAGAGCATCCAGCAAGCGAGGGAATCACATTTTAGCCGGCAACAAGTGGAAGTAAAACAGAGCTATATAGGAACCTCCCAGAGGATAACGAACCAGCTGATAGCCAGAGACCAGCAGGATAACAAACAAAGCCACCAGGGGGAGCCCAAAGCAAAAGTCACACCATACCACCAGTGACCACAAGAGGGAGCCCGAAAACAGAGTTCACAACAGGTGACTCTGTGAAGCAACAGTGTTTGCCTCCATTCACACTGGGTGAAGTCTAACCCACGTGTAAGCAAGTGTCCATCCGCCATTACTCAGCAGCAGGTACCATCTCTGCACGGTGGACTCTGGGCTGCGAGCGCACCTCATATCTATTTCTTTATTATTTGGTGCGTTCTGTTAGCCCTAACACTCAGAGGCTCTACAAATGCAACATGATGCCCTAGAAATGTTACAGCTAAATTTGCACTCCACAGGCCAAAAGCGTATCACAATTGTGATAAGGAGAAGCACTGAGGACTTTATGGAGGACAGTGAACAGCAGAGGTGAGCGGGGAGATGAGTGGTGAGGTGTTATGATCCTGGTGGTTAGAACACATGAACTGACCTGATAAGTAAACCCAAAAATACGGACAAGCTCTGGGAATGTGGGAACTTTACTGACCGCAATTCTGATCCTATCAAACCACACTATAGGCAGCCGTGGAGCGTTCCTAACTCGGCCTAGACGCCTCGTTCACAGCCTGAGAAACTAGCTACCCTTAGAGAGAAACAAAGCCTCACTTGCCTCAGAGAAATTTTCCCCAAAGTGTAAGCAGCCCCCCACAAATAATAACGGTGAGTTTAAGGGGAAAACACAAACATAGAAATGAAAATAGGTTTTAGCAAATGAGGCCCGCTAATAACTAAAAAGTCAGAAGATAGCAAGGAATCTGTGCGGTCAGTATAAAATACTACAAAAAGTATCCACGCAGAGAATACAAAAAGACCCCCACACCGACTCACGATGTGAGGGGCGCAACTCCGCACCCCAGAGCTTCCAGCTAGCAATCAAATAGCATATAAGCAAGCTGGACTGAACTCATAACATACTGAGAAACATTTTTAAATAGAAATGAGCAAAAAGGACTAGCATGAACTTAGCTTCTCACGAGGAGACAGGTCACAAGGGAAGTCCCAGAGAGATCTGAACCAGTACTGAATACAACGACAGCAGGCAACAAGTAAAGGTCCAGATGGAGTTAAATAGGCAGCAGACCTAGCAGGAAACGAGGCAGCTGGAGTCCAGCTACAGACCAGCCGTAACACTAAAAGCCACCAGAGGGAGCCCATGAACAGAACTCACAAAGTACCACTCATGACCACAGGAGGGAGCCCGAGAACGGAATTCACAACAGTGAGGTAAGTATTGGTTGGGTTTTTTATGCATCCTACTTTTAAATAATAAAGGACATTCAATTAATGGAGGCATACATTTACTCCAAATTAAATTTCCATGTAAAATACATGCAATTTGGCTAATTCGATTCTCGCTCATTTCTATCCTGGACTTCAACGATAAATTAGCAACAGGGTCCCCAATTATGATGTGTAATGTATATTATTCATTTCTTCATATTGGGCAGAGGGAGTTTACAGATCCATGAGACTTCTGAGAACGAGGAACCTCTGTGTCCTTTATAGTTATTGCCCAGAAAAGGTTCCTTGCAATGTAGACAATACAAAATGAAATGATTCAGAAAAACAAACATACTGTACAAACTTTCCTAAACAAAAGAAAAGATCAGTAACATAAACACAACTCTTTTATAATATAGCAGGGTCATCGATTTATGACACAGAAGCAGGTGCAGTTTTACAACCAAGCGTGTGCCTGTTGATAAATGTATGATTATACATGTAGGACTTTACACTTCCAGCTGATAAATGTAAAACTGCATGACAAAAAGCAATAAGACAGCTAACTCCACCCGTAAACACAAATGGAGTCTGAACGGAGCCACATTGTTTGTTGTAAAAATATTGGTTAGTTGTAGAAACAATCATATAATCAGCTTAACCATTCACAGTTTCTGATGTTTGAGCTAAAAGCTGACAGTTTTATAGAAAAAAAGTATAATAATTGTATAATTTAACATTGTAACTAATATACTTTTAGTTTAACTTCTAACAGTTTTTAAGAGCTAGAAACTTACGTCTCATTACAAGGAGAGCTCTGCTGTACGGCAGATATTTCTGTATATATTTTATATATTTCTGTATATCTTTATCCGGGTATATCAGATTGCCAGATTGTCAAGAAAAACAAAAAACAATAATAATCACAGAATAAATGTATGACTTTCAGTAAGGTTTTCCCATTGTTTTATTTGCAGACAGCATGATTTCTATCTACAGAATGCAGTTTAAACACAAACATTATTCAGCTTTTCGAACACTGTAATAGAATGGCCATCAGAATCAAGGTTTCCAATCTGCTCAGCTAACTAAAATTCCAGGATAGGCCAAAAGAATTGTACAAACATATCAAAAGTATCAAAATTAAGTGAGAAAGAGGATGAGAGACACCTAATTAAGCCTCCAGAATGCAGAAGGCGAAAGAGTGAATATATAATGGATTTTGTAAAAACAGTAGCTCAATGGAGGGCTAACAACAAACCTTCCAAAGCTACAAACAGTATAGAATTAGTATGCCAACATATCTATTGTAGTACATTCCCTACTGGTTAACATATACATCAGATAGAAAAGTGTAGGAGGAAAACTTGCAGAGTAATAATGTGGGGTCCTGTTAGATGTGTAGCTCCGCAACCCAACACGCGTTTCACCCAACTTCATCAGGGACAGACCCCTACACATCCTGGATGTGCCCCTTGAGGAAGCTGGGTGAAACGTGTGTTGGGGAGCAGGGCTACACACCTAATGGGGCTCTACATCTACAGTGGGGCAAAAAAGTATTTAATCAGTCAGCAATAGTGCAAGTTCCACCACTTAAAAAGATGAGAGGCGTCTGTAATTTACATCATAGGTAGACCTCAACTATGGGAGACAAACTGAGAAAAAAAAATCCAGAAAATCACATTGTCTGTTTTTTTTATCATTTTATTTGCATATTATGGTGGAAAATAAGTATTTGGTCAGAAACAAACAATCAAGATTTCTGGCTCTCACAGACCTGTAACTTCTTCTTTAAGAGTCTCCTCTTTCCTCCACTCATTACCTGTAGTAATGGCACCTGTTTAAACTTGTTATCAGTATAAAAAGACACCTGTGCACACCCTCAAACAGTCTGACTCAAAACTCCACTATGGTGAAGACCAAAGAGCTGTCAAAGGACACCAGAAACAAAATTGTAGCCCTGCACCAGGCTGGGAAGACTGAATCTGCAATAGCCAACCAGCTTGGAGTGAAGAAATCAACAGTGGGAGCAATAATTAGAAAATGGAAGACATTCAAGACCACTGATAATCTCCCTCGATCTGGGGCTCCACGCAAAATCCCACCCCGTGGGGTCAGAATGATCACAAGAACGGTGAGCAAAAATCCCAGAACCACGCGGGGGGACCTAGTGAATGAACTGCAGAGAGCTGGGACCAATGTAACAAGGCCTACCATAAGTAACACACTACGCCACCATGGACTCAGATCCTGCAGTGCCAGACGTGTCCCACTGCTTAAGCCAGTACATGTCCGGGCCCGTCTGAAGTTTGCTAGAGAGCATTTGGATGATCCAGAGGAGTTTTGGGAGAATGTCCTATGGTCTGATGAAACCAAACTGGAACTGTTTGGTAGAAACACAACTTGTCGTGTTTGGAGGAAAAAGAATACTGAGTTGCATCCATCAAACACCATACCTACTGTAAAGCATGGTGGTGGAAACATCATGCTTTGGGGCTGTTTCTCTGCAAAGGGGCCAGGACGACTGATCCGGGTACATGAAAGAATGAATGGGGCCATGTATCATGAGATTTTGAGTGCAAACCTCCTTCCATCAGCAGGGGCATTGAAGATGAAACGTGGCTGGGTCTTTCAACATGACAATGATCCAAAGCACACCGCCAGGGCAACGAAGGAGTGGCTTCGTAAGAAGCATTTCAAGGTCCTGGAGTGGCCTAGCCAGTCTCCAGATCTCAACCCTATAGAAAACCTTTGGAGGGAGTTGAAAGTCCGTGTTGCCAAGCGAAAAGCCAAAAACATCACTGCTCTAGAGGAGATCTGCATGGAGGAATGGGCCAACATACCAACAACAGTGTGTGGCAACCTTGTGAAGACTTACAGAAAACGTTTGACCTCTGTCATTCCCAACAAAGGATATATTACAAAGTATTGAGATGAAATTTTGTTTCTGACCAAATACTTATTTTCCACCATAATATGCAAATAAAGTTTGTCTCCCATAGTTGAGGTCTACCTATGATGTAAATTACAGACGCCTCTCATCTTTTTAAGTGGTGGAACTTGCACTATTGCTGACTGACTAAATACTTTTTTGCCCCACTGTATATACATAAAAATGTAAATGTCCATTTGTTAAATCTCCAAAAGTTCTTCACGGATTGCTTTGAAATTTTGACACAACGTTGTATTCAAATACGAATGTGTTTTTATATACCTATGATATAGATGGCACACCCGTGACAGGTAAAAACAAGCTTTTTTGAACAGCCACTGAAATTGCCAATGAACATACAATTCATTGAAACTCTCACGTGCAACATTTCCAAAGCATCCGGCATGGGAAAAGTATTGCAGAAATGCAAACTTATTGTTTGGGATGAATGCACAATAGCGCCCCCAAAAAATTGCTTGAGGCTCTTGATCAATCATTGCAAGATTTGCACAGAAACATCAGACCATTTGGGAACGCATTAATATTGCTTGAGGAAGATTTCAGACAAACATTACCTGTAATTCCTCGATCGACACCAGCGGACAAAATAAATGCTTGCCTGAAATACTCTACTGTGTGGCGACACGTAAAGTAACTATAAATATGCGTGTCCAACTGCAATCGATCACCTGAGATATTCTCACATCAATTGCTGGAAATTGGGAACGGAAAGGTGTTGATTGATCTGACGCCAGGTTGAATTTCATTGCCTTATAACTTCTGCAATTTAATGGCATCAAAAGAAGAATTGATTGAAAAAGTATTCCCCAATATTCAAACCTATTATAAGAATCCCGATTGGCTGAGTGAACGAGCTATATTTGCGGCCAAGAACAAAGACATCTACGAACATAATATTATTCAGTCTA